>NW_027045452.1:3921911-5197553 GCF_025399875.1 Dalotia coriaria | reverse complement strand
TCCGCTGCTTTCTTTCAAGAAAACGCCCGCGAAGGCGGCAGCGCATTCGACCAACTCTGGCCGGAATTACACGATGCTTATCTCCGCTTACAAACACATCTAATAGTCTTAAACCTCCGGGACGCGGGGCTTAAGTAGAGTGGGCTACGAACTCTCCAAAGGAACGCAACTTCGGAAAGTTGCTTCGGAATTGGAAGCAATCGCGCGACCAAAGCAAACCGAAGCAAAAGCCCTCCCGACCGCAGAAGAGACTATTCCGACATTCCGCTCCGTATACTTTAACTTAGGCGTGTTTAATGACAACTAAATACGATCTGCTTGTGCCGCAAAGAGGAGCTCACCAAATTACTCGCCGATTCGTCGCTTTGCAGTACAATACCAACCCAAAAAAAAAGAAGCAAAAAAAAAACAAGCTCCGGCTGTAAAAAACCGATAAAACTTTCTATAGACATGATTTCGTTCGGTGCCGCTCGCCCCCGAAAAAAGAAACAATTCGATTGCGACGTGGCCCGTAACGAGCGCGCTACAGTTCGAACGGTGTTAATGCATCGGAAATTGGTACATCGCCTTGAACCACGCCACGTAGGACGCATTAATTGTTCCACAAATCGTCGCTTAATTACGGCAACACGCACGCACGCGCGACGTTCTAAACTTCCCGAGAAAAATCGATTAATTAAATCTTTTTCAACGCGGCACAGCATAAATCCACAGATAATTTGCGCTGATAAGCAGTGAAAATGATGTCTACAACTCGGAATGCATGTAGACACGGCGAGATTGTGTTTGTGTATGCTAACGAATATGAATTGAAAATCGAGAATTGAGAAAACGAGTATGAGGTGAGTATGTGCATAGCACACACCTTGCGCACACGCCCAGTTTATTACAGGATGCACGCGATTACAACACGAGCAAACCGAAGATGTAAATATCAAAACAACGGCTTGTTGCGCACTTTCGGCACATCGGCGATATGTGTGTGTGCGCGCAATGTATACCACTAACGACATTATCCGTTTTATACGCGCCCATTCGAATACGAATGACGATATTTATAACTTCCAAACACTATAAATCCATATAGATATTACTGTTTCTTTTTTTACTTTCTGGCATGGCGGCGACGACCGGCGAATCGAAAACAGTATAAATCTTTACGATTATGAATTCGTACAATTCGTAGCAAGTATGAATGAATGGCGCAGACTGAATGAATTGATTTCGTAGGAATTGTCGGTTGTAATAATAGATAAGTCGCATAAATAACCAACAATAGAATACACAAGCAGGTTAAAATGAATGAATGGCAATCGTGATAAGGCGAGACAATGAATACGAAAAAGATTAATGAAATTTTAACGCGTTACAAGTCCATAGAAATCAAATTGCTCACCAATTTTTTTCCGTGAAGATTTAAGCTCCGCGTCGATTACCACTGCACGTTTCCTTTATTTTCGCTGTCACAGCTACGGGCTTCCAGCAGCGAACGTGTCAATCCGGCGCGAATACGGACAAACAACTCGCACAAATCCCTCGAGTATATTTACAGTCAGGCTTCCAGAGAAAACACGATTTTCCAATGTTGAACTTTAAGACTGTGGCGTTGGTGTTATGTTATACATTTCGAGAACGTGGCGTGAACAAATAGTAACCAACTGAAAATGCACAAAAAACATTTTAAGATTATTTTCTAACCTTAAAAATAAAAAAATCTTATAATAAGTTTAAAACTTTGAAACTCTGTAACTCGATTCTTTCATGAAAATTCTGTTGATATTATAATTTTATGCGTTTTAAAGTAGTGCTAAAATTTCCTGCATAGACGGCTTAAGACCCTAAATAGAATTTTATGAGCGTTTACAATTACCATACGCTGATTGACTCACTTGTTTCTGTTTACATCGGGTTGTTTTACGCCTTTATGGGCGCGCATTACAGCACCACTCATTAAATATATCAATCGAGCGAGACAATGCCGCCCCGAAATTAATCAATTTCGGATTTAATCAAATAAGTTTCGCCAACTCAACACACCTATATGTGTACTGTGTTTAATCAGATTTCGATTGTGCGCGCCGCGCGAGCTTACTCAACGGGGTAATACAATCGTTGCGAATTGAGCCGAGAGTGCGGTGGCGGCGAATTTAATTATCGCTCGGGCGTTATTTGCCGCCGCCCGAGTTTTCCGCGTTTTGCGTGTTTGATGCGCCGTAATGCTCCATATGCGCGCGCCACTTAATTAACGTGGTTTTATTTATCATTCGCGCTTCGAACTCGCTAGTCAGTGGTGATTTTAATTGAAATTCGACTTGAACTTTACTTATCTCATCCGAAACAACATGTGCAAGCTTTGGGAAGTTTCACCCACTCAATCAAAAATATTTTTGAGTTAATTAGGTTAGGATTAAGTTCTTTAAGTTCTGCTTAGTGTTGCATTTGGAGTCATTGAATTAAATTCGAATCTAATCGGCGTTTGATCGAAGTGATGTTGTGAAACATTTAATTCCCCAACACTCGGCGCGTTTCCTCCTCTTGTACACGTCGCCTGATTATCATACGTTTTGTATACGTATTTAAATTGACTTAAATCTTTCCATTGTGTGGCACATTAAGTGCGCCCATATTCCTCGCGTGACACATGATAGTAATAATCGTTTGTTGCTACTTACGCAGTAACTTCACATTCACATGCCAGAAGAGCTCAAGTATTTAATTTGTCTCTCCGGTCCCTTCGACTCACACAATAAACATAAGCTTACCTTATTGATTCAATAAAAATGTTTGTTAAGTCGCGTCTCTGCGCTTATAAGTTGTACTTATCTTCATAGCATTCTTGGTCACGTTTCTAACCTAGAAATTCCCAACCTAAACATTTATTTTACTACTTTTAAAAACGAAATAAAAAATATTAATTCCAATAATAAAAATCAGTGTTCGGTGAGTTGAAAGATGCATCCTGTGTAAGTATACTGCAAGTGTAAGTGCAAGATCGGTAATGAAATGAATGAAACATTTATCGCTTCCAAGAGGCGCGCGCAGCACACAACGTGCAACTTGAACGTAAAGTAAATTAAAGTAAATTTATATCGGCGATTTTATTGCGCTTCAAAGAACTGTCCAACTATTTATAATGTCTGAACGTTTGCGGCTGCATGTTGGAAAATTATTAAAACGTTTGCTGTATCTTAGAGATTGCCTAAGCTTTAGGTATAAGTGCATGCTGGGTGTTCAATTGCTTTCCAAGATGATTCGAAGTTGAATAATCACCGAAACTGCAAGCGAATTAATGCCTGCAGCAGAATCGTCTGCCAGCATCGTAATTTATCTTTAAGTATTAATTTCGGCACGGATTTAGAATCGGAATCAGTAAAACATGAAAGTTGCTTTTGATGAAATGTACTTACGATACTTGTGTGATTGTGGTGAGCGGAGGTATGTCGGTATGTGAGAATGTGATGTATGGGAATGGTGTGTGGCCATGCGTGTGTAAATATAGGTCCAATTATATTCGGAGCCTGAGGCAAGAAGATGTGAAGCAATGTGGAAATGGCAGGAAGCGCATAATAGTCCTAATCTCACTTTTCTCGCTCCCCTTTGGCATACAACGTCTTTACCACTGTTACACAGGCCTACTACTTTGATCATTGATATCCAAAATTTAATTCTTTAAATTCTAACAATGATTTACATGGAGATATGCAAAATTTCAAAGCGCTTCCATTTTAAACTTGATTAAATCTGTAAAAAAACAATTCCTTTTCTTCTGTTGTTATATTATTATATTGTCCAATGATAAAACGCTTAATTAACTTGAAATAACGCAAAAAATTGAAATTCTGATCCGGAAGAAGTGAAAAATTATTCATCTTGCATACAATGATTAAATGATGTTGGTGAAACACTTCTCCCTAATGAATAGTGGCTTTGTTGCGATGATATACCGATAGCAATTTGCTTGGAAGCTCCCGGTTGTAGTCGTAGTCGGCGGGAAATCGATTTAATCCGGTTGGACATGCGAACGCACTTAATGACGCGTGATAACGGCGAATTGATTAATTTATTAAAGCGCACGAATGGCGTGCGCACTATCCGAGCAATCGAGCAATTAGGCGACGAGCGACGCGCATGAAAATCGAGCGAAAAAAGTGAAAACTCATTAATTTCCTTCATTTATTAGTTAGATAAGATTACACTCATCCACGCGGGCGGAAAGTGAAAGTCTTGACAGTTTACAGAGTTTCGGAACATTCCCAAAAGCAATTCTAGCATTGACTAATCGTATATTCAACATTCAACAATGAATGAATCTAATCGAAACGAAATTACTCTTTCACTTCATTAAATTTTAGAGAGAATAAAAAACCTGAACAGTATTATTTCTACGAACAGAAAAATAAAGAGAAATGGGTTTCATAAATGAAGTACTTATAGTTATGTGAGTTGGTGAGTTTTACGAGGGTTGCAAGTTGCAACCCGTGCATTATATGCACGAAAAGTTTAAATTGCTCATTTATGATCATTTTTTCATGCCTTGCAGCGCTTGCCGGTTTCGTTGAAGGCATGTATATTCATGTCACATGATTTTAACACACAATTATTGTGTACGCTCGCCTGACGTAAGTACATGAAACGTATGAAAATTTCATGCTAAATAGTTAAAAAGTTTTGAGCGAGTGCCATCGTTTCGCTCGCCACTTCAGTCGTCCTGCGGTTGAAAAATTCACCAACGAGTGCAAAAAAGAGCAGCGGAAGTCGCTCAAAGTAAAAAGTAATGTAATCCATATACGGTGCCCGCTTGAAGTAGTATGTGCAGGAGTATAATTTTCCACGAAAGGACGCATAAGTTAAAACTTTCAAGGAGGCAACGTCCCGACGATATTTTGAATTGTTAATATTTAGAAAAGTTTCCAAACGAAACTATACTAAACTGGAGTTTGGAACACTCGAGGTGAATCCCAAAGGACTTCATATGCCAATTAAAAATTCATCAACTAAGTAAACACAATTTCATTTCGGTTCGTACCTGCGATGAATTTCTATTGAAACAATTAAATTTATTGTCCTTTAATTCCCTGCAGGTTTGTCCTTCATGCATCCCTTTGCAGGAAACTTGTCCCTAGGGACACGTAGGTAAATTAAATATGTTTAAATGTTCCTTTTTGGCGCTTGAGTGGAAAGTATTGACGACGAATTAATAAATGAATTTTCGTGCAGATCGCTAAAGTGTAGTAGCTTCAATAGGAGTGCGTGCGAAGCTTTCATTTGTCAGCGAATGTGTGTGTAAGATGTGTGAGTGTGTGTTGCATGAATTGTGGCAGCGTACAAAAGGAAAGAGGGACAAAGTAAATTATTTTATTAACAAGGGACCGTCCAGGGGACGACGCCAGCTTACCGCTGCCAGCAGGTAATCTCTTACAGCCTGTTTCGAGAGTTTTAAACTTTCACAAAACGTTTAACTAACGTTTAACTATATCTACGATGGTGTAATGTACTTACATAAACTTATTCGGCATCAGCTGCACATTGTTTCACTGCACAAATAAGTTTATTTAGGAAAATACATACAAAATTGATTAACAATTTACCACGAGTAAAGTGATCGTTGAACAAGTTTCGGGGTTGGAACGCGGCTTATGCGCGCGGTGCATGTGCATAACGCATGTGCATTACATTACCACTTTGAATTTCAAATTGAAACACAATAATTCCTTGTTTACGTGGAATTATTCTATGTGTTGTGGAAACAAGTAGTATAGTGTTCATCGAAAATAGATAATCTAATAGAGCCAGTTCGTAAGGCTCTTGTTGAATTCACGAACGCTGAAATATTTAGTTATTCCTAGTGCACAGGCGCTCACGAAACAGCTAACCGGCCGTTTGTCATAATGGACGTTTAATTATTGAATTTTCAAGTGGACCTTAAAACTCCACAACTTCACTACTTGCTCCACACGCAGGCACACATCGCTATAATTAAAACGTCAAGTAGGAAACTTTACTAAACGAGACCACAACCACAACTATTTACATGCATTAAAAAACTATTAAAATGTAAAAATCCAAGTGATGCGGAATTAATACGAAGACGGCCAAGCAGATTTAAATTTAAAGAGGCATCGAAGGCATCGATGGATGAATGATTGATGCGTTTTTCGTTCAGCAATTATTCCGAAAGCGTTTGATATTTGTCCAAATTGCATCGGTATACATTGGGGGGCTGGCGCCCAATGCACAAAGGGATAATAAAACGAGTTGATATTTTCCCCGAGTACCCTAGGTGATTTTCCCAGCGGAACGACCATCCGCCGCACACCGCCTGTTTCGCATGTGTACATACTGTACATACTCATGCATTCAATGCGCATTATTCCGGATGTAGCCCGATGGGGAGATAATGCGCAAGATGGTTTTTGCATTCGCACCGACTCACTGTGCATGATCCTGTAATTTCGAGGGGAACCAACATCACTAAATTAGATTAGGTCCAATGCTCTACTATCGTTGAGTTACGTTTGACTCGACTTGTTCTGGCACTGCCACAGGGGCATAAAAAAGGGCACGGGTCGCAAAGGAACGAATCGAAAAGAGTAAATATCATTAGATCATGTTAGCTTGAGCACGGACTCGTAACTCGTTGAGTTGTTCACCGTTGGCGCTGGTCCCGATCGCGGCCTCTGGTGCTCTTTGTGAACTTGGCGCATGATCGCGCACGAACGCATCCATCCTCATTTCTCAATCGCGGATACAAACCCATCAAAGCAGCGGAAAGTACTGCAACAGCATCGACAGAACGAGTCCGACGGCGTTTTCCGTTAGTGTAGCCAATAAGCAAAAAGCCTTTACCCCAGAAAGTGCAGCAACACTTCAACGCAGCGTAGAAAATTAAGGGTTACTCTATTCCCGTGTGTAACGACATAATTACTACTTGTACGACCATCGTAACTCTATCGGCTTCCATCAAAAATGTTTTATTTTAAAGCTTCGAGCAGATATTTTGATCGCTGAAACAAAAAAGAATACTTCAATACATTTTTAACCAGCGGATTGAGACCTACCTTTTTTTGAGGTTAAAACATTGCAGTTGTTTTTTACATCGTGTCGATATTTGATACGTCTGTCTATGATGCGCGATGAAAGATTGAAGCGATACAATATATAGAAAGCGTGTCGAAAAGGCTTGCGTAGTACGATTATACGTTTATATTAGGCTATTAACACTTTTGCTTGCAGCAGTCGCCAAGGTGTAACACATTTTCTTCTCAAAAGAGAATGCGCCGGCGCGTGCACGTAGGAGTTGCATATCATACCGCTACGCACGCCAGGTTCTTATTATGCTTACTATACATGCATGTGTAATTCGAAATTCGAATTTTAATAATGCTAATATCACGATAATAACGTTTGCGCGCCGGCCTCGAGAATGCGTTTGATGTGTTTTGATAAAATACATAAATTTGCCCACACCTCGCCACAGTGCAGCACAATCACACGTAATATTCACGATTTTCTCGCAAACGCACAACGAAAATAAACTTTAACAAATATTTATTCACACAATTCAATGTTTGCGTTCTGGTTCAAAAAAACTAAATGTGAAATGTTAATTGTGTGTGTGGATGTTTCATTACTAACCTCAAATAACTAAATTTGGTTATGCTAGGCAAATTAGATTCGTTTCAAAACCTGTACCACACATGAAAAAATAAAGCCTGCGGGTTTCGCACGCGTTTAATAAACTAATTTCGAGCTGTTATTAAGCTCAATAAAAAAAAACGTGAAATATTGTAGGTGTTGGTGGAATAAAATCGTTTGACATTTTGTAATTGCATTCGCCGCGTGGGGGTCGGTCATTAAAAACTAAAAAGGTCATCAAAAGCACATCAAAGTTTTTTCCGACGCGCGACGCCAAAATTTTCGCGTTTTTTAATACGGTCACTTTGTTATCGTTCTTTCTATATGATTAATGCATATTTTATGTTTTTCTATTGATATTTTGAGCTTTATATAAAAAAAGATTTATATTTTACGATCAACACTTAAAGTTTTATTGCTGTCATTAGGAAATTTATCATTTTAATGGCCAATAGATATATTTTAATATGTTACATGATACCCATAGTTAAAAAACAGCTTGTTTACATGTACAATTTGACTGCTATTGTTGTTTAAACATGTATTATATTTGGACGAGTGATTAGTTCATGAAATGCAATATGTGGTGCCCTCTGGTGGTATTTCCGTTAAATTTTAGTCCTAATTCAGTAAATTTTAACCTAAATTATTGAATTTTCTACGGAGATTGTAATCAAATTGATTTTGAGGTTAGTTGTGTAGTATATGACATGTATTTTAAGGTTAGGTTGATGTCAAAAGTGACATTTGTATATAAATGGTACATTCAGACGCAAATAACAGCGTAAAACATTAAATTTATGCATTCGGGTAGAAAAAAGTAAAATATCAAATTTCTCCGTTGACAATCAACAAATTATTCCTATTTGTTGGCGTCTTTCATGTCCTCCAGTATTTTTCTTTCGTAGATTGTCCTCCATCGTGGAGGGCCATGATTAAATCTTTCTCATTGCGTGTATGTGTTGATAAGATCGTTCAGTCTAATGGCACTTTCTACGTGCCTAATGTCTAACCAACTTCTTCGACGCAGTAAATTCAAGAGACGACATTCAAGGCGAGTCCAATTTTTACTTGCAGTTTGTTTACCATTATGCTTAGTCATCCACTTACTCAGTATGCGCGTACTCGGCTTACTATTTATTTAAGTTTCATTCAAAAGTTTTCCTGCATAGAACACAGCACAATGTTTTTGTGATGTAATCAAATTAAACCGAATCGAACACACTGCGTGCATGTAAGACGCATGTAATGCGATTATGATTAATGCAATTGCGACCAATTACCTACGAACGCAAACGGCTTTCAATGCAAATTATCATTTCTATGAACTGGTTATATTTTGTTTATCTGTTAATAATGTCTAGAAGAAAATAGTGTGGAGTCATCTAATGTGATATAATTAATGCATTTACTTGCAAGAAGCAAGTGAACTTTGCAGTTTTAAAGGGTCGGGTGAAAGCTGCTCGCTTTGTGCACTGAAAGAATGGGACACGTTCTGTATTTTAATGAAACTTAATTTAATGCAGTGCATTCGGGGCGCCAATGCTCGCGCCTCTGCTTGAAGGTGTTAAATAACACGTAGTGAATTAGTTTCGAAATGCCTTCGCGCTCCCTTCATGCATATGCAACAAATCCACCCCCGCTCTGTGTGATGCACCCTCCGGCAAGCGCGTAAAATCCGATGTTCCGTACGCCCTCTCTGTGTTGACATTCATCGGATGCATCACGTCCGAATTCGAAATCACCGTATCATCCAATTAAATCACTACGATGTGTCACTGGAAAAATATCACCAAATTATAAATTCAAAATGGCTCAAATATCAAAATTACTCGTACGGACATGAAAATTTAGTATTTTGATTGCTATTCATTAAAGACTTAAGCCAGGTGTTCAAAATTTCATTTCGTGGTGATGACTAACGCCATCTTTTATCATTCCGAGACATTTAGTATTTTTTTGTTTGCCAGCCCTTGAAATGTGTGGCTTTGCGAGGCAAACACACGTTTGTTGGTATTTTAAAAATTAGTCCTATGTTTTCAGAAGGCTTAAATGCGTAGTAAACGAAAGGGTAACTGATACTCTAGAATTCTAGAAGATTACGATACATTGTTTTACGCCGTTAGAAATTTTGTCAAAATTCGAAAGTTTAAGGTTGTAGGTAGAAGACACATTTTGGAAGTGCCATATGTGTGCCCATCAATATTAATACGAGTATTTCCATTATTAAATTTAATATTAAAACGTAAATCGAACGGTGCAATATGTAATCTGCAAAATTTCCTGTTCAAAAGTTAAATACGAGTCAACTTTGTCCCATAATATACCCAGGCCGAAATAAATTATTTATATTTTTATAGATCCAAATTAATTATGAATATAACCGTGGAATTTATTTAGCAATTTTTAATGTTGGAAATATTTGAAAATGACGAATAAAAATTGCAGTTTACAACATTTTAGATAAGTCTTTGAATCATGTTTGACACATCCTGTACAATTAATAATAATAATTTCCACGTTTTGTGCATTCGCGTGTGAAACACATAAATCGAAATCTTGATTTGATACAGGATACACACCCAACGAGCACGAACTCGCACACAGAGAGTAATGTAATAAATGCAGCGTCAGATATCATCAACCCTTCAAATCGCACGATTCGACGAGCACGATAAATAACTTTAGATTACTTTCTCACCCCTTTCGATGCGTTCTCCGCCTTCCCAGCGGTGTGTTATTAGTGTGTTGCGCACGTTTCGGCATTAAGCTCTGAGTGACATGATACGATGATACGCATCGTGTTATATTGCTTTATTGCTTATTAAATATCAGTTTTCTCTTCCTGTGTCCATTTCGAGGTATTATCTATAACATGATATAAGAAGATCTTGATTATGATTAGAACAGGAAATGTGTTATGAAAAAGTGAGTTTTATTCGTTTTGAAGGTTTTTATCTTGTTACTAGGTTTTGCCTGCGTCTTCGTCCCGGTAGTGTTTAATAAAAATGTAATTTGTTTTTACTCTCTTGTTCTAGACATAGTATGTGTCAATTCTATCAATAAGATTCGCAATTTTATTTTAAAAAATTAATTATATAAAGAATTGATAATAATGCACTTCAGCGCGCCATCTCGGTTTCAACTATTTAACTGTAACTATGATTGAATCTCAATGCCAACTTTTATCCTATAGAAAAGGGCTGTCCTTTGGGTTTTCCCGGCAATTATTCGAATTTTTCTCGCCGTAGAAACCATCCCTGGACTTTAACGAACATTTAAAAAAAATAATTGGCCAAATTGGTCAAGACGTTGTTGAGTTATGCGCTTACCAACAGATTTTGCGATTCATTTTTATATTATAGATTAACAAGTGATAATATTGTATGAAACGGTGATAATATTGTTGTCAAATTAATTATCTTTGTATTAAAACCAAAATGAATGTAGTTAAACTGATTTTTACTTCAAAAAGTGTATAATTTCCAATGTGGCAGTTTTTTCTACAGCACCCAAAAACGACAAATCGTAAATAATTTTATATATCGCACAATACTCTATTTGAAATTTCCTGTTTTATGATATAAAAATCAATTTCCGTTTTTTAAAAACATGAGTAATAAAGTTTTCATACTCGACTTGCACTTCACCACGAATTTACTCGTATTTAGATGGTTTTTGTTACAAAATAAACTTCAGCAATAACTTATTTTGTAGTTTTCAAGCTCTTTTAGCAAAAATTTGCGTAGTTTTGAAGTTATATTCGTGTTTACTTTAATAAAAGTTAAGTTTATTTCCGGTTAAAGTCATTTCAATCTACCGTGAACTAAGGCTTTTAAAATTGCGCAAACGTTATTACTTCGCAAAACGCGCTAACTTTTCCAACACGTTTACACCATTTTTCCCTTTCTTTATTTTAATAAAACAACAACACAATGAAATACCTAAGTGTATACGAGGGCTGAGCGTAGACGCGGGGCGATAAACTAAGAAACGACATAACTTTCAATTTTACCACCGTTAAATTCAGGCATCACATTGGCGGCGGCCCGCTTGTCGACATTTGCGGTCGCATTTACGGCTCTCGTTTCGGCATTACCACAAAACTCGTAAACGCTCCCGCCGCTCCCGTTACAAGTTTCGCACGTGCACGCGGCGTACACACTTCGCGGTCTTGTCATAAACGCGGCACCCCTCTTGCATTCCACCTTACCATTTCACTTTTATGTCCTTCTTGCACTTTGCACTTGCGTTTTGTGCCGGCAAAACAATTTGTTTACGTTTACGCCACACACCCTCGTTTTTGGGAAGCAAAACAACCCCAAATTGATATAAATCCTCATTTTTCTTCATATCAAGAATAGGGGAACGTTTTTTTCCTCTCTGCGCGAAATAATTGTGTGTCCGGACGCATGCAGTGAGTTTCCCACCTTTCCACCCTTATGACCTTCGACCAGTGGTGCTTTATTCTTGCAGGAAACAACCTGCGAAGCGTAACGTAATACACGCAATAAACTCGTCGCAGAGAACAGTGCGGAAAGCTTCATTTAAATGCTAATAAATTTTCAGTTTGTTTACTGCGTCCTTTTTGCAACATCAAATCCCTTGCACCCCTTGTTTGTTGTCTGCGCTTGTTACAGTGCAAGCTCGCGAATGCAATAAGCTCCGTTTCGCTTTTTTTACGTGCACAGTGAATGCGACTGCAATTTCCTGCTCTTTGACAAAAAATACTAGATGTTACAAAAAACAATCCAAAAATGTTGGTTCGATAGATTTAAAAATCGATGCATTCGTGTACCATGAATTTTTGATACACATATTAACGGTTTACCAAGTCACAGACATGTTATTACGCTCGTTAAGCAGCTTTTTACTGCAGTTTTCTTGTTGCGCGCGTTTTTTGGTGCTTTTATGGCCGCCTACTTTCGTTCCATAAAGTCGACGACAAGTTTACGACTCGCGGGAAGGAGCTTAATGTCTTCTTCAATTAAGTGCATCATCAATTGCGCTACGATGCAGGTTTTCCAAACGTGCCTCCAAATGCACATCATTAGCATAGCATTATTTATTCACGTATTGTTTTGGTGACAAAAAGCGAAACTGTCCGGGAAGAAAAAAGACCGCAATCAATAAAATGTGTGTGTTCGTCGATGGTGGACAAATAATGGACAGATTGCGACATTCCGAGGGTCATAAAAAACGTCCGCTAGATTTCGTTAGTTTTCTGCGCGACTTTGTAAGCGCTGACAATGCTGACATCGACGAATTTGCGCCAATGTCCTGCCAACGCGGTTAGTGGTGTGTCCTAGAATGTCCAATAAACAATAAATTCCTTTTTTCAGTCTCTGCTTTGGTCTTTTTTTCGTTATTTTCTCCTCTCAACCCATTTTAGCTAAGCTTTCTTGACGTTTTTGGGGTTGAGTGGTTTTACACTCAAAATTGACATAAACCATAGATGTTGATCTGAAAAAATCTTTAGTCTGATGGCTTAAGAGCGGAAAAAAGGAGAAATGCTCAAAATACTGATCTAATTTTTGCCTTCAGTCCACTCAGCGTTAAATTTTAAAATATTCCGCTACCTTCGTTACGCGTTGGATGTTTTTTTCTGGTTGTTATTGTTGGCGTTTTCAAGTTGTTGACATTCGTTGCGCTGCGTCTGACTAAGGTGCGTGATGAGCTTATTCGGTTGCATAAAATTCCAGATTTTGCATATGCAAATCGCTTATTTCAGGTTGCAACTTGCACCGAGCGTATCCTTTTCGTTTTTGTTTCCTGCCGGCGCGCTGGCTGGCTGTGAGGTCCTCATAAACATGCAGATTCCGATCGAGAGTTCCAGTTCCACACACACTCACATAACATGCTCTCGCATACAATTCGTGCTGCGATGCTATGCCGTGCAAAAAGCTGAAATGAAAAGGCTTTTGTTGTCCGGCCGGCACAAAGCGCGCACGACAAACAGCGTACGCCCTTTCGCTGTCGCCTCCACGGCTTGTTCGCACTAGTTTTACGCGATTATTCCATCAAAAAACAATGCCAACTTCATTTAACTATAACTTTTTCATTGCAAAAATAAAATTTTATATTTCTGCAATCGTAAAATGTCGAAAAATATACCGAAAGTTGATTCATGCTTGAAATATATTTATACATTCCTATAACGCGTTGTAGAAATGTGGAAATAAAAATATTCGTTTTGGACAAGATGCCCTGCGGCTGCTGAAGGACGCGCACGCCAGGACGAAATATTTTAGGAAACCTTTTTCGGCAATTTTTCGACTTTCTACGAACCTACGTCTACGAAAACGGGATGTGCAACGAAATGTAAATATTTGATACCTTTTTTGTCGTTTTCCGGCTTTCCACATCCGCGCAGCTTTCTTTTGTGTTTCCTGTTTGATTTCCACGGTATCATTTTCACATTTTTATGTGTCCACTTGTAAAACTATGGATTTTATCGTCCGATAAAAGAAAGTGTGACGTCATAACACGTCAATTGCATTAAATATTAACAATAAACGGCAACTTGTGATGCGCATGAATAATTCAGAGCTGATGGTACGTCGTAACTAACTCTTCCTTTCAATTTTCATTAATTTCCAGTCGACAACGTTCAATTTTCAATGAGTGTAATTTATTTTCATTCTTTTTACTCTTGCGCCCATCAAGATTATTATCAGTTGGTTAAAGAACTTATAATTAGATCGCTGGCTGTTACAGTCAAGCGCGTTTATGAATTTATGATCATTGCTTATTAAAGTCTTGTCTGTCTGCTGGGTATAAGCTTTAAATAACAAAAATGTCAGGTCAATTACGATTAAGAAAGTTTTTATCTTACATTGGTATGTAAACTATAATATTTTTATGTCATTTACTTTTAAACTATTAACAAACTAGTTGGAATTAAGACACTTGCTAAATGTAAATTTGGTTGCCTATCATTTCAATTCACGTAGATTTTAATTTAAAAAAAATACTCACAAAAGATAAAATATTCAAACAGTCAGTAAATTGTAGGCTCTACCAGTACCTACATCTTAAGTGTGTATCGTAATTGATTTACTCGATGTCGTCTTGGTGGCCTAATTGAATTAAAGCCGACTTGCGTCTTGGAACTCCTTTAAGGAAAGCACTACAAAGCCCTCCAATACGGGATACAGTATGATGCGTTAAACCACCAGGGGTAATTTTCATCCAGGCTATGAATCAGTGTATAAATTTAATATTTATCAAAACCACGCCGCAGAGAACCAAGAAAAAAATCTTCGTGCACTGCTGGCGGAAGGCAAGACGTGCAAATGAATTCATGTGAAAACACGTTGTTTATGCATTTTGCACGAGGGAAAAGGTGCGGGCGGGGGTGTTCGAGAGGAGTAGCTGCTAGAGTAGAGGTTTGCCGGTTTGCTCCAGCTCCCGCTTCTGCACTCTTGTAACAGTAAATATTCATCTTGCAAGACGTTCTTCCGTTCGTGCTCGCGCATCGTCTTCGCCTTCGCCTGCTGCAATGCAATTAGGGCGAACCGCGGACCTCTTATGCATAATTGAAGGAGATATTCCGGGCAATTAGTTCGTGCCGCTTTTCCGCTTCGGTATCTTACCGTCGGGGTTTACACTATTTTCCGATGTTATGCGTGAATAATGTGTGAATCATAAAATAAATTTAATTTAGGTCAGAGTGATTTTTCATCGTTTTTACCCTTCATGTTAGAGATTTATGATAACTTTTTTTTAGCTTAACTTGAACGTTACTTAAAGGTAACTTGACAATTTTTCTGCATTAGCGGCTAAGAATATTAAACGTAAAGAAAAATGGGGTAAACCATGGAAGCCGTATATACCTGGGGCGGCGGTGGCGGCGTTAACGGTATGGAAATGTCAGCGAATTTATGAGAATGCGAAATTTAAACGGCCAACGCCGCCGCCAGCATGCGATTTGTCAACTTTGGTCGTTTGTCGTTTGGCTTCATTGGCAATCTGCGACGCGTAAATTACACAAACGCGAATCGTTATAGTTTTTTCTTTCTTTTTTGCGGTGGGGGCGCGAAACGCATGAAAGAAAATCACAGGCTGGTGTTTTTTATATGCTTGGCATTAGGCTATTAGGCTAGTCTGCTAGTGGCGAAGATATTTTCATTTGCCGTGCGCCCGCATATTCTAATTTATCGCGCTGTCATCGGCAGATGGAGAAAGAGACGGAAGCCGCAGAGATTTCCTCGGTGGAAAGCGCCGAAACACGGAAGCGACAGTGAAATATTTAACGGGAAATTGCCCTAACAGGCCAAACTCACAATTCCTGCAATTTCCACACCGGAGACAGAAATGCACGCATACAACAAATACCATAAGATAAGATAACATTAGAAAAAAAGAAAACTTGATGTTTTCTTTAGATTATCACTTATGCAATGAGTAAATTAATCAAAATAGACGACGGTTAGGAATTCTACGGAAATATTATGAAAATTGCTCTGTAATTGGCGCCAATTATCAAATTTATCACGTCATTTGACAATGGCGTCTGGAATTGCTAGTTCTGTATGTCCGTCGGTGGTCGTGATAGTGTCATAAACGTAATCATCGTAATCACACCCGACGCGACACCCTGATACGACCACGCCGAATTTAATCGCCAATCCACATGCACGTTTTCGCCGCACGCAAATTGCCATTTCATATATATTCATCTATTCACAAGCCCGGCTCACAATCAAATGCTCAGGTGTGTGCGTTGGGCTGCCAGTTATAATTTCATAAATGTCAGTTAGCCACACGTCCCAGGGCCGAAATCTGCCACCCAGAAGCGCGCGCACAATTTTTCACTATTAAACACTAAAAAATGATGCGGAATTTTATGAAATCCAATATTTCACACTTTACAAGCACACACAAATAATAAAAACAGATTCAATTTGTTACAATTAGTCACGCTATTGAAAATGTTTATCGCATACTACATTGGCTTGTTTTATTCGGGGGAAATTAATTGATTGAAGTTAGTGAAGTGAAGTTTATTACTTTTATATTGCGCAAAAATGCGCGATTGTGTTTTGTGTTATTGTAAATGTAAATGTTTCATGTGGGATTAGAATCGAATCGAAATCGAAATCTATTCATTGCGTTTTTTAGGCAAATATTTGTAAATAAACGCACAAATTGCCGGCAGTGTCCAGATTAAACAAGTAGGTAATATACCGAGTGTTGTAATAATGATTTCTTTCTTTTTCTTCTCAAAAGTAACTTTTTAAACGATTTTAAGCGATTTTAATACAATTTTCTGAAAAATCAAAAAATATGTTTTTTTATGGTTAAAATTCATTGTAAAGCAATGTTTTTAGTCAAATTATATCCTAATACAAAATCTTGATTTATGCCACATACCAGAAAGTAATATTTTATACACGATATTAAAAAAATTACCGATTTTAACCTGTAAATACGATTATTCCATTTTTTTTCCTCGCAAAGTTATTTATTTTATTAAATAAAATTCATTATGAATGCAAACACGCAGTTTACGGCAATAATTTCCATCGCGCTGTTTTGTTGGTGTTCGCATGCGACACGAAAGAGACCCGCTTGCAAGGGTTTTGTGTTTGCGCTGCAATTTCCATCGAAATTCATAATAATATGCGGCAAGCGCTCGCGACGGTCATAAATCTACAGAATTCAGCTGATATAACTATTTAACGAGCGATATTTACCCGCCCGTGCGGCGCAAATACTCGCATTTATTGAAACTCGACGAGGAAAGCGTAAAAAACACGGCTACCGCACGCATACACACACACATATACATCTACAAAACGAATGAATTCTTCTAACATAGTTTCCACGAACGCTTGCATTTCATCCAGGTGCATCACGTCGCACATCAACATTTGAGAGCATTATCAACTTGCACAAAGTGTATGTACTTATGCTCGGTGTTTAAGACATGTAAATGCAGAGAACGAAGTTTGCGTGAAGACGACAAACAAATCTAACCGAGGGTGAAGTTACCTGGTGCATCCTAGTGAGATTTTACGCTTCGCTTAATTTCGAGTACTTAATCCTATACGTAAATATGTTTGTTTAATTTATTGTGTCGCATCAAAGACGTCTAGGCAAATAAAAACAAGAAAAATAAATTATTATCGACGTCTCACCTTGATAATCACAACTAAATTTTATTTATGAAAAGTTCGCAATACGACAAATTGGGATCAACTTGCTGCAAATCCAATTATAACGCACATCAATTTACCACCACGAATATAGGTGAAAGGAGGCCTCCGAGAATCCGATTGTTGGCGCGATCGGAATCTCAGACTCTTCATATTTCTCATTTTTCACCTTTTTCTGAGAGTCGCGCTGGTGTGCTTCTCACGTTTCCGCGCGTTCCCTCACAATTGCACGCCTGTGTGAACGTAATTTCTTATATGTATACCGTATACTTGCATGGGTGTTAGTAGTGGGGTCGCGTCACGACAGGCTTTTCCTTCTTTCCTGCCCGACTCCGCGCAGACGACGAGGTCGATAAACCTGCAGGCCCAGCGCGCTTCTATGAACTATGAACTTGTTCGCGGATCGCCATCGCGGCTTTCACGCGAATCGTCTTGCTGGCATCAATTGTGACGTCACGATTTACAAAGCGCCGCCATATTTTTTGCGCGTAAGTGTTATGACATTAGATATGATGGAGAGTCGTGTTGTTAAATGTAATAGAAAAGAGGAAGGCGATTTAGATTTGCTTGTGCAATTTCGTGCGAGTATATGGACCATAATGCGGCGTAAAAAGAGATTACTTTAAATATTAAACTACCGCCATGGCGAGACGTCTCATTTCACTTTGTTTGCATTTTTTATGGGCCTGTAGCGAAATTGCTTTGCCTGCACCGGCAATCTATTACGTTTTTTCGCTACTACTAGTTTTGTTGTAGGTACGAAGTTTACAATTTATTGTTAGAAAAAGTTTTATATTTTAAATTTCTGCTGGAAAAAGATAATTTAGGGAATTGAAATAGAAATAAACAATAATTTTTCTAATTTGATTTGCAAAAATTGTGCAAATTTTGAAATTGAAACGTACCGCACTCTAGATGCTAACCTCAAACTGTGTCTACCATGCACCTTGCAGGAAATGACAGTGTTGAACTTGAACTTGATTTTTTTGACTGAAAACTCAGAAAACTATATATGTACTTTATCAATCTGAGATTTATGTCTTTATGTTCGCCTCTCTTTATGATCTTTATGCACTGTTACTGATTTTTTGTACATTTCATAATGTTTTATAAATAACTAGCTTTTGCCCACGACATCGTCCCGGTAGTGTTTAATAAAAATGTAATTCGTTTTTACTCTCTTGTTCTATGCATAGTCAGTGTCAATTCTATCAATAAGATTCGCAATTTTATTTTAAGAAAATTAATTATATAAAGAATTGTTAATAATGCACTTCAGCGCGCCATCTCGGATTCAAGTATTTAACTATAACTATGATTGAATCTCAATGCCAACGTTTATCCTATGGAAAATAGCTGTCTTTAGGGTTTTCTCGGCAATTATTTGATATTTCTCGCCGTAAAAACCATCCTTGGACTTTAATAAACATTTAAAGAAAGAATTGACCAAATTGGTTTAGGCGTTGTTGAGTTATGCGCTTACCAACAGATTTTGCGATTCATTTTTATATTATAGATTTTTAGTTGTATTATTTTTTATTAACATTGTCACTTTTTATATAATAAAATTATTTATAATTTAATACCATATAAAAATCATTACAAATATAACCCATTCAGGTTACTCGTATACTCGTCGGTGGATGACACTCGACGCATAATTAAAATTTAATTAAACCATAAACCTTCGCATGTAATTTACACATATTGCATGTATTTGCAGAAGCGTACCGCGGCTCGCAACAACGTTCAAGTGCGTGAACGAGCGAGATTTTAATTAAAATTCATCGCGATTGCCGATCTTTGATTGGGCGCCGTCAACGCATAGCGTGGAAATCATAATTTTATTAAAACTCGAAACCCTAATTAGTTACCATTGAATGATCACAGCGCGCGCCCGCGATTTATGATGCGCCCGCCGAATATTGATTATTTATTATTTATTGGCCGAGTTGTTAATTAGTCCGAGCGTGAATAAATTCAGCGCAAAATTAAATGCGCCAAGGAGTAACAATAGGCACGATCGGCTCGCGTTCTGTCGATGGGGCTGATTTCCAGGCGTGCGGACGCACAATTAGAAGCAATCAGCGACGAATAAACACGCTAGAGAAACAACATTCGTCAAACAGCGTAAAGGCATAATAAATGTGCGTTTTGCACATGTAGAAAGAAAAAAAAACGCAGCTAACAAGATGGAAAATGGGAATAACATGTTAAGAAATACATAAATCACGAGATTTGGCGTGTTAGGGGTGGCGGGGGACGGCGTCGCTCGCGTGAGGTAATAATCTACGCCCTGGAATTAACGCTCTAACGCCGCGAATAAGAATAAGAATAAAAAAACACCCACGACTGCGTTCGCACAGTACACGCAAGAGCGGAAAATACAAAGCGAAAGAAAACACGTGAAACTACATGAAAAACTGTCTTATCGTTACGCGCAACTATTTCTACAACTTTTATTGCTATTATTTTTATTTTGTCATAAAATCATGTTTTTATTATATTCCTATTCTTTTTTGTTATAGAGATTTGCAATCAAACAATATCACTGCCATTTATGAAACGGATTTTCAAAATTTACCTAAGTTAAGAATACTGTGAGTATAAAAATTAATTTGTTAATAAAAAATATATTAATGAATATATTTCATAGGCAATTGAGTGAAAACCGAATTCACACCATTGAAAGAGACGCTTTTCAAGATCTCATCTCTGTGGAAAGACTGTAAGTACATTTTTTACTTTTTTTTTGTTTGAATTTAAGTTTTGTTAATTTGGTTTGGATTTTTTGCTCGTAGGCGATTGAATGGCAACAAAATACGTCACATTCCAGACGGCCTCTTTTCAGCGCAAACTAAACTTCTGCGACTGTAAGTTTGTTAGTTTAAAACAATCGCAGGCGACTTATTTTGATTCAATTTCACGCCCGACTTAATTAATGACTAATTGGATACGATCGAAATGTTCGTGTCGCTAAAAACGTGTTTGCTTTGCATCCTCTCAAGGATTTTTCGTTTGATTTATGTTTCCGCTATTTTTAATCTATTTATATTCTATATATACTTAATAATTTGTTTAATTGCTGCTTGTTAGCATTGTTTGTTTTCTCGGGCGTATTTTAATTCTAATTATAATAATTTACGTGTTTTGTAACTTCCAGCGATTTGAGTCACAACGAGATCGTCGTAATTGGACGCAAAACACTGCGAGGAATAAACGCCATTAAAAATCTGTGAGTTTTTTTTCTTCTTCGCGTTGTGTGTCACGTTGTGTATTATGGAAATAATGATTGAAATTTTACAGCCAGTTGGATAACAACGGCATCACGTGCGTCGACGATCAGGCATTCAAGACATTCAAGGATCTGGAAGTGCTGTGAGTTTGATTTTCCATTTCAATAAATTTTCATTAATTTAGACTTGTTTTTCTTTACTACTACTTTTTATTATTGATATATCGCGTGTTAAAGGTAGAAAATTCCTGTTTTTGCACATTCGGAATTTTTGACTAAGATATGCATGTTTTTGCAAGGTCCCGAAGCAAAAATGTTTAAAATATTTTCATTCAATGCGCCTTTTTCGTTCTCTTTATTTGTACATTTCTCATCGATTACATTCTCGTCCATAAAATCCGTGCGCTGATATTTTGCTGTCGTTGCGATAAATATTTTTGATTTAAACGGAGGGCGGAAAAGGGAAAAATGCCGAAAAACGGGACAACGTTATTTAGTTACGGCGTTTCGAGCGTCCGGTGACATTTTCTTACAGTTTCTTGTTCGGATGCTTTTCAGTACATTGAACAACAATAACCTAACATGGCTGGGCAAGGATATGTTCGCCAACATGTTCCGCCTGCGGATGCTGCGTCTCAACGACAATTTGTTGCACTGCGACTGTCAGCTGTCGTGGCTGGCGCGTTATTTACGACAATATCCGCGCTTAGCGCTCTACACGCGTTGCCACTCGCCCAACAACCTGAAGGGCCAGAACGTCGTCGACTTGCAGGAGCAAGAGTTTAAATGTTCAGGTAAAAATAATGCATTGCGATACATAACTACTTGTTAGCGCGTGTTCCTAAACATCCACTCCTAAAGTAGCCATTTTGTCAGCTTAAAATGGCGATAGAAGTGTCTCTGAGCTACTGGTAGCAATGTTACCAACATAAAATTACAAAAATTCAACAATGAAGTACTAAAAGCATAATATGTGCCTAAACGTGTCTATATCGGACACTTTCTTCGCATACGAGAATTTTTACGTCATGTTATGAGGTTTCATGAGCCACTTATTTTTTATTAGGTCTGGTGGATCGTGCCATCAATGGCGAATGCATCAGCCAGCCGGCATGTCCGCATCCCTGTCTCTGCGCCGATGGGCTGGTGGATTGTCGCAGCAAAGCGCTCACCAAAGTGCCCGACTACTTGCCGGAAGGCACCACCGAATTGTAAGTGCGCGCCATCAATTTTTATGTTTATTGTTACGTTCGCCATCAATTATTCACCAAATTGTTAGATTATAACGTAGACTCGCCAACGAACTTGTTTTCAAGGGCAATAAGTTGGACCTCTGGATTGTAGATGGCGGACGAGAAATTCTTAGCAAATAATTTTACAGTCTAGGATTATAAGACGTACCGTGCCCGAGACGCGTCAAAAGGGTGCTTGCTCCTCATAGCACGCGGGTCTCTATGGGACTCGTGGGGTATGGTAATCAAGACATACCTGGCACATAATTTTTGTTCCTGTGAGGCTGTTTCTTGTCATTGTACAGAGGCGCCTCCGCTAATGATATCTAAAAATGTTTTTCTTGTTTTTATATGATTTATTTTTTCCATGTAGGCGCTTGGAGCAGAATGACATTACTGAGATTCCTTCACGTGCATTTACTGCATATAAGCGACTTCGAAGGATGTAAGTTTATTTTTACATGATAGAAATGAAGTTTCTTCATTTTCTAATATTTTTTAGTGATCTGAGCAATAATAAAATATCGAAAATTGCTAATGATGCTTTCAACGGACTCAAATTCTTAACATCTCTGTAAGATAAATTTTGATTAAGATTTTATGATGGAAAAATTAATTAATTATGATTTTAGTGTTTTATATGGCAATAAAATCAAAGATTTACCAGCTGGTGTATTCCAAGGATTGACATCACTTCAATTACTGTAATTATTTCTTATCTTGCTAAAATTCTGAATGAAATTAATTCTAATTATTATTATAGCCTGCTGAATGCTAATGAAATATCCTGCATACGAAAAGACAGCTTTAAGGATCTTCACACCCTGAATTTATTATCACTTTATGACAATAATATTCAGTCCTTGGCGAATGGCACTTTCGATTCGTTACATGCCATTCAAACAATGTAAGCCTTCACTAAATTAAACAAGTGATTAATTTTATTGATTTTTTCTGTTTGTTTAAAGGCATTTAGCAAGAAATCCTTTTATTTGCGATTGTAATCTGCGTTGGTTGGCCGAATATCTACACAAGAATCCAATTGAAACCTCAATGGCGCGTTGCGACGCTCCCAAGCGAATGCAACGCCGGAAGATCGAATCCCTCAAAGACGAGAAATTCAAATGTAAGGGTAAGCACCAACTCCCACTTCTTATCAGTGGTAACGGTGTTCATTTATCGTTCATTCTCACACACTAACACGGATTTATCATACACACTCACTGCTCAGCGTCCAATTTATGTTGTTGGATGTCTTTAACTCCTCTACTGTCTGCATGATTCGATGCCTCGATGATAATTTACAGGTCAGGAAGAGTTCCGAACAAGATACGCTGGGGAATGTTTGATCGACAGTGCTTGTCCCTCTGGCTGCACGTGTGATGGCACTTTGGTGGATTGTTCTGGTCGAGGATTGAAAGAAATCCCACGGGATATTCCTCTATATACAACTGAATTGTAAATATACTCATCTTGATTGATTGTTGTACTAGATGTTGACGGTTAATTTTCTATAGGTTGTTGAATGATAATGAGCTGGGTAAGATCGTCTCTGATGGTTTGTTTGGTCGTCTTCCAAATTTGATGAAACTCGACTTACGGCGTAATCAAATCACTGGCATTGAGGAAAATTCATTTGAAGGTGCATCACGTATTGCGGAACTCCTGTTATCCGAAAACAAACTGTTGGAAATCCACAACAAAATGTTCCTTGGGTTACACAGCTTAAAACTACTTTCATTGAGCAACAATCAAATTACTTGCGTAATGCCAGGATCCTTTGACCACCTTGCTTCTTTGCATACTTTGAATTTGGTACAGAATCCTTTCGTTTGCAACTGTCATCTGGCCTGGTTTTCTGATTGGCTAAAGAGCAAGGGTTTAAGTGGATCGTCTGCAAAATGCGCCATGCCACCTAGAGTCAAAGATATTATGATCAAGGACTTGCAACCAAATGAATTCAAGTGCACTAGTGACAATGATCAAGGGTGTTTGGGCGAGAATTATTGTCCGCCGAAATGCACCTGTACTGGAACTGTGGTGCGATGTTCCAGAGCCAAATTGAAGGAAATTCCAAGGGGTATTCCTGCTGAGACCTCAGAGTTGTATTTGGACGCTAATGAAATCGAAAGCATTCAGGTTGATAGAATTGGTCATTTGAAGTCATTAACACGGCTGGATTTGAGTACTAATCATATTAGTATTCTTTCTAACAACACCTTTGCCAATTTGGGTAAACTCTCAACTTTGATTATCAGTTATAACAGGTTGCAGTGTGTTCAACGGGATTCTTTAGCAGGATTGAAGTCATTGCGAATTATGTAAGTTGTAGTTGTTGAATGCCTCATGCAATACTTACTAATTATTTCTTATGATAGATCGTGGCATGGTAATCAAATATCAATGATTCCGGAAGGCACTTTTGCCAATTTAACTGCGATCACACATATGTAAGTTTCTCAATTGATGTTTTTTCCCTAAATGGTTTCTAAATAAATAAATTTTTAGTGCTTTGGGTTCCAATCCATTATACTGTGACTGTAATTTGCGTTGGCTTGCCGACTGGGTCAAGATTGACTACGTTGAACCCGGAATTGCTCGATGTGCAGAACCGCCAACAATGAAAGAAAAATCGATTCTATCAACACAATCTTCACTCTTCCAATGCAAAGAAAAGGTGAACAATGACATTCTAGCCAAGTGCGACTCGTGCTTCACCTTTCCATGTCAAAATGATGGCCGATGCGTTCCACTCCCCGAACGTGAATATCATTGTAACTGCGCTCCTGGTTATCATGGCAAAAACTGCGAGTTTATGATAGATGCTTGCTATGGCAATCCTTGTCGCAACAATGCCACATGTAAAGTGTTGGAAGAAGGACGATTTAGTTGTGAGTGTCCTGCTGGATACTCAGGACTTCGTTGTGAGACGAATATCGATGATTGTGAGCACAATCACTGCGAAAATAATGCCACTTGTATTGATTTGGTGGAAAGTTACGAATGTAAGTGTAAAGCGGGTTTCATGGGCGAACGATGCGAAACTAAAATACCTTTCTGTTCCGGCGAATATAATCCGTGTAAAAATGATGCTCGATGTGTTGATCATGATACGTATTACACATGCGAATGCCTGCAAGGTTTTAAGGGTGAGAACTGCACGGTGAACATTGATGACTGTGAGAATCACATGTGTCAAAATGGGGCAACCTGCGTCGATGGTATCAATAATTATGAGTGCAAATGCGCTGGTGATTTTACTGGCAAATTGTGTGAAATAATGCCGATGGTGTCGATGATGTATCCGCAAACGTCGCCATGTCAGCATCATGATTGCGTGCATGGTGTATGCTTCCAACCCTCTGGAAGTAATGACTATCTCTGCAAATGTGCGCCGGGTTACTCTGGGAAAAGTGTGAATATCTAACTAGTCTTAGCTTCATCCACAATACATCATACGTGGAGTTAGAACCCTTAAGGACTAAACCTGAGGCTAATGTAACGATCATTTTCTCAACGACACAGGAAAATGGCGTGTTAATGTACGACGGGCAGCAGGAACATCTTGCTGTTGAATTATTCAACGGAAGGATTCGTGTTAGTTATGACGTGGGGAATTATCCTGTCTCGACCATGTACAGGTAATTTAATTACATACCTAGTCCGCTATTAATATTTCATTAATGTGTTAATTATTTAGCTTCGAAATGGTCGCTGACGGTCATTATCATGTCGCCGAACTGATTGCAATTAAAAAGAACTTTACCCTGCGAGTCGATAGAGGACTGGCGCGGTCTATTATCAATGAAGGAAGCAAGGACTTTTTGAAACTGAATGCACCAATGTTCCTTGGTGGCGTGCCACCTGAACCTGGACAACAAGCTTTCACACGGTGGCATTTAAGGAACTTGACCAGTTTCAAAGGATGTATGAAAGAAGTGTGGATAAATCACAAACAAGTTGATTTTGGCAATGCAGCCACGCAACAACGCGTCACACCTGGGTGCACGATGATGGACAGTGAAACTGAACGCGATGAAGAGCAACAAGAAGATGATATGGATGTAATGGTAGAGGAGCCTCCGAGCCCTCCAGACGCTTGTTCCATGAATCAATGCAAGCATGACAGTAAATGCATTCCGGCCCGCAATGGCGAATACACCTGTCGCTGCCGGCCAGGGTATAAGGGCAAGTACTGCGAGCAAGGTGAGGAAGAGTGTAAGTATAAAGATCACGGGGAGATCAGGTACTAACTATTCATGTCCTCATTCATTTGTTGCATTTAACGGTGGCTTTATGAATGTAAACACATTATCATCTTCCTGAATTGATTCATCATGATTATTTATCTACTGCTTGTCAATGTTTAGCTCCAACTTGCCGTAAGGAGCAAGTAAGGGAATACTACTCCGAGAATGGATGCAGATCCAGGAAGCCATTGAAGATGGCCAAGTGCATTGGCAGTTGTGGTTCCAGCTGCTGCCACGCGCGAAAAAGCAAGCGAAGAAAAGTATGTATTAGATGAAGTTAGAGTTACATGCTGATGTTAATTGAAGTCGGCGTTTCAGGTGCGCCTCATCTGCAACGACGGGACGCGCTACACCAAAGACATAGACATCGTGCGCAAGTGCGCGTGCACGAAGAAATGCTACTGACTGACGCACGTCGCTACTCACAATTCTGACGACGCGCCCGCCGACAATGCCACCTCCTCCATCGACCTGGATGCTCCACGCCACGCTGCCATGACCGAGGATCTCAATAGAACTAGTTTACTTAATAGCAAGGATGAACCGTACAAGTTGACCTTCTATGTGGACGCAAATACGCCACGCCGCTTTACCCACAACGCCGATGAGGAGGTCGTCGTCGAGAGCTATGAGACGCCGAACTTTGACCTGAAGGCGCGCCTCGCGCCCAGACATGACTCCTTCTGTCTGCTGCCGGCGTTCCTGTACTTCGTTACCATTACGGCGTTCGTCTACCTGTTCATTTTGTGGATACGGCAAAAAATTCTCGTGCGCATGGAGGTGATGCAATGGTGGTGAGAGTCTCCTTGTTTCGTCCCCACCCATAAAACAGCGTTTTTCAAATTAATGCAAAACGAACACAACGAATTTATTTTGCTCCTTGTTTCTTTTGACAGAATTGTGAATAGCGGCATTACTCGTTACTAATTTTATTCAGACGAAAAGCAAAAACTTGACTAAACAAACAAAGCTACAAAATAATTACTAACAGAGCCATATTTATACGTTTTATAGAAGTTTCGTTTTAAGTGTAGAGAGTTATTATTTATTTTATCGCTCCCCCCAAAAAACAGGAATTTTGAATGGTTTAATTTATAAATATGAACATAAAATTTAACATAATATAGGAACGTACGAATAGATACAAGTCATACCGAGTTTGATGGAAGCCACGTAATTCCTAGCGAAAGAGAGACGAAAAACTATTTATTCCTAAACCTAAACACGTAACAATAAATCTATTAAAATAAAATTAATCGCATTTTTTAAAATCTAATGAATATATTCGTACCTATTTATAAAAATCGTTAAAGCTAAGCCAAGACGTAAACGTTAAACGTAAAACGGAGCGAATAATAAGAAAGTTACAAGTTAGCCAGAGTCACATCAGCAAAATGGTAAAATAATACAGGGTGAAAACAAATTGTTCATGTGTCATTGCATGTTGTTCGTACTGTAATAATTTCACAATTCACGTATTGTTCATTCATTTATCGCCCGCTCGAAACTAAATGTTGACTTGCTGCTCAAGTATTAACACGTAATAGTATTATTTTTGTTTAAAGAGCCTCCCGAACAATGTACCATCGATGTAAACGCCTCATTTTTGCCCAGAGACAAAGCTATTACGGAAACCTGATACAAACGCAAATATGTTTGCAAATAAATTACAAATTAAGGACTGTATATTTATATATGTATATGTACTTTAGTTGGTAGTAACTTATATGTTGTAATATTTAATTATATATTAACTGATAACTGAATAACGAAGCAACATATACTATACACGAATAAGAACGACGTAATATATCTGCATAAATAGATGTAGAACAAAACAAATTGAGTGTTTTGTTTATTTACCTTCATTTTTATCTTCACAACGTACCCAAGACTTTGTCAACATAACTACTGCCAATAATCATTAATATTTGATGTCTAACAGACAAATATATTTACGTCAAGGTGAAAAATAAATATTTAAACGTAAACCAATGTGTATGTTGGGTTGCCTATGTTAAATAAACGTTTCCAATTCCTGCAATCTCTGCGATTGTTGCTTTTCCTGCTGCGCGGTGCGGTATCTCTCCGAATTGCTCGCAACTCTCAGCTCAGACTCAGCTGTGCGCATACAATTCGAGCCGGAGCTTTTTCCCATTCTTCCGAAAATACACAGAATGCCCATGCACGCCGCCGAGCCGCGAACAGTGCCAACCGCGATCGCGTATCAATAAAGCAAAGCTCCATTGCACGCTACAAGTTTCATCGCTTATTAGCCGCGCAGTCAAAAACAATCGCCCGGCGATGTGATTTCGTGTGCATTCTCGCGATATGTGGACAACGTAGCCATGGGACAAATCAACAGTGGCATGCCAGGTCAGTACATACAAAGCAACACATTTGATTGCTGAATTAATTCAAACGTGAACGCAAAAATCAAAACAAAAGCTCATCAGCTTTTGACCGTCCATTGTTTACACGCGGATGCTGTATGTACCAACATATCAGCAACAGCTTTACATTTGATTACTTGCATTCGTCGGTGTATCAAAATATTTCTAATGTGTTTACATATTTAGTCATTTATTGTGTCTCGATTGGTGTTTATGCGCTGTCCGCCGGTCGTGTTTTTTTATCGCCGCGGCGTATATCTGCTCTCAGTGAGTTGAAAGTTAAAGGTCAAGAATGTTACCGCGCTATTCCATGCACACAGAACATCGCACACATTTCCACCGTCGCCGCGCGATGAGCAATAATGATTTGCCATCCTTCGTGAGTTGAATCAAAGTTTCTAATGTGTACATAAGTTGTATTTTGAATTTGAAAGTTAATTACATACCTTGTTGTGATGCGATCATCATCGATCTTCGCCTACTTTTACTTTCCGCCATTTCGATTTTTTTGTTTACGACTCTCACGTCTTCGATTGTTTTATATGTGCAATACGATAAAAAATATCGTTACGTAACTATATTGTATATGCAAATATTTGTTGGTCCTTGTTGAAAGAAGAATTGTTTGATTTGCGCGGATGAGAAAGTACCAATGAGCAGGAAATGTTGTAACTTGAGAAGTGAAGAAAAACGTTGTTTGCTGCTGTGTGGGTTGCATACATTAAAGCTGATTTTGCGGTGTTAAAATTTAAAATTGGATAATATTGTAAAATACGGTAGCGTTAGTATTTAATATGGTAAAATGTTAACTAAAATATTACTAGAAGTGAAATTTGCATGAGTTTATGCATGGCTAGGAACAAGTACTATCGCGTTGTGTTTGAGGTGTGCGGACAAAAATATGTAATGGTCAGAAATTGTTTCAAAATATAGATAATCATTATAACTACAAAAATAAAAGAGAAATAATATGGAATATAAAACAATGAATATAAAATATTCTGGAAAACTAACATAACGAACTCACCCGTCATTAAAAATTAAATTATTTTGCTTCTAAAAATAATCTGGTTGTACGTACGTAATAATTAATGAAGCTATTGATGTACTAATTGATATCTGTTTACAACTTGTTATTCATAGTATTTTTTTAAACCAGGTTTATATAGTACCTTCCAGTAACCATGAAGTTTATTTAACAATATTACCATTATTATAGTAATCTGTAGTTTATATTAAGAATCTTACATAACAAGTGTGCGAATGGCATTGCTCCCCATCCGACCGACATTAAACTTGTAGGAAAATGCATAATTATAAGCTCGGCTCGGCGCAATTAGAGAAAGGCCATAATTAGATGGAAAAAGCGGCCCATTAGAAAACTAATTATACGGGCGCACGGGGCCGCACGCGTGCTCCGCGCACGGACATCCGGCTGTTGTAAAAATACCCGGCCAACAACAATGCCACGCATTGTTGACTCCCCCGTGCTTCTTTTCTTCAAAACGCTTCATTCTTCATTATTTTGCTTTAACTCATTTTACTGCCGCAGGTGAATGCGGTTACGCAAACGGCACGAGCCGCCAGAGCAGCAAGATGCGACCACCAATGAATCAGACACGTGCGATGTGTTTTTCTATAAACAATGGCATTATTCAAACAGATAGATATTGTTTTATATTTAATTCTAAAAGTGTATGAGGTTTTTTGTCACTGCGGCTTCTTTATTATGGTTTCAGCTATGTCATTAATATTAATCAAGTTTTATTAATGAGTATGTTTTTAATTGTTGATTAAGCATTAAATATTTAACACACCATGTAAGATTTGATTGGTAATCATTTTTAAATCAGAAGTTCAGATAAATTTCACTGAATTTTAGAACATTTTACAAATTCCAACTTTAATTATTAATAACTTTTTAAGTAATACGCGGATCAATATAATATTTTCATAACTAGTTGTAGAATTTAATTCGGAATCTATTTTCGAAAGAATTATTCTAATACTGCTAATTGTTGTGGCCTAGTCGACGTTGCGACTTTGGTTACACAGACTAGCTGCTCAGTAAATGATGCACACAAGAAATTTGGAAAGATACTAGTTTATTAATTCTCTTTACTCCTATTTAATATGTGTTTCTCTAATACGTCATGTACAAGAGTCCGATTTATGACGTACGTCTGCTAATGATTTAAGTCTAAGTTCAACAGATTAGCGGAAGCAAATACGGTATAGGAAAAATACATTATTTGGAAACTTAACTTGTACGTAAATATGATATATAAATGTCTAATCGCTAATTACTCTATTGCTATGGGACAACGGTCGTAACACTCCTCCCCCTTATAAAGAGAATTCCCTTCGTCCCGAAGGCACGTTGGTTTCCGGATGATTCTTATCTTCTGTGGCATCAATGTCCTCTTTCGTTTGATTTACCACAGTTAAATTAATGGGAGATTGGGTGTTGTGATTCTTAGTTCTTTTACGTTTTGTGATGGTGCGAATTATAAAAATAGCAAATGTTGTTCCGGCAATAATGATTGATACGATGGCAATGGACAGACCCTTTGCTTCATATTTTCTTGTTTCCTTTGATAGTTCTGCTTGCAACATGTTATCGAAAAATTCTAATTTGTGTTTGGTTAGCTTTAGTTGATTAATGTCGGTGCCCTTGAATTGTATGGCTTCTAATTTTAGGTTTTCTATGTAATTTGCCTTATTTTTACAACATAAATCATTACTTATATTAACGGTTGGTATGAAATGGTTATGTGAGTTTATATGCTTAGTGTTTATAATTGTCTTTGGGGTTAGGGTCACCATTTTTGTATAGCACTTGCATTGTGCATCTAGTGTTAAAATTCCGGTGCCACAGATCACTATTGATTTTCTCACTTTATTACACACTATAGTTGCTGATAAGTTCTTGGTCACTATGAACATCCATGAGTTTGGATCTAGAGGTGTCCAAATTTCCATTGTTGCTCTTGTAGTGATGGTGTGACAGTCCTCCGGAATTGTTGAAGTTGCTGGATCTTTTAGCATAACTTCACAGATGGGTGATGTTGCCGCAGAGTATATAGTGTGGCATTCGCAGATAGTTTCATTGCCATGAAATGTCTTGCAGGTTGACAAATCCGCCAGCATGCTATATTTGTTACTTGCTGCATCAATTAACATGTACGGTTGAACAGGATTTACATATGAAAGGATTCCTGGACGACCGGAGAAGTTTGGGAGTGGTATTAGTTGGTATAAGAGAAAGTCTTGCTTTGATGTTATTGGTAGTTGGATTGAAAATATTAATATGTCCTCGATAATAAATGTTTTGATTGTGGTTATGGATAGGAATTTGTATAGATTTTCGCGGGTATTTGGGAAAGGTAATTCTTTTCGAATATAATGTGGGGCTTATGATCGATGGGTGGAGAATATTTTGCTTTGCGAACATAATTGCAGTTATGGTATTATCCAAGTCAGCATGGTTTTATTAGATTTTTGTGATACGTTTTTTCTTTTTGTTTAATTTTAAGGACCACGGTTTGATTTTGGTTTACTTTGGTAATTTCGTATGGGCCCGTGTAAATTTTTGATAATTTCTTTGTGGTACCCGGTTGGACGCTTTTGTCTTTCAAATAGACTAGTTCGCCAACTTTAAATTCTCTGTTATTCGCATTCTTATCATACCAGTGTTTCGATTTTTGTTTAGCCTGGTCTAAGTTTTCTTTGGCTATTTGGAAACTTTTATTTAGTCTGAGTTTTAGGTTTTGATGGTAGTCGTCATATAAATATCGTTGAGACACAGGTCCCGTTATTGAGTTGGGAAGGATTGCTTTAAAACCGAACAAGAGTTCGTGAGGAGTTAATTGTGTATCGGAGTGAATTGCAGTGTTATACGAGAACATTGCCGTTGCAATATATTCATCCCAGTTATCTTGTTTTTTATTAGTAAAGTGCTTTAGGTAATCTTTTAGGGTTGAATGTGATCGTTCTAGTGCGCCATTTGTCTGTGGGTGGTATGGACTAGTTGTAATGTGTCTGATTTTAAAGATTTTATTTACTTCCTTAATGATATTAGACAGGAATTCGGTACCATTATCGGTAAGTATTGATTTTGGGATTCCAAATATCATTATAAATTGGACGAAGTTGTCAGCAACCGTTTTTGCCTCATGGTTTTTAATAGGCTGGGCATACGAATATTTTGTTAGGTCATCTTGGAAGGTCAAGATGTACTTGTTTCCGTTTATGGTTAATGGTAGTGGACCCACTATGTCTAGAGCAACGCGATAGAATGGTTGTGGTGATGTTGTGGTGATTTCCATTGGTGCTTTAATAGGCCGCCGATTCACTTTGTTTTCTTGGCATTCTTTGCAGTTTCTGATAAACTTTTTTATGTCTCGCCTCATACCATGCCATTTATAATTTTCTTTCAGCCTATGATAGGTCTTTAATTGTCCCGTATGCCCGGAAATTGCTGTCGCGTGATTTTCGAGAATTATTTTGTTAATTTCGTCTTGAGATTTTGGTTTGACTTTTTCCTTGTTTACTAGAGTTACTTCTATGTCATCTCCGAAAATAAAATATACTAATTCGTTTACAAGTTCTTGTTTAATATTTGGATTGACTTCTAGAGGATTTAAAATGCAAATTTTCTTTATCTTCGTTTCTATTAATTTATTATATAAGTTCTGGAAAGCGTAGAAGATATCTTGTACTGATGGTTTATCAAAATGATTTAGGTGAGTTATTAGTACAAAGGCATGTTTTTTATCTTTTTGTGTGTGAATAATGTCGTGCATTTTTGGCTGTTTACTATTAACTTCTTGTATGTCAAATTTAGCGCTGAGATTGTGGTATAAAAAGTTATTTTCATGGCAGTCTTTTGCGAATGGAATAGCTATTACTTCATTCTTAAATAAACATTCGTTGTTTGACTTAATTTCTATAACTGCCGTGTTCCTGTAATGGAACTCAATAAAATTTTCGTAAGTTTTATTATTGCCAATTGCTGCTATTAAAACGGCAGGATTACGCGAAAGTGCGTCTGCGTTAGTATTTTTCTTTCCTGGCTTGTAGATGATTTGATATTCGTACTCTTCTAGCTTTAATCTCCATCGGATTAGTCGAGATGATGGGTCTTTGCAACTGAATAACCATTGAAGTGGTCGATGATCTGTATTAATAATTAACTTTTGCCCGTAAACATAGGGTCGAAAATGATTTACAGCCCAGACTATAGCTAGCAGTTCCCTTTCTATAGTGCTATAATTGCATTCAGCTTTATTTAGCGTTCGGGATGCAAATGAAATAGGCCTATCTAATTGGTTTTCATCGAGTTGTGATAGAATTGCGCCGATTGCTACGTTACTTGCATCGGTTGTAATAATAAATTCTTTTTCGAAGTTAGGATAAGCTAGAGTTGATTCTGAGGAAATGATCTGTGTTAGAGTCTTGAATGAAGCTTCCTGGAGTGGGCCCTATTCAAATGTATTTTCTTTCTTTAGCAGTTTGTTGAGTGGTTTTGCTATTTCAGAAAAGTTGTTAATGAAACGTCTATAATAGCCCATAAGCCCTAGGAATTGTCGAATTTGTTTTTCGTTTTTGGGTCGCGGATAGTTAACGATTGCATTGATTTTGCTTGGATCTGGCTTAACACCTTTTTCATTAATAATGTGTCCGAGGTAGATAACTTCTTTTCGAAGGAATTCGCACTTTTCTGGTTGCAATTTTAAATTATTTTCCCTGAGTCTTTTAAAAATGCCCTTAAGTCTTTTTGTGTGATCTTGTAGGCTTGACGCGTAAATTACGATGTCATCAAGATAAACGAAGCAATGTTTATCTTGCAGTCCGCTTAATGCGACATTCATTAGCCTTTGAAACGTTGCTGGAGCATTACGAAGGCCAAATGGCATTCTTTTAAATTCGTAGTGTCCGTTTGGGGTTGAGAATGCTGTTTTTGCTCTGTCCTCAGGCCTCATTGGAATTTGATAGAATCCTGATGCCAAGTCAAGGATGGTAAAATATTTGCTATGACCCAATTGGTCCAGAATGTGTTCAATATTTGGTAGAGGGTAAGAATCTCCTACTGTGATATTGTTAAGTTTGCGATAGTCAATAACGATGCGCCATTTCTTTTCATTTGTTTGCGACTTTTTGCCTTCAGTTTCGTTGTTTTTATCCAGCGCGATGACATTAATTAATTTGGTTTGTAAATTTTCTATTCTTAAATGAAAATCGATTATATTTTCGCCAGATTTTTGAGATATACAATTGAGTTCTTCTCTCAATTGGCTCGTGTTTTTGTGATCAGCAAAAGCTTGAGTTAGAATGATTTTTAATTCTTCCCACGTTCTGATTGTTTTGCTTCGGATGTGAGTACGCGCATTACCTCGGATTTTGGAGATTATGATAGCTAAAAGCATATCTTTTTGTGTTCCTTCCGCAAAGGAAATTGCATTATTACAATCAGCCAGAAAGTCATATAGTTGTTCGCGATTGCCGTCAAATGAATCAGGGAGCATTGCTCGTAGATCGGTCATGTTAAAAGCCATTCTATTTTGCAAATTGTTTAGAATGTGGCTTTGAATTGGAGTTTGATTTTGAGTTAGAGTTTGATTTTGAGTTGGACTTTGATTTTGAGTTTGAGTTTATTTTGAGTTGGACTTTGATTTTGATTTTGGGAATTATTTTGATTTGAGTTGGAACGAGTATCAACCATATCTTAATTTTTGCAACAAAATAACACAGCAAGCTAGTGAAATTTCTCTACTCACAGTTTTTCCTGCTCGAATGCTTCCTTCGGTTTCTCTCGACAGCTTCACTGTTGGCGATGGACGTTGTCGTAGGCTTCGGCGGGATCAATGATGGTTGGAGCAAAGAGGGTGAACTCAAAAATGTTTAAGTATTTATCGGCTACTCAGTTCACCGTACTTAAATCTTTTAAGTTCTACGGCTTGATCAAGTTTCTTGAACGAATCTTCTTCTTGATCGAGTTCGAACACTTCTGACACCAGTATGTTGTGGCCTAGTCGACGTTGCGACTTTGGTTACACAGACTAGCTGCTCAGTAAATGATGCACACAAGAAATTTGGAAAGATACTAGTTTATTAATTCTCTTTACTCCTATTTAATATGTGTTTCTCTAATACGTCATGTACAAGAGTCCGATTTATGACGTACGTCTGCTAATGATTTAAGTCTAAGTTCAACAGATTAGCGGAAGCAAATACGGTATAGGAAAAATACATTATTTGGAAACTTAACTTGTACGTAAATATGATATATAAATGTCTAATCGCTAATTACTCTATTGCTATGGGACAACGGTCGTAACATAATAGTAATTTCATGTAATTAATTAAACACTCACGTCTGGTTAGAACACTATTACTAATTCAATTCCTATGCAAATTCTTGCACAACTGTTGCAAGAAAGTGCTAAATGTAACACCATTCAAATAAATAACTCACAGCAATGTCTCCTAAGTAAAAGTGGCGCACAAAAAACCACAGCAAGTAGGAAAAGAGGAACTACCATTCTTTCTAATTTCGTTGGCATCAAAGCACATCCGTTTTCATTTTTTGTGTGCGTCACTTCGAGTTCTCGGGTTTGACCATTAAAACGGGATAACATTACGCGGCGTCTCATTGTAGTCATTGTGCAGCAATAATAATTCAGCGCGGAAACGTTTTTCGCAACAAATGTCGCGCGGTGTTTCAACATTCTTCTTCGTTAAATTGTTGCGCCTTGGTTCATTCATATAAAGGCGTTTAGGAAACCATCTCATCACAATTAATGAAACACAATGAGACACAAGAAATGAAATCTACACTTGAACTTTACTTCGGCGTAACAAGAGTTACAACAAGTGTAACAGCACGAAGCAACTGTACATCGTGTACGCTTTTATATTTGCGCGGAAAACAAATAAAAAACGCGTTCAAGAGTATGAATAATTGATCTAACGGAGTCGAGAGTGAGAATTGTGAGTAATCCGCGACTGATCTGCTTGTTCTGGTGAAAAGTGGAATAAAATGCCAAGTGGCTAATTTGCATTCACAGATGCCGAACACGTTAGTTAAATTGAAGTTCTGGTGTTGTAGTGTTGTTATTGTTATGATATAGGAACTAATTAAAATTATGTTTGGAAATATTTGGAATACATCGGTCTAATTAAATAATTAATATCTACATAAACATAAACATATTATTCTATTATAACAATTTTTGATAACCTAAGGTCAAAGTTTTCATCTATGTTCACTTGATAGCAAAAATTATGTTCACAAAGTTAGACATTTAAAACTTATATTTCAAGAAAGGTTCAAGTTTGTAAAACTTATGAATGAAACCAATTGTGAACCTCGGAGAGTAAATTAAGCCCGTAGTTCAATTATCCAATTTAATTCTATTGACGTCCCTGCAGGCTCCGTGCACTGCGCACCAACAAAGGTTATATGCCTGCTTGTCATTGCGCCTCGTTTCGTACGGTTTCAGATTCGTAAGGTTCATAATCACGCGGCAGACGCGCACAGCATAAGTGTTTTGAACTTTGACTCCGGTGTGTGTGTACCGAAGGAAAAGAATGTAATGCCGAAAGAATGGAACGAATACAATGCGGATTGTATTGGGAGTTGCGGATGGTGTGTGTGGTTTGCTTGGACGTCTTCCTGTGTCGCGGCTGCAGCGGGCGACGTAATTATTTAATGCAATGATGAGATAATGACGCGCTCGATATGCTCGAGAGTTGAAGGGCCATTATAGGATGATGCGCACTACGAGCAAATTGGCATCATCTTTGATGTAATTGCATTAAGCGTTTGTCGTCGTTTAATCATTCCAGTGGGGGTGATTATCTATCACCTGCTTCTAAGATTAGTGTTTATTTTAGTTATTTTCTTCTTCTAGTAAAAGAAAGCGAAATTTATTCAGCTTTAATTTTTTTCGAAAATTGTTTCAAGATTTTTTATTTTTTTTTAAATTTTCTTGAAATAAATACCAATTTAATGCAAATAGTTTAAGTGTTATCACTTAAAACTACTTACTGATTGTCGTATTTGGTACAGTAAAACTGTTACAAAATTCTATTCTCATGTGAATTTAAGTCTCACATTTTTTTCTTCTCAATAGTTAAGCATCGTATTACTAAAACTATTTCTGTACCTTTCTGTTTGTTTTGTCTTTGTTTGCGCGTGTGCCGCGATGTGCATTAAGCGTACTAGGCGCTGTAACTAAATTACGGTAATAGCTGTTTGCACGAGGTTGGCACCCCTCCGATGCATGCGCGTGTGGCTTGTTGCTTCCCCGCGCGCTGGACGCGGCGCAGCTGCCGCACACGTGTGCCGCGGGGAAGTCCCGACGACTTCCTCTGCTTCCGATGCACGGCTGCAGCGCGCAGAAAGGTGGACGCAATAAATGCACTCGCTCTCTCGAATGAAGACACCGCGAAAGTTCCGAAGCGTCGGCGTACTCGGCGTTCATTCATATTCATTCGGGATTTTATTAGGGTGGCGAGAGATGGAGGGTTGACACGGCATGTGGAAACTCGAAACTTCAAATTGCAACGCATTGAATGAGTTCCGAATTTCCGTTCAACAATGCAGTGTGCAGTCTGCCGATTGTGCGCGGCTATTTTGATTCGAATTCAATTTCGGCGTTTGCGAAGGGGTGTAGGGGTGTAATGAAACATGTTGCATGCAGATGGTCACCTTTGCATGATTTTGACTAAATTAAGTTTTTCAGTTGTAGTATTGGAATAGAATCATTTATTCTATTCTATTTAGTTTATGGTCCAGCTTGCATGCTGGTGATGCGGTAAAACTATTCGGACGCAATGTGCTCGTCTCAAAAAACAGCTGTGGTATAATAATTTCCAATCAGTGATAATTTTTGTTTGGACCTTCTTCGGACCACGTTTAGACGTTTACCCAGGTTTGCTACAGATGTCTGTTACCTGTGCGTTCGGTCCAGCTGACTTTATTTTGGAGCAGCAACGCATCTTAAAGAAAGTTAAAGACGTTTTTCGAGGTTTTTTAAGTTTTAAAGTACAGGTTGCTTAGTAAAAATCACAAGGTACCAGCAGCTGAGGCCTATGGTCACTGAAAGCATGAGTTAAAATCAGAATATGTATAGTTTACTTTTTTATTATTCTGCCGTTTTAAGCACCTGCAAGGAATAGAATTTTACTTAGTAAGACGGGAAAACAATGAATAAAAAAACAGACCGAAATATACGCCCAGCCTGCGATATTTTATGTATGCCAAATGATGCTTTGCATTTAAAATGACGATAAAATTGACTTTTCCACTGTTCACAATTGGAGCATATTTTTAAGATATATCTCCAAGTAAATATCTTCAAATAGGTATCAATATAATATAATAGAAGTAAAAGGTGTTTTTGCAAGCTGTCCACCACAAAACCTCTCAACCCTTCACTTAAAATTCAGATCGATTCATGAATTATTGTTTAATTTTGAAAACGTCGAATTTATAAATATGCGACGCATGCAACTAGAGTAACAATGCGACAGCAGCAGTTGGTGTTATTGTGAAAGTGGTAGACGCGTGCTCGACGCACATCCGAAGTGCTACCGCGGCTATCGCGTCGAGAGGGGTTGGTTATTTTCAGAATAAAACAGCATAGCGGCATGCATGAGCCAAATGGCGATACACGGCGCGCTTACTCGCTCGTATGCAGTTATATGTGGTCTGGCCGCAGACAGAAGGGGCCCTTCCGAAGAGAAGAACATGCGGAAACACCTGGCGTTTCGCATGCACCGCTGGCGCGTGCCTCGTTCGCATGGCGCGCGCCCGCTAAACAAGAAATCGAGCAGGCGTTTATAATCCGCACACCGCACATTATATATCGGTAGCCAACACTGCACAAGATCACCAGCGGGCCATCGCATCAAGAAGCAAGTAAAACAAGTCATGTTTGTTACTTTAATGAAATTCCGAAACATTCAGATAAATTTAGCTAGCAATGTGTTTAAAGTGCAAGTATCTTCCGGGTAGCAAAATTCATCAAGTCACGTGTAACACGTTTTACATTCGTGTAATTTTCTCAGGCACATCTTGATGCCAAATGTGAGTAATATAAAATCGAACCTGATGCTTACAATGTATGATTGTCCTGTGCTGTCCATGAGGTACACAGTTGGAGACAACATGTGTCGCGCACCTTCTTGACGCTTATATAAAAAAATACAATTTTGCCTACAGCACGTTTGGTTTGCATTTGGATTTGCCCAGGCACGAGTTACACCTAAAAAAGAAAGAAGGTAGTTTTACATGCGAGCAGTGCGTCTCGGATGGCCCGTGGATTTTGTCATTGTTGCGCGCAAGTGTAACTTCACCTCCGCAATTATGACAATTCACAATAGTATTGAATGCTGCGTTTTGAATAGCGCAACAGATGTTTCTTCGATTGCACCTCGGACCTACGGAGACATTTGGTGACCATCGGTCAGCAACGCAACGTGAGACCCACATGTTTCCGCCCGTATTCTGCGAAACTCGCGATTTGCTGTAGATGTGAAGCACGTTTTTATCGCATTATCTATGGTGTGGTAATGATAGTAATAATAAAACCGAATCGTAATTGATTGAAGATGTTGCATGGTGGAATGGTTACTACTACTTGCACTGACATTGCCGTTGTATTGATATTGGCAGCTCATGAAAGAACGAACGCGAGGTTCACACGATTCACACGGTCTAGCTCTACACATCCCGGCAGCGAGGAATAAGCGTGCCACTTATTCAAGCATCACACGGTCCATTCGATACCAAGGCGCACGTCTTGCGTTTCTTCCGTGCGCGCAGTAGCAACTCCAATGGACAAAGAAACAACGATTATATCTTACGTCTCGGACGAAGATGGTCGATCATCTGATTTTAAAAGTCTCCGAAATTATCTCAAGTTTAAAGATCACACTCGCATTGTAGAAAACCACCATCCTTTTAACGAAACGTTACCTGACTTTGTGCTGTTGTACAATTCTCGTGCACCCTGAGGCCGACTCGGGGTTGTTTTTTTCGTCGGAATAACCTGACGTATTGTGTTGTGCAACTGCAGCTGATGTCCGAGGAGCCGCACAAGGGATGGACTATTAAAAACCTAAGAAGGAAGAAAGGTTTTTAAATTTTAAATGCATGCGAAGCAAGAAAATAGTACCATTCATGCGTCGACTCTTTGCCTTCCTTCACATGTGAATAGTCGAGAGAAATGGTAAAATCATATGATGCAAAACTGTTCATCGGCAGTTTTCTATAGTGCGCTTCGAGACCTTTAAAATCTTTAAAACCCGGCGACAATAGCATTCAACTTGCACATACATAACGCAACACTAGTTTACGACCTTCCTCAGCCTCACATGTGCTAAACTTTAAAAACAAGTTGCAACATTTGCAGCCATTTCATCGATTAATCATATTTATTTGATGAATTGTTCCACGTCCAACTGCAATATGTTAGGCGTTCGTAATTATATTATAAAGTCTGTCTGCGCGCACGACGAATGAAATTTGTGTTGCGCTGCTCGCGGCATGATATGATGGAAATAGTCGGGCATCATCTGCTGCGTCGTTTTCGTCGGTCTGTTGCGTCACCTGCTACAGATACGCGCGGCGACACCGTTCGGCTAGTGCGTGTGGAAGTTATCAACAAGAATGCAAGAAGGCGCACACACGTGGCAGGTGGTGTGAGAACGGCAGCATCTTGCGCTTTCCATGCAATTTCCTATATCATAATCATCACCAATGTGTGACTCCAATTGCAGTGTCGGGCGGCACGACGCGACGACATTCAATACTTGAATGTTAATCATGTTGAAGTAAATGTTAATTGGAAATGATGCATTGAGTTCTGGTAACCGCAATGAGTGCAATGTAAACTTGACTATGATGATGAGTAGACTCGTGGAATTTATTATAAGTACATCCGATTGGATTGTGTTCACGTGGTAAGATGAAGTTTGCTTCTTGTATCCAGGAAATAATCTATAAATGTACTTCATCTAATAAGAGTAAAACATTTTTTTGGTTTTGAAAGTTTTGGAAATCTTCACGGATGCTATAAATATCTGATTTTTCCTTTGGTTTATATTTAGGCGTCACACCTCAACATCTTTCACGTTTGTCTCTTCGTGATCATTAGATTCGTGATAGCAACTGCTCTTCCCATTTCAGAGGTCCCTAGTCCCTGTGATCTGTAGCAATAGATTCTATCTCTATTTTCATCTACCTAGTGCGTGAATGTGTAATTTTAGTTCCAGCGTTCCAGGACAGGACATTTTAGGGTAGCTCGATGCTCGCACACACCACCACAACCCATGTGCTCTCATGTGGGTCGGCGTACATCTGTAGCGGCTGCGAGGGCAGCAGGCCCATGCGGCGCTCGGCATTGGCTCTTCGCATAAGGGGGGCCCTCCTTGGTCGGGCAGCTGTTTGCGCGCGCGCCCCTCCACCCGCTGCCCGGGCGCGCACTCAAAAGCGACGCGCGCTTCCCATGCGAACTCAGTTCCGAACGGCGCTCTTAGGGTTGTGCATCGCAACCTTTCCGCGAGCATACAAAACCCATACACAACTTCGCGTCTATCTAGTCCAGCTCACAAACTGTTTTAAACACATCCAGAGCGCGTTCATTCATATGCATTAATCAAAAGTGTGCTTTACGTTTCTTTAATGGGGATTTCCGACGAGACCAAGTGCAATTGCGAAAAGGCGGCGAAACCGGCAAAGGGCACCATACTAGCGCCGCTAAAGGGCAAAATGAAGGTCTTCAAAAAGATCAAGCGAACTTTCCTCGGTAAGCATTTTAAATATAAACCACGCGAAATATCAATACACAAATTCGGAGAAACCAAGGTTACTATACATGGCAATAACTTATACGTTGGTAAAGTGTCTTATCAAACGTTTGTTTACTTACGAACGTTTTGTTTACCTGCCAGGTATTGATTGTCTGTCACATACAAGAAACACGCTACACTTAACAATCGAAACATTGAGCGTGCCATACAAATATCGAAAAGAAACCGTTTAATTTCTATATTTAATCGACGATAACAATAAATTTCTATATTTGTACGCATTTCGATATATCACAACGTGGGTGGGGGGCACTCAAGTACCGAAGAAGAGTTCTCGTGTGATTCGCGGCGCGCTCGCGGCTCGACGTTACCTAAATGTTAACATCTCCGTCACGACTTGGCGTTTCCCACGGTACGGTAGTTCTCAGGACTCGCGAGGCCCGTGAAGACTTTCTCGCGCCGCGGCCACTCACGAGCGTACCGTTCGATGATATATGCCCACTGTCCGAACCGAACGCACTTAGCGAATGCATTCGTACACATATTAGTGGTACGCACTCGGTCGGCGACGTAATCACTTAAATTTTCAATAATTGCTTTAATGAATAACGAGGAGCCACAATGCGCGCACTCCGGATAATAACCGCCGCGCCATGGGTACCACGTTGCACGACTTCGTATTTTACACAAACTTTTATTACCATGGGAATTCTCGCGAGGAGGAAATAGATTGAACGCGTTATAAATAAATATAGGAGGTTATTTTTAGATATTGGAATCATCCTATATCATATGTATTGCTAGCACAACTGTTATCCCAGTGGACATACAAAGCGGGTATGTCCTACTTGTAAAGTCCGTTGGCACCCTCCATTGAATATGTGTCCCCAGTGTTTGTATGCTCTTTACATACACTCACACTAGGCAGTTTTCTAGCTTGATAGAGTAACGGATTTCGTAGACCCTCATTGTACTTTCTTTTTCGTATTGCTTTGTTATTTCTTTCGACACACGGAGGGTTGGTTACCTACCAGATGTTCTATTCTTAACTTTTCGGTCCGAAACTACATCATATCTGTTACCACATTGCACTCAAGAAGAAATAAACATTCGGAAATTAATTAAACAGGCTAATTTTAAAAGATTGAAACTTCGATTGTGGCACAACGTTGTCGGGGTACAATGATCTTGCCTCGTATGTCGGGCGACTTTAATGTCTTCGTCACAGTGTTTTGCTCGCGTTATTCTACAATCGTGCTCATCAAGCAAAGACCAAGGTTGTTTCACTCTACTGGCTTCGTTCGTTCGCGAGAAGGAAGCGCATCCGGTCTCGCTCACGCTCGCGACGCAGTTGCGTCTCGAACTTTATTAGGTTTTTCCTCTTCTCGGCGTTTTTTTTTTCCTTTATACATTTTGTGCGTTCCTCGCGTCGTTTGCTGTTACAACTGTTATATTACATCTTCCTGCTTGTGCTAGAATTGAAAAAAAAATCAGTGTAGCCAAGCAAAAAATTCGTTTTAATTGCGAATGATTCATCGAGTGCACGAACGTGCTTTGTTCACGAATTCATCACACCCTCGTGGATTGCGTTTATGACGGCGCACTTGACTCGTTTTTCCTCTTCATGTTCCTATACATGACATGCGGTGATATGTGGCAAATTCGGTAATTCCCTGTCGTCCCCTTCGGCGCGAAGGAAGCTAATCCTTTGCTTTGCTTCGATAATAATACATCGGTGGAAACGCAACATGTGCGCCGGCGATGCGCTCCAATCCCTCGTCGTACGTCTCGTCTTTTTGGCGGAACGAAACGGATCGAAATTCGAGCACAATGCCGCCTTCTTCCTCCCCCTAATGTGTTGCGCGCGCGGCTTGTGCTCGAGCCGCTGCTCTTCCGTTTCCGTTTCGTCGCCATTCAAACCTACCCAGCGGATCGCCGACGGTGTAACGCAATATCTTAAAAAACTACGTCCGGTTTCGATCGCACTCGTACAGGATGCTGATCCACATCTACATATTACAACAATGACTTGATCGTGTGGCGAGGAAAGAAAAGTGGGTAAAGTCGTAAAATGTAAATCGAGTTTACCTGATCTTTGGTTGGTACGCTGTGCACCCCTCGGCGAGTCCCATCTTACCCTCATATCCCAGCCGGTTAAGAAGCAGCTGTTGTTATGTTATGAGGCGCACCTGGTTTTTGCGCACCATGTGCAGCTATTCGGTACTACCCGATATCTTGCATGGGAACATACGGAATTATATTTTCGCATCTCTGCAAAAAAACAGATGTTTCCGAACACATTGCTAATTGTTTCCTCTCGCGGTATTCTGGTATTAATAAGTTTTATTGTTGTTACAGCCTCTCGTTCCACATCCGAGGGCTTGGGAACGAATAATCTACCGCCGCTGCAATTCCACAATGTACGCGGTGATCATATCCGTCTCTACCGCAACGCCACAGTCGCCCGCAGGGTGGAGAGCTTCTGCAAGGGCATTGCATTTAGTGCGCGACCTGTCAAAGTCAATGAGAAGGTAATTAGTTACTTGTTTTCATGAATGAACAATGTTTAAGTTATTGTTTTTTGTTGTATTTTATAGATTTGCATTAAATTCGTTGAAATTTCCAACAACTGGAGCGGCGTAATTCGCTTTGGGTTCACCTACCATGATCCGAGCACTCTTCGGTACAACCTTCCGAAATACGCATGCCCGGACCTCACAAACAAACCCGGCTACTGGGCGAAGGCTCTACCCGAACGCTTCGCCACCCAGAACAACGTCCTGTATTACTACGTTACCTCCTCCGGTGATGTGCATTTTGGCATTAACGGCGAAGAGAAGGGTATTTTCTTCGGCGGAGTCGAGACGCGCGGCCAGCTCTGGGCGCTTATCGACGTCTACGGTAATTCCACCGCCATCGAGTTTGTCGAGTTTGAGCATCAGCTAAATAACTCCCGACGCGATGTCGTCACCAATAATTGTGATAACCACCGCAATAACAACGCTAATAACATCCCTGATGAGATTGACCGTCTTGTCTACCCGATGCAGAATGTTAACATTCGCACAACGGCGGAGCGCGACTCTGAAGAGCTCAACCTCCCCGTTATTCGCTACCAGCCGTCACACCTCAACTTCAACGCGTTCCCATTGCATCGCACGCGTGGTCGCAACGTGCGCTTCAATTCAAGCCGTACGATCGCGTCGCGTATTGACTCAGAATTCTGTCAAGGCTACGTCTTTACCGGACGCCCACTTAACATTGGCGAAAAGATGGTGGTGCAGATTTTGGCCACCGAAAACGTTTTTGAAGGTTGCCTTGGCTTAGGCTTGACGAGTTGCGACCCAGCAACCTTACAGATATCTGACCTACCGGACGACTCCAACTTCCTCTTGGATAGACCAGAGTATTGGGTCATTAGTAGGGATATCGCACGGACGTTAAACGTAGGAGATGAGATTAGTTTCTACGTCTCGCCTACAGGTGAGGTGCAAATCAGCAAAAATGGCGGTTTGCCTGTTGTGGTCATCCATGTCGACCAATCACTCCGATTGTGGGCATTCTTTGACGTGTTCGGATCGACGAGAAAAATCCGCGTCCTCAGTTGTCCGTTGGCAACTACCCCAAATCGCAGTCACGAACGTAGGATCGTCACACCGAACTCCGAATCAATGAACAGCCTCAACACTCAATCGGAGATGCGTCGCAATGTGATGCTGCCGTCCAACAGCAGATGTGCCCCTCAGGTGGATATTTCTGAAGCCCCTGGCACAAACTACATGCCTACAACTCACGTGAATATTGTCAATCATGCAAACAATAATCCGACACCACATCCGTCGCATCACTCATCGCAGAACCTTGCGAACTTCAACAGCGACGCCATGCCGTCGATGACATCGTTGCCTACTAGTCATTATCATAGCAATCACAACCTGGTACCCACCACATCGAACGCCACCATGATCTCCATGAATAGCAACACGTACATTGAGGTAGGTTTCAGTCAAACATGCATTTGATTAAAATAGATTTGTTGGAAAATAAACACGTGTCTAACAATTGTTTATTTATTTATAGCCAATTTCGGCCGAGTGTAACAAAGGTCCCGAACCACTGTACGGTCTACCAATGGGGAGCAATCAACTGTATTCGGCGGGGGCGGAGTGCACGATATGCTACGAGAAACCGATCGACGCCGTCCTCTACATGTGCGGTCACATGTGCATGTGCTACGAGTGCGCCCTACAACAATGGCGCGGTAAGGGCGGCGGCCAGTGCCCGCTCTGCCGTGCGGTCATCCGCGACGTCATACGAACGTACAAGTCGTAAGGGCCAACACAACAGCGCACCAACCATATTTACTAGTTAGTTACATTGTTGTCTGTTGATTCTCCCTGGGTGGAAGTTGTGTTTCTGTTCGATATCTTCCTGCACAAGTCAGTGCGTGTACAAATGCGCGGCATTATCGGCATTCTAGTTAAGTTTATTATTTTTCAACGCCTCCAAAGAGGATAAAAAGTGTAGGAATTCCAACAATGGGAAAACAAAAGACTGATTTTTGTTTTTTCGCAAATGTTTTCCACGTTTCGAATTTGTTAAATGTTCTTTTTTCGTTCTTTTCTTCTGTTAAGACCAAAGACGTTTCGCGTTCGTGCCAAGTGTTGGCAAAACGCGTGATCTTGTAGGGTGCGCACAAAGAAAAAAAAAAACGCGGCGCACACCAACTATTAGCTAAGTCATTGAATTTATAATTTCAACAACGTTTTGTTTATGGGGTCTGATGTCTGATGTGCGTGCGCGATATGCAGTATATCAATTTCTAAACGAGAACGAAACGAAATAGTTACATACAATAGGATTTTCTAGTCATTTAACGATGTATTAAATAGCATAAAGATAGCTAATATTTATTTATTCTTTAGACGTTAACTTATGAAAATGAAATGAAATCGAGGACAAAAATCGGTTGGAGTTCAATAACAAAAACGGCGATTTTTCTTCAAAAAATACATTTATATAAAAAAAATATATATGCGTAACACTATATCATTCCCTAATCTGAGTCCGACTCAATTCTACGAATTCTTTTCCTTTTTCCAACATCCTGCTTGGCTGTAATCTTATTCTTGCGTCTGTTTTTCAATTCCAACTCAGCTTTTTCTAGTTCATCTAAACTTTCAACTTCTAATTCGACCGAATCGTCATCGATGCAAAACGAATCTTTAGCGTAGGTCAAATCAACTGTTTCTTGGAATATTGTATCATCCACATGTCTGACAGCCGGCCTTATTAGAGGTTTTGCCCGCGTGAATGGACTTCGAACACTTTGTAAATACATTGCTTGTGTTTGGGTGGCAGGCGCAATCTTAGCATCATCGTCGTCAACAAAACTAGAGTCGTATCCATCTTGACTGCTAACGTGCTCGTCGGCACTGTGCATTTCATCGGACGAAACCTCCGCTTCCGAATCGATGAATTGACGCGCGCGCTTTGCGGTCATCTTGCTTTTAAGTGTTTTCACTCCTTTGACCATTTCTATACTTGATAGTGATGTACTACTGCCAGCACTAGCCAATTGTGGTAGGTCTTCATTTGATTTTTCAGAGTTTAGTTTATTCGATGGAGTGAACAAAGTTGGACTTTTCAAAACACTTAAATTTATCTTCGGACTTGCTTTCTTTAACAGCGACGTGTCCAAGATATCAAAGCATGACAATTGTTTCTTCGACTTGTTCAACTTTGGTAGTACAGGTGGGTCCGCCGGCGGAATAAACGAACTTAAGTTGGGTGATGAGGAACCTTCATTTTCTGATAATTGACTAGTTGGTAATACATTGAATAAATCATTTGCCGTGATTTTTTTCTTTTTTGCCGTTTTCGCAGATTCATTTTGTTCATTCATGATTGTAGGTGTTTTTTGCTTGAGTATACTCATATCTAGCAAATCAATGGCAATAAATTTTTTTCTCCTTGTTTCAGAAATTGCAGGTTTCGGTATCACATCAAAATCAAACAAATCATTTGCTTGCACTTTAATTTTCGGAGATGATTTGCTATTATTTGGTTTAATATCTAATAAATTCTGTGGGATAATTTTTGTTGGCGGTTTTACTATGGAGGATGCATCAAAAATATCAGTACAATCAAATTTTATGCGTTTCTTGGCTCGCATTGAACCAATCGATTGTGTCTGCGACGCTTTGCGTTTGTTTATCAGCGGCGAGGGCGACGCTTCAATAATATCTTCATCTACAACATGAATTTGCGCAGTCGATGCACTTACCCCATTACTTATTTTTGGTGGACTGAACACTGGTAATTCTTCATCGAACAAATCCGGTGATTCATGCGAGGCATTTACAATTTTATTATCATGAGATTCTTCTAGTTCATGTATTTTTATAGGACTTTCTTCCGGCAAATTCGTAATAGTAACAGGCTCGTTGTATATATTTTCTTGACTTTGACATTCTTTTTCTTTATTCTTGTTTAATTTCTCACTAATTTGGTACTGCAAATTACAAATGCTTGTTGCATCAAAATTGAGATCAATTTTTAAGTTGAGATAACCAATTGGTACCAAATCTCTCTTGATGTTTAAATCACTCTCAAATTTACCACATAAACCGCAATCTTCCCGATTCGCCAAAATACTGGTAATTTTGGCTTCTAAAAGCGTTTCTATGCCAAGTTCCTTCTCATCTGGTACGGCTGCCGATATTTGCGAACATTGTTTGAACATGTTTCGTATATCCGTTTGTTTTTTCGCAGCAATCCGAGTAGATTTCTTCGAAGGTTGTGGAGTGTCTAGCTTTTTCGATTTGATGTTGAAGCGAGAATAATCAATATGTCTCATTATATCAATAAATATATCAGTTTTAGAAGAACTTGGCACATTCACAGAGCATGTAGTGCGTTGTAAATTTAAATGTTTGTTAAAAACTAAACAATCGTTATCAACCTCCGACTCATCATCATTTAAAATGAAAAACTTTGTTTTAGGGATAAAATTGCTGATATTTCTTAATTCAGACTTAGTTGTTTTCATAATTGAATCATGCATTCTGGTTTCCAACATTGTAGAACTAGCAGCAGTGGATGTGAAATAATTGGTTAGTTTCATAACTTTCTTGGGTGCAATAAACAACTCCTGACATTCCGGCGACAACCCATCAGGAATCATTTTGGGATTATCTTTATACAACTTATCATCAATATTCTGCGAATGTATCAATGCGTTAGAAAGATGCTGCTTTTCCTGTAAACAGTCTTTGAGAACTTGCTGTTCTCTTCCCTCAGACACCAAGATGACAACGCGTCCATTGCGATCGCGACCAGTACGCCCAATGCGTTGTATAAAACGCACCGAAGACTTGTTGGAAATATCGAAGCATATAACTATGTCCACAAAACCAACATTAATACCCTCCTCACCGATGCAGGTGGAAATGAGAGTGTTGAAATTTCCGCTGCGAAATGAATCGATTATGTTCACCTGCTGTTTCTGTGTGATGCTGCTCTGACCCATGAACATCTTAGGTTTGACTGATGGCTGATCAAGAAGTGCAGCATACGCTTCCGCCACAGAGTCTTTATATTCGCAGAAAATTATTACTTTACTTTTAACGTCGTGCGTGGCAAAATGCTGGCTGAGTATTTCACGTAATTTGTAGAACTTTGGATGACCAAATTTGCAATTCTCTGGAAGCTACGATAAAATTCACTCAAACTGTTTCATTTTATACAGTCGCAAGACTATAGATTATACACGAACTCAAACAGCGCTTCTACATGCTTTGATCTTAATAAAACTTACTTTTAAATGAGATCCATCTGGTAACTTGTCGCAAATTAAAGGTGGACCAACATAGTTCGTTATATCATCCACAAGTTGTTGAATTTCGGAAGAACAGCTCGTAAGCAATGGTTTGTTGATACTTTCTGAGATCCAAAAATCATATTAACGATAAAAATGATGATTTCATTAAAATTTACCTTCAAAAAATCGTACAAAACTTCTTAATCCATGCCTTAGAAGTAAATCATAAGCGTGATACAAGATTGTGCAAGTAGCAAACACTTTTGTGATTAGTTTATATTTTTCAGTGGATCTATTATGTGTATTTTTTTCCTGATACTCTTTGGATAAGTAAAATAATCTGCCTTTGTGCAAGGAACTGAAATTAGAATGTATCACTTTATTCTCCACCAAAATTCTCACATATTTGTCTAGAATTTTTTTGTAGTCATTGATTACTTCAGATAATTTCCCATCCAATTTGAGCACAATTGTTTGTATTGATTTTTGATGTGAATAAGGTTGCACATCTGCAGAATTCTCTGTACGGACTTCTAAATGTGAGATCAGTAATTGCTGGCAGATACTAATTACATCTACCACATTTGAGGCAGGTGTTGCTGTTAAAGCCAATACTCTGAATTCTTTGTTTAACTCCTGCAGCTTGTTGATTACTTCACAATATGCATGATTACCTCTTGCTCTATGTGCTTCATCAATCACAATGCACTTTATTTTAGATCCTAGTCCATCAATTGTATCTAAATCATTCCTGAGCACTTGGGGTGTCAAGAAAAAGACTCTTTTGTCTTTCCATATTGATGTTCTGTTTTGTTTCAATACACTTCCTATAATCAGTTATTACTTTAAGCATAATAAACTAATTTAAATTAATACCTGTTAATTCAGCAGTAGATTCCTTCGGAATAGCAACAATGCCATAACAGGCATCAACTTGTTGTTTGACTAGAGGTTTAGTTGTTGCCATAAATATGATCTTGCCAGATGGATACCATCGATAAAAATTGTACATCACTACTGCCGCAATAAATGTTTTGCCCAAGCCAGTGGGAAGGCAGACCATTGTGTTTTTGAAGAGGGCTTCTCCAACAATATCCTTCTGGTACTTTCTGATAGGCAAATTTGTTGGATAGATCCATGTTTTACCAAATTCCAAATTAAAGCCTGTAGCATCATGTTGTGTGGCTTGCATTCCCTTTTTATAAACACAAAATATGCAGTAATAATAAAATAAACAGTATTATATTGGTTTGTCGAATGTTACGAACTTCACAACAAACTCATACCCGTTTTTGTGGTTATTAATCAAACGTTATTTTGAGTTTTAAGATAGATTACCCAACTTACACAGTGGATTTGCTAAAATATCAGACTCGTCGCCTATTTAAAAAAAAAATGTTTGCAGTCAATCCATAACGTATTATGCAACAAGTAACAATTAAACTTTGTACTGTTTATTGCAGATTATTTAAGAATACGTGGTTCTATCTTTTTTTATTTCAAATTTCTAACATTTTAGTTCCAATTTTAAAATGCATATTTTAGTTGAAGCAATTACTATTTAAATTATTAGTCGAAAAGTAAAATGTTACTAAAATAAATCTTTAAATTCAACGTGTATTTGCGGCAACATTTAATTATCAATTGTCTAAAAATCTAATGAAGATAAAGAAAAATTGTATACCTACACTAGATTTTATTTTAAAAATTTTATTTTTCAAGAATTGAAATATGGCAGATTTACTTTTTATTTTCTAAAGTTGACCAAAAACTAAATAGATTCAGTCAAAAGATACCTCTTGACTATTTTATTATTGAAACTCGTTATTTTGTGCAAAAAATTTTATTTTTAGATAAAGTATGTAGAATCACATGATTGATTCAGGGCACCGTATGAATATAGCGGTGGATTTGACCTGATAGAGGTAGTTTCCGACGGAAATAATATGAATTAATGAATATTTAGATGATTTTAATTAACTAAAATGATATAGGTATTTAATTTCAAGAGTAAATTACTAAAGAAGTAAAATTTGAATGTTTTTATGCTTTTTTGTAGTTTTTGAAGAATTTTGATGCCATTTTAAGGAAAATATGTGATTTTATGACAAATATATACTTTCATTACTATTTTGCAGTGTATTATGTTTATTTCTTGCTAAATTGATGAATATTTGCATTAAAATTGCAAAATTTACTTTATTTATTTTGAATTAATACATTTTAGCGACATCTACATTTGAAGCTTTAAGTTATGTGTTAAAATTGCTATTTGTTTAGATAGGATAGTGCATGCACAGTTGCGTGTATGTGGGGCACACGCACACAGCCATTTAAGTGCGCGATCACTCACTGATTCATAGGCAATCGCTCAGGTTGTGGGCAGTTATGACTGTGGGCAGTTGTCGTGTGAGCGATCGTCTTAGGAGCAAAAGTCCGATCATGAATCGCTCACTGCCTCGTATGCACGCCACACTTTTTGATACACTTTGTATTTTCATGAGGTACTCATGTTTTCGCTAAAAATATTCCTGCGAGTGAAAGTCGGCATGCCCAGTTGTTGGGTAGCCGGCACGCAACTCTTACCTCGTGCGATAAGTACTAATAGGGTAAAACACCCAATCGTTGGCACACCTCCAATTATTGGCACTTTATATTTTAACTAGCGACCCGCCCCGGCTTCGCACGGTTGCAATACTGATACTAAATACACTACAGAAAAACTGTGAACGTTGTGGTATAAAATATATAGCCCATGTAATTAAAATCGATCCAGTAGTATTGATTTATTCATTACTGTCCGTGGCCCGCACGCGTTAAATTTGGAGTAAAACAATCCCCCTTTCCCTATACCATGAAGATTTCCTGCTGTCTTTGGAATATCTAAATTCATACACTACATTTTTACTTTTTACATTTTATAGTATGTGCCGCAGTAAAAAATATCTAAATTCTTACCATTTAGAAACAAAAGATAATCAACAATCATAAAAAACAAAAGATACCTATTCTTTTCAGTTTTTTTTTACTGAAATACCTCTAATTTATATTTTAAAACTACTATCATACAATTATTTATCGTAACTTAGTTATAATTACTGATACGTTGTCGCGCTGAAAAGCACGTTTTTATTAGGGTAAAAGAGGGTAATGGGGGTCACTTAAGGGAAAACTCAAATATAATTTAAATTATAAACAAAATACTTATTGCAATCGCTTATAAGCATTGTTTACTTAAATACCTATTATTTGAAATAATTTTCGGTCACTTTGACAATCAAATTTGGATATTATTAAAGTTTGAAAAAAAAACAGATTTGACTCTCATTACACCGACATGCGGATAATGGTGGTCACCCTGGGAACAATCGGAATCAAACGAAATCTAGCAGATATCGCAGACATAATATTCCGCAAAGTCCCACCCAGTGCATTTCACATGAGCCCATAGCCCACATGAAGTGCATCTGAACCACATTTAATTGTTTTTTTTTAAATCGTTGCACATTAGACATCAGTTTTCCAAATCTTCATCCTCATCGCCCTGGCATAAGTCATCAGTGCCAATATTGGAATCATAAGTTTTGTTACTTTCCCGCAGTATCGTTTCTGCAAGAAGGCTATTGAAAAATAAGTCACATTGCTTTTTATAGGCCATTTAAAGCGGACTAAAGACAAAAACGTCCATTGGGAGTCGCATGACTCCCATTGCCCACAATTGCACTATTGTGAAAAAAAAAAACAAAAAAAATATTTCTTCACAACATTAATGTAATCTGAACTGCACATCACGATTTTGAATGTTTAACTAAGACTATATAAAAGTTTCATTCGAATATTGCAAGATATTCGACACTTATCTTCTAATTTGCGTGGACGTAAAATTAGATCAGCGGAGCTCAAAAATAAAATATTGGCGTATCTCAATGATACACGCACCGATTTGCATGATTTTTCGGGGGTGGCACTGGGGGGCCAGAACGGAGGTAGGAACGCCGTTTACGCGGTACTCGTAACTATTGTTTCGTGGATATATGGGTGACTCCCATTACCCGCTGACTCCCATTACCCTACTCTCCCCTACCTAAGTATTACTATTTTCCTCGCTGGAGAGCTCCGATATAATAAACGTGCCCGATCGCTGCGAAATTCAAAGTGCTATGAGAAAACCGCGGCCGGCCGGTACCGCCAAAAACGCTACGGCCGCAATTTTTAAAAAATCCGTTGCGTAGTTTCAAAGATTTACGCATACAAAGAGACAGACAGAGAAGGCGACTTTCCTTCTCCAAACAAAAACATCAACCGATCAACTTCAACCCACACGTACACCCATGCACACGTCTGTGCTTAGGGGGGGGAAGCTACGAAGCATCGCACAAAGCGTAGACGGCGATAATAGAAAGCTTTGTATTTACGACATCACATTAGAAACCTCAAAAATAACAGTACTTCTCCACTATTTAATGGATGTTATTATACATACAAACCTTCCTCTTGAATTACTCTATCTATTAAAAAAAACCGCATCAAAATCCGTTGCGTAGTTTCAAATATTTAAGCGCACAAAGGGACCGGAAATAAAAGCGACTTTACTTTATACTATGTAGTGATTCGAAAAAACAAGGAAACCATAGATGTTAGAATTACGAAATGTTGTTTCGGTTTTACTAGTTTCATTCAATAATACAGAGCGATCGGATCTTAATTGTGAACAGTTTACAACGAATGCCGGAGCACCGGAGTCTGAGTTATTTCTTAGGAGACGCATGCCCAGCGAGCAAGTCGCTGACATAAACAGAAAAACCCCCCATCAGTGATGTGACTCCATATCCACAGGGTGTTCTGCATGTTGCTGGTGCATGGTCATATACGCAACCTTACATAGATTATTCAAGTTTTATATGCATTAAATTGAACAATAGTATATTTTTTCTGTTCAAAGTTGACTACACTGTTCCAATAACTAATATGGCGATTTAGATACAACAGCGGATATTTTGTGTTTGAGAATTTTGGTGCAGTTATTTTGTTTTTTCTTCTTGAGGTGAGACCTTTTTTAATCATTGTATATCGCAGCTATTCGTCTAATAGATACTTTTGTATTAATTTGATATGCTTAATTACACGTTTAGGCAATAGATTCAAAGATTATTTCTTGAATATATCTTTTATCACATTGATTTATTACATGTGCCAACATATGGATCAAGAATTTATCAAAATCCTATTCTTGGAACCCTTGCCAATAACTAAAAGCTAATTATTGGCAGTAGTGCCCATATTAGAATATGGGGATATATTAAATGCACTTTAGTTAAAATACAATCCACTTGAACAGCCACACTTAAGTTTTCATACTTTGCACTAAGAAATTCATATTATGCACTATAGATTGTATAACTTATATTTTAATACAATGCACTTATATATTCAGGTTTAAGCTTAAATTTGCTTTGAATCAACTTTTTAAATTGAAACTTTATAATTTGTGGTGTTGGGGTGGTCGGGGGGTTGGGGGTGGTGGTTAGGTAGGCTACCTTGTTTGGTATTATTTGTGGGGCGGTCGGGGGTAGTGGTGAGGGGTGGTCGGGGAGTTGGGGGTGGTGGTAAGGTAAGCTACCTTGTTTGGTATTATTTGTGGGGCGGTCGGGGGTAGTGGTGAGGGGGTGGTCGGGGAGTTGGGGGGTGGTGGTAAGGTAAGCTACCTTGTTTGGTATTATTTGTGGGGCGGTCGGGGGGGATAGAAGGGGCCGGCTAAGAGTACGGCACGTACTTAATACTGCAAGTTTTATAAGTGCAAAGTATTAATTTCATAGTGGAAAGCATTTTATTCAAGTGGAATTCATTTTTCAAAGTGCAAATATTTATTTTTAAGTTCAGTTCTGTATTTTTAAGTGCAAACATTAATTATAAGTGCATTTAATGTATTTACAAGATGAAAATCGAAAAAATAAAGTTCGTTAAATTACATGCCTTAGAATATTGAGTGCTAATATTGTTTTTTTTTATTCATTTAGATCATGATCATGATAGTCATATTAGAACTAACAAAAAGTAAACAATAACGGAAATTAACTTAATGTTACTTTTTGGTTCTAGAACACTGCGAACTAGGTATATAAAATAGGGATGTTGAGTATTTGTTTTTGGCATGTAATTAAACGAACTTTATTTTTTCGATTTTTAACTTGTCAATTCATTAAATGCACTTATAAATAATGTTTGCACTTAAAAATACAGAACTGAACTTAAAAATAAATATTTGCACTTTGAAAAATGAATTCCACTTGAATAAAATGCTTTCCACTATGAAATTAATACTTTGCACTTATAAAACTTGCAGTATTAAGTACGTGCCGTACTCTTAGCCGGCCCCTTCTATCCCCCCCACCCCTCAAATAATACCAAACAAGGTAGCCTACCTAACTACCACCCCCAACCCCCAACCGCCAACCACCTCCTCCCCCCAACCCCCAACCACCCCACAAATAATACCAAACAAGGGAGCCTACCTAACCACCACCCCCGACCACCCCAACCCCCCCACAAATAATACCAAACAAGGTAGCCTACCTAACCACCACCCCCAACCCCCCGACCGCCCCACAAATAATACCAAACAAGGTACCCTACCTAACCACCACAAATTATAAAGTTTCAAATTAAAAAGTTGATTCAAAGCAAATTTAAGCTTAAACCTGAATATATAAGTGCATTGTATTAAAATATAAGTTATACAATCTATAGTGCATAATATGAATTTCTTAGTGCAAAGTATGAAAACTTAAGTGCGGCTGTTCATGTGGATTGTATTTTAACTAAAGTGCATTTAATATATCCCCTTTGTTTTTAAGTAGATTCATAATCCGACTCATTAATATTTTGTTGGTGGTTAAGCATAAATGTTAAAAGATCTCAAGGATAGCCATTTAAGTACTAATAAAGTGAAACTAGTAGCTAGAGTAAGATAAAGTGTTTATATAGGGATAAAAATTGAATTACAAAATATTTTTATGCACATTTTAAATGCCTACTATAAGTTAGACTACTTGTGTAAATAAAGGCAGATATTTAATTAATAAAATATTGTTTTAATTATACGTTAAGTAAGCATTTTCAACTTTATTGATAGGTAGGTACCTACATATCTCCTACTTGAACTACATGCCAATAATTAGCCGAGTAGGGGCCAATATTGAGATTTTCTATGCCAATAATAGGATTTTCTGCAGTCTTTTGGATTTTGAGCATATGTTTATTTATTATTTTTCCATCACTTAAAAACTGTTATAAAAAACAAAGATTAAAGTATTTTCTTTGATTTTGTCACATGTTTTGTTTACTAACTAATGTAAATGGGATTTTATGACAATATAATTCCAGACTGACATGCAGTTCTCTCTTAGAGTACCAATGATTGGATACTTTGCCCTACTTAAATGGATATTCGTGTTTCGTGTTGTAAATTCGTTATATCGCGTTATATTTGATGGAATTTAGTGTTAATAGACGGGTTTTAGTCGCTAAATATTTATCGCGTGTGTAATCTTCAGAATTCAATGTTTTGTGTGTTTATTTCAGTTTCGCGTGTATCTGGGATCGCTTACCGTCGGACGCCAGTCGGCCATGTTGTGTGATTGTAAATAATATTTTGGAGTTGTGCGAACCATTTTTGTCTTCAGCAGAACAGGACGGGCGGCTGTTCTCCCTTGTAAATATTATTATTTAAATGGCAAATAAGACAATTTTTAAGGCAAAGTTTGGGTTCCTCCGGAACTCGGATTCATTTCAATTTTGTCCGAAATTGTATAACTAATGTTTTGTTCCTTGTTTATTTCAGTATCTAGTCGTATTTGATTTACGGTGTTCGATACACTGGTGAGTGAAATTTTCATCGTTCATAGTATCTATTTTTTCGATTTTACGGTTTTCCTGCAATTAGAGAATGAATATCTTAAACTTCTTTTTGCGGAAATTTTGGTCAAGCATTTCCCAGAAAATTTGAAAATGGAAATTCAAACTTTTTTATTACGGATGTTCAGAGCGACGTTTAATTGAAAAAACGCCGCTCAGAATACTTTATCATAGTAAAATTTTACTCTAGGACTCATTGCTTTTCCGTAATTTGACTAAATGTAAACTGATATTTTCCGGAGAAAAATTAAATGTGAAAATTTGAAGTTTTTATCTTGAATGTTGCCAGAAAGTCCTCCTGAGCATTTTATTTTAGTAATATTTTACTCTAGGACCTAGAGTTTTCCTGTAATTTGACTAAATGTGAACTTACATTTTCCACAGAAAGTTTTAAGTTTTTATTTTGAATGTACCTGTAAGAAGTGATCCTAAACATTTTATTTAAATCAAATTCTACTCTTGGACTCATATTTTCCCGCAATTTGATTAAATGTGAACTCACATTTTCCACCGAAAAATTAAATTTGAAAATTTTAAGTTTTTATTTTGGATGTTGCTATAAACCGTTCTCCTCTTCATTTTATTTTAGTCAAATTTTACTGTTCGACTCATAGTTTACCCGTATTTTGGTCAAATGTGGTAATAATTTTCAGCAGAAAACTTTCAGTTGAAATTTATAATTTTTTCTACTGAAGTAGCAACAAAACGTTTTTACGCAACTTTTATTTTAGTATAAATTGTCTTTAGTTGTCTTCAGTTGGAATTGTTCATTGCTAAATATTAAATATAAACCTGTGGGGTACTGTGTTGGTACGCTCGGTCCGGCAAGGATGTTTAGTCTACATTTATTTAGTCTGAACGAAACAGAGTAACCCCTTGTAGTCTGGGTACGAATTGCTCAACTCAAGGCTCTTTTTGACATATTTATTGGTATACCTATTCAGTGGTAATAATTGCCGGGACCGTCTGGACGACGTCTCGCCCTATTCACAATAGCTAACGTATAAACACAAAGACCAGATGGTGAAAATTTCCGATATAAAAGGGACACCTCGAGAGGTGTTCGTCAGTTCTTCGAGTTCATTTGATGCAGAAGCTAGTACTTATTAATAAACGCATTACCACAACTTCTTAATAAACTTACATCGTGATATTCAAACCAAGTGTCTTTGCATCAATTATAACCCACACTCACCGATCCCACAAATTGGTGACCCCGACGTGATATTAAATTGAAGAACACGTTATCAAATTTTAAGTGTGTGAGCGGTGAGAATAAGTGTACCGAGTAAAAATTAGAAAATCGAAATGGCTCAAAGTACATCCGCGCCGATTCAAATCGCGAGTGCCCGCGTTGTACGTTTAATTCCGCGTTCGGACAATGAAGAAATTAGTGTTTGGTTCACACTTGCTGAGCGCACCTTTCGGCTCACTCAAGTGACGGAAGATGATGAAAAATTGTCCATAGTGTTACAATTTTTGACGCCAACAGACCGTCAAGCGGTGATGGACATAATAGCAAGACCAGACAGCACGTACGACGAAGTGAAGGAGGCATTAATTAAGCGCTTGGGCACCTCCAACGAGGAGAAAATTCAGGCCTTGCTGGAAGGTGAATTTATAGGCGATCGTACACCTTCCCAGTTTCTGCGAGACCTACAGCGGAAAGGTGGTCCACTCGCCGGAGATGCGATCATCAAAACGCAGTGGATGCGTAATTTGCCGGAAGCAACACGCCTAGTTGTATCTGGCGCGCAGAGCGACGATCTCGCTTACTTAGCATCGATGGCGGATAGAATACACGCAGCCACGAAGTTATCATGTGCGCAGCGCAGCCCAGTCCAGCTTCAAGCCAAGGAGTCATCGTTGGCTGAAGTGGTTAACTCTTTGGCTGAGAAGGTAAAAGAACTTACACTGCACATGGACGAAAGAGTGAAGGAACTTTCGTTGCGCATGGAGGAGAGGAGCGCTATGGAAGTTCAAGAAGTGCAGCATCGTCGTGATCAACATCGCAATCGCCAGCGTTACCGCAGCAAGTCGCGAGGCAAGTCGCAACAATATATTTGTTGGCTTCATGCGCGATTTGGGCCGGATGCGAAGAGATGTGAGCCACCGTGTCATTTTGGTTCGGGAAACGGTGTGGCGGGCAGTCAATAGTGGCCGCGAAAGACTGTCACGCCTCCAAAGCAACCACGCGCCGATTATTTCTAAAGGACAAAAACACTGAGTGCGACGTATATTTAATTGACACTGGTGCGGATGTGAGCGTGTATCCGCGAAACAGAGTGCGTGGACACAATAGTGCGTGCGAGTATTCGTTGGCCGCTGCCAACGGTACACCTATAGCTACTTATGGACACATGAACATTAAAATAGACTTTGGCTTAGGTCGCGAGTTTCTTTGGGCGTTTATAATTGCAGATGTCGATCGCCCCATAATCGGTGCGGATTTTCTGCATCATTTCGGCTTAATCGTGGACATAAAAAACGGTGAATTGAGGGAGGTAGCTTCGGGACTGACCACATCGCATGGCGAGTTGGCAGTCTGTAGCACCCCGTCGATTAAAGCCATTCAGGGTGCGTCTGTGTTCGGTGAGGTATTAAGTGCATACCCGGACATCACTAAACCGCAAAGTGCAGGTCGTCCACCGAAGCACAATACCGTCCATTACATTGCTACGTCACCAGGTCCACCGGTTGCGCAACATCCGCGCAGATTAGCGCCCGATCGTCTTGCCGTCGCCAAGAAGGAAATCGATGCCTTGATCCAACTTGGGATGGCCCGACCGTCCCAGAGTCCTTGGGCATCACCGATTCATTTAGTGCCGAAGCAAACGGGAGAATGGAGACCATGCGGAGATTACCGAGCATTGAATGCTAGGACCTTGCCGGATCGGTATCCGGTACGTCACATTCAAGATTTTGCTCATGCGTTGCACGGGAAGACTATCTTTTCGACGATAGACCTCGTGCGCGCTTTTCACCAAATTCCGCTGGCTCCCGAGGACATCCCGAAAACTGCAATAATCACCCCGTTTGGACTCTTCGAGTTCACCGTCATGACGTTCGGACTGCGTAATGCTACGCAGACGTTTCAACGTTTCATCGACGAGGTTCTCCAGGGGTTGGATTTTGCATTCGCATATATAGATGACATTTTGGTAGCATCGTCCAGTGAGGAGGAACCTGCAACTCATCTCCATCAGCTGTTCCAGCGTCTGAGCGACTACGGCGTGGTAATTAATGCTGCGAAGTGTGTGTTTGGCCAGGATAGCGTAAAATTCCTTGGATATCTGGTGTCCAGTCAAGGCACCAGCCCGCTCCCAACAAAGGTAGAAGCGATTATGGATTTTACGCAACCTGAGACCGCTAAACAACTTCGGCGTTTTCTCGGGATGATTAACTTCTACAGGAGGTTTATCCCTCCAGCTGCTTCTCTTCAGGCTCCACTAAATGAGCTACTTCACGGCAATGTTAAGGGAAATAAACCCATCACTTGGAATGAGGGGGCATGTGCAGCGTTCCGGGTTTGCAAGGAAGCGCTTGCCAAAGCAACATTGCTGAGCCATCCAGACCCTACAGCGCCGCTCGCAATATTTTGCGACGCGTCTGATTTTGCCGTGGGTGCCGTGTTGCAACAAAAAGTGGATGAAGAGTGGCAACCGCTGGAGTTCTTCTCGAAGAAGTTGTCGCCGGCGGAGACCAAATACGCTGCATACGATCGCGAGCTGTTAGCCATGTACACGGCTGTCAAGCATTTCCGGTACATGGTGGAAGCACGTGATTTTCACATTTTTACTGACCACAAGCCTTTGACGTTCGCTTTTGGACAGAAGACGCAGCCGTCAACACCACGCCAGGTGAGACACTTTGACTACATTGGGCAATTTTGTACTGACATTCGTCACGTCGCCGGCGAAGAAAACGTGGTGGCCGATGCCTTGTCTCGTGTTGAGGAGATAAGCATCGCCATCGATTTTGTCGCCCTGGCTGAATCGCAGAAGAGAGATCAAGAGATGACGAAATTCAAGGATGACAGCAGTGGTCTGCAGTTGAAGCCCCTCCAGATTCCTGGAGTTGAGGTGTCGTTGGTGTGCGATGTGTCCACATCGAAAGCCAGACCCTACGTCACGCCCGAATTTCGTCGAGCAGCTTTTGCTTCGGTCCATAACATTGCACATCTTGGACCCAAGCCGACAGCTCATGCAGTAGCGGAGAGATTTGTGTGGCCAGGAGTGACGAGTGACTGTCGGGAGTGGGCTAAGGCTTGCCTAGAATGTCAGCAAGCAAAGGTGTCTCGACACGTATCTGCTCCCATTGGCAAGTTTCCGACGCCCCTAGGAAGATTCGATCATATTCACATCGACTTGATCGTGTTGCCTCCATCCGAAGGACATAAATATTGCCTTACCATCGTTGACAGAGCCACTAGATGGCCTGAGGCAATACCCCTAGTGAACCAGGAAGCATCCACCGTCGCTCGAGCGTTGCTGGAGCAGTGGATCTGCCGCCATGGAGTCCCGGGGAGAATTGCGACCGATCAAGGTCGACAGTTTGAATCATTCCTCTTCAAGAGTTTAAATGCCATGATGGGTTCGACGCATCTTCGAACCACCGCCTATCATCCACAGGCTAATGGCATGGTTGAGCGGATGCACCGACAATTGAAGGCAGCCCTGATGTGCCATCGCAACCCAGCATGGACGAAAACACTGCCAATTATCCTGCTTGGACTGCGTAATGCTTGGAAGGAGGATATACAAGCCACACCAGCGGAGATGGTTTTCGGACAAACCTTACGCCTGCCTGCCGAGTTCATAGGCAGCAGTGACAGTTCGCCGGACTTCGGAAACGAGTTCATTAAGAATCTGAAGGAACAATTCCGCGTTCTGTCACCATCCGAACCATCCCGACATGGGGAAAAGAAGATATTCTTGCCCAAGTCTCTGCAGGATTGCGAGCAGGTTTTTGTGCGTCGCGATGCGGTCAGGATTGGCCTACAACCACCATACGATGGACCATTTCCGGTCATAAGACGCAGTACGAAAATCTTCACATTGCGCATCAATGGTAAAGAGGTTAATGTTTCAATTGACCGGGTGAAGCCGGTATTTGTGGTGCAACCAGAAATGCCACCACCAGTGATGGATGAAGATGACGACGACGGTAGCCATCTAGTATGGCAACCACGCGGATCTTCAACTCAAACGCCGCCGCCGAGTGTGGTGTCACAAGGAAGCAACGATAGCGCGGTAATTGCACCGCCAGCTCAGTTCAATTGTAAATCTCCAGTGAGTGACACAAAGAAGGCATGTGCAAAGACTATCGTTCCACCAAAGAAGGTGCGGTTTAATTTAAATAAAGAGTGCGTTAGGCGATCCAATAGGACTACCAGCGTACCAAACCGATTTCAAGCAGGTTTTAAGTAATGAGTTTTTTTTAATGTTAATTGTTTAGATTTTTTTATGTGTTAAACATTTTTTTTTGCTGTTGTCAGATTTTGTAATTTTTTTTTGTATTGTTCAAATTTTTTGTGTATTGTTTTTTTTTTGTGCCCATAGCAGGCTACGTAATTTTTGCAACTCGTATAACTTTTTCTCCGGTAAGGGGGTACTGTGGGGTACTGTGTTGGTACGCTCGGTCCGGCAAGGATGTTTAGTCTACATTTATTTAGTCTGAACGAAACAGAGTAACCCCTTGTAGTCTGGGTACGAATTGCTCAACTCAAGGCTCTTTTTGACATATTTATTGGTATACCTATTCAGTGGTAATAATTGCCGGGACCGTCTGGACGACGTCTCGCCCTATTCACAATAGCTAACGTATAAACACAAAGACCAGATGGTGAAAATTTCCGATATAAAAGGGACACCTCGAGAGGTGTTCGTCAGTTCTTCGAGTTCATTTGATGCAGAAGCTAGTACTTATTAATAAACGCATTACCACAACTTCTTAATAAACTTACATCGTGATATTCAAACCAAGTGTCTTTGCATCAATTATAACCCACACTCACCGATCCCACAAACCTAAATAGTATAGCAATATAATTATGTTCAAATTTAATACTTAAATATTTGATTTAAAATCGGTCAATCTTTTAGCATAAAAAATAATAATTTCATGATTTGAATTTTATTGTTATATTAATTTTATTAATATAAATTCCGGGATTACTATCTGTAGCATTCATAGATGGCACTAGGATGTACTAAAAATTATAAAATCGAGTTATACGACGATTTTTTTATATTTATCGACAAACGTGGCCACGAGAATAATTTTGTATACAGTGCTGTTATCAGCGAATCGATATAAACAACTTTTTATCGCATGTGTCCCGCACGCCGTCTTCTCACGCCGCATCAACTTGCTGCATGCAGCATATTCTAGTTTACTTTAGATCGCAGGTATCTTGTCAATTGCAAATCGCGTAGGTAGTGACTAGTCATGAATTGTTGCGACCTTGTTTTCTTTACTAAAGCATATTTTGAAATAGTTTAATACTTTGTCTCATAGAGAACTTCTCGTAGATTATTATTTTTCAATCTGTTCCTTTCTCTCGCTTTTAGTTTACGAGATATTCGCAATTGAATGAATTGTGTGAAAAAAAGAAAAATTGCACTTTTTAGCACATTTAGTCACGTTTTTTTTTGCCCTTTTACCTCACGGAAATCTTTCACCATGAGAAATTAGAATTACACAACTCCAATTTTAATTTTCGATTAGTTTCAATAATTTTAATTGCGGGACTACTATCTGTAGCATTCATAGATGGCACTTGCCTGAACGAAAAATCATAAAATAGAATTGTATTCTTTATTTCTATATTTATCAGCAAACGTTGGCATTCGATACGAGAATTGTGTTTATTTTTAACACAATTTACCCTTTCTAATCGAATGGCCGTGTGTCGTCGTTGCCATCCCCTCGCGCGATTCATATCGTTTTATCGGACTCTTATTTTCTAAATTTGCATTGTATTCGGTCAACAATTGACTATATAGTAGTAACATGCATCTGCAGTGTATTGTTAATGATTAATTTGTGCGTTTATTATCCATATTTTTTTATGTTTACGTTTGATGTTTAAATTCGAAATGTATATTGTTGCCATGATGCTTCGTACTTGAGTAAGAAACTTATATATGACTTTCGCTACTCAGCACCGAATGTTTGTTTTCTCTGATGTATAAATATAATATTATATTGTATGCAATGTTTTTATTTTAACTTATGTTTTCTTTTAATTGTAGTACTAGCTGTGCCTGAGCAATCCAATGAGCACTGCATTGGTAAGTTTTTATTAAGTTATCTTATTTGGTCAAATGCTTTATGACCTGCATGTTGCAATAGCTCGCGAATTAAGGGTGCCTTGTTTATTTTAATTGCGGGTAATATAGAAAACGAAGGAAACGCCAAAGCTTGCCCGTTTTTCGCGTTTTTCAAAACACACATTTTTAAAATGCACCCCTGAAACTCTGCGAGATTCGGCTTGTTGTAACACGAGATTGTTGTAACACTTCACTTGCACTTCACATTTTGTTTTACTGTTAAACATTCAACGAAAACTTAACCGCACGAGAAAATCTCCATTCGTTTGTATGCCGCTAGAGTGAGAGAGACGGAAGATCGGTCCACTCACTCGAACGCTATGCCTGCCTCCGCTCGTGTGGATTTCACGGAATGACTGGCAGCGCTCGAGATGCGACGGGAGATCGGTCCGTCTCTCTCTCGTTATAACGAGAGGGGGGTATACCTGCGATCGGCCTCGAGAGGTCTCGTGACACAGTTTCTGAACATGTCACCCGACGATTTTAAAGACGTTATCACGTCAAAAGTATTCAGAGCGTCGTTTAATTGAAAAAAAAAATAATAAAAAAGTGTGAATTTCTATTTTCCAATTTTCTGGGAAATGCTTCATCTAAATTTTCGCAAAAAGAAGTTAAAGATATTCATTCTCTAATTGCAGGAAAATCGTAAAATATCGAAAATTTCACTCACCGTATCGAACACTGTAAATCAAATACGAGTAGATACTGAAATAAACAAGAAACAAAACATTAGTTATACAATTTCGGACAAAGTTTAAATGAACCCGAGTTCCGGAGGAACCCAAACTTGTCTTATTTGCCCTAATTATTTAAATAATAATATTTACCTGGTAGAACAGCCGCCCGTCCTGTTCTGCTGAAGACCAAAATGGTTCGCACAACTCCAAAATATTATTTACAATCACACAACATGGCCGACTGGCGTCCGACGGTAAAGGATCCCAGATACAAACGAAACTGTATTAAACACACAAAATATTGAATTCCGAAGTGTAATCGCGATAAATATTTAGCGACTAAAACCCTTCTATTAACACTAAAATCCATCAAATATAACGCGGTATAACGAATTTACAACACAAAACACAAATTTCCTTTTAAGTATTAGTACTTATCGCACGAGTTAAGAGTTGCTTGCCGGCTACACAACAAATGGGCACGCCGACTTTCACTCGCAGGAATATTTTATCGTAAATACTATTGTGCCATCTGCGGTTACTTTTGAGTACCTCAAGAAAATACAAAGTGTATCAAAAAGTGTTGCGTGCATATGAGGCAGTGAGCGATTGCCTATGAATCAGTGAGTGGTCACGCACTTAAATGGTAGTGTCCGTGTGTACACGTCCACGCAACTGTGCATGCACCACCCTATTTAAACAAATCGCAACTTTCACAATTGTCATAAAATCACATATTTTCTTTAAAATTGCATCAAATCTCTTCAAAAACTACAAAATAGCATAAAAACATTCAAATTTTACTTCTTTAGTAATTTACTCTTGAAATTAAATACCTATATCATTTTAGTTAATAAAAATCATCTAAATATTCGTTAATTCATATTATTTTCTGTCGGAAACTACCTCGATTAGGTCAAATCCGAGCTAACTGCGCATAATGCACTTGAGCCGCGAGCTGTGTTAGCACAGAATTGCATGCCTCGGGTAATACAAACTTAAAATCTTTTTGCACAGCGAATTCTAAACAAGATTTAGAAGACACGATTGATTGTGCTTATTTCGACCACACGAAATTGAATTGATGAATCATAAATCCAATACAAACTGATCCACGTCCGGTTTATAATACACAACATATTGAAAGGGTCCTATTTATTGAGAAACAGATATAATCAAAGTCATAATCATAAAACAACACAAATGAGCAAAATATGAAAACAAACGAAAGTTGTTGAAGTCGAATTAATTTATAGCTATCTGTTTCAACGGCGCCTCAAACGTGCGGCTGATTTTCGCCTGCCGTGTGACCTATCCCTAGACGAATCGCTGCTGCTCGTGCTGCGAGTTCTCCGCTTCGAACGCGAGCGGCGCCTTGAAGATGAACTCCAATTACTACCCCTCTTGGTGCGTCTACTAAACAAACTTGAATTAGAATCACAAAAAAAGAAAATACATGCTACATACTTGCGCGATCGATCGCTGGAGCTGCTGCTATAGCTGCTCGATGAACTAGAGCTTGAACTGCGAGACTGTCTTTGTTGGCGAGTCGACTTCTTATCTAACACCTGAAGTGCCTTGACTGTGAGGAATATTTTTTCTTTTTCCAGTGCTTCGCGTTTAATTTTCTTCGCTTTCTCTAGCATTTCAGCTTCTTCTTTGACTTTTCGCTGTTTTTCAATTGCCAACGCCTAAATTCAAAGTAAAATTAATAAGGGAAATGCAAATAAACAACATCTAGGCAACAAACCATCTTCTCTTCATCCTTCCTCTTTTTTATCTCAAGAATTTCAAGTTCCATTTTCTTTTTTAGCAATAGCAACTGCTCAGCCTTTATGCGCTTGTCATCATCTTCATTTGTTGATTTTGGTGAAGCCTTACGTGGAGTGCGATCACGCGAACGTTTCCGTTCGTTTTTATTATGAGATCGACACCTTGATCGTCGCCTTCTGTCGCGACGATCTTTACTTCTCGATCGGCGCTGTCTGTCATGTGAACGACGGCGATTGTGTGACCTTGGTGGAGATCCTCGGCGATTGCGATTATCTCGAAACGAATCTCGACGGTTTCTGAATCCCACCCTATTCTGATCTCCGCGACGTGCTGGTGGGTCAAACCTTCGTCCGTTTCGATGTTTGTCACTTCTATCAATCGGTTTCTCCACCTCAAACTTCTTCCGTTTGTGAGCGTCTTCATTCTTTACAGGAGCAACATCAGTACCAGCCATTTTCATCAACTTCGAACTGATATCATAATTCTTGTTGGGAGGCTCAGGATTCGACTTAAGATATCCGCTCATTTTTATCTCACCTGTCGGTGGATCAATGCCCGTTTTGATCTGCACACCAAGCGCCATTGCCAACGCTTCCGAACGCTTGTTAGAAAGCAAATTCTCATCGCCATCTTTATTCTGCAAATCGGCAGATTCTGTGTCATCAGGTTCATTTAACTTGTTAGCTTCTTCTGAAGCTTTGACGGCGCTGGGAAGAGGGTACTGTACTAAGCTAGGCACTTGCTTCTTCAAGACGTGATCATCATCTTCCGAAGCATTGTCTTCATAGTCCAAGGCGTTGTAATCAATATCTTTAGAATCGGGGTCAGGACGACTATTGCTCGTATTATGATCGCGATCACTCGATATGTGAGAATGTGAACGAGACCGCCTTGAACGCGAAGTTGAATGGCGGTCAGGGATGTCTTGATGCTTCTTAAAAGCTTCTTTCTTTTCATACTCGGAAAGTTTAATGACTCGTGCCTCTTCCTTCTTCCAATGTACTGGTGTTACACTGCGCGAGCGACTTCTTGATGGCGTTCGAAATCTCTAAATAATTATTTTTTTTAAATAAAAACAAATAGCACTAAGAATAAAACTTACAAAAACACCACGTCCTTTAATTACTCGTCCACTCTTTGTCAGCATTGGTCGACGTCGTTTGTAATTTGAATTCTCCCGGTTGTCTCTTTTCTTGTAAGATTTACGACCATCCCTATCATCTAAAATTAAATACTCTAGAGTTAATTCGCGCCAGTATAAATTTAAATCAATTACCATTATTTTTACGATCGCCACGCATTAAAAACTTGTTCGTAGGAACATCAGGGATGTCTTCAGGGTTAATATTTGTTACAGACACCAATGGGTGTAATTCATCCTCTTTTACTTCACCTTCCTCTTCGGTGCCATCGTCGGACTTTTTGCTATCAAATCAAATTTATAACAAAATAAAATTAGCAATGTAAGTAAGAAATTACCTTTTCTTATGCTTTTTCTCTTTTTTATCTTTCTTCTTATCCTTTTTCTTTTTCTTCTCTCGCTCCTTACCAGCCTCACTGTCCTCACTTTCGTTTTCTTCATCGCTCTTAGATTTCTTCTTTTTCTTCTCCTTCTTGACTGCAATTAAAAAATATGCAATAGAACACTAACACAAATGACGTGAAATTATATACCTTTCGATTGTTTAACAAGCTCTCCACATCGTGTGATCTTCGTGTCCTGTAAAGGTCGACTGTTCGCATCCACTGGAAGGTTTTCGATCTGCCGCACTACATCCACGCCACTTACTACTTGTCCAAATACCACGTGAACACTGCAATCAAAAATTTCCAATTAGTAAATATTCTTTAAAAAATATAGGAATATATAACTTACTTGTCGAGATGCGGGGCCGGTTGTGTCGTACTATAACACAAAATATGAACATAGATATGATCAGCTCATCAGGTGATGAGTTTGAGAGTGAGTCTAGTAGCTGGGGGATCTGTTGCTTGCACTGCTATACAAAACAACAAAACGCACACAGTTCTGAAACTTGCACTAGTCTAGAGATCCTAATGATATCAATTAAGCAATGTCTGTCAGAATTGTTCAAAATTTGTGTTGTGATACATATACTCACATAAAAAACTGGGAACCATTTGTATCTTTACCCCTGTTTGCCATTGAAAGAAGCAATGGCTTATCATGCTTGAGTGTAAAATTTTCATCTTAAAATAAGCATAAAGATGTTAATTGACTTTAGTAAAAAATGATAAAAATTTACCTTCAAATGTTCCTCCATAGATGCTTTCACCACCAGTTCCATTACCATTAGAAAAGTCACCACCTTGTATAATAAAATCCTTCACGACTCGATGAAAAATAACACCCTAAGAACTCATTCATTCATCAATATCATAGTTTGTGATTAGGTGCATACAATTACTTACATTGTAATTCAATGGTTTCTGAGTTGTCTCACCAATGCCTTTCTCAGCAGTGCATAGGGAACGGAAGTTTTCACACGTTTTCGGCACCACATCATTAAATAGTTCAAAGACTATACGACCTGATTGCAGACCACCAATTGAAATATCAAAGAAGCAACGGGCTCGCGTTGGTTCTTCTTCCATTGTAACCAACAAACGATTACAAGCTATTACATGAAGAATATACTTCGGTAATTAAGCTACGATCACTAAAATATTAATATCCGTGGCACCACACGTATTTTCCACAGATTAGAGCTGACAATTAACGATTTGTTGAACCAACAAACGCATTAAGGCGAACACAAACCGCAGAGACGCGCTCCGGCTTAACCTTCAATGTGCATGACAGCGTTAATTGTCAAATGAAATGTTTTAGTTACCGTTTCTGACTATAGGGTGCGAAATGTTCCTTGTTATATTTTCAAACTGTGCGCACAGCAAAAGCTATTTTAAAATGCGCTTCTGAATTTAATTCTATAGCTTTAAGGAAAGAATGGAAATGTTTAGCAATGAAACTACGGATATTGATCATCACTGGATTTATAAACGGTAAAATTTCTTAAATAACATTGAAACAATCAATTATCTATTACCGATTATATACAAAGTGTACATTTAAAAATAACTATATATGTATTTACGACATGAAATATCAAGAGCACTTAAGTTTCCCTTTCTTAAATTTAAATATTTTTTCCATATTTTTCCGCTTAATTTTTACATTGAGCCCATGCCACACACTCGTATCGCACTCGCGCGTTCATATAATATCATTTATACAAAGTAACAACACATAGGAGTTATTTTGGTACAATTGGTAATCATTTATGTTATCGTACTTTTGTTCTCTGTTGCAGTTTCGTTTGTTTCATTTTTTGTTCAATTTGATAAGTGAGTACAAGTATATGCGATATCATTATTTACATTACATAGCGTTGGTTTTCAGTTAGGGTTTTGCTTTATTTAGGTATTTTATGTGTATTTACTTATTTGTTTAAATTTATCCGGGACTAAATATAGTTACGTGTACTTTCCTTGTTATGACATTCTTTTTTTGATCCGTGCAGTCGTTGCGCTTCTTCCGTACTCGCTCGACGCTCTTACGATACAGTGAAGACAGACAGACAGACAAGACAGTAAGTGGGTTTGACAGTTTAGGGGGATGTTCGGGATTTGTAGGTCATCGTTGTGGGTGGTGGCTGAGATAAACGCCTCTGGGATGCTCACATTGTACGCCATATTTACATTACCATTCAGCTACGCCATCTGCTTGCCCAAATAGTTTTGTTTGTTTTTACATTACTTAATCTTATACTTCGATATACAAATTAGTGTTTAGTCGTTAATTTAGGCTACTAACATGATGGACGCTCCGCGTCTGCCTTGTGGATGAGCTTGCGCTCTTCGGTGCTGTCGGTGTCATCATCAGTTGAGTCCCCGTCACTTACCACCACATTGTAGTTGCAAGTTACCTTCGGCTTCTTGATAGACACTCTACTATAGAGGCCTTGACCTGAATGCACGCTATTTTTCTAAAAATTATAAATTTTAATATTGAAACAAGCTGGTTCCTTTGATTGATACTCACTTGCAAAATTATAAATATCGTTGAGAACAAGATGATGATACACAAGCAAGCCACTATGGCCAAAGCAGTAATAAAGTTGAACGGATTCACAAACTGCACTGTTGGCACCGGTTGAGGGGCGACCAGATAAGCTTCCACATTAATACGCCGTTTGTCTGCCAAATTTTTGCACCCTGCAACGCAAAAACATTTTTCATATCGTGTCAAGTGTGTTTTACACTGATTATTTTACCTGGACAATTCCTACATGAATAGTGGCACTTCTGGCAACCATAGTCCGTCTTGTAGAAGCCCTCGGGGCAATCTGGGCGACATTCGCCGGCAGCAAATTGCCATTGCGGCGGACATGTCACGCACTGATCGTGACCTGGTCCACTGCAGGTATCGCAACTCATGTGGCACCTGGCGCACACGCCGCGATCGCTGTAGAAACTAGTAGCACAGGTGGATCGACACTCCCCGCTTTGCAACTAAAATTGACACACAATCGTAACGAGCTGGCAAAAATTGATTTCATTCGTCATCGCACCTGCAGCCCGCTCACACATTTCGTGCAGTTGGACTTGGCCGAACATTCACTGCACGTGTGAATGCACGGATTGCACATTTTGTTGCTTTTGTCCGGAAATCGTCCTTTGTTGCATTCGGCGACGCAGCGCGAATCCTGCAGGATGAGCGGATGAGCGCATGAAAGGCAGGCGTGCTCCGTCGGGCCGTCGCAGGTGCCGCATGTCGAATGACACTGTTTGCACAGGATGCCGTCGGGGTATTGATCTGTTCGACACCGAGACGAAAGACAATGCAAAGCGTAAAGAACAATATTGCAAAAAACGACAGAGAAAATATTTGTGTTTTATACAGTTGGGATTATGCATATCCACCGTGTCAACTATACCTGTGTCGCAATGATCGCTGCCGTGTGGCACACACCGTCCCTTGCTGTTGACGTGCCAATCATCCAGGCAGGAAATGCACGTCGTTTGATTGCACTCGGAACAGCCCGGGGGACACTCAATGCACTCGCGATACCTGCCGTCGGCGTAGTGATGTGCGGGGCACTCGTGAACGCAGCGTCCTTCGTTCCAGTAATGACCCGCTGTGCAGGATATGCACTGTGAGCTATTGGAACCCGAGCAGGTGTCGCAAGATTCGTGGCAGGGCAAACACCTACAAACACAACGCAGAATCAAATACACGGCACTCACAAACAATGTTGTTAAAAAACTTACGAGTAATCATCAGTTTCATAAGTGTTTGATAGACACGATGCTAAACATTTGTTATGATAAAGCAGAAGATGATGGTCACAACTGGTGCAATGGTCTGGTCTATCCTGACAACTGGCGCAGTTTGGTTGGCACGGTGTGCACGTCTTATCGGCGAAATCTATCAAACATTACGTAGTTACAAGCTATTGATGTCAGTGCAATTAGTTAATCACCTTCAAAGTATCCTTCAGGACACTGTTGCATGCAAATGTCTAGATCTACGACGCGCACGTGGCCTGGTGAACAGGTCATGCAGTTGTTGGGCCCGGCACCGGTGCAGGTGTCGCAGGAATCGTGACAAGGTTGACACATCCCTTGCGCGTCCGCATAACTCCTTGGTGGGCAGGAACTCACACAAGTTCTAAACCAAACATTAAATTAATACCTCATACAAAATAATCTTTTTAAAAATAACTTACTTATCCATTCGTTTATTTCTACACGCAATGCACTTGTTTGGACCCTTTCCAAAACATCCCTGATCATCACATTGTTCATCACAATTCTCTTTAGTCTCTTCCTCGGTATCAATCCGGTTATCATCACGTATGATAGTTTTCTTTCCATCTAATGAACTAATTGCCTGTTGAGGATCAGATCCAGCAAATGTGTAGAGATTGTGGTAATTATTAAACCCTTTGAAAATGTCCGGACTAAAGAAATTGTCTGTTACTGAAGGATCAGCGGTTACAGAATCTGCTTCAGTTGGGAACGTGAATGTATTTTGTGGAGATCGCCATGAAACTGACGGAGCATTACTACTCCGCAGTTGAATAGGATTGTTTTCAGTACCGTAAAAGATCAATTGCCACTTTTTAAGTACGCCAGGTTGATTCACATGACGATTACCAGCATTGATGATTTGTAAGGTCCATCTACCCTCGGCTTTCTCGCCCCAGAAGTGAACACTCAAGAACGGCCAGTCGTCAAAGTTAGCGTTCACAACGTCGCGTGGACGTTCGAATAATAGCGTTGAAGTGGTACCCATTGGAGAAGTCAACAAAATTCGCAGATTGCCACGCGGGTAGAATCGAAGTGAAATCTTACATTGAACATGCTCTAAGAAGCGAACTTCATTTAGCGTATTCGCACAGGCATTTACGTCCATATGCTGGGTGAGAGTAAACTTGAACGTTGAATCAATCTGTCGATCATCGACAAACTCCTGCGACTTGCAAATGTGTTGCGGCGGAACAGTAATCCATTTCTCTGCTAAAGATACAAGAGAACCAGCGTCCATAAGACCATAGCCAAACTTGTGTGAAAACTTCCTCTTGACCCCATTGAGGGTCCATCCGCTCTCCTTTTCCAAAGGATCAGCGCGCGAGGTGAGAACCACCAAGTATTGCATGTCTCTCCACGTGAGATGTTTGTTGGCTTCGAGAGCCAATGCGCAGATACCAGCCGCTAAAGGAGCTGATGCTGATGTGCCCGTGTGCTCAACGGTGCAGATATGATCAGGTCTCAGACGGGCGTCCATGTCGACGGTGGCCACACTTTTGTCATGACCCGGCGTGCCCGACGAGTACGTTGTCGCTAAGGTGGAAGAGCACTCCTCCAAATACCACGGCTTGTACCCGCCCTGAGTGGCACTCGATATGCTTAGTGTGAAGATGCTGTTGGTGTAGCCGTCGCAGTTGCACGAGTCGGTGTGCCGACCGCCGTTCCCAGAGGCCCACACGAAAATAGACCCTTTGCCTTTACGGCCACTCGTCACGCCGTAAATGAAGGCGCGACGCGCAAGCGGCCCAGGCCCGTCGACAGTTTTGCCGTCGTCTTCGGGCCCCCACGAGGCTGAATAAATATCAATGTGCTCAGGGTTGAGACCGAGTGCTTTCGCTTCCACCGCGTCGTTTACCACGCCGTCCAACATCCGCACACCTGCACACAGAGCAAAGAACACAGATTATTTCAGACCCTGCTGGCTTCATTAACAACGAAAATATGGTAATAACCTACGCCGGGGAGATGTAAATAAGGAGAAAATGTCGAATCGCGTGACTCGCCTGTCGCCCGCGTGTAAAATTGCTATTCAAATGCTAGGAAAATACAAACCTTGGTTTGTTTGTGCAAGCGAGGCACACTGAACAGGTTGAGTTGTTACCAACACATAGTAATTGTTGGAAAATAGAAAATTTGTGATTACAATTTTATTCTGCGCTGCGGGAGCGTAGAATGAATCGTATAAAATGCAAACAAACGTCCGTGTTTTGCTAGCAAACGAACAATTACAGAACCGTGCAATTTATTAAAGTTTTCTTAGGTTGAGTTTTCTAGGACTGCAGGTCATCCTTAAACGCGCTGTTTTCATAGCGGAAGTATTTACTACCAAAATTTCTTATCGTTTCGACTACGTAAAATAAGTTATTTCGCATTTCGTGTTTGTTTTCGACAAAGAAAAGAAACTGTTTATAATTTCAAATTAGGGAACGAGGACGACGACGACATTTTGCGAATGATAGGATATTTTACGATCGCGAGTCACTTAGTTTTACTTACGATATTACGATTGGAAGCAAATCGCGTATTCATTCGTTTCGCTCGATTCTCTTCTGTTTCGTTCGCCCCTCGCTTTTATTGAGACGAGCGGCGGGTTTAGACAGATTTAGACCAAAGTTAAGGGCGATTTATTTAAGACGAGGAAGGAAATTTCAAGGCCTATAAAAATCATTTTGATTTAAATTTTTCGCCAATTCGAGCGAGAAAAAATCGTAAAATCATAGATATAAATTTCGAAAAATAGCGCACCGGATAATTTGCAATAGTTTTAACAAGTTATTGCAGGCGAGTGTCCGGGAGGCGGGTTTGGGGGGCGGTTTATATTGTGGCGTCCCGCGCGGCGCTGTATCGTTGGCGATAAATTTAGCGGACGCATGCATACCAACTAGCATGGCGAGTTGTACAAACTATATACGCGCGCGCGCGCCGAGAGAAGGAAATCTAGGCGAAACCTGGCGCATTATAATGGAGGAAGTCGTCCAGAAAGTTTTCCCGCTTGCCGCCGCCGTCGCGCGTCCGCCTCCGCAGTTTGCGTCCACATATTATACGCCGGCAACGTTTACTAGTTTGTCCTACTCGTTTCTCAACTCTCGAACGTGTTTGTTTCCCTTCCCGCGCGCCGCACCCGCCGCCACCGCCATTGCCGCCGCCGCGGCGTCCCTCCGTGGGCCACATTTCGCTATTTCACTATTTCACTCGCGCTGCGAGAGGAGAAAATTTGAATTTATAACCTCCGCGTCTCCCAAACCAAATCAGGACAACGCCGTCGCCGCCGCGAAACGGAAGCGGCAGGCGAAAGGAGGACAAACATGCATGTTGTGCGACCGTTTCGAATTGTTCGACATCTATCTGAGAATTGTTACAGTCGATACGGTAAATATGAAAAATTTCAAATACAAATTTCACATCAAAAATGCGAAAAACTCAAATAAAATATTCAATTGCGAACAATTCTCAATGCCGTCTCAATTCGATTGTTGCATAGGTAAAATGACAATTCGTCAAATTTGACATATACACGCTTCAAAAAAAAAAAATCAAATTCCAGCTCCAAACAAATAAATTGAACACAATTCTGCATCTCGGAATACGAATTGAGGGATGCGAGATTGCAAACAGTGAAAAGTTGCACTCGAACTCTACGCGGCGTGGCAAATCAAACCCGAAAACTCTAAAACTAAAATCTAAAGCGTTGTCTAAAAGTTTCCGATTGCAGAGCAGCCACCACTGCCACCACCCACCCGTTGGCGCCCGCTTCGACTCGCCTGCAACTACTCGTCGTGTTGCATTTTACAAGCAACGAGCCAACGAGCAAACAAGATATATGCAGATGCACCCGAAACTAGACGAGGCGTTCGGTTTCGCGCTCCTTCAAGGATATAAATAACAAACGAAAATTTCCCTCCACGGAAAGCAAGTTTACTCTCTGCAGTGTTCGTACGTGCCGCTTGCAACTGTTTTCGGGCTTGTCAAACGCCATTTTTCATTTATATCTCGTGCCTCGTGTCTGCCTCAAATCTTATTTTTGTAGAAGCAGTGAATGAAGAAGGAGAAAAAGCGTCGAAAAAGGAAAAAAAGTATTATAAAAACTTGCCGCACTTTTCTCTTTATCTTTCGCTTGTTTGCCGGTCTTAATTGCGTATTTATAATAAAATATGTCCGCTGTACCGTTGTACCCGTGGGACGCCACCGAGATATTCCGTAATTTATTTATCTACGCGCCAGAAACGAAACGAAACGAAAGAAACGTCAGTGTTATCAACGAACGAGCAAACGCATTAAAAATGCGTCGCCCTGGAAGAAGAAGGCAACGGAAGCTTTTCCGATTTCCGTTTTTCCGTTGTTAAAGACGCGGTATCAGGCGATGCGCGGTATCCTCCTTCTCGTTTCGCATTCCGTGTTCGCATTTCCGATGCGCAATACTAAGGTAACGTTGCGGAAAAACGTTTAACGCATTTTTGATAATATACTTCTTATTTGCAAACTTCTACGGAAACACACCGATAAGAGTTGCATTTATTGATAATATTTTCAATATTTTACTGAAGGACATATCTAAAATGCTTTTTTAAAAGTAGTTATTTAATATCAAGTCAATAAACGTCACTTTAGATAAAATAATTTAATTAATAACAAAGAAAACGTTATACTCTTAGAATCTGGGTCATCTCTCTATTGAACAACTTAAACTGCTTTTCCAAGAAATTTTTTTCCAACAATAAAAACACATTGACCAATAGAAGAAATAAGAAGAAAAAAACACTCACCGCCAATGCTGGCGTTGTACGCCACGCCGATACCACAATACTGGTTGAACGCGACGGCGGCAACCTCGCCGGCACATCTGGTGCCGTGCTTATTGTCACCGTTGTCCTGCGGCATCGGGTCGTCGTCGTTGCCGTTGATGTCCGTGCTCGCCAGCGGGTCCTGCGAGAACAAAACACAAATACACACTCACACAATTGAAAAATTAAACGAAAATTTCATTTCTCGCGCACAATGCCAATCTTTAATAACAATATAATATCACCAATGGACGCAATACAAGTTAAGCAATAAAGACTTAGATTGGCTCTTGAGTATTAGTTAAATGTCATTCGATCGTCCTTAATTAGCCTTGCACGCGAAAGGTGTTTTGCTTGAAATGGCCCTTTAATTAGCTTTCTTTTACGATGGATGCACGAAATAGAAAGATTTGCGTGATGAAGCGTTAATAGGCAGGCAAGCAAACGAAGAAAGCACAACAAAAGGAAACAAAGGATAATAGCTGCTGGGCTGAATAGATTGATGCGGCGATCGGCACGCAAACCTAGCGCGCCAGCGCAATCCAAAACATTTTATGTTGCTACCAACAATACTTGCTCATTACATTTATTTGCTGAAATATGCTTGACCTTGGAGATATTCTCAAGGTTAAATACATCAAAATACATCAAATCCAGACACACGCAAGAAATAATCTTAAAAAAATAAAAGAAAAAGACGCGTTCGAGAATAAGGTGGCGATCAAACCAAGCCGACGAAGCAAATGGCGCCTAATCGAAGCGGGGTGGAGAGACGGACATCGGGTGAACGCGCGTTGCCCGAGGGCGCAACTTTATTGTAACTAAGTGCTTTAGTTAATCCATTAGGCCGTTAGCCGTGCGGGGCCCGCGTCGCGGAAAAGGTCCGATGAGGGAAATAAATTACGTTTTTCGCTTACATTATTCACAATTCGCGAACACACATACACACACTCATACACCTACAGATACACACTTTTAAACAGTAGATGGATCTCATGCAGTGCGTGTACAAACACAAGTCCAGCGAGAGAACGAAGAGCAGCAGCCAGGGAGGAGCGAAAAGGTCGTAATAAATTTTACGGAGATTTTTGCAAACATGTTTTAAATTTTTTCCGACGCAAAAAGGGAAGAAAATGCAAAATTAGACACTGGTGGCTGAGCCCCGCCCCCGGGGAGCTCACTATACTGTGATTATAAAAGCGGAGGTTTGCATGCATTAGCAAACCTTGAATTAAATAAATCTAATATATTTGCAAATAAATCCTTACGTAATTTTGCGACAAATCTGGATGATTGGTTTGGATGCCATCGTCGAGGATGGAGACGACCACGCCTTTTCCAGTGTAGCCCTTTTGCCATGCAGGACCAAGGTTCATGTCTAATCCGTCTTTTGCTCCACCGTTCTGTAATTAAAGATAACAAAAAATTAAACACAATACATTTTGTTGGTTATTTATTAAAAATAATCTTCTATAATATAAAATTAAATCGCAAAATATGTTCGTAAGCGCATAACTCGACAACGCATAGACCAATTTGGCCAATTCTTTTTTTAAAATGCTCGTTAAAGTCCAAGGACGGTCTTTACGGTGAGAAAAATTCGATTAATTGCCGGGAAAACCCTAAAGACAGCCATTTTCTATAGGATAAAAGTTGGCATTGAGATTAAATCATAGTTATAGTTAAATAGTTGAATCCGAGATGGCGCGCTGGAGTGCATTATTAGCAATTCTTTATATAATTAATTTCTTTAAAATAAAATTGCGAATCTTATTGATAGAATTGACACATACTGTGTCTAGAACAAGGGAGTAAAAACGAATTACATTTTTATTAAACACTACCGGGACGAAATCGCGGGCAAAAGCTATTACAATTATAAAAGATCTGATTTAAGAAACTCTAGGAAAATATAAATTAAAATAAACTTAATCGATATTTTTTCGCACGTAATTTTTAAGTAACGAATTTCGCTTCGCCTGGTTGTTCTTTTTTTGTGTGTCAATGAATATTCAACAACTACTTAACAAGTAGCGCGTGGGAAAAAGAAGGACACCTTGCGCAAAAGAGCAAGAAACCGCGAGCAAATTGTCTGCGAAGCGCGTCGTTTGCGTCTTCGCGTGTAATAATAATAAATTTGCGGCCGCCCTTCGTCGGCGGCGCGCCTGACAAAGGTTCCTCGGTGCGCCAGACGACAACCCAGCGAGCAACCACGCAAAAAAGGAGAAAAAATCACCCAGACCCGATGAGAAACACAAAGAGACAACGATGTGGGTATGTGTAGGGATTTTAACGACGAAAGCAATTTTTGCGAGGCGACGACGAGCGTCGCGGAAGGACGAAAAGTTCGCTCGACTTGCGCCAAGTAATTAGCAGTTTTTCTATAAGCACCCAATGCAGGGACGCTGGCCAATTGTACCAAAAACAGCAACGCAAGGAAGAAAACGATTTAAAAAGCGAGCATACGCCCTGGAAATGAATTTATAGATGAGGCTTGCCCATGGATAATTAACCACGCAGCGTACGATAATAATTGTTTTCGTTGTTATGTACATTTTCAGTTTATTATTCTAAAGTTGATGAGTGTGTACTGATTATTTCGAATTTGAGCGGAGAAATAATTTATAACGCAATTTCACAATGCAGTCGTTTGCGTATCGAAGGCCCGTAAACGATGCACACTCGTTGGATGTTTTAATGTCCACGTAATAAAACGCAAAGGGCACATTTATTGCCTCTTTATCAAGCTTTTTTTGTTGCTTGCACGAACGCGACGCGCATATTATACACTATAAACATTTAAAAGTTAAAGATTACAATATTAAGACACGAGATTATGTTTGCTTTAAACATGAAAGCCAGTGAGCGATAAAAACGATAACGATAGTATTAATCATTTTCTATCGAGCTTTTATGTGCAATTGGATCATGCACGACGTGCATTCCTAGCGTGATGTGACTATAACAGTATAAACGTTTCGTGATGTCACGATTACAGCGCCACCTGTATGATATAAGAGCTGTATAACCTATAAGTAATCGTTTATTGACGTGCACGTAAAGCAGGTGATTATTTGTGAGGTTATAAATTAGTAAGCGTTTTAATAATAAATGCATAGGGGGCGACCATTGGTCAAAGCAAATTAAGGAAGAACGTTTCGAATTTCAATCGTAGTTATAGTTACATAATATAAGATGGCTCTAGGGATGCATTTTTAGCATTTTTCATTTGTTTGAAGTAATAATCAAAATTTTTGTGAGAATCGGTATATTTATAATATAAAAATTAATCGCAAAATCTGTTGGTAAGCGCATAACTCAATAACGCCTAGACCAATTTGGCCAATTCTTTTTTTAAAATGTTTGTTAAAGTCCAAGAATGGTTTTTACGGCAAGAAAAACTCGAATAATTGCCGGGAAAACCCTAAAGACAGCCCTTTTCTATAGGATAAAAGTTGGCATTGAGATTCAATCATAGTTCTAGTTAAATAGTTGAATCCGAGATGGCGCGCTGAAGTGCATTATTAGCAATTCTTTATATAATTAATTTCTTTAAAACAAAATTGCAAATCTTATTGATGGAATTGACACATACTATGTCTAGAACAAAAGAATAAAAACGAATTACATTTTTATTAAATACTACCGGAACAAAGTCGCAGGCAAAAGCTAGTGACATGTAGAATTAAGAAAGTAATTAATTAAGCTACTTTTTATTAAAATCAATACAAATGATATCGCTGACAAAAAAATGTAAACTTGACTTGAACTTGAAATTGTCACGACGCTTTTGAAAGTAAAAAGTGCTTTGTTTCATGCCACAATTCTTTTGTACCAATTTTTTAAAGTAATACTTAGTAACAAAATAATAAAATAAAATGAGTTATCTACCTTCTCCATCGTCATATTTGAGAATATTTTCTATAATGATGCATGCAACCTCAACAATTTTCAAATTTCAATTTTTCAAATACCTATGTGAATTTAGTAATCGAATATTGTAATTATGAAATTCAATGAAATTCTGAATGATTATTAACTATTTTTTGTTAGCAGGAACATGTAGTAAACTACACCAGCTGTGTGTTTGAATCGAAAGTTGTAATTCCGTTCGCCGTAATCATGCATTATTGCAACTTTACGCGGCGCATATATACTTTATTATTTACAAGCGCGCCAGAGTGTGCCTTTGAGTTCCCATCGTGTGTAATTAAAACCGTAATTTATCTGTGAACGCGTCTCGCCTTCTTTCCTCCCGAAACCACCCACCTCACATCGGTTACAACTAATTTAATTACGCTTCGCACCCGTGTACGCGATGATGGCCCTCAAGCACATAAATTATGCAATTAAACGTTTTCGATGCAAACATCGCGACCGAAAAATGAACATCTCAGGTCGAATGCAAACACGTGCATACTATTAGGCAGTATCTTACTCATCATGTGCTGATGATTACGATCACTCTTTATCGTTTTCCAACGGTTTCATCTCAACTGCGTCGTGAAAATTACGCTCAAGTACTTTGTTTATTACGAAAAGCGTTTAATCAAATTCGTGTGCGATGTGCATATAACGAGCTTTTACGAGGTGCTAGCATAATGTTATCATAAAAACAAGTTTTACAATAATATTAAATATTATAAGATGGCAATTTGATAGCAGTGAGTGAAAAAATATTGTTCAATCAACTTTTTCGACGCCAAACGACGAAACAAAATTTTCAGCGCAATAAACTATAAAATTTAATTTCGATAATAAATATAGCGCGCGCGCAGTAAACATATAAAAAAAGAACGACGGCATGTAATCATTATTTTTAATGCGGCGTAGGTTTTAATCCTTCAGTGAACCGAAAAGGGGTTTCGGTCGGCCGTGTAATTCCGCAGTCGCTCCTTGTTCACACAATAGATGCATTATAGATTCGCAAACAACGAAAACCTGCGCGATTATAAAAATTACAGGTTTATTCCGCTTCATCCCGCCCGCAGTGCCATTAAAACCCCACCACCACACCCGCTTCATAATAGAAACACACTAAATTGACACGCAGCGAACACGGAACTGTGCAAGGATAATGCCGCACATTTCAGGCGCTGTTCCTCTACACACTCGCAGCGTTTTCTCGTGCTTAAAATATGTACGAATAATAAATCAATATGGAAAATCGCACACACACACACACACACACAGGTATAGCGCCAGTTTTATGCGATCCAATGTTTTATGCGTTTTATGACCGTCCATTACGTATATTATACCTTTGCGTTATGTTACGTTATGTTCGGAAGTGTTTGAAAAAGGAGCAGGTTTAAGGCAAAGAAAATGACAAAAAGGATAATCGCTGGAGCGTGTGGGGCGTCTGGGTGTGTTGCGCATAACGCATAAAATAATGGGGGGCAAATAAAGCGCGGAATAAAACGGAAAAGAATGACCCTGTTAAAGGATAAAACTATAAAGAAATTGGATCGGTTATAAAGGCTAATAGCTGCGGGAAATCCATATGCATGGCAATTTTAATAAAAATTTTAATTAATATATCGATTACAAGAACTAATCTGAAAAATTTTATGTTGAAATTTTTTTAAATTTAAATGCACAAAACTAGTTTAACAAATAGTTGTATTCAGACTATTATTTGAGATTAGTAAACAATGATTATTATAGATATTAATTGGAAAAGTTTACATGTGTGGTCAATGAATGCGATTACATCAACAATACAAATGTGGTGCGCCCTGCACGCTATTGTACTCGCATTCGGATCCAAACTAAACGGCATCATAATAAACGTCGAAAAACTAATTAGAGTTTGGAAATTCGAAAATGTTGTTTGTAATTTGCCAGTGACCCCCACTTTAATCCCGCTGACGAGTAATGCCGACTAACGCACTGCACTTCCACATACAATAGACAATAGAGAGTAAGTCAAAACTTGTTCCCGACCCGAATAACTTTATGCCGTTTAGCATTCTTGATTATTAATGACCTCTTGTTATGGGGTTGCATCCCTCCGGTCAATTTGTAATATAGGATAGCCGAGCGTAAATATTCACAGATAACTGTCACGCGAGCCGGTGCGGCTGAGCTAGGTCTCGCCCCCGCGCACGAAAGATGACAAATTTGCAAATTATAAAGTTGAATTAACCCCCGCTGAACACACGCACTAGCGTGTGCGTCCGTTTAAAACTTAAACTTTCCGGATTAAATTCGGCGTTTATCACAATAAATCAACATATTATAGCGCAGGGCGGTGACCCATCCCGGTGGAGTGTGCGCGCGGAGGCGTTCGGGATGAGTAGTGACGTCCGATGAGCGCACGATTTTAAATTTATGGGTATTTCACTGCTAGGCCGCGACGCGCACGTTCAACACGTCCATTTGTTTGCACATGTCGCTTCGGCGTTCCTGTGCGCCTGATTTGCAGTTTTCAACGGCGCGTGCAAACAAATCAAGACGCGGACATGTTGGGTTCGGAGTTTTTGACGCTTTACATTCGCAAACATTTTCTAACTGAGGACAGCAGAACAGTTTTTACTACCGATAAATTATTTTTGAATCAAATTTATCACAGAGGTGAATATAAGCAATTTATTGCAAAGAAAGAAACTTTAAAAACATTTTTTATTCAATTTTGTGCCTATAAATAAATAAAGCGTGAGATTAAATCTCTTTTAAATAAAGTATTTGATATAATAGTAATTTTTCATAAAATAAGGAAAATTTATTGTATTATAACCAAATGATAAATTTATGCGATCCCTAAAACAGTTATATTATTTATTTATTGGGGACAAAGTTGTTGAAAGCGCCAATCGTTTCCAATTGGTTTAGATGCTATCTAAAATTGCATGTCACACGAAAATCATAATGCCGAAAAAAGTCTTGTGTTTCTAGTAATATTTTCCGCATTTGAGTGCTCTGAATTTCAAGCGGAAACAATGAAAAAGCAATCGCGGCAGTCATCCGTTTGAATAATGTTTTGTGCATCTTTAAAACGTCGATTTGTCGATTTTCCTCAGCGCCTCAAATGTGCATTTCTGAGTCCGACATAAGAGAGCCACGCTGAGATGCAATGGGCAAAATGGGAGCGAATGCGATATTTATGCGTCGCCGATAAAAAAGATATCGAGCGAACGCGCATCGCCGTAATAAAGTGGCCCTGTCGAATGCTGCAAACTATAAAAACTTGATGGACGCATCCATATACGCCCCGACTGCACATACATCGGCATGTAAAGCTGGTACATCTCCGCGCGTTTTCATACTTTTATTCGTTTTATTCGGAAAGCCTTCAGCCCTGCATCAATTTTTATCCAAAATTTATATCTACGAATGATGACATCTTTTTTCTCTCATATCCTTTAAAACACAGAAACTATCTGTACATAGATGGTGTTGGTGCATGCACTATCGCCTGAAATGCATTTATGCGTTCTTTTTACGAGCGCATCAAATGTGCAAATCGCCAAGCTGTCATACCGCAAGGCAAAGATAAAAGAGAAAAAGTGCCTTAAAGCACAAAACAAAATACACGATTTTCCAATCGGCACGCAGACTCAGCAGCCAGTTTTCTACGCATCAGCATATAAAACTTTAAAAAATTAAGTGCAAACATTATTCACTATTTTTCTATTACATTTTATATTTTAAAATAATTGAAATCTTAGCAAATTAAATTTGTAGTCATATGCGATAAATCAGAATCCAAATGAAATATTTAAATACACGTGTACGTTCATACCAGTAGCCGCAAATTAACGATGAGCGTGAAGCGCTGACAGTTCACTTTGCAATCGCTCGACTGGTCTACCAAAAATCATATGCTTTGGGTTGTTGAAGTTGAATCTTTTAACTGAATTAACCGCGCGACATGTGCAAGTCATCTAAAATTCAGTTGCGAGTGCGATTCGTGATCGAATCTAAAGCGCTAGCAGTCTTATTATTGCGCTGCAAACGTGTTTCCAATTAAGATTTAATAAAGACTGACGTTGTGACACATAATGCTCGTGCAAATTGTCACGTGCACGTGAAATTAAACTGACTTTGAAGAAATATTTAAATATCAGCATATAGCACTCAAACGAACATGGAAATAATCATTCAAGAAACAAAAAAATATGTGTTCTTGGTAATTTAATCATGACTAGTTTATCACACATACAAACTACATTTTATATGTATCTTAAAATGTGTAAAAAAACAATGGGTTTTATGTTCATTAATTTGTCAAAATATGAAATTATTGACGTTTTGACAAATACTATAATGCGTGAATGATATATTTTAAAGAAATAATTAAAATGTCAGCGTTTAATACTCAAACCTCTACTGAAATATAATCGTTTTGATAAATAAATAAAACTGTTAACGTTATTATAGAGCGAGAGCCAGTGACGGCCAGACTTTCGTCATTTTAGGAAAGATGAAATTTTGTCCATGTGTTTCTCCAATACAGGTAAGAACGATCCCCAATTATGAAACCTGGATCGTGGTTCCTTTGGCAGTTAACAGCCAACAAAGATGTACAAATGATGACCTCAAATTCGTTATTTTAGCAAACTCCATTTTTACATATTTATTCATATATTCATTATTATAACATGCGCTACTAATTGCCAGACACCTAGTATGGTTCCAACCCTAGCCAGACACCCCTAAACTATAATATTTTTGAACTGTTTTATTTTCGTTATATCAGGAAAGCTGAATTTGAGTCACATTATGCAGAGAGCTATGAAACTGTGTTTTCTTTCACGCCAGACAGTTTGGACGGTTCTATCATCTTGCCAGACGCATTGAAAGTGTATAAAAGTTGCAAAAGTAAAATTGTTTAAACATGAAATTTTCAGAAAATAGTAATTTTATTTTAACAAATCTTTATTAATTTTTATCATTGTTCTCGATACCGCGACTGAAACCGCGACTGAAAGTGCTCAAAAGTGCAATTTTTCAATTTTTGACGTTTTATTTCAATTGCTAATATCTCGTAAACTAAAGAAGATAGAAAAGAACGAATCGCAAAGTTATCGACGACAGTGATGATTATTATTAAATATTTGTTCAAATAAAATAACTATTCTATGAAATTTTCATGTTTACACAATTTAACTTTTGCAACTTTTATACACTTTCAATGCGTCTGGCAGGATGATAGAACCGACCAAACTGTCTGGCGCGAAAGAAAACACAATTTCATAGCTCTCTGTATAATGTGTATCAAATTCAGCTTTCTTAATATAACGAAAGTAAAAAAGTTAAAAAAATAATATACTTTAGAGGTGTCTGGCTAGGGTTGAAACCATACTAGGTGTCTGGCAATGAGCAGCGCATGTTAAAATAATGTTACGAACAAAATATGCAAAAATGGAGTTTGCTAAAATAACGAAACATAGGTCATCAAGTGTACATCTTTGTTGGCTGTTAACTGCCAAAGGAACCACGATCCAGGTTTCACAATTGGGGATCGTTCTTACCTGTGTTGGAGAAACACATGGACAAAATTTCATCTTTCCTAAAATGACGAATGTCTGGCCGTCACGGGCTCTTAGTCTATTATACTTTATTCGTAATTTGATTGTGTTATTTATTTATTATATTGTTAAAATTATATTATATTAAAATAAAATACTAAATTTTAGGCTTATGTTGACACAATCGGATTATTTACGTCAACTTCAAACTTGAACTAATCACAAAAAAAATATGTGCGTGCCCAAAAATAAAATATCCTCTCCGCTTTGAAATATGCCTGCTTACTTACATGATCGCGTTATGCAATTTTAATGCTCCAGTAATCCGAATGTGCATCGGATGCAATGTCGCATCGCGAATCCTTTCGAGTCGCGTCGCCGACCATCCGACCCGAAACTGGGACAAACACGCCATCGCGCCACTACACACGCATCCACCGAGTGTCGTGCAAACCGTGCGCATTTCGCACAGATAAATCCCGCAACTTCAGCAAGCGTTTACGGACGTTTAGTAATGTTTAGCGTCCTTTAGGAGCGATTTCCTGACCGAAATGTACGAAGTTGCCAGCGAGATCGCGCGCGCGGGCGCGAGTAAAAGCTTTACGAAGCCTTCGGTCTTAAAACTATCCTGGTTTTGGCTGAACCAGAGGACGATGCGATTCGACAATTTCTCCCAGTTGAGTCCTGCCAAGTGTACCGCGATTATGCGCCGACTTACAATGGTAATTTGCGTTTACAACAAAACTTTCGACTTTCGGGACGAGCTTTGCGAGTCGCGACCCGCTAATGCGCAGTACCTCAGTGTACATGAAAAACATCTTATTTAAATCAGCCGACATCAAAGTTTTCAAATTATGTCTAGGGCTGAGTATAATTTGAATGCAGCTCTTAACTCCAAAATCCACTCTGATTCACACAGTTTTGTAATATTTTACATTTTGTGATCGTAAAAAAAAAACAATATAGAATTTAATCTAATAAATATAAAAATACGCCAATAAAGGTTTTATTTATTGCGCGCTGTAATAGCTTTCCGATAAAAGTTTAATTTTGCGCCCGAGATTTTAATGAAGTAATAAAACTATACACAATGGCGGCGGCGCGCAGGAGGAAAACACGCGCGTTCCGCAACAAGGATGAAGAGGTACATGGATAATGGTAAACCGCGCCGACCGCACAAACCGAATTTCATAAATAAACACTAATTGCTTGCGAACTTTCCACGCGAAGCGCAGATATTGCCGGCGTAAGCAACTATTATATTCTTAGTTTGCCTCCTTCTATCTCCAACTGGCGTTAGCGCAGCCCTGTCCCCCATAAACATCGTAAACAAAATGCATTTGCACAACTTGCAGTTTCATACATTCATACTACATTCATAGCCGCACGTAATTGGTCTACTTAGTGCGTAGTTGTACTTTAAGAGACCATTTTCTCCACTATCGTGTATATATGCAACCCAATATACACGTGAATAATAAAATCGGACAAATTGAGATTGTTGTTTCGTTGCAAATCTATTGATGCCCCACATTAACATCTGTTATGTCTTGCTTGTTGTCCTCGACTGTTTTTATTTTTTTCCAGCCCGAAGTTATTGCGGCGTTTACGGCCGCCTTTTTGTACTCCTATTTTTATTGCATCGTCGTGTCTTTTAATAGGCGCGATGTCTTCTTTCTAGTCTATCTTCGCGTATAAAAAAAGAGCGACTACATGTTGATAACGTGCGGGGCGCACGCTCGTAAATTAGACATTTTTCGTGTAATAAAGCGCGGACGCGGTTTGGGTGCGCGATATTTCCTAAACTTTATCGTCAAACTTTGCGTCTATATTACTGCCTTCGCCGCCTTGCGACATCCTTCTTCCACATACGGCCAAGAAACCGAAACGGAGCGTTTTCAGTGTCGTTTAGGGCTATTTTATAGATAAAAACATATTTATAGTGAGTGACTTGCATTCCACGCCGAATTTGAGCCTGTAATATACAGAGTGACCGAAAGAATTGATAATTATTAAAATTTAAAAAATAATAATAATAATCTGTACATCTTCAGTTTGGGTTTGGTGTGCATTTTTGTTACAATACAAATCAATATATTGTCATTACGTATTTTAATTTTCACAAAAAAAATTAAAAGCAAAGTACGGAGGTAATGCGACAATGTTTAGTGTTGAAGCGTAATGCAATATTTCGTTGCTGCAAAACGGCCAAAAATCCGAGCCGGAATTAATACATTTTAATCCGACTGTTACGCACGTTTTGTTTCCGCCTTGTTTCCGCTGTTGTATTAAACAAAGGGGATGGCGTGCTTTTACCACCCACAAACAGTAGCCCATCCTCGTCCAGCGTCCGGCAACATTTTGCAGTTTTGCTTGTACGCGCGAGTAAATATCGAAAACGCGATCGGATTTAAATGTTTTATGAGCGCGCCGCTCGCAAAACTCCGGTGTTTACACGTATTAATTAAAAAAGCTGCGCGTCTGCCAACGGGGAAATGACACACGACACCGACGATTTTGCGCCTGTATATTGGTACTCATGTTTGCAAAGTGGACAATGCATCAGTCATTTAATGCAAAATAATTAGATATAATTAATATTCAATTTATTCTATTGTTGATATTAACTAGATTATGTGTAGGAACTGTGGAAAAGTTACTGAAGACTAAAATTTAGTTCGGATAAGATAACTTTACTACCACTTTACAAACGAAGATATCAATTAATTGACTCCAAGATTCTCGAGAGACTGTTTCTGTAACAGTCTAAACGAAAGGACCAAATGTCGGATTTCAATATCGTAAATTTCCGCCGAGGAACGCAGGACGGCATCACGCCGCGTTCGATAATTTGTCAACTGCAAACAAACCGGAAGACGCGCTCCTAGTGCGATGCTGGCGTGTGCGCTGGAAAATCGTCAGGGATAAGAAAGGCACCGAGGAAGGGATTTCCAATAGCGGCCGGAAGCAGTCTACGAGTGGTTGCTGCTCTCCAGATTAAAACTACATTTGGCAATAGCACGCCAGGCGACAGGCGGAATCAAGGCAGCCATCGGAGGGCCATCGCCGCCATTGCGGAGGATATTGGAATGTTGCAAGTTATTCGAAGGCTATTCGCAGCAACGGAATGAGACAAGTTTCGCCTTTTGTTCGGCCAGTGTATTTCGCGTTAGGTTCGTATTACCGAAATTAAGCTGGATCCGCCGTGTTAAACAGAATCAACATTAGAATAAATGCGCAAAGTTCGAAAAACGAAATAAAAAGAAATGACGACGATTTGAATCCTACTGCGAGGAAATAAACATAGAGAATGCACAAATTATAACTTTACATACCGCGAGTAAATTTCGACGATTACGTGTCGGCGAATGTCGAACGCTTACATGAAGTCGACGTAAATTAGTCGCCATTGCGGATTTCTCGATTTTCCCGCAGACAAACGGTGACTTTTGACGTCTTTTGTCGACATTTCCCCGCGCTGGAGACGTCGTTACACTAGAGGACTGTCTCGCGCCAAGTTAGTTAACGCTTCGCGTAAAACTGAAACTCTCGGAATGAAACTTCATCTAATCGACGCCTTCATCAACCCGAATAGGTGCACTAATTCGACACAATTAACTTTATGTCGCGCCATCCTTCTACACCCTAGACGAGAGAATTTTCATTTATGCTCTACATTCCCGACGTATAACAGACGGTGACAGGCAAAAAAAATTGTTACCGGCGCGCCGAATGGACGAAATGTATGAAATGTAAGCTCCCACGAGAAACCAACATAAAACATATTCGAATTATTCAGGAACGCACGCAAAAATTCCTATACGTGGGGAAAAAGTTAGCAGGAAAAAAATATAATATTTGTTACGACCCTGATGAATAGTACGAGGGATGAAGGTCCCAAAAGGCCTAAAAGTATTGGTTAACATTGGCCGCGCTGTGTTTCGTCGCGCGGCCTTTTTCCGTGCCGCGCTGGGACCGTTTTTCCACATCCTCGGCGTCCCCAGGACGAGCGGTCGACGACAAATGAAGATTTATCAAATCAGTTTTCAGTTTTGCGCTTTCCTACTGTTTCCTTTCACAATTTCGGGCATAAATTCAATTTCTACACGAAATCAAAAAACGGAACTAACGAATTTTTAAACTTTTAAATTGTTCATTATAATAGTCAATTCGTTTGCAAACTTAGACTTTACTAAGTTTGCGAGTGTAAAATAGTCCCAAATGGAAATGAACGAAAAAAAGGAATTAAAAGTCGACAAAAGGGTGTCAAGAGAAGCGAAGCACAGCGTACCGAGAGAAAACTTATCGGAAAATATTCCAACGCGCACGCCTGCTAATTATAAACGAGAAAAAGTTTCGTCCGCCCGTCCGTCTGGTAACTATCACGTCTGGAGCTTATCACTTCGTGCGCACAAAGAGCAGGCCCGCTCCTTAACATTTTTTACTCTTTCAAAAGAAAAAAAAAGCGCGCAAAGCGCTAACGAATCTCTGGAAAAATAGTTGAGTTATTATGGACCAAAGGACAATGCACAAAAGACCCTCCGTTTCCGTAGGATGAAAAAATGCAAACAGAATCAAAACTTTTCCGTCGAGAGAATCTCATGCTGAATACGTAAATAGATTTCTTTAAACCTCCCACATAATTTCTTTGTTTTAACATTTCGCGTCGTATCCTTATGTCCAGCTGTATAAGCTCGATCATTTATTATCCTTCAGAGTTCGGTTTTGGGGCAATCTTCTCATGTCACGCTCGGCAAACTTTCTTACCCCCTCATGTCCGACACATGCAGGACACCGAATCGTCGGGTATAGGTCGGGACTAATTGTGCGTGTCGCTTCTTTCGGCCCTGTTCGGAATGCACGCCACATCGTGCGGAAATAGTCGTGAATGCCGTGGCAATCCTGGCAATCCCTCGGTATTGTGTATAGGCTGTAAGGGGGTGCCGAGAGTGAGTGAGCTACGAGGTTACAAGGCTAGAAGGTTACGAGCGGCAAACTTGTAAAAGTTAAACGTGCGTGTGCGGCGAGCTTTGGCTTACAGCCGAAGCTTAAAGCGACGAATAGACGAGATGAGTCGGCTGAACAGCGCATAAAGGTCGCGCGATACACGAGTTCGGCGTGTGTGTGTGTGTGGGAAGGGGGGCGAGATGAATAAAAGAAGAATTTGCGGCCGTCGCCGACACAAAGCGCGCGTAGAGGACTGATCGATGTCGAGATTTTCATTACAAAAGCACGTCGGGATGCCAAAAGACAGCTAATTAATTGGCTTTCGAAGGGAAGACTCCATTTGCACTCGAATTTCTAGATTATATATCAAAACGAAAATTGTAATTGATCAAAGAAATGAATACAATATAATTGTCGGAATGATTTAAGGCTTCCCGGAGCGAAATGATAAAATAAGGATCATGATGATGAAACGAAACCATAAAACCACCTCCAACAAAGAAATGAATTACGTTGAGCAAACAAAAAAGAATAGTACTAAAAATACAACGCAAGAAAAAAAAAAGTATATTTAGCCAAGTTGCTAGGGAATTACGAGTAGATGCAGAAACTCCGTCGGAAAATGGAAATGGCGGCGAGGAGATGTGAACATCATCACATCATCTCGTATGCTTGCTGAATTAGTTCAGTCTCGTGTGTAACGAGCAAAGAGTACAGCAAAATGTAAACTATTAATGTTTGTCTTGGCGAATGTGTCTTCACTATTAAGTCGCGAATGCTGCCTGTGCGGTATGGTTGACTTAACAATTTATTAATTAGCGAAATTAACAAGGATCACTAACATTACGTCTTCATTGCTTACTATCTGGATCAATCTACCCACATCCTACATCCTATTACTTATTTATTATATGCAGTATATTTTACTGTTTGATGTGTTCGCATCTTGATTAATATTTAAGTTTTTAGTTAATTATTCAGCTACTATATGAATTATTACAATTATTTTTAAGAAAAATATTCAAGGAGTATGTTAAATTCAGTTAAATGAAAATAATTGCAAATAATTGTTGATTGCAATAATCTATAATATAAAAATGAATCACAAAATGTGCTGATAAGCGCATAACTCAACAATGCCTAAACCAATTTGGCTAATTCTTTTTTAAAATGTTCGTTAAAGTCGAAGGATGGTTTTTACGGCAAGAAAAATTGGAATAATTACCGGGTAAACCCTAAAAACAGCCTTTTTCTATAAAATAAAAGTTAGCATTGAGATTCAATCATTGTTATAGTTAAATAGTTGAATCCGAGATGGCGCGCTGAAGTGCATTATTAGCAATTCTTTATATAATTAATTTCGTTAAAATAAAATTGCGAATCTTATTGATAGAATTGACACATACTATGTCTAGAACAAGAGAGTAAAAACGAATTACATTTTTATTAAACATTACCGAGACGAAGTCGCGGGCAAAAGCTAGTATATAATAAGTTATAAACAAGTTAACTTATTTGCTTTTAATTTACAAATTTTGATTTGAAATTTCATGCTCCTGACAATAGTTTTAAAGCAATTAAATGTTTAGGGTCGCAAATTTTCTTGTTATTTTATTGTGTATGAATAATACAAATGCAAATGATGACTACAGACAATTAAGTTTTTAATGAACTCACGTACGTAATATAAACATAAATAAACAAACGCAAATTCAGTCCCTATCTGCAAACATACTCGTACTTCCTTCGTCTTGACTTCTTCGCGGGCGCAAAGCAAAGTAGTGCTACACCCTGCGTTGCGATACGCACGAGACGACGAAGGAAGAACGACGTCACGACGCGTGCTAATTACGAATGCTCGACGCGTGCACACTTTGTATGTACATTGTGCACATTTCCATCGCGCGCATTTCCACGACCGCCGCGCACACAAAATGCCACATTTCTACGAACCGCGCAAAATACGTCTGAATTCCGTCTTCCACACCAAATCGTCGTGGAATTTATTCCCCGACAAGGCGGTGGTGTTCCTTTGTTTCAAAGCGTATCTTTGTTTCCGCATTACGAAGTTTCGTTTTTGGCGAATTTGATGTTTGTTTTCTTTGGAGCAAAGCAACATAAACATGTAAATTATCACAATGAGTTTTTTAAGTTCAAGTTTAAGAGTAATTATAATTAATAATAATAAGTAGCTTTGTGACTGACTGCAACCAATGATACACATCAAAGAAAATATTCAGCATTTTCAATGATTTCCAAATATATTTCACTTTAAAAGTCAAATGTTAACTTCAAAAGACAGTTAATTAGTTGTGGTTATACGTGTGTACTTTCAGCCGCTTGCGGCATTATCAAATAAATGCAAGAGATGAAAACAAAACAACAAATAAACAAATGAATAATTCGCAACTCTCTAGTTAAGTTATATCACCTCTAAACGAGCGCTGGTGTCCTGTGCGCCGTCATTTCATTTACGGCATTCCGACATCGTTAGGTTAATTAACGTCGGCCACCGTGTTTGCCGTTCAGAGCCTTTTTGCGTTCGACATCCTTGCCATCTTTACTCAACGCTGCTTCGCTTAATGCTACCACTACCACACAAGTTGAATTACGAATAAAAACTTTTAATTATAAATAGGGAATGCTTAGCTCGTTAACCGGGCGAAAACGTAAGCGCTTTACGTTGTACAAGTTAACAGTAGTTGCACAACGTCGGCCAAACTGTGATATAAACCATTCTTCAAATCCGATATGCTTTTTTTCCGCTCGCTGGAAAATCATTAACTACGGAATAGATTTTCAACTTGAATAAATAAATGCCGAGTTGATACAAAACGAAAAAAAGGATAAAAAACAACTGCGAAATATTATTTACGCGCATGTAAAAACAAATATGTAGATGCGTGAAAACTGGCTGGTGCGATATGATAAAAATGTGTGCATTATTATCCACAAACGAATTAATTCGGGCGTGCATTTTCAATTACAATAATTGCCAATTTAATAACGACGTAACAGTTCGAGCGTATTGCAAATACAACTGCCAATACACTGGTCCTAACTATATTAAACGAATAATTGACATAAAACTGGACAATTGGTGTAAAAATTCCATTGATGGCCGATATTCAGCGGAAGGAAAATATTGTAATAGACAAAGTTATCATTTCTTTCAATACTACCTATTTACAACTTTAATTAAAAGAAGCCTCATTAATTCTTTTCTTATTCCTTGGAGCTATTGTGTGCCAAGACCGCCAATTTGTCAATTTTAAAAGTTTGAAAATTTCTAATTATGCAGATAAGCGCCTTCTACATTCGAATTATATGACTATAACTATAATTGAATATTCATACCAAGTTTAATTACGAATTTTACACTTTTTAAGTTTAATTTTAACCACAAAAGAAGCTATCTTGCTTTTTCTTGATTTGATCAAAACTGGTTCCGTGATTTTTGCGTGAAAGTATCTCAAATAAACAAACTTACACTTTGTCTAAAAAAATTATCCCAAATTCAAAATTATTAATTTTGAATAAATAAAGTTTCAAGATTTAAATTCAATTTTATGATAGTCCTTTAATGATATTTACGACTTTCTGGCACATTAACTATGCCTTTTTTGACATACAAAGATGCGCTCTATATATCAGTGCTGCGTGATGGCAGCATGCATAAATTTCACAGCACAGTGTTATGGTGATACCGAAATAATAAAGTCAGAGTCGGTAGAAGAAGAAGAGCGCCGAGAGTGGTGTGGAGGCAAGGCCGTAATAAAGTCATGGGCAATTTGTACTCACCAAATACCACTGCTCCTTGAAGAGCGGATCGGGGAAGGCACGCGCCGGAACGGCGGCGCGATAACGCGGCTGCCCGTGGCGGCTGGGGCCCGCCGTCGCCGCCACCCCCGGTCCTCCAATGCCTGCGCCGGGTGCAACGCCGCCAAAGTACTGGACAAACGGTGACGTCGACGGTTGCACGTAGTCGCGCTTCTTACGCTTCTTTTCATGTTGTTGTTGTACCCATTGGATCTGAAATGTCAAAAATAAAATTATTAATCAAGAGTTTAACTATTTAAAAAAAAATTCAAAATTTCAATTTTTTTTTAATCTAAATCTGTTCTCATACCGCTAATATTTAGTTTTATTCAGGTTTTGTTTCAATGTTTTATTTTTATTTTTGATGTTTGTAGTACTAAATGACGCCCGACATTGTATCCGCCCGCCACAATCCGAAATCAAAGCCAAAAACGCGTTTCGGTCGCGCGACTAGATTTATGCGCCATATTCGAGAGATGGCCATTTCCATGTAATACTCCCCTCCAGCGAAAATTGGCAGGACGCAAAGGCGGAATGCGTGAACGGCACGCAATTTGCAGCACACCACTGAAAATATCATCAGCGACGACAGCCCTCAGTACTCTCGCATGCGAAATGTTTTCTATTTATAGTACTTATCTCGTGCGCGATGATGGGAGAGACGATTCTAATTTCCACTCCAATTTCCTACTCTTTGTCGCAATATTATGCGCAACACATGTGTGAGTCCGAAACGAATGACTATTGAAAGTTTCATTTCGCCACATTCATATATACACAACATCCTTTTGCGCACGCAAAAACAGAAAATGTTTCCGGTTGACTATATTTTTTGTGGCAGCATTCAAAATTACTTTTCAATATTTTGCAAACACACCACACAAACCGAGCGGAAACATCTTGCAGCAATCTATGGAAAACATTAATTACGCACTTCCAATACGCTTCCCGCTTGGGTTGAGAGAGCAACGCCGAGCAATTTCGAGCGGAAAGATAACATTTTAAGCATCTGCTCCGGTTTTGTCTTGGGAGAGCCCGGCGCCTCCACTTTTAATACTCGCACTTCGGCGCCGCGCGCGCGCCACGGAAAAGAAACGAACGCAAAACGCGCAACGCCCAACGCAAATTGCTAAATAACGGTAAATCATTTAAAATGTAAATAGTCTAAGCCGGCGTGAGGCAATTCGAACGTAAATCATTTTAGCTCGCGCGGCCAGTTCGTAATTTATGCAATTTATAAACGCACCGAATGTTTACGAAATAATTTATCGTTTTCCAGCGAGCAGCGTGCGCGCGCGCGAACCCGCCGAGAAAATATCTTCAGGCGTACGCATTGCGTCTTAATGCCGCTTTAATTCCGTCTTGTTATGGGTATTACATTAATTATCAATTAATTATTGCGACCAACTTTAAACGGAGGCATTATTTACACCCGCGTAATATTTAAGAATCAATTTTAATATTTTACAATACAGACAATTAAAATGAAAAACAAAACAAATAAGGTTAGAATTCTTTTTGACAAGTAAAGTATTATAATATGTTTTACATTATCTGTAACTAAAGAGCATATCATTATGTTTCCTGTAATATGAAAAGTAACCAACCATAATTGAACATAGGTACAATGAATCATTCAATATGAACCTGTCAGAAGTTTGTCATAATTAGGTAGACGTGTTACATACTAGTTACATGTTGCATTAATTTTGTTTAGAATATCAAACTATTTTTAGCTCCCAGACTGAGTTCCAAATGCCAAATGCAAATCATAAATCGAGTTAAAGTGTAGCTAATGGACGTGCATACATCGACATATCCACGCACGTCATATCGTGTGCGCCATTGTGATAGGCGCTATCAATATCCATCGATGAATGATGTTTGCACACGCTACAATCTATAATGCAGATATACGATAGGTGTGAGTGGCGCAATAAATTGAGATAGCGCCAGGATTCGACTTGCAAAGATGGTAATTCTATAGCGAATTGCGATAGGTGGAAACGTGACAAACGCAAAAAATCAGCGATCAACAAATATAAATTTCCATGAAAATAAATCAAATCGAAAAAAAAAAATATTTTCCAATCTCTAGGCAGTAAAGTAAACATTTTAGTCATGTTTGTAACATGAATAACTAGTATTCATAAAAAAGAGCATTTAAAGCCAAAAATTCCCTATTGGTACATGCTTAAGCCCAACGAATGTAATAAGAAAATAACTAAAGCCCCGGTTAAGATGCCGAGCTTTGTGGGATGCACGCAAGAACGAGGCAAAAATGCAAAAACAAACAAAATCGCGGTGCAAGTCCACGCCGAGCACAAGCAAACACGCAAACAATAGAATAAAAAGACAACACGGTCGACGGATGCCGATGCCAATAGCATCACTGGCGTGTGCAAAAAAAACAGGCAACGGGACGAGAGAAGGATGCGGGCACACACACGTCACACGATGTGGCGGCGGTGGCAGCGGCAACGCGCGAAGCGCGAGCATCAAGGAATTTTATTTACGAGCGCGGCGAACGTGAATTATGGCGACGCTTTAATGCACACTTTTAATCAAAAACATATTATCGCATTACGCAGCGTTATGTGCGCTTTCGCTCTCAACGTTTTATTTCGTCCTTTTTAGGTGTACGCGCCGAGGGAAAATTAATTTCGCTCGAGTTCTATTCATAAATTCAATTGAATTTTCAATAACTACGAAAAAAAATCATCGAATTTAAATTGACATTTTGTTGCTTGATGGCTCATTCCTATATCGCGGGGCGAGGGCGAGTGAAATATTTATGGTTATCAATATGCCTAATGAGCAATCGATGTGTGCACGATAGCCCAACCGGAACGTGACACGCGTCAGTGTGCGCATTAAATCGGTAATTAAAATCGCCGGTTGTTCGGTAAAGCAAAATGCACCATTCCTAATGATAATCATATCCATAATAATAATTTATCACTGCTATAGAAATTTTCAAATTTTGTTAATGCATAAATTTTATTGATTACGTATTATTTGATAATAGTACAACAAAATCATTGAAAACATGATTTTACAAAACTAAAAATTAATCGATTAAACCTCTGACTCACTTTGTTTTAAATACATTTTAATGATTATAATAGTTTGTAGTTTTCCGCGCTTAAATCAACGCATTGATGGCAAAGCGCGACGGCAATGTGCAAAATTTACACTCGATCGAAGGCGGGGGCGGCTGATGGAGCCATTAAAGCATAAAACATGTACATCGCGCAAGAAGGGAGAAGATTAAAAGACGATATCGGCACGTCCGACGGGCGCCGGTCGTCCAATCTAGCAGTTTCCGGTCGCCCCACCCCGCCGCCTCGATCCGTCGATGGGGGACTTATATTAGGGATCGTCCTGCACGTTCGTGCAAAATCCCATACAGATAGCTCGCCAGCACACGACGCAGAGTATCGGGTTGATTGGATAAAGTAAAGGCCATTGTAAAGTGCCAATGGGCCATTATGGAAGAAGATGTGTGTAGTAGGGCGGTGTGCGGTGAGCTGTAGTTACACAACCGCCTCACACGTCTCGTCATCAAAGCGACACGAAGGTCACGAACTGCCACAATCAACCCTCATATTCACTCCAGCGTCTAATTTAGTAGCTTGACTAATTGGGACGTGAGTTTGTGAATCTTGTTTTTTTTTCTTGAAAGAAAAATATCAAAATTTATATTATCCGGAAATGAGGCATCTCTTCTCGATTCAATGGCTTTTACTACTTTAACAATAAGGACCCACAAAGAGGAAAAGGAAATAGGAGAGACACAAATCTCAATTAACTACTGGAGATATGTCTTTTATAGTGTTCCGGTGTTAAAAGTCGTGTTCCCGTTTCTTCGCCAACGTCCTCAGCCTTCGGGGCGTGTTTTCGTTCGTTGGTCGGTCCTTTTGTGGCACAATACGAGCACATAAAAAGAAAAATATCAACGACCGGCACAATGCACTACGTGGTGATAAAAGGAAATGAAAACTCACAAAAATATAAGCGCACAAAGAAAAAAACAGCGAAAAAAAAGTTGATAAATCTATTCGCAGATAAAGTACGAATCGAAATTTGTACTAATAAAATTAGTAATAACTATAAACATGTAAATATTTGTGTAAGAAAAGGTGTTGTTGATAGGATGCATAGTAAAAAGTATAAAAAAATATGATTTTGGACCAGCGCCGCCGCAAAAGACATAAAATCAACACTAGTCGGCCATTCCTAAGCGAATTTCCCCATCGGGGCCGTTGAGCACTGATATGAAATTTGAATTCGCCCGAATAAACGCGACGCGCTTTCGATGTTTTTGCCAATTTTCCACTTTACTTTATATTTCGTTTTATAGTTTGCCTGCGTATTGCATTATGTAGAAAGTATGCGAGTTGCCTTTCTTGTCGAGATCTTTAAAATAAAAAATAAAAATCTATACCAACCAGGTGTTTGGGGTACAATGTGTTGAATGAATGACTACACCAGATAACAACGGTGAAACACTCGGTATAATAGAGATATCTAGTTGAGGAAGCAATGCGGAGGACCAAAACATAAATGCGGAAACGATTTGTCCAATTTGCATTTTCATATTTTCTCCAGGCGCACACGTTCAGGGTGAATATTGTACAACCTAGAACATGCATTTGCATCGAAAGAAAACACGTGAAACTGGTAAGTTGGCAAAGACCGCGACCAAAAACAAACTTGGCGTACAAAAAAAATTGATAAAAACTCATTTCCACGAGAAGCGACATTAGATATGCAGTTATTAAATAGAGTATGAGTGCACCTTGTGTTTTTTTCTGCGCCCGGAACTATTAAACTCAACAAACACGATTACGAAGAGAAAACAAGCACGCAAACGTTTGCAAACATCTCCGGGGGAGGAAAACGTAAAACTTGATATTTTTCATCCCAACTCATTTTGCAAGAGGTATTTAAAATTATTACGATCATCATGGGCATTACAAAACTAAAACTAGCGCTATATATATTTCATGTTTTTTCTGTCTTTGATAAAGCAGCGAGTCGAGGAAAAGCGATAAAAGCAGTTAATGCAAACTAGGTACCATTGCAACTGCAGAATGTGCGCACGGAAAAATTCGCCAACAAAAAAATTAATTACAATCACAGCAATCAGACCGGCATTACCGTCATCCATAACATTCTGAAATTCTCATTAATGCCAACATTATGAACGCTAGCCGTAGCGGGAAATGCGAGTAAAATTAAAATTTTATTTGTCGACTCGTAATTTGCGCCCTCGTTTTATGCGCGCATAATTTCGGCGGAAAAACTTACTCAAACCGGGAATTATCAGAGTATGTCTTGGTTGAAGTGCCTTTGGCGAGTTAATTAAAAAAGATTATTGAATAAATGCATAAAATAAGAGTTTCAGACACTAAGAAATATTTTGTTTTAAGTGTGCTTAAAGAATTCGCCATAAAATTAATTTTTTCTACTTCCACCTATAAAGCGCCAGTTTTTCCATGGTTTTCAGACACAAAAAATGGTACTTTATCTACGGACGGCCAAGCCGTACATAATATTCATTATGTACTTGCATTATGCACGGGACGGAGCAAGCACCTGCACATTTGCCTATAGAGCAGCACAAGGCGGTATGAACTGGCATGCGTCAGTCAAACACAAAAGTTGAAATATAAAAATCGCAATGTGGAACTAGAGTGGAAGTAGAGCCACTTTTAGCCACTTGTTACTTAATATACTATTTCGAAATGAAATGAAGATCAAAAAGTGGTATTTTATAGAATAAGAGTGGAAAACAAAAATTTACTATGTAATTTATTATTTCACATGCTGTATGATTTTAAACACTTCACAACACTTATATTGAATACTTTAAAAATGAAGGAAAAACAAAAATTCAAAACAGGAAGATCGAAAGATTTATAATTTGAAGAAAAAAAAAATCCGAATTGAATGGCCCCAGGATTATTGTTCCTTCTTTGTGTTCGAAGCATCCTTTGTCATGCACGCTTTTATTTATCTTTTCTCCCGTAAATCCCCCCGAGGACTCGTAAGAAAGTAAAAATAAATAAAATAAAGAAAGATTTACCAAGTCGCACATAAATTACCTTCGTTATTTCTGTATGATTTCAATTTAAAGACTTCGATTGTTCGGTTTCTTTTTTATCGTTCAGATCAGATTACAGTTGTTATATCGAGTCCTTAGTTTTGTACCAATATTTTTATTTTTTATTATCATTCGTGTAGTCGCGTTTTAATATTTCCAGGGAAGCTTGTGAATTAAAAAGCAATTAAACTCGTAACCATACTCTGGTATGGTACAATAAAAGATAATAACAATATGCATAAAAATTACGAGTGAATTGTGTGTGCATTAAGTAAATTGCTTTCTCGTTCGTAATTACATTTGCCTGCAGGAATACTTTTTCTAGATATACTTGGATATAATTTTACAAAGTCAATATACGTGTTCGCTGGCAAGTGTAAAGTTGTGCAATATGAGTTCATAAACATCCTTAAACATCCTCGAATGTTTACGCATCCTTCCGCCCGCATCCTGGCGAAGTACACATACTTGCAACACGGTCGTTACACGCGAGTACATCATGCAATTTCGCGCGTTTGCTTGTTTTCGCGCCACCGTGCACATCCAAGCACACAGCCGCCTTTTAGACGTTCTGCCGCCACCGTTTTAGTGTCGGTTTTACACGGCCAGCTTTCGCGCAAGTTTTCTGACCGTGTGCTGTGCGCGTTCAAATCAGCGCTGGGCCGGCGGCCGTCATCCTGCGGACAGGGCATTCACGGAAAGTTTCTTATTTCGTCCGGACTGCCAAGCGGCGGCGGGGCCCGCAGTTAACAGCCCGCAAACGCGAGATGAAACTGCCCAACTTTCCGGCGTAAACAACGTCATGTACTTTACTGTATATTTTGGAATTAGACATTCATTTTCGACACTTTCGACTTGGACACAGATTAAATTAAATTATTACCAAACATTTGTTGTGTTGTGCTTAATTTTATATTTTTAAAACACAAATAACTTTGATTTAAATTTCTATACAATTGTTGTATTTACGCATACAATTCACATGTTTTGTGTTACTTTATTGCCTCTGATTGTTGCAGGCGTGCACGAGTAACATTTCAAAACCGCCCCCGTGGCGGTGGCGTCCTTTCGTCACCCCATTGTTAGCCCTTTCGCGCCCTCGCCGTGTTTGTAAATCACCGAAGCCCCCGCAGCACCTTTTTGTTACGGCCCCGGCCGCGCTTTTATTTTAATGCACTTAATTTATTCATTTATAGCGCTTTGTTTGGTGCCGGCCGGTGAGTCTGAGAGTTGTTTCTGTGCCATACAAAGTAGCACCGTAAATTCACTTGTGCGGCAATATTTTTCCGGCCGGCATAGTCTACAAAGGGCACAATAACGTCCAAGTTCAAACATAAGTCATAAGTCCACAAAAGTACCCTCCTAGTAAAAAGACACGACTTGTTTACGGCATACAATTCATATAAATATTTAGCGAAAACAATTATAACTCCGATTTCAAGCGTTCGATGCATATACCGCAAATCAAAGCATTCGATTCTAAAAAAATTTAAATTTACAATTTATTGAATCCTATTGAAAGTAACGAGGAATAAAATGGCAGCCGTGGGGATGAAATATGCAAGATAAAATTCCGTCTTCGCGGTCGGTTGAGTTTTATCTATTCAACTTGTTTATTGCGCCAGTTATTCTTAGTTATGCGCGTTCGCGCACGCCGGCGGCGGCGGTTTAATGTACGCGTTGACAGCTTGCGCGAAATCAAAGGGTGCAGGGGCGCAGAAAGCGCCCCAGAAACTTTCGCCATTCTCTCCTACACCACCAAGCGTGTGGGTGCGCGCAGACATTACACATATGAAATTATTGTATGATCATGTTCATGTACTTCGACTGGTGGTGGCGGCAGGCGGCGCAACCCCATCTTGGCGCGCACTGCGTGCGGGAGGACGCTAATCATTATTATTTCGGCTCGTAAATCATGCGAACTTGTCCGAAACATATATTTAATTGAAAGCGTGCTGCGTTGCGCCGCAGCCAACGCCGCCGCCATAAACACATAAATATTTTCAGCGCCAGCAGAGAAACAAACAATAAAGCAACGCAGAAAAATTTCACAGTATATTTTTATCATAAAATTTGTGTTAATATATTTTTCCTGTTCGCAAGGTAGGTAAAGTGAAGAATATTCGCTATGTTCTGTAGATGAGGTATGCACCCCCCACGATCGGGTGTAGGAGGGGGTGAGTTGGACGCCGCGGGCTAAATATAATTACGTTTTAGTGCTGGCGTTATTAGTTGGAACACCTGTAGTCTTTCCTCGGCGGCGCAAAACGCAAAAGCAAGAAGAAAATAAAATCAAGACACAAAAAAATTTAATTTAATATCGTGCTTGTTAGTTGCCTTCATCACGGCTAATATAATTTAATTATATCAATATTTACGCTTGAAAATACACCGCGATAAAAATCTATTTTCGACGCGCTGAGGTGATTTATCCGAAAGGGGTTGAAAAACGAAAGTCGCAATTAAAACTTCGCGCGCCCTCCAATGAAGAAAAAAAAAAGTTTAATATGCGCAGCACGCCGTTGCGTTAAATAAATGTGCCCCAAAATATAGCTGGGAAAAGTGTGCGGCAACGAAAAACGAAGGAAGAAAAAACGATTCCGCGGAGACGGCCGCTTTAGTGATTCATTTGATAAAATAATTAGCGCGCGCACGAACGTCGTGGACGTTGTGTTGAGAGAATGAGGACACAAAAGGCAGAAGGGCGCGCGCACACGCGGCAAAAAGTGCCGCCACCCGCTAGCACCACGCCAGAGCGCTGCCGGGGCAATAATAACGTTTCCGTTCTTATTAAATAAAGTGAGGAAGTGCTAAGCATTTTAATTTTATTTTGCGACGTCGGCGGCCCGAACCAGCCTGCCACCCTCCGGGGGGCACGCGCGCAAACACGTTCTGTACATAACTATGGCGAGCAGACGGGCCAAGGCGAACGCCGGCGGCAACTTGCTTTTTGCTGTCGCGCCAACAACGAATGGCAAACTACAATGGCAATTAGAAAATTTTACAAATCAAAATATAAAACGGCAAGTTTTGGCGGAAGGAATTAACGCATTACGTATACAAGCAAAATATTTTTACAAAACATCACTTACTTAATTATTTTTTAATTTCCTGAAACTAATTTTATCCTCGTTATTACCTCAAAACATTTATAATACAAAAATGAATCGCAAAATACGTTGGTAAGCGCATAACTCAACAACGCCTACACCAATTTGACCAATTCTTTTTTAAAATGTTCGTTAAAGTCCAAGGATGGTTTTTAAGGCGAGAAAAATTCGAATAATTTCCGGGAAAACCCTAAAGACAGCTATTTTCTATAGGATAAAAGCTGGAATTGAAATTCAATTATAGTTATAGTTAAATAGTGGAATCCGAGATGGCGCGCTGAAATGCATTATTAGCAATTCTTTATATAATTAATTTCTTTAAAATAAAATTGCGAATCCTATAGATACAATTGACACATACTATGTCTACAATAAGAGACAGAAACGAATTACATTTTTATTAAACACTACCAGGACGAAGTAGCAAGCAAAAGTAATGTTATATGTTTTCAGCAGTGTTAAAATCAATTTGGTTCAAAAATAAATCACAAAGTAAAAATATAATAATTAAATTAAAAATAAAAGAAGCTCTCAACGTTTTTTTTTTATTTTTTCACTGTCGGTGGGTGGATGTTGCTGCAAAAGTAATTAATTATTTACGTTGAAGTAACTTTATAACAATCTATAATAAAGCAAAACGCGTGCGTGAATTATTAATGATATGACGTGCACGTGTACACGGATACCTACGTTGCGCGCCAACTTCACACCCTCTTACCACCCCCGCCCCATGCCAAGATTGCGGATACTTAATAGAAATATGTCTAGCGTTCTTCGGCGAAACCCTTGGAAAGTTTGACTGAAACGTCATTCCCGTCGGTTGATAGATGAAAATTTCAATCCGGGGCCCATCGGCAAAAACACTTCGGCAAAACTTGAAAACTTTCCCGCCTCTCTCGCAAGGAAAACAATTTGCGTAAATTTCGGCAATTCGCAGCACCACACTCCAGCGCGCCACTCCAGCCACTTTCAAGTGTCTTACAGTGTCTTTTCGACGCTCGTTTTGTTTTTCGATTGGGACGCACAAGAAGTCTCTCCATGCTCTCACGCTAGCGCCTGCGTTCGCGCTCCATCATATCGAATAATACGAGTTTGATTAATTTTCGTTAGCGTCACGCCGCCGTATAGAATTTCGTCTCGCCGTCGACCGACGACCGTCGCTGCGCAAGAAACGTCGACATTGTTTATGATTGATGTTGCATTATTACTTCTTATTACGTGTTAACTCATCCCGGCAGGCGGGTAGCCTGAGTGCGCGAATATCAAGTTACTTCACTTCACATCCACATGAAAAAATATTGATAGCATATCAAACAAAATGAATCAAATTAAACTCTATCGAATAAAACATCAAACAAACGCCACGAAAAAAAATAATTAAATTTTTGGTTGTGACTTGTTTTCATGTGGCGTGTCTGCTGTTAATTAATGATCACTGTAATTGATGGTAATTAGCTGCTTCACACCGTTGCTTTCGACGAGGTGTTGTTCGTTACCGACTAATTACGATTTTTGGTTACAGAAAAAAGCACAGCTTGTCATTTCAACTCGTCGTAAATTCCAATGTCCATCATTGCAAAAAAACAACACGCGCACAAATAAAAACGTATTTAGTTTACGCTGGGCGCAAAATGTTTTCCATCTGCAGTACGCAACGAGAATATGAATGCGCAATTTAAAAATGCAAATTTCCATCGTTTGCATTTTTCCATTATCATTAAAGAGCAATATCAATTTTCAATTTATTTGCGCGACGAGTTGTCGTCGTGCCGCGCGCACAATTTCGCATTCATATTTTTATTATCATGTGGCCCGCGTTTTAAGTCATCGGCACACTCACATACTCGTTTAAGAATAAGGACTCTTCGCGCGACTAGCGGGCGGAAAGTGATAGGCGCACTGGGGTTCCATTCGCAATCGCATTTTCTCGCTTTGGTCGCGACGTTTTTCAATCTATTTCGAGTGTTTTCCGAGTGCGGCACGCGTACTCGACATTCGTTTAACGCACACCCACAAAGAATATCATTATCCTCTATTATTATATCTCATATTTTCATTATTATACGCAGAATAAAAACAAATTGTATGTTAAGTGCAGAAAATATTACTTTGGGACATGCGCATCTTTGTAGCATGTAGATACGTACAAAATAACGCGTGTTTTTGTGGTTCATTAAAATTTACATTTTAAAATGATTATAATAAAGTATACACATAATGAGTTCGGTGTACAAATTATTACAGCTAAAATATATTTCACAATAGACCAAATTAAATCAATTATTTACATAAATCTATTGTTGTTCAAGTAATACAGTTGAATTTGATTATCAAATAAATTCCGGCTTGATTTTGCCATTTACGGTCGTTAAATAAATAAAAAGCTGTTGGAGCGTTGACTCTAAAATCCATAATGACTTAAAGAGCGCCCGCCGTCAAGGGTAAAAACGCAGAGTCGTTTGGTGCGAATAAACGTAATAGGAGCAAATGAGTGAGTGACGCGGTGGCGGCGGCGTGGTGATCGCGGTGCAACCGGCCGTCGGAAAGGTCGGGAAGGTGGAAAATGAAGCCTCGGTAATTGAGATGTGCACCGGAGCGCAACGATACAGTAATAGAAATAGCAAACGAATGCCGCCGCCGCCGGTGGTGCCATGAAAATTCGAAATTCAAACCGAGTACGAAACATTCAAAGAGAACGACAGAGAGAGGAAGAGCTAAAGAGGCAAATTTGTAGCTGATGAGCCAGCCGATGCATCGGGTTGCACAGACCGGCGATACAATGCAAAATGAAAACGCCGAGGATGTCGGTATGCCAAAATGAAAATGGCAAAGGACGGGCGCCAAAACGCACCCCAATTGGCTTCCAGGAAGTGACGCGCGCGAGCAAAGTGCTAGTTAAACGCGCGCAAAAATAAACGCGACGCAGGCGAGAGATTGGGGTATCGCCGAAGCGGATCAGATCGGATGGAAATTGTGGAAATTGGAAAATTAGCCAACGTATCTAGGGGCGGCCGCAAACGCGCTCCATGTGGGAACAAAGACACCAGTTGCCTCAATCGAAACCAATATTGTCTCTACAAACGTCAATTTTTTTATCCCCGATGTGTTCGAAAAGTTGCAAAACAAGCTAAAATTAATTTACTTACCACAAAGACGCAGAACTTTACAAAGAACAACGTACTTAATAAATATACCCGAAAGTTGCTTCTAATTGTACATAATACTCTTGTTTCACGTCGCAACAAAATGGCGTATGGTTACAAGAGTCGCTCTACACATGTTAATTAATTTGAAATTTACGTTTGCTTTGGTTTCCAGTCTGGCGCAGCAACTTTCGACTTTTCGTCGAATTAATTGACTGAAATAAGACCGTCTCTAATGAGAACACGAAGAGCAAAATGGAAATGAATATATCATTACACTTTCCCTTGATGTTCGCCGAGCTTCAACCATAAATATACTCGTATATCTAATACTCCTACCTTTGAGGTACCCGGGCGTTTATTTATGTACGATCTCAGAAGAAAGAGGGTGTACTACGCCCCATTGTGCGGCGTCAGCAACTGCCCAATGGTCCCAAAGGAGTGACTGGCTGTTTCGACCCGGGCGCACATTAGCAGGCTTAAAATTAACTGCTGACTTGGTGAATTACACACAACTTGTACGAAAATTCAGCCAAACTGATGAATTTCCATTAGTGCGCTGGATGTGATAACGAATAATTTCTGCTTTCAGCGGCAGACTTTTTTTTTGTCATACACCGCGCGTGCTGCTGGCGGCAATAAATGTATGACTGGGAAGACGTTTACGAATGACATGACGCGACCAAGAAATGGAAAAATGCTGCTTGTACTGGCGCAGCCAGCAAAAAATGAAAAACATCCCGCCGACAGTGGTGTGGCTTGAGGGGAGAAACCAGCGACGATGTATGTGACACCCCATTAGTCGTGCTTCAGCCTGTTTCTTACTTTTTTTTAACATGTGTGTAGGAATATTATACGTCGAAACACATAGGCAACCAAATACACACAGACTAAATAAACTGGATGCATCGGAATGGAAATATCAAATGTGTGCATATTATAATTATGCAGTGTAGTCAGAAATTACAAAACGCAGTGAGCCGTACCAAATAGCGAAATAAATAATGTCTCTCTCGCATCGTGTTTAAAAATTACAGTCAACGGGCATGGCCCTCACACGCCTGCATGATCGTGATTTAATTATTATTCAATTTGATATTTAATTCGATTGCGCCCGCGCGCGTGGTGTTCGGTTACGTTTTAATGAATTTTTGCTGTAAATTAAATTTGTTTGATTTATCTGTTCGTATAAATACGCATGCATGGACATTTGTCAGATAACGTTACGACACCGCAGCCAACGCCAAATTGATTAAAACTTTCATTCGGCCCAATCTAAAATTCGTGTTACTTGAATTTTCAACAAAAAAGGGACGAAATGGAATTTTCAGAGGAGGAAATTCCGAAAAATAATAATTAATGTTTACATATCTAGAAATTAATCTGTAATCCGAATGTGGAAAATAACAAAAAATACGCGGGGAGTAATTTCGAAGCAAACGCACGCGTCCATTTGGCGCATGTTTATCAACGGTAAACATCCACGCGAAGAATGCGCTCTGCTCATTTCGGCCGCATATCGGCACGTACCTAAACATATTCCCTCGATTACGAGCCTTCATTGTGTGCCGACGAGAGTGCGGCGCGCGCAGGACGAGACGAAAATATTTTATTGCGGAACGTGCGTACGACTCTACACCCCCTGGACGCAGTCCGCGTGGACGTGGATCCCATGATAATCCGATTTGCCGGGCGCTGGGCGGAAATCACATAAAATCGTTTATAACAATCGGACGGAATTGATTTTGATTGATATCTCCAGCGAATCGCATGTCCCGGCCGGTAATTGCCTATCAATAACAATGAAGACGTTTGTCCGTAATTGCGATTTATATGAACCGATAAAAAAACAACATCGATACGTGAACATGAAATATACAAAGAATGATTTCTAGTAAAATGTATAAAAAACAGTGGTAGAGTTGTGTAATCAATTTGAAATTTTGACACGACACACACAGACGATACAGACTTGTGTATACAAATTTTCTCGCAAATCCATCAAATAGTTTCGCCATAAATCGCGTTTTAGCCGAAACTGGACCATTGCGCACACAACTGATAAATTCCAGGCACTCCTCGCTCTGTTTTACGCTTTCAACGGTCGAAAAACGTTGCAATATAGATACTGATTTATACGCCATCGACGTTTATCGCTCGTTTCTTCCACGCTTTCGCTCTCTCTGCTCTCTCCGCCGGCGTGCGGCTTTCGAAAAACACATTTTCACGTTTTCGACTGCTGGCCCCCGCGTAATCATTCAATTCAATGGCCTATAAAAAGCAACAACAACAATAATAGTCTCGTGAACTACAAGTTTCGCAGGCCGGCACGGAAACAAAGCGCGACAACACCCAGTATATTGATAAATTGTATCGACGGCGGGCAAAACAAGAGGAAGACATAAAGAAAATTAATGATCTTATTTGCCTCGCAGCACAAGGCGCACCCGCACATCTCTTGCGACGCGCTCAATGGCCACGTTAGGCCATTACCGTCAGCCCCAATTCCCTGTTTCATCCCTGCGCCATACCGCAGGGCCAAGATTTACATCGCAACAAGTTGCATTCGATAATTCATTATTGATGTTGTAATTAATGTTCTTTCTGCACTCACTTGAAACCGGAGCGCGGGTGAATTTTATTTTGCATGACTCGTCAAAAATTCGGCCCGCAAACAAGTTGCTTATAAATTTCGATATTTGAAAATAAAAATAAAAATAATTTGGATACTGATTTCATCGAGATGGCGACGCCCGTAGAAAATGGAAAAAGTTTGAGTGAGCTGTCAACGGGTTTTTATGTGATGATGGATTGTCCTTGGTTGCAAAATTAAAGTTTCAACAAGTTATTTATTATTATTAACACAATACTTAGCGGAGGCTAAAATTTTGCACGTGAATTTATTGAGATGTCTTGTTAATATTTCAGTCGAATGGTAAAAAATCAATTTACGAAATGAAACCCTCGAGTGTAAATGTAAGTGCACCCCTGTGTCTTAATAGCAGTCGTATGTCTGTGTCATCATTCACAGCGACTTTCCCCGCTTTCATTCCGTCACACTTGGCGCGGTTAGTGCTGGTGGCTGTACAATCAGCCGGAAAAGCGGATGAAGTGCGCGGCGCCTCCACCATCTCCACCTATCGACAGTGATTTATGCCAGCTAATTTCCCAGTTAATTTAACACTTTAACGTCAATCACAATTATAAATCTTGCGGGCGTCTGCGCCGCGTCGTGCTGCAATTTGTAGAGCTTCCGGGGCTGTATAATTGGCGACACATTTCACTGTCTCCATTCGACGTACTCGTTCAATTTTCTTGAGCGTCTGTTTTGACCTTTTTCGATTCAATATCAAGTCGTCAGTGGCAGTGCGCAGTTCATGGATGGACAGATACAAAATTGGTTTAGCGGTCGGCTAGGAGCAGGAAGTAGTAGAGAGGAAGTTGCGGCCTGTGGCCGGTGTGCGGCCGTTCACGTTTGCCAACTGAAGCAAAACGGGGTGCATCAGATAAAGTTCCCGACGGCGCTGACCCAGCACATTCACGCTGGCCCTCACTGTGCGACAAAGCAGCGCTTGCAAATTGTGCGAAATTGGACGCGAAGAGCTTTTCTATTTTATCAAATATGCATAAAGATATCACCGATCACCAAAGCTCATCAAAACCAGAAGAAACTTGCAAACATCTCAACTTTTTTCTGCTGCTTCTTTTGTTTTAAAGTAGAAAATCTCGGCCACATATTTTCTTGCTCAAGCATTATTATTACGCTTCTCGTTTGATGATTCTATTCTTTCCAAGCACGTCGCACGCGAAGAACAATTTCGCGCGAGTGCGCGCCCCATTCCTCAGGGGCGTTTAGAAAATAACCCAATAAGTATACGACGTACACGACGGCAATCACATTCGCCCCTCGACGGCACAACGACGTACGTCGCTGGAAATGGGCTCGTCTCCGGCAAAACGCCCGGCGCCTCCACCAAAATTTCGCGGTCGACAATGTGTGCTCTCGCTGTTGCATTGAGATTTTCGTTAAACATACGCCAATTTATATTCTTCCTGCGGACGAGATTTGTTGTTATCTCAACACTTTACTATAACTAAACACAGCAAAAAACACACTTTTTTCTGGGTCAAAATCTATAGCTATTAAAGAAAACTGAATTTAGTGCTTTACATCTCTATTTGTTAGGTTGTTCATTGCTGGGACGTTCGAATGACGTTTTCCGCCGAAGTAGAATTTTATTTTTATGTCTCGAGTGTGATGTGACAATGAATCGAATTTTCGCCGCTCCGGCTGTGGTGATTTTTTTCTCTGCTCTTGCCACACCGACAAGTCCGACAGTCGACAGCGCCATCAATATAAATATAAATCTAGTACTCGAAACGATGTGCTTTATTTTTATTACCGATGAGGGGATCATCAAAAGTGTATTTTTCATAACTCGTCGAGTTATCTGCCACTCGAATCTCCGCGCTTTGGTGCTGATTAAGTTATTGGACGTTTGCTCACATTTACCGTCGTCGCCGACGTCGGCATCGTTTATTTTTTCATCCGCTCTGCCAGAGCTGTAAATACAGGTCGGCGTGCAATAAAATTCGAATCGTCGGAATTTATTTCGTCGCGCTGCGAAACAGTAAATTGCTTTCGCGGGGAAGAGTCAAAAGTTTTAAAGGGTTTACACGATGATTTATCTGTCAATTAAAACCGCGCCGCTGATATTAAGCGTCATTCGGTCGCTCGTCGTTAATTTTAATGAAGAGACAAAATTGAATTTCTTCGCACGAGTCGCTTTTATCTATTAGTCGAGAGTTATAGGTGCAAGGGTGTGTGACGTAGACGAAGGGGGCGGCTGTCTCAGCGACGCCAACTAATGCGCAGCGTCGTTTACGACTCTGTCGTCTTTTATCTGCTTCATATTGTCTCTGATGAAACAGCGAATAAGGTAGACAAGTTTTTCTCAAATATAAATCAACCTTATTAAGAAACATTGTTCGAGAATCTAAAACAATCACAAAAAACAGTGTAATTAATGCGTAAAAGTAATACCTTTGCAAATACGTACAAAGTACGTGTACACAGAAGAGATTTTAAATTAAGGGTTGGCACACATCTGGGCGTAGTTACAATTCGAGTCGTATTTATGCATGTCTTTTAATCTTCCGGCCTTCGGTGCGAGTATTAACGGCTGCAGTACGCGCAAAACTTGTATAATACGTTTGCATATCACACAAGCAAAGGCAGTAAAACAAGTAGAAAAAGTAGCACTCGATTTGCGTTTCAGGCGGTACGAATTACGCGAGTTGTACATCTGGTTTTCCGGGGCGCGTCGTTTTTCTTTTACTCGTTTTTTTTTGCGCGTCTGCTGCTGGTGCGGCGCTTCTTCTGAAGCCCGCACATAATACCGTCGGCACGCCGCGCCGTGCGAGCACAATGTGTAATTACCTAAAGCCCCTCGAACGCGGAATTTATATTAAAAGCTCGTGAAATATTCATTGGAAAACTTCAGGTCGGCGGCGCCGGATGTCGGCCCGGGCCGACGCCGAGATATGGAAAAACTGTGATAAATTGAAGCAACAGTGAGAAACTGCGGTGCAGCCTTTATTTTACTATTTCCGGCGGTTGTAATTTACTTTTCACATTGACAAATCTCATGTTGTGAAAAAATCTCAATCATGAATTTCTACTCTAATTGGAACCGATAAAACTATTAACAGGAACAAATAACCATATTTGAATGCGATTTGTGTTTTTCAATTTCAGATATTTCTGGAAATTTTCAAATTTTTTGTTTGTTTTTGTTCATAATTTAAAACAACGCCGTTTTCCTACAATTACGTAGCTCCACCTCGTATATGTAACGTCACAGTGCACTATTTTATTTGAAAGCTCAAATAATATAAATATAAAAGAAAATATTGTACAAAATTTCAAATAATTCAATGATATCAAACTTATCACTTCACGTTTTTAATCTCATAGCTAATCTACGATTTTCGATCACTTTTATTTTTTCAATTATTTAAAAAAATAACTGTTTAAAACAATTCATTTTTAATTTTTTGCTCATGCTTCATGCTTGCAAAGAATTTATTAATTACATTTTTAGGTCTAAATCAATTTCCTGGAAATACTCAATCGAATCAAATAATAGAAATTCATCCGTTGAGAGAAATAATAATGTAGTTTCATTTTGAAATAAACCATTCTCGGAATAAAAAAAATATACGCACTGAAATTGAAACTCACAAATTGTTCATATTTACAATCGTTCGTAGGTTCTTTGTTTTCCTATCGTTCGGTGGTGCTGTGTTTGCATGCCAAACATGCTGAAAGTATCTGTTACCATCAGGCCCTGAATGGCAAACAAAGATTCCTTTATTTTCTGCAAATTTCCGAACGAATTCCCGAAGAACCACGCTGGTCTAAACGCAATTAAAATTTATTACGTAATTGTGCATTCGCTTCCCTAAGTCTACTCTTAAAAACACACACTCACACAAAAAAAATCGCAACCACAGGATATTAAAATTGAACGGAATAATTAATCCTCGTCTGAAACACATCCGCTCTTCTACACTCAACATATAATTTATTATTAGTGCGCATGTTGGAAAGTCAATCTTTAAAGCGATTTATTCGAAATCAAAACCAGCAATGCTGAAATTGATCTTCCCTCAGGTGAATGAAAAAGAAGTGCGTTCCAAAGCAAAAACTTAAGACGCGTGGGTAATAAATGCGACGGCACGTCCTAGATGAGAAACGAAAACCGCGCCGAGCCTCACGGCCAATTTCCTGTATGAGTTGAGGCGGCGGCGTCCTCATATCCTTCGCGGGCGCGCGACGTCACGCAATCAACCGAGAGAAAACCGCCGGGCGCCAGCTGGATTTTCCACCGCAAATTCCGTGCGATGCCGCAGAAATTTTCGGCGACACGCCATCGCGCAGTGACGACGCACGAACGTGCGAGAACAACAGGAGACGGAAGACAGGATGCTGAGCAAGGACACACACACCGTGTGTAGGTGGAAACACCCATTTCTAGCGCTATTCATATGTGTGTGTAGAGAGATGATTTCGGCAGAAAGAAGGAAAATCCGCGCTCGTACGTGCGCCGCCGCACTTAACTCGATTTCGTCTTATCCTGGCCTCACGAGCGCGGCGAGCATAATCGAAGCTGTATTATGAGCTCGTGAGGGTGGCGACTATGTGCGAACACATCCCATGACAATGTGTCATGACAATGCGGTTTGCGAAGAATAACATCGCTAATAACACTTCATTCGATATACGAGTATTCTACTACTAGCTATGAAATTATTCGTGACATGCGAGGAAAATGCCAGAATGTCAATGCAATGCACTCTGTAATTTTGTCTATTTAGCTATGCGCATAAGAGGGGATAATACACAACGGTCTAAAACAATCAGACCGGTAAAAAACTCTAGTAGGATGTAGGATAATGTTACAGGATAATCCGATAATACTCGCGCGGTTTGCCCGAACGAGCGTGTAAACGCGTCAACCGCCTTCGAATGCGTCCTGAATGCTGTCAGCCGAGCGCATATTCGTTTTGCAGGATGTGCACGCGAATAACCCTTAACCGAAGCAGATCTACGCACGCATCCTGCAGGATGCAGATGGCGCGCGAGCGATGCAGGACGCGACAGGAATGAGCATTCCGGGCGTAGGCGTGTGAGCATTAATATAATGCACAAACAATAATCATGTGTGTGCACAAACACGTGAATCGTGTGAATTGGCGGCGGTGGCAGCAGAAAGGGGTGGAATAATGCATCGCACAATCGGGTGAACCAGGGAGCACGAGTTCTTCGATGCATAACAACCAACAACATCCGGATTATCTCGCTTAAATTATATGAGCCTGTATCATCGACAAAAATGTAACAATAATTGTTTATATAGGTATAATATATTGATATCACTTGATGTATTAGAAACTGAACCGAAATTAAAATATTAAAAGAGAGTATACTTCCGAATCTAGGAGATATGTAGTCATAAATCTTGTTAGTGTGTACAACCTTGACAAGTATTAAACGGTGGATCATAAAAAACGCATATAATATGACATTTCATCCATAATTTAAAAGTTAATACTTAAAATGCGTGAAAGTGCACTAATACTGAGCGTTATAAGTTATGTATTTTTTAAAGCGTAAAAACTCAGCGCGTTATATTCTCATAAATTGTTTTAAACGTAATCAAAAATCAACTTTATAAAAGAATTTTAGACATTATTTTTCAGCAAATGTAAAAGCAAGATTTTTATATTAAACAAAAATTCCTACAACTAGATATATCAAAATATATGACTAATATTAAACTATGTTCAATTGCGATTCAAATAAATATAAAAATTGAATAAACACTAAAAAACAAAAAAAAAATTCAGCAAATCCCTTTTCAAACCCCAATCTCCATTGATAGTTTATAAACTTTATTGAGAGATTATATCGCTTTTCACTGCATTTTAAAAATATTTGCCATAGAAATGTAGACTTATCAGTGCATTGAAATCATATTTATTATGCCAAATTGATAGATACTCACATTGTGGAAATAAATTCATAAATTTTCCGTTTGAAAAACAAAGGACTCACCTGTAACATAGAAACAAATAGTAATTATTAGTATAACAAAGAAAATCTGACACAAAAAGTGCATTAACCCGTTTCGTCGCAATCAAACCGAAAAAAAACATCTAACCATGTACGCATGCCGCATGAAATTGTACGCATTGTACTCGCGCTAAAATATAGTAAACGTCCAGGATGTGCCGGGCAGGACAAACAAAAAGCCCATAAAACCAATAATTAACTCCGGCGACGCGCACGCTGCTTCCACTCGTGTGATGGGAATTTATACCTTCGATACGGCCGCAATGTCCCGATGTTTTTCGCATTACCCGCTCGCGGCATGTGATCGCATAAATCCAACCCTTACAGGTTGTTATACGCATGCATTACCATTTAATCCTTTAACAATAACACGACTTGTATACGCATGATACATATTTAGGTTATGATATGTTTGTAAATATAAAACGACCAAATCTATACGTAATAATTTCCGAGTAAAATTTTTTGATTAAACTTAATGCGAAAAGAACGAAATCCGGATTTCTATTTAGTTTATTCGTGCAAAGAGTGCAAAACGATACAACAGGTCGAGTTTGCCCATGCTACATGCATTTTTAATTCCGATAGCTCTACCCCCACCCCAGTGGCGGCACCGACTTTAAGCGGAATTTGTGACTCCCAATCCGCTATTACCACCTACCGCCCTTGTAGCCAGTACATACCAGCGGGGTGCGCAATTTCCTATTTTAAAAATGCTACATGCACTCGGCGAAAAGAATGGCTTACATTTTGTATTCAAAACAGGGTTACCAACAGCTTTCACGACTTAAACGTAAAATGATTACAACAAACTAAATTGTATGAAGTTTTTTAGTTGAATCTATAGTGTTAAGGTAGATGGTATTGTCTGCTGTTTGCGATTTGGTAACCCTGCGCGAGTATAATTTCAGCCACTTTAACCTCCATTACAGCATCCTCGGTACGGATCGACCAGTCGCGCCCAGATTTACCCCCTTTTCAGTCAGATTTTTCTATTTTTATTATGCTTTTTTTACTGTTGCTTCTGTAGCGCGCATGATGTTTTATTTTTCGCCGTGTTTTGTTTTTAGTTGCACGTTCTGAAAACTCGAAATGCGACTGCATCAACAGCAAAAACTTTCTATAAATAAACGGATTGTTATTTTTATTTCACAAATAAACTAAAATTCACTGGAAACATTTAAAAAGCGTCACCCACTTATCACTTAGACTATAATTTATTTTAACGGGCTCGCATTTTGAAAATCTTTTAATCCTTTCATACAATGCGCATTTTGTTTAATTCCCGCGTATGCACAAAAGTTTTAAATTATATACGCGCCAGTTTATGTGTATTTAATGTAGTTATAAATTCTAGCATAATCCTGAATAATTGCTTTTGTCGCCCTCTATCCGTACAAAGCGCAACTTTTTAGCTTTTCGAAAATAACCTCAAACTTGAAAGCTGAAAAAGCTGGGTAAAAACATATTGACCAAATTATGAAAACGTTGGCTTTATGCCTGAGAGCAAAAAAGACGAAAAACAGAAGAAAAAAAAGGAGAATTTTTATGCATTCTTAACATCTCGCCTAAAACTCCTAAAAGTCACTTCCGCCATGCTTTATAACTCCCTGGAGACGCCGAAACGACACATACATATATATTCGTACTCTTTGTTTTCTTTGCTTTTGCCTTTTTTTACATCGGCCGCGCGGCGGAGGTGTACAAGTACACATATTATTATCCTTCGCGTTTTTTACTTTTCATATATATCTTCCTCGGCTTTTACGCGCATGAAAATATCAGTCTGAGCATAATATATGACAACCGGTGGTAAAAAGTAAGTGCGAGCGTATAAAAGCAAGAGTGATTTTTTTTTGTACCAAGACCCCGATCAAATAGAGTCGTGGCGGAGCGTACTAGAATAAATCAAACAAATTGTCTCAGAACTCCAGATCGTTTGAGTTTACAAGTTCAATAACAACTCGTTTTTTTCTTCGCCTGAGAGGAGATCAACTTTAACTAAAAGAATTATTGTGCTTCATCTTGTGTGCCTTTATTTATGAAACAACAATTTTAAACGTATTAAATTTTCTGTTTAAAAGTTGCGCTAACAAAATTGAAAATGTTATGCACATATAAACGCTACACGTATTATAAAGCTTTGAAATGTTTATAAAAAAAGTTGTGCGGACAGTCATGGCGTGAGTTCCGAGGAACTTTTCTAATAAACTGTTATAAAAACGAGCAGTCCGTATAAATTTCGCATCGGGCTAAACGTTTTACGGCCCTTAAGGCCTCCGCCGCGCTTTGGCGGTTGTTTGCCACACGCAGCGCGTAAAATTACTAAATATTCAATCTTATAGCTTTTTTTCTAGTTTCGGAAAAGTTTTTTTCTAAAACACTAAATTTGAATATATTGAAAATCCTTTTTTTATATATACAACCAGCTTTTGTCCGCGACTTCGTAACGGTAGAGTATAATAAAAATGTAATTTGTTTTTACTTTCTTGTTCGAGACATACTCGTAGTATGTGTCGATTCTATCAATAAGATTCACAATTTTATTTTAAAGAAATTAATTATCTAAAGAATTGCTAATAATGCACTTCAGCATCTTCAGAATCTCAATGCCAACTTTTATCCTATAGAAAATGGCTGTCTTTAGGGTTTTCCCGGCAGTTATTCGAATTTTTCTCGCCGTAAAAACCATCCTTGGACTTTAACAAAAATTTAAAAAAAAGAATTGAACAAATTGGTCGAGGCGTTATTGAGTTATGCGATTACCAACAGATTTTTCAATTAATTCTCTTATTATAGATGAAGCTTTAAAATTATGTAGTGATCCTAAGGCGGTAGTTCTTATTTTTATTTATAATATTTTGTTATTAATAAAAAAACAAGGTCAAACATTACTTTTTCACTCTTGGAAGACAATATCTTAGCTATAAAGCATGTGTACGAGTATATGCCTGAAAGCTCGTTTTTGAGTATGTGCAGGAATAGAGTAGCTTGGAAGAAGTTGTTGTGTCGAAATACTCGTATCTCCAGTAGCGGAAAGATTAATTACATTGTTCGCAAACGGGAGACGACGGCGGCGTAGATGCACAGTAGCACAAAACCAAAGCAAAACGATCGGAGCGAACAGCGACGAAGATACACTCGACTAGCTTAGAATGAGCGCTCATATGCATCGCCCATACCCCAAAACTTTCAAACACACTTTACGGCTCCGCACACTCAGCCAGCTCCCGAAAGTCTAAACTTGTTTTGAAACATCGACGCAAGTTTGCGCAGCGTCCGTGGAGCTTATGCAATACGCAAGTTCAAAATAGATTAATTTGATTGAGCATTATTATTGATACGACATCATCCAATATATGAGAACAGACGTGTTCTTTGTTTATTGGAAACATATTTCTAACGAAACTGTAAGCAGATTATGAAAATGCATCTAATCATACAGATCAAAGTATAAGCTAAGCAGGCTCACACCTTTGAGAGTTAATTAAGTTTGCGTAATTGAATTTCTTGTTTAATTAATGAATAAAGTTTTCGTTTTTGTATTTTTTGATAATTCTGAATAGTAAATTATTTTTGCCAATCACTTCGACTTCGACTCCGACGACAATCACATTTCACTCATTTTATGGACACTTAATTCAACTCCTCATTTCTAAAGGTTTTAAGGTTTTTCTTCGACCGTTTGGGGTCGGAAAAATTCGCGCACGTAATAGCTTTTTACCGTCCCTCAGCCGGCGCAGCGTCGACGATATCTCGCGCTCGCACCGCCAGAACCAGAAAGCGCGCACGCAAAAAAACGAATAAGTCCACGAAATGAGAAAGTCAGACTCGTGCCGCCGAAAATCGTGAACTTCTGGGGCAGCCCGCCAGGACTAAAGATCGGTTTGTTAAATAAGAACCTTCGAATGGAAAAAATCTCGTCGGGGGCCCGATGGAGAAAAAATAAAAGTGAGGCGCGCAAAAAAGTGAGCGCATATCTTAATGGAAAGGAAAAAGGAGAGCAAAGTCGAGCTGGTGCGGCGTCGATAGCATCGAATAATAAAATTATGCAATGTAAGCATTTATCCGCACAAAGCGCGTGGCAAAAAATGAACGAACGAACCCAACGCGGAAGCGGTGAAAACTCCGAAACTTTCTTTCTCGCAGTTTTTGAAGGACGAAGAGTCGTTTCAGGAAACCGCCAGTTTTTTTTTTACATTCGTTTCAACAAATTGTAAAAATTGGAATTTTATTGTGTGCGTGTTTTTACTTTGACAAAGGAAAACTGTAATCAATTTATAATTAAATTTCGACCACGAAAACAAAGTTTCCAAGACAATGCTAAAAGCTTTCCTTCTTTTGCCCATAAACAGATCGGCAGTAAAGTGGTTGCACAAATCACCAAATTGTGTTGGATACAAAACACGCACCCTCCCTCAGCATTGGCACAAGAGGTATGCGGAACACTTTGATAAAAAGATAAGACGGCACAAAGTAAGCGAACGTGTTTGCATGATATTCATCATTCCGCGCACCCTCTAGACGATTATTGCAGCCGGAGAGCTGTCCACGTTTAAGCGTCGCTTAGCTAACAAACAAATAATTAACCGCAAGGAGAGCCGCGTCGCTGTCCTTGGCGCAGAGGGTTGAAACGTGGCCGACAGTAATTGAGCTATTTGCGGGCCCTACTAGCACCGGTTTGTTTAATCCGCGCGCACCACTCCTATCTGCATGAGAGCCACTTTTCTCTATCTCTCTATAACCGCGCGGATATACATCAAGCGCTATAACTTGCAAAGTCCACTAAGGGCAACAAAGGATATAAGGGAACGCCAACTATTGCAGTTAATTGGGAGAATTTGTTGGGTTCCTGGCTCGTAAATATTCAACTTTCTTAGATACAAACGCACTATTAGCTAAATTGTACTAAATTTTCATGGATTTATATAAACTCGGGGCAATTAGAATAAATTATGGCTTTTAAACCGAAAAAATCTTGGTTAGTTAAAAACTAACAATAAAAACAAGTCAATCAATTGAAATAATTTTTTTGAATTAAAAAAGGGTTTCCTATTATATTGAAAGATGTACGTAATTTTAAACCGTAATAAATATCCTTTCATCAACGCATGAATAAAAAATATTCTCGTATAGAAAATAATTTAGTTGAAATTGGACAAATTTTTGTACGATTTTTATATTGTTTTGAAATTTCCAATAACCTAGAGTATTATATGAATTCATAACATACCCATTTAATAATACACACTTTGATCTATATATTAAAAATAATATCGTTTTAATATCTCTTTTATTGTTAGAGCTACAATGATAAAAACATGTGTATTTTAATATTAGATTATTGGATAGTTAATTTTAACTATCCACAAAACGTATCACAACGCAATAAAAATATTAAATTCAAAAACGTAAATTATTGTAAATCAATATTAAATTTGATTAAATTTCTATTAAAATATTAATATGCATCTGTTAAAATATAATAGAACAAATTACACATTTACAACATGGCTAATAGATATAACTCATAAATAATAATGCGCGATGATTATCTATGCGTGACACGTAATACTCGCAGGGTTACCAAACGTCCTCAAACCCACGCACCTATCCTATAATTAGCCGATGTTGCACCAGATACCTCAATAATTCGAGAACAGGGCTTGCAGTCGCGGACACTGGTTAAACACGAGCATCAACTCGACCGACATCGTCTCGCAATACCACGATAATGATGGCATTACAGCAATAATTAGAATAGATAATGGAAAATTGTATAATCATTGCGTCGCCCTCCGAGCCAGCTAATTAAAGCCTGTTAATTTATTACCCGTTCCCCTGCGTCGCCGAGATCCGATCGCCGGCGAAAAACGCTCGATTGACTGCACATCACGCATATATTACGCAAATTGAAAAGTAAACAATGGTCAAAAAGGGTTTATTACAATAATTGACTGTTTTAATATTTTAATGGAATTGAACGGAAATAAAATAATTTTACAAATTGTATATCTGTGACAGTAATAGACAAAAAATATGCGCTATAACGTATAAAAACATAAAATGCGGACAAAAGCAGTAAAAATTCGAATTGGTCCAGTACAAAGTATTCATATTTTGAGGGTTTCGTACAGACATACGAGTAGAACTCTCGTTTTGTTATTTTATAATTCAACCGATAATTGGCAATTTCACCGAGTTGCATATAAAATGAAATACCGTCCATATTTTATACAATATTTTGAATTTGTTATTACTCGGTACGGATAAATAATGAATGCGAAATGAAATATTTCTCTTCATATCAATAAACGTAACATATATATCTCTTCGATAAATATCGTAGACAGTGTTGTTTTAGTCAGGTGTGTAAACCAATTTTCGTCAACACAAAATAAACCAATTACACGGTAATTATAATTGTTTATTTGTTTATGTTATTCTCGCATAGCACATGCAACATTTGTTATTCTAATAATTGTAATGACGATTGTTTGCTCAACTATCAAATACAAATAGTTTTGTATAGGGCATTATTTAATATTGCATTAAATTTAATGTGACCGCATCACGATGGTTTCGTTAAAATTAATGAGTATCAAACATTCCCGCATCAAATGCTAATTCCTCGTTTGTACCGATTATTTATGTTATCGTAAATTTCAATGCAGAGTTCTAGGAATCGCACGCTGAAATTTATTAATTAAGAACACTTTATCCCTAATGGTTTCAGGTGCGTTTATTTTCAGGGGACAATTCATGGAATCCGATTGTGCAATTTCAACATCACGTCTGTGCAACATTTTATAGTTTCATTTCAAACGCGAAACACAAGTGTAGCGAGCGTTTGTGGCATTTGAAGAGACGAAACAAGCGGCAAAATCGTAATATCAACAGTTGGATTTTGCTTTCCATTAATTGTACAAATTCAAATAAAGTAACATAGAGAACATTGCGAGTGAACAAATTAAAACAATAGAATATTGATGAAATTAGCTCTTCTTAGAAAATTCTAAATAGTCTGTGAGTAAAATAATAATGTCTGTAGCAGTGGGAAAAATGCAGTGCTCTTTGTTCAATTCAATCCAATTTTAAATTTCTAGAAATCCAAATGAGTTTGTAAAAAGTAGAAAATTCCACGCGCGTTTCCCATTTCAATTCCAACTCGTATCCTCGACAAATTTGTTTTTAAAGAGTCGTGCAAAGCGCAGAGATAATTACGGCTGCCTGGTGTCCCTTTGCTGTTTCCGTCCCCCACTGGTTTCCTTTGCTGTTAATTGTAATTAAAAGATACAATAAAGTTACAAATTTTCAGGCGTGTTTGAATGCGCACAAAAAAAGCAGACACACACATACAGCGAGCGAAAAGCCAAGCGCCGAGATTGTTTCGCCAGCACGAGAGAGAGTTTAATTAAACGCGAGCGCAATGATTGGCAAATTGGAAAACTGCGTAATCCCGATATAAATTATGCAATTAAGCCGCGTGATTGATGGGCATAAACGATGTCGTGCGCGGCTCGCAAAGCCAACATAATAACTTTGACATTCTAAGCAAGGAGACAGCTTCGGTGAACGAACGTCGTCTACAAGTTGCCCAGCAAAGTTTCAACGATGATCCAAGATGATCATTAAACGAAAGACACTTGATCAGATTGCTTCTCGATCGACGATAAACTTCTGCGAACTCTAATTAATCAAATAATTGCAAAAAATTAAATAAACTAGTAATTACAATATTCAATTAGACCTTGACACATGATGTGATATTGTTAATATTAAGGGTGCTGACGTATATATGAGGAAATACGGGTTATTGTTGATGGTGTCGATCATCGTACGTAATTGGAGGCCGGAGCTTAATTTATAATCACCGTAACGATTCACACTTCACTCCACAAAATTCTATTTCCGAGTAACAAGCAACCAGGGGCGCAGTTCAACGCGCCGAAAACCCAGGCAACACCCTCATGATACCGAATGTATACATTTATTATTTTGACTATTACCAGTCATGCGGAGCTGCAGGGTAGACAGTTAGGCGCGCGCAAAGTGGAGTCAAGTGACGCATTAATCACAATCAAGGGAGCGATAACTAATAATCGTTCGTAATAATTATCAAGTGCCTCACGGCTGCTGCCAACAGAAACAACGAACAGCACTTTCCAGTTTACATTCCTGTTGCCAGTGTAAAGCCTAACTTTGCAAAACAATCCGAACTCAAAATCCGAATTTATTATTCAATTTTTTTTTCGACTTTATGATGATCAGAATATTTATTCATAAAAATAATTTGCTTTTTAATTTAGAAAATCCGCCTAAGCTTGTTTGCGCCATCCCTTTATTTCTAGTGTATAAAGATCAGCCTCTACGCGCGCTCATCAACATATTATTATGTATGCCGCATGCATTAGCTTGGTTTTGGAAAAAAATAAATTATGACAAAATGAAGGGAAGCAAAGCTCTCCGCTCGGCGCGCATAGCAAATGCTAAAGATGAAAATTGATGGAACATGAATAAAGCCGAAACGCTTAAAATCTGCAAAGAATAAACGGATAACGATTTCCAACCGATTTCTATAAAGCACAAGAAAGCGTCTATTCTAAGCGCCACGACGCACGGTTGGATAAAGCAGGACGCAGCAGCGGAACATAATAAGATTCTTAATGGAGCCCTATGTGTGCACGCGCAAGCTTCCGAAGCTTCCAGCGGGCTGATTGTATGGTCTAAGCGCAATGCAAATTGCCATCATCTTTCAATCGTCCTGTGCTACTCAACGGGCTTTTAAAGAAAAAGAAAAACTTTCTTCATTAGACACACTGTATATTTCTACTCATAGGGCAGTAAATTATTTTAGTAGCCCGCTTGGATGATAAAGCCAATTTTCCGCGCAGGTGAATCATAAAATAAATATCAAATGTGTTCAGTCTGTGTCAAAACCTTTTAAAATCGCCAAAAATCGCACAAAAAGGAAACTTTTCGTCGTTTTTGTTTCGCCCGCAGCGGCGTGGACTGCAAACGTCCTTTTTTCGCGCTATACGTTTTTACGTTTTCCCTTTTTCCTTTGGCACATTTTCACATCGCTCCTTTTTCGCCTTCGTTTTTTTTTCGCACACCGCAGCGTTCTTTTTGCCCGCCACAAACAAGCATAAAAAATTAAGGGCGTCTTTACATTGTTTCGCGTAGAGAAATGCCTAAATGCATGCGCTTAGACATCTTTGGCGGGCGAAAAACGCCGCCGCGCCAGCTAAAAAATGAAAACCCTCGCCAAGGATCATCTTTCTGGCGGGTGCGCGCGCGCCAGTTGTCCTTTACGAAGATAAAAGAAGTAAGCTGAGACGCTGCTTGAGATGCGATGATGACGCTGACGAAACAAGAACGAAGACACGACACAAAGGACGAGAACAACGCGAGGATAACGTGCGCGCAGATAAAGCACGCCGTGCGGCGAGAGGAACATCCTGCGGTATATGAGACGACCGTAAGTAAAACGTGTGTGCTGCCGGCGTACACTATAGGTCTGATGATGAAAATAAAACGCCGGCATGTTACTAACAGCTGCATTACATTACAAATCATGCACTTTCCTGTTGAATAAATTTCCCACAAGTGCAACCCTAGCACTTGCACCTACATAGGTCAAATTATCCAGAAATGGACAGACATAATCATTAAACAAATTACTATTGTCTTTAGATAATACTTTTGGGAATATTTTGTGAAACAAATTCTTTTAAAACAATTTTTTATGCAATTCAAATGATTTTTACGTGATGAGCATGATGTGTGAAATTTTTATGTTTCACCTTTTTGGCAAGTCTTCCCTTTAGGTGTTTTTCCGCACAGGTTTTTTTTGTTTCTTATTTTCTTTTGCCTGCACGCGTGGTTGTTTTGCTCTGTTGATTTTTTTATGCGCGCTCGTCGTAGTTGTTAGTCGCCGTTGTTTGTTGTTTATACGCGCGGAATATGCGCGCCAGCGCGACATAAACATAAAAAGGACCGAAATAAAAGCCACCTTCGTATGCCGCCCGCCAAAGGACTGCGAGGATGCCGGTAAAGGCGCGCCGCCGCGTTTTACTACCGCGCCGCGCGCGTGCTTTTTTACGGCCGCCCCGACACCCACCTATAATGCACCCTCCAACCGTAAGCGGTTCGACGGCGTGGGTAGACGCGCAGAAGAAAAAGAAGAAGAAGAAAAAAACCAGTGTGTACACACATCGCGTTTACTTTTCTTACATGCGAATAACAGCGCGCGCGCGTTCAAAGTAAGTTAAGCAAAGAAGGCAAACACAAAAACGACATAAAAGAAAAGCGTGTAGGAAAAATGTAGGCTATACGTATGAATCAGCAAGAGACAGAAGATACAAGATGCGTTAAAACATCGCAGCACGGATCATCCATCCGAAGTCTCATCATTCGCTTCGTTACGACGTGTTTTTCGAATTTCTCGAACTTTGCGCGCACATAAAACACAACTCGCACGCAGAGCAACATGGAATTTATAGACAACGTGAATAAAATCGCTAGCGATACAAAGAAATACAATTTTATGACAAAGATTATAAAATTGTTATAAATCCGTGATTAATGATCGTTATTTATAACCAAAATTAATCCCCAGCCGAAAAATAAAATAACTGCGAATGTTAAAAATGTGGCTATCAAATATCACGAAAAAATTTAATCATCTCGACATTTTTAAGCAAAAAAACGTAAAATTTTGATATTTTGATCCCATGACGTTAAAAACCAGCTGAAGTCGTGCATAAATATGAACGTGCGTGCTCATAAAACTCTGAATGAGTGAAACGTCTATGGCGAGACGGCATGGGGCGGCAACAGGATAAGCCGCAGGATTTAATTACTCCGCATGCAGTATTTTTTTAACGCACGCACGGGGTTGGATGTTTGATGCTTAAAATAAACCAACTGCTCGACAAGTCAAAAAACCATTAACACATAAATATTACAGTTTATTTAATACTCACATTAGCGTAATATACTTGGTTATTTATATCCATAAATAACTCATTGTTATTAATAAAATAAAAACGTGTTTTAATCCTACCATATTCCATCCAGCCCCGAAGGGCTACCAACGCCTCAACACGTCACTCAACGTCAGCTTTTCGTCAAAAAATTTCAAAACAAAAACTAAAATATTTTAATTTGATAAGCTGATATAAAACACAAAAAATGATAAAAAAATCAACAAGGAAGAAATAATGGTCATGTTACGATCGGCCAAAAAAGTTTACTACATTACTTGAAACTTTTCTATAATTAAACAAAAAGTTCTAAATTAAACCATCAACTTTACGTGCTTTTTTGACCGGAAACCGAGAAACGGAAACCGCGCAGGTGGAGAGTTTTATTCGGTAATATACCTGGCTTGTTTTACTGCCAAAATAAAGATAAAATCAGCAGTGAAATTTTAATTGCAATATTTTTACAGTCTGCCTAGGCTAGACGTGAATGGTTTCCTCGAATGTTGACCTTTTTTGTTACTGCTAGATATTACAACTAAAATTACGATGGATGTAAAGTTTTCATAAATGGATCGCCCTAGTTATAGGTTAAATTGGTTTCGTTAATATTCCTCGTGTGTCAATGTTTTTCTATCAATGTTTATTATAGGCAACCAATATGATGTTATTGGAACAATATTTTCACTCTGTAAAAATAATAATCAGGAATATATTATGCTATATATTATATCTTTTTTAACAGAAAATATTTATGAAATATTCTTTATAATTAATTTGACTTATTTAGCCCCAATTGATTTGCTTTATTAAATCGAATCAAATAACTTTCATAGCGTAATTACACTTCTTTCTAAATCAGTTGTTAAACAATAAATAAATCTTGAAAATCATTCAAATTCTTGAATTATAATGAACCAAACAGCACAAACATGGTTATATTATATACCCACATACTTTTGATGTAGATTGAGTTGCCTACATCAAACGACAGGTTTTGTCTATTCATAAAACTAACCCAATTAAAAAACAAACAACTTGATGTTAACTGATACCATTGGTATGTCTTACGGTGTTGTTTATTCAAAAGAAGCGAGAGTGCATATTAATTTTAATCACCATCGTGTAAACAAAAACGCTCACTCGTCACTCTACGACACAAGCCGCATTCTGTGCGGTGTGCAATCCTTTGGAAATCTACACCACCGCACGAACCAAACAAACCCTCGGTGTTATTGACGCACACGAATATCAAACACACTTTACTTTTGTGTTTAATTAAAACTCGCAACCCCGTCTATGATATGTCAACTTCAAAGCACGAACATAATTACTTCCAAGTCATTCGCGCAAAAAGATATAATGATCAGAATGGTTTCAAGTTTCACTTTTGTGCATCTGACATAATTAAAAAAAGGCCATAGAATGGTCGTCGACAACTGCTTTCTGTATGTATGATATGTGTTGGTGTATGTGCAAAGAGGGTTAGTCGAAGCGTGTGCGGAGTCGCATCGTCGCTTTGTTACTTTCCAGATTTACAATTTACAAGGATAAAACGCATTGTTTCGTTTCCGGCGCTGGGTTTACCACCATCGCATTCGAGTGTAGAGAAAGGGATAATATGTTCGCTCGACCTTAAATATCTGTTGCGCTTCCATTGTGTATTTGTGCTATTCTTTCGCTAACGTATCTAGAAATCAGCACCCCAACCCGCATAAAACACACGAAAAATTGCTGGTCACACAGAGATTGACGTAAAAGTATATAATCTTCTAATTAATGCGGAAGTGGGAAACGGATGCGAGACGAACAATAGGAATGCAGCGATTCAACGACTGCTGCGAAAAAACAGAAAATGGAAAACATTCGTAAACGGCGAAAAATTGTGAGTAGGTACTGCTGCTGTTGTGTTACTACTAGTCAGTTGAATACGCTAATGATATCGCAAAATTCGTTCACGGCGTAATCCGGTGAACAATGCGCAGTTTTTTAATCTCGAAATAGACAGAACTACGAGCACGCCGCCAGGCTTCATTATAATTAATTTCCGCGTCAATGACAACGAAGTTTTGATGTTTATGGAATTTAAATAAATTTCTTTTACACTCGAGTCGTAGGTATGTTCGAACGTGTTCATTACGTTATTCAAAAGAAAAGAAAAAAATATACAATCAAATAAAATCAATTCCAATCACAGGACATCTTTGTATGTCCGCCTCTCGGAAACTCATTTGATGATATTAAAATACGCTGCACAGGCAGCGCTAAAGAAAGGACAAATACCAAAGGACATAGAATAATAAACGAAATGAAAAAGATAAACAAAAGTGCGCCTGCACAATAGGACAATACAGTGAAAAAAGAAAATGGAAAGTTAATTCAAAAACATGGCAGGAAAAAAAACCTGATTAGATGAAAACAGAAAAAAGTCCAAAATAAAAACACAAACAAAAACAACTTTCAGTAAGTGAATAATAAAGTTGTAAACTTTTTTCAAAGTTTTTCATTTTATAAAGGGTGTGTTACCGATTTTTAAAGCAACAAGCAACAAACTTGTCTACATCTGAAATAAACCAACATAACCTCAAAAAGTGATTTAAAAAATATGGCGTTCTCATTGCTATCCCATTAGAATCAAACAACTTCATCTTGAGTCGTACGAGTGTTCTCTCTGAATAAGCACACAAAGGACTCGCAGCGATCGCCATTGTGAACCCGAGCTGCTCAAACTGTGCGAGTATGTAAAAGCCGGAAGCGGTCCGGAAGACGTCCGAAACTGCCGTTTTCCGCCATCGCGCGACCCCGCAGCCATCCCTCTGCGGTGGGCAAGGATTCCCAAAGAGACCATCACCAGCCATATCCGCACACACGCGCGCACACACTTTGGTCACAAACCTCATAAAACTTAGCTCATATACAATAGTGTTTATTTCCGGGGCGCGATGTGTGTGCTAGCAATATGTCCATCTCATACACTCATCACGAACACGATGCGAGAAAACAGTGAAGCTCACCGAAAGAAGAGACACAAACGCATGACATGAGTACGAGAGAAGATGGCCGGCGGCTGGTAAAAGGACTCCGCCAGGATCCGGCGGACTTTAACGTTGCATTAGGTCAGGGATTAGAAGCGCGGTCCTTTTCGGTTATAAAGTCATCCTGGCGGGGCTCTCGTAAAGATGCGTATACGGTGCGCAACTGTACGGTCCTTTTGGATCGTCGTCCTTTTCGCCAAGACGCCGCCGGACCGAATGGGTAAAAGGACGAAATGTTGTAAACACACAGGAGGGCGATGCAAATGTGTCCCGAGTGTTTGCACATGAAAGTTTTACTTCGGAGGGTTAAAAATGCCACCGAAATTATTTTTTTATTAGATTTAAGTGAAAAAATCCTGAAATGTTATTTTTATTTAAAAACCATCAAAATTATTCAAAAACAAAAAAAGTAAAACAATAAATCACTTAATCTACTTTTCAAAGATATCGGCGGTATACTCAATTGTTTGATTAGACTTGAAATTGAATTAATACAACATTTCCTTAATCAATGCGCATCAGCAAAATCAATGCACCTTGTAGTCTTGGCAATGTTGATCTGAGTAGCACGCAAGCCGGAAGTGTCCAATGAATCATTGCAATCCGAAATACGGTCTTTATCAATTCGCATTGAATGCACGCTCGAAATTCGCTTGCGTGCATCTCAATTTCGGCACATGAATACGATTTGGAGCGTATTCTCGCCGTACGCGAAGCATATTTATGCTGGCGTTTTGTTTGCCAGATGGCATAATGCACGCCGGCAACATTCAATACGGACGGGCGCGGTTCTTGCCTGTGTCGTCTTTCATCGCTGCGATGAACGCGCGCCGCGCAAACCCCAATTTGCGCAAGAATAGCGCACACGTTTGGCTACATATTTCATAAATGTCTTCGTCTGCCGAGCGGACATTATTCGGCGCTCGCGGTTGTTAAGTGTATTAAACGTGCGCGCACACGGAAGTCTATTAACCACCGGGGCCGCGCACGCTCCGTGCTCACCGCCGAGATGGAAGATTGTTTATTTCAATGCAGACGCGAATGGATCGCTGATTGCACAACAGCTTGATGGCGAATAATACAAAACGGCTCGATTTCGAGAATGAATAATGAACGACAATCCGTCGCTCGCATTGTTTCATTTGTGTACGCGCGTGAACAACGTGCATATTGTGTTTGTAATAAATACGCGCTTATCATTTTGATAATATCAAACCGTGACAGTGATATAATGATTAACACCATGTAATTTATAACTACAATCACACCACTATTTTTAATTAAGTTTTTATGCAACTAAAGGCTAATAACATGAATTATTCACTGTTGTATAATGAATATTATGTACGGCTTGGCTATCCGTATATAAAGTACCACTTTTGGTGTCTAAAAATCGTGGAAAAACTGACGTTTTATAGATGGAAGTAGAAATAATACAATTATTATTCTTCAACATTTTATTACGATAACAATTTGTTTTTATTTTATTTACAGTACAGAAGCGTTGTGGCGAGCAAACTAAAAATTGTCATTATCCACGCGTCGCATTATCGGTAATGAAGACAAATAACGCGCGCGCTTCGACAAGCGCACAAAAATCTTTTACTCGCATTTTATTTCGCAACTCGCATTATTCCACACTATATCGTATTATTCTGTGGTTTGCGCACAGCCGTGCCCCAACCTCGACCGTCGCCGCCGCCGTCGTCGGCGTCGTTATTGTTGCTTTCGTCGTCGCATATAACGCTAATCCTCGACGGAGCGTGACATTTTTTTCACGAGCGCCGTCGCCCCTCGCGGGCGGAAACTACCCCAACAGCGGCACGGTTGACGGGCAGAGCGCAAAATATGATGAAATGCGCACGCCGCGCACCGCCAGACGCTTTATGTGAATTTATTTGCTTTCATTTCTGCGAACCGAAGCGCGCAAGACATTCCCGCCGACGTAATCGTGATCGTTGCTTTTATTTTTCATTAAACGACAATGAAATGCATTTAAAGCAAAGCATGTCAACGCGAATAATATTAAATTGATATAAATGTCGTTCGGACAATACGAAATTCAAACCATAACGATATTTTTATATTTTTAAATATAATAAATGACAAGTTTTTAAGAATGTTGAAATATTTTTCAGCGCATGCATCTTCTGGAACTGAAACATTGATTTTTTTAAAATATATTATTTAAAACTACTTTAAAAACCTAACAAAGTTAACAAATTATCGTAACATTGTCGGACATCGTCCTTTTGGCCTTTTACCGCATTTGCCCATTTCCTTTTCCCCATCATTTGGCGGCAAGCTTCGAGTGCAGTTTTACGGACATTGCATTTCAGACTCACGGAAATAGCCGCGGCTTACATACAGAGCTTTCCGAAGCACTTTTCCAACAAACTTCGTCGAACACGCCGACTAAATTAATTACAATTAATTCGCTTCATCCCTATTCGGCCAAGCGGCGCACGATTTGCGCGCACGCATCGAAACTACCATCAGTTTATCTCTCCATTGCGTTTGCTGTTTTCCCCGGTTGCCACTAAAAGCGGAAATGCATTTACGTCTTTATTACATACGCGCAGGGGCGTATTTAACATAAATATCCACCAAAATGTCAATTAACACTCGCCACGAGATGAAAAAAAACTGAAAACTCATTTTTCCGCCGAGGATCGTAGAGGTTGTTATGTGGCGGGGCCGATTGCCAGCTACCGGTGTAAAATATAAAAGTGTAATGTTAAAGAGACGACGCGAATGGTCGCTTAACCTGTGGCGGTCGCCGGATAGAACTTTACCTCCCTTAGTATTATATAGTGTTATGGCAGGGCGGCTCGAACATGAAAAAGGAAAATTGCAAAAGTCGAGCGATGTGCTGGCTGGCTGGCACGGAGAGAAAACTAGCGTTTATGAAATGAGTCTCGCGCGTCTGTAATGCGGTGGCGGTGGCTGTGGCGGCGCGCACCCCCAGAAGGGCAGTTGGCATTTACCACCAGCGGTCCGGGGCGCGCCTATAGCCGACCTTTAACCATTACATTATGGTCTCAACTTGGAGTTAGTGCGCTCAGGTTGCGCCCTTATCATGCCTCTCCTTTTTCGTTCCCAACTATTATCGTCAATTTTTATCAACCTAATTTTGAGGCTTTTATGGCGTTTATTTCGTAAATCTTTACTTTTAGAGGTTAGGTTTAAACAGAATAATATTATATTTTCCCTATTTTTGTATTTGAGGCCTCTGAAATCAGTGATGACGATTCGCAAATTCTCTTAGTGATATCGGTTGCGGTGAGAATGCGGTTCGTTTACACAAAGCACTTGGCGCGCGACAACTTTTCCTATTAAAATGTTTTAATTGATTCGGCGCGGTTTTGGGCGACTGTGCAGCCGGCGTCTGCAAATTAACGCTGCAAAACTTAAAGTGCACTCCTGCGGCAGGCTCATTTGCCACTCGCTTGCTACTTTTAACTTTGCCCGCAACGATTTATTTACCGATAAATACTCGACTTTCATAAGATACTCACTGCCAATCTTAATCCGTAATCAGCTAGATATTAAACTTTGCAACTTGAAAAAAATTGTAGCACGTCAGTCAAAACTGAAGAAGATCGTTAGTCATCCTCAGACAGATTCAGATGGGTATCATCGTCAGAGTGTCCGAAGCGCAACGCGGCGTATCGCCGTGGCAATTAATAACGCCTACACGTGATACGTGATAAATCGCATTGTAATGCGACCGCTGTACATCGCCAGCGACGGTTTGCCGCCCCCGTAGCACAACCGCCGGCGACGTGCGCGCAATGAACACGCCGCCATCGATCTTAATACAAATACATTATTCATCGTTATTTAATACTCGCTACCGGTGTAATTGAGACTAATATTATAATCGACGTGTTAAAAACATTGCCTTAAACTCACCTGAGGTTCGTTCTCCAATTTCGAATGAAAATGTTCGTTGCGATACGTGGAGCGCTTGTGCACATGTTGATGCTCAAAGAGATAATATCCTTTGAGACTTCCAATCTGTAAACAAGAAACAATTCAGTTAATATCAAAATAAGTATGAATACAAAAAGTAAAGAAGTTTTCTACGGGTACATGGCACCAATAAAATTGACTTCGAATTTGTTTAGTGTTCGTTTACGGGACGTCAATTTCAGTCGTAATGCGTTATCGTCGAAATGTCTCGCGCACCTAACCAATAAAACCAAAGTCGTAGATTGGCATGGATTTTCCAGGCGTGTTAACTTCATTTCATCTCCATCCTAAACGCTTCAACCGACGCATTATCCGCTACTTTCTGTACGTCAATTTTTCAATACATACTTTTCTTCCTGTGCATCGAAAAAATAACATTTTAGATGAAATAAAAGTTTCTGGAAAACAGTGTGTCAAGAGTGTCAAGAAAAATATATATTTTATGTTAGTTCTAGAGACCTAGATTTATTATTAATATATCTTTAAATATATTAAATAAATAAATAATAAATAAAAATTTACTCTCTTGTTCCAGATATAGTATATGTCAATTCTATCAATAAAATTCGCAATTTAATTTTAATGAACTTAATTATGTAAAGAATTGCTAATAATGCACTTTAACGCGCCATCTCGGATTCAACTATGTAACTATAACTATGATTGAATCTCAATGCCAACTTTTAACCTATAGAACCGGGGTTTTCCCGGAAATTATCGGAATTTCTCTCAGCGTAAAAACCATCCTAAGACTATAATAAATATTAAAAAAAAGAATTGGCCAAATTTGTCTAGGCGTTATTGAGTTATGCGCATACCAACAGATTTTGCGATTCATTTTTATAAGATATTGGACAAATTGTTTTTTCAACTACGGCTATTTTTCTGCCCGCAATATAAAATTATAGTTTGAGTATATAATAGTGATAGAAAGCGAAGAAACAAACAAGGTGATAACTTATTTACTTTCATTAATTTCAGAATGCAATAACATATCCTGAAAAGTTAATGCGCTAATAAATTGATCAAATTACCAGAATAAATGTTCGCACTTCACAATAATTACATTGTCCCGTCCTCAAATTATCACATTTCATTTCTCAGAAAAAGTTCATTAAATGTGTTTAATAAATGGCCATTAATATGTTACACATCCGGTTTAACAGTATTTCACTCATCGCTAGCAGTTATGCTTTAACATTTCGGGAAGTGGTTAGATCCTTGTTAACCAATTACGCACATAACGAGATGTATCGCCAGAACAAGACCGTTCCTCGAAACAATACACAATACGTGCGTTCTGTTGACCGCAGTATGAGACGCGCACTTCAATTACGACGCAAACCCGGAAATTATCCCGCAAGACCGCTGCGGTTCGTATGCGCTGCACGGTATGGCCGAGAGCTCAAAGGATAATGGAAAGTAATACCAGAGGTGAAAACTGAAATGTTAGAATGTTCGGTGACCTAAACAAATTTCGGCCGGAATCAACACTCTTGCGCTGGCGCCACGGATGGATATCAACAGAAATTCGGTAATTATCGGGGTGAGCGCAATGCGATGCGCAAAAGAGTGTGTGAGCAGTATGTGCAAATTGAATTAATGTAGATTGCGAATGCGCCGCAAACTCGCAAAGCGGAAAATTATAAGGAACAAAGCCTGCGGGAAGAGGACGAGAGCGTAATGTAATTTTCATTTTCTCCCGCACAATGTGAGTGCACACACATGAGTGTCTTATGTAATTTAGGTACTTTTTTGCTTCTTTGTTTGCAAACGAATTATAATGAAGAAACAACACAAGTTGCGAATGAAACGTGAAATGTTTTTAAATTAAAATTTTAGTTATTAATGAATAACTCAGAACCACTTGCAGCAAAGCTAATTTTTTCGTAACTTGCTTCTACTTTAAACCGGATTAGATAACTTTTACAAAAATATTCTGTAATTTTTTATTCTGATTTCTTAAGAAGAAAAGTCTCAAAAATAAATATTTATACCTACCATGTCAAACTATGAAACCAAAGATAATATATATTTGATAAGGCAGCATATAAATATTCAATTATATTCAGAGTAGAATAAAATTCACCAAATAACTTGATGGAAAAAGCTGAACAAGCAGTGAGTGGTGACGGAGCAAACGGGAAAACTCCACACTTCCGCTTCCGCCGCACAGCGTGCGCCCGCAAAACAACCACAAAGTGCGCACAGTGTGCATCCACCCCGTCTGCCTGTCATCTTCGCCAGCGCAATAAAACAAAATTGAATCAACGAAACAAAGCCAAGATTAGCGAGCGTCGAAGCTCCATTAAAGCACAATAAAGCTGCAGCGGAGCCATCTAAAATCCCACAAATAAATTATTTATTCATTGCGTATCGAATTCAACAAGTTGCTGTTTTGCTCTGATTGGAAACCGAATCGAAAGTATAGCATAGAACAGACGGTTTATCGTTTTAACTCAACTGTGGGAAGCAGTAACAAAAAACACAACAAGAGTAACGTGCTCTCGCTTGGTTTAAATTTTTTATGCGCTTCCATTTTCATTACGTTCACGTCTGCTATGGAGATAGTCGTCGGCCGAGGGGTGTGTTGTACACTTATACACTTAGTGACTTGAACGAAGCATCCAGGGATAAAATGCTTGACGCCCGACGGCGACTGCAGCCCCACGAGCAAAGTGGCAAACCATGTTCGCCACGTCCATCCTTCTCGCAGAAGTAGGTATATCACGCCAGCAAATATCACCAAACCGAAAAAAAAAGTAACCACCAATTTCGGGTGAGTCTTGTAAGCAAATAATGATTTGAAGCTGTTTCCAGTATTCCTATTTATTGGAATGCAAGCAAGATTAATACCAGGCATTTATTAACCGAAAACTCAGCCACCACTCTGCTTGCCAAAGCGTCGTGTATCCTGAAATATATCTCTACCGATATTCATTACACATATTACATTTTCCTATACACGCCTGTGTTTCGCGCAGCCGAGAGGGGACGAGAGTAATAATGGATGCGTTATTTTACGAGCGCATTAAAGCGCCGGCGACTAATGGTCGCCTTTAATTATGAACGAACGAATAAATTAATATATCTGCAAAGTGCGCCGCGCGATGCGAACAGGACGCAACTTATGTAACGCTAAATTACGTGACACAGGTAATAATCCGGAATGTATACGTTTGTTTAATCACCTTAATAAATATAAAGCTTCATCGTGAATACCAGTTAAATTCTAATCGACGTTTTTCACCATCTCGTATTTTGTTATTTTGTTGTCAATTTTAAGCGTTCGTTTGCGCTAGCAAACTGGTGGATATATTTATGATTTCATCGAAGCAGCCGGCTGCGGCCGTAATTTAATAGTGCATCATAAACTTCCTGCTGTCCTTGCTGGCGCTTCCGCAACGTTGTCTTTGTTGCGTTCGTTTGCTCGAAGGCGGCGCACAGCCCGCGGCGTCATTAAATAAAACTGAATAATAAAAGCGATTAACTCGTTGCGAGTTTGCATAATGCATGCGTTTGGAAGTTGGGTGGAAACGTCGTGCTGAGGCTTTCGCGATTGTTGCTTTGTGTACGTCGCAAAGTACTAAATCCTGCCAAGAAGTCGCAAGAAGTATAATGATACACTGTTAAGCGCTTCGTATACAAAGTTGCAATTAGGTGGCTCAGAAAATTCCGAGTTATTTCATATTACTGCTAACGACCAATTCGTATCGTATACCATTTGATGCTTTCTTTGAGAAAGAATTGATAATAGCTTATGTGCTAAAGAATGGTTAATGATACATTCCCAGCTAATATCTACGTACGAAAGTAAATATTATTTCTTTGTCAAATTTGTACATTTAATAAAATCTGAGACAATTTTATTAGTTTCATGTGAAATTTTATAAAACTTATTTAATTATTGAAACCTGTTAAAAACTGCATTATATAAAAGGAATCAACATAAAATTTTCTTTTCAAATAAATATAATTCAATTCATTCAGAAATTGCATAGAAAACGTACAAATGTTAATACACACCAACTTTAGTTACATCATAACTATGCTGTAGTGGCATAAAAAAGTTGCAATCAAAATACAAATAATAGCAAAATGTATAAATTAAAATTTCAAGGCACGAAAGCAAAATATGTCAACTGCTTTTGAATGAAAGCGTCTGTCACGAGTAGGAATATTCCGGAGGCCGCATGCCGTAGAAAACCAAACTTCCGACGTCACAACGGCGCCTGTTCAAAGTTAGCTAATTTAATTCGGCGGCGAGTGCACAATACACTTTTTCATCTCGAATCTAGCCGCTAGCTGCACAAGGACATATTGCAGCAAAGTGCACATCGCGTGCATATTCATGCGAACACGACATCATAAAACCGAATAATGCACCCGCACGCACGTTAGTTTTCATACATACATTCCATAAAACTGCAAACTAAATAACTGCGAGGCTTGTAGTAAAACTAGGCGTATGCTTTCGCAATGCGATTACAACGTGCAAGACAGCAACGGTAAATGTTGCAGCAACAAGCCGCCCCTGTTGGCACTCCACGTCTACACATTTCCCGTTAGACTAGTCTCCAACTTTTCTACTCAACCTGGATGTGACTGAATTATTATAATAATGCTTTCTAACTTTTTCACTAACTTTCGTAATTTTAACTTGTTTAATATTTTTGTGATGCGTATGTCATTTTTTTATTAACGTTGTTTGGATCACAATAATGCAAAATGTTAATTTATTGACCTGCAGCAATTTCATTAGTGCCATGAAATAATAATGAACACAATTACATTCTCATATTAATAATTAATTATTTAACTGGATAGAGGTTCACCAGGGTAAAATACAAATATAATTTATTAAAATTTATGTCCCCGAAAATGACAAGATCAAAGCAGCAACCCCCAGCAATTTAATTTCGCAAAATTTACACAAAAGCAACTTTTCATTTAAAAGCACTGCGAGCGTCAGAAGACATTACGATACAAGTATTTGCGTTGGAAAGTTAAGTTGTGCCGAATTGTGTAACCTAAGGACGGAATGAGAAATAGAGCGATATAGTGAAATCGGAAAAGCGTGAAAGCGCGAAATCTGCCGAGTACAACGCACGAATCCGCACCCCGATCGTACATAACTCTGAGCGTGCAATCGCAATCGTTGAAAACCCGTAAATCCTCGAAAGTTGAAAACTTTCAGGACCTCTTTCACGCGTGCCGCGCTCGCTCGGGCCCCAAACGTATATGTACACACACGTTTCTGCGGCTGTCAGCGCACGCACTATGCGCCCACACACGCCGACACACTTTGAGATGGATTAGTTTCCTCTTTCTGCGGGGGCGGCGCACGAAAGTCCCGTACGTGTGCTTTCGGAGAGTGTTTTACACAGTTAACGACACAATTGGGGCTTCGCACTATAGCGCGAAAACAGTGTTAAACTTGAAAGTGAGTGTGAAACTCAAACGAAACAAAATTTACCTTTTCTTCGAATATTTTCGAAGCAAACAAAAGCGTGATTTTTGGTCGAAGCCTTAAATAAATTGTTTAGTGTTTCAATTAATGCAAGGGAAAATGTGAATCCTTTAGAGAATTTTGTTGCATCGAGGGTGTGGCGGAGAGAGCCGAGATTCAACAGATTCGAAATTCCTTAAAGTGGAATAACAAGACAAGGGACGGCAAAACGAAAAGGACGAAAGCGCGGAAAATACGAGCGAGCGTATTTTATTACACGGCGAGGACGGTTGAGGGAGCAAAGATCGAGTGAGGGGTACATATAATCAGTGTTCCCGAAAAGGGCACTGCGTGACCAACATACAAATTTAATTTCGCCATAAACCAAGTGTTCCTTACTAAATTCACGTAGATATAAAACTAAATCATTTACAAAAAAATATATAAAACATCCAGTAGAAATATCATAAAAGAGATTTTATTAAATCTTGTGTAAATATTATTTTAGTCTATGTAAATTTCATTCGTTCATTCTTTGAACACTTGGTATGTGGTAAGACGTCTTTCCATTCACGTCTTGCCGTTATAAACATTCGCTCAGGGAGCAGAAACGAAGGAGGGCAAACGTTAAAAGGACGCAGAGTTGCGGCGCTGGACGTCGCGATGCTCGGACGTTAGTTAAAAGGAGGAAAACTGTTGACATGTTTAGATTTCTTCTGGATTTCCTTTAGATTTTCGCTTCCGCCCCGCTTTCTTTGCTTTTTTTCTCGCGCATGCAGCGGACGTTTACCAAGTTTACACAATTTACGAACGCATTGCAACAATGACGAGGCGAGCGTCCCCCGGCCAAAGAAAAACTTACAGGATAAACAACAAGCGGAGCAAATCGAATCGCATTAAAACCGAAAAGCGGAACCGTTGTCGAAGCAGATGACGGCATTGTGAGTTAAACGGAATTAAATTTTCAGCAAGGTCGAAATGGTAAATCGCACAAATAGCAAACATAAAATACTCCCGTGAATACAACACCTTTGAAAAACCCTAAATCACGCCGAGGGTAAATTTTCACTTCACACATTCTTGTCGGTATAGGTTTACACAGGCGTTGTTAGAATATCCGCGATGTCTATAACATCACCTCGGGGCATTTGGGGGATAAAGGGTTGGAGCAAATGGCATAAATATCCTTTTCATTTTCGCTCCATTCCACCGGCCGCCGCCCGGATAATAGAAAATAGACATCCAACGAGTTTGCATGTTGCTTACGCTAGTGCTTCGTGTGTATTAAATTACAAAGGACGAAATTATAAAGGATAATAATTAAAAGCGGTGCTCGCGTGCCGCTCCTTTGGCGATATTTCGTGCAATTTGGTCACCGAAACCAGCAGATGGAAACGCGCTCCGAACAATAGAAACAAACTATGCAGAAAACCACATTCACATACAGTGTGTTCAACATTAAATACAAACATCCTAGGCAACCAAACATGTTGAATATTGTTAGTAACACATTGTAAATGCGTAAAAATGATTGAAATGCCCGGATTATCTACTATAATCTGTTGGGTTCGAGCACATTATCCTTTATTGTCCTTTGTCTATATCACTATATCTCATAATGAACGCAGACAAAGACAATCAACACAAAACTTTTTTATTTTCAACGGCGCGTATTTAAAAAGTTGACTTAAAAATTCCTTTCAGCAGGCGCTGAACGCACAAAAACCTAATTTGTTTGAGAAAGTGAAAACAGAATAAATTTCTGTAAATTTTAATCAAATTAACGCTGGACCTGAAGGGTTGAAGGCTGGCGCGCAAAGCAACCGCCGCTGACATTTACATAAATTACAAATCGTATTACGAAAAGCTCGGCATTTGACCAGCGACCAAAGAAATGACCTTTCAGCTGCCGACGACAACAAAAGCTTACATCAAATTTGTGCTCGCACATATGTGCTGTTACATCAAACGAGTGATTATATCAAAATAAATTAAATCACAAGCAACAAGTCAGATAAACGAGCTTTTGTGTCAAATTTATATATAAAAACACCTGAATATCGCAGATTGTGAAACTAGGTCAACGAGAAATTGATCTCGAAATTGCATCTCTGCTCGGTGTATGAGTGCATTGTACACTAAGAAACGGTATGGAATGGGATGGCGCCACCAAAGCTGCCGCCGCCTCAAACTTTAGCACAACTACATTTCTGCTCCAATGAATTTGACTTGAATTCTCATACCGAAGTTTGCTAATGCAAGACGAACAATACGCAATAATAATATTGCTTAGATTGATGCAGAATTTAAACTAAATTATATTCATTAACCCTTGAAGACCAACAGAATACAAATTATTATACGTTTCAGTTGCGATAAAAATATCGAGCATAACAAATTATTGTTAACATGCAAAAGTAAAATAAATTTTGAACAGAATAACATTCATGGCACTTTCTGCATTCGCAGAAGGCTGAGATGAAACGAAATGTGGCGAAATATTTTCAAGACGCGACAGAACTCTCATTGAATATCGACAGAAGGAAAATATTTGACGAGCGCACCGTGACATATCTGGGTTGTGGGCACGGATCGCGCACGCGCGCAAAATTCAGCCCGATTTTCCATACATGATTTATAATAAAATCGTAAAGCGCAAACTTGGTGCTCGGGCGATTTATGTGTGCCCCGGCGCTTCCACCATTGCGTCGTTGACGTGTAGGAACTACGACGACGTCGAAGACGTTTTTCCTCTTGGCGCGCGTGCACAACACTTTCAAGTCTCGTCTCCCAGCGTCCTTTGCCGGCGTGCTTGGTTAGATCTCTCTGTGTGTGCTGAGAGGCGGCGACGTGCCCGCGTGCCGACGGCGCGTCCGTGCCGTGTAGATGTTTTAAATTTCAAATTCGGGGTGCTTTGCGAGGTAGTCAGTCAATCTAATAAAACGTGAATTTTTACGAGTTTTCGCTGTGCGCGGGTCCAGAAGCAACAGCGGGAACATCACCAGACGCGCACCGAGCTTCCTTCTTCCGAGTTTAAGTTTTTTATTCATTTTTTTTAACTTTGTGCACTTCTGCAGAGTATACTCAAGCAGTTTTTATTCTATGTAACAAAGTTTCTCAACGTATTCTCGGAAAATAATTATTTTAACTTTATATTCTTGAAGGGACAAATAATATATTTTAAATCAAATTTGATTAAAAGAAAGGCAAAGTGAATATGCTTTGCTTGTATATTTGAACAATGTATTTATTCATAGTCAAGAATATGATGTTATAGGATCGTAATTAAAGCTTCAAATGCCAAATCTGATCACCACAATTGTTCTCGCCGCAATATCACATCATAAACCCAATTACATTATATATAATATATATGATAGTTTTTTTTTTTATTATAAATTATAGCTAAATTGATGCATTGTATTGGCGTACGCACCCGCCGGATATGCAAACATCAATTGTTACTCGAACACTGCATGAGTAGCCGTAATAATCCATTATTGATAACAAAATATGTGGTAGCAGGCCAATGCCATCAATTAATTATAATTCTAATTAACAGAATTATAAATGATTAATTAAAGATACATACACACATTCCATATTATCGATATATGTATATTAATACGTGAGAGAAATATGGCATAAATTTTTGATGATTTTTCGTATTGATCGTAAAATTTGCCTAATGCGACAATTCAGCGAATCATTCCCGAATCAGAATGCAGTTTCCGCGTTTGTGTAATTACGCACACTTGTCAAAAGTGCGTCGTTTCCATTCGAGTGTGCGCCCGGTTTCGAAACTGTGCCAGCAACGTCATTTACATATCTCCTGGAACGTCTTGGAATGTCCTGTACATGCGTTTGCGTGCACCACCTCTAGTTATACACGGCTTTTGTTAGCGGCCCGCCAAGCAACCCGTAACCGTATTAGCGGTCGGCGTCCCGCAAAGTTTCGAACTTGAATTACAAATTACGCGATTCGACGAAACGAGTGCCGACTCCGGCGTCGAGGCCGCTCACCCAACATTACACGACATTACCTTTATGCCTGCCACTGGCAGGTAGACACACTGAAGCAGGAGCAAACTGCTATTATCATTACGATTCTAATGCCGCCTCCGAGTGCTCGAAACTCGGCGAGCAAAGTTTCGAGATGAAAATGAGGCCGAACAATTTCAATTCGGGTAAGCTGTGAGTATACCCAACCTACTTGAGAGCAAAACAGGACTGGATACAAGACGGGGGACCGGCAAGTCCTTGGGGGGCGGGCGCAATTCGTGAGATAAGACATTATTGTAATTCCTAGTCTAGGAATCGTGTCAAACATTGCGAATTTTTCTTTTAGTGCATGTTATTATCGTGTTTGCATAATATATACACTGGAATAATATTTTAGTTCGTTCAGTTCACACGATTATCTGAATATGTGCGCGATAAGAGACGAATGCATATAGAATGGCACTCGTGAGTTTGAAACCGAGTTAATCGACGATTTTCACACGAATAATTTTCGAATTTGCCAAAGGCAGCCGCCCGCTCAAGTGACGCATGTTCGATGCACACATTTGCATTAAGAAAACAAACTTGCCGGCGGGAAACTTCGACTTTCGACGCCGCAAACATGACGGCTTACGGGGCTCGGCGTCGGCAAGTTGGCCAACTTCGTCGCGCGCACTTTGGATCCTTCCGAACTCAAAGGAGTTTCCGCGTTATTCGCCAACGCGCGGGCTCAACTAAAGTGACGTTTAGTTGCAAACTGATGCGTACAAATTTTTGGCTAGGTAGTTACAACAAAAGAGAATACATTTTTACCAAAAAGTTTTTTTTTTCAACATTTTAACAAAAACCCAAATAATAAAATCCTAAAATTCCATTCATGCATTTTCATTAATAGTTTCGTGTTCGCGCCCCGATTGCTAGGAGGTATGCGACTTTAAAGCGCTCGGAATGGTCGCACTACCGCCACCGGAAAACCGGAAAAGCGACAGGAGCGCGCGCGTATAAAGCGACGACGTTCCGGTTCAGCGCCAGCCAAGCGACGACTGTATTTTGCGAATTTAGTGCGAATTTCCGTCGTGATGTTAATTCGGAATTTGCTGAAATTTCGTTACGTTCGACCAACTTTAACATTGCCATAAGTCCTCTCAACCGCAAAGTGTTTTATTTCCCGACGGCAAAAAATAGCAAATCAGAAATTTCCTCATTTATTACCCGCGCAATTGCAGACAAAAAAATGGTGACATTTTTCTTTAAAAGAACTTAATTTATTACACGCAAAAACCGAGCAATAATAATGATACATCTAATCGAGTCGTTAGCAAACGGGGGCCGGTAATTTAAACACAATTTGTGCGGATACCTCGCATGTGCCAGTTGAGAGAGGTCTGCGTTTATTTTCTCATTACAATTGTTTCGGCTTGTTATTCGGAGCGATTAAGGCGCCTGTATTTGCATGATGTCGTTCGGAAAGTGACGTATTCGTGGGCGTATTTATTGGGGATATTAATCACTTCACCTCATAATAAACACGTTAACCAAATGTGGTTATCCGCGATTCGTAAAATTTCCCACCGAAAATATTTCAGCAACATTTAGGCAAAGGGTTGCATTCGTTGTTGAATGTGCTGCTATTAACGAGTACGAAAAGAGATCGAAATAAATTCATTATTTGCATGATGCCGGCGTTTTCATTTCGTTTCGTTTCGTTCGCCGGTGATTATTTTTTTGTATGGATGCGATGGGCGTTGTATATAATGCGCCCCTACAATCCAATCGATTTCTAACTAGTTAATATGTTTTTAATTACATCTCTGAATACATCTGAATAAATCAGCGGGAAAACCGCGGAAGTGTGCGAGCGAAAAAAAAAACCGACTGGAGGAAAATTAATGACAAAGTTCTCTATAGTGCTTTGTTGAAACTTCCGTATTCAATATGCAATGTGCATTATACTTAGGTACAACAAAAAGAAAAAGTTACTGTTAACCATATTCAGTGGAAATATTATTGTAACACATGTAAACGAAGAACTGCCACCGAGTAGGTGAATTTATCGAATATTTTATTTGACTTCGTTTATTCCGGAATACAACCAGACGAGACTGGTTCCGCTATTGATGCAGGCACGTCGTCTAGTTCCTGTGAAGAGGGAGACCCTTCCAAGAGATTCCGTTGCGTCGCCCGAAGGGAGCACGAGAAGGCGGAAAAATCAACGAATGCAAAGTGCATTATGTCTTGCCGGGATAAATTTTCTATGATGTCGACACGGCAAGGCAGCCCAACCGCAGTCGGGGGAACAAAGCCGAATTGTGTTATTTCGAAGGAAATGCAAAAATGCATAACGCCGGGAGCCGCGAGACGAATTGAAACGCAGACGCCGAAACGCAGCGCAAACAAAGACCCGCAACAATACGCTGCGAGTGAAAACCTAAGCGAATATATTGAGAAATATTGTGTTCGGGCGCAAAGTATGCGCGATATAAAAGCCACTTTTATACGGAAACATGTTGTCAAAAAATGACTAACATAAATTCACTACACACATACAACTGTTTTGGGATTCACTTTTTGAGTTGCGCGATAGAAAAACTCAAAAAAAAAATTTGTTTCATTCCAGTCATAAAATAAAAATTGAAAGTAAAGTTTAATAAAATTTTGTCGTTAGCTAAAGTAACTTTTACTCTCCTGTAAAAGTATTATTTCAAAATTTCTTGAAACAATCAAATCATAAATTTATCCTGTTTTGACATACTGTATAAAAGTTTATCAACGTCAAAAGTCCTTTATGATTCTCAGCAAAACTTGAAAACATTTATGCATGATTTAATACGAGTCAAATACGTCAAGTATTGTTCACTTTTCGACTCTTCATTTTGCCGGTGCGCACTCCACCGTAAATTATTCCTTCCGCTGCCTCCGCTGCCTCTCGCGCGCGCATCTTCTCCGAGGGCACTTCATTTCTTGCTTATCTTTTCTGGTTTGTGATCGCTCAAATTGTAATTTCGAGTCGCGCGTCGTCTGTCCGGAATTCAAATGATATAAGTGTTTAACCGACGCCGAAAGTTTCGATCAACTTGGCGTTCGCGTGCGACGCCCAAAACGTTGGCGAACGCCTGAATTATTCACTGTGCAGCCTGTATTCTCTCCGTTGAGGTTGCGACTCGATGCGATGCGAAATCTTCGCGAAGGAAATGTTTGAAGGCTTCGCGCGCGGCGTGTGCAAGTAGAGTTGTGGAGTTTAACTTGGCACGGCGGCGGCGGCGCTAAGAAAAGGTTAAAGTGTGTAATGTACTGCGAGTCGCAGAGAAGCGGAAATTAAGCGAAAGCGAGCGAACCAAAAAGGATTAGAGCATCGGTCGTGATGGAATTAATGACTTTTCTTCTTCTTCTCTTCCTTCCACAGTAGCGCTACAGCTTCGCTTCAGGCGATAATTATTCGTGTAAAATATGCGATTAAAAGTGTTACGACTGTATAATAAAACCAGCCTGGAGGCAGACAACGTAAAACAATGAAACAGCAAACTGGTAAGGCGCCGGTGTTATCGTGATCAAGATGACAAATGAATTTCTGCGAAAAATTACGTGTTTTACGAGGTGCAAACTGCGAAAAATTCAATTTCCATAAATTGAATAAATGGAAAATCAAAATTTGCGAAACACTAAATTCGAAATTCGTACGCAGACACATCTCGCGCTTTATTATCGAATTAGAAAAGCACTCAGACGAATTGCCTCCCTGTTGGCTGTGCCCCCCGCACTTGCCGCCTCCATAACAAACCGAAATGTGCGTTTTCTATCATTCTATTTTCGCTTATTGCTTATTTCCGGCGCGCAGACGTCGCAAGCGCGCACAAAGAGCTTTCTCATCTACATACATCGAAATATCGAATCCAGCGTCTCTACCATCGCATACAATAACTAACAATTCGGTCTAATTTACAATTTACGCTGGCATATCCTATTCGCGTGCGGCCTGCTGGAATCGTAGTAACGTTATGTATGCATTACATATATTAAGCAGACGGATGAGGCTCTATATGTGTACACACGTACCTACGTCAATCTAGTTTGCTATGAAAGAGAGCAAGCCGCCGCCGCCGTGTCTCCAACCGTCAAGAGATATCATAACGTCGAAACGACGCCGGCGCGTAACGGGAGCTTGCTCGGCGCGCAATTCCGCGATCTGCATAAAACGAACGATAATGACGCGCATCTACATTGTCTTCCATGACATTCTACCCTCGCTTCCATTACGCCATTCTGTGAGATTACTAGTTCATGTCGATTTCATTTTACGCTCGGTTTATGTTTCCTGCTGCCCTAGAAATTGATCTTATTATTCAATATAAAATGCAATAAAAATTACAATCAACTTTAAACATTTCAAAGTTTGGTGTAAAATGGAATGCCTGTAGTGATTAATTCAATAACTAATAATAGGCAAATTCCTAACACGTCCATACAATTATTTTTTAATGCATTTTAATTTCGTTGCTTTGCGGCATCGATCAGCAAATCACTAATTAGCGCAGCGGGTGACCGACATAAACAAATGTGGCGATGTTCGATTCGTCAACGGTGGCGCACGTTCGCCAGCGGCCGCTTTCGCGGTTTCCGGGCGTCCATCTCTGCCGCCTCCACCAATGTACACACAGTTGCTGTTTATTCTACTAGCTCGAGTGGTCGCCAATTCCAAACATATCGGATATATCAAACACAAAATCGTTTACGATTAAACCCCAACTACCGTCCGGCTTGTTTGGTAATCGAATAAGGCTTAATTGAAATTAGAGCGGCGCCGAATAAAAATTGTCGTTGTTTAAAATGATTCACGCCGTAAATTCACACTGCAAAAATTTTCTGCAGCATTTATTGTGGTGCGCTTGAACAGATTTTCAAATCGGGTGTGTAAGTGTGCCAAGGATCCACAGGACCAAAGGACGAGGTTAATCGTTTCACGCTTTATTCGTTCATAATTAATTTTCCCGATCGGCGATTTTCTACGCGCGAATCGGAAAGAACAGTCCACGACGCAGTCTCAAAGACCTTACTATACAAAGTGTTGTGCGAAATCTGGCACCTTGTAAAATTGCTGCGCGTTGTCCAAATCGTTTTGAGTGTTATCTGACCAAAGTCAATCAGTCTCCATGTGGACAGGAATGAGATCCGAGGCGAGCGAATGGGGACTAAATCGATTGCGATTTGCAAACTGTTCGTCCGTGCATGAGCATCGGCATTTCTATCTGCCGCTGTGCAGCAAGCGAAGGGAAACAGATTACGTTCAACTTAATTGATATAGAGAGGCCTACGCCGGGTCCGCTCGTTCGGACTAAATTCTAAATTAATGAAGCGATTTAATGAATTACCGACATTCGCTCCGGCATCGATTTAATTCGGCAAAACGTATCCGGATTGTCCGATTGTCGCACCAAACCTAAGTCAAACATCGATCAGTCGGAAATCAATTTTTGAATATAACTCGCTGGAATACTAGGGTTAGCCATGTATGATAATCATTATGTCTATTGTGATTCGAACGCATGATTGCATTCGTGGTCAATAGGAAATATCGACGCGCTGATGAAAAGAGGAAAAACATAGCCAGAACGCAATTATTTGCGCTCGGTGGTCGGCGGTTTGCGGTGCGCATCATTTACTGAGCTCTTCAACCTCAAAAACCCGAAATTATCAGGAAGCACGCTCGCTCAACAATGCGCGCGGTAAATATTTACACAGAATCGGACTGAATCCATCATGATTTACAACGAAGAGTGGCGGCAGTAGTGTAGGTGCGCGGCGCGCAGTCGAAGGAAGAAGAAAAAAGTTTTAAAAAACCTAATATCGAAAGCACCTAAAACTCGGCGTCCCGGCGCGCACGACGAAAAGCGAATTTAATAAAACTTGGACGGTAGAAAAACGAATCGAGTTGCCACTCTCATCGTCGTCGGCGGCAACGCAGCCAGCGAAGAAAACGCGAAGCCTTCGAGGCAGCTAAAAGTGTTGAATACGTGTAAAGTGCCTCGAACTGACGACAGCGAAAGAAGTAGCACACACAAAAAAACAACACAAGGAAATAAAATGAAATAAGTTGTAGAGCAGCAAATGGCTGGCCGTGCGGCCACAAAAACGTACTCGTAACGAAAATAGCGAAGAAACTCACGCGACTGAAGCCTGCGCCAAAGTTTGACTAGGACGTGCGACAACACAATATAACTTTTTTATGGACACCTTTGGCGTGTACTTCATGGCATTCCATCATAGAGTCTGTAGCAAGTACATTCGCAGCGTGGTCTACCTGATGTATGTGAGCAATAAACAAAAATAATGCACGCAAAAAATACATTTTATAACAAAACCAGCTGCTGTGTAAATTTCACAAATAAAACTATAAGTTACAAATGTAAACAAGTAAAAGTATTTTTTCATTTTAGAAAAAAGCTAATGTTATTTAATTGGGGGAAAACTCAATAAAGGGAGATGAACAGGAAGTTCTTGCTTCCTCTAAGAGTACGAAACCAAAAAAATAAAAATAAATCTAGCGCAGGGCCATCGCACCGAAAAAAAACAACAGGTAAAGAGCCCACACACAGGAAATTGAAGCAAATCAAGTTTATCGCTAGAAAATAATTAAAGCCACTTTCCTACGAAAGCATACGAAGCACTCCACTATTGACGTATCCATTTAATTTTCAGTTTGTTTATTTTTACGTTCTTTTTTTTGTTAATTAACCCCCGACCCCAGTAAAAGTGTTTATTTACCGGCGTAGAAAACCTTTCAAATGAAAAAATAAGTCGGGTAATCCTCTAAAAACACAAAAAATAATAAAAATAAAAGCATTCCCTGCTAAGTAAGGCGTTTTTAATTATTTATTCATGTTATAATCGTGCTAATGTAGCGTTTCATTTGTCTCTACCAACTGACTACAACTTTTCGTTGTGTGTATTATGCATTTCTTTGGGCGGCAGACAGCATAGATATTCGCGTATAAATTTATGTCCTCTCGTAACACATTCGTAATATGCCGGAAAGAAAAACATCTTTATTCAGGCGGCATCGCGCAAAACGTGAAAAATAATCAGGAAAATGTGAAAAATACGAAACGGACGATGCGAACGCGGAACGTGAAACAGCGCACAACGGCTCTTCGGTAATTTAAGTAATTTCACGTCTTATTTGACTTTGGCTATAAGTTATGTCATAACTGACGGCGCACCAAAAGAAAAACAACGAATTTAGCGCCCTTTTTATACACCAGGCCGGATATACAAAAAGAACATGCGGAATTGAAATTTGAATTTGTAGTACTTTTTTGGTTAGACTTTAAAATATTGCTGTAAAATATGCCTATGCATATGAGAGCAATACACGCGCTATATGGATGGGATTATATCCAACTGCTGCTTATCAAGTGCACGTGGTCATTACAAATGGGCTACAACTTCACCCTTTCTATATACGAATATAAATTAAAATCATTACTAAATTCAACACCAACGTAATTTTTTGCATTTCCTTTTCAACACACTTTATAAACTGCACAACATTATTATTTCTCACAACATAACATAATTAAAATAAATCCACATGTTTTTAACATTACGGAAACAATTATTTTACTCTGTCAAAGGAAAAAATTTCTTTTAAAATAAAAAAAAAACTTTACTTAGATGTATACATTAAAACATCAATAAAATTCATATCAGAAGGAAACAAAACGAAATTTCATTACATCAGGCGCCTTTCAAGTTGATGGAACATAACTCGAAACGTGATTTTATTATCCCCAAGATCACTTTTCATATTTACAGGCGCATATTTGCCGTCCTGCTCCATCTTGACTCGTCTTTTCATTGCGTTATTAAATTATTTCATCATTTCATCAGGGCGACAGCACGCGGCTTAAATTTTTAATTCAACAAATTAGCAAATGTAATTATGTCCTTGCGCGCAGCGCACCGCTCACGCCAGCAGAGCCGCACGGAGGAGGATAATGCGATTAATGTGCCACGAAGGAGTGATGAACGATGGCAAACAAAAAAAAAAGCGGAATCAAAGCGCGATAACGACGAAAAACAATTTCTCGGAAAAAACCAATGACTTCGATCTTCATCTTCATTTCGAAAAGATGATTAAAAGTAATCAATTACAGCCTGTCATCGTGGTCATATCGCGGCAAACCGGAAGGATATGTTATCGGCTAAAACAGCAGGAGACTTAATGACAACAAAAACATGATAAATCAATTTTTGTACGAAAAGAAAAACTTCAAATAGTGAAGTTTTATTATTTTAGAAAGGTAGTATAGTTTTAGTATTTGTTAATGACCTAATGAGTGATAGGTATCGTTAAGGATAATCAAGAAGTGTGGTGAGTAGTTTAAAAGACTTCGGTGTTGTTTTGTTGTTGTTATTATCCCTCATAATAGGGCAACTATAATGCCCTAAAGCACTTTTCGCAAGTCCTTAAATCGCTAGTCCTAGAATAGCCTAGACTGCGTAGGCAGTTGTTGCACAACCTACTAAGTCGTAGATTTCCCAGCAAGAGTGTCGAGTCTCTTTTTGTCCGTATTGTCGTCTCTGCACTCAAGGATAGGTCCTTGAAGGCCGGCGGGTAAGTAACTCTTAATAGGCTTACAGTTGTTTCCTTTCGAAGACCCCGCTCGAGACGCAGCGTTCATCCCTTGCCGCGTCCTTTTGTCGAGCATGTTACAGGTTGCTCTTTTAAACGTGGCGCGCAGGTTTTGATTCGTTATGAATTGTGCCGGGGACAAAAGTGCGAAATATGTCCGGGTGCGTAACGCAAGGGATGACAAGTTTTGGGCGCAAATCTCGAACGGCGTTAAGCGGGGATTGCATCGCGTTTGACGGCACCCGGCTACAGATCCCAGGGTGGGACACGTGAAGAGGGAAAACTAAGCTGTTCTAAGAAGGATTACGTCTCACGTTTAACACCTAGCGATTTCGAGGCGTCGAGTGAAGTTTTGCTTTAATTATGTGCGCCTCTTCTCTCCGACTAGACAATGAACATCACTGAACCCAATTTAAGGTTAAATTTCAAAACAACTAAACACCATCCTCCTAAATCTGTCAAATCAGGTTTTTTTCATCTTATAGTACAAATTTTAAACTCGTTTGCACATTAAAACTTTCCGCACAAAAATGTCTTCCCTTTTTTGTCGGTGCGCAGACAAGAAAGAAAATGTTACTTTTAGTTTACAAAATGAGTTTCCTCGTGCGTCGTTTTGCGCGCCGCGGCGCCGAGCAATTTGAAGCAATTTAAAGCGAAATTAAATTTACGATTATCAATTTGTCAAAAAGTATCTTCGCGCAAGGGGGCGAAAGTATAATTTTATGAGTGCGCACAATTCGCGCGGATGCAGAGCCCCTTCCCCTTACGCACCCCTTGAATGCCACCAAAGCTTCCACTTTGGGGGTTTTCGCGGCTCGCCGCCTTCGAGCCGCCCGACATTTTCTGGACGTTTTCCTATCTCGCCAGCCCCCTGCGCGCCCGCCGCGCATACCAACATGACATTGATATATCTGATAAGAATTTGTATAATCGCCTGCTGGTTCGCTCGAAACCCAGCTCGCACACACACAATCACAAACAATCTCCGAAATGAAGCGCGAGAGTCGAGAGGAAAAAAAATGTTTCAAATTAAGTACAAACAAATAACGAATCGTGAATAAAATTCCACAAACGAGAGAAAAAAAGGGCAAGCGAAGAAAGTTGCTAAAATTAAATGAGGAATTATTCCAATTAAAATTGTTTGGCGGCGCGTAGACGTCTGCCAAAAAAAAAGGAGGAAATGTAAGGAAAAATAATGAATTTTTAATCAAGTTTTAAGTGCCGTCCGCGATTATTTTTCCTCTCGTGGCATTAACTCAATTTCAATTAACCCCTAACGACCTATGATTTTACACTTTAATTACTATTAATGTTAATTTTCAAAAAAAAACAGTTATAACTAATTACCTTCAATCACTAATAACTTTTTAGATACATCGATCCAAAGCGACACAAACTTTCGGACTTGACGCTTGATGAGATTACGCTGATAGAATATATTTTCATACGCTTCGCAGCTTCTTAGCAAGTTTTTTCCTCGAACGCGCCACACAGTGATTTTTTACATCATGTCGCACGTTCGCTCACGGTCGGCGGTTTTGATAAACTTTGATAAACATTGTAAGCTGGCGCGCGCTTCAACTTGCCACAACCAAAAAGCAGCGTTCGGCGGGGATGAGAAGGGAGTTAAAGCGCACGTAGAAAATTCTATTAAAACTTTAATGTAAATATTTAACGAGTTATTTATGTGCGTTCGCGTTCGTATGTCGCAGCGTCGATAGCGTATCGCAATGTTGGGGTTGTTGGTACTCTGATCTTTATAATAATGGCGGCGCGGGGGTTGTGGTAGTATATAGGTCGCGTTACGTCACGTCAAACTTTGCAAGTTGATAAACGTTACGCCTTAGTAAGTTTACGAGTCGAAATAAAATATTAGCCAAGTGAAGGAAAATTGTAGACTGACGATGTCGTCGTAATTAGTTGATTTTAATTAAAACGCGTCATTAAGTTTTATTACTGCGCGCTGGACGCGCGAAAATCATGAGAAGAAGAGAACGCACAAAAGGGCCGACTTATTAGAATTGCCAATTGGTGCCAGAGCACTTACGGCACTCTAGCCCTGACTAACTGCTAACTGCACCCCCGCATTCTCGCTCCCACACGCAATATGCTCCATCAACAAATTTAATTTTCCATTCGCAAACATTCCATTAAATTTTTATTTATCACCGGCATTCGCTGCGCGTACAATGATTGCCATTGACGTTGCTTCAAAATGGCACTGGTCCGATTGGTGCTTTGAAGTATCGTTACGTACGCTGCTGATGGTAGCAACCGTCAAAGCGAGGAACTTCTTTCTAACAGATACAAATGTAATCCATTCGGTGTCAGAACGTGTCGGTCGGTCAATGGAGGACCAATCCAATTACATTTCGTGCTCGGACGTTAGTTGCGACGTTTTATCACAGCCGCCGCATGTGTCGAGCGGGGCGGCGGCGCGAACGCACACCAGCTGCATATAAATAACGGCCGGCCGAATAAATCGGAGAAAAGCGCAAATCTCGCAGCATTGATAAATAGAGCGCCCGGAATCAAATAAACGGTTTGTTTATTTTATCTCAGCAACAATCGGGCACCAGTTGGCAACAAAGGGAATCGCAAGTGCGCGAAAAAGAAACGCGACGTGTTAAATTAATTCGCCTCTTTCTCGGCCGAGAATGGCAGCCTCCTTCGACGCCAAAAAGGAAGACAAATACTGAATGAAAGGGGGAATAAATAAATCGACGATTGACCCGCTTTCCACGATGGATACAAATGTCCCGCACGCCAGATGCATAGATTAATCGAAACGGAAGCCGAAATAACCTCGTTCTTTTTATTTCGTTGCAAAAATACGAAATAAAAAATTCACTAGTGAAAATTTTAATCGCTTCGCCGCAGATTTCGCGTTTAATTGGTTTTATAAATTAATATTGACTAACCTGTCCAGTGTTGACGAATCCGTGCCTCGCAGCAATACCATCGGCATCACCGTCGGGAATGTGCACCGCAAAATGATTGGAGTAGATAGGTTGAGGTCGCGCGGCGGCGTCCACGTCCACCGCGACCACCCCCAGCAGGAGCACGCACAGCCATTGCACACAACGCGTCATTGTTACAAAAATATCCGCGGTTGAAATGTCACCAATTGCGCAACAACGGGGGCTATTTTAGAACAAAACTCGTTTGAGATTAGACTATTGTTTGATCGTGAAACTAGCTGATAAATGTTCAATTTTCATTGGTGCGTTGCATTTAGTATGACCCAACCTGGAACAAACAAAAAATGTCATTAATAAATAGAATTAAAAATAATCAACATACAAAAACTTAAAAACTACAGTCAAAAAGTTTATTAGTAAAACAATTTTTTTAATTTTTTGTTGCGAGTATAATACTCGGATGTTATTAATAAACCAACTGGTTCTGTATAAACTATAATTTAAATACATTTATTCAAATGATAAGCACTCCAGGTACCCTATGCCTACTGGGTGAGATAAGCTCGTTGCGTTCGCGTGAAGAATGCGAACAATTAGCGGAAAGGTCGGTCTCGGACAGTGTAGGAAGGCTTTACAACGCTAATAAAATAATGAAATAAATAATCTCTCCTCGCCAGCCGCCCGTGGAATTTTACTTAATCGCCCGCACGTTTTGTTTCAATTTATGCGCGACGTTTTATGAATTACTCCCGGTGCCTGAGTGAAACATTTCCCTTTTTGCGCCCTTGCCGCGATATCCGAGCTGATCAGGGAGAGGGCAAAGGGCCACCACTAAATTACCACCACCTCGCGCCTTACTTAGACGATATCTATGCTGTTTCCCCCGCAAAGGACGAAGGACTGTAAGAAGGCCAACCGAATCAACCGGTTAAAGGGCCATACCCAAAAAGGCATAACTTACCAAGTTATGCAAATTATGTAAATGAATATCAGCGCATACAGCGCGTTCAAAGTGTAAAATTTATCACCACATTTTACTCGTGTTTTAGTGCGGTTTTTAGTCAAACATTGACTTTATTGCTTTATTTTGAGTGCGTGTTTCGAGCGCTGCACGTGCAGTTGTAATTGTAATTGCGACACTCGCGAGTAATTTGCTAATCTACCTTGTGCGGCGGCGTAAACTTGTGTCCTTTCCTAGGGATAATGATAATAAAGAAAACGACGCTTTAAAATTTACGCAAATGGCGATTATTTCATTCGGTTGGGTTTCTGGGGGACTCACGGTGGATTGTAATAAATGTAAGTACTCAAAGTGGCAGGAGTCGCGCAAGCACTCGAAGAAATGAGTAAAATGTAAAATAAAGCATTAACGTGGAATAATTCGGAATAATTTGCAGTACGAACGCACCGGAACGTAGAAAAGCCATATATCACCGGGATGGCTACTGATAAAGTCATTTTGTAATTATTTCCGGTGTTTTTACTTGTTGTGTTGTGTTTTGGCCAGTAATGGCAAATTTCAAAACAGAACGATAAAAATCGCTCTGTAATTTAACATCATATTACAACATCAACAAATATATTATATAAACAACAAACACAGTTTAATAAACAACGATTTATTGGAAATTCATTGTAATTGTAACTCACGTTGTGTACTTGCATCTCGTCACTTTATTTTTATTGATATGTTAGTAAGATATGATATAAGGTTAGTGAAAGACATCGTGTGATACTGCCACATAACACGTGATAGAATTGCGTATAAAAACACCTCACAATTAAGTCGTAAGTAGAAACTATCTTCAATTTATTATTTAGCAATTTGCCACGTGAAATATTACTTCCAGTACGAATAAATTTGTTTTTATACGTAACTCTAATAATTCTAACCGGTATCAAGCAAGGTCGAGATTTGAATTATTGAATTTCCGTCTTTATACCGCGATTTACACAAATTGAAAACGTGTATTTCACGGATACACATGTGATTCGTTTTAGTCATTTTCACTTGATTTTATGAGGATTTTTAATGGTTTATTGTAGAATCGCTGCACAATATCGACACCACGCGCTTGCTCAACCGACTTACGCGTACTGATGCACTCACAAGTAACTTAACTGCGTAGTTTGCAAAGCGCGACGCAGTGTTATCGGATTCAATCTAATCAGAAGGCGAATGCAGCGATACAGACTTTGGGGTTTTCGCTCAACCACATCAAATATTTCTTATCTTACTTGTAAATCAAAACCAAAATATTGAATGTTCTTTTCATCTTCTACCTCAGCCAAATCAAATTCAAATTTTGATTCCAAAAAAAAAAATTTATTTCTAGAAATTAAATGTTAATATCATTTTATTAAAAAATCGAAAATTAATACCTTTACATTTAATCAAATAGTTATTTTATAGATATAACCCTAGTGTATATCCTCGAAACGCATCAAATGTGACTCGCCCTCATATAATACGTAATACCACTAACGACGGTAATGATAGTAATGTATGTAATGATAGTAATAATACTAATATCAAAGTGGCTACTCCAGTACTCTTGTGAGACCTTTTCAGGCGCGCGCGCACGAATGCGCACGCCCTGAATCGCAATTAACAGCGCTGGAATTAATTACAGGTGACGCTCGTTTGCTCGCCGGCCAGCGGTTGTCGGCCTTGCGATGCCATCAAGCAACCAAACGGACGACACCGGCGAGTCTCTATTATTGCTGTCTAAACATTTATACGAGCAGGGAGCACACCTTCCGCTCAGGGGGACAAATAATAGCCCCTCGAAGCGGGGGAGCTTCGACGTCAAGCCAAAGCGCACGGTGGCGGGCAATTACTTTATAGAAAACGTGTGTACTTTGCTCGAAATTAATTACTATCCTTGACGCGCGCGCACCTCACCTAATAGAATGACGACAAATTGCAGCCAAGAGCTCGTCTAAGCAAATACCTACACTGCGATCAAATTTGATGGGAATGTGCTCTTATTTAATTAATGATCAAATATCGTAAGTAATTATTATTATGAGCACATTATGGTTTTATTTTCGGTTATTTGCTGCGCGAAAATAATTATTTTAAAAATCAAAGTAAAAACCAGTTTAACTTTAAAATTAAACCAACCAAAAATTAATTTTTATTGCAAAGAATAATGTTGCCACTTCATGACTAGAAATAATTTAAAAATTGAAAATATTCTTATATTAATACTAGCTTTTGCCCTCGACTGCGTCCTGGTATTGTTTAATAAGAGTGTAATTCGTTATTACTCCTTTATTCTAGACATAGTATGTTTCAATTCTATCAATAAGATTCGCAATTTTATTTTAAAGAAATTAATTATTTCAAAAATTGCTAATAATGCACTTCAGCGCGCCATCTTGGATTCAACTATTTAACTATAACTATGATTGAATCTCAATGCCAACTTTTATCCTATAGAAAAGGGTGAAGTTATGAGCTTACCAACAGATTTTGCAATTTATTTTTATATTATAGATTAAATCGTTGCGATTCCACGCAACATTAGACGGATATATATTAAATTGTTTAAAAATGAAATTGAATAGAGAATTTTAAAAGAATATTCCCTCGACTTTATTGTGCATTTAGAAAACAGCATGAATTATTTTTAAATTTGAGTTTTCAAAGAAAAGTAGCAAACCCAAATAAATATTTTATATCTACTTAAAATTAAATTAGTAGGTGTTAATTAAAATAAATGTTTTTTGTAATAATTACTCATTTCACAATAAAAAAATGAAATAAATTATCCACCCCTTTGAATAAACGAAATATGCATTAAATTCGCATCCATATGGGAGTCGGCCTCGCGCGCAAAAACCAACCACCAGCCGGAAAAACAAAAACGAAAAAAAAAAGAAATAAAATCCGCCGACGCAATAAATCACGGTTATCAAAACGTCATCAGATATTTACCAATTGTCATAAAGCAACGGGCGGGCCCGGCCGAAACGAATGCGGTCGGGCGGCGGCGGGTCGCAAATCGTTGAAACGCCGTAAAACCCCGGGTAAAAATGAAGCAGGAGCAATGGCAATGGCGAAAATAGGGGCAAACATTGAGGCGAAAAGTGGACGAAATTCGCGCAAAAAGTGTTCCTCTCGAGCGCGTATAGGAAGCGCCGGACATGAGCAATGGCGTCGGCAAGACCACATCGTGGCTGCAATTTTATACATGCAGCAATATTCTACACATCAACATTTAGATATTCACCGAAATTCCGTAGCAAAAACAAAATTAAATTCGAAACAAACAAAAAAGTGTAATTTTGGTGAAACACCACCCAAAACAGGAAAACGGAAACCATAAATATATCTAACGAGATAATAGATTAACACCCTTGTGGCCATTGTATCATATCTGTACCTCTATAAAGCAACTTGTTTTTTTCCAGTTAAAATAATTTCGAATTCTGCACAAGTAATTTAAAAAGCACTTTAATTAAAACTAAACAAATTGAAATGTGTCTTCCTCATTTCGCTTGCGTCTAATTTTTTTCGCGTTTTACGAGCAGCAACGCTTTTAATTCTAACTGCCCGCTCGTGAGTTAACGACCTCCGCACAGGACGCGCACACGCCGCCCAAATGAAAATGAAAATGCAAATATGTATTTCCCATTTGCGTCGGTATTCTCATTCCAATTGCTATCGCACATTTTCTTCGCACACACATAAATATAAATGTACACATCAAGCGAAAATATTTGCTTCGTTTTCGTTCGCGGCGAAGGCGGTTGAATATGCAGTCCGCAAACGTATACAAACACTACCACACAGCTAGCCACGCGATGTGGCACTGTGTGTATTCGCGTTTCCGTTCTTAATTGTTTTTGCATATTTTATATCGAGTTCATTAAATGCGGCCCGGCGGAAGGCGGCGGCCGTGGTGGCGGCACTGCCAGTCCCCCATACAATACTTTATTTAAATGCGCCGCATTTTAATGTATTCGCGCGTATGAATAAATGAAACGCGCATTTTAAATTAAATTATAATCGCCGATAACTCGCACCAGTAAAGTCGCTCAAGGCAAAAATTTGCGAAAAATTATTTCATTGCTGCGTAGACATATCAAAATTCTATAAAAATTAGTTCCGGTATTTTGTGAATGAAATAAAGTTTGCCAATATGCAGAAGATTGAACAAGTAATACGCTCCGAGTTTAATTAAAACAAAGTATCGAAGCGTGACTGCCAACAAAGTGACTAAACACTAAGCGCTGCTAGCGCATTGAGTGCTCAATAATATACCAAAATAGGAGTGGCTGCTTTGACTCACGAATCGGGATGAACCGAACGACAAAAGTCGCAACGAAAGCGAAGCATAGCACTCCGCAAAGAAGCAAAACGCAGGAAAACGAGCAATGCCAGTGCCGGGACGCGCACAATGGAAGACAATTAAAGCTTCAACTTCCGAGTGCGCTCCACGCACAACGACTTAACAGTCCCGCAATGCAAAGGACTCAAAGAAAAGGACCGGAACGCCTCTTTCGTCTATACAAGCACGCGAGAGCGTCAAAAGTAAAAGTTTCGCTTCGAAATATTCATTTACATTTGCCATCAAGAGTTAAAAAGTTAAAATTGCGAATTAAGTTCATCATCTAGTTGAAATCCACTACGTGTAATAAATCAGACATTCGTGGAAGATTCGAAAACCGCAAAATTTTGCTCGTGACGTTTTGACGTCATCTTAATCCGAGCATGGGTCAAGCGAGTAAAATTTATTTTGCTGTCCAAGCACAAAATTCAGCCGTCAAGAACATGATTTACCGATAACTGATGATACGGCTAAAAAGGCATTAAATTTATTGATTTACATTCGCGATTCACGGCACAATAAATTTAAAAATATATAAAGTAAATATATGCTCGCACCAAAATTGTCAATTAACGTCGAGAACATCGGATGTAAATTTTAATTTGGTGCGTTAATTTCGCCGTTAATTAAACGAAAGGGCTGACATTATTTAACGCACACGTTCGATTCGCTACATTTTCATTTCGGCGCCGAAAATAATGCGCGAATAAAATAATTGGTTTTTGTTGTGTTGCTAGTGACTGGATTTTAATTGTAACTCAGGCATCAATAGTTTCATTAATAAACAATTTTCCATGTTTGCTGATTAAATATTGAACCACATTATTGCAATTACCAAAAACTGTGACATAAATACTAATTTATTAGTTATTTATACCTAGAACGAAAGAAATTCTCAAAATTCATGTTTTTGTAGTTATTTTCTATTACCTTTGATGAAACGCCGCTAGATGGCACTCTCACATCACACTAGCGCCATCTAATATAAAATTGTAGAAGTAAATTTTCATTATTAACCTGTTTTAGTATTTTTTACTATTTTTTGATTAAATAATGTCTGTAATAAAAAACTATCATAGCTAATAGCTACACTCAATAATGTCTCGTTTAACATTGTTCAGTTTCCTACCGAACACGTCCTTGTGGGTTATTATTGACAAGTTTCGCCGGACACAGAATTTTCCAGCTACGTGCTAACCGAACATACCAAGATAATGTCCTTGGGGACTATTTCCTTAGTTTCCTAGCAATCTTTGATCAAACACCCATACAGGGTATTTAAAAAACAGTAAAATTAAATAATCTGGATAGCATCGAAATAAATATTTTTAACTTTTGCCACTTTAAGAAACAACGCCGTAATTATTTGTGTGTTCCGAACTGGCTGTTGTAACAATGTGACAAATTGCGCTTTGAAGAAACGTGCCCCGAAGCACAACACATGCCAGATGACATAATAAAGATAAGAAACAAGCAGTCGTCCTGCGCCTGGACGAGAGGAAGCAATATCCGCGCGTAGTGATGTAATTGGATAAAAAGAAGCGACACAAAGTGCAACGCGGAACTCGCCAGGACGTATATTAACGGCACGTGACGCGGCCGGCACGTTCTAATTGCGTTTCCTTCCATACGCGTTCCTAACGTGATGTCCTTAAGGTTTACGGTCGATCTAGGGAAACGCCGTCGACATTAGTGTCTTTGTTTCGTAAGAAAGCACACACGTAATGCAAGCAGGTCGGTCCGGCACGAGATCTGGAATATGTCCTTCGGGGTCGTCCTAGCAACACACACACAATGGTCACACATGAAGTGCCATAGCTAACCAACTTTAACGTTACGACACATTCGGTTTTCTCAAACTGCATAAACTTAATTTACTTCGCGGGTTATATACAGTGTGTCTCTATGGTAGAAAATAAAAATAAAATAAAACCTAAAAAAACTGACGCACTATGAACACGTACGTACTTCATTCCCTCTAGCTGGGTTGTTAACCAAGAGCGGAAACACGGAAATGGAAGCGGAAGGCTGCGGGCGTCGCCCGTGGGGGTAGAACATGTAAGACATATCTCGGCGAGAAGATGCCGGAGCTAATTATATCCTTGGTGGTGGAGTGCGCGGCATGTCACGCGTCCGGGGAGCGCAAGAGCCTGAGCGCGAATCCAAATTATGTCGTCCTGCGAGAGGATGGAATTAGATCGCAGTGCTCGAATCCCACAGAGACAAAAAACTTTTTTCTCGACGCAAAGAAATGCAGTAAACTGCATTTCGAAACAAAGATAATCATTCCGACTGTGTTCATTCGATGGAAATTAATTTAATTAAATGATCAAAGTGCACAAAATACTATTTTTATTTCTTTTTGTATGCTGTGTTGTCGCGTCGGTCGCATAATAAGGAATTTCAATGTTATCCTTCTGATTGAAGCTAATGATAATAAACATCCAGAGCAACGACGCCGCCGGCGGTGGTGGCAGCGAGTTAATTCCGCTAATAAAGCTTAGGTCTGCCAGTTTTGCTAGCAAGCCTGCAGGACTAGCAGCGTCTAAGCTGCCAAGCCAACGCTTGCTTTATCTTGTGGTTTCTTTAAAATAACATTACTATGATGAATATTTGAGAAAACACTGGCCGCAAAGTGTCAATATACTGCCTAGTCAATCAAGTGTAATTTTCTATGGGTAAATATTTAATATCTAAACAACTTTTTTGTTTTCAAGAAAAAATAATATAATTTTATGGTTTGTAAAGTTTTAGCCAAAACAAATTATCCGCTTAGAAGTTTATAGCTCGTAACATAATGTTATTAGACGCATATGAGCCGTGAAATAAAAACAACGTAGCCGAAATTAACATAATCATTATTATCCGACCAAGTTTTTATCTAGATAAAAATAAAATAGCCTCCTACAAAGTAGGTGTATTTGGTCGGACGCTCGTAATGACCCATCAATCAAAAATGACAACAACATAAATTGACTCGTCAAAAAAATTGTTTTTGATTTCCTGCTAATTATAACCTTGATTAATAATAATAAATGATGAGATTTTTATAAATTTAGATTTGACATTTATTCAACACGCGCTGGCAAAACCATAAATTAATCAATGTCGCCCAAAATGATTATCAACATTTGCACGCGTGAGCTTCCATTAGGAACGTCAACAATTATTCGCGCTTAATGCACTCGGTAAAACGTGATGCGCTTAATGCCGGCCGAAAATTTTAATAACAAAGTATTAGCGCAAATTTGCTGGCATGTCTTTTTTGCAGCTAATATGTCCATTATAAGCGGGGTGGGAGGAGGCGCACTGGCATACATGCGCGCAGCTTAAAAGCTTTAAACTAAAACTGTCGCCTGGCGCTTAAAAAAAGGATAATTTATGTTAAGCGCCTTACACACCGCATGCCGCCGCCGGCAGCGCCCGCGGGGCGGACATACGAGCGAGCAGCGAAAGAATGGCGCGACATTTCAACCCTCCTTCTCCTCCCGCAGGACGACATCCTTCTGAATGCATAAAGGAGCGAAGGAACACGGTGTAACAAGTAACTCGGCGGGCGGGCCAGTTTGAATATGCAAATTTTTCACAATTTTCGGTGCGGACGCAAACGGATCGCATTGTCCTGAATCCTGTGTCCTGTGTAGAAAAGGACACACGCAATTGCAAGGAATGTAAGTTCAGGACGACGATTTAATTTATGTACGCCCCAATGTGTTTTAATAATGCTGTGCGCACGTGTCCACTGTTAAATAATTAACGCGCCAAGAATAATAAGGACGAAAATCCTAGCGAAATATTTTTTTTACGCAAATTAAAGATAAATTTTAAAATCCCTCCTAATTGAATTAAAATGTTTTTACAACAGCTGTGCTTTTATTGCATATTGGATATTATTTATTACATCACGGCGTTTAGTCCCCGAAATAAGTTAACTTGCCGCCGTCGTTGGCGGCTGATTTATGCTTGCGTTGCTTTCACGCAGGACGAACAGATAACAAAACTGTGCGGCGCGCGGGAGTCTGGCGAGTTTAGTTTCGGTATTCGACTTTCGCATGAACTCTCTCCTCGCAGCGGGCTGGAGGTGGCGGTGGCAGTGGTAGTAGCGGTGACGGCGACGGTGGCGGTCGTGTTTTCTCTATAAATATGACGAAAGGATTTTCGGCTGACTGCGAATCGCGGGGCGAAACCGAACGCGAGGTTTGTTTGGCGCGCCCGTCCTTCGCTCGACTGCGTCCACCGCTCCGCATACAGTGTGTTCACGTGGGACGGTAATCAAATTAACTTTTTACGCATACTTTATACGCTGTAATAACAGCTTGTATTTGCTTAAATTTTGTGCAAACAAAGCCACATACGCGTCGAATTAGGCACGCGAAGCGGAAGGGCGAATCAAGGACAGCAGTGAGAAGAGAGATGACGAAAAATTTGAATTTGGATGGTTGCAAAAGTTTGCCATAAATATTTTAAACTGAACAGAATTATCTTTTGAATATTTCAACAAATAAAATATTTATGATGATATTAGGATAACAATTTTTAGAAAGTTTAAAATCAAGGATAACTGCAGAATAGCATGAAAAAGCACCATGCACAATCGTTGCGTCGCGCAATAGAATTCGCCGAATAAGCTCAGAGCACGAAACTGTCTTCGACGTAAGGATGAAAGCAAATAACAGCGAAAATGCCCTAGGAATACGAATGGCATGTGTAAAAGTGGCCTTCTTTCCGGAGTGAGAACTCCTACTTCTTTAAAGCATTAAAACTTTCAAATCGTAAAAAAATCACTACAATCTAAACAAGTTTATAGATTAGATGTATAACTTGGTACCTCATAAAATTGCAATAAATGTAACTCTGGATTAGATAACAGTTTGTAATTTAATTCAGAGGTAGAATCACTGTTTTCTGTGGTATTGTCAAGACTTTATGGTACACGCAGTATGCGGTAATTCCTGAGTGCTTCGAATTTAGTGAGTTTTGGCATTCGGCGCGTGCGAGGAAGTGATAATTCGATTTCGCGTCCTTTACTCCTTTAAAAGTGCCGTTCTCAAGCGGGGCAAGCTGCTTCTTATTCCGCGCTTTTCCGATTTTCGCCATTTTCCGATTTTGATTTTACGATTTTTATCATTTGCCACTCGCTTTATTTTTCGGCGCGTGCCGTGAATTTTCAAACAGTAATTTATAGAATTTCATTTTCCACTTAAAATTTAATTTTTTACAAGGTGTAACTATATCAGTCAAAAATTCACAGTTAATTTTCGCTTCTCTTTATTTCACACTGTTTCTAAAATCCAGAAGAGGTTAGAAAAGGTTATCCTTTGTGGCAATAAGGTCAAAACGGACAAAGTATACTCACGTCAACATAATTCACAGCAAGCAATCAATATATCACTTTCTACAAGCCTTAGTGCGTAAAATAATGTCTCAAACTCTCAAAATGTTACATCTTCAAATGTAATTTTATAAAATGTACCACCAGGTATCGTAAAACTTCAATCTAAAGTAACGTATCCAGTAAATGTCAATTTTGGATTTTAAGATCCTTAAAAGTGTGAGGTGGTGAACGCAAGAAAGCTCTCCTTCGACCTCATCAATATCTACGTGTCTAAAGATCTCTTTGGTTTTCCATAAAAACATTCCTGTAAAAGTTATTTGCAATCAAAGTTATTCACATCTATGGTCAATTGATCACTAGAGTTTAAGTTACAATAGCCGCGTATCGACAACGCGTCGATGTATACTTTTAATCGCAAATAACTTTTACAGGAATGTTTTTATGGAAAAACCAAAGAGATCTTTTGTAGAGGGTAAAATTTTGCTATCGAAGCGGTTCATTTATGAGATAAAAGAGCATGTTATTTAAATGGAAAAGTATCATGATTCCGGCACGGTTTAAATTGAGAATTAAGAGCTAATTTACGTTTGATCATTTATTTTAGAGCAAAAACTAAAACTTCAGAGGGCGGCAACAAAAAAAAAATCAATGTGGGAAATAACGGACACCCTAGTGCACTCCTATCCGGATGATAAGAGCGTACAAGTCCTCGGGGAGGAATAAAAATCAAAAAGCATCCTTCCTGTCGCCCGCCAGGCGTGGAATGAACGTTTCCGCGCGCAAGTTTGCGATGCCGACCGATGGACGCGAAATGGCCATGGAATGGCCGAATGGCTGTGCAAATGGCGGACGTTATTGGACATCGCTGTCAATCAGCGTAGACGCTCGGGCGCGACCCCAAACATCCTCTAGGAAAGCACAAATCTTTTCCAGCAAAACGAAAATTCCAACAGGCACGAAAGAAAACACAGAAAAAAAACGTTGTGTTTTGTGCTCAATCTTAATCTTTGTTTTCTTGCTTTCCCAGATATAGATATAGTTCTCATAATGCCTGGAGGCAATGCTACATATATTGGCATATGCATGCAAACATCATTTACGGAAAGGACACGATAGACAAACAGAACTAAAATCAAAACTTGCCGCCTTACATACGCCTCAGATTTGGCAGAACCGGAAGGCAAAATGGCGGCGGTACGAAATCCCCAAGATGGTAAACATCTTGGTTCACGCGCGCGGACTTCAATGCAATGCAAGGAATATGATGAAACGTCAGCGTGTGCTCCACGTGGAGGCTGTGTTTAAACACACAGGGGACGTACAGGATAAACACTGCTAAACATAGTCAAACACCCCAAGTTGATGGCGGAAGGCACTCATCCGGTCGGAATGTCGTCGCTTCGAGCGAATCGTCCTTGACAAACAATCAAAACAAAAATGTTCAATTCTCAACTATAAATATTATTTTCGCTTTAAGGATTATGGATTTTTTTCTGTCTTAGACAAACGTGACATGTCACAATTCAATTTCCAGCTCAGTTGACATTAAAATCCCATACTTGTGTTTAGAATTCAAACAAAAATTCATATCTTCATGCGTAAATCCTTCATAGATCCTGCTTGCGTCTTACGAATCGAGGCGAAAATTGTACGGGGATTGAAACGCGCCAAACGACGGAATAAAATAGAAAGGGCGACATTTTTACGCGCACGTTTATCTGTATTACGCGCAATCCAGCAACGTGACAGGCAGAGAACGCAGGACGAGAACGACCGGCCTGTCCTCTCGTCCAAGCGACACACATAAATGTAATGTATAAAATAAAACGCAAGGAAATAATGGAAAAGCAGTAAAACAAAAGCAAAAAAAGTACACGTAAGGAAAGAAAATATAATATCGAAGCGGATCGAACACGACTTAAACACGCATGTGAAACGAAGCGGAAACACACAGGACGTCCAAGCAAAGAGAATGTAATGGATTATTTTTAAGAAACCTCATAACACAAAGACAACAAAAATAATAGCCACTGAAACTAACAACATCAAGTGGACCTGTCCTGATCCTGTTGTCTCAGGATGACGGTAACAAATATGCATGACCCTCGAATTCGACACCCAGCGCCCTCTGCGACTAAGTGTGTTTCCGTGTATGGGTGTGCGTGAAAAGCACTCAAAATTTTCAAGCGATATCGTTGAGTAACGCGAGCCGCGTGTTTGTCTCGAGGCGCTGTCCTAGGCAGGACTACCCGGCTCGTTTTGCATGCCCACTCAAAAAGGACGCTACACGGTCCGACACTTAAGCGCTCATGACTTGCAAACTGTATTAACGCGACCTAGCTTTTCCGCGCCGCCTGAATTTACCAAGTGCTTGGTACACACGACGTGTGTTCTTCGGTGCAAAGCGTGGCTAACATCAAAAGTAGCAAGATCATCATTTCGTACCATTTCATTTCAGACTTGATTAAATTATATTCCATAAGTTATTTGTATATTGCTAGTTGTTTCGCTGAAAAAGTAAAAAAATCAGTAAAATGCACAGTAAATTAGATAGTATAAAAAATTGCCATAAAATTAAGTTGTTAAAAAATCCATAAAATTTCACACTAAAATTATGATGCCTTGTCTTGTTGATGATTTTTTTGTGGTAGTTTTAAATCAAAAAGTCATTAAATTCGTAAACACATGCAAAAATATTCATGATGACATATCGACGTTGTTCTTTTGCAAAAACTGCCTCGCCGAATGGAACGAAATTAATGTCGAACATACGAGAGCCCACCACCGTCATAATAGGCTCGCATGTTCGTCGCGACGCCCCCGACGATCTCAATAATCTCTCAATAATCTCCCGCACGAACAATACGCAGGGGCCAATGAATAGCCAAACACATATGACGCCAGCTGGAGGGCGTCGATTAACTACCCAACACGCAAAAATTCGTTTCGTCCTGCACAAGTCATTTGTCCATCGTACTGTGACGTGCATTTTTTGTTATTTTTCGCCGGGTATTTTAATAAACAAGCTAATGTGCACCAACTACGCAAACAGAGTTCGAGCTCAGGGAGGATATAAAATACGAAGCCAAGCGGAAATGGCAGGCCAGCGGCAAAAAAAAGCAGCGTAGAAAAATGAAAACGTAGTGAGTAGTCGAGCGGATGGAAGCGTTTTTATTGTGGCGCTATATTGTTGACCATTAGCAAAGTACTTCGCTCGTCGCGCTGGTCTTGCTGGTTGTCCTTTCGATCCTGCCGGTCGTGCATGGTCGCGCCGTTAGTGTTTTTAACTTAATGCCGCGTCGCGACGCCTCATTGAACCTTTTTGTTTACTCGCTCTGAGCGCGAATACGCGGCCGCGTTCCAAACAACAACTAGGTCAAGCAAATGAAGAAGTACGCGGTTATTAATTTTTCTATCAATGCTTCCATGCTTTTTACAAACAACAATTTAAAAAAAACTACAAATAATGTGTGTACAATACGTAGAAAAATGTTAAACAGCAAATACTATGTTGTAATTTGTTGCAGAAACTTGTAAATAGCGAATTTATCTGCACAAAGCAACTAGTAGAACGAAAAAAATAAAACATAATAAAAAGAAAAGAGCGGCAATAAGTTACGTCTGTGGGTAAGGGTTGAAAAGATGGGCTACTCCGGGGTACTCCTTTCGGAGTTCGGACGGAACGTAATGAATTTCTTTGTTTCCTTCATAAATATGTAAAGGTAAACCCCGGCTATCGGCGGTATCGACCGCTCGTTCACAGCACTTTGCACATTTTTCTCCGTCCGAGTAAAAGCAACCATTACATACCGAGTGTATCCCTATTCTCAATCTCACCCACACAAAAAAAACTGTCTGGCTTAGAGTGGTATTAAACGAAAATATTCATTTATAGGCTCGTAAAATAAAAAAACACGCCACGCGCGCGCGAACAAAAACACATGAATTAGTAAATTTTCGAAATCGTTCCGGCGAAAGCATAAAACCAACGCGGGTCTCGTTGTGACAGGATACGCGGGAGGACGCACCAGGATACGAGCTGATAAATAAATGAAGCGACCGCATCGCCGATAGGCCCTTCACACGTATCGTCGTATTTTTGCGCCGTCGCTCCGGTTCGGTTTCCTTGTGTTTCCGGCGCGGGTTCTTTATTTTTGCCAGCCGGGCGCCAGCTAGAAACATACAGCGATAGCGCCGATCGCCATTTTGATGGTAAATAATGCCTTTCGATTGTAAATTTTTACTGAGCGCACGCAGCAAGCAAACGTGACCGCAAAAAAAACAATTTTTCGTTTATTATCACTTGGTCTACTTGCCAAATATGCCTAGAGTGTTAGCATAGTAAAAACGCAAGTGAATTAGTATGATTAAACAAATTTTAAAATTATCATAAATTTTTTTACTACTAAATTACTAAACTAAATTACTGCCCATTCCAGTAAATTTTAAAATTTTGTCTAAACACAAATTAAAAATTAAAAAATATTCGCCAGGAAGCAATAAAACCCATATAAAAGGAAAAGATTACCAGTTTTGAAACATAATAGTAATGTTAATCCAGAGATGCATATAGACTGGATAATGTTTCATTTTCATTTCGTCCTGACGCGCGCAATGTTTGCCAACGCTCATGTGAGCAATTCACTACCGCCGCCAAATGCAAGAGGCAAAGTTTCGCGCAAGCCGCATATACATCTGTACACGGTTGCATCCGTCCCATTTCCCATATCCGACAGATGAGCGAGCAGCATTCGCCGTAATGAAAAATATCGACGTGCACTTCGCCGTACGCGAGCGTTTAATGAAAAGCGTAGTTCTGGAGAAGCAGCGCTGTAATGAGCACGCGAAGACGCGAAGCGGCCGTAAATACTCTCGAGTACCGATTTCGATTTTATATCGAAACTTTTCAAGACGGAGAGTTAATCAGAATCATCAAACCCAATGAATGAATACCTCCTACGCCATCCAACCACGCACGATAACTTACCTGCAACAAAAAGGAAATATAATAAGAATGTTTTATGATACAAATTAAATAAGTGAATACAAAAGATTTTGTTGCAAAACTCTTGAATTTTTATTTTTTTGTTAAGTCCGTATGCAGCGAAGCTTGAAACATACAAATGTAATCCAATAATTAAATTATTTTCAAGCCTCCCAGTCTAAATCCTTTTAACTTTTTTTTGCTCTCTCAAATTTACGAAGACGAAAAAAACAGGGCAAAAAGATCAATGTAAACAAATGCAAAGGAACGCGCTACCGAGAAAAGCGCACGTGCTGTGGGACACGAAAGTACAGCACCCATATCTACAAGGACGCAGCGGAAAAACAAGACTTCCTTTTTCGTGAGCGCCTTTCTTGTAATGTCTCTATTTTTTTTTTTTGTGCCCTCTTTCTTTCGTTCTGTATGTGTTGCCTTTTGTGCATCTCCGAGTTTGCGTCCTGCATACGCTTTGCTTGCAGGCCGGTGTTTACCGTTGACTGTTTACACGCATCCTAATATTTTCCTTCGACGCCGCACAATAAAAGTCGCAGGGAGGGCAACATGAAAGGCGCAACACAGAGCGGCGCAAACGTGAAAATAGGAAATAGGACTGTCGCGGAGGATATTTACTTAAATGTTAACGCTCGTCCTGCCGAAAGCGAGGCGCACACAAAGCAGGCGCATACAAATAAGGGAGGACGGCAAGGACGAAGGGGACATGCGAGGAACACCAATTTCTCGAAAGCTTTACAAGTGTAAAAACACACCGAAAAAGCAAAGACACTTTTTTCTTCGATATTTTCAATCTAAACATTTCCTTCAACACCTGCAATTATTACCAGACAGAAAAACGTTCAATTCAATCATTATAATTGGTTATTTTGAGGTAAATTAAACCATTGATAAAATAAATCAGAGTGCTCTAGATGAAGCAAAATAATAATTTGCAATATTCTCGCTCACTAACAAACAATATGCAATTGTTCGAATTTCGTGTTTGTTTTCCGATAAAATTTAAGTATCAATTATATATTATCAGTAAATTGAGACGCTTGTAAAAGTAAATTAAATTGCATTACTTTTTACGTTCGCTCATCAATTTTGTGCGCTATATGTTCATTGGCATGTCGGGCAAATGAGAAGCACCCGTCGAACAGAAAAAAATCGAACCAAATATACATTTGTCGATATCGGCTGGCTCGACTCGCTTCCACAAATCGTAGGTTATTTGAAAGACGAGTGGAATTTTCGCAATTTGCGTTTCGAAGGCTTCACGTTACAAAAATTCCAATTTTTTCTATGTTTCATCTGTTTTTTATTTATTTTTAAAGAGCGTAATACCATTTGTCGTAGATATCATTTTAGCCACTTTTTTAATAAAAATATGATGTATTTATTTTTGTAATTTACATATAAATTCTTTGTAACTAAATTTTTAAATTTTGTTTTTTACGATTTTCTGAGAAATATTGGATTAAATTAAATTTAAATTAATCCTGTGTGTAATATGATTTCAAGTAATGTATAATCATGTTCTGTAAATGAGAAAATCTTCATTAAATTAAAAATTTCTGATATATTCAACAATTAAATTAAAACAAATTGGCAAACAAATAATGCAGTTTTTGCACACATTGCAAAATGTTAACGCACATCAAGAGCAAGTGCGTGCGTAATAATCGCACGCATTTCACAAATAATTAAAATGCACAAATCGTCAAAGCACGGCCAACCTCCCCGAGTGCGCAATTTTCCCTAATTATGCGCATTACAATGTTTATGCGCAATGTATGTGTGCGGGCGCGTCAAGTGCAATCGTTGTGTCGGTTTTAATTCAATACAAAATCAAACGCCAAAACAGCAAAGCTCGTCGCCGCAGCCGCGCCAAAATGTTAAACGTAAAATTATAAACACGACCAAACGCACCAAATTGGAAATGGTGCAATAATCAAAGTCGAGTGCACAAAGATCTCAGGATTACGAATAATTAAACGTCACTCAATATTACGCAGTACAAATTATTATTTTCAAACGCATTCGTTTCACAAACAGAACACTATTGCATGACATCATTATTTTCTAAAACGCACAATGTAAAATGTTATATTTAGTGAGTATTAGGTGTGAAATGGAAATTTACAAGAAAAATCATATTCGGTATGGAAATTTAGAATTAAATCAAAATTGAATTTTATTGTTATGGAATTTTGCTGTAAGTTTCAATTAACGCTGATAGTGGATAGACAGAATATTATATTGTAAAGAGTTTGTCGCAGAAACGAACGATACAAGCGGAGCGTAAAAGCAATTAACGCGACGCGAAACAACGCAATGTCAATTTGTACACCTTGATTGGATTTCTTTGAAAACCAACATCTTTATCATCGTCTCCAGGTAGCCTTTACAAAGCCCCAGATTGCTGGAAATGTGTTCCCGAAATCTGAACACATTCCAATCATAACGCAGGGTAATTGTAATATTGCGATATAAACGGTGACAGGAATGTTAATAGTTTGGGACTGTTACGTCGCACATGAATGCCATTTTGATTTCATATTACTAGGGTATGATTCATATCGCAAATGAATGTTTAGGTGGAGAGGTTCCAAATAATCATATTTACCTACTGTTTTTAAATGTATGCATTAATTTTTTATCCTATTACATTATATTTTGGAAAAACTTTTTTATAATGTAAAATATCAAAAATTAATGTGTTTTCGGTGTTTTTAATTTTGAATTTTTCTTTTTAGCCATGTGCTTTAATCAAAATAATGACAAAAATATAAAATTCATATTTCAATTCAATTATAATACAAAAAATGTTGTTTTCCAAAAAAAAACCACAAAAAATCTGATAAAACATAGTTGATATATATTTTTTACTAGCTTTTGCCCGAGACTTCGTCCCGGTAGTGTTTAATAAAAATGTAATTCGTTTCGACTCTCTTGTTCTAGACATTGTATGTGTCAATTTTATCAATATGATTCGCAATTTTATTTTAAAGAAATTAATTATATACAGAATAGCTAATAATGCACTTCAGCGCGCCATCTCAGATTCAACTATTTAACTATAACTATGATTAAATCTCAATACCAACTTTTATCCTATAGAAAAGGCCGGTCTTTAGGGTTTTCCTGGCAATCATTCGAATTTTTCTCGACGTAAAAACCATCCTTGAACTTTAACAAACATTTTTAAAAAAGAATTGGCCAAATTGTTCTAGGCGTTTTTGAGTTATGCGCTTACCAAATAAATCATTATAGAAATAAAGGATAATAATTAGTTTTGACCACTTTATCCGAAGATTACCAAATACATCAGCATTCTAAGAAATTGCGCATTACGTGTCCGATTGCTTGATTAGACTAATTGTTGGACATAGCTGATCCCAATAGAACAAAGGGCGGGTGATAGAATAACCTCATCACACCCATCCGAAATTCGATCTGCTTGTTTGGCAAATTAATGAAATGATTACGCGTCGATTGCTTTAATCAATTGAGCTGCTTAATATCATCATAACCTAAAATGTACGTATACATACAATATACCTATCTATCTTTGATACAATGAAAATCATTAGTAAAGTCAAAGTTCGATTCGGATTGAAATAGAATAAAACGTTCGGCAATGAAAATACATAATTTATCTATTTCCAATTGGCAGTGATGGTGATGAGCACGCTCAGCACGCAGTTTACTCGACGAGGAGAACGATTTGCATGTGTTTGTGATTAAATCGAATCGCGCATTGAAAGTTTACGACTACCGGCGATTTCTATGAACACCGAACAGAAGGGTGTGAGGGTAAATTATCGAGGCGCAAATTGCTTATGCCGTCTCTCGCTAAAATCCCAACCTCGCCACCACACAAAGCTTTATGCTCGATTATCGCAAATGCATATTGAATAATATTTGCTACTTCACTAGAAATCGTAAACAAACTCAATGGCTGCCCATTCACAAATTTAATTTCGGCAAGCGGAGCGCGTATTTACGCTGATGGTAAATTTAAACAGTCATTTCGGCGTATAATTAGAAAAAACACACAAAACAAATACAGCAAAACGTTAATTCGCAAATCGAAAGCATAAAAAAGAAGTGCGCATGTTAGTTCAAATATTTGCATTCGTTCTAAGGGTGGTTTTTCCGCGTGCATTTACATTTACTTCGACCGGTTTCGTTCTGTTTTGGTGGTTTTCGCCGCTCAGCAGAGGGTTGCGGTTGCTTTCTCCAATTAATTCCTTCGGACGCCATCGCTTTCTAACGCAGCGCGTTGTATTGCCTTTAATTCATTAACAATTAATGAATATTCAACAAATTCAACAAGGAACACAGACTGCGGAAATGAGCGCGGAAAGAATGCGGTGGACAAAATTCAAATTTATTTTTATCACTTTTGTTTGGTTTCCACGGTTTTTGTCGGTCACGTTTTGTATTGACGCAGCATTCTTGTTTGCACTTGTTATGACAAACACATTAAAAATAATAATTGCAAGCAAATAGTGAAATTAAAGCATAATTACTAAAAAAATAATCGACATAAACTTTATACCAGTATTATTTATCTGGAAAATCTGTAAATAGTATTAACGTTACTATTTTTGGAAAGCGCAAAACAAACTGATTAATTATATTTCATAAATTCGTGACAGAAAATTTGACGGTGTGTCGCTCACGATATTTCCCACTAAATCATTTTTTGCCAATTCAAACCTAAAGCAATCCAAAATACAAAATTAACAAACATGCGATTGTTAAAAACGGCGATCGATTATAAATGCACAACACCAAAAAAACATTTCATGTTCTACACCTGTTCATGACATGTATATTAAAGAGAAAAAATGTTGAAAATACAAATTATTATTCCCGTTTTTTTTTCGCTCGCGTCAACTTGACATGCTAATATCATCATTTAATAAAAGTGATAATAGAGTAATTACATTCTCATTGCACTACGGGTACTCTTTTGTTCGCAGCTTGACGGGCGCACTCGTATAATTATGATATAATGTGATGTTCATAATTCGGATGGCGTTAAATTACTTTTGCGTTCGTTTTGTTCCACCCCTTCCGCTTTCGTGTATTTTTTTTTCTTGTTTTTAGCTCGTCTTGAACATGAGCAATGTCTGGCTAATGATTGCACATTTTCTCTATTTTCTCAACTTCCGGTTTTGGCATAGTGGGGCGCAGGATGAATTCGTTTTCTCGCTTTTTCGTTTCGTGCAATGATTACAGCCCGAAGAGACGGACTGCTCACCGCTACCGCCGGCGCCGCCACACCGCCACGCGAAATGCTCATGGGAAATTTGGCGAATTTTACAACTCGAACCAATTTCCACACTCTGTCGGGCTTGGCCGGCAACCACCGGCCCAGCCACCCGGAGTAATAGAGTGCGAAGCTAGCGCACACAATGTTTAATAAAAGCTCACGCTTCAGCATTACATCAAAATGGTGGAGAGAATAATAAACAACGAAATATTTTCAAATCGATGGGTTTAAATGTATGCCATGGGTAAATATTCATATCAAAAGTTACAAGTTACAATTTAGCGTTTATTGCACCAATTTCAGAATAAAAATCACACAAAATAGCAATTTTATCAAATTGGACACGCAACATTTTATCAGCCACATGTTTCAAAACAGGAAACACTCATATTTCAGTCTACAAACGAAAATATTAAAATTAAAGGGAGCGACTTTTAATAACCAAGTATTATTCTTCTAACTTATAGTTTTCGCAATTTCGAACATTTGTCCTCAACGGAAGAAAATAAACTTGATTCACCGCCTTCACATTCACGCAATCAGCACCTGCACACTGTGAACCCCGCACATTATAAACATTTCTGATTCCCAAGCCTTGCATATCCTTTAACTTTCCGACTGGATAGATCATACTCATGAGTGAATTGCACTCACAACTTTCTCATCTTTCAACTTCAAAACTAAACCTGACAAAATAAAATAAACACAAGGTAAAAATGCAAGTTATCTGTTTGTCAGCAGTTACAAAATTATTTATAAAAGAAAATTTAATACTGCATGATGTATTTTACATTATGATGTTATTTCATAAAAGTTTACTTTTCCAAGTTTGACACATTCATCATGTGAAGTTGAAAGAGATTAGATGACACGGCATTGCATGACAATCGCGAGACGTTTACGTTGGCCGGACACAACAAAATAATACCCCAAGAGTGTTAATTATATTTGCATATTTCCACCCCCAGGGCAATGAATTCACGTTATCGGCGCGCTTGAGTGTAGGCAAAGTGACAGCGAAAAACCATTCATTAACACTTGCTTATCGTGGAATAAACTTTTCACTTTTTTTCTAGTTTTAGTCGTAGCCATAAATTACTAAATTGCATGCGATTTAAATACGTAGTTTCTGTCCACCTCGTGCGTATAAATTAATTTAAATTTAACACAAGCTTTTACGTAAAATAACACATAACTTTTGTATTATCAAAGCGTTGAAACTATTTGTTAAAAACGGCTTTCACAGCCGGAAACACTTTGACCGTTCGGACAGTTTATCAAGCCATATGTATCGGGAATAATTTCGCTGTTGTTTTCATCGCAATTGTGCGCGAAATATGAAAAGTGCACCAACGAAGAATTGTTTTTGTGCTCGTCTAGCATATTGTAAGCGCGGAACGACGTAGAAATGCGGAAAACAGTAGAAACGAGCCGAAACGCATCGCACGGAATAATCGGGAACGAATGCGATTGATGCAAACGTATTTTTTCGTTTTCTCTGTCTCGCCGTGGCCCCGCGACTAACCAAAACAGCATAAAAAAATACTCACCCCGAGCTGCTCGCGCGCGCAAAAAAACCGAATGGGACGGAAACAATTTTTCCATCCGGAACCATCCGGACTCCGAGTGAAATGTGTTGTGAGCTATGTGAGAACCTCGAGTACGCAATGAAAATTAAATTATGGCCGCGTATAAAATTCAACATGTTCTGATTTACGATGTTTTTACGATGAGAAGCTAATCCGTTTTAGTATACGTGCAAATTCACAAAGGATATCTATAGGAAATGTATAGGAGAACAGAATCAATTTTACGTCCTGTGTAAACACACCATTTTTCGCCCACCACTTCACATAATATATAAATTACAAAAACACAAAATAAATAAAAATTTACCGCCCTAGGGTGGGAAAAATCAATTATCCACGTAAGTGAACAAACAAAAAAGTAAAGCACCTAACATATATCCTCTATACCACTTTTAGATTTAGAACAAAAACAAGCCAAATGAAAAGTTGTCCAAGGACGAAGAGAAATGAGCACGTCGCGAGTGAAAGCGTCCTCCTGCAAACCGAGTCCAAAATAAAACAAATCAAATTTCGCAATTTTTCAGTTTCGCCATTCTCGCGCAGCGAAAGGATCAGCACACGCCAGCCAAGCTCGTCCTTGAGCAGCGTGTGCACAAAAAGGGAAAAACGCGCGCAAAGTAATTTTCTTTATCGCATTTTCGACGCGCGCGGCGAAAATCTGCGGCCATCTCTCAATCTCACAGGAAAATTTTTCCTTCGCTCAGTTGATTTGCTCCTTGATTACTTACCCAACACCACAGTAAGTATTACGTAATTGTATAAGTATAATTATTATAATTGTCGATTTTCTTTCGTGCCAACGTCCAGTTTGTACAAACACGAACACAGCTCTTAAAATAGCCACATGCAATCGACCAACCAACACAATAACAATAACACCACAACCCCTTTCTCTCGAATAACCTGGTCGTGCTATTTCTGCGAGAATGTATTATATGTTATGATGCATTCGCTTATTCCGAGCCTCGGCCATTGCTTGTGAGAGGCAGCGCAACTAATAGAGTTATATATTCGATTACGAGGGTGCACATAAAACGCAACCCACCAACAAACACACAATATCACCCCTGCTCAGGTCTCCTTTATCATGTAATGTCAAAACTGGGAATGCGGGGCTTCATGTTGCAGATGCTAGATGCTCGGATGAAAATTGAGAAATTCTCGGAACGCAAGATATCCGGATGGTATGAAAACATGCGCCTTAAATCACAGTTAATTCGTTCCACATTTTATTTTCTGCACAAATATATTTCTTGTAAATCATCTTTGTTCGCAAAAATTTTTGTTTGTTATGATTGTATGAAGTCTTGGATAAATTGACGAAATTTATCACGTTGGATCATGAGAGGATTACGCTCGGATAGAAAGGAAAAACTTTAATTAGATTTGCAAAAAAAAATAGTTGGAAACATTTCTTTTCTTTGTGCGCGTTTTTTTTTTATTCTCGGTTTCCGGTTAAGACTTGAGTATTAAGCCGGGCTTCTTCACGTCATAGTAACGGGATCCCTTGGCGGGGCTTTCATTCTCATCCTTCCATCCGACGAACATTGGAAGAAAAGTCATACTCAAAGTTAACGGCCAAATACTATTTCTTTGTGTGCAATTTTTCTTTTTCAAAAATAAAAAAAAATCGTTCAAAATTATTTCAAGTGCCGACGGCGCAAAGGTGAAAACTTGTCGGCCCCCCAGTAAAAATAAATGCCATTCAAGCGGTGGCGACGCAACACAATGGAATGAGGAATCGGTGGGAAATTAGCTCCGGGGACGCAACCGCAGAGCACAGCGCACAGTTTGACAAAAGGACGAGAGCGTGGAAGGCAATTTGACGTGGCGCTGGCTCGCACGACGGACGTTAAGGTAAATTAGAAAATCGTCGACCTGACGCGACGATAAGCGCCGACAATGACAATGACAATGACGCGATGGCACCCACGCCAATAAAAGAAATTTCGCCCTTGGAATCCTGAAATGAACTCGAATCGACTCCGAAAGCACTCCGCAGTGCCCGCAAGAAAGCGCCGACAGCCGAACAAAAAAGGCACACTCAAAGCGACCTGCAAAGACAATGGCTAATCTCTGGGATTCGTTCCAAAAAAGCTAATAATATGTGAGCACCCGTGCAATTGCACAAGGACTAACCGGATTAGGAGCGAAATTACATCTTCTAGTCCAGATCTCTTTTTTTTAATTTGAACTATTTCTATGCATTAGTAATGAGAACGTTTCAGCTAGTCTATTTGCACTAAAACCTATAAAGTCTAACGCAATAAATGCGTTATATATTTCCAAGAAACTTCTTCAATATCCTCTCGCCTACACTAAGTCAGCGAAGCTGGATCAAGAAAAATGTAACAATGTTCGAACACGTTACGCGTATAAATATAACCCATCCAAGGCGCAATTTTCACACATTTTCCTTGTATATAATAAAAAGAAGAAGAAAAATACGCGAGAAAAAAAATCCATCGCAAAAGTTTCACTTCACTCCGCTTCACTTCATACAATAACGTCGGTATTGTTGTGTGCGTCCTGTTGCTGTTGGTAACTTTTTCTAATGTATATTTTTGCGACTGCGCGACAAAGTCTATTTTCGTAACGCGTGCGCCAGTTTCGCGCTGTTCTTTTTGAAGCGTTTTGGGATGACAAACCGTCAACTCTGGTGCGCATTATGCACGTCAGCTACATGTCCTTTCGCTACGGCTGGCGCGCGCGCGGGAAGGCTAGTATGAGTAATGCATGCGCTTCTGTTGTCGTCGACAGGACGAGGAGTGCATCGTTACATATTTTATGCTGAGCAGGAAGCGATATGTGTCGCCGACATTAGATACGCTCGCGTGTCACCAGAAAGGTCGATTTGAAACTTTTTTTTATTCCTGGTGTGTAGCTGGTCTCGTAAAATTTCAAAAATGCATTCAACTAATTCCGTAAATAATTTAGTAGTTTAGTAAAGTAGTTTAGTCTACTATACTAAACTACTTGACCAAACAACTTGCTTACTGGAACAGTATTTTTTTACTTTGACATTCATTAAATTTATATTCCTAGTTGGTGATTGTTAGTATTTGTATTCGGCAACTCGTGTTCATCAAAATGTACAATAACCGGGTACAATAAACGGCGAGCGGTTGTTGCGGAGCCGTTCGTGTCGTGTCGAGGGTGCTGTTTTGTTGTTTTAACAAATTGTCTATCGAGTACGCGCCCGCCGCAACAATAGCGCAAAACAATGACGGACTCCGATGCCGGGCGCTGCAATTTGTGAAATTGTGAAAACTGCGAAAACGTTTCGGAAAAACAATGTATACCACACAATCACACACAGACAAAGCGATTGTGTGTGCGCTTGAGATGGGTGACAATAACTTCGATCCTGCCAACGGTTCAATTTGTTATTTTATTTTCGCGCACTCAACCAATAACAAAAAAAATACCTACATGAAAAATGATGAAAAAACCGCAATATTATTCGTTTGTTGATTTTACAAAATTGTTATTGTTTATCCGCATGCGATATTTGCGAGTCGGGGAGTTTTGGTGCAATTGAAAGAAATTGCAACATGCGCATGAAAAGGTGTGTATAAACAATGTGCCATTAAGGTCTATTGAACGCCGGCGGTTAGTTGACACAGCATTGTTTGCACAATCTTTTTTCTATGATTTGCTAAATTGCTAAAATTGTTAGTTGTAAAAACAACAAAACATTGTATATTAAATTTTGCCAGTTCCGGTATTTTAACAGATGAAAGCAATCTGTTTTTTCAGCTTCTAAATTTATATTAATTTCATATTTCCGCCTAAACAATATTCATATGCCGCGCGTTTTTGTGAATTTTAATTTTATTACACTCGCATTTTATGCGTTTATTCTACAACGCTTTACTATATTATATATTAACGTTGTTGCCAGTGGCGGCGGCACCGCCGGTAGAACGATAACGCTACGCAGTGTGCGAACGAATTAAGGACATAATGAAATTTCGTAATTTCCGCACGCTTCTTTTTTTCGTCCTTCCTCGCGCTCTACTAGTGCCGGGCGAGGTGCTCACAGGGTTTCCTTCCGGTTCGCGGGGTTTACTTATAATCCTCTGCGCGGTTTTTTTTTCTGCCTATCCCAACACACCAGCTGCCCTTAGCGCATTTGCAAAGTACGAACTGGCAGCCGACTAAACACAAAGTATAAGTAACGCCGTTTTAATCTAGACCAAAGTGAAAAAAATCAAGTGAAACACAATATTTATGTTTATATATAGGTATAGCTTATTATATAACTAGTGCAAAAAGTGAATTTTTATATGTATTACGAGAGAATACAGCTTTTTTTGCTGAAAAATGCAATTTTTCTAGTGCACGCTGGAGAAAAATTTTAATAAATATAAATGTTATCTTATAAACATACTAAAAAGATACCTAAGTTTTTAGATCCAAAAAAGGTTTTTTATTTGTCCTGACAAAAATGTAGTGCAAAAATTGTTTTGAATGAAAAAAAGACAAAAACAAAATTCTCCCTAATAGGAAATTGTTTCAGATATTTTAAATGTTGAAACAAAAAAGAATAGCGTCAGTTATGTCATGAGAAGCGGGCGCATTTCTTATTCTTTTATGCGTAGCTGGGCTGTTATTGCTGCGCTGCTTTCCGCAAGGCTAATCCGGCTCGTGATTGCGCGAATAAGCGCCGCAAGATTGCTCGAGATTGCCGGCGAATTATCGTATTATATATTTTATGATTAAACCCGCGGTCGGCGAACGAAAAACGAAATGAAAACCGTATACAAACAAAGAATCGCAATAAAATAAAACAAATACAATTATTATATCCGGCAAAAGGCAAAGAAGTAGTCGTAAAAATCAATTTTCCAATGGGAGTGTCATTATATACCTAGTGGTTTATAAATCAATAATATCCTTTAAAAATATTTTAACTGCAAATCTGAGTTAGGTAGTATGTTTGTTACGATTTCACGCAAAAGCGACTCAACCACTTTTGAAAAATTTTGTTTTGGAGATACTTGTAGTTTAAGAGCCCGTGACGGCCAGACTTACTATTCCCTGAAAATTTCATGTTTAAACAATTTAACTTTTGCAACTCTCATACACTTTCAATGCGTCTGGCAGGATGATAGACCCGACCAAACTGTCTGGCGTGAAAGAAAACACAGTTTCATAGCTCTCTGCATAATGTGTATCAAATTCAGCTTTCCTAATATACCGAAAGTGAAAAAATTAAAAAATATTATAGTTTAGGGGTGTCTGGCTAGGGTTGGAACCATACCAGGTGTCTGGCAATGAGCAGCGCATGTTGTAATAATGATACGAACAAAATATGTAAGGTTACATAATTGGGGATCGTGCTTACCTGTATTAGAGACACACAGACAAAATTTCATCTTTCCTAAAATGACGAATGTCTGGCCGTCACGGGCTCTTGCTCTATTGGGACCATAGAAAATAAAATAGGCTACTTTTTGTCGCAAAATATAAAATTTTAAAAATCTTATCAAATAAAGAATAAAAATTTATACGGTGCATAAATCATAATTTGCACATTTCTTATTTTTGAAGTAAAAAGCCCATGAAACAAAAAAGTAAATAGTTAAGCATAAAAACCTAAACAGATAAAGTCATGAGCAAAAGCTAATATTATATAAATACAGATGATTATCGAGCTGAATGTTACATGTTTTCCAATTACCAGCCAATTGCACATGGCACGCACGTGTTATAGTCCTGCAAGCCTTCTTTCGTTTGTTACGCCCGTTCGAATGGAAATGAAGAGGGCAATTCAACGGATTATATCGAATGCGACTAAGTCGATTCGCTAAGCTGTGGGACTCGTGGAGTCAGTGGGTTTACATTAGGATTTCCATTCGAGAGCGCATTGAATGCAACTGTTAGTTACATTCCGTGCATTTTCGGTTCACGACTCGATGGTATTTCGATACGGTTGTATATTGCTTCTGCGTCGTTGAGAATCGAGCCGCAGTTCGATAGTTATCGCATGGTTGGTGTTTAGGAAGTCGATTTGTTTAGGTTTTAAGTACTCGCAGCTGCAGGAAAACACGACCTGCATACAAGATAAGATAAGATTGCAGCTAGAATTTAACTTTTGATGCAACATTTCTTCCGCTTCTTTTTTTTCGTTAAGCAAAGAAAGATTTCCGTCCTCATTAATTTTCTTTTTTGCATTCGCCCACTGCCACCATGCCTTTTTCCTCGCAAAGTTTTAGAGCACACGCAGTCGACTGAAAAAGTCCCCTAATTAAAAGCTTCCGTCTCGAATAATAACGGCGCGACGAAGATGCTGTTGATAATAAGGCGTCACTCGTCACCCAACACGTGGCTAGCCCTTCTTTTTACTTATTCATCCCTTACAATGCGTAGGTACGCGCCTCCGGCGTAAGATTTAATTATAAATTTAATTATTTTTATCATATTATCAAATTTACTTCGTGTCCCAAGGAAGCAAAAGTACAAACGTCATCGTGCTATAGGTAAACAATCGTGCAAAAGACGGAAAAATCCAGCGCCGAAACAAAACGAAAACAGAACATAATTAGTCCCAAATTGGACGTTTGCTTATTGTTATTTCAATATCGCGAGTGTCTTGGAGTTGAATATAAAACAGAGCACCCCACACAGTTCGCTTTGATATCATTTTTCGGGCGCCGGTGTATTGTTTTCATTAAATTTAATTTCGTCTGATAATTGCTCACTCTCGTGCACTGTGGGCACTGCGGCCCAGTGAGTACTAATTTTTACTCTGCATACAAAACGTCTCAAACACATTTAAATTTTAATTAAGACGTTTTCATCTGAAATGAGGTAATTTCGAGGGTAAAAACGCCTCCAAGTATTTGCACCGCATCCATTCTTGTAGATCTTGTCAAATAACAATAGAAACTAGATGGGATGATGAGGAATACAGTGTCTGAAACTAGTTTTGGAGCTAGTTTGGCAAACGCACGTCTAATTCGATTTAATTAATTCAAATCTATCAGAGTGCAACGCTATTCTCCTAGCTGGAGAGAAGTGTGCAGGGTTGGCAGAGAGTTATTTAATTATGCTCGTCTCCGTAAGCTGAAGCATCGTGCAAGTTTTGGTTCATCGCACACAAAACCAGGAAGCGCATTCGTTTTCATCTCGGCGTACACATTGAACAAACGTCGCAACTGTCGCAATCAACGATTGTTTAAATACGCCGCATCGAAATATGAGCAACTAAGCTTTGTTTAAGATTATAATTAGCAATCAATTGATACTTACTCAAATCAATTCGAACAAAATGTTTAATTGGAAAATTCTATTTTATTAGAAACCTGATTCGCCGTCAACTTGACGCACGTTAATTATTAAATTCATTAATTAGCCTTCAAGTTATTTTCACTTCAATTGAAAATTCGCATTCGATTCTTGTGAAGGTATTCAATATCAATTAATTAAGGTGGCATCGAATTGCAAGCGCTTAACGAGTTCGCATCGTTATTGGATTTTAAATTTTATTTGATTTCATTTAATTTAAAAATGTTGGTAACAATTAAAAAAATGTTTACCAAAATACTAGAAGCTAAATTTTTAATTTAGTTCCGATTTGTATAGGCAAACATAAAATATAAGTAATGCAGTGCGTTGGTACGCCCACGCAAAAGTTATGAACCAGCAAACTCACCGAAACTTTGGACATTCACTACCCAGCGAGCTGAGGGAATGGAAATAATTGAAACGCAAATGTCGAATGGCGGGCGTCGCGCCCGCAAGCCGAATACTCTCGCATCGAAACTCACCTGAAACAATAGAAACAGAACAATTAGCGAGCGCGCTTTAAAGTTTAATGCTGCGGCTCGCAGGACTATAATAGAGAGGCCCTATGCGTACATCATTGGACTGCCGCGCATGCGCATTCAGTAGAATCTGATGGGATTTCATTTTACAGGCGTAGCAAACTGGCAAAACTGATTACAATCGTATTTTTTTAATTTGTTTGCTACAGTTTTCAATTAAAAAAAATTAAAAATGCCTTGTAAAAATTTGTTGCAAAAAGTAACATTTACTTAATTTACTTAATTGAATAAAAATTTATTTCAGTTACATGTATCTATTATGAGTAAATAATAATGACACAACATTTTTTTGCCATTCTTAAGAAATAATTACGAATAGCTATAATTGCAGTAAATTACAAGCCGAAACAACAATAAAATTTTGGTCTTGTTAGCCGCCGAACAAATTACACTAAGCGTGCGTTATTGTTCGATTACATTATGCAAGTGCGACCGACGATTACGTAAATCGCGGCAGCGAAGAAACACGCGCGCCCGACTGTTTTGGAACGGGGCCCGAATGAATCCAAAAATTCGCGATGTGTGACCGGCCTCGCACGCGTCCGCTCGCCTGCCCGTTACGGCACTATCATCATTCGGCAAGCGCAGACATTTTGGGGCGTTCGCCGTCACGCTGTGCGATTTTCCTCGCTTGCTTGACCACCAAAATTCACTACTAGGTTACACAAAACCGTTAGTCACTGTGTTATATTTTATTTATTTATAGGATAAAAATGAATCGCAAAATCTGTTGGTAAGCGCATAACTCAACAACGCCTAGACCAATTTGGCCAATTCTTTTATTTAAATGTTCGTTAAAGTCCAAGGATGGTTTTTACGGCGAGAAAAAATCGAATAATTATCGAGAAAACCCTGCATTATTAGTAAATCTTTATATAATTAATTTCTTTAAAATAAAATTGCGAATCTTATTGATCGAATTGACCCATACTATGTCCCAAAACAAGAAAGTAAAAACGAATTATATTTTTATTAAACACTACCAGGGCTAGGTCTCGATCAAAAGCTAGTATTCGATACAAATTTAACAAACCGTTTTTTTTTCTTTCGTGTGAAAATTGAGTAAACATTTATTTTTATTTCCAGGTGTTAAAGGTGAAATTCCGTTAATTCCTCGAGCCATGAGAGGCCGTTTAGCCGGACCAATTGGTAATGTCAGCCGCGGCCGCCGCCGCCGTCGTCTTGGCACGAGCCCGGTAAACCGAGAACAAAACCCACAGAACTAAAACTAAATCCGTGTAAAATGCAAATGGGGGTGAACGCGCATTTATACCACCTGCTTCAAACCTTAACACACTCCACCTATATACCAATTCACGGTTGGCGAATACTTTGTGGAAACTTTGCGCTTTTCTAAAACTGCGAACTCCGAACATAAAATTCCCGCAACCGACAGTGCCAAAAGTGATTGTAAAACAACTCGTAGAGTTTACAGGACTGGTACGAGTGGTACACTCGCGGGGTGCGTGTTTGTGAGTTGCCCCTACGTGCATTAACCATCAATCTATGTACAAGGTGTGCGATTCGATACAACGTCGACATAACGCGACCTCTGGATTGCAAACACACCTTGACAGCACGCTTCCTCGATCTATCACGGGTGCTAACTAACTATCTCATTAAAACTTTTGCAATGGAGACGCGAACTTTCACGCCTGTCCTATTAACGTGCTTAAATTTAATTTTTACAAGCCACATGCGCCATCTATACGCACGTAGTTATAAGCAAGTCCTTGAAGGAGATTATCTCTTTGAATAACGCTCACTCAAAAGAAGGGGAGTTTTACACAAAAGTGCGAAGCTTGTGTGCACGCACCCTTCGGAATAATCGAGAGAAAAATTGATTTATATCCGGTTTTCTTAGGCGTCTAATTCCTCAAAGGCGACCCCGAACGCCTTCTAATCTTACTATGCTCCCCGGCGCCGCCACCAATCGACGCCTCTGCTTTCTTCTCGGAAAGAAGCAGGAGCTCAGAGGTGTACCCCACCCGCCGATATCATAATGCCGCTAATGATGATAATAAAGCCGAAAATGTGTTGCACTTCCCACGGTCTGGCTCCCCTGCGCCAAATCCCACGTAGAAAATTGCCAAAAATTTATTCTGCCAGCCGGGCGAAATTGGAAAAATAACAAATTGCGTTCGAGATGATGAAAAAATAAAAGAGTGAAATATTTTTTTCATTCACTCTTGAATTTCATGCGAATTCAAACACCCAGTGCGTAAGAATTTTCCAAGTTGATAGAAAATTTGATCTGTTATCAAAAAACTTCATGACGCAAGAGAGCGCAAAAAAAATGCGCTTGTCGGTTGTTTTCTAATTCGATATATTATATCGATATATCCACGATACATATAACCAATTTTGGGAGCCCGGTTGGTGCGAATGCCTTCGGGGTCGCGTTCTGCTCTCCCGTTCGGTTCGCAACGCAAGAAAATGGAGCAAAATCGTCGATAAGCAGCAGCATTATAGTTCGGATGGGCAATATTCTACCGTTTTCCAATTCCTGCCAGCACTAGATGCACACAAGCACACACCAATCTACCACCAACACATGTACACGCAAGAAAGAGCGAGACGCCTACGCACGAGCGGCTAGCTGGTAGCCCGATACTCCGATAGCTTCATTTTCCGCAAAAAGCAAAAGCGCACGCCAGCAATATTGCGCGCCGTGGACAAGGAAACGCGACTGTTCTTGGTTGTATGTGCGCGTTAACGTTATTGGCCTGCACGGCTGCACGACGTGCGGAGCGGCGATATAGGTAACTTACGAGTTACGCCGCCAAAGAGTAAGAGCCGCTCTAGATAACCGAGTTGCCATAAACATATAAACAAAGTGAACGCACCAACGAGAACCGGCGTTTTTCCAGTAGCGCAGCAGCAAAAAATTGAATTAGCTCACATACACAGCGCCCTCTGACGTCGAGTAGTGTTATCGTAATTGAACCAATTCGAAAAAAAATTACGATGTAAACAAAATGTACAGCGCCCTCTAAAAGGCAATAGCACTAAAATTAGTATCTCAACAGTATCAAACTTGCAAAACATGTCAAACGAACGTAAATCTCAATTAGTTAGCACTACACTTCGCGAAAATTGATTTTAGAGTGATGACATCAACTTGCACTGCCTTCCCATCGATGTTATTAAGTGGCGCTTTGTTGATGCATTACTCATTCATTCTCGGCGCACAGAAATTGGCATTATTTACATATAGGTATACGAGCTGTCAAAGTTTTGCAGCGCGCTAAGTTTGCGAATAAATTTTAATACGGCTGCTCCACGGCGCGGCGCGCGGTTGCGATACGCACACCACCGCTGCCGCCTCCGCTTGATTGATAGTGGGTTTTAACGGGACGGCCATCAATGCACGATGACGATGATAAATGTGCTTCGCGCGAGCGTTCCGCGCCCGTAGTTTCTGCATTTGCGAATGCGTTTCAGCTGTGCAGCACTCAAGAAGCAGCAGCCAGAGCACATTCAAATCGAATGTTTTGAATTGCGAGCTGGTAAATACCGCTCTCGCGAAGCATCTCGCAAATAAAATAAACATCGACAGCGTTACGAGTCATTACATTAATGTAGACTATTTATTCATAGATGGCGCTGCATGTTAAAATGATGGCGGCTAAAAAGTTTACGGCTTGTCTAAAACCCACCCACGAGCATCTTTAATGTATCTTAGCGCCCGCGCGCGCGTAATTACAATGTGTAATTAAAACGAAATGCCGACACAAAACATGCCGTTTGTCTTCCGCGCCGCCGAAAACTTGCAAACCTCGAAAATTACGATCATGGAACAACGACAGATGTTACCATTGTCACAAATTGCAATGTGCAATCGAGAAAAGTGTCGAAATGGGGCTCTGAAAGTTGTTTTAAAATATATCTCTTAATAATATCGACATTATTATACGTGTAGTGCAGTAATATAATATAATCAAACAACATTCACTTTTCTTTCTTTCATTCCGAATGTGTTGTTATGTTGCACTTCGCAACAGAATAATCGTCACTACAAATGCAATTACGCATTGCTAATGAGCTGCGCAAACAAGTCGACGACACCAGAGCGCTGCAACTAATTGCATGCCGCGTGATGAGTGATTGCAAACACAACCGATTGAAAATGGTCAAGGTCTCTTTTGTAAATAGAGACAAAGGTGTTACCTTCAAATCGAAATTAATTACACAGCTTAGTATATTTATTAGTTTTTTTTTTTCGTTGGTTCGATTGAAACAAGTAAATATTAATTTATTTACGGGATGTTGCATAATGTTATTAGTGTTTGTGCGAAAAACAAACACTATAAAGATAAAGCATCTCTCGAATGGCAAATGTTGGGAGTTTCAGTTGACGCCGCCGCGTTTCGGTGATTATTTCTAATTAACGTCAATTTAGCAGTCGGCGTTCCGTGAAATCCGACATTCTTTATCTCTTCATTATTAAAACATCGATACAAGCTTTCGGGCGAGGCTTTTGGCAGCCAAGCCGGCGCTCGGCAAAAGCCAGACAAATAAAGTCCACGGCTTTCTACGTGAATTTGCGTGATTGTATCGTAAACAAATTTTCGCAAACAAACCCCCGGCTAGAGCCTTGCACTGCTTAATTTATAGCCGTATTTCTTTCCTTTGTGTTTTTATTTTCCGCGTAGCATTTCTGGAAATCGAAAAATCAGCACAACGACCCGACGCGCATCGGCTAAACGAGGAAAAATGCGAGATGCACACGCCGGGACAAGAATAAAGTCGAACGTAAATGAGAAGAATAAAAAATAAGAAAACAAAGCGCAGCAATAAATGGAGTCGAATTTCATGCCACACCATCCGGCGACGCGGGGATTTGATTTCATGATTTCTTACGCCGTGGCGTCGTCTCATTTGCATCGCGGCTCGATTTACTTAATTTGCGCGACCGACTGCGCTTTCTTCGCTAGTAATTTTCTCTCGTTGATGACGGTAACGCGCTGGCTATCAATATCACTTACTCAGTCATACGCTTCAAATTAATTCTTGCTCTAATACTCGCTCATTAAAGCGTTCACTATTTATACGCATTTAATTTTTTTTCGTCCATCACGTTTCACTTTTCACTTTTTAAGTTGAATTTTAATAACGCTGGCACGAAAAAAAAACGCAGTTTACAAAATAAACAATTGCAAGATTAAATAATTATCCGGAAGTCTAACTTTGACCGTGTGTAAATGTTAGTTATTTGTTTAAATGTGGAAAGTTTGTTGTGTGCACTCCTTTGTTTGGCAATTGTAGAGTAAAGTTGCGAGTTTAGGACAGTTTTTCGTTTAAGAAATTAATTTACGTTTTTGCCGGTTTTACGCCCTCGTGCCTTGCACTCCTTCGGCCAACTTATGCACTCGAGGCGCTCGCGTGAGGTGCAACTTTTCCCAAACAGTTTTAAAGTCACGTATTTCAATTACGACCAACCCGCAGCGCATAAGTAGCCTAAAAAATACACTCGCACAAAAAGAGAAAGAAACGACCGAACGCGAATTGTCTATTCTCGTGCGGCGGTGCATCGGAATGAAAAAAGGAAACAAAGCGAGTGGGCAGACAGGATATCGGGATGAACCGAATGGAAGAAAATGTAGGATAATGGGAAATGTTAATGCATGTGCGGCATGCGCGTGCATTTGTGGCCCGTGGCCGGCGGAAGAGAAAAAGAGACCAAGAGGAGCACTAAATCCCCCAATTTCTCATTTTTGACAGCCAACAATAAATCCATTAATGCTCGCCCGATCCGCAATTTTCAACCGCTAGCTTCCATTTTATTGGCCGGTGCAAATTTGCAATCAAGTAATATATAGGTAAATACCTACGCCAAAATAATTAATATATGAAAGTTAATTTTCTCTTTTTAACATGACATTAACATGAAAATATATAAAATTCATCAACTTAAAAAAATTATTATAAGTACCTATTTATGTTGTCGAAAGCAAGGAAGAAAAAGCGGATATTTCGAACCTCGCAAAGTTAAAGTTATTAAAACTCGAAAACTTAAAGAAATAAAACAACTATGTTTCTTCTTGCGAGTAAACTATAGAAAAGTACCGGTAGAAGATGTTCATTTTATCCGACGACAAATTATTCACAATTTAAACATTGTACGAATAAAAAATTCGACTTTGCAAGGCTGCAACTCAATTTATAAATATATTTTTAAAAAGATAAAATTTTCAAGATTAAAGATTTCGGAGTAAAAATTAATTATAACTCGCAAAGAAAACATGAAAGCGAACTTTGCTCGTATTTAAACATCATAATATACACTACTATCAAATGGGATAACACTGAATTGACCCCAAGTTTACATTTGCGTATTACTGCATAATTAATATTTTTGCAAAATGTAGAAATGGAAACAAACGAAATTGCTATGCACACTTTCCATTTCCACGCATATCTCTTGACCAACAACCAGACCGAACTTCACTTATCCACAACATACTGCATTCATGCATATACCTACACACTTTGCCAAGTATTGCGCCACCGAATGGAACACACTCCCGCCGCATGGCCGCACCGTAGTTTATTTACATTTCATAATGAATCGCGATCAAAAACAGACGCCGCGTCGCGCTCGCATGCAAAACGCTGTGTATCTCGACTTCGCGATGCACAATGAGCAAGTTAGTACACAGCATACACACATACACACATACCACATATCGTCCTCGCATGCTTCTATATACTATTTGCGGCAGTATACGCTTGTTATAGTTATAGAGTTTGCGCCTCTGCTCGCATGTGAATAATGCATCATATGCATACATATAGTATATGGTATGTGTGTGTGTGCGTTGCACTTCGCACTTCGCACATTGCACACGCTCCTGCGTCCCCCGGCCCGTCGTCCGCCTGATGCGGACGTCAAGATAAATCCTTGAAACACGTCCGCCCCGGCATCCAGCATCTAACTCACAGCCACGCCAGTCGGTTGGCAATATGCATGGATGCAATATGCAAGCGATATTCGGCTGGCCGTGCGCGCATCGCTCGAAGCGGTCAAATGTACAACAAGCCATCTATACTGGTGTAGTTGAGCGTTAAAACAATAACTAAATACGACCGGCACGCGAGCAACACGAAACAGTTTTGCTATGCATGTAAATGACGTCAAACGCACTTTTTAAGTATGTACAACGAGTAATAAAAAGGTTTACTTGAAACAACGTTATCACAACGAAAGAAATTATGCAACATCAGTTGATTTCGAGAAGCTGCTAAACACACCAACAAACTTTATAAAAATGACCGTTACTTGCGCGACCGGCGCTGGAAAGTCAAACACCTAATGCGCCCCCCTAGTGGCGGAAAATTAAACTACGTTGGTTCATACAGCAGTTAAATATGACAGACGTAATATACTTCAATTCAAATCCTACGAAAAATAAAAATATTAAGTTATTTGCATTTAAAAATATTAAATATTGTATTTACAATTGTGTACTTTAGCATTTGTAAGTAAAATGTCTACGCTTGTCTCCGAATCGCAAGAAAATGTGCACTATTTCTTTTTATGTTTCCAAAATTTATGTGTGAAATTAAACCGCTAGAGACGCAAACATAATGCTGTTCCTTTGAATGTTTACGGCCCTCTTAGCAGCGATACAAAATACATGCCTGAATAGTAGACGCCGAGTGGAAGATCGAACAATAAAAGCGTAAAAATTTGTATATTACTCGCATAACGAAGCGCACGTCACTTGTTAACATTTATGCGAAGTGTGCGCCCTCTGCTCTCTGACAGCTCGTAAAAATGCGCGCACGTCGTAAACTTTATTATCGTGCGATTTTAAGTATTATCTCTCGGATATCTCAAGTTATCTCAAGCATATCTCCTGGCGCAGCGCTAAAAAAACTCATTCTTGATAATTTTCGACAAAATTCTTTTTTTCAGCTTCATGCAATCTTAATTGAAAATGTAAAGTTACGAAAATTGACGTTCACAACACGCAATAAAAGAACTAAAACGGTGAATTTGTAAAATCTCCCAAAAGGGATGAGAGATGAGCCCATAAAACAAGACTGCGAAGAAAAAAAACGAAGAAAGAAAACGAAAGACACAAGGGTTGGTGCCATCCCAAAAAGGGTGGCAGTCGAATGGGTGGGGAAAAGTGTGCTGTTTCTTCTTGGAAGATGGTGGCAAACTTTTCCAATAATAATTCGTTAAAATACTGACATCGCGGGGCCGGCGGGGGTGCAAGAGGTCGGACGAGGAAAAATTGCACACTCCTGGACGCCACGAACAAAGAATCACTCCTTCTACGGCATTTCGAGGTTGGAAACAAGGAAGTGCCTTCGTGGAAAACTTTCTTTTCACGCTTTTCAACTTTTTTGCCTATTCACAATCGTAAAAATAAAAAAAGCTCGAAAGCGAAAAAAAAAGAAATTAGCTTTCACAACGCGACGTGAAATCAACTGTCAGTCGGATAGGCAACTGTAATGAGTAAATAGTCAGTTGTTCGGAGGGTAGACTAAAAGCAATCGACGTGATTGCTGACTTCGTGATGCCATTAGTACAACTTGTCTTGTTTACCTCACTAATGAAACATAAACAGATAAACACAAACGAAAACTTGTCATCTCTAGTTCCAAGGGCGAAAATTGAAGGGTTTGTATAGTAGCTTGTTTGGTGATTTTCCCAGACAGTAACCAAATGCGTTTGCTTTGCAACTGAACACCTACATGCAGTTTTTAGGTAGTCCACTAACTATGCATCTGCTTTTCGTGCTTTCGACGCTTGGGTTGCATATATATGTGAGTGTGAGTCAACGCGACAGCCTTTGATCATCGCTACAGGTACAAAATGTCGTTCTTTGACAAATAAACTCGTCGTAAAATTGACTGTCCAGTATGTGTTAACACGTAACAAGTTTTTTACAAGTCTTTTAGCAAACCCTACAACACTTTATTGCTTGACATGTATGTAAATTGTAATTTCTGATTGCTGAATGTAGGATTATAAAGAGAAAATATTGCAATGCACTGATTACTCCACGACGAAACATGCATACATGTACAAAAATGCAGTACGACTTGTTAAATTGCGCGAAATCAGCACGCAAATCGTGCAATTTTTCGTTTTATAATTTTCTGTGCAAACACTGCAGATTTCACTAACATAAAAATTCTAATTGAATAAAATTCTTCGTTTTATTATTTGCGATAAATGAATTTTATTTGATTGCTTGTTTTGTGGTCGATTTGTATGGCATTGTTTCGTTGTTTGGTAATTTGCCGACAGCGATTTGTAAAGTCTTGGGTTCCATTCCAATCGACAGATGTAATTGCCCGAATTTAATAAACGATCAGACGATATTATCAATCAGACTGCGCGTGGCTCGCCAAGGCTGGACGTCTTGGATTTTCTGACAGCGCGTCGCATGGGAATCGCCGAAGTAAAACGAAAAGGAGATGAAGAAAAAAATGTTTGCATCAATCTACGACGACGGCAAACGCTGGCCGACCACACAGCAGACAGGCGAATCGATACACCCACTTTGAAATCGAAATCAGACCCCCGATTCCAAGCGAAAGCTTTCAATCATCCGCTTGCGATTTTTCCACATTTTCACAAACGACAAACGAAAGCAGATCCTGTCGTGACATTTTCATATCTCGCCAGCATAACAGAGAAAATACATAAATTCATTGTCTCAGCGCTGGCGAAATATTTGGCAGGCGATGACACAGTTATAGTCTGCAGAACAAATGTTTCCACCAGCGGTATTCGATGAAAAGCACTTTTAACGGGCGTTGAACGGTGTTTAATGTCGCCTTACATCTTGCAAACTTATACCACACATGCATTTACACACGCAAGTGCGCCAATTCGATTTAAAGAGGCCGCGCAACGTGTGAATATCTAGGTATATTCGCTTTCAATTCGCGAAATATCGCGCGATATGTCAATGTATCGCCGCCATGTCGCAGCTAGTCCACGACTCGCGTGGGCTGGCATGGAGAGACAGCACTTACGTATCATCGATAACGCACGACGTGTTTGAAATACGATCGTCTTTATGCGCGTGGGTGGGGTTCGGGGTTGAGGGGTTGTCGAGTGCACGTGTGGAAGATATCAATATCGATAGGGTATCAATGGTAACATTTTCATTGCGACGTCGGTTCCTATCTAACAACATTAAAAAAAATCGCTAAAAACACTTTTAATTCATTTTTAGACAGCAGAATTAAAGAAAATAGTGTTTGAGTAAGGTTATGTCATTTCAAAGACTAGGCAATATAATGCAGAGAGTCATTGCGACACTTTAATAAAGTAAAAAACGTGAAAATGTGAATTAAACCGATTTTTATGGTACTAAAAAAAATTAAATTAAAATTTAAGTTAAAATGCAACAATTACGCACTTAAAACTATATTGAATTAAAAGCTTCTTAACCATTCACATTTTTTTCTAAGATATAATGAAATTTATTAAATTATCAACAATAATTTAATAGATACGCATTCTAATGCGTTTACATTAGACTGACAATAAGATTATCTATAACCATAGATGCTAATTGCACTGTTTGTTCAAAGGGTCGATGAGTGATGATCCGATTTGCAAACGACCAAATCTCTCGCGCAATTACGCTACGTACACTCAGCGAGTAGGAGGAGGTGCAAAGTGCAACGTGTCCGCGTGAACACGTCTCACCCGAAGGCCGCCCCACGCCTAATTACAATACGCTACACCGGTGCGGCGGCAACTTGTACTCTATTCAATTAACATTGGTTGTAATTAGTCCACGTTGCGTACACGTCATAAACAAGACGCAACAGCCATGCAACAGTCAATCATCCCAATACCAATTCTTCATGTACAAAGTTTGAGATTTATATTTATATCGTAATCAGGTTAGACGCGAGTAAAGTTGCATTTATTGCTTCCTGCGCGCAAAGTCGGCAAAAGTACGCGCAGCACATTTTTCAATTTCAATCGAGTCGACTTCCTTTCCAATATGAACACAAGCGCGTACACTGCGAGTGAGTGGGTGGAAAACAAACGAACAAAGCGACACGTTTGAAGGGGGTAAGCGTATAGAGCCTGGTAAACTTTGCGCAGCGTCGAGGACGAAACAAAAAGTTTACTCTATTCGCGCCGCACGCGCCTCGATGCCATATTACAGTCGATTCAATTCGCACTCGGCGTCATACTTTTCGATATTGCGTATTTATTCCGTCTCGATCGCTATTGTGCGCGTTGTCGTTCATGCATTTTATGGTAACTTTATTTCTTCGCGCTGTTTCATTTTCATACATCCAAGATATGTGCATATTTGATGTCTATCGAAAATATCATATAAAACACGACCAATTTTATTGTGTTATTATATGTTTTATCGTGAAATATGTGTGCCTAGCGGCGCAATTCCCAACTAATAATGACAAGTTGCATGCGAAACATAACCTAATATGACTTAATGAGGAAAAGTGGTCGAGGTGATTTAGTGAGCGCGAAAGTGACGATAAATTGTAGTGGAGGCTGTGATCAACACGACTTTGACCTTTTCACTTGAAGGCAAACTTTCGCTATTCACCGATTAGGAAATTAAAAATTTATAGACACCTATCGTGAATATATTGAATGAATCATTAAGTAAACACACTCGTAAATTACGTTTATGATGGCATAACAGAGACGCCATCCATGTCTTCATAACCTACCGTCCATTAAAATATTACAATCACAATCACAATCGCATCGCATCACTACCGTCAGGAAAGTTCATGCAACTAGTTATGCAATCGCGAGTTACCATCAAGGCGCACGCGCTGTAGGGAGTCCCCGATTGCCATCATTGCTAACGAGTCGTAATTAACGTGCAAGACGCGCAACGATGCTTTAATCATTGTCGGAGCAACTCTCTGCGCAAACTGGTTGGCAAGTTATATTGACGTACTCAGCGCTAGCATACTTTACGTGCAAACATGTCAACCTCTTCACGTCGATCAACTAAGTCTAGGCCAGGCCAAGATTCGACTGAAGTGATCAAAGCAACCATTTCAAGGTCGGCAATCATTCAAGTTGAATGCGCATCGAGATTAATACACTTTGCTCATTTCCGTCAATTCGAAATCGCCGTGGAAATAATAACAAAAAACACACAATCCATATATACGTGTTGCGATATTGTGTTTGATGATTACGGTGCAAATCACGCAAACACGGCGCGACGCGACCTCACTCGCGGAAAGCAGCGCCGCCATTGTTACTGCTCACCATCATGGCCGCGAATGAAAGAACGCGTTTCGTTTACGCGCCGCATGCAAATACCGACGGCCGTTTGGGAATAACGAGCTTGTTGTGTGTATACGCAACGCACAAATCAGCGACGAAATTCACTCGCTACAAGCCGACAATCAACAATCTGCCCGGTGCAACAAACCGAAACTCTCGAAACTGAACAAAACGTCAATATGCGTGTGTAGGCATACGGTTAGTTATTCAACGCGGGTACCCCGCAAGTAGAAAACGGTAAAATAAAAACATTTCACACTTTCATTCGGCATACGCATGATTTTGAGCATAACAACTTGTATATTCTAATCACGTGTTATAACATTATATGGCGTCCATTATAAAACTTTTTCTTTCGTTTCATTCGTTCCCAAGTTAAAACTTTTGTCTAGATATTTTCAAAGTACTAAAATATTTATTTTTTAACTACTCGCCACGGGAGCGCTAGTATCGCACATGATGCATGGATTATGTAAGCTCTCTAATTGGTTGTTACACTATTGCTCTAGATATTAAAGTGCATAATCTCGTTATGGAGCGATGATAACAAAAGTTATTTATACTGAATAAAATGTTTGTGTTATGTGTACCGGCGTTCAAAATCCATAAATTTAATTATAATTACACTTGCAGGCCACTATTGTGATGCCATGATGGCAATAGACGCATAAACCGTGTATAGACTGTAGACGGAAACAATTATCGAGTATAATTCCATATTGCGAATCGCACGTAACCAACCGCCGGCCGAGCGATTCGCAACAACAACAACATGGCTATTCAGCTATACTCGTAATAGACTTTTAATAGACGAGCAATAAGATATGCTAAGCGTAACTCCTTCCTTTGATAGATATTTTTATATTTAGGTTATGTATTTATGACATTTGTGCATAAATGTCGCCATCTAGTGGTGTAAATTTTTACTGCGCCGTGAATTTTTGATTTTGTAAAAGCAAATATTGTCAATGCAGGAAGATAAAACAGATTCGTCGAATAGTGCGCATCACGTTAGCCGACTAGTGATTGCCGTGTACACAAATTTATATCAACGTCCGTTTATGCGCTATCCCATCAACTAGCCATAATCAAACATTATTGCTACAATTGCACGAAATGAATTCGAATGAATTCGTATTGCATTGCATTATCTCTCGCATGAAATCCCAACGGATTCCCGCATATTACATACCGATGTCGATAAAGTAGATAGCAATGGCAGCAGTTGTGGAAGCTACGAACGTCATCATGCATCTTGTTTGAATTCAATAAGCGAACAATGCTACTATTATCACAATGAACGTATTATCAGAGTAATGTTTTGATAATGATGTATATATATTTAAATATACAGTTTATGAATTTTTACTGCTTTCCTAATCAGTAATCGCTAATAAAATCGTACAATGACTAGCTATTAGCAATCAACAAAACAAGTAGCAAGTATTTCTAGGAATATACTCGTACATTAAGAATTTACTTGTCAGTAAATGTACGATTGTAAATAACAAGTTTTAATATAGCGGTGATAATTTTTAATGTTGGCGTGGTGACGTTGAAATCGAAATTGGCAAATAAATACCAAATCAATTATCACGCGGTGCTAAGCATTCGGGTCAAGTATAATAAATAAGTACGAAACACAAACACGAAAGTGTAATAAGTGTAATGCGAACGTCGCAAGAAACAAAAGCAAAAAATTCTCTTTTTTTTGCGTAAACAGTATTTGAACAAAGTAGAAAAATTGCCTTTGATGGTGTATTTCGTCGGAAGCGATGTGAAAGTCAATAACAAGATGTTAAACGATGAAATATTGAAAATATAATATAAAAACAAAATAAAAAGGAATAACAAAAGTTAAAGTTTTTTTTTCTAGTCTAGGTTGTTATAGAAACGGTAAAAAATGTGAGACAATGTTAGAAATTCGGTATATATACAGAACATAGCAATTTTCACCAGTTGGAATTTAAGTGTTGAAACTTTCAACTCCATTTTATGCTCCAGCTTAAATAATATTCAAGAATTAAAACGTTTTTCACCACCTGCATATTCACGTTGATAACGTGCACCAAAGGACTCCTTGTTCAGTATGCATCTTGAACACAATGCTACCGCTTTTATGATGCTTTTATCCAGGCACTGCGTGAGGAAAAACACTAAATATGCAAAGCGCAAAAATGGACGCAAAAAGATATCGATAGCATAAGGGGAGTCGTCAAAATAATAGATAGTGCCCTGTGTGTGTGGCTGAGCGTACACACCGCACAACAAGCCTATCTAAACAGCCATCTTTATTGTAATTGACACTGGAGGCTCAATTGCAGCATTGTCGAAGCGCCATTCCGGCCAAATGGCATTATCACCAGCAGCGCATAATTGGAAAATTTTAAATCGCCTGCAATCGTAGGTAGACAAAGAAAAAATGAAAAATAAAATTAAAAGTACTATAAATGCAACCAGGCTTACGTATTTGAATATTTAAATGCATATAATTTCATAGGAACTTGTTACAACTCGAAAAATATCCTTTTCAAGTGGGATTTTGCGATGAGGTGTGTCCGAAATGCGTTATATCGGAATTAGTTGCATTAAGTCATAAAATACTGCGTACTTTAGCGTCTGCATATATTTGTACCTTATTTACGCTTATTTTGTACGAATTTCTCATTTACCTATTGCAAAAACGTAGAAAAGTACTAGAATAAGTACTAATCTAAGCGTAATATTAGAATATTAAAATTCAAATAATTTAATTGGAAATTTCTCACAAAAATTAACCCTTCAACAGGGATTTTGCTTTGAGCTGTGACCAAAATTAGTTATTTCGGTATTAGTTGCATTAAAGTCATAAATTACTGCTTATTTTACCAGCTGCATATATGTGTACCTAATTTACGCTTATTTTGTACGATTTTCTCATTTCCCTATTACTATTACGATATCAAAAGAAGCTTGATGGCCGTTTCAACTCAAAGTAATTACGTATCGATTCATTTATTACTTTTACACTGAACGCCAGATTCATCCATGGCTTGCGTTTATACTTTACCATAAAACACACAACAAACAATAAAATTATTGTCAATCATCGACATACATTGCAAGTCAGTAATTTCAAAAAGTAACATGAGGAAATCTTTAATTTAAAAAATCATGACATACTATCAGTCACGTTCAGTCATCGCATCATCAAAGCAAAATAAAAATAACGACGCTAATTTGATTTTTTATCGTTATCAGGAAATCGCAATTTGTTTTCTCCTATAATGTCTACTTCCAGGTTAATTCTGTATTCTGTATTTTTTCGGTGCCAATGATGCACAGAAAAAGTGAATAGCTATTATCGTCAATCGTGACGCACGCAACCAACCATGCAACGATCAAAGAGTTGGCGCTGCTGCAACAAAAACTTTATAATGTAAATGTACATTCAAATCAAACCTGACTTAAACTATTACTTAAGCACTCAAAGTCTCGCTGCTCACTGAACAGCACTGCGATTCGATGGAAAATAAAAAGCAAAATTAAAACAGCTGTAAAGCTAAATTTATAGGTTATATAGTTTTTCAGGTTATAGCATATTTTTACTTAGCGGTTACGAATGCAGCTATAGCAACCAACAGCCAACTTATAAATCCCACATAAGTAAGTAATGTTAGAATGGAGCAGCCGAGCGAACACGAAGAAATAAAAAGTTAAAAGAAGTACTGTGTTAGTGGGTTACACATCGCAGGAATGCTCTACTGCTCGCATTGCGTTCACTGCGCTTGCGGCTACTGTTCACGCGCGCATTCCGTCGCACATGCTGTGCAATTAAGAGCGAAATGAAATTATTTCTCTTTTCGTTATTTGTGCGGCACGCCGGAAACATCAACGCGAATTTAACACCGAAATAACCAATATTTACGGCTGTGCAATCGTGGTATTATTTGATGCGTGTAGTTTCTTAATAATTTCTTAATTTTAACCGTATACGGTCGTTGAGTCGGATTAGCACAACTTGTTGCCAAGTCAGAATAGACGTAGAGTATGCCGTGTTTAGTAGTTTCGTCGTTTGAAAGAGCAAGTGGCCTTGTGACTTAACTTTCGCTTACGTTACTTTGGCCGTTTCTGTGCGGTGAGCAAGTTACATACGAGTTGCCAACAACTACTACATTGGTGGATTAGTTTTAGCATGCATTTTGCAAAAGTTAAAAATGAAAAGTTTACAGAATTTTATTTTACAAATAGAATTTTAAAATATTTTGTGTTTTTTGGAAGATGGTAGACATGCTATGAGGGTGAGCGTTGGCTTGGAACGCATTACCAGTTCCCTTTGGTTGCTGACTCAATGTGGTAAATACAAACAAAACCCCAACACAAGCAAAATTCTGAATCGCTGATAAGCAGTAATTTTAATGAGCCGCACGTCAAACACATGTTGTATGGTAATTAGGACGGCAAGTTGGTCGAAATCTTTGATGGAATTTTGGTCAAGCTGCAAGAGTAGGTACTTACCGAAATTAGGCCTCCTGCTGGCTTGAGCGAACGCTCTCCGTACGGTAGGTCGCTGTTCGATGGCGACAAAACCCACTTTCTACTGGTGACGTCGCTGTCGCACAAAAACCGCACACAGGTAGGATCGGTATAATATAATACACCTTGCTCGCGTCGTATTTCGCAAAGAACTTTTGCTTTTAAGCGGCGCGCACAACAACACTTTCTTCCACGCGTGACACGTCCGGCGCGGCGCGACGCTGATCAGCTGTCGTCGCTGCTGCTGCTGCTAGCAGGATGGAGAAGGTCGCCGGTGCGATGTCACAGCTGGTAGTAGTGCGATGATGCTCGATGTCGCTCACTTCCGACGCCGCAATTCGCATTATTCAGGATGAACGCCAAGGAGATGGAAAAAGTTTGCCAAAAAGACGCAGCACGGAGTTTTCCAGTTGTGAGGCGAAAATTTTCAGTCGAAATCAACAAAACTGCCGGCCGAAGAGATGGTTGTTGGCGTTGGCGAAAAAAGTGAAAACGTCTCGGCCGAAGAAGACAACGTGCGGACGAAGAACACCGGCGTAAAAAAACATATCACGCGCGTAAGGAAAAGAAAACGAAACAACGCGACGTTAGTGTCCGACTGGCATGACGGACAGCAGACAGGCTGACATTGTTTGGCGTCCCGACGCTTCTCTGTCACTGATCGCCCGTCATTCCTGCCATCGATCAATTTGGCGAAAACTCCTCGCAGGCGCGCACCACACTGACAGTTAGACAGGAGATCAGTCAGACGCGAGTGATCGCAGGTGGGCTGCAGGAGAGAACGTGTGGCGACTGACACGGCTGCCGGTTGCGGACTGACGGCACACCGAGGCACAGCCGGAGCGGCGGCAGGAGCAGAGCGCGAGCGAGAAACGATCGACTCGCGTGCGCGCGTTGGCGGTGGTGGTGGATTCCTGCTAGGCAGAAGTAGAACGAAATGAATGAACCGAACAACAACGTAATCGCCGGCGTTCTATTGCCGACGACGCGCAGAGCAGGAACGACCTATACCCGTTCCTATTGTGCGAGCAGGAGAACCGCAGCCAACAGGAATTGATGTGCGCATTGTGAGTTCATTGGACGCCCGTTAAAGGCAGCACATGTTAGGACCGTCTTTCTAAGATTCAAAATGTTTTCGAATAAAATATTTCAATGTCAACAACGTCCTTCATTGACACTTGTCATACAATCATATTAATACATCAGATTCAATGAATGATACAGATTCATCTTCAAGTATTTCTACTTTGAATATTAGTGACTCCAGGGTGCAAATTAAATCAGCACCTGCAATATTATACAGAAATCAAACACATCAATTGCAAAATGAAACTATTAACACGTTAAACGCATCTCCGATAGAAATTGATCTAGCGAAACATGAAGACGACGAATGTTTTGAAATTTTCCCATTTAATTACAACGATTACTTCAGAAAATCCAAAAATCACGAATATTCCACAAATGATTCAAGTCAAGCACTAACAGAAGAAGATTCTGAGCAAAATAGTAAAGTTTTAGTGTGTGATGAGTATTCTCAATCACCTGTAGATCTTTGTTATTGCAAATCTGAAAAATCTGAAGATGTAGAATTAAAATGCCAGATAACAACTTTTCGAAGCACAGAACAAGAGTATGTATCAAGTTTTAATGAAACGGAACCATTAACATACAGAGCTATTGAAGTACCATCAAAACGCCGTTGTCTTCACTATGAAATTCGTAGAGATCCTTATGAAGAATTAATAAATGACCTTGAAATTATGAAGATTCCACAAGTAAGGTCAAATTTTAAGAAGTCTATATCTGATTCCTGTTTGCATCGCCTAAGTGTTACCATTGGGATCAATACAAGTACGATTGAAGAATCAGTACAGGATCAATCTTGCACTGTAGATACACATGCAGTGGTTAGTAATATGTGTGGTACTTTAGACGAATCACGAACGTCAAGGTGTTGTTCATTGAGCCCTTTAAGTAATGCAACACCATTGTCTTCACCGAGATCTTCAAGTTCCATATCATCCCCTTCCTACTGTCGAGAAAGTTGTCCATCTTACAAAAAACATTCACTTGATAGTTTTCTAATTGATGAAGAATCATTAATTGCCTCCAAATCTTGGGCTTTCTCAGGTTCTTACAATAATAATGAAACACAACGTAACTACACTGTATTACCGCCTGAAAACAATGTGGAATATGATGAATTTGGTTATGTTCAGACACAAATGTCTTCGGGGTCTATTCACTCTTCCTGTTTGAGATTGAATTTGCCACCGGATAGCAATTCGGAGAGTCATATTACTGTTATTTCTGATGCAGAAACATATTCAGTTAATTGTGATACCAGACAAGTAGAACCTACGCTTCTATATCAACCGGAAATTGATGTAAAACCACAATCATCGAGAACAGGAACTAAATTAATGTCATCTGTCAGGAAAGCTTTTAGAAGACTTGGTAAACGGAAAGCTTCTGCGAGAGTGCAAAGGTTTTGTGATGATACTAACACACCTAGAAGAACCAAGAAAAAAAGTGGCGATTCCGGTGATCATGAATTGACGTATTTTCCTAGTGAGGAAGTGATGCAAACTGTAAATTATTCAGATTACATGCTGAAAACTGAATCATCAAATATGTCGCTAGATGAATTGATGGATAACATGAAAGAGTTAATAAAACCTATTCGAAATAGTGTATTTAAAGAATCTGAATCTACTAAAAAACCTAGTCAACAATCAATAACTGATCAATATTTTGATAACCTACCATCGATTTCCCCCGAATTACAAGATGAAGTTTTGCCGAAAAGATTTTCCATGGAATCTAATTGGGATAATATTGGTTCGGCTGCTTCGAAGTCATTAATGTTGGATCAACTAAGAACTAAATTGAAGATGTCTGGCTCTAGAGTTGCCCCCAGTGACGACAGTAATAGAGAGTCATCAAAACCTAAAGTTAATGAAAGAGGTGATGCAAAAACTAATGTTTTTGCAATTACCGACAGAAAAGAGCAAATAGTCTGCACAAAATTTTATGATATAGAAGCAGAGGAAACTCCTTTAGAATGTCTTGAAACAGCACGAAGAAGTGTTGATTTAGAAAGCGAAAAAACACCAAAAAAATGTAATCATTCAAAAGTAGGTTTTTTCGAAGATGTTGATGATGAAATACAAGAACAAAATATAAAATGTTGTACACTACGGTTTTGGAATATGGTATTATTCAATAGAAAAGAATCGACAACATTTAATGATTAGTGTTAAAGTAATGTTGGCAGGTTCTATTTAATCCAGTATCTGTATCTAGACGATAATGTTTGATGCAATGATCAAGATGAGGAAAACGGACCGTCATTTGCCCGGCGCATTTTCTCTGAATGTGAAACTCTTAATAACTGCACGCCCCGAACTCGTAAACGTTAATAACATCGCTACATGCATCCCCAACGAAGGACCAGAAAGTTGGAAACGAACGGGTGTGTGTGTGAATGTGAAATGACTAACATGCAGGCGCACCCGCAGAGGAGCAAATGAACTCATCCGCTTCATTGGAAGCACACGAAGGGCTACGCGCATTTAAGTGATAACGTCCAGGGAAATTAATAACGCTAGGTTTAATGTTTATTCACATGTGCATCATGGACCTGGAAATGTCCGCAACCCTCGTTGAAACTCTGTTAGTGAAACAGTCTTGGATATAAGTTATAGTTACGCAGATCATTTTCAACTACGTAAGAAAAATTAAAGGAAACTCGTCTTGATGCTGATGATGTTTTGGTATTCCCTAATGTCCACAAGTAACTTTTGGATATTATTAATTTGTTCATCTCCCTTTGGTCACAACGTTAATTCCCACCTCCGTCTAGTGAGTGCAATAAATATTAATTAATAACACATATAAACGTCATAAATAAAATTTCCCTGTTTAATTGACGCTTATTTTATTTGTTGTACGTTTAGTATTTCGCCGTTTCAAGCTTAATGATTCATTAAAGTTGCGCGCAAATTCCCCAACAAAATAATTCAATCTCCTGAGCTTTGATGTCGCGGATAAATTAATAATATTACAGAAATTCATAAACAAGTTGAGATCATCAAATGCTATTGGTTTATATTGTCCTTAGCGTTAAGTTAGTGAAGCGTTACTCAAAGAAGAGTTAGCAACTGAAACAGCAAACGCTCCGAGACGAAATATTACAATTTCTAATATTAATAGAATTAACAAAAGGCGGTGGAGAGAGATGACGGTGATTTCGAGAGTTGGCAGCGTTCAAAAGCTTGCGAAAGCAGATTTGTGAGCGCGCGAACGGAGCTTAGACCGAAACTTGAAGATGCGCGAGATAAGCTTCGGTAGTCTGCGAATTGCGACGCGATAATACCGATGGGCGATGGGCTAATGGGCGCCTAATTTAATTCGCCGTCTTTTCTCCACTCGCGAATTTATAATTCGTTTAAGTACGTTAGCGAAACCGTCTTAAACAAACTTTCGGTTAGCGTATTTTGCCACTCTTTATCAGCATCATACATCTTCATATTAAGTTATTGTTTTCCATACAGAGTGATGTACTAAAATCACAAACAACATCATTTAATTAATGTGATTTTCAACGTGTAGAAAATCACTAAAATAATTCAAGGCAATAGCTCATACTTCTCAGGCTGCTCATGGTTGCTTTATCGCTTTATCATCGCCGTTCTGGGTCTGTCTGTTTTACTTTGCATGGCGGCGTCTATCGCGCAACCCTTTTTGTTCCGTGTCTTTCGCGCGACGTATTAATAACTGCGTATAATAGCAACACGTTCGCGGGGGTGCCAAGCGGGGCGCTCGACGCTTCGCAGTCATCTAGTCTCTCATTGTGCCATTATGCTCCACGGGCATTGTAAATTTCGCGGCGACGACGACGTGCCGACGTTCTCCTGGGAGGCATCTTGCGCTAGCTGGGGCCAATCCCAGAGTGTTTATTATAAACAGAGAAATAAATTAGTTTCGGGCGCAAAACTTCTAATATGTTTTCCTAAGAGATTTTACACAAACTGAAGATTCGTATGGGATTAATATGACATCTTCACAGAGCGCCATCTAGAATTATGTCATGTTGAGGTTATGATGAGAGAAAGTGGCTTAGTTCACGTTTTTACCGTTTGAGGCGCTGGAGTTTCAAGAACGTGCCGTGTTAGAAAAGAAAGCAAGTTATTTATGTCGTCGCTAAAAAGAAACCTTCATACTACTTCATACCGCAATGGACGTCTTATTTCTAATTCAATTCCCGCTGGCGGCGGACTTTTCTAACGCTTCCCATTCTTTCATTCCACTGCTTTTATTTCCACCGCTATTCATGCGCCCGTTGTTGTATTGATATATTTTTTATTTCATTTCCGTCTCTTTACCGCTTCCTTTTTTTGCGCGAATTTTGGAAGCTTATATTTTATACTTACACACGTGTCACTTCAACTGTGGTGCTCCTGATTCTACTCGCTCAATTCGCACGAGTCAGTCGAGAGGTCTTTCATTCAACACTGGCGAAGACGGAGATGGTTCGCGTGCGCGTGAATGAAATCGTCTCGCGACGTTTTATTTGTTTCATCCGATTCTGATCTCTTCGCTGCCGCACCACATGACGACCATAAATTTGGCCGCCATTGTAATCGCGCCGCTAACAATGTATTGCACTTTCTGCAAATCCGACGCGATCCATTGAATCTCAAAGAAATTCTCTTATTACACTTTTTTCCATTCGCTTCGTGCACAAAGAACGAATCATAACTCAAATGAAGAAATATTAAAACATAGAGAAGTATTATTTATAAATTGTATGAATTAATTTTTAAATTCAACGCAGTTTCTTTGTTTGTATCGTAAAACATGTTTTCTTATCAAATATTACGACGTTCAATAAACTTTCGTTTGCGTGGCACAGGCTGCAATTACATTTTGATGAACTTTTTGATGTCTTCGTACGGAATACGAATATATTCTCATCCGATAGATACGTTACGGAATTTTATTTATGTTTGATGTCTAGGCCGGATGGTTATCAGCGCGCCCGCCGTTAACCCGTCAATTTCCCAACCCTTTAATAACTCTGCTTTGTTGCCCATTCTGGCGTGCGTTTTATTCTCGGTCCGTGTACGAATAAATACATCAATCCGATTCGCCGCAAAAGCCACAAACTATATAAAACATATGCTCACAAATGTTTGCGAAATGATTTCGTTTCAGACAAGTTTTACCCATGTCAATGCCAACGAATCAAATTGATTCTTTCTGAGGTAAACATTGAGTAAAATGATTTTGAATTTGAACGAATTTCCTAGCATAACTTTGGTCCGAATAGCGGAGAGTTTGGATTCTGCGCATCTTGCGGCGCAGATCGATTTTCCCATTTTCCTGCTCACATCCGCACCGCATCTCAGTGAAGTTCTCTTCGGGCGTTCGCGTCGTGTCAGTCGAGTCAACTCAAAATGGTGCTAAAGTGGGCGTAACACAACATTGTTATTATCCTGAAACCTCATCTCGTTACAATCCTTACACAGATTTCCACGCGAAAATGAAACGCGTATATTGTTATTTATTTGTTGTCTTTATAGTTTGTTGCATTCAAGATGCCAGATGTGATTGTGAGTATAATTTATTCCATCTTATTCAACACCATTTACTTGATTACGTTTTTGTTTTAGCAAATGTTATGCAGATTGAGGCGAACCCAGACGCCAAACGACTTTACGATGACCTGCTGAGTAATTACAATCGTCTAATTAGACCAGTCATAAATCATACGGAAACATTAACTGTATGGTTGAGCTTGAAGTTGTCACAGCTGATTGAAATGAACCTGAAGAATCAAATTATGACTACAAATCTATGGGTTGTCCAGGTGAATACTTTTTGCATAAAAAATTTAAATTTTTATCTAAATTTTTGTTTTAAATAAATATTTTCATTAGAAATGGAATGATTATAAACTTCGTTGGGATCCGGAAGAATATGGCGGAGTTGAGATGTTATACGTACCATCCGAGCATATTTGGTTGCCTGACATTGTACTGTTTAACAAGTAAGTTGTTTGCATCACCACATATTGTAGTTTTAAGTTGTTCAAGCATAGTTCCGATGTGTTTAGCGCTTATTCCAATCAATATTTGACACATTCGATACGCTGTTGCCATAATGCACTTCCGGTAATCTGGTAACGGTAATGGTAACTGTAACGCATCTTTGATGGTTAAAATGTTCGTATCTCAAGGGCCGTTATCCCTTAATCTGTAATCTCCTGGCGCGGGCATCGGATACGGAAATTGATTCGCTGTGTGCATTTCAGCGCCGACGGCAATTACGAGGTAACTTTGATGACCAAAGCGACGCTCTCATACACCGGCGAAGTGGTGTGGAAACCGCCCTCCATTTACAAGTCTTCTTGCGAGATCAACGTACAGTACTTTCCCTTTGACGAACAGAGTTGTTTAATGCGTTTTGGTTCTTGGACCTATAATGGGTTACAAGTAAGTTATTCTCAAATATTACATAATAACAAATATAAAAATATAAAAATTATTTTAAACCAGGTGGATTTAAAACATTGGGATCAAGCTTCCGGCAGTAACATCGTGAAAATTGGCATAGATCTCTCCGAATTTTACTTATCAGTAGAATGGGATTTATTGGCCGTTCCAGCGACCAGAAATGAAGAGTTTCGAGAATGTTGCGAAGAACCATTCACAGATATAACGTTCAAAATAACAATGCGACGTAAAACCTTATTTTACACCGTAAATCTCATCATTCCCTGTGTGGGCATTACATTTCTTACTGTACTAGTCTTCTACTTGCCTTCGGAATCCGGCGAGAAGACCACACTCTGCGTCAGTATACTTCTGTCATTGACTGTATTCTTCCTCCTCTTGGCCGAAATCATTCCGCCGACATCGTTAGCAGTGCCATTATTGGGCAAATATCTCTTGTTTACTATGAGTCTTGTTACGACCTCAATATGGGTCACTGTATGTGTTCTAAATGTATACTTTAGGTAAGACCTACAAACATAAAAGTGATTAGTTCCTAAACAAAGCATTTTATTAGGTCACCGTCAACACATAAAATGTCTCCGTGGGTACGAAAAATTTTTCTGGAATTTATGCCCAAAATTCTTATCATGCGCCGAACTACTTATTCCATGCCGGAATATGATGATAATCAACCTCCTAGAGGATATACTAATGAAATGGAAATGCAGTGAGTAAATAATGATATCTAATTGTTTATTACTTACTTTTTAAGGATATGTTTGTATTTAATTTGATTTAGATTAAGTTTTTAGAGCACTTTTTTCCATATTATTTGATAAATGTGATAATTTACGGCACAAAATGCGTTTTTCGTTTGTTTTCCTGCGTGCAAAATGCCCCGATAGATTGAATATGGACGAACCTTTTACAACGGACTTTAAAATCACCACCAGGGAACCCAGTTTCGTTCTGCAGAATCAAGAAGATGAGAAAATCAAAGCACACTCATCCAGTAAGAACTAACTTATTTTAACCGTATAAAAAAGTTAATCAATTATTTTTAGTGTCTGGCTCATCACCGATGACTCCTAAAATTTTGTCTTCCAATGTGTTGGCGGCTCTTCAGGGTGTACGCTTCATTGCTCAACACATTCGAGATGCTGATAAAGATAACGAGGTTTCTTTTTCCATTAAAAAATATTTTTTGATGTTTTAAAAACTTTTCTAATAATTCCACAGGTTGTTGAAGATTGGAAGTTTGTTTCGATGGTTCTGGATCGTTTCTTCCTTTGGCTCTTCACCCTAGCGTGTATTGGAGGTACCTGTGGTATAATCTTTCAAGCACCAAGTCTTTACGATACACGAGTGCCGGTTGATCAACAGCTGACTGAAATTCCTCTCACGAAACTATTTCAACTGCCACCGTCGCATGTTCCGATGCAATAAATCTACAATACTCCAACATACATGCTACTCAATCTATCTATATCATAATTGATAAGTACATAAACAGCGCGAACGCACTTTAAAGTAATACACCAAAACATTTTGATTAAAATATATTACGCAAGTTGAACCGATGTTAATCAGTATTGAAATTGATTTCGTTTAAATTGTTATAGTTTTATGGACGCAAGTGATGCAAACCGCTCGAATGTTATGAATAAAATTAATGTGAAACTTCATTTCGGATGCCATTGTTTCGATCAATCATTCCATTGTTTTGTATGTTAAAATTAGTTCAACCTCATTATACATTCAATGTGTTTTATTTGCTGCGTGACAATAAATGTCACGTTCAGATAAGGTTGTAGTTGAAACAAGTGTCGGGCTTATTTGGACCGAAAAGTTCGCAAACCGCAGCCTCCAGGTTGTTAACAGCAATCTCTTCCAGATGGTGGTTGTAGGTGTCGTTAAATATGACGAAGGGCACATATTTAACTTCTGGGACATTTTCATGCGTGCGTTTTCCGTATGCTACTTCTAATGTGGTAGCATCACGCAGCATGCACAATTTATGTCGGTCCCATGATAAATTAGATTTTTCCAAACACTGAAAACGCATATTTAATATAGGCAACCATGTCATCGTAACTTAACCCCAACTGTATTTGAATATTGAAATAATATTTACCCGTTTCACCTCCATGTCTTGATAGTTATAATTCATGAGACACGTCAGAGCCATAACCACCTTAGCATTTCCTTTATCAACGCCCTGTTGAATCACACATGCGTGGACGCGATTTCCGTAGCATTCTTTTTCGCCATGTTGGCATTTAAAATCGTACATGCCATTCTTTCTTTGTTGTACCTTTAATCACAGATTATGAAATATTTTTATCGAAATTATCACGCAACTTACCTTACAATGACCAAACGGAATTAAATCCAACACTAGAAGTTTTGAATACTTCATTGTCACTGGATACAACTGCTGCAGCATAAATTTGATGCTGAAAGGACAATAGCTTTCATAAAACAATGTTATTTTAATTGGATTAGTGGGTTGGCTCACTGCGCCAGGTATCACCATTCCATTATAGTTGACATCTTGCGAATTAATCTAAAATATATAAATCATAAACTAATTCTAATAAAAATATTGCTCTATACCTTTGAAGTTAAAATTGAGACGAAAATTAACACGAATCCGTAGATTTTCATTTTGATAAAAATGTTAGTATTATTGATTCGACTGTTGTTTGCAGACTAAACACACACAATCGATAGATTCAATTGTCTCCTTGAAGGTGATTCGAAAACAAAGTTCAATTATAAGTATGTGCAAGCCAAGGGTCAGTTGAACATGGTCACTTGGTCACTTGTTCAACTTTCCAACCCAACAACACGAATAAAAACTTCGCACACAAATATGTTTAAACTGCCTGGCATCGCCTGATAAAATATGAACAATACCCAAGTGTATTCAATAGTTTATGACGAACAATGACGAGATTACTGCATTCAAATTCACAACTTTTTTGTTTGCCATTACTCGTTAACAGTGTTTTATAATAGGCAACCAAATTTACACTCAATATAAACGAATCCTGGCTGGAGGTAATGACTTTATTTGTAAACGTATTTATTATAACCGCCGTACTGTAAAAACCTATTTGTAGAAACACGCTGCAGGTAAATTGAGCTTTGTTTATTCTTTCCATTAATGGACATGTTGATAAAAAAATATTTTAAGATTCGCTGAGCAATTTGATAAATTCCGGCGTGTCGCCATCGTCGTAAATGTGACGATCTCGTACTTTGCGATGGAAGGTGTGATGTTTTTCTTGAATTGCAGCGTCGTCCAGAAATTGATCGCTTTGTTTGTATTTTCGCGCTGAATTAATCGCAAACATCATTGTCACATAACACGTCATGATGAATAAGCACCAAAATATTAAATTTGTGCAGATTTCTTTAGCTGTACAAACTTTATATTTGTCTTTATCCGAATAATTCGATTTTGATTTGGTCGAATCTTCAACTTCCGAGGTATCACTATCTAGAATGTTTTTCATTGGTGTAAAATAAAGTTAAAACATTCAAATGACAATTGTCAGCAAAATATAATGATTTATAAGTGACATATTAAATTTGAAATATTTTTAGAAAGCAAACCAAGACAAGGAACGTTTTGACGGGCAATTATTTGGTCTCGGTGATAATTGCTCACAAACAGTGCCTAGAAAATCATACAAGGCATCAGATTGCATATATGGATCATATACATTGTTAAAAATAATTGTTGGAACAAATGTAATAATCGGATCCAACGCCAAGGTCCGGTCGCCATGTTTGGCTAAAAGTGTTTCCTTGAGATCACCACGCATACAATTGAAAATTTCGACCGGAGACATGGAATTTTGATTGGCACACTACAAATTACATGTTATTTGTTGTTGTTTATAAACAGATAAGTTTTTTTATAAATAAATATCTTACTCTTTCAATATTGGCAGGATTTACAAGATCGTATCTTGACGAGCTCATTAGGCAGAGCAAAAAATTAACTTTGGAGTTTTCGGTGACGTTTTGATGAACAGCGCATGCTTGAATTTGATTTGCGTAACATTCGTTTGGTCCATGATGACAGCGAAACGCTACTTTACCATTTATTTTAAAGTGCTATTCAAAATTTAATGCATTTCTTAATAAATTCGAAGAAATATTGTTTTACTTACATTTGCTTTACCATAAGGTATAAAATCAATGGAAATACGATCACCTATAACTGGATAAGCTGGTTTTAATTGTGATGTAAAAAATCGAACACTATCAGGACAAAGCGCCTCGTAAAAAACGGCAACTTTTAATTTCTAAAAAGAAAACGGAAATAAAATTTGTTGTAATACTTACAAAAATTGGGTTACCTGTGTGCACATTGCAAATCCACACATTGATAATATTATTATCCAATTCATTGTTTAAATATATTAGTATTTAATAAAACCGCTGTAGTTTTAGATAAGAAAATATAAAAATAGGCCAAGTCTATTGCGTGTCAGGGCTCGGTCCGTCTCCGGTCACGCAGTATCAGCTTCAACCGCCACTGACATGAATGCGATGCGTTTTATAAACATTTGTATAAACATATCTTCTTAATTAAATTAGTCTGCCACTTCAAGTGGTCCGCCGAACGCAATTGAACACGTTTCCTAGCGATGCAAACAAGCTACATCTTTTTTATCAACAATCATTATCAAACAATTTTTTATTTATTTTATGCCTAACTATGTACTTTAAAACGCAAACACGATTGACCTATTTGGTCAATGTAATTGCAATATATTTGCATAAGAGTAATTAAACGGAAATAATATATGTACATTGTGGTGCGGGTATGTTGGGTGGGTTGCCTATTTTTTTTCAAATACAAAATTATTTTATGTGATATTATCAAAATAATCGTTATTATAATCGTTTATTATTTTCGTTAAATTGTTAATTCTTTCATTAGAATAAACATAATGTTAATGAATTTCAAATGAGTAGAAAATGTATCAAAATTAAATATTTAATTAAAACATTAATTGTAATTAGTAGTGAAATGTAAATAATTAACGCTACTAATCAATTAAACGGATAAAATCCACCCGAACATAATAAATACAAATGACAAGATAAATCAATAATTAATTCAAATCCCATATAATTTTTATGTCCTCATTTCTAGTAAGGTTAATTAGGCTTGTTAAATGAAAACAAAACAAGCAATAAATATTCTAATTGCATATTAGTGCGACACCCGTGGCGACACCTGTTGATAAATGTTATAAACAAATATAAAATAAAGATATTTGTTACTACAAATTAAATTTACAGTTTACTATATGCAGATGTCGCTGTTAAACACATTTTATAACTTTATTTATATTTGAAATACAAACAAATGTGTCATACTTAATAAAGAAAGTAGAAGTTGCAGTGATTCTTGGTGAAATGCCACGTGTCCCTATTTTACTCCTTCAGTGATAAAATTGCATCGTAACTTATAAAATAATTGATTAATTAAGTATGCATGCAATAAACAATTGATACTTGATGTGAATAATATATCCAGTTGCACAGTTGATGCACTTATTGATTATACGTCACAAGGTAAGTGAAATCAACAGAAATCGATTAATTGCTTGCGCATGAAAAGAACTTCGATTCGATTTATACAATATGCGAGGTTGAAGTTTCCACATAATTTATTATACAATATTTAGTAATTACACGATATTGTAGCTGTACCACGCCGTCTCACGTAATACTCGTGTTCTTATCGACCGGTGTGTGGCATTATTTGACATGCTTGGCATTTATCATCAACCCATTGTTGAAGTAAGGTGTTGCTATATTTACAATACTGCGTTCTTTCAGTGAGTCAAAAACTCAGGACTCTGGACAAGTGATAAGATTTGGATATTAATAAAAATGTTTGTGGTTTTTTGGAAATTCTTCGAATTTTTGGTAGGTTTTTGAAATTATCTGCTTCCTTTAATTGCTAGGTAGATCAAGTTGTGTTATTTGTTTTTGTTGTAGCAATACGTAGTTGGATCGCGAAAGGAAACAAAAGAGAATAATAAGAAGCCAACAGGAAACGGATGTCAGTTTCAGCAAGGCGCCGGCAGGCCACAATTAAAATGCAGTAAGTATATTAAAGTTTGCTAATTTTGAATCTAATTACGTGAACAATACTTCGAGTTGTGGTATAAGTACACAAGCTAGCGAGTGGTATGATTGAGTTTCTTTTTTGTTTATTTTTGCTATGGCAACGTTATGTGCGCACTTTAGATGAATTAAAAGATTTACTACAAGTTTTTATAAGAAAACAAAATTATTATAATTGAAAAAACTAGAAAATATATTCAAATAAGGTATGCAACTAAAATTACATTTCATTAATTTTAATTTCTCCACCAGAAGCCTACATCAATCAAAAATATGTAAAAAATTTAAATATTATTCAAATTAACAGGTTTTTAGCAATAATAAACGGTAAATCAATCTACAACTAATAAAAAATTAAATATTACTAATTATGACTCAAAAAATAAGGCTTTTCTACTTTTCTTTGTGCCCACAATTAAACATAAATATTTGATTTCGTTAGTAATCGAAATGATTAATAAATAATAGAAACAGAAATTTGGAATAAAATACTTTGAACTTTTGTAACAGTCTCCTACGCATGGAATCATTCGGATCATTCACCATACTTAATTACGTGCATTAGTACGAACATCATATTACAAATTACGCTCGATTTTGTTTGCGTCATTAGCGTATCGTCCGCTTGAAGCGACATCGATGATGATATCTCGGATTCCCGATGAGTCTGCGATCCGTAGACATATCAATTACATTATTGCACCGTGTGTATTCGTAAGTCATAAAACAATCAAAAAAGTCTCAAATTGCGGCAATTCACAAAAAAAAACGACTTAATAGATTATTAAAGTAGAATTTAGATGACTTATTAGTTAATTTGTTTATAAATAAATGTAATGCTTATAAATTACATGTTTTTAGAAGACATTACATTGTTTTTTATGGTTTTATACAAATAGTAATTTGTTTGCATTTATACTTATTAAAAATATGCGCAACATACAAACACAATGTTATTACTTTACACTGAGGTAAAGATAACTATGAAAACTTAGTTTTATTAGTTAAAATAGTAGTTATGAATAATTTAATCACTTAACGACTTAATTAAATGATTAATCATTTAGTATTACACCTTAGAATACATTGTGGTATTGTAATATACCTTATTAATTAATCCAATAAGAATGATGTATTGTGAGAGAATTTGCAAAGTAAATATGTACTTTAGACTGAAGTACCAACGTTGTAAATGATGTAATTGAGATAGGAACTTGTTTTAAAGATTCGCTCGCCAAGTGCTGTAAATTTCCATTGCTTGAGTGCTTTACCAAATTTAAAGGCCGAATTATTAAAATGTATGTTGGTAAACAATGCGATTTATAAAGTAATATAATGTAATAATTACGGGATATGGTAGTACAAAGTTCTCATAAAATGACAACATTCAACCGCAATGGTTTCACATTTCACGTTTTTGTTTGTTTTACTTGAAATTATTCGGTTCAATGTTAACTAAAGTGGATTTAATGACGGAAAACCCGTTTTCGTGAGTTAACGCAACTTATTATTTTTTTAACAAATTCCTATTTGTTACAACGCAAATTATTTCAATTAAATAATGTGAGTGTAAAATGTGGTAATATACGGACGGTCTAACCACAATGCTTTGTTTTTTTTTAACAAATTTTGCATTTTACAGCATCATACTTTGCAAAAAATTGTCAGGAATTATGTACCCAGGGCCCCAGTGAGTGAATAATTATATGTATTAGTCATAAATCCTTGGTATTATTTTATCGTAGATCAATTCATATTTATTACCATTTTTCTAATTAAACTAGATAAATCTACTTCGATCGACATTCCACGTTATGAATGACAATATTTATATTAATTTTTAGGCAATTAATATGCCTATCTAACACTTTAGATTACGCCAAGATAAACTTTATATGTTCATCAGTATTCGTTGCAAGATTAAAGTTCAAACAAACCAAAATTCCTATGCAAAAACAATCGTTTTCACTAGAATTGAACAATGGGTATTTATGAGTTTAGTCTAAAAATATGTATAGCGCAATAAAAATAAAACGTCAACAAACATTAATCACGTACATACAATCAGTGCAATTTTTAATGTTTTTGATGCTAAAGCGTAATTAAAAATGGAATTTTGAAAACACTTAAACAAACATTGCGATAACGCTTGTGTTAATACTTGCATAGAATTTTGCAACAAACACATCGAAATAATTTTGGAAGTTTAAGATTCTCGTATAAAATTTCAATGCAATAAATAAGCTTTTGATTGATCTTGCCGTAGGTATTCATTTGGCAACATTTAATGTTTCTAATAGAAAGGCGCCATGTTTATACAGAATGCAACTGCGTATATTAATAATGGGTGTGCGCCAAAGTTAAAAGTTTTATTTTAATTTTATTTTAACCTTTGTCGAAAGAATATACGTCGTATTATTATACATATATCATTTTCACATAATACAGAGTTGACGTAGTTCAAATTTGAGGTTAGTATTGGTGGTGGCCTATGTTTAGCTACATACAAACATTAAAATGAAGATTTGAACTTTTTTTAATGTTTCTAATCATTTATTACATTAACTTTCTTAAATTGCCAGGTTTAAGTACCTTGTAAATGTTGTTGTAAATATAGTTGGTAAATTTTAAGCAATGAATGATAGCAATGTTAAAAAAATACATTTTGCGCTAATATAACAATTAAAAAATGGTAATTTACGCATTATCGTAATTTTTTAATCTTTCTTACACAATAAGATTAACAAGATTAATATTTATAATACTTCCGAAGGATATCAATCATTAATCGGAAATATTAACGACAATAATGAATTGCACATTACAATCCTAGACTTAAGCTTATCATTGATAAGAGTTCTCTCACACAAGCATAACAATCAACATACTATAAATACTATCAGGACACGAGCAATATCATGCAATATAGAAGTGTCGAACGTAATCGATGCGATATCTTATCAACCCACACATCATTTTAATTGAAAAGATAAAAAATGATTCAGACGACAAATTCGAATATAAAACGCGAGTACAATTGAGTCTCGAGACGATTCACGTTTTCGATTTCGCGTACTGAAATTCGACTCCAGTTATCAACGTGTTAAATTGATTAAATTATTATAACAATAATCAATTATAATTATTTTACACATTCCACACCAATACTATCACCATGACTTTTGAGACTGTTGAAACAATTTGTAAGTAACTTAATAATTTATTTCTATTAATTTTTAACGATTATAAATTTGATTATTTATAAATTAATTCATTGCACGTGCAAACAACATGCAAAATGAGTAATAAGTGAAAGAATCATCTCACAATCACAATTAATCAATCGCTCCGCGTGCAAGTCATGTGCTTCACGCTGAAATGTTACTTAAGTCAATTTATAACACATATGACTTCATGTGCACATCGTAAAACCAAGAGTGAACAGGTTTGTGTTGTTTAAACGTTCATTAATACCGGCTTACAAACAATAAAAATTATGTTTGAACTCGAGAAGCGAGCACAAACAAAGCGTAATTAGATTGACAAACCACGTGCTTATTTTCGTACGTGTTTTGCATGCATTAACTACGTAGCGTAATTGTACACACATCTTCATAAAAACATCATGAACTTGACAACATTTTTGCAAATTTAAACAATTACATTATCAAGGCTGAGAACAAACCAGATTGAATTGGAAATATCCAAATAAATTACTGAATTAAATTTTTTTGAATGTTTTGTGATTTGAATGACCAATACGCTCCGCCCACTTATACTGTAAAGTACATTACGCATACTAAGTGCAAATTCACGACGAAGAAGACACAACAGAAAGCAAAACGGAACTAAACATGAAACACGCGCGCTACCTGCCCAGTTTCCTTTCTACTCTAACGCGCGTAATTTCGCATCGTGTCTGCTTGTTTGCGCTTCGTGGAAAAGCAGAATCGCAAATTGTTTGTTGTTTGCCGCTGCCTGTGTGTAGAAGTGTGCGCGGCCCATAAATGACGAAATGACGAGTGCGCTCAACACTGAGCAGCAATCGCCGGTTTGGTGTCGAGCGAAGCGGACGCGTTTCTTCAGCAATTCAAAATCGTTAAAGTTAAACATAAAAAGCAATTGACTTGTAACAATCGATTATTACAAAAAGTAACCATGCCCCATTCGCACTTGATTGCAGGCCTCACGAAGAATGACTGCGTGTGTCCCACTGAGGACTTTAGGACTCAACGCAGACCTTCATACAGCAATGGTAAGTCTACAACTTACTTAAGTGTTTTAGTCTTAAGTCATGGGTCATTATCTTTTAATGCGGGCATTAAAAGATTTGTAATTCAAATTCTAGCCTACTTTCACAAATTAAATTTTCAAATAATAAATAACGAATAATTTCAGACGAGGATGCTCATATTATGGTGGAGGAATGGCGTCTGCAAAGTGTCCAGTCCCCAATTGAATTGAAACATGAAGACAGCAATGAGTACGACCACTTTGACCCACTCGAATTCCACGGACACTGGGACGATGAAGGCAAAGCAAAAATCGACAACAACGGATTTACAGGTAATTTAAATGACCACGAAATTTATGACTTTACTAAACCAAGTGTTTTTGTAGCCACATTGAGATTCATCGATCGCAAAATGCCGATTTTGGTGGGCGGGCCATTGCACGAAGATCACTACGTGTTTGAGCAGCTGCATTTCCACTGGAGCGAGGACGATCACAGCGGATGCGAGCACATTTTCGAGGGCAAAGCGTAAGTGAAACATGTTTACAACATGTTAGTTATTGCAGCTGTATAATATCATTTGTAATCTGATAATTACATCCCAATACAATGCGTTGAAAAATTACGAACGTCAAGGTCACCTTTTTACTAAAAATTTAGTCGAGCTTGACAAATTGCGGTCGGTGTTAATTGTTTATTGTTGATCATGGTCAAGATATTAATGTCGCATGACATTTAAGTTAATTTTATTTTGGCGTAACCCATCTTCTAAATAGATTATTCAATTACATTTGGCACGCAATTGACTGATCATGTGCAATTTAAAAGTCATTTATTTCTGAAACTGAAATTGTTGACCACAACCCAACTAATAATGCGTTTTATTGTTTTAGATATTCTATGGAAGCTCACGCCGTGCACTATAATCAAAAATATGGATCTTTTAAGGAAGCTGTTAACAAACATGATGGTCTTGCTGTTGTTGCCTTCTTTTTGCAAGCTACTGACGAATACGAGAATCCTTGCTTTAATAAACTCTGCGAAGCGGTTAAAGATATACAGAAAATTGATTCAGACACAAATGTACCAGCAGATTGCCTCACCTGGATTGAGAAAACAGCACAATGCAAAGGATATTACACATATCAGGGCTCTTTGACAACCGAACCTTATTTTGAAAGCGTTACTTGGATTATTTATCCGAGACCTATTCACATCTCACGGAAACAAGTCGACGCTTTCAGACGTATGAAATCTACATCATGCGAAAAGCATCACATTGAGAACAATGTCAGACCTTTGCAGACTCCAATCAAGAAACTCGATCTGATCTATGTCCGTACACATAGAAAATCTGAGTAAAGTGCCTCAAAGTTAGTAATCTGAAGTGGATTATGTTTTAATAATCCGTAGTGGTAGTATTGTTTGTAATTTATATATAGATTTTATGACAACGACGTGAAAATTTTAGAATTATATTTATATAAAGTGAGAAGAAAGTAAAGATTATTAGATGAGAAGAAATCTATGTATCATTTGAACTTATATCTGCGCTAGAACATGATGGTGTACTAGATAAGCAACATTCTGAATTATGGAAACTTGAGACTCTTTTTGCCACTTCAGTGGAATCAGTTGTTCTACCACAAACACAAACTTCTTTTTTAACATCCTGAGGCAACAAGCCATCACTAAGATTGACAGTAATATCACTGCAAATACTAGTCTGTACGTTTCTTTCTGTGATAATCTCTTCTGGTGTCATTGTAGTTTCACCGTCTTTTAGTTTACCAGTACGACAAGGTCTTATTGCAAAGACGTCGCCTTCTTTCTCTGGTATTTTCCGTACCTTTTGCGGAACGTAAGCTTGAATCACATTCCAAATAGACGATGACTTTCCAATTAAATCTTGTTTTGGCTGTTCAACAACTTTTTTTCTTACAATGGACGATTGAGAATATTTAACACTTTCTTCAACAGTGTCTCCATATGTAAGCATTTCAGAAATCTTTTGATTCAAATTAATACACTGAACTTGGAGACCTTCGTCCAAAAGTAGACTTCTTTGTTGAGAGAACTTAATACGTTGAATTTCAGCCGGGCCTGGCCTATCATCAGAAATCATACCATATACAACTTCAAGGTCATCCACAAAATCGCAAAGATTCTTATAGAACACAATATATATGTTATTACGATAGTGATCAACCTTATCATGTGGTATTAAGTAGAACCAGTTTTCATCTTTTGTATCAACTTCTTCCATAGTGACATTTTCTGCATCTGGATTCTCAGATTCGTCAATGGCCGCTGTACTAAGCACGATCTCTAACTTACTAGTAGACTTGGATGTCCTCTTCGTTTCTTTGCTTTTTATGGAAGCACCATCTTTCTTTTTCTGGTCATTCCCTTTGGTTTTCTTTCCTTGTAAATTAGTTTTTGACTGTGTAGCTGATTGCATTGCATCGAAACGTGCTTGATAATCATCTAAAGGTATTGCTAATGCCCAAGCTGGTTGAGGCGTGCCTCGTATTTTTGGAAAGTCATAAAATGCTTTTGAATTTATATCACAATTCAATAACTGGTCACAATTCATGTGTGATTGGTTAAAAGAATTCCTATGTATCTCTAATGGGTCTGGGCGTTCTAAAGAAAAGTATTTCTTACACATATCTTGAACGTCCACTGATATTTTATCTATATAGGAACAAAACAAGTTGTAAGCCATTTTGAAACGTTGACAATATAGGTTTTGTTGTATGACAGGCGAGCGTAGTTTTAAAATAATTTCTTCAAGGTGATTAGATAGTGTTTTGGGCAAGTCTTCTCTTTTTGGTTCTTTTATTTTAGAAGTGTCATCTTTCTTACCCTTTTTAGATAATGTTTTAGACGATTTCTCAGAAGCATCCTTTTCTTTTTTGGGTTTCTTATCTTCCCTCATTTTGTCTCCTTTGCCACCTTTCTTCGTTAGTGTTTCTCCTAGAAACATTCTATCAAGCCTCTGGCGTGTTTCATCTCGCGTGACTTTATTTTGTTCAATAATTTCAAACACATGATTGTAATTTTCTGTTAAGGTGTTAACTCTCTCAAATGCCTCACGATCTTTGGTGACAGTTCTTAAATCATTTAAGTTAAGGGACCAAAACTCTGGATGTTGTTCTAAACGTACTGATTGATAGAACGCTTCCAACTCGTCTACTATTTCTTTATCATAAAGATATTTTGGTCGGTCATGAATTGGATCAAAAGTTGAATTTAATGCTTCAAAAATTATACCTTTATCATACGTATATGTTTTGATAAGTTGATCAGTTGATTTTCTTGAAGGTACATCTTGTAAAATATCGTCCAAACAATCACGGATCAACCTGTATCTGACTCGCTTCTGAATCATTTGCTCATATTCGTTGCATTTTTCAACATTATCAACTTCTAAAGATGACGCATTTAATGATATATGAATGGAAAGTTTTCCGAACCACAAATCAGGAACCACTGTCATTTTTAACAATTGATCGAAAAATCCACATTTTGGATTTTTAAACCAAAACGGCACATCAATTATTTGACAAGGCATGATAATATGGTAATTTCTGTCAAAAAAGAAAGAATTTCCCGAATTTTTCGATTTAGATGGTGTGACAAAATTGGAAATTTTATTTATTTCTTGAAAAGATATTCGCAATGTCCATGTACTGTGATTCTGTAGAAAAAGTTTAGACATTTTAGTATCTTCTCCACAGGCTGTATCAAAAATGACTGATGTTTTAATTGCACCTTGAGAATCTTTCAAGATTGTCTGGTCATTTATCATCAAATATTTAATTGAACTTTTATCAGACCTTGTTTTAAATGATGAATGCGATGATTCTACATCGGTTCGTGGACTGCAAGCACATTTTCGTAAAATCGATTTAGATTTTTCAATCAATGGTGAATTCAGTGTTTCCCCAATTACATAAATACTCTCTACATCAGGAACATGTGGTTCTATCTTCTTCAAACAGCAACTATCAAGTCTTTTAAGAGCGTCGTCTTTCCGTGATTTACTTCCTAATGGTTTATCTGTGAGTGCTGTTGCGAATAACTTTGGGATACGTATATATTCCAATGAAGGGACAACAAAACGTTCCAGGCGACTGAGATGAATGAAATATTCCTGAGGCTCATCACAAATCTGCTTCAATTTCGGTGGTAATTTCCACCACATAGGATTACCTCGATATTTATCAAATTGACATGGTACTTGCGCGTAGGTTGCGACGGTCCGTTGTTCTTGAATCCGGCGATGTTTTTCAAGACTGTTCATTAGCAGTTGGTCTTTTGGGCGTGCAATTGATTCGCACAGGTAGTTTCGAATACGTTCCGACTTTCTTTGATTGCGGTCCCATACTAAAAGTCTTCGATCTTCTTTTATATTTTGCTCGTGTTTCCAACAATTGCAATTCGGCACGCATAGGGTTTCAGAGCGCAATTCTGGCAGACCTTCCATTTTAAAACTAATTATGTTGATGACAATTAAAGCAGAATAACAGTATTTGTTTTTTCTATGGTGACCATAGAAAAAACCATCGTTTCATCGTTTGCCTTTTGTGAATCACAATAAAGTTGTTAAAAAAATTTGCATATAGAACATTTGGCATTAAATATTAACCAAAAGAAATGGATTTATATCCACCATTATAAAAAAAATTAAATAGTGAGCAATTGTCCATGTGCGCAATCGTCCGTGTGAGTAAAAGTCCTGTGAGCAATTGTCAATGTGAGCAAAAGCCCTGTGAGCAATTATCCGTGTGCGCAGTTATGACTGTGGGCAGTTGTCTGTGAGCAGTTGTCCTGTGAGCGATCGTCTTGGGGGCAAATGTCCGGTCACGAAAAATGGTAAAGCACTGTAATTTATTTATGAGTGTTCATTGCTATCTTAGACACCTAAAAAGTTACTAAGAAAAAATACTGGTTGCATAATACACTAGACTAGAAGCTGCTTCTAAGGAAAGTCAAGATGTCTAGATGTTCGTTCGAACGTGTGCAAGTAATTATTGTCTAGAAAAAATTAAGATAAAAGTATGTGTAACCAATGTACTTTCGCGGAATGATGCTAAAGCAGCCACAAAGTTTGTCATGTTTATGAACCTACATTTGCAGGGAAATATATATTACTTGCATTTCAGTGACTTTGCTTCATTGAAAACACTGAAACGACTTATTATTATGTTTCATTCACACAGTAGATTAATCAAGCAAGATTAATATTTGCAGAAATTTAACCTGAAACTTGCTACCCAATTAGCTCTTTTCCATTTTGATTTCAACAAAACAAACAATTTGAAGAAATCACAAATTGCACAAGTAAAAAAACCATAATTTTCAACCATCAATTCATATTTCATAACAATAATGAAAAATTATCACACATTAGATACTTTAATATAAATACTTGATCATCCACAATCATCATCAATCCTTCATTCACAAATTACTTCATTTCTTTGACATCAGGTTGCCGTAATCTGACCTCTTTCTTTAAATTCATTGTATGTTCCTTGAACAACTTAAAAGTGTAGTTGTCATACTCTGGAGGCACTGGTTTGACACCAGTAGCCCAATAGAAGATCTCCCAATCATTTGATGGTTGATTAATAAGCTTATCATACTCTTCCACCTCCTCATAACTCATATCTTGTAGATATTTATCAGCAAATGTGCTCAATAGCAAGTCGTTTTCTAGCATCCCGCGTTTGCGTGACTGATACAAGAGGCGCGATTTGCGAGTGACGAGATCCTCATCACCTCTGTGAACCCTCCTTGGCAGCTCAATGTAATCATCTGGAGGTTCAATGACTTGGCTGCTCATGCGAATAGATGTCAAATGGCGAGAAACTGCTCTAAACTGTAAGAATATAAAAATAAAGATGAAGACATTACGTAATAAATGTAAGAGAACGTCGCATTTTGGGCATGTTGAGGTTAGAAAAAAATATACTCACATTGCGGACTAACTTGAGAGAAGTAAGGAAATTCATGATGCTGGAGATATTGCGTTTCAATATATAATATTTCAGAGTCCACTAAGATTGTTTTGGAGCGTTATTTATATTGTGTTGTTCAAAAACTTACGTTTTCATAACAACAGCCAACTTATAATTTTGAATGTGTTAAAAGAGTTGCCTATAATAAAACGTAGAAAGTATTTATAAACAAATTATATCAAATAAACGTAAAACTTTTGAAAAGTGTTATTTATCATTGATGTTAACAAATAATTTAATAAGTTTTCATTTAAAATTGTGCATTGCAAGTCCTCTACATAGTATGTTAAGTAAGTTTATAAAATATTCATAAAACGTTAATAATTATAGGAAAAACAAGAAATAATGTTTAATATTCAGCGTTTAACATTTATTGGTACAACCTACAAAATAAAAAACAAATAGTAACTTGTTTCTAAGTTGTGCTATAAAATCGTTTGCTAAAAGTGAATGACATTGGTACAGTTTTATATCGAAAATGTGGGGTGAAATAATAAAACAAATTACGTCAGTATAAAAAAGTTAACACGCAAAGCATTCAAAGATGACAACAAACATTGATAGCGCAACGTGGTAAATAACGCTGGATGACGCGACAAGCGATCAGATTGCGACGTGAATTAAATTGTTATTAAATAGCTGCTTATGCGACTAAGTAATATGCAAATGTCCTAGTGAGGTCGTGAACTTGCTTTCCATAATCGCAATTTTTCACTTCCAGTCTTATAATGCAAAGTTAATCCAGAACAATCGATTTAATAATCAAAACAATCAAGATTTCCGAGTATAAATAAAATTCACTTGAGATAATCTTTGCGCACGCCTCTTTCGGATAAAAATTCTAAAATCAGTAACTGCGCGCAGTTTGCGACGAAAACAGCAAAGTAAATTTGTTTAACTTTAACTTATCCGGTACAAAACAATAATAGTTCACACACGTGCTCGCTAAGGAAAGATACAACATTGTTGTGAAAAACAAAAACTACGCGTCACTCGCAAAAAAAATTGATTACGTTGCAAAATACGCAAAACGTGCAAACGTCAAATTACTACGAGATATACTAGTGCTAGTTGGTGGACGTAGTGAACGAAATCGACGACGGAAGAAACGCTATCGCGAGTAAAACAGCGCCGGGGCGCGTAAAACACGTTAGTAGGCAGTCAGCAAACAAACCGTCAAGATATACATCAGATCCGTTGCTGCAAAGCACGAAAAACTTTCGTACAAGCACAGAAAACAGCCTGTAAACTTTTCATACAAATTTAAAACGTAAATCTGAAATAAATAAAAGTTTAACAGTTGAAATTAGTGAATAAAAACTAAATAAAAGTGTAAAACTATTTTAGCAATATGGTTATCCAAACAACAAAACAAGTAAGTTGTAAACTATTATTGCGTTCTCATTTGATTATTTTTGTATTTTTTGGCAATTTACACCGATTTAGATATATTTTATGCGAACTGTGATATCGCAACTATTTTTATAGTTGAACTAAAAACTGTCCGTAAATATTTATGCAGTTATTTTTATTTCGCAAAAAATACTATTGGCCAAAGTTTAATTACCGTCTAATAAAAGTAATGCATAAATATATTTCTACCTAATAAATTGTTAATTTTGATTGATATATTCCTGTTTAAATATTTGAAAAAAGGAAAAATTACTGACGACTGGACTGACCTTGCCATCGTTAAAATGAATATTCGGTGCGATTTGCACTCAAAACTATCGACTGACGCCAAAAGCGACGCATTTGGTGTGCGATCATGCTATCAGCATCGATATTATTATTGTCAATATTGAGTTTCGATCGTATGATTTTGAAAAGTCGTGTATTAAGTAACTCAAGTCAATCAATCAACTCAGCTTTCATAGCAATAAGTGTTGGTTTAATTCAAACCTATTGCATGGTGTATAAAATATTTGAATACGGGCCTGCAGGACGAGTTTGAAGGCTTGTAGCTGCTGATAAACAACAGAAATGAGTTATTTTCTTAGGTAACCTGACGTGTTTTCGACGCGAGAGTTCGCTTTTTTTGTATTCCTACATTGGATAAGTAGGTGAACTGCTTTTTTTCCTACCAAACGAGAAGACAAGGCAAGAACGGGGCGAGACAAATAATAATTATCTCGAGTCTTTCCCCATAATAACGATTAAACGCACGTGTTTATTGCTGTAAACAAACTAACAAGTATCAACAAGTAGTGAAGTGTAATTTATGATAATTGTACGTTTTGCATCCGTTGCACTTTGCGAGCAAATGCAGAAAATGAAAAATTTCACATTTTTGCAAGATAATTGTAGCTAATAAGATTCTGGAAAAAATATTCAAGTTGGAATATATTCGGGAATAACCACGATTATAAATAATTCAACTTGGTCATATCTTGTGCTGAAAATTATTTACTTTAGTTTATCATCAGTTACATTTTGGCAATTTAGCTCGACAACATGACAACTGAATAAATTTGTATTTATTATGCAATACATGCAACAATCACATTATATTGAAGATTATGATAACCCTAGAATGATGTGTTAATTATTATCGATAGTCTATGCAAATAATTAATGTTTATTTGTCGTTTTCAGTGCGCGTGCAGATGGATCTTAAGACATCAACACAAATTGCGTCAACAAGCACGAAGCTGCAGTCTCAAAGTGAAAGAGCAATTAATCGGTAATGAAGATGTTCGTGAATTTGATCCGGAATATTCGTTCAGAGTAAGTTTTAAAAAAATGAGCGCTATTGTAACAAAAACAAAATTCGCATTATGCGGAGTTAATAATAAAATTAATTTATTGAATGCACCATATTGTTATCGCATGTTTTGGTACTTATTTTGTTGTCAAGGTACAAATTGCATTTGCATTTATCCCCACACAATTTTCTTGATAGCGCCTGAGCAGATAAAACAAATTCAATTTGCAAAGTAATAAAGAATGGAAAATATTGCGTCAGTTAAAAAATAAACGCGTTTTTATGCAAATACATACGTGGATAAATCAATTGATCTTTGGAAAAATACAGGGTGTGCCTTATATTAATGACATTAAAAATAAAACTTGAGTTGAAAACTTAAATATCTTTCTATTTTATGTTGCGGTATTATTCTAGCCTCTCCCAAGGTCTCTCAAGAGTATATTTGAATCGAAAACACTTTTGAAAAACGTGGCGTCGTGCCTCCGACACGCAGCCAATCAGGTAGCAACTCTGGCGATAACACGAATCGCGCGATTTTTTACCTCTCTGAATAACTTACAAAATACCACAACGCTACGAAATAATTTTATTCAAAGTGAAGGCCAAGTAGGACGCGTTTCGAACTGTTGAAATTCATTGGTTTTGCTCCCCACACGCCCAACACTTCCAATAAAAGTTTGAACCGTTCGAAAAAGGCAGCAAAAGTTGTCAAGGGCACCGATCCGGATTTATCTCAATATGAAATGTTGAATTAGATATTCTGAAATTAATCAAATAGAGATATTCAACTTTTAAAATAGTTTTTTGATCTTTGCTGTAATAAGGAAGCTAACATTTCAATGTTTTGCAAAAAAATTATATTTTGTAAATATTCCAGGCATCAGATGCGAAAATCACCCATGCCGAACCACACCAATTGAGGGTGAAGCCAAATGTGGACAGCCTCAAGTTTGGACAGGTCTTCACCGACCATATGCTCAAAATTTTCTATCACAAAAAACTCGGCGGATGGCAAATACCAGAAATCATTCCTTTTGAAAATATTTCCTTGCATCCAGCTGCAAAAGTTTTGCATTATGCGATTGAAGTAAGTTAATTTAATTTTTATATTGTGAAGTGTAAAATCTAACGAATATTTTCAGTTATTTGAAGGATTAAAAGCTTATCGCGGCGTGGACGGACGTATCCGCATTTTCCGCCCGGACCTAAACATGCAGCGCATGAATCTCTCGGCGAAAGAATCAGGCCTGCCAACTTTCGATGGCTTGGAATTGATAAGATGCTTGAATAAACTGATCTCAATCGATCAGGAGTGGGTGCCACATTGCGAAGCATCCAGTTTGTACGTGCGCCCGACCCTTATCGGTATCGATGTAAGTTAATTCAAATCAAATTGATTAGGTTATTGATAATGACCTTCACATGCTTTTCATTATTTTTATGTTGTACCGCGCGCCAACAATTCTGTTTGCGCTACTGTACCTACGCATGTGACTACTGATAATAGCATGTGCTTGTGTTTGAAGGAGATATGCGAATATTTTGACAAGACAGATAAACCCGTATTAATATAGCAAACTGTTTGCTTTATATTTGACTAAATAATCCACGTTTAATGTGAATATATTTTTTATTTATTTCAGGGAACACTGGGTGTGTCGCAATCCGAATCAGCTTTACTTTTCACAGTTCTTTGCCCAGTGGGCGCGTATTTTGCTGGTGGAAATGAGGCTGTTAGCCTTTTCGCAGACCCCACATATACCCGTGCATGGCCTGGTGGTTGTGGCGACCGCAAAATGGGTTCCAATTATGGACCCACAATCCGTGTTCAGAACCAAGCGGTCCTACGTGGCAAACAGCAAGTCTTATGGCTTTATGGGGATGATCATCAGGTGACCGAGGTTGGCACCATGAATATATTTGTGTTCTATGTCAATAAAAATGGCAGTAAGTTAATTCAAATCATTCGTTTGTATGTACTTACAAAATCTGGTCTGTAATTTAAGAAAAAGTTTTGGCTACACCGCCATTGAATGGATTGATTCTGCCTGGAGTTACACGTTTCTCCATTTTGCAATTAGCTCGTGAGTGGAATGATTTCGAAGTGGAGGAACGAGTCATTACAATGAGTGACATTGTAACGATGCAGAAAGAAGAAAGGGTAATTATTAATAATTTTATATCTAAATAATGGATTTTAACTCTTTTATGACTTTTAGTTGTTAGAAATGTTTGGTTCTGGAACCGCATGTGTGGTCAGTCCGGTGAAATCTGTGGAATACATGGGGGAGGAAATCCCTGTACCCACAATGGATCACCAATCGCCACTTTTCCGACGTATTAGCGACACACTTTCAGGAATTCAGTATGGAAAAATTAAACATCCTTGGGCTCAAACCATCGATGAAGTTTAAATTGCCTTAAACCTACAGTAAAACAAGAGAGAGAAACTTTGGATTTAATTATGTTAGTTACTAATATAAAACGTAAGTTATTAAGTGCAAACGTCCCGATGGCCTGGTTCAAAACGACTGTGGTATTAATACTTAAATTAATTAATCATATATGATTAGTTACTTTCATCACATTACTGGAAAGGAGTACGAAATTGAATTTGTATATATTCAGAATTGCTAGATGTTTAATGCAATTCCTAAGATAGTAAATTATAAGACGATTGTAATTGTAAATTAATTTATGTAGATAGATACAATAGACAGTTAATTTCAATAAAATTGATGCTATACAACGTGCAAGAATCTTAAGATTTCTGATACAGAATAGCAATGAGTGAATAAGCATTCTCTATCACCTGACCAAACGTGGTCAAAGCCAAAGGACCAAAGAATATAGTATCTATATATAGGTAATAGTTTCCTCTTAGGATAATCATTGACACAATCTTTTGTGTTTCTACATCATAATCAAACCAATCTGTTTTGTAGATATGCATTGGAATATCAATGGTGTTATCAATTAACATCTGCCCACCATAAGAAAGTATCGCCAACACCAGAATCCAACCAAGACCATGTGCTAAAGTCTTCAACTCTGGTTTCATCAAGAATTGAAAAGCAATCATGGCAATCACCGCACTCATAAACGAAGACTGAATAAAACATGCTGTGGACATACAATCGTTGAGATTGCGAGCCAAATTGACCATGTACACGTGATATCGCACACATTCTTTAAGTCGTCGCTTGCGATCGTATTCATTAGTGCTTCCGAATGCAGCCCGCATATCTTCCTTACACAATTGAATTCTTGAGTTGATAACAATGACCAAACCACAAGTGAAGGTCAATACTATACAGGCAGCTAGACATACCACGCTGATATTGAATGTTTGCATCCCAAAAATTATGTAGAAATAGATTCCTTCGTTAAAATACATGGGAAATGGTGCTGGTACAATGAGTCCACACAAGCGCTCTATCTTCATTTCAGCATTTTCTTTTAGGCAAGCAGTGCGTTGCCAATAACTGACAATTGTGAAGAAAATCACTGCAAGTCCTGTATAGATAGACATTGCTGAAGTTAAAAAGTTTGCAAGGCGGTTGGCACGGTCAAACGAAGCTGGTTTACGAAACAGATGGAATGAACCGATGTTATGTGCCAGGTTGGCAATGTCTTGGTTTTTGTAGATGAACCATCCAAGAGTGAGATACATGTTTAAACCGCTGCAGACCACTGAGGTGCATTGCAGTAGATCGTCAAGAGTTATATAATTATAATCTGTGAAGAAAGTCTGTTGCTTGTTTGGTAGCTAGTTTATTTAAGGTTTGACTTACATAAGTATTGAATCAATAGGTATGAGGTGCCACACATAATACAGAATGGGCATGCTATCAACGCAAAGAAAATGAGGTCGATTAGTCTAAGCTTCTTGCCGGGTGCTGGACTCATGCGTAAAAATCGCATGTAAGTGAAGCTGGTTTGAAGAATTTCAGTTTCTGCCTCGTCGACGAAATCACCATCTTCTAGTAGGTTGTGAAACTCAGCTTTCAAGTTATTCCACATACTTCCCGATTGTGAAATTCTTGAGATATGTGTGTTCTTTTATATTTTGAGTTTAGTTTAAATTCTCTTCATTTTTAGAAGTAATTTGCAAAAAATTATTATGTAGCAAATTTTGCTTTGTATTTACAAACCTTTTAATTTACAAAAAAATGAAAGTAAATTGCTTAACAATGTCTGATATTAAGAGTCCTGATATAGCAGGGCAATCAATGAGTAAGCGTTCTGAATTACATGCCCAAAAGTGGTCAAGGCCAAAGGACCAAAGAAAATGGTATCAATGTAGAAGTAATAATTTCCTCTGCCAATAATCATCAATACAAACTTTTGTGTTTCGACATCGTAGTCAAACCAATCATTATTATAAATTTGCATTGGTATATCCACAGTTTCATTGATTAATATCTGTCCACCATATGAAAGTATCGCCAATACTAATAACCAACCAAGGCCATGCAATATTGTCTTCAATTCAGGTTGCATTAGAAATTGGAAAGCAATCAACCCGATAACAGCGCTTGTAAACGATGATAACACAAAACAAGCTATAGACATGCAATCATTCAACTGATGCGCTAATTTAATCAAATACACATGATAACGCACACAATCCTTTAGGCGCTGTTTTTGATTTTGGTTATTAACACTAGCTCTACTAAATGCTGCACGCATATCTTCTTTGAACATTCGAATTCGTGAATTGATAACAACCACCAACCCACAGGTGAATGTTAATACCACTGCGGCGGCAATACATACCACTGTGACATTACAAGCTTGCGCCGCGAAAAGTATATAGAAATAAGGTCCCTCGTTGAAGTACATTGGTAAAGGGGCAGGTACAATCAGTCCACACAAACGTTCAATCTTCATTTCGTCATTTTCCTTCAAACATCTACTGCGTTGCCAGTAACTTATAAATATGTAAAGTGATATTCCACCAATTGTATAAGAGACCAAAAATAAAGTCACAAAGTTTGCAATGCGGTTGGCACGATCGAAACACACTGGTTTACGAAATTGTCGAAATGTTCCAATTTTATGAGCCAGATTAGCAATGTCTTGATTTTTGTAGATGAACCATCAAAGAGTGATATACATATTCATACCACTGCATATAATCGATAAACATTGTAACAAGTCATCCAAAATTAGATAATCTCGATCTACGAATAATAAATCAGGGAATATTTTGCTTCGGTAGTTTATTTTAAGTATAACTTACATAAGTATTGTACTACACACTCAGCTACTCCACAGCTAAGTGATATCGGTGATGTTATCAACATAAAGATTAAAAGATCGAAGGCTGTAAGCTTCTTGCCAGGTTTTGGACTCATGTGCATCAGTCTCATGCATATAAAACTATTTTGTAGAATTTCTGTCTCTTCTTCGTCGATAAATTCTCCATTTTCGAAGATTTCATGAAATTTGTTAGTGAAATACCTTCGCATTTTGCTTGTATGAAAACTTTTTCACATATGCGAAATTGAAGCAATAGCCATGTTGTACAAATCAATATCAAAGAAAGTACTTTGTGATTATGTTTTTTAATATGATCAAATTTTTTGCACAGACTTTTAATTAGAAATAACCAACAAATAACATGTTGTATAATAATTTAATTATTAATCAATTATTTGGCTTGTTGTTGATGCAAAATTGCAAGTAATGAATAAGAATTCTGCATGGCCTAAAAATTATTTCCCATAAAATCAACTTCTAGAAACATCACATCTATATACTTACAAATGCAAATGTAGTCAACCCTAATGGTCCCAAAAACATTGTATCAATAAATAAAAAATGATTTCCACGAACAATGAACATATAGACAAATTTTTGAGTTTCCACCTCGTAGTTATACCAATTGGTATTGTAAATATGTTCAGATAAATCAGACGTTTCATCAATTAATGCTTGCCCTGCATAACACAAAATAGACAGCACCATGAACCATCCAAATCCTAGTAATGCCGTTTTCAGTTCTGGCTTCATTGAAAATTGGAATGCAACCATCGCAATAACGGCAGCGGTAAACGTTGCTTGAAGCAGGCTTGCAGTAGATATGCAAGCATTCAATTTTCGTATTAAATTAATAATATGTACATGATATCTGACGCTGTATTTCAGACAAGCAATACGTCTGTGTTTTGAGGAAATCTCGAATGCATTATGTACTTCTGCTTTGAAGTGTCGAATACGCGATATAATAACAATGACCAATCCGCAGATAAAAGTCAAGATAACAGCCGTAGCAACGCAGAGCAGTATACAATTAAATAATATAAATGAAGACAACATTTCTACATAAGGGGAATTGTTGAAATATTCTGGTAAAGGAATGGGTGAAACTGGGCCACAAATTCTGTTGATTGAAAGTTCAATATTTTCCTTCAAGCAATCATCACGGAACATGAAGCTAATAAATCCGAAGAATAAAGTTCCTAAAATCGTATAGATTGCCATGAAATCGGTAACAAAATTAGCCAGACGGTTAGCGCGGTCAAAACTCATCGGTTTTGGAAACTGATGAAAAGAGCCAATACTTTGGGCGAGTTCTGCAATTGCTTGGTTTTTATACATAAAAACTCCAATGGTGAGGTAAATATTGACACCAGTTGCCACCAAAGATAAACACTGAAGTAAATCATCCAGCAAGATAAAGTCTCTATCTAAAATTTAACACACTGAAGCAAATTCAATTGATTTTTCTTTCGTACTTACTAAAAACGGCCACCATCTCTGAAAGGGAACCAGCCATACTGAAGGGAAACATTATAATTGCAAATAGTATCAAATCTTGACCACTCATGTTTTTGCCATGGCTGGGTATCATGCGGAACAAGCGCATAAACCAAAAACTAGATTGTAAGATTTCTGTTTCATTTTCATCCACAAATTCTCCATCTTCCCACAATTCCTTATATTTGTTTACAATTTTATTTAGGAACATACTTAGACACGTTGTAATCACTGAAGTACTATTAGAGTTGTGTTTGCAAAAAGAGTAAGGTCAGTGTAATATAGTTCGTTCTGCAGGTCTTATAATCAGATCAAATTGCATGCAAATTACAGGTCGACAATAAAAAATGAGTATTGCTGGTTGCAAACCGTTCTATTAGGTAAATACCTAGACGTATTACATCGCATATACAAAATTGCACACTATTGTGTGTACCACGTGTACACGTGGAAGCTTAACCAAGAAGGGACCACGCGTTGGGGTAACAAATATATTTAATTTCTGATAATAAAAAATGCCGTTAATTTTGATTGTTTTTGTAAGATAGACCAAGAATGTCTGCCTAGCCTTATTTATAGATAGATCAAGAGGAAGGTTTACATGTATAATAACATCCATTAAATAGTGGAAAATGAATCGCAAAAATTTGTTGGTAAGCGTTGAAGTTGACCGGTTGATGTTTTTGTTTGGAGAAGGAAACTCTTTGTATGCTTAAATCATTGAAAACGCAACGGATTTTGATGCGGTTTTTATACTAATTTGGTCAATTCTTTTTTAAAATGTTCGTTGAAGTTCAAAGATGGTTTTTACGGTGAGAACAATTAGAATAATTGCCGGGAAAACCCTAAAGACAGCCCTTTTCTATAGGATAAAAGTTGGCATTGAGATTAATTCATATATATAGTTAAATAATTGAATCCGAGATGGCGCATTGAAGTGCATTATTAGCAATTCTTTATATAATTAATTTCTTTAAAATAAAATTGCGAATCTCATTGATAGAATTGACACATTCTATGCCTAGAACAACAGAGTAAAAAACGAATTACATTTTGACTAAACACTACCGGGACGAAGTTGCGGGCAAAAGCTAGTTTCAAATCAGAATAGTTAAAGAATGATTGAATGATGCAAACTACGATTACAATTGGGTTCGAATTTAAAGTAATAGTGTTGTAGTTATTAATTTAATTCACACGCAAAAAAGAAGTCGATAATAAAAAATAAATATATTTGCAAATGGCATACAATTTTGCTATATAAATGAACTTACGCTATCACATAAACAAAATTGCACAATGTTGTCTGTACATATGTTTGTAATTTAATTACTTATAATAATTAATTTATGCAACGCCTTTAAGCGCTTCGCATTTATTCTTCTTGCCAAAATTAGCAGCTTCTTCTAAAGTATCAGGCAATTTGGTATTTCTGGTCTCTGGAAGCCATAATACCAAAATAGCACCAATCAAAGGTGCTACACCAAATATCACTGGAACAACCCATGGAGCAGCTCCGTACGCACCCAAAGTACTGATGTGTGGCGCTGCAATCGATCCGAAACGAGCCATCATGGATGTTATACCAACTCCCAAATTACGGACCACTGTTGGGAAGACTTCACCCGAAAACAAGTAAACCGATGGGAAAGAAATTGATATTCCAAACATGGCAACTACAGCAAGGATCACTCTCCAATGAGAATGTTCCTCTACAAACGGAATGAGCAACATAAAAATGCCAGCGACACAGTTGGAAAGAATAAGTGTAGGTTTGCGGCCTAATTTCTCCAAAAGTAAGATGGAAATGCAAGTTCCAGGTACTTGGATTGCTGCCGATGCGGCAATATTCCAGAAAAGATTACCACCCAGTTGACCCACGTACTGTGCGACGCCAAAGAAACACAAACCGCAGACGATCCAGTTGAATCCAATGCAACAAGTACGCAAACACATAACTCTAGTGTTAAACAAATCAACGGCACGTCCGCGTGCCTGTGTCTCGTTTTGTTTCTTTTCAGCGTATGTTTTCACTTCCTGTGCAATGCTCTCCACCGGAAGATTGTTGTGTTTTGCGGCGGTTTCGAGAATTTTGGTTGCTTTCTCGACCTCACCGGCAGCGAGCAGCCATCTTGGTGATTCTGGTAGCAACCAGAAATAAGATATCAAGATAATCGAAGGTAATGAGATCGCTAGTTGAGAATAACGCCAGTCTCTGAATAAATATCCAAACAGTGCCAAGGTCAAATGACCCAGATTGAAAGGGATTTGATAGAGTGTTGCTACTGTGCATCGCCATTTTGTACCTAATAAAAGAATAACATCGCATGAGTGAGAACATTAATAGAAATTAATTTAATTAACACACCAATTAGTTCCATTACGAGAACAAAACTTGTGACCATGGTACCGCCAGTAGCTGTAGCAACGACAAAACGTAACAGCAAAAACGCCCATAACCATGGAACGAAAGCGCACAGCGAGCCGGAAATCACTTGGATGATCACCGCTACGATCATTGGTTTACTTCGCCCTGATCTAAAATTATCATAATTATACATTTCTAGAGGTCTCATGTTTAATTTAATCTTCATTACCGATCAGACCAGAAACCGAAGAATGCGTTGCCAACCAAAATTCCAAACATGGTGAAAGTCTGCGCCATGTTAGCCAAATATGCTCTATCACAAACCAGGTCCCATTGGGAGATTATTGTATCCGTAAAGATAGAATCATCAAAAATGTGTTTAGTACAATTAGCAGCACATCGATCCACATTATCAATACATGAGAAATTCTGCGCTGGGGCAATGATAACGATATTTAACTGATGCCATGCCACCGGAAACTTGACCAGAAAGATGATGAAACATATCCATAGATGCCAGCGACCGAAAACTCCCATGGACTTTTGAAAGACATCGGTAGTTTCGTCCGTTTTCGATACTACAACATAAATAATCAAATACAGTCAATGAAATAAAAATGACCTCAAAGTCACAGTAGATACCTATGTTATAAGGTTATCACCAAATATAATTTACACACGAAGCCCGAAAAATGTTGTCACTTAATATGATAAAAAGTGATCTTTGACTTTGAACAAATAAAAACACAATTTACGTTTTCCTGTGACACCAATTTGAAACAATAATCTTATTTTAATGCCGAGTAGTCATAACATGTGTCAATTAATTCCTTAATTATATGATTCAACTCACAAAAATATTACAAATATTATGTTAATATAATTGGTGTTATTACGAATGTGTTTATTAATTCATGGGCATTCGAATTATGCGCTTTTGAAAAAACTCGAGGAAATATGAAAATAATTTTTGTTGAAACTTTGTTTACAACTATTAAAATTACCGTATTTATCATAACATAACATCAACAATACAATATTCTGTAATAAAAACACTTTTAAAAAATAGCATGAAATATTATTGAATTTTTAGTTTCTACCAAACACGCAAACCAACGTTTACAATAATTCGGTACGGTAATTATCAAAACTTTAAATTACAAATTGTTAAAATGTGAAATTATTTTTAAACAAAATAATATAACATCGTCATGATTATATTATTGTATAAATGTATTAAAAACCTTCACTATTAGAGAATATTCCAAGTGAAAGTGTGACTAGAAGAGAACGCACGGATATTCTATCAGTAAAATGAGGAAACACTCAAGCGAGTGTTATAACAAATTAATTATGATAAAAAGTCAGAGCAATTATTTCCAAACTAATCACATTACTAGATATTGTAATTTGATTATGCAATTCGTCATCTAGGTTCTAATTTCCGAACGAAAATGTTCTCCGCGACGGAATGTCGAAATGTGCACAATTAACTAGATTACAATGCACGGGTCAAGCGCGTGTCCGTCTGGAACGCAAATTCGCGCATTAAAACATGACATGCGAATCGATCACGCTATTGTGTCTGCCACATTTGAATCAAATGCATAAGGTACATTCTAACACGTTTTTTTTTCTTCCACGCATGATCGCGTCCATCCAATTTGAATGTTTTTTTTATGTATTTACTATGAATTGGAATTGTTGCGGTAATTTTGCGCGTGTTTGCATCATAATTAACTCTTTCTGCTTGGTACGCGTTGTTTCTTTTTTCGATTATAATATGACACAGATACCGATCGATTCAACGACATTACTTGACCATTTTATACAGTGTGTTAGGTGAGCACTAATAAAAATTGCGGACGCGTTGTTGTACTCGTAATGTAGTAGAACTCAGCAAAAATCAAACTTTTCAACTTTCACATGGATAAAAGCGTGTAAAACATTATTATAGAACTAATTAAATCAATTTGTTGATGCTGTCGAGTTGAAAAGACAAGGACGTTTGTTATGTAACAACTGAAGATTCATCTTTAATTGTCACCTTGGACTAAATAAATGATAATAGCAAAAGTTTTACATTTTTAAATGTCATTTTTGCAAAGTTTTGCAGAGCAAGGTGTATATTTTATTTATTTATTAGCTGGTAGTTGTGCAATGGATTTTACCGACTAAAACAAATCCAACTGGTATTTGAATATTACATTCATCGAGAGAAATTAATTATTATGCAGGCTGGAGGTGCATTAGTATTTCAAGTTACGAGATGAATATGGATATTTCTCTGACTAGACCATCAGACTATAACCTGATTATTATTATTTAAATTTTAAATAATTACCCGGTTAATTATATGATAATGGAAATTACAACAATCGTAAATTGTGCATAATTCAGATTATTATGTATAATTCAGTCTACAAAATCATCATTATATCATAAAAATTATCAACAGTTGTTTAATGATAAAGTATTTATTAAATCTCAGTCATTTTAAAAATGGTAAATGCTTTAATCAACAAAAAAAGCATACCTTTTAATTAACTACTGTGGCACTTGCGTATTCGGCTTTTAAATGATGTGTAACCAGGCAATTTATTTATAAACAACTTAACGATTAACAAACGTAAAAAGTGCAAATGACGATAACATTGTTTTAACACTTCGTAAAGAATGTTTAGTTAGTCAAATTGTTTTAAACAATAAATATTATACCACTAACAATCATAAAGTGAATAACTTTCATACTATTTTTTTGTAGAATGTGAATAATCAGTAAGGTTATTTTGCTTACCGTTTTCGTTTTTATCGTTCGCTACCGTCATATTTGCTTGCAGATTTAAACGTTTATTTTAAAAAAAAGTATAAATATTACCAACTGATTAATTGATAAACTGGAATTTACCAAACACAAAATAACTCTTAATACATATTAAATCACTATTTTATTTTATGTCCACTTTTTGCAAACAAAAGAAATTTGAAAAATCGCGGCCACTCGCTGTCGCGATGCATCGACGAATGCGCGACTTAAACGAAATTGAATCTGAATGTGAAACGCAAAGTCAAACAGCAACGAACAGCGTTCGACACGTGCAGCATTCACGAGCGACGCGACTTAAGTCACTTACGGCACGCGGTGCGCCGTTGACTTATAGCTTCTGCAAATCCGGGCGAGTTAGAGGGCACTTACCGGACTCTCCCATGTCGGTAAACTATGCGCGCCTCTAAGTAAATAATGATCCTAAGTGCGTAATGAGGATTTGAAGACGCCCGAATGAGTGTGAAACGTGCCGGCCCAAATCATGCAATGATTGCCATCAATTACCCGCCGGGTACTCGCACAATCTAAGCGTACTCAACATGGTGAGAGGCAGAGGATGAAGTTATGACCTTAGTGAGATTGATTTCCTCGTCCCTCAAAGAATTGAGACGCAAGTTAAGTCGATGACGCACGCGTAGCAACGAAGGAATGTCGAAGAAGTACTTTAAGGACCTGTTTTCGGGAATGCAATGCCAGAAGATTCAAGATCAACTTCTCGATTACAAGCAGAATTGCACTTTTGTTTTGTCTGCTCAAAATAATTCAAAAGATATGAAAAAATCAAAACTAATTATTTTTACAAAACAAAAAAAAAAACATTTTTAAAAACTGTTTTCTATATTTTATACTGAATTCAGCTGATAAATCTAGTTTTAATAGTGTATATTAACACATAGTACATAATAATTTAAGTATATGGCTTTAGAAACTCTAAAAATCTGATTGGAAAAAGTGGAAATTCAATGAAATCAATAAATTGAGTCTTGAAATGTCCATTTTGGAAATCGCTATAACTTTTATTTGCTATTTCCGAGAATCGTCTAGGAAAAAGTTTGCAAAAGTTGACTCTTCCTTGTTTAGAATCTCTTCACATAGCAAACAAAAAACGTGATAGAAAAGAAGTTTGAAAGTTAATTGCAACAAGTGAACCGTATACCGCTGCGCTGACCTAGAAGCGCCATTTTTTACATTTTGTACGCTTATCAAGGTCAATCTAAATATCTCAAGATTACTTCAGTTTAATCAAACAATAGACCAGGTTTAATTCATCAAAATACATATTATAATGTGAAATTTACATATCAAATCAATGGAATATTGATTGTGTGATTCACTTATGTTGTTTACTTTTTTTTTCTAACAAGTAACATAAATTTCCCGTACATGCTTCACGTGAATTAATAAAAATGTAGTAAATATTGATTCAATTTGTACATCACAACATCTCCAAAATTCCATATTGCGCAATTTGCAGTATAGTTATTAATATATTAGCACTATTGTTATTTTTGTAATGTTTTCATGGAAGATTAGTCAAGTTTGTTGACTTAGCACATTGGCCCACCTTAAGATCATTCATCTAGACAATTAACAACAATTACCCTTTAATTACAAAATACTAATTTCAGTCATCTTGTAATTAAACTAATTGATAGTTCAATGCTCCAATACTTAGAGTATCAAGTGCATAAAATGAATTTTAGGTTAACGCAAATTTTGGCATAACCCAATATTTAGATAATAGAACTTTACGTTAAATTATTTGTAAATTTAAGGATAACCGTACTTTTTTTTCAAGTAGATAAAATTACAAATTTTTCTTCAACATACAAAGAAATGACTTACATGTTTTTAAAAGACGTTCTCTTTCCTTCAGACGCACTTCAATGTTGCTCAACTTTTTATCTTTAGATCGGCTCATATTTTCTTCGAATTTGAAATATTTCTAGACTATTAACAAACACTTTAACACGTAGTATAAATGAAACTATTGTTTTATAGAACAATTAATCGCATCCCAGTTCCGTGTCGCTCTCGAAGCAAATGGTAAAAGGGAAAAATCTATAATAGATAACGAATTATATATATATGGTACAAAGTCAACAGAATTTATTTATACTTGTTCTTATTACTACTGGGTTTTGATTGTGGATCGTTCGGGTGCGTTTCCATTACGTGTCACCAATGTGAGTCGACGTGACGGAGATAACAATAGATTTACATACAATCTAAGTGCATTTAATTCATCCGAGTTACACTGTGTGTTTGTCAAAATGCCGTGGCAAAGAGATGTGCATCGTTAAAATGTCTAAAGTGTGTTTGCACCTCAAACATATTTTGGGGAAGACGCACGTTAATCATATTTGCAAGTACAAAGTTATGTTTATCATACTACAACTAGAAGCGTATTCGACCCATAAAAATGTTGTAAAAATGTAGTTTTTGTAAATAATACTAATTATATTTAACTAATTACAATTTAACGAATGGTTTTTCCTAAAAAGAAGACCATGGTCAAATTTATTTACTCTGAACATTTGTTAGTTTAGGCAGTTTTATCTTTCCTTGCTCTTTTGCAACATTTTCGACAAAAACATCTCAAAATTGCACAAATTATATACAGTTGTACCGCAAAAAACACAATAAACATAAGATAAATATCTAAATTTTGCGAATAAAATATACTCATGTTTCTGCTCAAAGAAGTTAAGTGTTTTGCATCGCCATGTCTTAACACATACTCCGCCCAATAAGTAAGTGTATCCATTGGATCCATTTCAGTATCTCTGTATCTCTTTGATAGTTGCTTCATAGTCAATTCGTATTTTTCTGTAAAAAGCACTTTCTTCACTTTCTGGCAGAAAATATCTTTGCTTCTTTTCGATTTGTGCATGTCTCGAACGTTTACAACTTCACCACCACCTTTCGTCTTTAATTTCTCCACGTTGTTGATTTGATCCAGGAATATTGGTACTCCAATAATGGGAACACCAAAATATGCAGTTTCATGTGTACTCAGACCGCCGCCATGTGTGATAAATAGTTTTGTTTTGGGTTGTGCCAATATAGCGGTTTGTGGTGCCCATGAGACTGTATTTATATTAGATGGCAGTTTTAACGAAGCTGGCGGTGTGATCTTCCAGATAATTTGATATTCTGATAGTTCGGCAAAACATTGAGCAAACGATTGCAAAATTGGTGTTGAGAGACTTTCACTTTTTGAGTTGGAACCCAACGAGAAGAAAATCACTCCAGACGAAGGTTTGGCAAATATGTTTTCAATATCCTAAATAAAATTTAAAAGGATTAGAAACTTTTGTATATTAAACATATAATAAAATAAAACCTTTGGTAGTTTTTCTCCTTTCTTAATCTGAACACCACCAACGGGAATCATATTGGGACTCAGTGCTTGTGGTTGATTCAAAGCAACATTCCAATTTAATAAAACCAAATTAAAATTTTCTTCCACACGCTCAAACTTAGTTAGGTCCCAATCCCAGAATACTTTTTTGGAAGTTTCAACATACTTCTGTTTATAATAAGTGTTTCGTCTGTATATATTATAGTTGATATAAATAATGTTTATTAGCCTCTGCCAGAGTGTTGATGCTTCAGCAAAAGGCATGCAGACATTTCCAACATAGGAATAAACATGTCCTCCATAAATACTCTCGACAGTATCAGACAAACCATATGGACTGACACCAATCGTTGGGGATAACCAAAATGTTGAATAAGTGGATACATACATTCGCCCATCGTGTGATCCCAGATAATCAAATCAAATTTGAAATTTTTTGGGTAAGATAAAAGTGTGTGAATTTTAGGATGATGGAGTGCTTTCTTACAAACGTCCAGCATAAAATCAAAGAGGAAATCAACAAATGGTGGAATTGTTAATGGAGTAAATGTAATCTGCTGAAGCTCATCACTTGTGTAACCATATGCAAAGTGTTCGTATATTCCTAAAAATTATTTAAATTAAATTTATAACAGTTTAACAATATTTAAAAACATTGCGTACCATCCAAAGTAATAACAGTGTAATTGTCACGTTTAAGTTTGGTCGGATCTAACGAAAGAAAAGTGATATTGTGCCCTTTGTCAATCAATCCCATTGACACTGTTTCCATCCAATAATGATGGCTGTGTGACACCGTCAGTCCTACCATTAAAATGTTCGCAGACCATACTTCTCGTGAAATTAGCACCAAAATTAATAATTTAAACATTTTTATGAATTTATTTTCATTAGACTAGTTAGAAAGTTAAAAGACGTAAAAATGTTGGAATAACTTTATTATCACTGTGGGTGTGTTTACTTAGAACAATAAAAATTGAACAATAAATTAGGATCACGCGCTAGCAGTAGCAGTGGCAAGTTTAAAACTGTTATGAAACAAAAGTGACTCTAACTTTTATTTATACGGTGTATGAACTACTATTACATGAGCGTATTCCTAATAAATACTTAAAGTGGGTTCAATTTATTAATAGCACCAATGTTGCTCTGCAATTTCATGGGCACAAATGTTATCGGAGTGACTTGAATTTTGCTTTGTTGCTTAGAGTTCCGACATGGTGCTGTAGAGAAGCATTAACACCGAGTAAATGTTGTTTATCACCTAAAAAGTTTTTGTTTATTAAACGTAAATCTTTTCTATTTACTAAATAATGACAGTTAATTCAACAACAGTAGTAGTTGCAATATTTTTCGCAATCAGTTATTGATAAAGATAAAAATATTTATTTGACCTGCAAGTAAAATGTTACGTAGTCGAGAATACGATTGCGAATTGATTAATAGTTTTATGTAGAAATGTCAGCAATTAACTCGTGTATTACTTGCAAGTCACTAAATTATTATTAATCTTACATTTCCAACTATTGATAAGTTAATAGGTCCATAACCGTCACGATTCAAATCCAGATAATTGTTAGCACACATCAACATATACACCAAGTCTTTCATTGATTGATTATCGAGATTGTACCATTTTGAGGAGTAAATAGCCAATGGGATTTCAGAGGATTCGTCGAGTAATCGCTGTCCCGCGTAGCATGGAATTGCAAGGCTGATCAACCAAGCTGTACCGTGAATCATATACTTGGGATCAGGGTCTAATAGAAACTGAATGCCAATTAAACTCTCTAATATCGTCACCATCATTTGATGATAAAGCATAAGTTTTCCCCAGCATTTATTTAAATTTTTGCACATCCTAAAAACATATTTAATTGTATTTTATGAATGTAAATAATAAAATAAATTTTTACTCTATAATCTTGACGTGGTAGTCAACACAAAATTTTATTTCCTCTCGTACTAATTCCGGCCGGTCTCCAAGTTTTGTAATCTCGGATTTGAGATGAACAATCTTTGCGTTGAAATTTTCAACCGATGAATACAAATACGACATTATTGTAATACCAGAGGTAAGTAGTAAGTTCAAGCTGAAGTTTTGCAAAAGCCAGGTGACGATAAACTTTTCGAGTGTGTCTATCTTATAAGGAAACCTCAAGGGTACCAGAAATCCACACTCTCGCGTCTTGTGTACATCACGCTCTTCGCATTCTGCTTTGTCTAGAACACTTGACAGTGAATACAATATGGAACCTATCCAGCCATACAGATAAAAGAAATAGGTAAAGTAATTGCAATATTTATCTGCTGTGTCTATTCCTGGTGGTTTTCCAAAACGCGTGTAATCATTCAAATCGTGCATGAATTCGTCCAGTTCGGGAATGTGAATCATCATTATGTAGATAGTATAGTACACAATAATGTGTACAACCAGTGTTATCATAGATTCAATCGTATCTATTAAAATCACATTTTGAGGATCTGAAAACATAAAAGATGTTATATAACAATTAAAATTAATTTTTATTCACTGACTATTAAAAGAGAACCACATGTGCTTAAAGCCACCGAAAAGTGTGATACTGCAAAAGCATAGCATGCTCGCAGCTCGTACAAAGGGCCAAAAATTTGTTATTTTTTGATTTAAAGGTGGCCATAATTGATGCAAACGCAGAAAGCGCAATGGAACACGCAAAATATCTAAATCCTCTGATTTTCCATACATATTTTTAACTAAGTTTTATCTCGCTATTATATCTTCTTATATATACCAAGTATTTCTTACGAACAAGTTTATTACAAAGGAGTTAATAAATAGACAATAATTTGATGTTTGATTACTTGAAAGATTTTTAAAGTTTACAAGAAATAAAAACAAACTACAAAATGTTTTACCTTGTAATCTAGATGGTGGATAATTAATATATATTTACCGTGATTGTTTTGTTAAGAAGAGCGATTAGATTAATGCGTGGACAAGTTATACTTTGATTTAATATCTAAACATGATTTAATATGTATTGAGCATAGGCAACTTAGTATACTTAACTGCACATATAGTTCACTACCTTAAATCAATATATTCCCTAATTATTCTCATTATTCTTTAATCCAACCGTTTCAATGCAAATTTGAATTCAAATGCATGCAAAATTACATTACATACTTATAATTACCTTAAGATGAATCTGTAAAGTATTGTGAACATATCTTTGTTAGAAGTATAATTCATTTCAATACAGCAATTAAAACGAAACTTTATTTGAGGTGATTAAGTTTTATTGCATCAAATTAAAGAGTAGGACAGAAATTGCACAAAAATAACACATCTAGCAACTAGCAAAACCGGCATTAAGAATAATATTGTGAAACTGTCCAGTAAATTTGATTTGATAATTATAAACGTCTCTGAAAGGTCGTTTATGTTTATATTGTGTATAAAGCGCACCTGTTTATTATTATATGATATAACAAAAAATGGTTTCGTTTATGCAAATTATAAAGCATTGTAAGTAGCTGATTTTAGATAAAATTATGCTAATGAGCATTTATTTAAATATTTGTTAAATATTCAACGCAAAACTTGTTTAAATTTATTGATTTACCTTATTAATTTGTTTTGAAGATAAGGAGACATTGCAATATTTAGAAAATGCATGTAAATGCTTTGAGAACAGTATTATATATATATTTTTTGCCTTAAAATATTTTTGTAAAGATACCTAAAAAATTAATTTGAAAAAAATTAAGTTGGTAATAAACATATTTGTAATTACTACCCACACGCACATATATTGAAATATTGACAAGTACGTCAAAACAAATGAATGATTAATGCGCAGATGATGTAAAATTATTTCAATATTTCTAACATTTTGTTTATTGTGCGCAGATTTACACTTTATACGAGTACTGTAGGAGAAAAATAAAACACTACACATAAAAATCCTTTTTTTCTTAATGAAATAATATTTGTTTTTGTGATTTTATATTTATATCTTACATAACTTTTAAGTAATTGCCCAAAAGCTGTAAATGGTATATAAAATCAGTGTCATTACCAACGACCATCCAAAATAACGGACGATAACTCGTTTTCGTTGAAGGTGGACTTGTTCATATCGTGCAGACATGCTATACATTCTCGCTAGTCCAATTACATAAACCCGTCTCATATCAATCAGTATAAAACATTAATTTAAAAAATGTTGTTCTGATATGCTGCCAAAAATCGAATTAAAATTCATAGTTCAATGCCGACTTGTTTATGATAGTGTGGAAAATGTTTCCACTTCTAGGTCTAATAAAGCTAATTGCCCAACTCCAGGCGTTGTGTTCAATGTGTTAACACGCAAAATGCGGAAGCTTTGATGTCACGGTCACTCACACACCGGCCAGCACGATGCACAACCGGTACTTTAAACACGCAATGTGTTACTATTCCCCGGTATGTGTTCCATGCTGTGGGACCTCACGGCATTCTCGCCGTCTTCCAACAGTATCTTAACATCATCCACGACGCGAACTACTCGAGGAATTCTTTCCTCCGAAGGAAAACGGTCGCAGTCGGTCAAAAGTTGAATCGAGACGCGTATTACGTGATATTGCACCGACTGCAGTGTGTTTATATAAAGTGTTGAGTGAAAAACTCGAATTTACATAACAGTCATCACAGAATGCATGCAATTGAGGATTGTCGTCAACTCATCGTGTCATTACGCTGAAGTTTCAAATTTTCCATCATTCGCGTATAATTTTTTCCTAAACATACGTGTTTATTCATTTTTACGTCTCGAGAGGAACGTGATCATTCACATCCGCAATTTGCAGTGATTAGCGTTATTTCAAGTGTTACAAATTTGCATTGATAAAATCAATACATCACAAAATGGCAAAAAATATCAACGAAAATGGAGAGGTAATGTTTATTTTATTTTATAATTATTAAGCTGTTAATATAACCGGATAACTAACTAACAAAACTAACAAAAAACAAATTTAATACTTGCTGGCTTATCATCTCAACAGAGATAAAATTATAGAAGCTTATGCTTTTAGTCGCTTTTGCCTTGAGTGCTGTAACTCAAAATTAAAACAAAATTATCACATATCCTACACGTCTGTTAATAAATTCTAGTGCAAATAAACACTTGAACAGTTTAAACATCGTATTGAAGCAGCAAGGTACCAATAACTGAATTAAAATCAATTAAAGCTACTTTACGAATGCAATGTACATATTTATTATGCTATGCACGCTACGCTTTACTAACCGATTTACTGATTTCTAAATCCAAATGAATACAATAGGTTATCGACTTGTCTGTGTGCATAAACTACATACACTCCGTTTAATTTACCACGATATAAATCGTTCAGTTATATGCATTGAGTATTCTAGCGAAGTTTTGTTGTAGGCATCGAAAATGTCGTTTCTTGTCGTGGAATACCTACTCGTTATATTCTTCAAGCTAATTTACATCATTTGGTACCTGCCCAGAGTTCTGATGGGAATGTGCCGTCGAAAAAAGGTCTGCGTACCGTTGAATGATCCTCCGGAAATTATGCAAATCTCTGGAATAGAGTTAGCGAAACGCATAGCAAACAAAGAAGTAGGTTTAAATACATAATTTTAATTAGGAAGTTTTATCATATTTGTTTTGTTTGAAATGTTTTTATAGGTAACATGCAAATTTGTGTTTGAATCCTACATTAATAGAATTAAAGAAGTGAATCCAATATTAAACGCAGTTGTGGAAGACCGTTTTGAACAAGCTCTTAATGAAGCCGTTCATTTGGACGAACAAATTAAAACCTCTGACAAGACGGCGGAACAATGGCTGGAAGAGTTTCCATTGTTAGGAGTACCACTTACCGTTAAAGAGAGTATTGCAGTGAATGGAATGAGCCATACGGCTGGTTATTTCCTGGCTGCCGGTCGTCGCGCAAAAGAAGACGCTGAAATAATCGAACCGTGCAGAAAAGCAGGTGCAATTATTATAGCTGTTACGAATACACCGGAATTATGTTTGAATTGGGAGAGTCACAATAATCTTATTGGTACAACAAATAATCCTTATGATAGCCGACGAACAAGTGGCGGTTCTTCAGGTGGCGAAGGTGCTCTATTGGGAGCTGGTGCATCAGTAGTAGGAATTGGATCTGATCTTGGCGGTTCGCTAAGATTGCCAGCGCATTATTGTGGCGTGTTTTCACACAAGGCTACTGCACATGTCGTCTCAACAGTTGGACATTTTCCTGGGTGCGGTGATACGGAAAAATGGAATTCACACTTTACCCTTGGTCCGATGTGTAGATACGCGACGGATTTACTTCCTATGATGCGCATTGTTACTAAAGATGAATTTAAACCAACCTTGAACCTGACATCAGAGGTACGACTATAAAACTTTAAATGCGTAGTGTAAAATAAATACTTTTATTTCTAGGTGGACATTTCAAAAATTAAAATTTACTTCCTTAAGAATTACGGGTCTATTTTGACTTCAAATTTGGACCCGCAGATATCTACAGGATTAGATTTCTTGCTTGATCATTTTAAAATTAAATACAATCTCAATGTGCAACCTGTAAGTATTTTACTTTAATATAATTGATTATAATTGATTGAATTTTTTAATTTTTTTTAGCTTGAGAGAAAATTCTTTAAAAACAGTGTAATCCCTGCACTCCATGCTCTGATCCAAATTAAAGATGTCGAGTTTGAACGACCCAAAGGTCTATTCTGTGGTCTCTTGAAAATGTTGTTTAACTGTTCAAATATAACTTTGAACACTTACATTTATCTACTACTTGAGAAATACGGTAGAAGTTTACCGGAATCCACATATATCAAATGTAATAACAGCTTGGATGAACTTAGAAACGAATTGGAAACTATACTTGGAGATGATGCAGTGTTAATTATGCCTACGTTTCATAGACCTGCTGATTATCATTACACGACTATGCCTAGAGTTTTGAACACTATGAATACACTTGTTTTCAATTCGATAGGCTTACCTGTTACATGTTGTCCTATTGGCTTTAATTCGGATGGATTGCCCTTTGGTGTTCAGGTTAGCACAGCGTAAAGTATAATGAAACATATTTATTAATGTTATTTGTTTGTAGGTTATTAGTAAGCGCTTCAATGACAGGCTTTCTATAGCTGTAGCCGAGGAAATCGAAAATATTTGTGGTGGGTGGAAAATGCCGCGAAAGAAGTGATATTAATATGTGAAGTGAATTTGTAGAGTCTCAATTTTATACCAAATTCTCTAATATTTATAGTACACTTTTATATCTTTATATAAATAAACTTATATTGTTATAAACATATCAATTTAATTGATTATTATCTTTTGATTATGTACTTTTGTTGAAGTGTCCGTAAAGCTTCAAGAAATAATATTGTTCCAGTGATCTATTTAGGATATTAAGTGGTTGGAACAAGTCAATCATGTAATGTAAATGTTAAATGCTTTTATTTTTATTTTCTCATCCAATCAAATGATAGATTTAAAGACCGGATTGTTCCTTGATGTAGCTGCGGAGAGCACCAACGTTGGAGTAGACTCCAGCGTGAGTTGGGCGAGCGCAGCCGTAACCCCAGGAAACAATACCGACAAGTTGGCCGTTGGCAACAAGTGGGCCACCAGAGTCACCCTGGCAAGCGTCTTTGCCTCCCTCTGGGACACCAGCGCAGATCATCCTGTCGGTGATGGAGCCGGATCCGTATTGGTCATTGCAATCCTCGCGGCTGACAATCTGGACGGTGACAGACTGAAGTTGGTCGGAAACGTAGCCACCTTCGTAGAGGGTGCCCCAGCCGGAGCAGACAACATCGGTTCCAGCAGCTGGGTCGCTACCGTCAGAAGGCAAACCAACAGGTTGGGCAGTGGAGCCAAGTTCGATTTCAGTGGCGAGTTCCAGAACGGAGATATCGTAATCGATATCCCAGCTGCTGTATTGTGGGTTCTGGTGGATCTTGGCGATCTTGATCTTCTGGCCAGATTCGTCGAGGTTGCTGATGCCGGCGACGAGGCTGAGGGAAGAGGCAGAGGAACCGTCAGTGCAGTGAGCGGCGGTCACGGCCCATTTGCTGCTGATGATGGAAGCACCACAGATGTGGCTGCCGTACGACTGCAGGGACAACTGGTAAGGGAAGTCCTCGACGTTGGCGTCATCACCTCCAACAATCCTGCCATCAAGGCGGGGGCGGACAGCTATAATTGACAAAAAATGTTTAATAGAATATATCTACTTTTTTTTTATTATTTGTATAACTTACCGGCGGCCGTAGCCAGGAGAGCGGCGAGTGCGATAAATCTGAACATTTTGTTAGATGTGCCTTTCCCAGCCTTAGTGAGTTCCTTTTATACTCACATCCGCATAATCTTTGAGAGTTTGAATTGATTGATACTGATTAAATAGATTATATGTCTATTCATAGTCTTTCAGAATAACCCACTTCAAAAAGACTCGAAATATATATACACGTGGCACTACAATGTAACTAGCAAAAAGTACTAAAAAATAATAAGTTTTTCGTTTACATCATCGTAAATTCATATGCAGAAAATTAATATCAACAAAAACATTTATTATAAACATAATTCTTGAAGTCATGAATAATCCTAATGTAAATTACTAATAATAATTCATTAAACTAATATTTATTGATTGTCTATTGATAACAATAAAGTTGTTATCACAGTATCAAATCAATAAAAGTAAATACACGTTTTTGCACTGCAATATCCGCTTGTTCTGTAATTACCCGTTTTTGAGTTCAAAAATCATTGACTTTTTGATACTTAAAAGCTATAACGATAACATAACTAACATTTGTAAAGTTGAAAAGATGTGCAACTTATTTTCGGCATTTAAATGATTTCAACGGAATTCATTCTAAGATAGTTATAAACATAATTACTCAGGTAAATAAATCGATACATGAGTATTGACATCTAAATATGAACAAATACGAACATATTAATATTTAAATTTTAAGCTAAACCAACGGTGTTCTTTTGTGTTATAGGGGAAGCTTCGTTACAATAAGATTCGTCTCGTACACTCGTACTCGTATATTAAAGAGTTTAAACTGTACTACAATTAATTATAAATGTATAGATTTAGTACTATGTTAAACGGATTGATGCTGAATTTTTAATGGCAATATAGCAAATAGGCAAAATAATTTTAATACTTTATTTATTTTAATTTTATATATAACATTAGTGAAAGTAAAACTATTTCGCAATAAACTTAAACATTTTGTGATCATTTTGAATCTTACTATCTCCGCTATTGATACTTTAAAATCAAACCTGAGATACACTCGAATTTTTAAAATTGGGAAATGTTTTAATCAGTTAGTTTAATCCATCTAATCAAAATCAATGTTTGCTTTCATAGTATTTTTCCAGAAAATTATTTTAGAGGTAGGTACTTATGAGCGAGTATAAGATACGTGTCTACTCCGGCTGGGGCTACCTCTTCGAAGGTGGCAACACGTTCTTACCAACTTCAGTCTGTCGCAATTCATGTTGTTAACCGCGATAAATGCAATGACCTATAATACGAATTACGCGATGTCACCGACAAGTGATACTTGTTGCCAAAGGCTGACTCGACGATGTCGTTTCCTGTTGTTTTTTTATTAGTCGAAATACGGTGCGACTCTATTTTATAAAATCAATTTTGTTTTAATAACAGAGTCGCACTATTTTGTTAAAAAAATGTGTTCGAATAACAAAGTTGCACTATTTCATAAAATATTTTTGCTCCAATAAGAGAAATGAAAGATGTGCAAAATTCTGGCAAATTATTAGAATTAAAGATGTTGTTCGGGCCAAGTCCGACAAACGTATCGATAACGCGACGAAGTGTTATCAGTTGCATTTGGCAAAACACCTGCCAGGGGACAGCTGCAATTATATGCTTTGTTCTCCCAGTTCACTCCAGACTGCAGCTGCATCATTCTTGCAACGTTAGCAGGAATATCCCCAAACCTTCATTTGCTTCAGTTATGAAATTCATTCGCTCTTGAGCTGTTGTGCAAATTACACGGTAAATAAATCGTAAAATCAGCAAGAGTTTTGTTCACTGCATACCTCATCCGCCACATCACTATTTTACCTTGGAGCGCGATGTTAGACCGGATAAACTCAGTCAGAGTAGCTTGAGCATCGCAAACAAAAATCGGGCAACCGTCTTCAGAACCAGAAGGACAAGCTACGCAGGTTTTGCCCCAACAGATGTAAAACCTGCTGGTGACACTTGCTTCTAGTTTCAAAAGTTTATTATGTGAAATGTAAACTTGCAAACATTAAAAATAGAGTGAGAGCCCGTGACGGCCAAACTAACGTCATTTTAGGACTGATGAAAATGTTTCTATGTGTGTACCCAACATAGAAAAGAACTATCCCCAATTATGAAACTTGGATCGTGGTTCCTTTGGCAATTAACAATTATGATGTCAAATTCGTTATTTTAGTAAACTCCATTTTTACATATTTTAATCGTAACATTATTTTTACGCGGCTCATTGCCAAAAAAAATTATCAAGCCCATTTTTTCTTATGAATTAAAATTTCATCGTTTAAATTTCCAATTTAACTAGCTTATTTTATAGAGAACTAGCTGACCCAGCAAACTTTGTTCCGCCTCGCTTTTCACGTGCAATTTCTTGTTCTTCTTCAGTCCTTTCATTCGCAATCCTTCGAATCCTAGTTGCATTACGGTTTTGTCGGATAAGATTTGATCGTTTTGGGTGCCCTTAACACGAGTCACTTCTATCACTACCTTCAAAGGGTGCTCTGAACACAAGTACGACAAAGGGTTCTAGAGGTATGGCTTGTTTCCACCGCGTGTATTGAACATTGCAAGAAAAGGCCTAACTTTGGTGGTCATTTTGAGGCAGTTACGACCAAATTTCGCAGAGCTTCAGGGGTGCATTTCGAACGTGCACTTTTGTCCTATCATAAACAAAGAAAAAAACTTAATTATCGCAAAGGGTTCCCGAGATATAGCTTGTTTTCCGCTGCGTGTTTTACAAATTGTAAGAAAAGGCCGAACTTTAGCGGCCATTTTGAAACAGTTACGACCGAATTTAGCAGAACTTCAAGGGTACATTTTAAAAATGCACTCTTGTCCTACTATAAATAAAGAAAAAAACTTAATTATCATGAAGAGTTTCCGAGATATGGCCTGTTTTCCACCGCGTGTTTTGAAAAATGCAAGAAAAGGGCAAACTTCGGCGGCCATTTTGAAGCAATTAAGACCGAATTTCGCGTGGCATTACGGGGTCTTCTTCTTCTTCTTCTTCTTAATTTAAGCTTGAGCTTGTATTCTACTGGCTTTTTGTTTTTGTCTGTCCATTATCCGAGGCTCTTCTGCCAGTTCTGTGAGCACTTTGAGTACCTTTGGGTAGGTTGCTGGCCTCACCACAAAGACCCTCCTCCTTTCTCAGCCGGGCTTGGGACCGTCCATGGCGAAGTTCATTACGGGGTACTTCTTAAAAATGCACTTTTGCCCCATTATAAAATAAAGAAAAAACTAAAATATCACACAGGGTTCCCGGGATATGGCTTGTTTTCCACCGCCATTTTGCCATTTGCCATTTTGCCATTTTGCCATTTTGAGGCAGTTACGAGCAAATTTCGCGGGGGCTCAGGGGTGCATTTATAAAATGCACTCTTGCCATATCATAAAATAAATAAAAAGGTAAAATATGACAAAGGGTTCCCAAGATATGGCTTGTTTTCCACTGCGGGCATTAAAATTGCAAGAGGAGGAGTAACTTTGGCGCCCATTTTGAAGCAGTTACGACCGAATTTCGCAGAGCTTGAAGGATGCATTTTAAAAATGCACTCTTACTATACAATACAATAAAGAAGAAACTAAAATATGACAAAATTATCCCAAGATGTGGCAAAAATTGCAAGAAAAAGCGTAATTTTGGCGGCCATTTTGAGGCAGTTATGACCAAATTTCAACAAATTTAAAAAGATAAAATATAACAAAGGGTTCCCGAAATATGGCGTGTTTACCACCGTGTGTTTTGAAAAGCGCGAAAAACGGGCAAACTTTGTCGTTTCCTTCGTTTTCTAAATTACCCGCAATTAAAATAAACAAGATACCCTTAATTCGCGAGCTATTGCAACACGCAGGTCATAAAGCATATGACAGAATAATATAACTTAATAAAAACTTACCAATGCAGTGCTCATTGGATTGCTAGGGCACAGCAAGTACTACAATTAAAAGAAAACATAAGTTAAAATAAAAACATTGCATACAATATAATATTATATTCATACATCGGAGAAAACAAACATTCTGTGCTGAGTAGCGCATCATGGCAACAATATGCATTTGGAATTTAAACATCAAACGTAAACATAAAAAAATTATGAATATTAAACGCACAAATTAATCATCATCATCATTAACAAAACACTGCAGATGCATGTTACAACTATATAGTCAATTGATGACCGAATACAATACCATTTTGGAAAATAAGAGAACGATATGAATCGCGCGAAATACGTCTAGATACGCCAGCGACCGGCACGAAACTGACTGCAATCCATTGATAGCGCAAGCAAAGATTCGCATCTTCAGTTCAGTTCCCAATAAGACAATGTGCCTGCAGCATGAACCCCGCAGGTAAAAGCAATAGATGCACGAAGCGGTCCACCAATGACACTCGACCTTGTGCGTGAATTGCAACAGGCATATTACCTGCGATCACAACTAAACTAAGGACGTCACAACGTGTGGCGTGAGGGGATAGCAGAAAGAAAGTGTAAATTGTGTTCAAAATAAACACAATAGGGATGTTGACTGTATTCAAATAAAAAGATAATTTTTACACAAAATGATAGTTTCTATTATGGAATTACTGAAAATCACAATATTTTGCCTTATTTTTACGTAATTTATTAAATATTATAAATATAAAATACAACAAAATCACTCTCAAGTCACGTGACCACGAACACCAATCAGAGTGCATGACGTCACTCGCTCATAGTGAGATACTTGAACACAGACCTCGTGCGTGCTTTCTTTAAGCGTTCTTCATTGTTTGGCTAAATTCTACAGTGATTTCTGTATAATTCGCTCGAGATTCGCTTGCTGCTGTCTTTGAAAACGTTTGAAAGAGAATTTTTTATAATGGAAAGTGGGTTTATTAAAGCAAATAGTTCAAATTTGCCGAGAATTGACTGTTTTACAGTGGCCAATTTCGCCAGATGGAATATGTGACGAATTTGTAATAGAAATCAAATGCCCGGCACGAGCAAATACATATAAGAATTATGTAAGACATGGAAGAGTAACAAAAAAATATTATGCACAAGTGCAACTGCAAATGTTTTTGTCAGGCAAGAAAAAATGTTATTTGTGTGTAGCTGACAGTAACTTTGAAACTACCAAAGAGGTAGATATTATTTGTGTTAATGTGGACATAGAATATATTCACAATACACTAATAATGCTTTCAGGATTTTATTTTAAAATAGCTTTATTTAAAGACATAATGAGTCTTGTAAATTAATTAAGGTACATGCTATTATAATTACTTCATCGAGTACCATTAATAGATTATTATTAATACAAGCATAAGGCTTTAAAATATATGTTTTTCTGGAATGCTTGTGTGTTTGCTTATTGCATTGATTAAGCAATAGCAACTTTCTGGTACTCCAATGTAGAACCTTGGCTTTTTCTTAATTTTCCTCATCATATTATGAATATTTTGCTCCATCTCTTGTTGATCACTTCTTCATTTAGACTACTACTTCCTGAAGAAGCTTTCACTTGTAAAGAGGATAATCTTGCAGAAGAGGAGTCTGAGTGAGTCACAGACACAGTTGATTGTGTACATAATGATACATCACTGTCTGACTGTTCTTCGTTGGTACTGACATATAGCTTTCTAGAGTCTGTGTGCTTTTACTTCTGAATTTATGAACCATGGATACTTGTATTGATTTGTCTGTTGATATTGGCTTATACTCTGCTAGTTGAAGTACATCTGTTTGCCCTTTTTAAGCAAATAAATAAAATAATGTATTTAGAATCAACTAGTAATAACTGTATAGATACATGCCTGAGCTTGGACCTGGTTGAACCTCAGCCATGGAAATACTTTGTGCAGAGTTCTCAGAGTGCTTGTTCTATTTCTCTTTCACAATCGGCTACTGCTTCCAATCTTTGTCTTTTAACTGCTAATGTTCGTGTTGTTTCATTCCTTGCTGGTCTTCACTTCATATGGTGAAATGCACCAGTAACCTTTATTTGTGAGCATGTGACGTCACAGCGATCACGTGACAAAGTATTGGCGTTTTGGAACGAAATTTGAAACGCAATTTTAAAAGCATGATTTTTAGGCTTTAAACGTTTTTAAAAAAAATATATATATATTTAGGACCATATTAGGTACATATGCACGATTTAAAACACTTTCCCAAAAATAGTCAACATCCCTATTCTTGCATCGAATGCCAAAGTTTGCTGATAAATATAGAAATAAAGAATACAATTCTATTTTATGATTTTTTGTTCAGGCAAGTGCCATCTATGAATGCAACAGATAGTAGTCCCGGAATTTAGATTAATAAAATTAATAAAACAATAAAATTCAAATCATGAAATTATTATTTTTTATGCAATAAGATTTTACATCAAGTATTTAAGCGATTTTTAATTTGAACATGTATTGCTATACTATTTAAGTTTATATTTTAGCAATGAACAATTGCAACTTAATTCTAAAGACAATTTGTACTTAAATAAAAGGCTCGTATAAACGTTTTGTTGCAACTTCAGTCGAAAAAATTATAAATTTCAACTGAAAGTTTTCTGCTTAAAATTATTATCACATTTGACCAAATTACGGGTAAACTACGAGTCCAACAGTAAAATTTTACTAAAATAAAATGATCAGGAGAACGGTTTACTCTTATAACAACATCCAAAATAAAAATTTAAAATTTACAAATTTATTTTTTTTTGTGGAAAATGTGTTTTCATTTTATCAAATTGCGGGAAAACTATTAGTTAAAGAATAAAATTTTACTAAAATAAAATGCTGAGGAGGGCTTCTTACATGAACCTACAAAATGAAAACTTTAAATTTCCAAATTTAATTTTTCTGTGGAACATGTGTCTACATTTTATCAAATTGCGGGAAAACTATTGGTTCAAGATTAAATTTTACTAAAATAAAATGCTCAGGAGGACTTTTTATGGCAACATTCAAAATAAAAACTTCAAATTTTCAAATTTAATTTTTATCCGTAAAATGTCAGTTTAGTCAAATTACGTCTTAGTACGTCTTAGTTGACGTTTAGTCAATTTTACTATGATAAAGTGTTCAAAGCGACGTTTTTTCAATTAAACATCGCTCTGAGCATCCGTAATAAAAAGTTGGATTTCCATTTTCAAATTTTCTGGGAAATGCTTGACCAAAATTTCCGCAAAAAGAAGTTTAAGATATTCATTCTCTAATTGCAGGAAAACCGTAAAATCGAAAAATAGTTCCTATGAACGATGAAAAATTTCACTAACCACTGTATCGAACGCCGTAAATCAAATACGAGTAGATACTGAAATAAACAAGAAACAAAACATTAGTTATACAATTTCGGACAATGTCGAAATGAATCCGAGTTCCGGAGGAACCCAAACTTTGCCTTAAAAATTGTCTTATTTGCCATTTAAATAATAATATTTACAAGGTAGAACAGCCGCCCGTCCTGTTCTGCTGAAGACAAAAATGGTTCGCACAACTCCAAAATATTATTTACAATCACACAACATGGCCGACTGGCGTCCGACCGTAAGCGATCCCAGATACACGCGAAACTGAAATAAACACACAAAACATTGAATTCTGAAGATTACACACGCGATAAATATTTAGCGACTAAAACCCGTCTATTAACACTAAATTCCATCAAATATAACGCGATATAACGAATTTACAACACGAAACACGAATATCCATTTAAGTATTAGTACCTACTTATCGCACGAGGTAAGAGTTGTGTGCCGGCTACACAACAACTGGCCACGCCGACTTTCACTCGCAGGAATATTTTTAGCGAAAACATGAGTACCTCATGAAAATACAAAGTGTATCAAAAGTGTGGCGTGCATATGAGGCAGTGAGCGATTGCCTATGAATCAGTGAGTGGTCACGCACTTAAATGTGGCCGTGTGTCACACGTACATGCAACTGTGCATGCACCACCCTATCTAAACAAATACCAATTTTTACACATAACTCAAAGCTTCAAATATAGATGTTCAAAAACCACAAGAAAGCATAAAAACATTCAAATTTTACTTCTTTAGTAATTTACACTTGAAATTAAATACCTACATCATTTTAGTTAATAAAAATTATCTAAATATTCATTATTTCATATTATTATTTTCCGTCGGAAACTACCTCTATCAGGTCAAATCCACCGCTATATTCAAACGGTGCCCTGAATCAATCATGTGATTCTACATACTTTATCTTAATAAAATTTTGCACTAAAATAACGTGTTTTAATAATAATCACACTAACTATGTTTACTTTTGTTGATATTTAAATTAATTTTAAACTGTCAATAGGGCCTAAATGCTGAGTGGTAGATCAATATTACTCTTAAATATTTAAAATAAAATTTAAGAAGCTGTTAAAATATTACGGGAATATTTTAAGAAAAAAGTACAACCCTGTTATTCGTTATAAACAATTCGACCTTGTTCTTTAACTAAAAAAAATTAGAAAAAAATTCGACTCTGTTCTTCGACAAAAGAATGTTAACAAAAATGTTCGACCCTGTTATTCGACCAAATAATGAAATTTTTGGGACAAAAAATGTTATTTTTGAAGCGCCTTTTAGGGCACTTCTGGAAGGGTTAGGAGGTTGCAAAGATATGGATGGCGTAGAGGGACTCTCGAACATTAAGATGGCGTTAAAAACTTCCAAAAGTCAAATAATTCTCAAGATACTGGGTGTTTTCTGCGCCATCTTTACATAATTTATGAAAAACCCAACTTTCTAAAAAAAGTATTTTTGAGCATTTTCAGAAGTGCTAGGCGGTTGCAAATGTATGCATCGTGTAGGGGAAGCTTTTATCTTTAACATGGCGGTGAGAAACTATAAAAAAGTCATATAGTTCGGGAGATGCTGGGTGTTATTTTGCAGACCACAATAAAAACAAAATTTTCGAGTATTACGATAAATCTCTGACAAAAGCATCGTGCCGAAATTAGGGGCATTCGACCAGGGGTCTTCTGATCTTCAGTCTAACGCTCTCCCAACTGAGTTATTTTGGCTTATTGATAAAGGATTGTTGCAATTATACTACAGAAATAATTGTTTTCATACAAATAAGAAATTTCAAATTCTGAAATACATTTTAAATCAAAGACACTCGAATCATTTTGGTGTGATACAGGAAGGACATTTCCAAAGGGTTTTGAGAGTTTTATGAATACGCATCTTGGAGAGAGTCTTTTGAAGGACAATTAGAGGCTGAGAAACTGCAATAACGTTAATTTTTTTTGATTATTAATAGTACATTTTAAAGCATTTTCTACGGGTTTAGGACGATTGAAAATGAAGGATAGTGTAGATAATCCTTTAAATAATAATGTGGCGATAAAAAAACTCCAACTAAGTGAATTAGTTCATTGATCTATAAACAGCATAACAGAATTTTTATACTTTCTGTCATTCAGATGGTAATTTAAAATAATTTAATTTAATGGGGTAAAAGGTCTAAAATCGCGATAGTGCTCAAAATTGCAATATTTCAATTTTTGGCGATTTATTTCAATTGCAAGTATCTCGTAAACTAAAGAAGATAGAAAGGAACGAATCACAGAGTCTTAATCTGCGGATAATTCTCTATAAAATAAGCTAGTTAAATTGAAATTTAAACGATGAAATTTTAATTCATCAGAAGAAATGGGCTTGATAATTTATTTCTGGAAATGAGCAGCGTAAAAATAATGTTATGATTAAAATATGTAAAAATGGAGTTTACTAAAATAACGAATTTGACATCATAATTGGTACATCTTTGCTGGCTGTTAACTGCCAAAGGAACCACGATCCAGGTTTCATAATTGGGGATAGTTCTTTGCTATGTTGGGTACACACATAGAAACATTTTCATCTTTCTTAAAATGACGATAGTTTGGCATTCACGGGCTCTTAGACGTGACCATTTTGAAATTTAATATAATTCAATTTTTCATTTACATATGCATATTCCTGCGGACTCCACTACACAGCTAAAACTGCAATTAAAAGAAAACAGAAGTTAACACATTCCGTATAATACATTATTACAATAATATTTCGTTCACAAATCGTAAATTAAAAACTTTTAGACTTTACTTACCTACGTGAAATACAAAATTTACACTAAGTCAGTAGGCAACCATTTTTTTATATTGCAATAAACGCCACAAAAGAGATAAAAAAAACTCGAACTTAAGAAGATTCAACGCGCGATTATTTGTTAGCAAAACACTATACATGCAATTTGCAACTAAACAGTCGGTTATCAAACATAAATAATGTGATTTACCGATTTAAATCTGAAAAAATAATACGAGCCGTGAGAAAGCTGCAATCCGCTGAACGTGTCTGCAGCACATGTAGCCAGAACACGCGACAGTTACGATACGATAACGCACTGCACTCACGACTTAGTGCATAACAAATTATAATTAATTTTTTATTAAATTATCTAGAATTTAGAAAAGATTATGTGATCACAGACAAGAAATGTTGAACTCGAGGAAGCAACAAAAATGACAACAAAAATTTTAACAATTTCCTACATTGTTAAAGTTTAAGTAAGTTTTTCACAGTAACAGTTACTAAGTATCTATAAAATATAGGATATTTACGATTTAGCCCAAATTGTTGACAGATAACGATAATGGAACTTTAACTGTGCATATTTCCATAAAATTATGCAAATAACTGGAATACATTCATACTATATATATATAGATATAGCATAATTTTAGAGCCGTTACTTAAAATCTTAAATAAGTTTTCAACATGGATGTCGATGAGTACATAATCCAAGGTACACTGATCTAAATTGTTTAAAATTTAAAAATATACTTTGATCATATAATTTTTAATTTAATTATAAATCCCAAGGTAAAAAGTTAGTCGACTTTATAGCTACGTATTTGACGAATATTCGATGTCAGCATGTCATTCCCAACATGGTTTTCTTCAGCGAGATCTCCCAACATCAGCACCTATTTATGGTGAATCATTTCAAGAGATTTTCACTGATTTTAAGAAATACGTCTTGCCTGGGTTGACACATTGGCAATCACCACACATGCATGGATATTTCCCGGCGCTCAACAGTTACCCATCATTACTGGGGGACATGTTAGCAGACGCAATTAATTGTCTTGGCTTTTCGTGGGCTTCGAGTCCAGCAGCCACAGAATTGGAAATCATCACAATGAATTGGTTAGGCGAGATGATTGGACTACCAACTGAGTTTTTAAACACAGGGAAAGATAGTTTGGGTGGTGGTGTCATTCTCAATACGGCTAGCGAAGCAACTCTTGTAAGTTTGTTAAGCGCTAGAACCCAAGCTATCAGAAACTATCAACAACTACATCCACATTTAGAAGCTGATGATATTGCGAAAAAGCTGGTAGCATACGCCTCAGATCAATCACATTCCAGTGTGCAGAAAGCAGCAATAATTGCATTAGTAAAACTACGGTACATAAAGTCTGATGAAAATTGGGCAATGCGAGGAATCAACTTACACAGACAAATTTACAATGATCGTAAACGAGGATTGATCCCGTTTTGGGTTTGTTGCACGCTTGGTACTACAAATGTTTGCTCATTTGACAACCTAGATGAAATTGGAGCGGTCTGCCAAGTGGAGGAAATGTGGTTGCATGTGGACGCCGCGTACGCCGGTAGTGCGTTCATATGTCCTGAATATCGGCACTGGTTAAAAGGTATTGATTGTGCAAATTCAATTGTGGCCAACGCCTCTAAATGGCTAATGGTACATTTTGAATGCACTGCTATGTGGGTAAAGAGCAGCAATGCCCTGCAGCACACGTTTAAAATCGAACCGCTTTATCTTCAACACGAAAACTCTGGCAGAACTGTAGATTATATGCATTGGCAAATTGGGCTCAGCAAAAGATTTAATGCGTTGAAACTTTGGTTTGTGATCAGAAATTAAGGTGTGATAGGACTGCAAAACCATATTAGACATGTAAGTATGTAGTCGATTATACAGTAGGTATATATAAGTATTTGATTGACATTTTATTTTTTACCAAACAACACTTCTCTAATTATATCCGCTTAAAATAGGTACTATGTTACACTTTCTGCCACTTTGCTTTCTTGTTACCTTTGTTAAACCTTTGTTACAATAATTAAATTTCGTACCTAAATTACTCATATAAAAACTTACTTAGAACATAATGATTTTAGGGAGTTCATTTGGCTAAAAAATTTGAAGAGCTTCTTAAATCAGACAACAGATTTGAACAACCAGTTAAGAGACATTTGGGTTTAGTTTGTTTTCGACTGAAAGGACCCAACCAACTTACTGAGAATCTCCTCAGTAATCTGACAAGAAGACGAAAAGTGTATTGTGTACCAGCGGATTTAAATGGTGTGTACGTAATTCGGTTTACAGTAACATCTCAACACACCACTGAAGAGGATATAATGCAGGATTGGAAAGAAATCAGATATGTAACTACCACGACTTAAATTCTTTTCCGCTGCTATTTGTGCTGTTTTATAAATTTTATGTTACTTTAATGTTTTTTAAACTTATTATGTCCTAACTCCATTAATACGATTCTCAACTTAAATTTTAAAAAATGATATAATACCATTTTTGCTTTTTATTTTACATCTTTTAAGCTCTTTCGACATAAAGTACCCTTTATTTTATTTTCTAGGGTCAAAAATATCAATATACTATAATTTATCCAAATTTTTTTAATAAGTCAAAGTGGAACAAACAAACATACATTCCCATATGCTATAGATATTAGGTGAAAATTATTAAAGTATATTGTCTACGTAATTATGTGGAAAGATAAATATCTGATATTATAGAAAAGCCATGCCCATACAGTTTCAAGAATAAACATCCACACCGATATGATGATGCCAACAATCAGAAGAGCAAACACACCCTTTACGTGCTCAAATTGTAATTTTATAGGCTCAATCGGTGGTTTACTCTTATCCAAATAAGCAAATATAATATTCATTGTGCTCTCAGCCCTAAACGCATCCCATTCCCATTTAGTCATCAAACCAGTGGCCTGGCATCTAAGAATGTAATCATTTATAAGCGGCAGATATAACGTGTAATGTTTTTCAATCAGTGTGAAGCAAGTATTGAGACGTAAAAGTGTATAGTCCATGGTTTTCACGTAACGGAGATATCTATATAGAGGGTCCCTCAATACTATTGCAGTTGAAACTGTAAATAACTCCATGTAAATAATTATCTAAACATAATTTATCCACAGACGTACGTTTCGTTGCTGTAATGTAATGGCCCATTGCTTTCTTAGTATACGGTATATTTATTTCTTGTCCCCCATAATGCGAAAATGCACGTTTTTCTGCCTCCTTAAAAGAAATATTTGCATTGCGGAATATTATAGTAATAAAACTTACGGTAATTTCTTTGCCCCAAAACATCAGATTAGGATCATTAACATATTCGATGCGCAGTTCTGAATTGGCAAGATCTTCAATTGTCCTTATATCGTTTCTGTATCTTATAGTCATCAATTTATCAACAATACCAGACGAGAAAACAGCAGAATATAATACAGCAATCGTCAATAAAGTTGCGATTAACGAACGAGCTCGGAGATATGGAGGTATTTTGCAATCGTTAAGCCCTTGAAGAAAAAACAAACCAGTGATATCAGTAACATTCGGACAATTTGCATTCACACAAATCGTGTTTTCAATCCAGAAAAAAATCGCAATCAGTACAAAACAGGATATAATCCACATCCATAATTGCAATTTGAAAACTTGCACTAGCGCCAACCAATCAATGTAAGATCTGTAAAAGTAGCTCGAAATATTTCATTTTTGAAAGTTATAAAGCAAAATATGCATACACAGGTTTGGGTACTAAAAAACTTATGTCCATTTTAGATACTGGATAAGAGACTACATGATTCCCGTCGTCAAAAAGTCCTACAAAAATTATGTCTGAAATTATTAACATCATATTGCAAAATTGATGTATACCGATAACAATTCTTGGTGATCCGAGGTAACCATTATATATACGGTTTTTCAAATTCATAGATTTTGAGAATTCCATCAACAAATTTAACTCGGAGCCCATCTTCGTTGCTAAAATAAAGACAATAATTACCCAAGGTAGAAATAAGAAAATTAATAAACGTCAATACACCCAATTGCAAGTGGAATTATCTCGCCATTAATGCCAATTGCCATAAGGTTGCGACGACGTTTCTTTCTTTCATCCGAGAAAAATTCGCTTATATTTGAATCTTCGAATTCTTTCTTATAGATTTTCCATCGATTCAAGACCACATAATTATCGGCTTGCCAATGATCAAACGCAAGGATGTGAATTTCATCACCCACCTGCTTTAGATAAATTGCATTACCAGCATATGAGGGAATATTGTAATACCGGTCATAGTTTTTGAATTTATAATCTTCGATGGTATCATTATCAAGGAAAAATATGCCTTTAAAGGTGTATTTTTTATGAGCATACATACAACCCATTAGGTATGAATTATGCGTACTCAAAGGATCGTGTAAAATGTACTGGTCGCATCCGCGGACACATCTCTTTGGGTCAATTACTTGTGGAATTGTGATGTTTGCAGAAAGTAAAGAATAGTCGCTGAATATAGTTGGCCGTGTGGGTGAAAAATCTATGATACATGCATTGTTTTGGAAATGTTCTTTTATTATGATATTCAACATGAACTGTATTGAAGTTTCAATTATTATTTTGTCAAGCAACATGGCTGCCAGTTTATGAGCTACTGATATATTCTGTTGTTCAATATACATTACATATAGGTATTATTTTGTTCAATGCTTGCCTATTACGTTATAATATTAATATAATCTATGACATTATATAATATTAATGTAGTTTAACTTAACATAGATATTTTATAGAATAATATTTTACAGAACTTTGAATAAAGCCACAAAATATTTACTCATTAATCATAATATTAGTCATATATTGCGCATTACTCCAAGCACATATATTAAGTGTACAATTTTAATTTAAATAAAAACTATTTAACTACGATTATTGTTTAGAACTGTAAAATTTATTATTTACACAAAGGAATACAGGGAACACAACATTTTAATTAATTCCATGCACACTCACTACTACAAATAAACAACCAAATGCAAAATGAACACAAACATGCGGCGAGAACGGCGTTTAATGCAAACATGTGCATTGTAGCGCCACCTACACCACGTTATTGAGTATCATTTACCTATGTATAGATATTCACATTAGGTAAGTAATGTAATGGCACGGTCATTAATAAATAAGCGTTCTTTTTACTTTCACCTTGAAAGCGCCATTTTTTCCACGGTATTTAGACACAAAAACTGGTACTTTAAACACGGACGGCCAAGGCTGTGAGTAAAGTACTTTAGTGCTTGTACTAAAGTACAAATGAAAACAGGCGCTGCTGCTACTCGTGTCGGCGTGGTGCGGCATTTATAACCTTACAATTCCCAGTAGTATGCAAGCAAATTTTTGAAGATTTGGGAGATTTTGAAGATTTGAAATACAAAAGTTCTAATACAAAAACCTCAAGTTGAAAATAGAGTTAAAGTAGAAAAAATAGCGTAAGCATCACGTTGTTAATCACTCGCAACGCTCGCTCATAATCATAATCGTGAATATTACTCCAGTTTAGCCACTTGATACTTAATATACTATTAATTTTATGTAAACCTAGCATACCCGACTGACTTCGTTCTGTCAAAAAGATTTGGAATGTGGCAGTTTTTTATTCCTACCTTTTTTATAGTCGGCGTACAAAATTCTCCGCATCCGAACCGTCACTCTGGTGATAGGAAGATGTGTGTGGGGTTCAACTCGGGTGACCCAAGTATCTTCGCTTCCACGAACTTTGGCCACCCTTTCAAGAACAAATAATATTAGTGGATAACATCTGTACACACCCCTGAAGAGGATATAATGCAGAATTGGGAAGAAATCAGAAAGTGATACAATACCAATGTTTGCTTTTTATTTAACATCCATTAAGTTATACTCTTCCGACATAAAGTACCTATTTTATTGTCAAAGGTCAAAAATATCTTTATACTAAAATTTATTAAAATTCCTTCAGTGGTTTTTGCGTGAAAGTGAAACAAGCAAACCAACACTCGCACATGCTATTTTAGGTGAAAGTTGTTAATTTTAATTGTCTACGTGATTATGTGGAAAGATAAATATCTGATATTATAGAAAAGCCACGCCCATAACGTTTCAAGAATAAAGATCCACACAGACATGAGGATGCCAACAATCCAAAGAGCAAACACACCCTTTACATGCTCAAACTGTAATATTATAGGCTCAATCGGTGGTTTACTTTTATCCAAATAAGCAAGTATAATATTCATTCTACTCTCAGCCCTAAACGCATCCCATTCCCATTTTGTCATCAAACCAGTGGCCTGACATCTAAGAATGTAATCATTCAAAAACGGTAGATAAAACATGTAATGATCATAATGCAGTGTGAATATAGTATTCAGATGTATAAGTGTATAGTCCATGGATTTCATATAAGGGAGGAATCTATATAGAAAGTCTCTCAATACTATTGAGGTTGAAACTGTAAAAAAAACTATGTAAATATTTATCTTAACATAATTTATCCCCATGCGTACGCTTCGTTCCTGTAATGTAATGGCCCATTGCTTTCTTAGTATACGGTATTTTTATATATGATCCTCCATACCGCGAAAAAGCACGTTTTTCTGCCTCCTTAAAAGAAATATTTGCATTGCGGAATATTATAGTAATAAAACTTACGGTAATTTCTTGGCCCCATAACATCTGATTAGGATCATTAACATATTCAATGTACAGGTCTGAATTGGCAAGATCTTCAATTGTGTTTATATCATTTTGGTATCTTATAGTCATCATCTTATCAACAATACCAGACGAAAAAACAGCGGAATATAATACAGCAATGGTTAATAAACTGGCGATTAACGAACGAGCTCGAATATATGGAGGTATTTTACAATCGTTAAGCCCTTGAAGGAAAAACAAACCAGTGATATCAGTAAACCCCGGACAATTTGCATTCACATAAATCGTGTTTTCAATCCAGAAAAAAATTGCAATCAATACATAACAGGATATAATCCACATCCATAATTGCAATTTGAAAACTTGCACTAGCGCCAACCAATCAATATAAGATCTGCAAAAAAATATTTCAAAAAAACATTTCATTTATGAAAATAATAAAGCAAAATATTCATACACAGGTTTAGGTACCAAAAGGCTTAAGTCCATTTTAGATACTGGATAAGAAACTACATTTTTCTCGACGTCAAGAAGCCCTACAATAGTGATGTTTGAAACTTTTGTTTATATTACATAATTCATGTATACCTATATTAATTTTTGGGGGTCCTTCATATTCATAATATATATGATTGTTCATATTCATAGATTTTGCGAATTCCATCAACAAATTTAACTCGGAACCCATTTTCTTTGCTAAAACAAATACAACAATTACCTAAGGTAAAAATATGACAATTATGTCTACTATACACCCAATTGCGATTGGAACTATTACATCGCTATTAATGCCAATTGCCATAAAACTGCGGCGACGTTTCTTTCTTACGTCTGAGAAGAATTCACTTATGTTTGGGTCTTCGAATCGTTTCTCATAAATTTTCCATCGATTCAAGACCACATAATTGTATGCTTGCCAGTGGTCAAATGCAAGGACAAGAATTTCGTCGCCCACCTGCTTAAGATAAATTGCATTACCAGCATATACAGGAATATTGTAATATTTTTGATAGTTTTGGAATTTATAAACGTCAATGGTATCATTATTAAGGAAAAATATGCCTTTAAAAGTGTATTGCCTATGCGCATATAGACAACCCATTAGGTACGAATTATGCGTACTGAAAGGATCGTGTAAAATGTACTGATCACATCCGTCGAAACAATTCTCAGGATCAATTACTTGAGGAATTGGGAGGTGCGAAGAAAGTAAAGAATAATCGCTGAAAATAGTAGGTCGTAGTGGTGAAAAATCTATGATGCATTGAGAGTTTTGGAAATGTTCTTTTATTATGATATTCAACATAAGCTGCAGAGAAGCTTCAATTATTATATTGTCGAGCAACATGGCTGCCAGTTTGTGTGATACTGAAATATTGGTTCATTCTGCGTAGCAGACAATTATTGAATTCATTACCTATCTAGCATGTTATAATACATTAATCTATTAATATAATGTATTACAGAATAATAGATATAATAAAGAATAATGGTATACAATACTTTGAATAAAAGTACAACAAATTTTCTTTGTAATTATTATATTAGTCATTATATTGCGCATTGGTCCAAGCACAGACATAATAATTATAAATTATAAAATTAAAATTTAAATAAAAAATACTTACGTAGGCGTATAATTTGAAACGGTAGAATTTATTATTTGCATAAAGGAATACAGTGTAAATATGCCAGTATAAAACTTATAAATACCCCGTTTTAGTACGGCGCACTTCGCACTGATAACAAACAGTCTGCTGTGCAAAATCGCGTGAGGTCACATGACGCACGAGCTTACCATTCCATGCATACACAAACTATTGCAAACAAACAACAATGCAAAATGTAAACACGCGGCGAAAACGCAACCGTGAATTTAATGCAAAAATGTACATTGCTGCGCCATCTATCCCACATTATTAAGTTATATTTTAGTATAGCGAGCGATACGTAGGTATATGAGATTTGCTCACTGGCTAAACAAACTAGCATTTATAGTAAATAAGTGTTCGCTGTAAAATTCAAACTAGAAGATACAAAACAAGGAACCCGATAATAAAAATGCTATCAAGTGAATCGGACACTAACTGATAATACATTTCAGATACATTTCACTATATGCGTGCCCGCTCATTATTACCGACAAACTACATCACTGTTGTAAATAAGCAATTACAGCGAGAATCCGATTCTGAATTTAATGCATCTTAGCTACATCTAGATGCATAAAATATAGATATGTTTAAAAAAAACATTTATTATACTTAATATTTATTAAAATAGATAGTTTACATCCGCAATTCCTACTATTTCTTCTTCTTTTTGAGTCGTTTAGCATTCCTGTGAGCCTTATAATGAGTCTTCTGTTTCTCAACAAGTACCTCAGTATATTTTTTCTTATTATATTTATTGAATTCGGCGTCTGCCATCAATTCATCAACCAATGTTCTCTTTCTCTCCTTCTTAGTAAGGCGATTATTGTAATAATCAAGTGGAGAATCTTGAACTTTTCCAATCTGGAAATATTTTGGCAAAACTTTCAGGTCATTCTTTTTGTAGAAATGTTTTGGATCCAATACAGAACGCATTTGCAACACTTGCAAATCCTTCTTCACTTCGTCAGTAAGTTCAGTTGCAGGCATGTTGAACCATTTTTTACCTTTAGTTTTTTCACTCTCAAGCTAAGAACAAAAAAAATCCTACATAAATTTTCTTTTCAAAATTACCACACTAAAATATCAAACTCACTTTTCTTTGAAGTTTTAGTTTTTTATCATTGACAACTTGTGATGGAATTGTCTTAAGTTCATTGAAACCTGGTTGCAATACTATTGAATTGGATAATACTTGCTGCAACTCTGACTTACTTTTAGTTAATTCCTCTAAATTTAATTTAACCTTCTCGTAAGTATCCTTTGTTTTTTTCTTGGTATTTTTAAGATTAGTTGGTTCTTCAATTAAAAAGTCCATGTTTTTAGAAAACTTTTCAAAAGCTGTTAGCTTCTGTTCCACTTCAGGCGCTTTTGTTCTGCAAGTCTCATGTTTTTCTTGCATAAATTGTTGAAACACATCATTCACCACTGAATCTGTAAAAAAATCATTGAAACTTTTTAAAAATCCAAATATTTAAATTTGTATTACCTTTAATTGTTTCCTTGTCCACCGATTGATTACCCACACTATCTATAACAAACCCCAAACCACTTGAATCCATGATTTTCGAAAATAGTTGAAGACAAGTGAAAGCAATACAACAATTTCGATGAAAACATGTGTTTGGTCAGGTTAGAAAACTACTTATTACACAGTAAACCCATAGAGGAAAACAGTTTACAAATATAGGCAACTTATTTTACAAAGTCACAGTTTGCAAAAGTTTGCTCAAGTATTTATTTTCCTTAAGAATACCTTAAAATATATATTTTAAATACTACATATGCCCTAATGATGATGATTAGAATAATTCACAGAGCAGAGCACATAGCAGAGCAAACGTTCAAAGAAATGTAATTATTGCTTGCGCAATTGATAAAATAATCAGTAATTCGGATTTTTGTTGTCTAAATGATGCATCTAATTTGGTAGTAAGCTACTTCAATTATGTTATTTAAAATATGTATGTAACATATATGATGTTTGAAGCGAATTCAACCTTTTACCTACGTTATACAAGACAGAAAAGATTGTGGCAAACACCAGAGACATTATCAATACTATATTTTGTACATCACGATGTGGATCAAGAGAGAATATTTTATAGCTTTTACTGATACTGAAAAATATTATTGGAATTTAGATAATTCAGCTAAGAAAAATGCTTAGATTGGTTGTACACATGTGCTTTACTTCTAATATTTCTTGGAAATTTCAATTATTTACTCAAATTATATTGTAAATAATTTATTAACAGCACTTTCTCAATCGCATCATTTAGATATTTGTTTGCAGATCAATCCCAAATGAAATTCTTCAATTTTGCATTGAATCTATCTTGGCTTATTTCATTACTCTTTGCCGAAGTGGCTGTGTATGCTTTGAAAAGCTCATCTAAAACTGGAATCAAAATATGGGATTTTGTCGAGGATAATGCTCATTTTGCATACTCTCCTGTGAAACTGCAATATGTCATAAGCTTGCTCAATAAGGTTGTAAGGTTTTGTTTGTTTTTTTTTACATCAAAGCGTTTATTATTGGAAATTTAAAATTCTTTGAATTGCAAAGTTGTGAAGACAACTCCGAAGACAGCGTTTGTGGAATGGTTTACCCAAATGTGAATACTCATATTAAAGATAATTAACCCTCAGAATTTCTATATTAAATCTATGTTTTAGTACATATCTCTACATTAATTTAAGTCAACGTCCATTCCGGGAATTATTTAATATAATTTTTCTTCTTACCGAGGCGTATATATCGTTTGCAATAGCAATTAGTTGCATCTTTTTGTACTCTTTAGCGATATTAGGGCAAGATTGTCAGAAAGAATTTGAGTCAATTCTGAGAGAAGCAAAAAATATTAAAAACTTGGAATTGCGGCGTCAGATGATGTAACAGCAATATTTGAATGGCCTTTATTCGGACAATATATGGCAACTAGTAGCGTAGTCGCTTTAGTACTAATTTCAGAATTAATTGTAAGTAATACACATTTTAATAATGTAAAATCAATAACGATTGGTTATTTTCCTTTAGAAATTTGATCTATTGTCACTTGGCCATTTGACTGCCTACGTTTCAGGCACATGTTTGTGTGGATATTTAGGCGAGAAAATGATGCAATTAGTAAGTTAATAGTAACAATTGTTTTCAAAGTAATGTTATGAATTATTGTTGTTTGCCTTTTAGAGTAGGGAATTTAAAGATGTAACATTCTATAATGCTCCGTGGGTGAAAATGTAGAAAGCGCTAGATTTCTTATGCTCATGAACTTAAATTTGGATAATGTATTTGTTCTACCGCTTGGGGATACGTGAATTATTCTAATCCATTAGTCCTGTTGGTAAGAAGTTAATCATCAGCATTTGCGGTTTATTTTATTCAAGTTTTCAGATTTTTAAGATGGCGTATTCTATTGTTACGATGTTTATAAATATAACGCAAGAATAAACAAGGCAAATCAAAATTACAATCAAATAATAAAGTATTTTAAGAAATTTTGCACTAAGCACCAGTACTGGTCCACAGAATTGGCAAGTGTTTTAATAAAATGCAGTTACACAAATATGCAATCACTGGGTCCCGGAATCCACTTAAACATTCCCTCATAAATAAATAAAACATGCATCTCTAAGCACCCCTGCCTCTCGAGGAGTAAGATTTTATATTTGTACTTGTAATTGCACCAAATCGCAAGAAAACATTATAAAATAAAATAAAGTAATATAAAAATCAATAGTGGCTGATAGTTGATTCAAAACCCTTTCTCAAGTAACAAAAAAATCCTCTATGCAACATAAGTAACTCTACCACAGTGTACTGTTCGTAATAAATCTGTTCTCTAAAATATTGGTAAACATGTTCACAAAAATTTACAAGAATTTATTTCATTCGTCCACTGAATTTATTTACATCTTACTTAAATGTACTCAATTCATAAAACAGCTGTAAAATGTATCAATAAATTCAATTCGCATATTCAAATTCCACCAAAAATTTTAATTCCTTGTGCAATCTCAATGGCCAAATCACCAGTCATATAAATCGATGCATCAACTATTTCATACCGAATCAAATCTGTATATAAATATCTAGTATTTGTATAAAATTCGTTTGCAAAATCATAAAAACAAAACAAAAACAATCTACATCTAGATTGAAACCTATACCTAGAAAACATCTAGCCCATCAAACAAGTCACATATAATATGTCCACCTAAATATATAAAACCAACTTAATATTTACAATATTACAATTAGTCTAAATACAAATGTCAGTTTACTTCGTCGTCGACGAACATCAGTGCACAGGATTCAAATTCACAACTCTTCAGTGCCACTCCAAAGGAAACACTGCGATATTGCATGATTGTTCTAAATACAAAAAACCGACAACGTGCTATATACAGATATCAAGTTATTGCGGAATAAATTACAATTGTTCAACCCCTTGAATATTAATGCAATATTACAATGAACACACGCTCGAAATTACTTTGTTCGCAAATATTTTAAACAATAGTCGCTACTTTGCGATAGAATGAGATCGACACAACTGAACCATCATACCAGTACCAGCTAAAACGTGAGGAATACATTTAAATATTTACGTAATGTTTGTTCGTACTGAAATCACGCGCAACTGCATTTTCCCGTTTTTTTTTAATTTTATATATGTCTGGAATACTTACATTAATAAATATCTAAAAAAAATTCTTATAATCAAGAGTTACGACGCCGCAAAGAATTCCTGCAGTCTTCGCACCGTCGACCTCTCAAGGAGACACAAATCAAAATCAAAGGTGCGCGCCGATACCTCATACCTGCCGGTTTCTGCAATTAATTTGACAACCTTCTGCAACTCAGTGTTATCCTGCAGCGACATAATCTTATGTTGCAGGTCCTGTAGAATGCGAAGATAGTCCTCGGGGTTCTCTTGCAGTTCGCCGTGATTTTCCACTTCTAAGACCGGTGGCGTCGCGTCGCTTTCGTCCTTTGGTGTCTTCATCGACGGCTCGTCATCGCCGGGACTTAAATCCCTCCGCCGGCGGCGTTTCTCTTCCTTCTCCAATTTCTTCTCCTTCTTCTTAGTTTTATCCTTTTTGGGTTTGGCTTCAATGCGTGGCTCAAGAGTGGAAGGTGGCGGCGGTTGTGGCTGTGCGATTGTTATCGGAGAAACCGCTTTACATTCTTCAGTATCTTTGGTCGAGCTGCACGATGAGTTGGAATTATCATTTTCTCCATCCGGAGCAAATTTCTTCTTCTCATGTTTCACTATTTGATTAGGGTTCTGGGCCAGTGGTAATGGCTGTGTTTGATTCGTAAACAAATTGTTCGCGGGTGTCTCGTACTTCTTCTCCTTTGACTTGTGTGAGCTCTTCTCGCGTTTATCTTTATCTTTGTCACGATCTTTGTCTTTCTTCTTATGCTTGTGTTTATCCTTCTTCTCTTCTTGAGACTTAGGTTTGTCCACATCTAGTGGCTCAACTTTAATTTCAGGCTTCATATCCTTAGGTTTCTCTTTTTTCTCCGTTTTTATCGTTGGTGGTGGTAGAGGACTAGCTTCCTTTTCCTTCGACGATACCATGGACATTGAAATTGACGGCGCTTTCAAATCCTTTTTAAACTCCTTATCCTTATGCTCCTTGTACTCTTTCTCCTTGTCGCGCTTTTTGTATTTTTTACTATCATCCTTTTCTTTGTCCTTACGTTTATCTTTATCCTTTTCATCTTTTCGATCATCTTTCTTGATTTCTGGTGGACTTGGTGGTCGTTTCGGACTGGACATTCTCTTTGGACTGGTACCCCTCCGTAGGCCAGGACTCGTCGACCTGGCCGGCGATTTCTCACGCTTCTTATCCTTCGAGCTGCGATCGTGATCTTTGCTGCGGTCCTTGCTCTTGTCTTTCTTGCGCTCGTCCTTATCGCGTTTGTCTTTGTCGCGATCTTTAATCGGCGATTTGTTTTTGCGCTCTTTATCCGAGAGCTTGTCTTTATCTTTATCCTTCTTAATTTGGTCTTTAGCACCTCCGCCACTGGAAGGTTTTGGCTCTGGTGTTTTGGTGCATTTGATTGGAGGGCCAAATAGATCTTTGAATGTTGTCTCTCTGGGTTCTTCCATTTTCTTCGGTTTTTTGTGTTCAATTGATCCACCTAGCTTGGGTTTGTTCAGCAATTGGGTTTTATCTGAGTTGGATTTGGTCTCTGACTCAAATGAACTAGAAGAACTCACAATCTACAAAAGTCAATTTGATTAATATTTCATAATTGAGAGGTTATAAATTTATCACCTGTCCACCTCCTTTTAAAAGTCTTTGTTTAAATTCATCATTAGGATCTTTAAATATATATTTTTCTATTAATGCCCTGTGAATGGCAGGCCCACTTGTTTGGAGATTAAGATCATAGTTAAACCTGATTTTCTTTGGTTCATCTTTGTTTCTCAGGTATATTTCAATGTTTAGGACAAAACCAGCATAGCCAGATTCTTTGATTGAATATGGTGGCTCTTTCACAACTAAAAAAGCAAAACAAAAATTAAGTAAATGGACAGTTTGTTGTCTTGCTTGTTAATAAATAACACACCTCTCCTTGGTTTTGAAAAAGTCTCATGCAGGTAAAATACAACCTTCTCAATATATTGCTGAATGTCAGCTCCATCACAACCCTTTACAAAGACTTCCCAATCATGGGTAAAACCCTCCTGGGTGCGTTTTGTGCGCAACGAAGCCTCATGGCCGATTTCTAGATTCACTCGGACAGACATGACTTCAACGGTTTCATAGCCGTCTTATTACACAAGTTCCATCGCGGCTTCTTGGTCACCTTCTTCGATAGTTGAGAATTTCCGTATTTACTTTAACCTAGTTCTGGCGTCAGTTGGTCATTATGCGCTTAGTGCGAACAGAATACGCAGTCCTCGTACTATTACATCTTTCAAAACTTGCCGGCCGTCGAAAAATAGCAGAGAGATGCACTTTCATTCATGAATCGGAGGACAAACACTGTTGTTGCTAAACAACAACAAATTCGCATATAAACAAACTGGAGGACGGCATTTGTCAAGTCAATAATGACAGCGGGGAATTCTAGTGTCACCAACCTATGGAAAAAAACCTAAAAGAAATGAATTAGAACTTATTTGATTAATATTTACAATAAGAACAAATAAGCTCACTAACATAAATGACATATATACCAAATAAAATCAAATTCACTAATGATTCTTGTTCTATTCAATGAAAAACTTCAAAACTAATTAGCAGAAATTTACCAGAAAAGTCACTACGTGTATCTTAACCTCACAATATAAACCTACCAAACATTGTTCCTAGGGAAAAACACAGTCTAAAACAAAATATTATGGAACATTTAGATCCAAAATATTTTGTGTGCACGAAACCTGTTGATACTACTAAATATTTTAATGAATTTTCGGAGCAGTTAAAAGCTTTGAATGATTCAGTTGATAAGAGTGAATTTAATTCAAATCTTGAGAAAACATGCAGGTTAATTTAATTTAAATTTATTAAGAACTTTTTACAATTAGAAATAATTGTGTTTACAGCATTGACCATCTTACACATGAAGGCGAAATTGAACAAACCTGCATCAAATCGAAGTTATGGAGAGCAGTTACCATTGAGTCAACTGCAACAAGTGGTCATTTGCACATTCAAAGATGTAAAAACAAATGGGAGGGTTTTAAGGAACCAAAACAAGTGTTATCTTTTCCAGTAGAAAGAGAACAAGTAAATTATACAATTTTTATTAAATTTGAGATGTGAAAATATTTTCTTTGAATTTTATCACTTATACTATTATTTATTTTAACGAAAGTAAAACTAAGATTGATTTTCTTGTTTAGAATTCAAATACATTAGAAGATGAAGACTTAATTCCTCATCAAGATTATGTATTAGTTGTAAGACTATACAAACCATTCCAGGTTGAGATGAAACATTGCAGGTGTGGGGTCAAATATACACATGAATATGCTATTTTGCCAAACCAAGGTCTTACTGAATTACGAGATGTATTCAAATGTGTGCATGACTTTGGAGTATCAGTGGAGTTGCAGCATCCTGATGAAAAAATCACATTAAACACTAAAGTATTTGAAATAAAATTTGAAAATTCAACTTATTTATTGTATTATTTCAGGATGATTATCCATCTGGTTTTATTTTCATAGAAAATTGTTTCTACAATGATCTACGACACCCTAACGCAATAGAATATTCCAAAGAAATAATTGAATGGGCAAAGATGAAGAATCTCACCAATTTCAAAACTGCTAACATGTCTGATGTAAAATTAAAAGATTTAAAGATAAAATTAGGTTATCCCTATGTCTATCAACATCAAGGAAATTGTGAACATCTTGTTGTCTTTACTGATATGCGACTGTTACGTGCCGATGAACAACTGCAATCAACAAAGTATCCCTACGTTTTGAGTTGTAATAATATTAATCGTATTTTTTGCATGATGTGCACAGTTTCTGTGGCTCAGTTTACTATTACGGAGTGTGATAGATTGCTGACAAAGTATAATTGCTTATGTAAAAAGTGTGTGCTTGCATATAATTATCGAGATGGGAAGAAAATCGGTACATTTAAGTTGTATCCATTTTATGATATAAATATGACGCTCTTGCCATAGTAAATAAATATTTAATTTGTTATAATTAGACTCTTATTTTGTTGTGTTATTTACATTTAAATTGTAAATGTGAATGTAAGTGTATGTTCGATTTAGTTTTACATCTAAACCACAGAATTAATATTAATAGCCTGTGTTTTTTAGATTGGTTTGACCTAGCACAAAGCATCGGCTACTTTTTGTTGCAAAAATTGGCAAAAATAATAAAGTGAAATACAACTTTAGTTCTAAGATCTATGACGAGATGGCGCCATACAGCACTTATTTGCATTAAATCCGAATATGCAATTCATACGAGCAATGATTATTGTAACATCTAAAACTATATAAGATTATAAATCTAATATTGCTTATTTATAGCTAAACGCACTTTAATTTTTGTTAATAGTAGCAAAATTATCTATATTCATATATTTTCATATTGAAAACCTAGCTCACCGAAAACTTAAAAATAAATTTAAGAAATAGGCCAATTTGCAAGTTTAGATTTGCTCATCCTATAGTCCTACATGCAGTTTAAACATCCTGAAACTGTTGAAAGATTGTATGTAATTGAGTTACGACCGATTGGAAGCGACGAATTAGGCGACGACCTCACGTTCCTGGCATGAATAATTAGTTAATTTCTGCGCGACATCCCGAACGACGCAAACGACAGAATTCATTGCGTTTTTCACGGCTTCAATTTATGTTAATCGACGAAAGCTATTCATCTTGTGTCATCTGCCCTCACATGCTTTCATTGCTCCATTGACTCAAATTGACAACTTTTCATCCGTATTTTAGCGGATTAAACAGACCAATCCTTTTCTGCACTGGCAAATTTTCACGAAAACTTCATCAATATTTACGTGGAAAGTCGAAAGTTTTGTTTGAATATTTGGTTGCCTTACATCCTGTCGATTCTAACTGACTATATGCTTAAGTTTAGGTTTTAGACTATTCAAAAACGCAACATTCGATCATCTGTCATCCAGTATATTTAGTTTTGGTTTATGATCAAACGCTAGGAATATTGCTGACTGCGACGGCATTATCTTATTAAGTTTGATTACAAAAATTGAGCTTTACTACTTGAACGCACGCTCTTTTTTTACTGCTGCTGTCATCTGTCGCGGCTTATTACGCGTATAATGTGCTCTTAATTTGTAATTACGTGACATTTAATGCTTACATTCTTGATTATACAATTTATTGACCAACAATTGCAATAAAAATATATAATTTAATGATTTATGCACTTGATTTTAGTGTTTTTCTAGTTAACAACAGCGCACAGTCACAATTTTTAAGCAAATAAATATTTTTCTAAATATCTTTAGATATATGCTAGTTGAAGAGTTTAAATGATATAATGCAATATATGTGTGCCCAAAAATAGTTTATCATCGGATGACAATAAAAGAGAAAGTGATGCTGCGCTAAATGCAACAAATGCATCTTCATCGTTTTGAAATAACATTAAAATACCTGAAGTCTGAAGTGAATAAGATATCAGGAGCGTGAATACATCTTAATCTTGAGCTGAAGTGCTCAAATCTTTACTTTTCAAGGATGGTTATAAGTAAAAGTATTAAGAAAAATAAAAATAAACTAAAATATTCAATAAAGCATGAAAATCAAATGAAAACTTAATATAATTCACACAAAATTATTAAAAACAATTTATTTCACACAAAGATTTACTTTAGTTTTAGTTCTGATATCTTGGCACAATTTTTTATTCTTTACTTTTTAATCATATGAAAAGAAATGATAATTGATTTTGGTCCGTGTAGTCATGTCGATCTCACATCTCAATGACTAGTTTATAATGTTGCTGGTGTGTGGTGCCGCTATCAAAAAGCCTTTTACGCCTTTCGGTGAACAAGCAAATGAGCAGCACTGGCGGGGCTTAAAAAGTTGTCGGCTGAGCGCGTCGCGGGCGTCAGTCGCTTCCCGGCGCCGTCCTAGCGAGCAAGCATCCTCATCGGCCCTCGCCTACCGCGAACACGCCGCGCGAAGACACGCACTATGCTTCGGTGATGCTGGGCTAAGTGCAACTCATTATGTGAACTCTCAAAAAAACAAAATTAAAAAAACTATAAAAAAGCTTCCAACTTTTATATTTCTAATTTTTTAACAGAAAAAATTGATAAACAGACAAATTTGTTAAATTTGTTTAAAAAAATACGCCAAATTAAAAGTTTTAAAGTGCGTGCTTGTGAGTAGAGGTGGACGGGTCGAGGGTGGACCATAATTAGGTATGCTATGAAACATAAAAAATACCAATCATTGCGTTTGAGATCCGGATATTTCGCAGTTTTTTCTTGCTATGGTGAAATTATTATGTCTATGAGAAGAAACATGCGTGCGCGATTGTGCGTTTTATCTCGTTGCTTCCGTTTTTCACATTTTGTCATTCGTCAGTGAGTAGATAGACAACAAACTTACAAGTATATAATATGTTTAATATTATGAAGAATCGTGCCCTTAAATTTGATTTATTTACACAAAAAATTAAAATGAAAACATTTTCGTTAATGAAACAAATAATTAAGCAATAAATAAATTTTATTTACTTTATCTTTTGATAGAAAACTGTTATCAATAAAATATTTATTTACATCAATCAAAAATTAAGTATTACATCAATTTTGATATTTAATTAATTTTTTAAATGTGTTAATAGTGATATTCACATGAGAATCAATTTTAACGCATAGTAAATTGTCACAGACGCAATGAAGCATCACAAGAGCACAATTCGTTTTCTATTGACTAATTAACCTCGATATGCAGTCGTTTGGAACAGTTAACATGTTCTGAAACTAATTTTCAGCAAAAATATACATAACCTATCTCGGCAGCTATGTTTGCAACGTTTAAAATTGCTGAATTGGAATGACTCTTGATTTCAATATGTGAATATTAAAATGCTTAAAGCTCTCCGCGTTCTACCTACTTGATCGTTGTGGAATGATCACGCAATTAAAATTCACATCAGCCGCACGCAGCGCGCGCGATAAACAACGATCTGGTTAAAACGCGCGCACATCACCCAGCATTAGCCAATCGCCTCGATTAAATGAATCAATTGCGAACGGCTACAACAGTGCAAAAAAATCTAATCGAAGCATCTTACTAGCACTCTTCCTTCTTGCGGGAATTGTAGGATATACGAGTGTGATGTAGATGTAGATTTAGACACTTCCCCAGTCGTCGGTTGTGTTTATGTTGCACACGGATACGCGCGCATGTAAACCGAAGCTATTAATGTGGTAAACGAGCGCGCATTGCATGTTTTTAATTATGCGTGCGCGCGATTCGAATGTTTTGTGATGTGTCAAGCCGCGCGCATCCCAAACACTCAGCGTGTTTAATTATTCGAATGTGTGTTTAACGCAACCGCGTGCCGAGTAGTCGATGAGAAATTAGAAACATGCGTTAATGAAACGCCACGCGTTTTCAGAGCTTCTTTACGACGCAACATTGACATCGATAATTGTAATGTAATAGGCCATTAGAAAATTAATCATTAATCTTTACTTCTTTCAAAAATTCTATCTTGTTTGGTAAAATAAAATTTTTCAGTTTTTTTTTCAGAGAAAAGTGAAAAACAAAAATTTAAACGCTTATAACTTTGGTAGTTATTTTGCAATTTTAATAAAAACTTGGAACAATATTCTTAAGAAGTTATATTTTGAGCTTTAAAAAATTTTGAGTTTTAAAAATATCATAAATTGTTTCCAATTTTACTAGAATTGAATATTTTTCCGAAAAATACGTAAAAAACTAAAATTTTAATGAAAATCGCTCATAACTTGTGAAATTATTTTTTATTTTAATCAAAACTTCAACAAATTGTTCTAAAATGATATACTATCAACCAGTTTCTTTCAAAATGTCTGAAAATATGAAAAATTTTGCTTAAATAATTTTTTTCATAAATGGTAATACAGCAACATTTAAATTTGAATAAAACCATTTAAAATGCTTTAATATAATTTATTTTTACAGCAATGGATGGTCCATGGTGGAAAGAAGGCTTCTGGTTGATACTCATCATCGCGGTAGTCGTGAAAGCCGAACCACCACCTGCGCCCAGATATAATGAGCGCGATCGAGAAGATAACGTCCCAACGAGACGATCAGGGTAAGTCGAATATAATCGAAATAATAATTTCGTCAATTAAAATGTTTGATGCCTTTACTACTACCTTATCAGCCCATATCTTTGCTATCTGTCGAAATAAGACGCCCGTAATCTGCACATCTGCATATCTCGTCGCGCTCCGCTCGTAAAACACAAATAAACCATCAGAATCTGTAATAAGACGAAGAACAACACATTCAAGAGTCCTTCTTCTTCACATCGTGTTTACGCTGAGATTAAGTACATTAATCGTGCCGTGCATCGTCTCACCTTGCGATTGGATTCCGTCGAACAATTCGATGCGTTCGATTACCACATGAGAAGAGCCTCATGTGGGCGTTGGAGCGTTGGATGAATGAAACTCTTATCATAACAAGCCGCATATCATTCTCACAACATAATTTAAAGCGAAAGAAATCATGTGCGAAATTTCGCGCGTCGGCGAACAATCAACCTTGGTCATTCAACTTTTGTTTTTGTTTATTTAACAGCTGATAATACATATTATACGATTAAAAAATGTTTTATAAACTGGTATCTTTAAAAAATTCCGACATTTTACTTGCGGTGAAGTGTGCATGTTCTGGTTCGGGTGTTGGTGGAATTATATCTTCATCTCCACTGGAATAATCATACGCTTTTAATGAATTGTCTTGTAATGCTTCATTTCGTAACACTTCGGGAGATTCCTTTGAAGAATCGCTCGAATTCATACATGTGTACATTGTTTCGTCAGTGGACCTGCTCATCGATGATTGTAGGCAATATTGAGTTGTCTCTTGTAGTTTACTTTGAAAATCAGTGTAACCACCGGGAAATAATCTTCGCGGGCGTGGATTTCGTTTAATTTTTGGTGTGCTTGGACTCATCCACTTCAATACCACTGAAGGTTTCAGTTTATTTGGCGTTTGCGTTGACCTTTCAGACATAGACTCAGAAACGTGCATTTTGGTAGATTTTTTGTTTCAAACTGACGTTTTATGATGATTATTTAACTTTTCAGTTTTTTATATTGATGTAAAAGGTGACGTGATTGTTTTTATTTTATTTTGGAAACCGCCAACGTCTTTATTTGTTTCTGCAATGCTATTTTTCAAATCCAATCCGTTCATACATTTATTACAGATAAACGCGGCTACGCTGATTTAGTTTACGGTTATTGATATAGAGATTGGCGCCAAAACTTTTAAATACAGTACGAGTATGCCATGATATCAAATACACGAGGTGGAGCTACGGATTCTTTGGAAAAACGAGCTTTTCTTAAGTAATGAATACTTTAAAGGTTTATGGACAAAGTCAGAAATGTTTGCCAAAAATTCCAAGGAAGTAAATGCAATCCAAAAATATTAAAAACTAGCTTTTGCTTGCGATTTCGTCCCGTTATTGCTTAATAAAAATGTAATTTGTTTTTATTCTCTTGTTATAGACATAGTACCTATATGTCAATTCTATCAATAAGATTCGCAATTTTATTTTAAAGAAATTAATTATATAAAGAATTGCTAATTATGCACTTCTTTCTAATTCAACTATTTAACTATAACTATGATTGAATCTCAATGCCAACTTTTATTCTATAAAAAGGGCTGTCTTTAGGGTTTTCCTGGCAATTATTTGAATTTTTCTTGCCGTAAAAACCATCCTTGTACTTTTCCGAACATTGTAAAACAAGAATTGTCCAAATTGGTCTAGGCGTTGTTGAGTTATGCGCTTACCAACAGATTTTATATATATATATTTATTCATTTATATATTATAGATTAAAGAATACAAGTTCCCTTATAGATCGACTCGTAAACAACGAAAACGCTACCGAACCACACACAATTAATTGTTCTAATTACCAAATTGCTTAATGATAGGCTTGCATTCCGGCCTGCAATTGCGACATTTTCTGCGACGTCGCTGCTCACACACACAGCGGCTTAATTAACATACCATTAAGTCAAACGTCTCAATTCATCGCAATTTCCTTCTTATTCATATCGTAATCTACGTGATCGGCGGCAATTTTAGTGCTTTTTCTGCAATTCGCACTCCATTCATTCTCATTCGCTGCATTCAGCATGATTATGATTAAGATGCAAAAATGCGCTGGATGTTTCTTGATTAGCTGTCGTCCGACATGTCGTCCGCTCGTTACTGCAGATTATGCTGATGCCAGCGTCGGATAACGCGCGCGCTGCTAATATTCAATCATCTCGCTTCGGAGTTAATTTAATGGCGCATTATATCCGATGTGTGATGGGTGTTGGAACGTGTCAAAACATGTTACAAACTCTTTATCTCAGCCTATCCGGAAAAATTATCATTTCTGACGTGTTTTTACATCAATCTTTTATGAAGCCAATAATATTTATGGGTAAAACTTAAAATTTCCTAATTTTATGATATTGTAGTCATTATTGTCAATATTATTGTCAATATTCGTACATTATTTTATTTTAATATTGTTATTACATGAAGTAAATGTACATACTCTAATTTCCCCATAGAAACTTCTGTTCTATGTAAATCACTTTCAAGGTTATGTTAGGTTATGTTACAAGCACCGAAACTGAAAGATGTAATCGGTATAAAATGCTAGTGTTCACTTGTCAAATAAAATGTTTGGTAGGTGGTCTCACCATTGACCTAATCTATTCACTATTAAATTTAATCGAAGCAGATAAACGTTTTATCGCTTCCTGACCCGACAACGAAACACATGTTTTAACTATTGTAAGAAAATTGGTTAGCGTTAATTAATGTGTTTTTTTTTTCTACAAATTCATCCGTAAAATGTATGTAAAGCGGTGGTATTGTTATCATTGGGCGGCGATCATGACAAAGTAAAGAAGAGATGAAAAAGCGGCCTCGTCCATCAATCATAAAACTGAATTAATAAGCTTCCGAAGAAGCCGATAGCCGATAGCCATCGAAGTAGACGCTGTGAGCATTTTTCTTCCTTCAAAATGCAAACGAGCAGTTATAAAGATGCATTTGTCAGATTAGTTTCTAAGTTTCTAGCGTGCTTCACAACTCAGTTCTTCCAAAGAGGAACTTTTCGAAACTTTTAAATGTTCCTGGTCACAAGTGCATGTTATATGTGCACAAGTGTATAAATATATAAATGCATATACATCATTAATTAATAACTTAATTACGCAACACTTGTTTATGAAGGAATTCATCATCATCGCCATCGCGAGACAAGTGCTACTTATATGCACACGCATTCGTCGTTATTAGCACTTGCTTGTTGGGAATGTAGTGCGAATGAAATAAAAACAAAATGGCGTGCGAAGATTCATCATAAGTTCAATAAACTATCATCGTATCACTCAATCATACCTAGGTTATGTGTTTTTTACTTGAGGTTAGGTTAGTTGAGTCAATAAGTTATATAATATAATAGGTTATCGACACGAGCGCATGCGCACAATGCCTTTCTGGGAGAGCGAAATCTGATAGCTCATTGAATTCGCTTATTAAAATCATAGAATATCAGAGATTTATATTAACCAGCCGCCAACCTGCGGTTTGACCTGAGATGTTATCAGTGTGCACCGCCCGCACGATACTACTATCGCAATATGGTTGCGAGCGGCAATTGTTTGCAGAATTATTGGAAAAATCCAAACGCATATTGAATCAGCCACAGGCATAGAATATTTCAATATATTTAATAATTACGTTGTATCATATTGTATAACGAGTCTGTTTTAGGTTATGTGTGTGCAATTTGCAAGTGTAAATGATGATTTGTTGCGTAGAATAAATTCATCTGGACTTCTGTATGCTCTTAAAAAGTAGGTCAGTGGCGCTTCAAATAAAACAATGAAACATCTCCATACGCACTATAACATTAAATATTTACATGTTTTAAAATAGTATAGGATAAATATTGTGTTTGAAAATAATTTTTCTCTGCGTAAATACCGGACATAACCTGTAGTCACAACTATTTTGAATGAAAACGGAATTTTGAAAATTTGCAGTTGATGCTAACGGCAGATAACGGTTTGTATAAATGAATGATCTATAAAGGATGCATTATGAAATCATTAAGTCGTTTGTGCCTTTGACGCATCGACAATATATTAAACAAAAAGAAATTAAATGAAATCAAAGCAAAAATAGATTAACAACAACATTTTTAGAAACAAGTTGGTATTACCGAATTTATTACTCTTATTAATGTGATAATTGCACACTGACATGCGTTAGATCGTGTTCAGACATTTGGGCTTAGAGATTTGCGGATATATTGGAATAAAACGCCGCCGAGATAACCCAAACCTACTGGCTTTGAACTTTGAATTAGAACTTTTAGGTCAAACTACGAGCACTCGCCGTTCTCGGCTAGCTTTGCGAAATTATTTATTAATTTATGAAAAATACCAGAGTGCGGAATCATTTCGGATTGGGTAGAAGACGGATAAAAAAAAACGATGCGCGTCGACGCACGCGAGCTGGTTATGCACGAACGGTTTGCGTTCTTTCCACACTTCGCATTCGTGGGGGGTCTGTGGATCTAATGCAGTTGTAAGTACTTGCGATTCACTTTGAAATATGTAAAATTCTGGAATATGTGTGTGGAAACGCAATGATTTATTCGGGTATTTATCAAATTGAACCAGAAATCAACTCGGAAATAAGATATATATTTGTGTATGGCAGGTACTTGACATAATTTTACGGGTAATTGTGGAAAAGGGCACTTGTGGCATTCAAGTGGATGGGTTTTACAACCGTCTGCCATTTTCACGTTATTTGCATCGTTGCACTTTTAGTAGCCATTTAATATAACCTAGTTTGTGTTTACTAGGCAAACAAACATAATTATATTTATTTTTTAGTCAATTAAAGCTAGGGAAGTTGCTTTATTAATGATTATTATTTAAAATGCAAAATTGGTTGAATAACACGATGAAAAACAAAAAAACAGAATTTAATTGAAGATATAGTAGAAGTTAAGTTAATTTGTTAACCAATGCAGCATAACCTTATTTTTAACAGTTTTTCTGGGTAATTTTACAATACAAAAATTGACATATCTTACAAAATAGTCTTCAGTTAAAAAAATCAACATTTGCTAACAAATAAGTGCTATCCACGTCTGTCAATAATTGATGAGTAGCAATCATCCTTTGGACATTGAATAAACGAAGTCATGAAGCCATTAGAATTTCGTTTTTTTCCAAGCATTGTCCTTTGGTGTTTGCTTCAGCATGCATACAGCGTCCCATCGATAAGCATTGCTCATTCCTGCGCACTTCTTCTACATGGCCGGCCGCATCGGTCTTCACGTTTAGCGGCATTTCGCGCACATTAAACAAGAAAATAAGCGACGCCGCCCGAGCTCGTTGATCATGAATGAGCATTGTATGCATGTGCATCAATTGTGCGCGCATGTTGCAACGATTGTTATAATGCAGCACACCTTCAGCGCGCGCGCGCCGAGAGATGCAAACAGATTGCGCGGAAATGTATTATGTAATCATGTAAAGTAACCGCGGCCATTGGTCGAGCTAATCTGATAATAAACGTGATTCGCAGCCATAAATAAAAATGCGTAAGAAGCATTTCTTCACTGCACTAGACGACAAATAAATTAGTATTGGTTTATTCATGATAGGCTACCAAACATACACAAATTGCTTATTTAGGTGCGCGTAATGATGCGGTGCGTACACTTAAGCTGTCAAATCGCATTTTCCTAAGCTTTAGTGCATTGTATTCGGCTCACGAAAGTAAAATGAAAGCTTAACTTGCTAAGTAAATCCGGCGATTATCTTATTACCTTTCCTAAGTAGTAGTCTGTCAATTTGTGTAAACACACTCACAAAGTGCAAGAATGTAATTGGATAAATTATGAAAATATGCTTGTCACACGTTTAAATTTGATAGAGAACATTAACAAAACAAAAATCATTTAATTTACGTTTTTATCGAAATAATTGATTGTGTTGCCGGTAATAATCAATCTTTTAACTGTTTGTTCTTGCTTTGTTTGAATTCACCGTTACAACTTATCACTTATCATATTCCATTGCATTCCCAATATTCTTTCAGTTGCAGTTGATTCGATTACAACGCTATTGTTCGATGCGTGATAGCGGGTGATATATTCTGATTGGGGCAGGCGGTGCGCGGCGTCCAGCTGTGGAGCACGCACGCACATCGTTTCAATCCCTCTATTGGATCCTTCTTGTTCTTTTTCTGTTTCTTCGTTTGCTTCTCTACTCACTGTTCGTTGGATGCGGGCGCATCGCGACCATGCACAACAATTCAATTCGCTTCCAGTCGCCTCTCACACTTATCATCTTCACGGCACACGCGCATTGTTTCTACTAGTTAACTTCACTTTTCGTGTGCGTTAACAAGTGGTTGTATTTATTCTTTCTGAATGGTTGAACATGCACAATAAGTATACGATGCAAATGAAATTGCTATGGGGAGATAGGCATCGGGTGGTTCAGATTGAAAACGAATCAATTATTATCAATGTGTGTGTCTGGAATAAATTTCAAGTGACGTGTTTAATTTCCTGAAAAATATATGCAATTAACTGTGAAATACATGTATACGTGATTTATGTTTAAAATTGTTTTTTTATTCGGTTTCATTTTTTGGTTATGAATTGTGGTTATGTTATTTTCTATCGTATGCAACCAAATATTTATTTTATTATTATTATTCATTTGTTTTCGCCATTTTGTAGCAAAAATAATTATTTTTATTTCATTCATTAAACTTTTTTATTTATGTTTATAATAATTATTCAATTTCGTTTATATAAAACTGATTAACGTTACCAACTGCACATTTTTAAAGAAAACTTCCCATAAACAAGTTCAAATTGATATAATTTTGCGTTAGATAATTTAATCAAGGTTGGAATGCGCAAATTGCACATTCGAGATCTAGGTCATCATCACCTACATGCGAATATAAACAAAACGAAAATTGTCCGCGGAGCTAATATTTTTCGACTGCAGCGAGCGCGTCGGAGAGATTGCGTCACATCTTAGATTAGAAGCGTTTGTGATAGCTTAGACTTAATTAGAATGCATTTTGCACGCACTCGTGCTTTCCACCCGCGCTTTATTATTACGAAATTAGCGATAATTTGGCGTAATTCAAGGTCCAACGGATTAATAGATAAATAGGCGAATGACACCCACGCAAAGCGCGCAAAAGTGTGAATTTCAACGCTGCGGATGGGAGGATAATCGTGCTCGACTTCCTACAGACGCGAATTACTCTCTTAATTCAGGGTTTAACCACGCGGGGATTAGGTACATCATTCGTACAAGAATAAACTATGACATATATAATCTTTAACTTTATTTAAATACCTACAATAAAACGTTAGTTAAATTAATTTTATGACGTTTTAAACGTTTGTTATTCTTTTGCATAAAAAGTGATGTGGTTAGAATTGCACTACATAATGCAATGAATAATTAATTTATTGATTTAGAAACGACAGGCTGAATCGCCTCGGATAGCTGTGATGTCAATTAACGAGCCGTTATCTGATCGATTGCAATTTACGAGGCGACAGAATTGTCATGTGCTCTCAACAAGTTCATAAATCAATATGCAATTCAACATTAAAAGACTGCATGACATTTTTAATTCCATCAATTAGATGACTAATTTTATTAAAAGTCGTAAACCTACTTCATCGAGATAAATATTTTTTACGATTATGCATGTTTAATCTAATTATTATCAAATAAAATTGGAATTTTAAGTTGGTTTGTTTGTTGATTGTTCTGTGGCTATTATGTGCATATATCGATGAAGCCAATTTCCTATTAGGGTCGAGATCGGGCGCGCGGATTCGAAACCTTTGGTCGAGCCGATGCCAATGACGATCACAATATTCGCGCTTGACGCACCAGTGGATCTCAGCGATCGGTAAATCATCATCACTGTGCGGCATGTTACAATGTTACCTTTATGTCTTGATTGCGCTCAAGCCGCACTCATCCGCGACTACATCAAGCATCGAGGGAATTAGAATTATACTATGCGCAATTGATCAATTGTACATTTCAAACTATCAATAATTGTACTAACTAAAATTATAAATTATATTTCCACTTGGAGAAATTTTATAGGACGTTGGATATTTTTTACATCAAAAAGTAATAAGAATTTTTATTTATTCGTGATAAAATTGGATGTCTGAGGCATTAAAGGGAATATCAAATGATCTTCCATAATTTTTATTGCAGTCTTCAATGGAATTTTCAGAAAATAACAAAATGCAAACTTTTAACCAATATTTTTAAGTTTCTGCTTAATACATCAATGAATTTGCTGAAAATATTGAAATCTACATCAAAGATTTTTTTCTGATAGATTTAAAGTGTATTTCCAACCCAAAATTACATAATTTGCAATAATTTACCTTTTTTTTCCAGTTTGCACGTGTGCAATACCCGTGCGGGAAGTTACTGCTGCCCCGGCTGGAAGATGAACAAATTCGGTCACTGTCATATACGTGAGTAATCTTTGCATCACCCGCAGCTACAAACCGATCAATATTATACGAGCCAATGTACCACCAATAATAATTTGCATTAAAAAATCCTTAAATCCCTTTAGGATGGTCAATGATTTATTCTTCTGATCTCTTACATTCTCGAATTACTTCCTTGTGAGGTAAATCGATGCACTTCGATACACTTTGCGGTAATTTTCGTAGTACCCAATCATTATTCGGGATTTATGCACGTCGTTGAAATACTACTTTATATTATCTTGTGCCAATCTTAAATATTGTTATTTCTGTGTTTATGATTACGTTTTTGTGTTTACAGCTATTTGTATTACGTCATGTGCGCCTGGATATTGCGTTCATCCGAATCTCTGTAGATGTGAGAATGGTACCATGAATTCGACTTGTGCCTCCGAACGAACTGGTAATATAGATTTATTGGTTTAGAAAATTTATTATTTTGATGAGTAATTGAGGAATATTTTAGTTCCTGGAGGTTGTAAAGCGATGTGTATGTTTGGTGGTACCTGCAGGGATGGTAAATGTGAATGCGCACCTGGATACACAGGAGAATTTTGTACAGAACGTAAGTCTTTGTAATGGAAACAAATATTGTTTTTGATTGAATGTATTTTAAGCGGTTTGCGTGGAATCGTGTAAAAATGGCGGGCGATGTATTGGACCTGATCGCTGTGCTTGTGTTTATGGTTTCACTGGTCACCATTGTGAACACGGTATTAAAATTATCTGCGAATTCACATACTAGGTACTTTGATTTGAAAGAAGTAAATTTTTTATTATAGATCTTCGTACGGGTCCTTGTTATACTTCCATCAGAGGTAACCTCTGTGTAAACCAACTACAGGGAGTTGTCTGTACCAAAACATTGTGTTGTGCTACTGTTGGAAAGGCTTGGGGACATCCTTGTGAACATTGTCCGAGTAGACTAGAATGTGATACTGGTTTTATCAAGAACAAGAAGACTAATGAGTGTGTTGGTAATACACAGTTTATATTCTTATAATTCTAATTTACTATGTCTAACGAAATTATCTTCAGATATCAATGAATGCGAAGCTATTCCACATTTGTGCCATGGTGGTAGTTGTGTCAATTCTATCGGTAGTTTTGATTGTGAATGCCCTGAAGGCCAAGCTCGTAATCCAGATACAAATCAATGCGATGATCGAGATGAATGTCAAGATGAAGGCATCTGTGAAAATGGTCGCTGTGTTAACACTGCCAATGGATATTACTGCCTGTGTAATCCGGGTTTCATTCAAAGTCAAGATCGTACTTATTGTATTGATGGTCGGCAAGGTTCTTGTTACACTAGCAGAGTTGGAGACTATTGCAGGAATCAATTATCACATAGATTATCAAAGAAAGATTGTTGTTGTGGTGTGAATATGGGGCAGGGTTGGGGACCGGACTGTGACAGATGTCCACAGCATGGAGAAGGTAAAATCAACTAAAATACATAATATCTAAAAGGGATAAAGGGATATTTTTGATGTAGATGAACACAGGATACTCTGTGCTGGTGGTATTGGTGTCCACAAAACCCCCACTCCACATGGAGGGTCAATGACAACTGACGAAAAACAAATTGGTTTGATTTCTATCAATGAATGTATTCTGAGACCAGATATTTGTGGGGAAGGTCAATGTGTTGATACCAGAGATGGTTACGACTGTGTTTGTAATCCAGGATATAAACATAAAGGAAAATCATTAAAGGAATGCGAAGGTTTCTTGTAGTTTATATTATTTAAGTTTAATTAGAAGTTAATGTAATTGTTTTTTAGATATTGACGAATGTCGTGAGGGAAAATGTCAAAATGGCCGTTGTACCAACACACCTGGATCATTTACTTGTATCTGCCCCCCTGGTTTTGATATCTCTCCTGATGGTAGTATGTGTACTGATCATGATGAATGTAGTGAGATTGGAATGTGCACCAATGGGATCTGTATCAATATGGATGGCTCTTTCAAATGTCAATGCAAAAGTGGTTTTAAATTGTCTCCATCAGGATATGCGTGTATAGGTATTTAAAAATCAAAGATATCTTGATTAGAGTAATGTAATAATATGTTTGTGTTTAGATATTGATGAATGTTATGAAAATCCAAGAATATGCCTCAATGGCAGGTGTGACAACACTCCTGGATCTTATACTTGCGCATGTCTTCCTGGTTTTATCGAATCATCCGACCGCACCTTCTGCAGTGATATGGACGAATGCGCTAATACAGGAATGTGTAATCACGGCCGATGCGTGAACATGGAAGGGTCCTTCCAATGCGTTTGCGATTCTGGTTATAAACTAGGTCCTGACAATCACCATTGTGTTGACATTGATGAATGTATACACAATCCTTGCACGCATGGAACTTGCTTCAACTCGCCGGGTAGCTTCAGATGCGAATGTCATGCTGGTTTTAACATTGGGCCTGATGGTCGCTCATGTCTTGACACCCGTCGTGATTTATGCTATCAACAATACCGAGATGGTCAATGTCAAAACCCTAGTTCTATTGCAGTGACGAAGAGTAGTTGCTGTTGTTGTACAATTATCTCGGGTCAACCTATGGGTTGGGGTACCACTTGCCAACCTTGTCCTATGCCCGGAAGCACCGAATTTGATCAATTGTGTCCGCATGGATCTGGTCAAACCTTTGATGGAAACGATATCAATGAATGTGCGCAGAATCCAAGTATATGTTTGAATGGTGCTTGTGAAAACATGATTGCAACTTATAGATGCATTTGTAATCCTGGATTTAGAGTGGATGATACAGGAAAAGTTTGTACTGACATCAATGAGTGTGAAGAGGAGGAATTGGTAGGTGTTATGCCTGTTTATAATGTTAGAATGAATTGTTAGATTCTTTGCGCAGGTGTGCAGCGGTGGTCAATGCAGAAATACGCCTGGAAGTTTCCAATGCATTTGCCCAACTGGAACACAGCTCAATCCAGTGACCTACGTTTGTGAGGATATTGATGAATGCCAAGAATTGGGTCCAGAAGCATGTTTTAATGGAGAATGTGTTAATACTCACGGATCTTATAAATGCGAATGTGATCCGGGTTCAGTCTTAGATAACACCGGACGAATTTGTATTGATAACAGAAAGGGTTCTTGTTGGACTAAGATGAATCATGGCCGGTGTGAAAACAACCTTCCACAACTATCACGTCGGCAAGAATGCTGTTGTTCTATTGGTGTTGCTTGGGGCTCACCATGTGAAAGATGTAATAGAAACGAATGTGAATGTCCAAAGGGTTATGCCAAGATTGATGGAAAAACCTGCGCCGATGTCAATGAATGTGAACTCAACCCGACTATTTGTAGAGGCGGTGGAACTTGTGTCAATACTGAAGGTGGTTTTACTTGCACTTGCCCACCGGGATTAACCCTTGATGAAACAAGTAATAATTTAAATATGGTTATAATTTAATGTTTAATGTTAATATTTACTTAGGGACCCAATGTTTGGACATTAGAAAAGAACAATGCTTTACACGATATAAACATGGAAAGTGCAACAATGCCATCGATGGTCTTTTTAGTAAAAACCTCTGTTGTTGTTCTTCTATTGGTCGTGCTTGGGGCGATAAATGTGAAGCTTGCCCGAGAATAGGTACATCAACATTCATTGAACTGTGCCCAAGGGGGTCTGGATTTATTGAGCGTAAAGACATCAATGAATGTACGGAGTTTCCTGGAATGTGTCAAAATGGTCGATGCAAGAACACTGTCGGCACATACAGCTGTAAATGTAACAAGGGTTACGACTACGACGATAATCGAATAAAATGTATTGATATTGATGAGTGTAGCATTACGACAGAGAATGTTTGTGGTAACGGAGTGTGTCACAATACTCCCGGTGATTTTGAATGCAAGTGTAATGAAGGGTATCAAGCCTTACCGCCAATGCAAGTTTGCATGGGTATGTCCAATAAAAACATTTAACTTACTATCTGTTTTAAATCGAATTTTCTTTAGATATAAACGAATGTGAAGAACAAATTGGTTTATGTAGAGGTGGTCGCTGTCTAAATACAGAAGGATCATATAAATGTCAATGTCCCCCCGGTCATGAACTTGCAGCTGATCAACAATCCTGCAAGGATATTGATGAATGTTCACGTACCAGTGGAATTTGCTCAAATGGTGTCTGTGAGAACATGATGGGTACATATCAATGTGTCTGTAACGATGGATATCAACAAACAGGTCTAAAATCTCATTGTGAGGATATCGACGAATGTGAAGAAGAACCCTGTGATGACATCTGTATTAATACCCCTGGTAGTTATTCATGTTCTTGTGGAACTGGTTACGCGTTACAACTTGATGGTAGAACTTGTAAAGATATTGATGAATGCACAGAAAATCCTAGGATATGTAATGGTGGTCAATGTAGTAACATTAAGGGCGGGTACATTTGTCATTGTACTGATGGTTTGATACCAGGACCTGACGGTACCTCTTGCCTGGACGTTAACGAATGTAAACAAAATCCAAATATTTGCGGCAATGGCGAATGTGTTAATACGTTGGGGTCCTTCCAATGTCGTTGCGAAGATGGATATTCTGTAAAACCTGATGAGACTTCCTGTACTGATGAAGATGAGTGCGATCTTGGAATCTTTAATTGTCATACTTTTGCTGATTGTATCAATAATCCGGTAATATCATATTTAGCTCAAGACTATTTGACACTAAAATATTCCCTTACATTTTAGGGTTCATATCAATGTCGATGTAATGATGGTTTTACCGGTAATGGAGTTTCTTGTCGTGATATTAATGAATGCTTGACCAATAATGGGGGGTGTGACCAAAACGCCCAGTGCGTCAACACCGACGGATCTTTCAAATGCATCTGTGATGCGGGTTTTAAAGGGGACGGGTATTCTTGCGTTGATATTGATGAATGTTCTAATGACCCTACTCTATGCGAGAACGGTCAATGTTTAAATCACCCAGGAGCGTTCCGATGTGAATGTGAAATGGGTTTTATTAATCCAAATCAATCTAATGAACAATCTTGTGTTGGTACGTGATGCCAAGCTCTCTTGTTTTCATTTAATAATTTCTTTTTTATAGATATTGATGAATGTAAAATGTTTGATCAACTTTGTATATTTGGAAAATGCGAGAATACCTTCGGAATGTTCCGTTGTGAATGTAACGATGGATATAAACTTGATTCTTCCGGCGGTAATTGTACAGACATTGATGAGTGTGAAAGTCCACAAAGTTGTCTATATGGCAAATGCTCGAACACAATGGGAGGATTCCAATGTCTTTGTCCACCAAATTATGAGCTTGTAGAAGAAGGAAATGCTTGTATAGATCGTCGAACCTCAAGGTGTTACCTCCATGTTGATCTCCAACGTCGTTGCGCAGATCCAACCGCTGACTACGTAACGAAAGCAGGATGCTGTTGTTCTGTGGGCCGCGCATGGGGACCTACTTGTGAGCTGTGTCCTTCTCATGACAGTAAAGAGTATCAAGAACTCTGTCCAGGCGGAATGGGATATCACCCAAACTCGCAAACCGTCGTCCTCGAAGACATCGACGAATGCGCCGAACACGAAAATCTATGCGAAAACGGCCATTGCACAAACACTTTTGGTAGTTTTATGTGCTCTTGTAATGAAGGTTTCAGATTGGACAATTCGGGTGTTATGTGCGTCGATATTGACGAATGTGCTGAGAGTCCCAACATTTGTCCTGTTGGGCAATGTGTGAATGAAGATGGTAAATATTACTGTGAATGCCCCGATGGTTATATGCCTTTGCCAGGACGACGGGAATGCGTGGATATGCGGAAAGATCTTTGCTTCTTGAATTACGAACGCTGGACGTGCTCAACTCCAATGACTCAGAATCAGACTAAAAAAGTGTGCTGTTGTTCCATGGGTCAAGCGTGGGGACAACCTTGTGAACCGTGTCCTATTCCAGGCTCCAGTAGGTACAACAATCTACACACTTGGTATCTGTGTGTATGACCAAACCACATTTATCTTAACATTGATCATTTTGTTATAGCTGATTACATTGGACTTTGTGGTGGTCGACCAGGTCAAATTGTCAATCAACTCACAAACAGGACAGAAGAGATAAACGAATGCGACCTTATGCCCAACATGTGCAATCACGGGTCATGTATGAATACGCCTGGAAGTTTTGAATGTCAATGTAATCGTGGTTATTCTTACGACATCAATTCACATCAATGTATTGATGAAAACGAATGTGCTAGAATACCAAGCCCATGTGAAGGAAATGCACAATGTGTTAACTTACCAGGTAGCTTCGAATGTCGTTGTCCCGAAGGATATAAACATGGATCTAGTTTCATGGACTGTGTCGACATCAATGAGTGTGTTGAACGACCTCATATTTGCACAAGTGGAGAATGTAAGAACCTGCAAGGTAGCTTCCAATGTATTTGTCATCCGGGTTATGCCCTCACTCAACTGAGAGATAACTGTGCCGACGTGGATGAATGTGCGCGACATCCGAATATTTGCAATGATGGTACTTGCGTCAACATCATTGGTTCGTACAAATGTCATTGCAATGCTGGTTTTAAGTTAAGTCATAACAATGATTGCGTGGATGTGGATGAATGTCATATGATGCCGTTCCTTTGTCGAAACGGCCGCTGTCGTAACAACATTGGATCCTTCCAATGCGAATGTGCTTCCGGATACACTCTCACACAAGACAGACATAACTGTAGAGATATAGACGAGTGTCACGAACAAGCTGGGACTTGCCCCACGCCCGGAAAATGTCAAAATATTATGGGATCATTTGTGTGCTCATGTCCGGATGGATACGAATTGAGCTCAGTGACAAATATCTGCGAAGATATTGACGAGTGTGAAACAATGCCAGGTATTTGTGAGAATGGTGTTTGTACGAATACAGATGGTGGTGCATTCTGTACTTGCCCAGATGGTTTCATTTTGAATCAACATTCAATGAAATGTGTCGATGTTCGCCAAGAACAATGCTACGACCACTTCTTTAACCGCAATTGTTCTGAACCGCGTGGAATGCGGATGACAGCAAAGGAATGTTGTTGCTCTAGAGGTGCTGCATGGGGTCGTCATTGTGAGGAATGCCCAAGAGAAGGTTCCAGTGAATTTTTGAAACTATGTCCTGAAGGTTTAGGAAGAATGGATACTGGTAACGACATCAACGAGTGTGAACTCATGCCAAATGTTTGCGAAAAAGGTGATTGTGTTAATACTGACGGATCCTTCAGATGTGAATGTCCATCGGGTTATGTACTTGACAACACAGGTATGAAGTGCATTGATGATAACGAATGCATTAGTAATCAAAATGTGTGTGGTAACGGCACATGCATCAATGTTGTTGGTGGATTTGAATGTTCTTGTAATGACGGGTTTGCTCCGGGACCATTGCAAGTCTGCGAGGATGTAAACGAGTGCCATGAAATTGGCAATCAGTGTGGCTTCAGATGTCATAATGTACCAGGTTCATTTAGATGTATTTGCCCGTATGGATATACTCTGGCACCCGATGGACGACATTGTCAGGATGTGGATGAATGTATAACACCAGCTAATAACTGTAAATTCCAATGCAAGAATCAAATTGGTTCGTTCATGTGCGTGTGTCCAGAGGGTTACACTCAGGTGGGAATGACTGACGACTGTAAGGACATCAACGAATGTGTAGTCAATTCTGGCTTGTGTCCGAATGGGCATTGCGTGAACATGCAGGGATCCTATCGATGCGACTGTTTCAGCGGGTTTGAACACAGCGAGGATGGAAAATCCTGTATAGGTGGGTAGCAGAATACAGTAACAGAAACTTCACATTAGATGGCGCTTGGTGTTACAAAACGGTAATTTATTTTTTGCTCTGCAGACCGTCGACAAGGACATTGCTTCAGACAATTAATCCATGGCAGGTGTACGGCAAACACGAGGGAAATGAAAACTGCAACGCGTGCAGATTGCTGTTGTTCAATTGGACAAGCTTGGGGACCAAATTGTGAACCATGCCCATCGAAATTTTCCCCGCAATATCAAGATTTATGTTTGGAGATTGGTTTTACTGTTGATGGACAAGGTTTTTACTTATTTAAAGTAGTTTTCATTTATATATTAATTTATTATGTATTTCGGTATTAAATTAGATGTCGATGAATGTGCAACAATGCCGGACCTTTGTAAAAATGGACGATGTATCAACACAATGGGTTCCTACAGGTGTATTTGCAACAAAGGTTACAAGACTGATGGTTCCGGCCTAGCCTGTTACGGTAATACTGGCTTTAAATTATTTATCGTTTCCTAGATGTTATTTGATATATTGTGGTATAGATGTTAACGAATGCCTCCAAAATCCATCCCCGTGCCAATACAACTGCCAGAACACGGAGGGCAGTTACGTCTGTTCCTGTCCCGTGGGATATTTGCTCAATCCCGACGGACTTACCTGCCGGGACTTGGACGAGTGCGCTACCGGCCAGCACATCTGCCAGCACAATTGCATCAACATTCAGGGCAGCTATCAGTGCTCCTGCAGCAAGGGATATAAACAAGATGGCGATGATTGCTTAGGTACTTTTGAGTAGAAAAACAAAAAAATCAAAAATACATTTATCAAATGTTTAGATATCAATGAATGCAAGGAAGGCGTTTGTCCAACACCAGGAAGATGTGTTAACACCAGAGGAAGTTTTAAATGTATTTGCCCACATGGTTTCAAACTAGACGAAACCGGAACTTATTGTACCGATGCAGATGAGTGTTTGGATGATACAAAATGTCAAGAAGGATGTCAGAATTTAATTGGTGGTTACAAATGTGGATGCCCAGATGGGTACGTCCTGCACCCGCACTATAATCACTGCATCGATAAAAATGAATGTCAGGATAATCCCTGTGGAGCAAATGGTAATTGTTTCAACACGCTAGGAAGCTATCGATGCGGATGTCCGGAGGGGCATCAATTTGATCCACGCATGAACATTTGCATGCAGGTATGCCATTATTTATGCAACTTTTACTAGTTTTGATGACGATAATAATTTAATAGATGAGTTCGGTGTGCTTTGGAGCACCGTGCAGTTTCGGTTGCACGCCTGGCTCGCAGGGATATTCGTGCCGGTGTCCACAGGGATATCAAAACATCAGCCCGGGTCATTGCATCGCGACGATATCGCCTCCAGCGGGCGGCTATCGGCAGGAAATAGGAAACGTGCCCGTTTACCCGGTCGGTGGTGATGCTCAGTCGAGTACCGACGACAAAATCATCGGTTCCGAAGGCTGCTTCTCCTGCAAGGTATGCTATCGCATTCGCTAAACCAGAGATAACTCGGGAAGTCCCCGAATGGCACCTAAACGAAATCAGATTCTATTTAACGAATTGTCTGAGTTTAGCTGAATGGGCGCCATCGGCGCGAGTCACGTCGGCAGCGGGCCCTCCTGGGGAGCAACTCTACTGAAGCCATCGATCAGCTACTGCGAAGACCGCGCGGCAACGGCGTCAAGCGGAAAATGCGAAGAATGAGGCGGCACGGCTACGGCGAGGACATCGAGTTGAAGATTAATTTAAGCCAGACCAAACACCGTATGCGAATTGTCAAGATACAACCATCTGTTAAAGTAAACATTCTAAATAATCTAAATCTAATCTAATCTAAAAATATTATGATTATACAACATTTTATGAATAATTTACAGAAAGAAATGGAGTATAAGCTAGTAAAGGGTACAGACCTTCATAAGTTTGAGTTATTGAAGAAGAACGGCGTGTGGGCGTTGCATTTCAAGCGACGTTTGAAGCATCCGGGCAAGTTCGACATCGTGATTCACGGCAGGCCGATTCGCGACGCCGATAAAGAGGATGTGACACCATCGCCGGAAGACAGTGCCGTGACAACGACGACACAAAGCAACGACGCCATTGAAAACGTAGCGTATGAAAAGCCGCTTACTCTAAAAGTGCGCCTGATCGTAATCGAATAAGAGAAAAAAAAAACACAAAAATAGGTAAAATGTCAATAAAAAGTGCCTTTTAAACACATACATATTGAAGCCATGGCTTAACAGAGCCAAAACATGAAAATACTGCCATATCCAACTAGTTCAAAGCGCGCAATTGGAATAAATTATTTTTTGCTATCGTAGTGTTCAAAACAATAAGGGTGTTCAAATTGTAATCGAATGTGTTCAATGATAAAATGCTTTTATATATAATTACATTTTTATAATAATAATACGAATGCGTCAATTTATCAAGATGCATTTATTTTTGACAATTAGTTGTAGATAGGAACGAGTTCACGTAAAATAGTATTACAAAAAAAAATACAAACACACGACATGTTAAGTTATACGTATAGATGAAATTATTCTTTGGTTGATTGAATATTTATAATTATGTATCTAATAATTATTATATTTTATTTGTATAGAAAAAACAGTGAAAGTTGATACACGATTATAGAGAGCAATAAACAATACGGTTATGTTAAATATTCATTATTAGGACAATAAGAAGGATGAAAGCGGATGCCATAATAATGGCGCCGAAAACGTTGAGGGCGCCATTCGAAGATTAACGATCGACGCTTGAGATGATTAATTTTTGACGAAGCTGTATACCTAAGTTACCCAACATGATAAATTGTTTAAATTTATTGCTTTACAAACTGAAAAATAAAATTTATCAAAGAATGTGCTTCGTTTTCTTTTAATATTAGTGGTTATAAATAAGTAAATAGGTCGTAACTTTATCATAATACAATTGATTGATTGAACTTTGAAACAATATCAAGCGGTAACGTCCTACAATTTAGTAAATCAAATATTATTACAAGGCTCACCCAGTTAATTAAATTCAATCGAATTGGGGAGGAAAATTAGCTTTGTTACGTGGGATTGTCACAATAATAATACATCATTACACATGTTGAATGCTTTAAATATTAAACAGAGATAATATTTGTTTCAAATTTCTATTAGTGATCATTTTAAGAGGAAGAATTTATGATAATAATAATTCAGATATTAAGTGTATGGTATTAAAATGTCAATAGAACAATTTATGATTTCTTAGCTTTGGATAATAGGTAATGGAAAAGGCGTTGTACAAATTGCATAGATCTTTGATCACGAAAATTCACAAATCTACAAAAAATCGACATAAGTGTTCTAATTTTCCAATTTTTTGTTCCTAAGCCATTTTCACCTGCAACCGATTTTAACCCTTTTCTAAAAAATCGGAAAAACAGAGTATAAGCATGCGTATATTACTTTTTAGTTAAATTTTTCATATTTTGTCAATAAAATAAAGTTTAAAACGAAAAAAATAGCCTAGAATTTTGCCATTATGCAATGAACATTATACTTAATGCAATTAATGTGTTATCACAGAAAACATTTGATATGCAACTTAGCCTAAATTAACTCCATAATTCAATCAGTAATCAATAAACCATTATGCCCGCTTAGCAGCCTGCAATTGTCAGAGAGAGTATTATTCAGCCAATGTGGCAATGAATTTAAATTAAATCCGCAAATGCCAGGCGAATTTATTTGTCACAGAGGTGCAGCACAACACTAAAAATGATCCTCATTTACATCATAATGCAACCCGAGCGGCGCATAATTATTATATCGGACGCAGCAAATATTTCCAATTTCTGGGAATAGTTTTAACCCAAATGACACTCGCACGGGAAAACCATACAATCAATATTTATCATAAATAATGCACACTTTATTCATATAAATTTATTCGATCACATATGCATGATTTAAATGTTTTTCCTATACAGCGTGTTGTGTTGAAATGATAATAAATAAATTAATACTTAGTGTACAGCCTACAGTATTTACATTGTGTGTTTCTATATATAATATTTACAATATTGTCATACAAATAATAGCGTCTTAATAGCTTTGGAAGTACAATCAGTTGTAAGGCGATCCGTTAGCACTTTCGAATAGAAATGAGTTAGAAAGTTGCAACACATTGAATTGTCATATCTAAACTGCACAATCACAGCAAAAATTGACTGCTCGTTCCTCCCATACCCAGAGTTCACGCAGATCACTAGGTAATCCAACTACACCGATTTTATTACCGGCTTTGGCAACTGTACAACGTCCTGTTTTGCGTCGCAGGATTTTAACAGTAAAACTACGCGGTTTACACTTGTAATGGCCGTACCAGCAAGTCTTCGAGGTACACTCGACACTTCGTAGGTACCTTGGGAAATAATCAGGGCCTAGATCGATCCATGTAATACGTGATTCACATTCCCACTGTCTCGAAGCACCTTTTCCATGTCTTCCAGCGGCAGATCTTCGTTTTCTTGATTGTTGCACTGGTGGTACAGCCGCAACGTGGTTGACACTCCAAGCAGGTTCGTCGGCGATTTCACGTGCGTAGTCATCTTCGACGTAAAATGGCGGCACCAAACCAACTTTACGTTTACCCATGGTACTGTCCTCGTTGTCTAACAGGTCGTCATCAAAGAAGTCGTCTTGTGGTGGTTCAGCAATACTCATATACCGTGAGTTGAAGGCCGGTCCAAGAATTTCACTGAGGATATTTTCACCCAGTTCGTTGCAGATGATACCGTTTGATTTGATACTTGCTGGCGTTGTCACCGCGATAAGCAAACACTGCCAGATGAGGAACACGTAGTGGTGCATTTTGTAGGCGTTGAAGGTGCGACAAGACTGGTAGTGCAAACGCTTTGTTCAAACATTACTAGGTTGTGCCACTACATCCCCTCCAATATCGGGTACGACACTTTCGCCACCAGGTATAGCTGGGAATTTACCGTAATCCGCATGGGCTGAAATTCAACAGAGAAATCAACATGTGCCACCTTAAAATCAGATTAGCAGCGGATTATAAGAAGGCGCGTTACAAAAGTTAATCACAATGCTTGTTTACCGACAGCTAAAGTTTAACTGCGGGAAAGTCCATGTTTAATTAGTATTTACATAGAATTCGGATCGAAAACTATTCTCATCCAATTAGAAATCAACAGTATTTTACAAGTTTACAACATGTAATAAACAAAAAAATTATATGTTTTGGATCCTGATATACTGCTCCCATGATATAAAGAGGGCTGTACAACGCGCTGACCCTTCGAGCACTTTTTTGCATAAAAACATAAAACATGTTTTTGCAGGGCGCTTAATCGCGGATTATGGTTATTTGCCACTATAAAGTCCGACGTCATAAATTCGCACCGAACCAACCAGATAATACCTAAAAATATAATTCCTAATAATACACAATACGCCGCCGTTTGCCGGTTTTTCTATTTTTTGGCGTTTTACGATTTTTTCGAAGTTTATCACAAGAAATTCGAGTGGCGGTGTATTATGTACTTTACGTTAGCGGCTCATGTAAGTATCGAGGGCTAAAAGTCTGCGTCAAGCCTAAATCTGAAATTAATCGATTGTGCTTTAGGGGATTATAATTCACGCGAAAGCTCGCCGAAGCTTCACTGCATCGGGTTACAATTAGCGATAGATACGCATCGACGTAATTTTGGATACCAATTTGATCCGAACATCAAAATTTTACTTTTTTTTTCATTTGATAAAATATGGTTAGGTTTAAAATTTGTTCTACATTCGATTGACAGTTGACAGTTTGTAGGTTATGCGCGCGTCTTTTGTCTATTTTTTCTGTATATATCGACGGAAACCGAAAACGTTTCGCAATTCATCAGCGCTTAAATATAAATGCGGATTTAACTAAGATTAATCGCGCCGATGACCGCCCGTCTGGAAACGCTTTTTCGCCCCGAAGGTCTCACTCGACAGAGAGCTAGCGCGCGGACATTTATTAAATGGCCGGCTAATGGCCGCCCAACATCCGACGAATCATTCCCGAGCCGGACGTCCAACGTCCGAATATACATAAAAAATATTAAATTAAATCATAAACTACTCGCGCACATTTTTTTTTTGCTGCGGTGCGGTTTGAAAAATTACGTACACGGAAAAAATTCGTATGTAAATTGCTAGAATGTCCGCGCAGTGTAGGGCGGTTTTTTTTCAGTACAAGATTATAACGCTTGTATTTTTCCGGCCGAGCGCAGTATTTTCAAATTCATGCGTACATAAAACGCCCCGGCGTCGGCCACGAAAATGGGAAATTGTCCAGTTTCGACCGGACACATGCTGGAGTGTCTCGTGCTCCCCTAACGCTTACGATGTTTCAATTCATTACGAACATGCGTCGGTTAATTGGTTTTTCGCTATGTTTGTGTCCGCTGGAGCAGCGACTTTATTTTCGCCGAATTGCACATTACAGACTCGGGTGACAAATAAAAATTTTAGGTACAAAAAATACTTCATTCAAAAAGTATATGTAAAAGTAAATTTAAACTAAAATTTAAGAAACAAAAATTTTTCTTGACTTTTTCACATATAAAATACATAACTATGTACTTACTTTTAAATATTTTATTGGTTGTAAAATTTGCTAATCCCACAGCGTCGTCAATTAAATGTAAAATAACTACACATGTCACATTAACTAGTTAATGAATACGTTATTATTGTTATTATTATTATTGATTATGCTCCGACACGCATGATTAATTGCTTGTTTACAAATATTTGTTTGTATGAAATTGTAGAAGTGATCAAACGTGCGGAATTTATTCAAATTAGCAAACGCCCTTATCGGCACGAATTAACAAATTAGGAAACACGGTACACGCGTGTGTTTTGTCCTTTTTGGGCGGCGGGCAAGCGCGCACTGGCGACACTTTTATTACCATTCGCAGCAACACCGCACACGCCCGCTTATCAATACGCTATCCATGTAAACAAAGGCGTGAGCCATTCAATAAAATATTCAACCAGCATTATTTGTTGTCATGGTCAAATTTCAACATAACAAGCAAGTAATAATACAGAAAAAATTGCTTCGGTAATAAATTACATATAATAAACGTTAGTAATGATAAATTTAATTGATATTTCTAAGAGGGTTACGCATACGCATCCCTGGATTAATATCATGCACGTAAATCGCGTAGAATGCCGAGAAGGGTTTGCGATAGGATCGTGGAATAGCCGCGGCTGTACGTCAAAGGTATGAATCGTATGAAGGTGATGCACGTCGCCGTCGGTTGCTCGCGGTTTTGCGCCTTTGGTGGGGGTGGCGCGGCAACGATGCCGCGCCGGCCCGCAGTCTGCTAGCGTCGTTCGTCCGGTGTAGATACGCGCACGGTACGCGCCGCACGACGAACTCGTGTTCTCGCGAAACGCACCGCCCCCTCTTCCGGCAATGTCATTTCCGCCAGCACGTGGCGGCAAAGGATAACCCCATCAGAAAAAAACCGGTTGTCTAGAAAGTTTTAGACAACCATTTGTGAAGTGTACACAGACTTGTTGGTGTGATTGTGAGTGAACTTGAAGTGGACAATATATATAGAGAAATCATGGATGAAATAAATTTCGCCGCGCAATGCCTGCTGGAGATGTCACACAGCAAGGACCACTTCAATCGGCCGCTGGACCTCTCCAGCAGGTCGTACTACACGCACCAGACCACACCGTTGGTTGTTATGCAGTCCTTGCCCTCGCCCACACCCGCCCCCGAAGTCTACATCAAAGAGGAGCCTGACCACGAGGTTCAGATTGAGATCGAACCCGAAACGGTCACGGTTAACTCCACATCGGCCACTGAGTCTTCTTCGTACATGGTGGCGCGGATCCTTACTGATCTGACGAGGATCAAGCAGGAACCCGTTCCCGAGGTACCGTCGGACACGGCTGATATGCCTACGGTTTCAAATGTATCAATGGTCATAGTGACCCAGTCAGAAATCTCCGCGGACGAGGCGTGCGAAGCAAATTTGAGTTTAACCCATGCGCCCGAACAGCAGGACGACATGGACGAGGGGTATAACAGTCTGATGGATACGAGTGCCAGCACACCGAATGCCAATGTCACAAGTACACCCACATCGTCACACACAGGCAGCAGCAGTGAGGATCATCATAATGAGCGGGTCGGAAAATCAAGTTCGGGGAAGAGTCATGCAAAGGCAAAGAGAGGCTCTGCGACTGGCAAAGGGAAGGATGTGGGTGGGCAAACAAGTACGGCAAAGAAAACTGGTCAGAGGTCGCAGCCGCCGAGCAGGATCGCTTCGCAATTACGCAAAACGCACAAGTGCTCCTACGATGGCTGTCACAAAGTGTATGGAAAATCGTCACATCTCAAGGCTCATCTACGAACACACACAGGTAGCACTTTACTTGTTGATTACATTTTACAAAATTTAGGTTATGTTTAGATTTCGTATGATTGTGTGGCATTTTGTTAGCGATTGTTTCGACTAATTGCAATTTCTCCGTTTTTGTCCCTCTTGGCACTTTGGTGGGTTGTGGGAAATCTTTGAAAGCGCCCTTGCTCGCGCGGATGTTGTTTCACTTAACTAATACTTTCGCGGCGAGGCGCGTTAATTCCCGCGAATATATCACACGCCCTGAAACTTTGCTTCAAAACCACCGCCAACTCCAACACGAAGCTTTACACTCTCAAGCTCTTCGCCCAGAGGCTCCCAGAGAGTGCCAGCGCAAAAGAGATGCAGATACTCGGTGGAAATTAAATACAACGTAGAGTGTGAATTTTCCCTTTAGGCATTAAGAGCGCCCCCTTCACACCGAAATATTTTTGCGGGCGAAAAAGGCGTGAGATGAAGGCCGCGGTTAATGTCAGAGGCCGCTTTAATTTACGGCATGCCATCAAAATCACCCATGCCACAGGCATAGGTGGCGCTCGGGTTGCCCACCTAAACAAGGCGATTTGTCCGTTGGAACAGCAATCAACTTACACCTCGACTTCACCTGCGAAAGTTCCTAAAGTAGAACGAAAACAATTTTTATTTGTCAGCGGTTCTAGGCAACCAAATTTACATTCATTAAAACCATTATACCACGTTGTTGTTTTTGTTTTGCTTGCGTACTTTTTGTGCAAGTTGATAAACTTGTTTACGTGCGAATGCAGTTTCATTGTCGTCCGTTTTGATGCGTCGATCGCCAACGGCGACAATGCGCCATTCCAGGGGACGGCGGTGTACGGTTGCGCAAATGTACTATGAAGGTGTAACAACTAAATAACTCTCGTGGACGGCGGCGATAAATAGAGCACCGCGAGAGAACATTGTGTGCGTGTACACATGTGAGGCGGCGCACAAATGCGCAACACATTTTACTACGTCGGCGGCGGCTGCGGCAGCTCTGGATGTGCCGCCTCCGGCCACCGCAGCCAACGTGTCAATTTATGAACGTTGATTTCGGAAACGAAACAAAACAGCACCGCTCGAAGTTTAATTAAAACCGAACGATAAATTCACTAAACTTCATCGGGCGCATTCATGTGTGTGTGTGTCGTGTGCATAAATCAAGCATCAAAATCATCTTGAATTCAAACAACATCGCACAAAACTTGTTTTCTTTATTTATATTTTTATATACACGAACGCGTGCTGTGAAATGGTAATGGTTTGTTTGTTTCCTCAATTCGAGGCAATTTAAGTTAATTGCGTACGATTTGAGAACGCATCTACATATTGCGTTAACTTTGATATCATCAAAGCGCGTTGCAAACGAATATAATTGCGAGGATAATTGGGATCGGCGGCTGGGAAGCGCGCAGCTTCGTATCGTTTCGTGTCATCCGGTTTTATCGTCTTCACATTATCATATCACTTTGTACCAAGATTATCGCCGCGCGGCATGTTACCACTTAACGGAATAAACAAATGCGTAACGCACGTCGGCACGCGATTCGGCGAGTGCAGCCGAGCGCAACTGTAAGAAATAAATATTTCAATATCACCGTGTCGAAACTAATTTGCCACGGTCCAAAAAACACCAATTGCTATTATTTCGTTATTTATTACCTTGAAGTACATGCCAAAATCGTGTTCCGCGTGTAGGCCGAATTTAAAATGTTTGATTCCGTGGACGTGCGGACAATTCCACCGGGTGTGGGAGGGGGCGGCGTCGCTCTTGTTATGTTCAATCATGTCTTGTGTTATACGCCGGCGCGGCGTCTACTTAAAAATGAACGGCGAGACGTGCGAGTTCCGGATGAGAATTCTCCGGGGCATTAAAAATATACAGCGTGCTCATGAAATTATCACGAATAAATTTATTTTTAAAAATTTTACTATTTTCATATAAATCTTGAAACATACTGTATATTTATAAAAGTTGTAATGGCGGCACGCGTAATACGAATGCGTAATACGATTTTATATGTAGTATATAGCCTTGACCGGTTTTGATTTGTCGCCGTATCGTCGGATGACCCTGCCGGGCGGGCCCGGGTGGCTAACGATACACAATTGATGATTACAAACTGCTGATGGTGTAGATTCGCACATCGCCGGCCCGACACATATTATCAGAGCCGCACGCGCACGCCCCTGGAGTCGACAACCATGTATCATATGTTGCCGTTTGCTGACCACATCGCACATTGCCATATTTTCACTGTAAAAAAATATACACTACGTTTGTGGAAACATTATGAGTCTTTGGATTTAACCAACTGAGTAGTCTCTATTTTGCTCCTGCTTGATGGCCGCCGTTAGTGTTGTTTTTGGAGGACGTTCGTGAGCAGTTTGAATGTGTTTGGTCGTTTGCAGTTTGCATTTACGACCACCTGGAGGAATTACCCTCCGGTTGGTGACTCACAAGCTTTCGCGTCAAAGCTCGGTGCCGAGCATGGTTAAGCAGGCGCTATGAATCACCATCGTTGGCGTTGTTTTGTGGCTGTTTATTGCCACCTGGAGCTTCCATGATTTGACTTTGACCTTTCTCGTAGTTTTTCAATTTTTCTGCGTAATCACATCTCATTACACTGTAACACAATTAGTGGTTATAATTAAAACAAACAGATTTTTAAATTAAATTAAAATTTAATTTGAATTTTATAATTTTCGTAATTTTACCTTTCATACCAATTTTTTTTTTCCTGGGCTGCAATCATTATTTTGCGGTTCGTCGGCGGGTCAGGTTTCATCGTAGAAGACAAGACGATGATGATGATGACGCTGTCGACGTCGACGACTCGGACGTGAGCGTGTTTGATCGACCAGACAAAAGACTCATTCACATCACCCTTCGCGCTCCGCCGCAGAAGATGTGAATTTAACAAACAAGCTACCAGTCGGAAACAAAAGACAACACGCCAGCCCGCACTCCGGCCATCGGATTGTATTACACAAAAAGCCGTATTAAAAAAAGTTTAAACTTTTTTTTTCATCTGCAAAAAAGTAAAGTTGCAATTTGGTGAATTTTTTTGCGCGCGCTCGTTTTCATTTCTTTTTTGTAATATTTTATTCCGCCGCCTGCGGAATCCCGCAATGATGAATACTTTTATTAACTGCCAGATTATGTGGTCAGAAGAACCTCGCATTCCGTATGAATGCGTACGAATTGCGGTCGGATTACGTTTTTGCGCATCCGCTCACTCGTTCGACCCGAGATAGGATGGCGATAGATGAGCGACGAATATGAGTATGAGCGTAATATGTAATGGCATGTGGGAGGTACTTTCTTTCATACGCGAGCATCAAGCGATGGTTGTAAAACATGAAGTTCGTTTCATGTGTACTCGTATATTGGAACTCATAACAATTTTAAACGTTTATTATTTGCATAATTAACGTTTACAAATCGTGTTCAGAACTTGTACCACAACTCAATCGTAGGGTTTTATATTATAGTTACTACTAGCTTTTGCTCACGACTTCGTCCCGGTAGTGTTTAATAAAAATGTAATTTGTTTTTACTCTCTTGTTCTAGACATAGTATATGTCAATTCTATCAATAAGGTTTTCAATTTTATTTTAAAGAAATTAATTATATGAATAATTGCTAATAATGCACTATAGCGCGGCATCTTGGATTCAACTATTTAACTATAATTATGATTGAATCTCAATGCCAACTTTTATCCTATAGAAAAGGGCTGTCTTTAGGGTTTTTCTAGCAATTTTTCGAATTTTTCTCGCTGTAAAAACCACCTTTGGACTTCAACGAACATTTAAAAAAAATAATTGGCTAAATTGGTCCCGGCGTTGTTGAATTATACGCTTACCAAGAAATTTTGTGATTCAATTTTATATTGTAGACTAGGTTTTGCCCGTGAGTTTGTCCGCCTACCGCCATCTCGATTTGAATTATATAACTAACTATACTTCAACCTTACTTTCAACTTTCTTTTCATATTTTACACTACGTGAGTTATATTTTTGCCATAAAAATGGGCTATTTCCTTCTCTATAAGCTAAAATATCTCTCAACCAAAATTTATCAAATTTGTTTTATTGGTTTATACGTAAAAGCGTAACAAACTCACTTCCTCATTTATATTATGAGTTATATTTTTAGGATACTATTTTTTCTTTCTGGTGCTACGGCAATAGAGTTTGTTTGACGTGCAGGTGGATGAAAATATCTATAATTGTTTGTTTCGATTGACTTGATATAGCACCAAAGGCAAATATAGGTTAGGTTACTTCCAACAATAGAAAATCAACACACACCCACATACACACACAAAAATCGTTTCCTTTGTGATGATATGCGTTCAGTATATGGGCGCATTTTTCATTTCGTTTCCAAGGATGGTACGAATTGCCTCCTTGCCTGCGCATCCTGGTGACGTCGCTTTCTTTTGAAGAGCCGCGCCGCGTCTTTTGTTCACGTTTGCGCCTTTCTTTCGCGATTTGCCGTACACACTCGTCTCCACTCCGATAATAATTCGAGGATAATTAATTCAACACAATGCACGATTCTCCGAGTTGCTCCAGGCTCATTCGCAATGCTCTTTTCAAATCTAAGACGTTTCATTTATTAAGTTTATTTTTAACTCGGGTATATATTCACTTAAGTATATAATTTATCCTGATCTGTTAAAAATTGATTTTCTTATATAAAAAAGAGCAAACTTCATGCGTGTTTGTATTAACATTAACTTTCACAATCGACTCTCAAGTCTTTGGTGTGGGTGTGGGTTGGAAGACGGCACGGCGCTTACTTACACCGTCCGCGTCCATCCGGCAAGATTTATCGACGTGTTTTATTGTCCGGACCGAGGATTTGCATTGCGCATTATTATTCCGACCTCATTTATCGAAAACGCATTATGCTTATTCAGTACCAGGCACCACCAACACGCCCGCCCCTCTCAAGAGGAGCACGCAGATAACCAATCTTGCTCAAAGGCCCAAAACCCTAAAATTCCATTCGAGTGCAATTTTCAAGTTGAATAATTTACGCCACATCAGCGAAACAAAAGAAGCATTTATTTATTGTGCTCGTAAATCAAGATAGTTTACAATTGAGGTTAGGTTCATAGTGTGCCAGTATTTGGTGTGGTAATACGCTTTATATTTGTAAGATTGTTGAATTTGTAGAATATGCGGCTTTCGGCTGATGTAAAAATAACTTGCGAGGTCTCACTGATAACCTTATCGTGTCGCGCACGCGATGTCTATTTGATCGCCTTCCTATGCTACAAATATGTGGCGTCTAATTTAACTCATTTACAAATATGCTGCGTGTTTGGCTATTTTTCAATGTCGGCGTCAACTAACTACGTTTATTTAGTTAATTACTAAAACATTCAGTGTTTTATATTTTTCTGCGAATATTTTCTTTATCATTCCTGCAAAACTTGAGTGCAACTTTGCGAAACATCTAACACACAATTTAACAACGTCATAAACCCATCGCAAACAGAGCGAACAGAATAAACGCTTGTTATCATCATCAGAGTCACATCAGAAGCAGTGTTACATGTGCTCTCCACGTTTTACATGCCTTTCATACTCCTCACATCATCTGCGTGCTGCGGATAGAGTTACAACTAACGTGGGCGTGTCAGCAGCATAAAAATCAACACAATGTTGTCTCACTTTATGAAGTTATCTAAAAGGTTTTGAAATAGAAACAAAAGCGTATTCCGCATGCATTCGCTACTAAATCTTTGCAGGAATAATTTGCACGGAGGTGATTTTACAAAATACTGCCAGCAATGCGTGTTCGGCTTATAAAAGACAATATTGTTTCTTTCTGCTTTACAACGTTGTCACAAAATCTTTATACAGAATGTTCCCGAAGATTTGTTTAAAAACAACACACGGAAAAGAGTTTGCTTTAATTAAACGCAAAGTTTTGAAACAATTTCAAAATGGTCGACAAACTTGCGACGTAATTTTGACGTTGTTTTGGTTTGCTGTGTTTCATTTTTCTTTGTGCGTTCTTTCTTTCAATAGAACTGCTAAAAGTTGCATTCTGTTATGGTTGCGTAGAAGAGACTGAAACTGAAAGCAATTTTCATTGGGCCATGCGGCGCTTATTGCAATGACTCGGAAGCACCGAGCGCAGGTGGCGCTGTGAGCGCACAATAATCGCGCCCGACCAACTTTCCGAGGTTTTGTTCGCAAACGTTCAATGTTGCGCATAATAACGTGCACACGTCGCGCTCGCTGTTGCACGTGATCGGCAACTTCAAGGAAATCTAAAACCAGACTTGACTTGCATCAGAAAAATCTAAAGGAAATTCTTGTAAATTTGCGAACAGAAACAGAAAAATACCTTCAGAACCTTCAAAAAAGTGAAAAAAACGAACAGGTTTATTTCAATTCATATTTACCTCTAAAAATTATACCTTAAAATGACATTCAATTAGATTGTAGTGAAATGAATGAATTTACTGTTTCATCTAAGATGTTTGATGTCGTTGACTAACAATTATTTTGTCTCAAGCGACTGGCAGCTTAATTAATCTCGCGATTAATCAGCACGCGCGCGCACATTGACATGCTTTGAGACTGGAATCCCGCTGATCCTAATCCAGTCACTGTGTGAGTTCCACATCGCGATATATTGACTTCTCACGCGTTGTCCTGCCGTTCTGCGTTTCCGCCGCGCAACAATCGATTGTTCGCTTTCAGCTGTTGTTTTCGGCGCTGGCGCGTGTTTTCGCTGCTAATGTCGTCGCGCCATTAATCGGGTTTACTTTGAGCGCGCGTCTAAATTAAAGCCGCATAAGTTAATCCGCTGCGCGTGTGTAATTCCACCAGGAGCTGCGAGTGATGATCATTCGGGTAAAACGCCTCGTTTTCTCTCCCACGCATCACGTTTAGGCTTATATATGGTACACCAGAATTATTTGTCAATGTTGTATTGACTGCCTACAATAATATCAAAATTGCTTTGAATTTAGTTTGGGCCGTTGTTTTGGACATATTACATTACATATAATATTTTGATTGATTGAACATTTTCCTGATTATCAGATGTAATAAATACATGTGAATAGATTAATTAATGAAGGTGGTAATTGCCTCGTGCGTGTTGGACGCGAGAAAACGTCACATTGTTTAAACTTTCCGCCGTTGTGAGCGTTGATTAACATGAATGCGATTCAGCGCCTGAACGGGGCACAACACGTGAGCGCCGCCGCTAATTACGAATTGTCGTCAATGAATAATGAATTAAGAGGAGGGATGGGCCGGAAGGAGGGCGGCATGTAATTGAAATTAACGAAACGAAACGAAACGAGCGAGGCAAACACAAACACCACTTGAAACAATACATTTTCTCATTTTCCAATTTTGCCTACATCATTTATTGATCTACAACAATAACAAGTTGTTCACAATACCTACATTGTTACACAATATTAGGATAACATGCAAATAATATAGATTTCCAATATTATTGTGGAACAAAACTTAATTGTTGTGGGTTGGTAAATGTTTAGAAAATTATAATCTAAAAACAAAATATATTTTGCATTAATTTGTACCTATTTATATATTTTGCTAAAACTGAAGTGGAAAACTTTAGAATTTTGATATTTTCTAAGTATAGTTATGCCAAGTCATTGGATTAATCACCTTATAGAACATGAAAGTAAATTCTTTTCGCTTTTTATCCCAACTCATATAATGCTGCCACTATTGCGTATTTATTAAAGGAGAAGGCGGAAAGCGAGAAAGCGGAAAAGAGGAAAGCATAAACCTGAATATCTGCCGCAATATAGTAAACTTGTCGCAATATTGCCTAACTACCACGAGCTCGCCGAGAAACGAATAAAGGAGTGAAGTGTAGTGAGAAATGAACGATTTTGTACTGGATGCTAAAGAAAAAAGGAGGAAACACAAAACTAAAAATTTAATCTTTATGAATGAGCATAAAACTTACTTAAAAAAACCTAATCTTATTTTCTAGTGTTTTGTTCTTTTACTTTCTTAATTCTTTCTTTTTTATATTTAATTTTTATTTTGCCCAGCGCCTCCACCATACACTTCCAAAGCTGACTCACAACGCATGAAGGCAAGACCTTGGCAGTTAGTTTCCTTCTGAATGTTGCATGTCGCGCGCATCTATTTAGACTTGTAGGGTTGTTAGGTTTTTACGCGTCGCGGCGTAATGTGCGTGAGGGGTGTAAAAAAATACGCCTCGCAGCCACGCGTAATATAAAATAACTATAAAAGTACTTACGGAAACGTGAGCACGTGAGCTGCTTGGCGAGAACCATCCTTCAGTACAGTGGACCACCTAGGAAAAGCATAGACCTACCGGTTAGTAGACCTAGATGTATATAGTGGCGGGCAGCGTTTTGAAACAACCCTTATGTTGTTGTGTTACACGAGGGTTGTTATCGCACACTGTTGCGTGGAGTTTTGCTGTTGGCTGCTTCCGTTTATTGGCGGTTCGTCGTTTAATTTTACTCTTCGGCAATGAAAATGGATACACGTCGACAACACCCAACATGGCGTCCATGAGATCTTCAAATGCTAACATTCACATTGCGATGCATTGAGAAAGTTGCAACTTTTTTTTGTATGTAATTTACTGAAAGAAAATAAAAAAGTCATGATGCATGTGGATAAAAAGAAAATAATGAGTTGTAAGATGTTGAAGAACAAACCAACACTTTTTCAGTGTTTTGTTCCGCTAACGAGAAACAAACACTGAATTATTTACACAAATTACTTAAAGCGTTTTGTTTTTAAATTCTACTGTTCAAAGCTGGTGAAACATTTATTGAAGTTTTCAATAAATTCCAATATATGCAATTTTATGACTATAAGGTATATTAAAGCTGCATACGTTGCTAAATAATCCGTAAAATTGGATTCCATTAAGTTTCTGTTGTTTCCTTTTTCCACCTGAATTTCTGAACATTTTTAGTGTGCATATGCACGAACAGGTTTATTACCTACAAAAATGAAATCTTTATCGTCACTAAAACTTTTCATTTGCATCCATCTTTTATTTGACATGCCCACAGCAATCCTAAAATGCATTTTGTTCGTTTTGTGTGTGAAACACAAGCCCGCGTGTTTAGCTAATGTTTCACGCCGCACGTCCCGCCAATTAAAACTCGTTTTGATGCGGCAAAGCTGCGTCATTTGCGAATTCATCGCCTGCAACTCGCGTGTAATAAACGTAAAACTATTTCGCTATTGGTGTCGCAGTCAGCGGCGGATAGTGTTGCATGACACGAGCGTATAATGTCGACAGTTAAAAACTTGGGCGAACGAAAAGTTGGCCCGCGCCTAATTGATTGCCAAGTTTATAATGGTTAATTATGCGCGCGCCGCTTCCGGCCGGATTATAAAGCTCGCGCGCAAGTTTCGCAAGTAGGTATTTATCTTTTGTGTGTGCGCTGCTGCCGCTGCCGCGGCTGCTCGACGCTGTAACAGAGTTGGCTTTAATTTATCGCTCAATCTGTTTGGTTAAATACGTTTAGCCTCCAGCTAACGCAATAAAAAGGTGCAAAACGGCCAACTTTGATGTCATTCGCAGCAATTTAACGCCTAATAACGCCATCTATCATTGCAATTACAAAGTTATTTGTATAGTTCTACTTTCTAGTGGATAGCATATAAAATATAGTAGTTTAGATTTATTATTGGCGAATGATGAATATTTTCGGCGGTGTTTTTTCGCTGGAAGGTGTAAAGGTTGCGGTTGGTTGTGTAACGCGTGCACGACACGTGAGCCGCGAGTCGATGTGGCCGGGCGTAAACCGTAAATCATGAGGCAATTTCAGGTGTGACAAGGTACTATTAATTTCCCTCTCTCGGAGGCCCTAGGTGGATGTATTGTAGAATTACGGATGTGCGATGTTGGTTGCCGAAGCGAAGCGGGCGGATGCGAGCGCGGTGGGTTGTATACTTTGCGGTTTTCCACATATCCACATGCGTTCGCTAACCAATGCTCCACGAACATGTTTGCTTGCTTGTTTCCATTCCGAAACTTTTGCTTATTTGCACATTAGAACAAACACTATAAATAAGATTGGTGGTTGGTGTTAGATGTTGGGAGATAGTTTTTAGTTAGTTGGGTTGCGCGCCTATTGACGGGTATTCTATGGATTTTCTTTCATATGCGTATAAAAATTAACTCGGCGTGTCGGCGTTCATCAAAAATTAAGCGAACGTTTTTCCACGCCGTCGACGCCGCACTATGCTCGACTGTCGGTTGCCGCCCCCCTTTACTCCAGGCGCTGGCGAAATTCGCATGGCTTCTTTGCTTTCTTTATCGGCGCGTACGTAAACATCGCCGTCGCCGCCGACAGCGGCGCGGCACAAAGCGGATGTAAATCGGGGGCGGCGAGCACACATGCAAAATAAATCTGAGCCGGGCGGACGACCTTTGGAACTGCTCCAGGAGAGCAGGAAAAAACGCCACGCATTCACGATGCCGCCGCCACTGCCGACACGCTATCTACCCGCCGGTCGCCATCAGCCGTATGCTGCCGCCGCCAGAAACTCCCACGCTACGCGGATTCCAGAAGGTTTAGAGGCGAGACGAAACGAACAAAAAACTCACCAGCTTAACTAGCAACTAGCAGAACAAAACAAAAACAATAGCATACAAAAATCAAAGAGGACATTCTACTAAACTAAAATATAGGCAACCCATATAACATTTACAATTTTATTCTGCATTCAGAACCTGTAAAGCTTTTAAATAACATTCACGCAACACTTGTTTATTATATTGTTATGAAACTAATAACATAGTAGCGATTATAAAATGGCGTTGTGTGGGCTTTACCAAGGGAGGCCGACTAGTACAAAGTGTTACGTCGTTGTGCGTTTGCATAAATTACATTACAATTAAGCGCATATCATAGGTTATGTAGGGGGTAAAATATTTGATTGGCAATCACCTACAAATGTACACCAATTATTTGTGACTTCTTTGCTGTCATCGCAACCAGTGTGGTCCTCGGTCCGTCAGCACCGCAGGGGGCGGCAAAAGACAGATAATGTAATATTGTATAATCGTGCTATTTATAACCTCCGTTATGTTCCTTTTTATCATCATCATCATCATCGTTCTCCTTGTCACCATGCTCATGACATCCGAGGCAGACAAACGAGTCTCATACAATATGTTCAAATTTATACATAAAAATTAAAATTATCTAAAAATTATAAGTATCTAATAATATAACTATATTACAGTTTGATTATTTGCTTATTATGTAAATTATATTGTTATGCATCAAAAAATGCATTATTCAATTTCAATAAAAATTATGGTTAATGTTTTTTTACAAACAAAAAACCACATAACTAAACGGTAAACATACTGTATAAAAGCATAGGAAAAATGCGTGGATGCGGAAATTCTCATGTCACTTTCGTAATAAAGTCAGTGTGTAAATGTGAGTGTGTGTGCACAAAGGGGTGGAAAAATTACGACGACCCGAAAACAAGTGAGTAGCGAACTTCAAACACCGGGAAGGGATTATCTTCTTGTTTTTGACAAACAAAACTTTTATTTTATTATTATATTCGCCTCACTGATACATGTTGAGCAAATAAAAGCGAATCGAAATAAAGCTCTCATTATTATGTCCTCCATCCGGACGTCTGGTTCTGCGTTTTTTCTTCTTTTGTTGCACGCGCGCGTTTGTCCCTCGCTGAATAATACATGTACTTTTATGCGTGCGTGATTTATTCACCGAGGCGCAGTCGGTCAGTCGTTGGTTCGTCGTCCCGACGCTAGTCCTGGCTAGTCCTGCTTATTTATGTGCCCGGCGCACCTCTACGCCCGAGCGCGTATTAGCAACAAGCGACGAAACATCCTCAGAAAACGCACGCGCCGTCGGCGTTCGGCACCGCCTGAATATAATTTATTGCGACACTGGTGGCATCGCAAAAATTTCATTTAAATAATCGCATCCATCATGTTTAAGACTCGTATATCACTCCGGGGTGGAATTTGAGGCGTTTCGTGGATGTCTTCCGGAGAATTCACGCTTCACGCAAAAATGTTTCGATTTGGGGTGGCATAATTACTAAAAGCAAAAAAAAAAGTATATATATATATTTATACTAACCTAAATTAGGGCCAAGAAATGTGGTTATGATTCTGTTTGATCAAAACGTCAACGACATGCTTCACAAACGAGTTGTGTTTGTAAATGAGGAAAGGGAAGCGTTTTTGTTCGAATCAAACAGTCGTTAAGGGCTCTTTCGGTTCTGATCCCTTAAAACAATTGCGACAAAAAAAACGACGGACGCTTAATGACGACCGTACTTATTGTATTATGCACAAGACGAAACGAACCCGCTTTTATCAACAGAAAAATATTCATTTCAATGTTTCTTTTTATTTCACAACATATTTTATGTTAAAAATATTTCGGATATTTACAGATAAATTGAGGTTATGTTAACAATATATACATTAGGCAACCAGTAGTGCATGAGTTGCCTGGAGCGTAAATCAAACTTATCAAAAGCGCACTAATCGTTGTTTATTGTTTGTAGTGCAACTTAGAAGTGGAACTTATCACATTGCTCCTGGTGCCGCTTTCGCGTTTATCGCTTCTTTGCAATACTAGCACATTGAAGTCGTAAATATTGCAATAACGCGCAATTAATTTTGCTATAAACTATCTTCTATGATAGTTACTGTTTCGTTACAAATTTCATTTGTTAGGTTGTTAAAATAAATGATAGTTCTGTCATCTTGAGATTGCTAAATTATTTTATGGCATGCATTGAATGTAAAATTAGTTTTTTATCTACTTTGTATTGAATAGTAAAGTTAAGTTAGTTTGAGTAGACGCCGCTTTCATCCCTTTTGTATGGAAACTCGGTCACCTTAATTGAGCGATGCTATCGATGGTTATCAAAGTCGCGCGATCTCCACTCGACGGTGACTACAGCGTCAGCGTCCCTGGAAAATCAATCAACGAAAATGTCATCTTTCCGCACCGTCCAATTTATATTTGCGCGCAATTTTGATTAGTGCGCCATTTATGCGCACTTGTACTCGATGCAATTTGTATGCACACAAAGAGCTTCTCGTATTCGACGTTGTGTATCTCACGTTTCAGAAAATGGAAAACACTGCGCGCCATTTTATTATAAATGAGAGTCGTAAAAAGACGCTTGCGGAGCGATATCGATTTCTTTGTTGACGAATTTTCGTCACGTCCCAAAATAACAGACACAAATAAGGTGCACGTGAAAATTTTTGAAATATTGCTAGTCATTCAGAAAAGAAAACAGATGCGTTCGATTTGGGTTATGTAGCGGATGTTGTTGAACTACTCACCACCAGGGGGGTTGAATTGTTATACATCTATGCTGTTGTATTACATGCGTTGTTGGCGGAAAAGTTGCCCGACTGCAAACTCGGAAAGTGCTGGAAGCTGGAAGTGGTCAGCCGCAGTAAAGCTGCAATAATCCTAAGAGCTCCTAGCTTGCGCGCAGCCGGCCGGATTCCTTTTGCTCGAGAGGACAGCTAGCGACGCGCACTTTGCAGGGATTGCTGCAAATGTTTGCTTATTTATGACCGCCTCCCATCCTTTTGTTGCGTGCGGCAGCTAACGCGCCACTCGGCGAGTAGTTCACCTGTATGAGCACCGGGAGGGAAATTAAGTGAAACTTTCGTCGGTAATTGAATTAATGTGATGCTCATAGATGCACTTACATTCAAGCACATATTAAGCTTTAATGTATACTGTGTTGCCTACTACTAAATTATACCAGCCAACTATTTAATAGATGGCGCTGGCCCATGAAATATTATGCCACATTGATAATTTCTATTTCTACGGTGCACGCGCGCGTCATAAAGACATAAAATCGCAACGTTCAAATTCGAAATGGCGTCGTTTATGGCCGAAAGTTCCGGGTGAGAATTTCATTAGGAAATTCTTAATTAAAATCAAAACTCAACTTTCCCGCACATGTTCAGTTGGAAATTTGGAAATTAGAAGGAGCGAGTTGTGCCGTCACAGTGTTCGCCGTTCGGTAACACTTCCGTTTTCGCTCGAGGCCAGCGTCGGCGACGTTCGAGAACCCTTCTCACACTTTGCGCGTCTCGCGACCCGCTCGGCTCGTCCTGGAGAGAGATTTGCTTTAAACCACTGCACCACCATCGATACCTACACTTATATCGAGGACTATCGGCAACTCAGGGATGCGGCTTTGAAAAGGAAAATTCAAGCGTTAGATTTCTTGCGCGTTGGTTCGAGATATCCACCCGCAGTGCTTACTGCTCATGGCGTGTGAGGTTAGAAACTAGGGGAACTAGGACTAGAAGGAGATCTAGTTTCCGGTCAGGATTTGCGCGCTCACGCTCAAGGAAAGTCCGACTTAGGCACCGAATCGCAATCGCAATCGATAGACACTTCGATTGTGAAACACATAAAACACAACAAAATTGAACCGAACGTAGAAAAATAATATTCCTTTTTAACTTTGAAAGCATCAAAATATTTTCCAAAGCTTTTAATGCACGTTATTAATTTTCAATGAGTTTAGTGCTTTGCTTCGCTGATTGCAAAGTTTATAATCTAAAGTCCACCGAGGGAATTTCACTCTTTATCAATTTATCGAGTCCGGTCAGCCGCTGGAGATAACACTACTAATTCTATTAGAACACTCGCCGGAATAGTTGCTAGCGCCCGCAACACACACCGGTAGGTAATCGGAACCATTGGCGCTCCGATGTTGGTCGGACGATAAGGACCAAATGGATTACCACTCCGCATATTATCGCTGAAATTTGTATTTTACTTTCGACCTTTGCCAGTATCTACAAACTTCAATTCCGAACCGCCGGGAATGTAATTTCTACTAAAAACATCAATTTTGTGGTTATGTCGTTAGTGGCTATCGGATTTTTGTAATTTATTACTCCTTTTGAGTCCAAAGTGTGACACACATCTTAAAACATTTCGAATCGTGTGAGATGTGAAAGTGCCACTCAAGACTAGTGGTGATTTATGACTTTTTCCCGCGCCCTAGCAAGTGTTCGATGACGTGGCAAGTGTAATTTTGCGCCAACACAATATTTCATATTTGCTTTTCTTCGCCCATATTTCATTTATTGGTTTAATGCGTTCAATTTGCCTAGTCATTCAGGTCTAGCTTCAAATGCGTTCAAGCGCCCATTTTGTGCAAACAAAAAAGTTTTGCAACTACTGCGCGAACATCACGTGACCGAGAATGGAACTAACGAACGGCGAACATCTGCATTTAAATTTAAATAAATCCAAAGTTTCGCATGCGACTGCCGGGCAAATCCAGCCGGAAGCAATGATTAAGAAGTTTCGCTAAATCGAGCGCGCATCCAACTTTCCTCAAAGTATCACAGCCACTGAATAAAATACTCGCCGAGGATTAAATTAATTAAAGAAGAGTAAAAAAGTAGGAATGTGTATTTATCAAAACGACTTTATTATGTTTTATGTTGTTTTTTCGCTTGTTGTTTGGTGAAAGTCATAAAATTTATTATCGAAAGCAAACCGCCATTAAATGGGAGTACGTAAAGGTATTCGGCAGGCATTCCTCTCATCGTCGATAATAAAATCTAATAAAATTCAACAGCGTTCTTTGTGCGTGCGCCAACTATTATTATTCCAGTGATTCTCAGCGCTTTATTCATTCGATATCGTCGGCCGACGAATGAACAAACGCACCAGTAAACGAATTTCGTTGATTTCTTTGTCGTTTCATGCTAAAGGAAATCGCAAATGAAAAGAACTTCAAATAAATATTGAGACCTATTTGTTATTTGAGTGCAAATCATGTATAAATAACATTTATTTTGACTTCGGAAAATAAATATTTTATACGCAATATAATAATATTTTAGTTTTAATCTAAAAAAGTATTAAAATGTCATTTCACGCATTTAATTTACAATATATTGCTACTTATATATATTGATTAATTTTGTTTGTGAACTTGTTTGCTCCTGCTGGCCAATTTTATTAGTTCGGATCTGTTATCGAATGGGTATTGTGAGTTTTTGATTACAGCAGCGAAACTCACTTAGAAAGTTTGCGATCTGTCTCGAGTCGTGCGCCATTCGGCAGGACTTAATTGATCAACGAATGGCGCTGCCTCGGAAAACTATTAGGTGTAATTGAAATTGTCATTTGAAGAATGGACCAGCAAACGAGAAAACAGAACAAGAACTAATTTTCTAAAATTAGCCCTATTTTGTTAATGAAGACGAAAACACCGAACGAAATAAACCTGGCATCAATTATTTTATAATTATTTTTACCCTTTGATCTCATCAGGAATATTTGTAGTTTGAATACATTTTCCGCATCTGTAGTTTTTAATTTTTCCCCGAAGGTGGAGTTGTTTGTTGTGCGATATGCGCGCGTTGTGTATTTCGTTTTTATTTTTGTACTTGAGAAGCAAAGTTGTGTCTGCACGCGAAGCGGACACTTTTCGGAAGCGAAGTTAATTAAAAGTTGCTGAATATTTTAGTAGACGCTTAAGAGATTATGAATTTTCATGTCGACGGGGCCAGCCAGCACTTGACCCGCTCCCGACCCAAATGGCGCGCGCTGAGAGAGCAACCGAGAGCAATGCCGAAACAATTTTCGATATTATACAACATGGCGACAAAACTGAAGATTAAAACCTTGTAATGTTGCAAGTATGCAAGTAAACACAATATACACAATGCGGCAAACGGAGAGAATGCAAAATATGAGATAATTTATTGCGTACATTCCTGTAATGTTGGTTGCCTTCATTTAACATTGATTTTTTTGTTTCAGGTAACGCATTTGATTGTGAATAATTTTCGCCGAAGGTTTTTTTATGATGTCAATGCGGAGGGAGGAAATTGATCGCCAGAATCGTCGGTGATAATCCATCAAATCAGTAAGTCGTTTTTGAATCGGCTGCGATCTATTATCATTAATTTTGACGATTCCCATTACCGCACCGCTGCCGTTACCGCTGCTACGCAGTTAAGTAATTGAATTCACCGCGATATAAATCAAAAATTTCGTCGGCGCATTCATCCAATTCGGAAAGTCTGGATATTTACTAATTGATATCCACAACAACCTCATCTCTTTTCGGCTACATATTTACGATTTTTATGTTTACATTATATTTTTTTCACGATGACTGGCTGAAAACTGGCGGCGATATCGTTTAAAAAAATTGTGATTAATGACTCCATTAGGTCGACTTCATATCCGATAGCATATTTACTAGTTTTGCCATCTACGCATCATCTGGAGGTCAATATAACCTTAAAACCGCTATTTATACGTTAGAATTTACGATGTTGAAAACTTTGAAATATACTGAGTGACAACGTTCAACAATGTCAATGAATGATAATGGGATTAATCATATGTGAAAATTTGATCATTCATGTCAATTTTCGAGCGCGCAACTGAATTTCGCACATGTTCCTCCCTCATCTCGACGCTCATCCCTGTCGCATTATGCAAATAGCGGACGTGTGAAGCGCGCGCCGCCGCTAGAAATCTGGAGATGCGCAAATCTCGGCCGGATTCCGCCAAGTCGACAAATTCATATGATTTTCGGCAGCCGCAAAGTGAATCAGTGCCGTTGCCTCTTCACATTCAACCAGCAGACACGCAGACATCTAGATCTTGCAAATTAGATACGCTTCCTGTACATTCCATCAATAGTTCGGGTTAATACATCATCTATCAATCATAATTACTGTTGACATTAGGCAAGCCGAATAACGTGCATATAGTATATTGGGTTGCATATATATCGAAAAAAACTAACACAGTATTGCTGTTTGCATTTTCCGAAATTCCTGCCACTGCGTTTGCCTTGTACATTTCAAAGCTTCCAATTTACCATAACGCTTTGGCAATAGGCCGCCGCCACCAGTGCCAACGCCTCCGCCGCCGCTACTGCTGGCACTGGCTTTTGTGATTTATTATACGGTTGAGTACGAATGGAAAATTAGTTTCTGTTCATGATGTATCGCGGATATTTTATACAAATTTATAATGAATTCGGCGTAAATAAATTTAGTTTTCAAATGCAGTGAATAACCACGCTAATTTAACTTTACTTGTTTTGCAGCGCCAACAATATTGTGATTTGTTTCCGGTGTGCAAGCGGTCAGAAATCAATATTAGCTCCCGTATTGATATCAAAGTATCAGATCTTTTTCTAGGTGGGGATGGGGTTGAAGATTGTATATTATATCGGATTTAGGCGTACGTGTTCAGATGGGCGTGCGGGATGCGGTTTAGTGTCACTCTGATTTACCGCCGAGGCGTCGTCGTCGATACACTCGTCCTCGTATAATATCGCCGGAACATCCTGCCGCCCCTCGCTGTATGTATCGGCAACCTTGGTGCTTTGTGCGTGCGCGCACCTTTTATATATAATGATTTCGCCCGGCGCGCGCATAAAACACGAAAGGTACACAATAAAAAACGAAAACAGCGCCGCAAAGTTTTCCAACCCCATGCCGAAAACTTGCTTGCGCCCCTCGCGCGCAAACACAAGGTGAATGTCAGAGCGCAAACACGCGCGAGAATGGTTATTCCCGTATACCTGTACACGAAGGAACAACCTGCTGGTTGAACACATCGTTTCGGACGTTTTATTTGTTAAAACTTTTCGCTTCTTTTCTTCCGCGTTTGCCTGTTGGATGCGTGCGCTGTTTTGGTTGTGTTTTATTTGCGAGTCTTTTTTTGTTCTTCGAACAACGAGGCTCGAGGCGCTTTTATACAAATTTAACAATCGTCGAATTTGTATTTGTACACTTGGACCGGCGAAGCCGTGAGAAACGATGGGGTATGTGTAGGGGCGGAGGAGGGGGTGGAACAGTATGGCGCACGCAGCGCACGATCTTGTATTATACGTGAAAATTCAGAGATTTCTTTTTTTTCTGCACGTTTTAGCGCCGCCACGCAGGGGAAAAACTTGAAAAACGCGTGGAACACGTTTATCGACTTCACTGTGCTGGAAAGTACCTGAAGAGTTTTTTCCAAACAGAATCGAATTTTGTTTTTGCCGACCTGCATGTCATATATATTTTTCTCACCAATTAAGGGCACTTTATCATTCAAACTGCTCATTAAGAACCAAAATACTAAATTCTATTAGCGCAATGGAATAACATATATTGATCGGGTTTAATTATAAGAATATATTAAATTTTCGTACTGTAGACATGAACAATAGTCATTTCTGAACAATACGAACAAAAAGTTTTCTAATGAGTTTGCATATTTAAAGAATTAAACTCATTAAATCAGAAAGTAATTCAAAGAACTAAAAGCTCTCAACTTACACTTTTTTACTTCAGTTTTCTTTAATTGTACTCACCTTGAAGGATTAAATTGTACAAACCGAATAAAATTACATAATCGTTATTATTTAGGCCTTGTATTTGACGTTTCTTTGACGTACAGCGCTAATTGCCTCTCGCTTGGAAAATGTAACAAAGAACGTTGAAATGAAAGCTTGAAAGGCGAATGCGCGCAATAAAATCGCGTAGGCGTGTTCGGGCGTTTAGGCATTTAGGCATTTTTGGTATTTTTTTTACCTGCCACCGTGCGGAAAACGCATAAAACGGGCAATAAAAATTCAGCGACTTTTTCGTTCACACCGCCACAACCGGAAATACGAAAAACCCCGACTGAAACGGCTCAAAATCTAAAAAAGAAAATGTATCACCGTAAAAGTCTTGCACGGCATCATAAAGTTTGGTTATGTATGAACTCACCTAGAAGAAGGTGGAGTTGTCTTGGGTTGAATAGAATGTACTTTTTTTTGCTCGTAAATAATAAAATTAAGATTTCTTGTGAAGCAGGACAATCTGATTGTTCGAAATGGCTGTACGCCCGTCCATCGCTAGCTTTACAAGAACAACGTGTACGTTGCGCGGCGAGAGCTTAAAAGCTCGTCGCGTCGAGGGGTTAGTAACGCGCGGCGCGCACTACTTGCGTAAGTGCCTCCCGGAATGTCGTAATCAACAAGAAATGCTCGCCGAAATAAAGAGCACAACAAGTCTCTTAGGGAGACGCTGAAATGCAGAGCCTCCGCCGTCGCCGTGAAACAATTACCGTGTTTTGTGCAACGCGTTCTCGGCAAACAAAGTCCAAAGTCTTGAAATGTCTAGTACCTTATTTCTTACTCGAGCACTCGTTGCTGCACCAAAACACGCCAGCCGAAAGAGAGGTAGCAACGAATGTCGTTTTTCAATTTGCTTAATTTACCAACGCCGCGCACCAAAAAAAAAGTAAAATATCATTACGTTTACTATAGGCAACTCAATGTACATCTATGTAAATATTATAATTTGCATATTTAATTTGAATTAACCTATTTTTTGTTTTGTTTGCTTGCTGGGTGGGTGTGCGTTTGTGTTAGCGTCGCTTGCACTCTGCGCTTGCAAGCAAGTGTCCTTGATAGATGTGCCAGCCACGTATGGCGGCGCCTGCACACACGCCATCGAAACGCGTCGACTATAAACAAAGGCACATAAATCAAAGCTTGGCCGTTCGTGCGCCTGCAGGCGAAGTATGACTGACTGTGTGACTCTTTGACTTTGCGACACCGAGGAGATAATTTACACTGTGCACACAATAAAATAAAATAACACAACGCATGGGTATATTTAGCGCTACTGCGCACTCGCACTGCGGTATAAGGGCGGAGCCGATTATATTAATTATGTTTTGAGCTCAGCGAAAACTTTTTGTTCGTGCTAACAAACTCTTGAACTTTAACTACTTGCTGTCAGATATATAGTTACATGGGATGTTGCTGTTTTGTAAAATTTTAAAGTTTCTCAAGTAGAAAATTTTAATTATTAATTAACTAAGTTACTAAGTAATTAAATGTTGACCAGTTTGATGCTGTGTTGTTCATGGCCTGTAAATAATTTAATTTATTTACTTATTAATCATTTTAAAATAATGATAAAAATATAAAATATTTGATGTACAAATAAATATTTACTTTGGGTACACATCAATAGGAAAATAAAATATAAATATTTAAAAATATAAGTGATAAGCTGGTTTTAAAAATTTTACACTATTTTCAATTTTGCCGCGAACGGGCTTAAAGTTTTATCGTAACTGAAAATTTAATGAAAGTGGTTTACCGTTAAGTCCCCATTCTACAGTTGTAGCATTATATATGTGCAGTAGTAAACTATTTATGTATAACCAGCACTATTATAGACTTATTTCCACCATTTTATTAACTATTTTATATGTTGGGATTAAATTTGATTTTGTCTTTTGAGTAAAAAATAAAACCTCTATCAAATCACCAACATTCAGCCATTCTTCGATCGAAGATGGAATTGTTGTCCTGGTGTTGTGTTGAGACGTCGGAATTATAGGCATCCGCATCCACCTCGTCCTTCGCGTAGTCCGCCGGTCGCAATCGGAAAGGCACAAAAAATACGGTGCAGGCATTCCTTGCGGCGGAGAAGAATGCCCTCGAAACGCACAACAGCACAACGGCACATCAGATCAGCACGCCGAAGATCCAGGCACGAACGACTGGGTGACGTGTTTTTTTTTTTTCGTCTTCCTTGCTTACCAAACTCCGGTTCCAGCTACAGCGCTCCTCCACTTTCAGTTCAAACTCCAACACTAGCACATTCGCATTCAGTTTGAACATCTCTTCTCGTTCGTTGTTCTACTTTACATTCGCCTTTTTTTACAGTCTGAAAGTCAAGCTGGTTTTTATCTACAGTATCTTGCATAAAAAGTTATTCGAAATTATTATAACCATAACATCAATATCAAAATATGTAAATTTTAATAAAAACTTTGCAGAAATTACGTTATAAAATGAATGGGTTTTAATATTGTAGTAATGTTGAGGTTAGGTGTAATGTTGGTTGCGTCAACACACCCCGTTGGAAAACGTTGCATTGTGAACTCAAGCACGTTTTTTTCTTTTCGTGTCTCGTTCGTTTTTTTAGCGCTCAGGACTTTCTTCGCGGAGACGAAATATTTACTTATCCGTTGCTCAGGAAAGACAACTTTGTAAGTTAATACTACTACAATCCGATGTGGGTAGACAAACCAAACTTAGCGAAAAAAGAACAGCAAAATCAAAACTAATTTTTAAAAAAATATTCAAACACAAGTAATTACTTTTAGTTTCACTGGGTGTATATTTATTACCGAAATTCCCTTTTAGCATTAACGTCTTCTTAAACAAAGCGCCAAGGTGCGATTAAACCGTCTGATTTAAGACCATGCGCTTCGTTCCTTGAAATCCCGTAGAATCGGAATTATCTAGCTTTACTTTTCGCACCGAAAGTAATTTTTCTTCTTTTCCGTTAGCTGTATTTATCTGCAAAACACGCGCATTTACAAACTTTGTGTTTGCCAACTTGTTTGTCGACTCCCGAATGGGATTTGTATTCTTGGATGTGAATTTTAAATTCGGCAGCGTGATGAATGGCTTCATAATGAACCCTGACGAAGTCCTGAGGTCCTAAAGTCTGACGCACATACACCCATTATGTGCTGCGGTGTGTGTTGTTAGAAATTCATGAACGGCAGGCTGTAATTTCATCCACGCCCACCTTTGCACCCTCGGTGGCCGAAAATGTGCAAGCACCTGTTCAGAGATGCAACGCCGGAAATTCCAACCAAGGCACTTTTTCATCCTGACCTGATCTAACCTCAACACTGAAGCAGTTTGGTGGATGCGTGTGCAGAGGTGTCGATGATCCCAGCAGCCGCATCCTGCACTCATACATATTGGATGGTGGTTTTCGCAGAGATCCTAACCGAATTTCTCTCTTGTAATCTCGCAGTGCATCAATCACTGTCGCGGCGCCGAAATAAAATAAAAGTTATAAAAGCATTTACAAACGTATCATCATCATCATCGTGGGCGGCTTATATATCTGGGTCAAGTCAAACTCGTATGTTTTATTTTTATTTTCCCCCGGCGCGAAATTTAAGAATATTAATCATCATCAAAAGCAAATCGTTTTTTATTTTATATTACACAACATTTCAAGTTGGGTTATGTTATGCGTGAATATTGAGGTTATGCTTTAGTTAATTCAATATAACAGGCAACGTCTCGTTTTACATTGAAATTTGAAATTTAGTCGTGTCCGAATATTCGACTGTCCGAATTACGCCACGTTGAACATGTCCGCTACGAGCGTTAACATTAAATTCTATTTACTTTATCGTCGAACGACACTGGCCGATATTAAATGCAAATGCGACGAGGAATACTAATCGCAAGCGACGGATATGTCGACGAAATAATAATGCATTTTGAGACATTATGCGGGTGGAAATTGTCGCTGGGTGGTTTTAGTCGATATTGGATGCAATTTCAACTACGCCCCAGGGTGTAATAATGTATAATTTCCAGCGGAATATTAGACATTTATTTAGGTTAGTTTTTAAAACACCCTAAACAAACACGCAAAAAATTTGCACGTGAAAGGTCTTCATCGCGCATGACAAAATCCCTCTCTGGAAACAGGGCCTTCATTGTTCAGGACGAAGCTTGCAGCGGACCAAACTGTCAACAAAGTGCTTGGTGGCATCCCCTCATCATCGCGACCTGCCTCTCATCTTCAGCACCAGCGTCAAACAAAAACAGCGCTCGTTTTGCACCTTGCTCGCACGGCACGCATGAAGGTGTCACGTTGCCCTTGGGCAAAATGTTATTTAAAAAAGTGTCATCGCTTAACAGGCCGGAAATAATAGAGCCGAAAATATGTCGTGTAATTACAGCGTTACGACGCAATTATTTTACGACTAAGTATTTTAAGCAACTTTGCGCCGAAGGGTCTTAGATTATATTTTGTGCCGCAGCCGAGAAAATTAGTTTTTCGTGCGACACGTGCCAAAAATAAATTCGTAATTACGAAACGGGGCGGAAAATGAACGTGCGCGCATGCAAAAAAGTCTGGCCGGGGAGCTAATTAAAACGCAGGGATTAATTTCGAGCGTGCGCACAGGGGGTGCACACATCATCAACATCGCGAAATTGACGCAAATAAATTGCGCACTTTTGGCGTGGAAACAACTGCATAAATATGCCGCAGTCGGGGGAAATGCATTCGTTAACGTCATTAACGCAACCAGCTGGGCGCAACATGACACCGCATTCTATCTGTATACAATATGTCCGTATTAATTTCATTGAGGTGGTGTTTGTATAGAATTTCCATCTAGTGGTACATTTCAATGCAATTTGGTTTGTTAGTTGATGCGTCAGAATTCCATTTCGGGTAGCGTAGTGCACAACTCTCGTAAAATTGATAAATGGATGATGACCGATGTTCTACATTTCCGTTGTTACATATCAATCAAGAGATGAAATACACGTTGTGTTCAATACTTTGATAACACTGTGCATTAAATAAAACTACAAATTTTGCCGTTCTAGGGTTGTAAACGTATTTTACGGGCAAAAAATTAATATAATGTGGGTCATCGTTTAAGTTTGGGTCTTTTCTAGAACGAATCGAAGTGTACGGCACTTAAAACTTGTAAATCACAATAGTTGGAGAGCGAAGACCCTCCAGTTGGAAACTTTTAAATTTACTCACTCGACAGTCGACAATCTAATGCTTACATACGCGATATGTAGCCGAAAGGCGTATAAATCGAGGGTGAAACTGCGCCGCGCGCCTCTCGAAACTTTCTTCTTGCGCGCGTGTGTTAAAAATTCGCTTTTTTCGCGCTCGGTAAGCTTGAAAAATAGCCCGGTTTCTCATGCAAATCTATAGGCTTCCACAAACTTCAACAATTCCTTCTTTTCTGAACAAAAACCTGACTCGGCAAGCTACCGAGTTAAATGTTAAATCCTTGACTGGAATTGAATTTTGACAAACACGATGCTTTTGATATTTTAATTTTAATTAAATCGTTGCAATATATTTTTGGTCTTTTCGTCGGTTTGCAAACCGCGCTACCACCACCAATGCAGCCACCGCTGCCGCCGCCCCCTCGCGCGCGCTATGAGTGTTAAGGAGCGAGAAACGTTTTTAGCGCGTGGGCACGCCGCCGCCGGCTTTAATTAAATTTTATGTAATTAAACTCGAAATGCATTCGTTTGCCAAATGAATTAGTGCATTCGCGATTACCCGGCGCCTCCACCACGGGCGACCGTAAATAAAACGGAGACGCTGCCGACTCTAATGGACCAATCAATTTAATTGGAACTCTCTTTACGCATTTCACTTCACACATAAATTACAACACTCAAATCCATTCAATTCAATCGTCATTTCGGAAATATTTTTGATTTTCTTTGCTGCTGGCAATTTTAATCGTTGGACCTGATTGTGCACCAGTAGAAAATAAGGGCGCAGTCACGTGCAAACCACAGTATCTTATCTGCGAGCGAAATTTAATTTCGGCCAATAAAACATTCATAAAGGAGGCCCGCCCGCGCGCGAGCACCAGAGCAATGTTCCTATTACGTGCAGGAATTCTTGTAATAACTGCCGTAATATCTTTGCTTCCACATTGCGGCCGCCCGGCGCCTCCACCATTACATACTACGCACTCTAAATGACAACCAAAATGAGTATTGATTAAAAATCAAGTATAAAAATAACGCCGAGCGCTTGGCGGACGTGAACACGTCGGTTAGTTTGAAAGTTAAAAGGAGCCGTGGCAAAAAGTCCGAAACATTTATTGAGAAAACGCTGCGGTGAAAAGTTTAAGCGGTGCACGATCGAAATTCAACAGGCGCTCGCTGCTTTTTCTATCTTTGAAGCTTCATAGCAAAGCAGGCAGCGATGGAAAAGCTGGAAACTGCCCACGTTTCTTGTGCCTGTGCTTTTCTACAAACTTGGTTGAGCACACGTTTAAGGAAACAAATTTTTCATCGCAACATGAGAAAAGAAAAAAACAACAAATAAAAATCTTTCAGTTGGGCGTAATTCATGCAACAATGAATACTTCAAAGTTTAATCAAAGTGTAAAACATTAATTTGATGTTAAGTTCTGGTTATGAAGTGAGTTTCTGACATTTCTGACAAAATAGAGCACAAAAAGTATAATACGCTACAAAGTCCGAAATTAATTACAATTATCCGTTGAGGAGAATTAATGAAATTTCGAATCGTACGTGTTGGTCGTGCGTGCGTCGATTCCGGACGGCAAAGAGGAAATTAAAAATCGATGCACGTTTAACCAATCGATACGTTTTAATAACAGAACCAACCTCACTACCTCCACGCTGCAAATACACAACATACAATATTTTTCTGTTTATTGTTGACGTGACAAAATTCGCCAAACAGAAAACATACATTTACAACTGATCCTAATTTGAATTAGCGAGTTATTCATGTACAAAATAGCAGCGTCCTAATTTGGACAGAACCTGACAGGAGACGCAAGCCAGGAAAGCCGGAGCACATAAGGACGATTACGCCGGAGGTGTGCCCGGCTCTTCTATTAAACATGCGGCATTATATCTCGGTTAATCCACCCGGCGTGCTTGTTTAGTGAATCCTGGACGCATCCCGAAGGCGTCCACGCTCCACCTCGTTCTCATCATGTTCAAACCGAAGGAGTTTATAACTTGCGCCTTTAGTATCCATAATACCTTTTAGATGTTTCTACTGGGTGTTGCTGATAATATCATATTAGAATTCAAGCGTATCTATTGTAATAAATTTTGAACCCTTGTGATGATCATGGCAGGGTCGGCGTATATCCGTTTTGTCGCAGTGTCTGGCGCGCACTGTCGGTTTATCTCTTCTTTCGGTAATTACTGCAAATTGAAGGAAGAAAATGGGCGCGCGAATCGTACTAATCGTTTCGCCCGGCCTCCTTTACCGCCCACTCGACTTTCTCATCGTCCGAGATTCTTTCACACGAAGCCCACCTTCACGCTCAGCACTTAGTGCTTTCTGTAATTTTTCTCTCTCTGTTCGTTTTTATTCATTTCAACTTTGGCGTTTTTTATTCTTGCTTTTCACGTCTACACAAACGGCGCACCGTTAAGATTTCGCCGAGTTTCTCAAGATTTTCTTTGCTGAGGTGAAGTCAGTGCTTTGTTCTTAAAACACTATTTGCCGTTGAAATCAAGGACGAAATTGGAACGAGATTTTTCTTCCAAATTGAAGCTAGGTGGTCGGGTGTGTGCGCGCGCTGAAAAGTTATATTAATGAAGCCGAGTTTATACGTTCTCGTTTGAAGTAAATTGCATTTTTTATGGTGCTCCAGCTGAATGCGAGTCGCGTGTGACGTACAAATCGTCGGATATAACGAGTGTCTGAAATTGCCAAATCAGTGAAATGCCAGAACTGTAACCACGCACTTTTTTTTATTCGCTTTAACCAAACAAGACTTTTATTTGATTTTAGTTATTCGCCAATGATTATTATTCAGAATAATGATAATATCATCTTCGGAACATTTCTAGAAATCTATTATTCTCAGTCCACTTGATTGCCTCTTGTCTTCTTCTGCTGATGTCCTGATGTGCCATTTTCTACCCGACCTGTGCCAACCCTTTCAGTGCGCGTTGGCATCGCGCGATCGTGAATATCCGATCGTGAATCTTCCCGGCATGAAACATGTATCAAGTCAATTTTCATTCAAACGTTTCGGTTGCGTCGGAGCCTGTTTACATAATTTCCCTCGGTTCGCCAGGGTGCAAAGAGGTTGTGCCGTTTATGCATCGCCCGGTTGGAGTGAAAGCGGGCCGTCAGACAAAGGGACCTCGACGTCCATCTCCAATTCCGCCCGCTTGCTGTTGGATTCTCACCACAATTCAAACAAATTTCGTGCGCATCAAATATTCATGGGCGAGACTTGGCAGGCCATTTCTTGTTTATCACCGAACACTTTATGGACTTGCAGGCATCAACCATTTACTTCAAAATATTACAAGCGTAAAATGTAATTTTTCTTCAAATTGTATATTTCTCTAGTTTGATTTTATCCCGGTGTGGTTTTATCATCGTGAGGCTTTCTTTTGGCTTCGCTCTGTTGACATTTTAATTGGATGGGACGCGTCGTGGTGCTGTAACCTTTTCAATGTTCACCTCCTCCGTTCGGTTGGATTTTTGGACATGTCGCCTTCACCTCCTCAACCCTCACATTTGCCCTGGATTCTTTTTCTCTATTCAGCGCATGTAACCTCAATTGGAGCGAAATAATGACTGAAGATGAGAATTGGGCGAGACTGTTGTGTTGTTAGTTATGCGCCGTTCCAATCCTGGTTCGGAATAATTCAGTTCGGATTGAAGGGCCTCTGAGACCGAGAGTCTCGGGCTTCAAGTTGTCGATTCAAAGATGTCATTTGTCCCCTAGTCCCCAGGTAGAAATACACTCGTATAAATAAAATTATATTTCTAGAATTGAAAATTTTGTGTTTATTTATTTTTTTACTCTACGATTGAGTGCAAGTAAACACGTACTGTAAAATATCCTTAAATTAGGCTGCAAACGAGTTGGAATACATTTGTGTTATCTTCAAAGTTTGCATGCCAAGAAAAGGAGGATACAAAGGACATTCGCGAAAATTCGGCACAGGCAGAGAGGTACAAAGTGATACAAAGAGCGAGCGAGTTCTTGACTTAATTTCATTATGTACACGATTTCCACTCGCCGGCGCTCGCAGACTCAAGGAACTCGAATTCACTTCTCTTTATCATGAAATTCCACCAGCTGTATACTAGACATAAATATTACTAAAACTAAATCATTTCAACCGTATTAAAATCAGAAAAACATGATAAATCACACTGAATATTTAATTATAAAAGAATCAAGAAATATTTCACTTCAGAAAATTTTTGGGTTTGAAAATATCGATTGTAATGAAAACTGGAAACATTATGTATAACCTTAGAACATTAGACACTACATTTATTTATTACCTCGCTACAAGTTACAACTATAAAGAATTACGGAATAATGCCATTTGCATAAATTTGTGTATTTGGAGGGCGCGAGCGCAAATGCGAGTTCTCGAGTTCTGCAAGGGCGAATGGGGACACGTATATATGTGATGTAGAGTCTTCTGAGCAAGCGAACGAAATTGGAGTATAATGTTAGAGCCGACTGCTCACCAAACGCAACGCACTCCTACTTTATGTTTTATTTATAACGAAAATTAAAATTATTTCATTTAATATGAAATTTAAAAGTTAAAAACAATATGCCACGCTGATTGTTTTAGCCCACAAGTTGTTTTCCCGAAGGCGTTGTTTATTTATTTTAAAATTATTACCAACTTTCCGTCACGTTGCGCGAATTATCAATTAAACTTTCCAACACTCTGGCATGGTTGGTATTTAAATCAAGCGTGAAAATATCAAAACGAAAACGTTAATTTTGTATATTTGTTTGTAAGTTGATGGAGATTGTCTATTCCAGTTTGTGTTTGAGTTTTCAACCTGCTACTTGTTAGGTTTATCTTCTTTACGAGACAAAGCTGATAAAAATTCACTTCAACTTGTCGCATAACTTTAACGCGCCGGCCTGCCGCGGCGCAAAAAGGAAGTACGTCTATATAACTTAATTAATAACTTGTTTCTTTTTTGTTTTCAGGTACGTTCGAAATGTTCAAACTTTCTCCGGCTGGTAGCCAGGGGAAAAAATCGCGTGCGCCGCCAACTTCGGAGGTGAGTTTCGGTGTAATAATATTTGATGAAAAGAAAATTGGAAGAAAGAGGAACGTTGGAGAATCTTCCGTCGTTTGGTAATATACAGTCGACGTCGATATTACACACCGAGATAAAAATAATTCTGCACTTTAACATTATCGTGTGCGCATACAGTGTGTTCATATTGTTAACAATATGATATATATCAAAAAATTGAATGAAATGCGTTATTTGTCTTATCTTATGTTTGAATGTTTGCTAAGCGTAAACCACCCTCGTTAGCAATCTATGTTAGACACTCAATATCCACACTGGCGCTGTGTATTCTTGCCATTTCAGAATTCTAGAACTTTGGCACTACTCCTGAACTAAGAGTAGCTCCATCCGGAGTTCTACAGTTCTGAAACTAGCGATGTCTACATGCTTTATCCGCGCTGGTGGGGTGTTGATGTTAATGTTAGTCTTGTGTGCGAATTCGCGCGCACAGTTAGACATAACAAATAACCTAGTCGTGCGCGCAAGGACGGCGTGTTTATTACACCTGCTATCTCTCGCCACGCCGTCATTATCACTAATCTCCCAGTTGGAATCCTGTCTAACCTAACTTCTTCATAGTGCCAATAATTTTAAGTGCAAATGAGTATTTCTACTCTTTATAATAACGTGTCGAATATTTCGACTTAATTAAAATTACTATCTGCACCCTTAGCGCATTTTCTGAATATTGGTGTTTGCTTTCATCTCAGGACCAACAAAGCCGACGAAAAGGGCAAAGGGTAAAAGGAATTTCGGCGGGCGTAGAAATCCCGGATTTGAGTAAAACTCCAATCGGATTATAGACTCGTTTCATTTTTTGTGATTGAGCTTGGGAGCTCGCAGGCGTTGTTCAGTTCAGTAAATCAAAGCGATGGTGTTCGCGAAGTTGTACAACACTTGCGCCCAGGCCTCTTGGTGGTTTCTCGGCTGCGCTGCATTGTGTGACATTTGATAAGTTGATAGTTCTCCTCGAGTGGCTGGCGGTCGTAACCTTGGCGAGATGCTCTCTTAACTCCGAAGTGGCCCTCGGCTCTGGTCGAAGCGTGCCGATGGCCGTTGGGACCACCTTCGAGTGGTGTTCGGGTCTTAATCCGGCGGCGCGGTTATCCCCAAAAGTGCCAAAAGCGGGCGCGCGAGCATAGTTGCCCGCATCCAAACATTCACCATTCTTGTCCATCCGCCACGTCCGTCCGTTCAAGCATTTGTTTCCGGGCACCCGCTTATGTAACGCAAATTAATTCTGTTTGTGATGAGGGCGACCACCGCGTCCCGGCTTGTTACATGTCCATTTCATTGTGCATTATGTCAATAGCATTCTAAACACAATGCCTTTTCAATAAATGTCTTGCATTGACATGTCTGCAAATTATATTCACTTCACATGCACGTGCACTACAACGTTGATTCATCGTAAATTAAAAATCCTCTACAAAACCATATTTATATCCTGATATTACGTCATGGTTTATACAATGTGTAGCAAGCTTCTTGTAATCCCATTGAAGCTTTGTATTTAAACGACTTTCGAGAAGTAGAGCTTTAGAAATTTTCAACCGCAACGAGAAAATGTATAACGTAATTTGTTAGTGAAGTTGGTGTTCTCGCGGAGGTCGAGGTGGATGCGGATGTTTATGTTGATGCTCATGCTGATGCACTTAAAACGACGTTGTCGTCGCGTTTCGGGGTAAACCGCTTTCGAGCGGATAGCGCAACAAGATTTTCCACTGAACCAGTTACCGAGGTGCATGCGGTTATATACAGACATCAATGATGCGCACCACGGCGACGAAAAATGGTGGGCGATGATGCACACCATCGCTCCTTTATGATATTAAACTTTAGGTGCTTCATGCATAACACAACACGACAAAACTCACACTTTGTTAGTACTTATACTACAGCGTTAAACTATTCGGAAATACCACGCAATTTAATATCTACCAGCGCCATCTATATTAAAACAGTTTAAATAATTTTAAAGAGAGGTTAGAAAAAAGTTTTGATTTGTGACACCTTATAGACTTGGTAAACTTGTCCACCGCATCAAATTGCATTGCACGTAATGAAATAATTCGATTAGGGCTTTTGTTGCCTTTGCTTGGACTGCGCGCCAGTCGGAATCGTTATTGGCGGTTAATACCGACTCACACACCGCCGTCGACGCTTCGATGCGACGCCTGTCGGCGTTTTTAACTAAACGGAATTTAAGTGCTCAAACATTTCGATTGCTACGCGTGCTTCAAATTTGAACGGTCGCACACGGAATGCCAAAAATTCGTTTCCGTCCAAATCACACACTAAAAAGACTAAAAAAATGAAAGAAAATAAAGCTCGGAAAATTTGAGCCATCAACTAGTACTATCTTTGCTACAGTTTCGATTTTATTTTATTTTTTGTATCTAGTCACTTGACTAGACTTCTATGTTGTTGCTTTTTATAAATGATCTAGTTAGATGAAAGCGGCAGGCAGCTTTTTCTCTCGCAGACTTGAATTACAAATTTGTTTTTTCCTTATCGATACTTTGACGCGCCTCGTCGAGCGTCGGACGGACAATGTGTATAATGGTGGTAGAAGCCGGGTTGCGGGACGCGGAAGAGAATGGGTATTGATGGTGGTGGTGGCGGCGCGATAGAGAGATAGTCAAAGCCGCAGCACATCAGTATCGGTATAGTGACGGTCGATAAAATAGAATAGAATGGAACGCGTTTTGGGGGTGGCTGAAGTCGAGAAGAAAGGCTTTTGTTAGTGTCCCATAATATACAGTTAGTCATTTGTACGAAACAACAAAAAATATATTAAAAACATTGCATACACTTTGTAATTACTTAGCTTTCAGTGTTTCATTGTAAATATTTATATAGTGTGTTTTGATAAATATATTCAAAACATACTGTAGACAGTATATTGTTATTTGAGTTGCCTATGTTGCGCTAGTTGAAAACCGGTTGCTGCGTGTTCTTTGACACGATAAAGATAAAAGAAACCTGCCGCCGCCGCTCGCCCACAAGCCCACTAGCGTTTGCAGAGTCAAAAGTAAAAGCGGAATTAAATCAACGCGCTTTTGTTGCCGTGAATGTCGAATGTAAATGCATCGTAAACAATTTCAACGTGTTTGTCATGAATTACTCCTATTGATTATAGATGGCGTTGAGTGTTCTCTACGCCATTATTTCCGGCTTTGTTTGATATGATATGCATTCCGAGTGGAATATCTCACATATTTTCATTTAAATTTGATATCCGGTTATAAATGCGAAATGAACGCGAGAGTAGGTACACTTGTGAATGCGACCGCAAACAAACGCGCGTTTACGACAAGCCTCGTAAAATCGAAAATTCCGGTATAATCAGCCGAATTCAATTAATTACGAACACGCCAGAAGGTGCACGATGCCATGGCATTCTCATGTTATATTCCACACAAAAAGTAAATAGGTATTGCTGCTATGTGCCCCAGTGGTCAGAACCGAATTCCATAAAATCGAAAACCTTTGCTTAACGATTTGTTGTAGGAATGTTTTCATTTAACAAACACATTGATGTTGTTATTATCGGAAGGAATATTTGTAAAATTTTGCGGATGGAAGAATTTTGAAGTATGACCAATAATAATATGTTATTCGTGAACAAAGTCATTTTCGGTGCGGAGGTAAGTAGCTTGGCTGCTTGGTAACGTCGATTCGCAAGCTGAGCGTAATAAACGCCGCTAATTAGCAGTAACGTTGCGGTTAATAATCTTATTTGAATAGTTTAAGCCAAGCGAAGTGTTTAGCAGCGACGTCTTTGCCGTTGCCACTAAGCTCGATTGCCATTTGCACGCGCTTCTTGTGAAATACCATTATCAGTTTCGCGTAGGTATTTATACTGCAGGTATTCGTTTTTTGTGGCTGAGGTTGTCTTCTTTACTGCGGGGGTGTTCCGCAGCAAATATCTCGGTGGTTTACTCTAATGCGGCGCCTTCTATCTTACGCCCAGCTGTCGCGGGAGAGGGCGGCTGAGGTGGCGGCGGCAGAGTCGGCATGGTCGATCAAACCGGTGTGCCCGCGGTGTGCCCACGAAACCGAGAAAAATAAATGTGCCATGTCCGCCGCTGACGTTAACCTATATTTTCCCTCCCACGCGATACTCTGGCGTGCTTCGCCATGGGTGAAGAAAACGAACAAGTCGCGCGATAGTTTCTCGTATTTTTCTTACTTTGTTCGCCCTGCTTGCGGTGATTTTTTGTTACTTGTATTTACCGGAGCGTAGTGCACGAAAAAGGCGATATATTTTCTTCAGAAGACAAATTTTCACCAGCAAAAAATAAACGAACGATTTTAAAAAAGTTTATTGTAAAAATTGTACTACTAAGATGAGGGGAGGAATTTATGTGACTTTTAAAGAATATGTTTCGTAGTGTTTCACTCTGTATTAAGTAGTTTTTGACAGTCAGTCACTAAGGAGCGCGTAATTATCCTTTGGGAACGATCGATCATAAGTTTTTCGCTTTTAGGCGTGCAGAGCCGGTAAACCGCAAACTAAAACTATTCCACCCGCATTACTCTTCGCACACTTTGCAAAATTGGTTTACCATGATCTTCGGCCGAAAATTCGGCATCGACTTTCAAGTGGAGTCACGTTTGACTTCTCCATTTCAACTCGCTTTTTCGACTTTCGGCTTTCATCTTTCGACGACGTGCACTTTTTTTCATAAGTTGTCTTCTTCGAGTTTTTATTCTGAAAACTTGAAATTGTACCTATGCGAAAACTACTGCTTCAAATAAAACTTGCTCGCGATGACGCAAAAAAAAACGTGAACGTAAACAAGACTCGCATTGGTGGTTCGAGGTTAGAGTCTTGCGAGCCAGCGAAGCAGAGAGCAGAAATTAATGATGCGTGCAGAAGAATAACGCCGAGCGAGTCTTTTGTTTCTCGGCTCGAATCTGCGATAAAAGACGAAAGTGTTTTAAGTTGATTGTAATCGTCGTCTTTTCGGCGGAAAGGCGAAAAGGGTCAACACGCGCGCGCGCAACAGAAGCTGAAGACATTCCGTACTGCTCGAAATTGAACCGTTCGAGAGCACAGCACGCCGAAACAATAGAAAGAAGTCAGCACTAAAAGTCCAAACTACTTGGGAGTTTTCTTGCTTTTTTTTTGGACCTTTTGCGCACAACTTCTGCGCGAAAATCTCAGAGACAAAAATTCAATTTCTATTTAATATAAAATCCCTAAAAATAACAACAGATTGTACGAATTGGATGAAATAATCTCAAGTTTTCCAATTTTATAGCAATTTTTCAATTTGTACTTTTTACTAGTTTTTGATGTTTTGCTAGGGAAGAAAAAAACAGGCGTAAAGCAAGCCAAGTTTTCCGATGGTGGAGAAAAACTGTTGCGCGTCCATTTTGTTTTATCGACGCGTCATTCCGTTTGTGCGCTCATAACATAAAACAGCTTTTCTAATATGTACGAGTATGTTCATCGTCTTTCAGGGTTGCTGCTTTCTGAAAAAATAACATCACAATAACAGCTGAGTGTATTTATTCTCAAAGAAACAAACAAACAAACAAACAAAAAATAAATAGCTGGATACATAAAAAAGATGTATAATACCATTTAGTAGTTATTTAGTTGAGGGTTTGTGAGTATTTCATCGTCGTATCGGCAACTCAAACAAATTGCGCTAAGTTCTGCCGACGTTTGCAAACCGCAACCACGCAAGTTATAATCACCGCACGCTAATGAGAATCAAACACGAGTTATTCATAGAATCTCGAGTTGTTACTGAAGATGTCGGCGTGGCGTTATTACGCGATGACACTGAATTAATTACATTTGATCAAAATGCTAACAGGATTGCGGTCTGTCACAGTTTATAAAAGGGTAAACAAGTAAAAGAACGTTTTGATTTTTTGGAATCTTCTTCTGGTTGCCTCCTCGTTAGGCATTTGGCGAGAGGAGCGAGGCGGCGTTAAAACAGCAAACGCACGTACACAAATCACTTAAAACTTTCGAACCTTATTAAAGTTCGGTAATTAATAACTCAATTACCAAAGAGCAGACAAGCGCGCGCTCCCGCTTTGCTCAGGGCGCCGGCAGCGGCGGCAAACAACTTCGGACGATTTATCGCACACGCCCCACGATTACTCGGAGGTGGCGTGTTCGTGCAGACACTGCTTATGTGCCTTAACGATGTGCCGCCTCCACCGTCACCGCTTCTTATTTGCTGCGCTAATTATTATTAAACTTTCGCAAGGAAATCGAACATTTCTTATGAGATATTTGTGTTAGTGCTACACATACATAGCATAGCTAGAGGGTGTTTTAAGGGGGTTTTGTGCATTGTGAAGGGTGTGAGTCAGCTGGTCTCCTGGGACAGGACAAAAGCGCTTTTCAAACGCTCGCAAAGGTGAATCCAAGCAAACAAAAGCAAATAAAAATTCGAGATGGCATGGCGTGCACGAAGCGCGATTCAAAGGGCGGCAGCAGCGGTGCGAGAGTGGAGTGGAAATATTATTTTAAAGATTTTCAAGACAAATATTTGCGCGCGAGCTGCCGTATTGACTCAGCGGAAGCCATCCGATGGGAGTTTGCACCGTCGGGCGAACGCCAAGTCACGAACATAACCTACAAAAAAACCCATCGTGCAATAATCTTGGAAATGTTTTTAGTTTCCGTTTTATTATATATAACTACAACAAATGCTTATAATAAAACAAAATATTACCTGATGCAGCTTTTATATTGCTACTAATGTAGAAAAAGTTTAATCCGCTTACTGTAGGCAACCAATATTTCCTTCGTAATCACATAGTTTTCAACTGATATTTTATACATGATGCCTGCGTTTTTTTTGTCTAACAAATTTTCTAGCTATTACTGTATATTTGTTTTATTCTGACGTTTGTGTCCTATTTGCAGCGCGTTTCCTTTTTGCATGCGAAATGTTGAACGTACTTGATATACAATTTCAAAGTCGACGCGCGCGAGAGCAAAGTGCGAGGTTTTATAGTCGCATCTAGTGAATATAAACAGAGGAATAAAATCCTGTCGCGTCCTTTTACATGGATACCGCTGTGTGAGGGTGTGGGTGTGTGTTGGCTGTTTACCTTTGGCGGCTGACGATGGCGGCGAGAGGGGCTCGTTACCGGCGGCCGTGGATGTGTCACATTTGTACATTTATCACACCTTCGCTCCGACAGCCATGCAAATTTTAAAAGTCTCGGGATAAGGTATTACGGCTTTGTCTCGTAGGTATGCTGACTATTTTCGACAGCCCACCAAACATATTTTTTTAAATATATTTTTAAATGTTTTAATTTTGTTACTGAGACATTTGTGAATGTTCTTGCGTTTTGAAACGTAACTTTTCTCAAGCCCTAGTCTATTTGGTTATCACAGGCTGCGAATTTCACATTCACCCGTTGATATTAAATTTATGACTCTCTTTCGGAAAGTGGCGGGCTGCTGCGCGCCGCCATCGTGGAAGGCGGATGGTGGGCGCGCGCTTTAATATTTCATCGCGTAAAAATTCCCCGAATCATTATTCTTTCGCTCGTGCGCGGTCGTGCGCTGCTGTCGTAAATAACATTTATTATCCGTATTAATAATAATGCGTTTGTAATAATCATTTTTATTGAGCGCTCGGCTATATAGTGATCATGAACTAAATCTCAAGAGAATTAATATCTTTTGCGTTTTTTCTTCCAGTAGACTAAACTAATCTAAAAGTAACATTTTCAACACTTGTTATAAAATGTTGTGCGTGTAAATAAATTCATGTCACACTTTTTGTGTCATAATTTTCATCCAGACGCCGGAGGGACGCAATTTCAGAAATAGTAGACTTATATGACTTGTGAAACTTTGATATTTTTCATGCTGCGTGCGCGAGCGCGGCTAAATAATTTATTTATTAACATACAAAAGTGCATTACGGAACGCTTCCGACGGACGCAAACGTGTAGTACAAACGCAACGCATACACACGGATAAGTTTAGCTACATTTGAAATGTGTAATAGTTGAATCAGACGCCGGATCAACGCCAGAACGAAATGAACAGTTGTACAACACTGGCGCACGCTGGCCAGCACAATCCAGAATGGAGGAAATACAAAATCCCGGATTCAACACAACACAACCACCAATGAATATATACATACGGATTTAGTGCAGTGTGCGTGCACTGGACATTATGAACTGAATGCGCGCAGGCGAAAAGTACATAAAATCTAGTTTACTAGTCGCGAGTTGCGAACGTGTTGTTTTTATATTGTTCAGGTTGTGCGGAATGCAACGAGTGGAAAATGTCGACGGACAATACCGGCGATAGTTCGTTTTGTTTTAACTTTAGATGAGTTTTGACAAACAAAAAATAAATTTAAATTACATTAATAAACCTTGACGTAAACATTTTTGAGAGTAAATTTTCATGTGTTTTTAATTTTATTAAAAATTCTTTGTTCAATTCATAAAATAAAAATGAAAAATCGGTTTTGATTCAAATTAGCGTAAATTTTTAATTAAAAGGTACTTTAATTAACTTTGATCTATGTCGGAAATTGAGGTTTGTTTGTTAATTTATTTGTGTGGTTAAGTTTTTTTTTTTGTTTTAATCCGCAAAGTGTACTAAAACTAGTATAGCCAAGCGAATCGAGCAAACTTTATGATCTATGCTTTCGAGCTTTGGCCACATTACACCGCGATCCGACCGCGAGCACTAAAAATATCACCCGCCGAAGAAATACTACTTCAGTGATGTTTTATCGTCCTTGTTAGAGGCATAGTTGCGCGGCGTTTAGTGGAAATTAGACGGAAAAACATAACGTATTGATTAGTAAACCGACGGCGAAAGCCTGCGGTACAATGCCAACCGTAGCAAACTGTAATAAAGTATCAAAACGCAAAAGATAAATTGTAGAGCGACGCGGAGACGTCGGCATGGCAGGAATCGCTGGAATTGTGGCAAGCTACGGGGGTGGAAATCGCGCGGTTTTCGGATTGCGTCCCGCCGATTCGTTCGATGGTCTCGAACGATCCTTAATGGGCATTTCGTGTAGTTACTCTGACCGCAAACACTGAGTGTTGCCAACATAACTTGATACTTATTAAAATAAACATTAATCAATTAAGTTGTTTTAAATTAATTTAATTAAACAACAACAAACTCAAGTAAATTTAAGGAAATTTAATATTTGTTATTATTGCCTCCAGTAGGTATAGATTTCCACCGTCTGACATATTGTGTGCGTTCACATGTGTGGGTTGACGTGGGACCTCGCGTGAGCACTGCACACGCCGCCCCCCAAGAGAGCCGAGTCGCTTTATTTGTTTGTTAGAGAGTGCTAATTAATGAAACGCTATACTCCTGCGGCAGTCGCTTGCGCTATGCCCCGCCCACACGTATACAAACATGCGGCAACCCAACATACGCACGACTTAAAAAAGACATGCAACCAAATGTTCACTCGTCTTTTTTCGACAATTAAACTGTCTATGTTAGCATATTGCGCAGGTTTTTTCATTTCGAGATTTTTTGTGTATGATGTTTGTAAATTCATGAATAAATACGCTCTGATTTTGTGTTTCTAACGCGGTTGTATAGCCGAGCGTATTTGCATAGTTGGCGTAGTTGGGTATTGATAGAAAATTGAACTTTACGGTCCATTTATATGCAAATTGGGCTCAAATTTCATCAAGCATTTTCCGGTCTCTTCCGGGCCGCGGCTTATACCCGGCGAGACTTGCTTTGCGTTCGCTTTGCTCGCCGCCAGCTCGTACTTTATTTACTCTATTTACATGATCTCCATCCGCTGAACCAGCGTCGAAGCATTGATCTTTATTGCACAATAAACGCTTAATAAATTGCACAAAACGAACACAAGTTTGGATTTACACCTGGTTAAATTATTTTTAAACACCTTGTATTAGGCATCATTATTTTACGCGAAGGTTTCACGCGTAATTATTAAATCAACTATGATTATTGACCGAGTGTGTTTTGGCATTAAATTAATGCATTTAATTGTTGATCGAATTGAGATGCAGCCCATCGGAATGGTGGATTTGCATTCGCATAACGATTGCTTTAATTAAATCGATTGCATTTCGTGCTTTACTGCACGTATCACTAAACGACAACATAATTGAATTCGAAACCTTTAATTAGCGGCCAAAAACAAACAATCAACAACCCACTAATTCCATTACGCAATTATTCTTAACCACACATATTGTCTGTTCGAGTGCCGGGCAGAATTAAACCCCACAATAGTTTTAAAGGTTATGTTGGTTTAGGTTATGTTATACACACCCAATCTCAAGTGTTACGCTAGCATCGCACTTGTATTATCTTGTATGATCTGATACAACTTTAGCGCGATGGAGTCTTTTCATTGCGTTTACATTGTGTTCGACGTGGAGTTTTACAACTTTCACATCGACCGCATAAACTCGACAAAGTTGCAAAAAGGTGGAGAGGCGCCGGGATACGATCAACATTTATTAGATGTGCGGCCGTAAATCGAGCAAGAAACGCCGGAAAATGAAAATAAAATATGAACGTCGAGGTGCCAACAAAGAATCGAGGTACGGGCGAAGGAAAGCGCCGACGAGTGCATCGCATCATATCGAACCGGGGAGTATTTTTAAGAAGCGGCCATATTCCTGCATACAGAGCGTAGAGGAGTTATGTTCGGACCAAGGATAAGGGTATTTCCCGGGGGAATTGAAGGAAACGGTCAAGCATTCTTCTACATACATAAGTATACAGTGTGTTTTAATTTTGAATAATTAAATATCATTAATTTAATCAACCTGGGAATGAAAATGAGAAAATATGCGGATGGAGTGTCAATAATTAATGGATTAATTTGTATTGTGGAAAACTATTTTTTATTATTTTGAGTCACAATACTAATATAGGAATATTTTTTTCCGTTTGAGTCATTCGATGAGTAGGTTCGTCTGTTGGTAATAACCAGAGGCCTCGAAAACACGAAAAGCTCATCATCGAAAACGGGCCGTTCTTCCTTCTCTCCTCTGACGACTGTGTTTGCTTTGCGTGGGTTGAGCTTATGGCACGGCTTAATTACAAATCGATTTGTTATGTGGAACGATGGAACGACACATTGCCTAGTTCCAACACCGGGATGCTATCACTATTGCCGTCCCATGGGGCACAGAAATAGAAGGGGGAGAAATAGGACACACACACACATATAAATTATGTGTGGTTATACGCCGTTGTGTTCCGTTCAGTTCTGTGTTATATTAGTATGAGGAAAACAAGCAAATAATAGCGTCGGCGAAGCGAGCGAACAACTTTTTTGATTTCGATTGTGTTGCATTCTCGTTAGTAGAATAGAAAATGAAAAGGGACACGCTCAGCGCCATGTCGGTTTTTGTTCGTCTATGAATAAATATGACTGCCGGCGTTAAAGCGAGGCGTAAAAAATACCGAAACAATATGCGCTGTAACTGTTCGTTCGACGATTTTTAGTTTTAGTTCAAAAGCTAGCCCACAAAAAAAGTTTTCATATTTTGACAATTTTTACGCGGAGAATTTATAGGAATATACATATAGATATGTTCCGAAAATAGATGTTGTACTGTAATCCTTGAAAATCTGTTTACTTCGCGGTGACAACTTAATGCGGCGCTAGTCATAATTACCCTGAAAGTCCGTAAGTCCTTAATTCCACCCCGAAAACGTGGACATTTCGAGCCATTGATGTGAGTTTGCTGATTCTGACTGACTTAATCTTTTAATGACTTCGATTATTTTTATATATTTTTGTACGCTTTTAAACTTAATATTTTTTGTTAATATTGCAACAAGTTATAGTTGAGTATGTTTAGAAAAACACAATCTCATTAGGAATCATCTTCAATTGTTTGTATTGACGAAAATATCCGCATAGTTTGTTTGTTCGTATATTCTCTTCGATTCCAAGCAAACGCAAACGTAATAAAACGAATTTAATCAATTACTCTCAATGTTTAGTTTGCTATTTTTCTTCCAGCCGCTTTGTATCTCTCGTATCTTATTGTGCACCTCCTTTGATCAAATTTCTCCAACACGAAATTTGCACGAATCCCACGAATGTCTATTGTAAGTTTGTCTATGCCGTAGACGAGCTGGCGAATCATCGTATCGTGGAAAACTTGTTGATTTGTTTTCCTGTTTGTCGTTGCTGTCGCGTTGAATTCTTGTATATTCCGTGTGAGTAATACACTTTCTCAATGCTACAAAGCAGCAAACAATAAAGGGGAAAAGAAATAAAGAACTAAAGCTACGCTAGTGACGTAAACACAAAGAACATTGCTTTGAATGTTGGACACACAAGCAAAAAAACATGTTTTATGACTTGACATGCAAGGTTAATTTTATTCGTGCCCATCGTATTTCTAATATTTGTGTTTTCTTTTTTTTTTTTCGCTTTTTGTGTTCAGTACGGCGGCACTTTGCTTGAGTGCGTGTAACTGGTTGCATACAACAGATGGTATATATGCGATTGCAAATGCAGAACATGCAATTCCGAGTTTTATGTCGTTTTACATTTGTGCGCGCGGATAATAGAAACGACACAATGCAACATAATTGCAGAAAAGAAGATTGTCCCGTCCGGCGGCTGCGATTTCGTTCCATGTTCGTTTCAGTTTGCTCCAGTTGCGCGCGGGCGAGTGTTATTAGTTTCATTATTTAAAGTGCATCTCGTTTTCCAAGATGCAAAATGCAACAAATACAAATACTTGGCGCGCAATCTTTTACGTTTACATTTTGAAGCGTGCTAAAACACGTCTATAGATATAGACAAGCAAAGTATACGTTTACAATGAATAGTAAACTTGTGGCTGCATGCGATTGACCATATTTTTGCCGGTTTTATTGTGCGCACGGGACACGATATGATCGTAATCCTCGACGAAGGAAATGTGTGCCGCTTCGCTGTCGATGTGGAGGCGGTGCGGTTATTGCGCCAGAGTCACGACGATCGCATTATGTCGTTACGGTATATCCATCCGGCGCTCGTAAATCTCGCCATGATTCGCTCGAATATTTATCGTCAGTTGTCCACGACCCGCAACACGATGCAACAATGTTAAAAAATCAAAAAGTTAAAATAAAGCCTCCGAAAAATGTTCAAACAAATGCGAGAGTTTTTTTTTCACTCTTTTCGGTGGAAAATGATTTAACGTTAAATTTGTGCGGCAATTTATCGGCGGAGCTGAAAGTGACGAATTTAGAACAAATCGTTCAATTTCGACGAGGTGTGAAGAGCCGGAAGGTATTCTAAAAGGTTATATTTCATCGCTGTCGAAAAAGCTCAGCCGAATTTTCCCACCGGTTTTTTTTGCTTGCAGCTACGAACCGACAACATGTAAATTGTTTGGATATAGCCTGGCATCGTTTTGGGTTAAGGTTCGGTATCGAAGAGTGGCGCGCCCGGCGCCTCCACTTTCAGGACGCTATCGCGTATGTGTGTACGCATTGTGTCGACATAAATAATATCGAGAGCGTTTTCACACGGCATAAAGCTGGGCGTAATCAAGGTGTGCCATCAATTTATCGAGGGTTTGCTCCATAATGTATGTCACCCGAATCGAGTTCTTGTTCGATCATCCAAAGAGAAAATTGGCGGACAGTAATATTGAATATTTCAAAAACCTTTGTTTATTTTCATGTAATTTTTCACATATATTAAGTTAAATAAAACAAATTGTGTTTGCTAAAGTTCATATCAAACAATATTGATAAATAAAATTATTCTATTTTTGGCGAATTTACCGGTAGCTCTCTATTGTCCGAATATAGAATTTAAAACGCGCGTATTTTTATATGGGGATTTATTCGTTTATGCTGCGATTTAATTTGATGAAATATCACTCTGCGTGCGCGTTATTCGTCAGTGAATTTTAGCTCTGGCGAATCTCATTAATTTATTTAGCCGGCGTCCGATGCAATTTCTGAAAATTCTCCATGCGCTTCCATTTTACTGCGATCGTTTTATAAAATTCCACGCATCCCCTGCGTTTTGCTTTTGGTCAACATCGGCTTTTGCGTCGTTATTTTTTATATTACCATGACGGCTGCCGCACAATACCGCGGCATAGTGGGGAAATATGCGTGGCATTTATTTATTAGTATTTGTTGTCGATTTGCATGCAACGCACGCAGACTAAAACTTCAAATAAAAAGCAAAAAAAAAATCAAAAATATTCTATACCAAGTGATGTCATCAATCTATAATATAAAAATGAATCGCGAAATCTGTTGGTATGCGCATAACTCAACAACGCCTAGACCAATTTGACCAATTCTTCTTTTAAAATGTTCAGTAAAGTCCAAGGATGGTTTTTACGTCGAGAAAAACAAGACAGCAGTTTTCTATAGGATAAAAGTTGTCATTGAGATTCATTCATAGTTATAGTTGAATAGTTGAATTCGAGATGTCGCGCTGAAGTGAATTATTATCAATTATTTATATAATTAATTCATTAAAATAATGTTGCAAATCTTATTGATAGAATTGACAGGGACGAAGTCGCAGGCAAAAGCTAGTATTTTAATGTATGATTGAAGTTGTAATGAACTGTTGGGCAGCTGTGTGTCACTTGCATTGTTGTTTTGTTGGCCATTTTAGTAGTAATTAGACGACAAGAGTTTGCATTATAATGGCCAATGCAAAGAGGTGAAACGCTGATGATGGTCAGATGACTGCGTTGGCTGGCACTGAGAAAGCAAACAGTAACGAACCGAGACGCACCAGCATTTGGCGAATTCCCGAGGGACAAAAGGGACCACTAATTGTGCGCAAATTACCATATATAGCAGCCGGCGGCGGAATGTCTCGACGATCGGATGGATGTGTGTATACCACATATCGCCTACCGCCGCCTCTGCCAAGCCGACAAGAATAGGCCGGTTACGTCAGGATGCAGGGAATATAGAGACATAGACACGTGCCCCAATGAGGATCTATCGCCGCCACGTCTACACAGTGTGTTTTTATTATCAAACATAGGAAATATCAGATTCTGATCGATTAACCGTTGAAACACGCTGTATATCACCAGGGTACACAGTTACGTGATGAGATCAGCATTAATCGTAAATTTCTGCGACGTGTGCTATAAAATGGTGCGCGCAGCGGTCGACACAATTGTCGGCATGGAGGGCGGGTGCCGATTGCGGCAAACAAGAGTCCCTAATCCAATCAACATGCAATCGGAAACGATAAGATTGAGTTTTAATACGCAAAAAAAAAACTGCACGCAAATGCTACAGCTATGAAATATGATTATCTTTCGGTTTTTATAGGTTATGTAATTTTTCGACAGACACATTATCTCCTGAAAGTTTAATCTGAATTTAACTAATTAATTTTTTCAAGGAAAATCTGCCAATCATTCTATTTTTAAGTTTTTTTTTTAACTTTCCTTTTCAATGTGACATTTCTGAATGCGTTTCAGATTTTGTGATCTTCTTAAATATTTGCTCTCGTAGCACAGCCCAAGAGTGAGTGTTTTCCAAGGATTAAAAAACGATTTTGTGTTTCATTAAGCAGCCATAAGCCGTAATCATTAATTACTGCGGCGGTGGCGGCAGCGTGTCGGCGGCGAGCAACAGAGCGCCGCCGCCGCCGCTTCCTTTGTCATTTATCACGTTTTCAATTAGGCCTCGACAAAATACACGAAGCATGCTAAGTATTTGCTTATGTTATGTTCCTGTTTTAATGATTAATGAGAATATTTTTACTTGGGCCGCGCCGGTGAGAGCGCTGATTATTTTATTGCACGTGTGCGCAGATTTTTTACACATTTCTCCTTTCTGTCAGAGAGCGTGGTGTTTGTTTTTGATTTTTGATTAACTTTAATAAACATTTAATAAGTTATTAATGTAAGCGCTCGTATAAAGGGTACAGTTTAATAAAGTTTTTATTTGTTTGTTTGCAGGTGAATATTTCAATTATAATTGGATTTGAACGGCGCCGCTGAGCATGCATCGTGATATTAATCTTCTCGAGATGGCGCTGCGAGCGGTAAGCTCATCTAAACAGGCAAACACTGCTGGGTAATTTATAACACACCAGGTGGCACAATGAAAATTAACTTTTTTTTAAATTTATTTTTCTTTTTACCTTACACGGTTTTCACACTATCAGCAATATTTCACGTAACGCAATCGCTAATATTTCCTGCTTACATTTGTAATTTTAGTCGCGCATTAAAAACCCGTGAAATATGCGTAAACAGCGTAAACTCGACAATGTCAAGATTGTCAAACATTGTCAAACTTTGGTGGGTGTTTTGTTGTAACCTCCTTGAACGTCTCAGATGTCGTAAACCGCTGCAACATTTTAGGATCATTATATTTTACGACGCTCGTATAAAATGTCATTTTGTGTTTTGTATTTGAATTGCATATTTTGCATTCTGACATGTTTCGTGTTTTTTGGCTCATCTAAACAAGAATATACTTGTTAATCGTAATTCTAAAAAATCATTTAGTGCAAAATGCGCAAAAATGCGTTATTGCGATGAAAGGGCCAGAAAATAAATTGAAAACGATTTATTTTTGTGATTATTCGGCTTTTTGGAGTTATTTGACCGGATGAATGCCGAAATAAGACGCGGACCGGAAGATTACCACTTCCTTCACTTGCCTCCAGCGGTATTAATCGCCGCATAACACTTTTCGCTCAGCGCTAAGTGGCATTAAAAACAATGAGAAAAAGAGATGATGAAAACCGAAACGTCGGCTGGCGCAAAGTGTTTGATTCCGCGCGCGCGGCTTATACTCTTATCATCTAAGCCTGCGACCTACGCGCTGCATAAGACTACATAAGAACATTATCTGTGAACTTTCCTACCCAGCTTTTGCGCACGCCCGCTTCTCACCTCCGCCGAGTTCATTCATTCCCTTTTTATGTCGGCGCCGCTTTCTTTTTCTTATTTTAGGCCGTGTAATATATTTTTTTCCGTGCGCGTTTTGGATTCTCATTCGCATTCGCGGCGCTCGCATAAACGCATAAAAATGCAAATATAATTATGCAAATGCCGCAGGACGCATAAAAGCGATTTGGGCCGAAATCCACTTATTGCACGGCCAGAAAGTGGTCCTGCCGCCTCTTGCCTACTGCCTGTATGGATCTACTCCTAGACCTTCACACATCTACACAGCCACATACACATCTAGTGGCAAAATCGCGCGAAATTGTTTTTCATAATTTTGTTTACGGCAACGGCGCGCTCACCGGAAAATGAAATAGTGGCGGTTCGGAAAGGCCGCGCGCGAAAAATTTAACGGCGTTGGATTATGCGGAAATGTGTAAATGTTTGAGAGTGGCAGCGCCAGCGAAACGCGAACCGAGCTCGACACGAAAATGATATTAATATAAATGCGAAAAACGCGTTTTGCAGTGTTTGCACTAACGTTTAATTAAATCTCTGTTGTTATCGCCAATACAGGAGGGAAAACATTATTTAATCTGATAAAAATTCAAACAAAACCCGTCACATTTACCTATCTATTATTTTATTAAATTTCTAGGTATTTGTGCAGTTGTAATAATAATTCAATTCTGCTTGTTTCTGAAAATGGAAATTCCGTCGAGGATTTTATAATATTTGTATTTTGTTAATGATTTTAAAATAGCTAATATTTGATACGCTGCATTATTGCGAAACGATTATGTCTCACATGTTTACAAACATGGAATTTACATATTCATCAAAATTAAAATGTTAATTATACGAAAATAAAATATTTAGCACAAAATGTTTATACATCATGCAATTGTGGATTAAACACGAAATAATGAACAAACGTTAATTAAAATAGTTTTGATTAATAAATTCCAAATAATTAATAAATTGCTTTGTTCATTATTTTATAATTTTCGCAACTTATAAAAGGCTTAACATGTTGCCTATTTGTAAATAGTTAATACAAGAACCACAACAGTGCTTTCGCATCTAGCATACAGTTGCCATCTGATTGCAGCGGCGTGAACTACTGCCAAGCAAATATTCTGTGAGTTTTAACCTTGATTCTATTTATTATCATAACCACGTACATAAAATAACAAAATTTGCTTATATTTGGCGTTTGCGAAAGTTTCTATGGAATGTGCGACTGTAAAAATAAGTTCAGTCTAAAAGGCATTTCGAAATTGTTTACTGTGAGTACAACAATTGCATACGCAATTTTACCGTATTTCTTTAACTCATACCAGAGCAGGCAGCGCATAGGGACCATGGCTAATAAAACAGAAAATAAAAATTTTATTTATATAACTCTTGCTAAATTTTATTGCGCGCGCGCGCTCTCGCGCATTGAGCGGTTTACGCGCAGATGACCGGACGAAATTTATTGTTGGACGCCGCCATTATTCTCACTATTTGGCCCAGAGCGTGCTTCAAGTTTTATCAATGCTACAATTTTTTATCAGTGCACATTCACGACGTACTAATAAAAATATTTTAATATAAAGTAGGTGTAAATTTGGTTATCTACGCTGCAGTAAGGCGCTGAATAAAATAAAGTTTTTCACATCAAAATTATTTATCTCAGACCCGGGTCATTATTATTTTTATTATTCTGGTTTTACTATTATAATTAAGAAAGCGGAAAAGTTAGAAAATGCAACAACCGCATAGTATTTTCGAATTAATATGAAACCCTGGAATGAACCTGAAATCCACCGGATTTAAATGTGTTGGAATGTAGGGATATAAATTCGGAGCTTTATTAAGCTCTTCATAATTAGCTTTTATGGGGCCAGGATGTAAGCTCACTAGCATTTTTCGTAAATAACGTGTGTGATTTGAAAATGTGAAACTCGCATTCACACTGTTTTAGGAAAAAGCTCTGAAAAATAATGAGAAAAAAGCTTGTGGTAAAAACGCAGAAAATAACTCTCGTTGTCCAAAGTCCGACTTGTCAAGCTGCGCGCGATGTGGTGGTCGGCGGATATTAAAAAAGTTAAACTGTTTATTGAGATTTTTCCGCGCTCGCTGCGCCGCAAGCGTCGCACTGAACAAACAGGTTAAAACAGGAAGAAACGCTTCTTCCGTGCTTTCATTTAGCATCAGATGTTGACAAACCGCCCGCCGTCGGTTCGGTTATTGGAAATTTCAAAAGATGAACTGCGCAAAATACACTCATACCGGCTGAAATACGTTTTCTGCACAAACAAGCAAAAAACATATCTAATACAGGATGCTACGAATAAAATTAGGTACAGAGTCAGGTTTGTGAGATTGTAAGACTAAATTGGAATTTAATGTTTGCCAAATGTAATTATGATCTTTCAGCTTACTCGTACGAGTGACGAGAATAGAATATGCTTCTATATTTGTCTTTAAAGTTACGCAAGAGTTTGCAAAAGCAAACATGCTGCATGAAAGGGTGCATTAAACATGAACCTGTCGCCATGTTTACGTATGCCGCCTATACGCATGCGCAGTAATGTTTATTCTAATAATTGAGCACTGCGCAAACGGGTAATTGTTTCTTAATTACTTTAGTTTACTTTTCGAATGCACTTTAAGTTGACAGATTGCAAAATTTTATTATATACAAACGATGAAATATTGTAATTAAATATATCCAATGATGTAAAAGTACGGTATGTAAAAAGTGAAAGAAAAATTCAGGATAACATGATTAAAAAACAAAAAAAGAATCTGCTGGAATAAAATCCGTGGAGAGAATGTCGCTTTGAAATTCACCTGTCTGTATAGCTTTAAGTATGATAACATCAAAGCCACAGACACAAACTGAAGAATTACGAATTACAACGTCGGAAGCAAAAATTGCGATATTTGTATTTGATATGCGATGCGTGTCGAAGCTCACTCGAAACATTTTGGTTTTTTTAAACGTTACTGAGCCGGAATCAATCGTCATAGAGAATCACCACACAAATTGGATTCTTTGTGTATCTGGATATTTTTACTTTATTGGTGATTGTATGAGTGTAAATATGTAGTTTTCATTTTAGTAAATAATTAGTTGTTTCGAACATTTTACTAATTTGTAACAAAATACTGATTTGCTTTTATGTATTGATTGCAAAATCAATATGTGGATGCAAAATTGCAAAATGTGGTTCACACCATTTTCAACTAGATACATTCTAATATTATCTATAAAATAAAAAGTGAATTACAAAATCTGTTGATAAGCGCATAACTCAACAACGCCTAAATCAAATTTGCCAATTATTTTTTTAAAATGGTCGTTAAAGTCCAAGGATGGTTTTCACGTCGAGAAAAATTTAAATAATTGCCGGGAAAACCTTAATGACAACTCTTTTCTGTAGGATAAAAGTTAGCATTGAGATTCAATCGCAGTTATAGTTAAATAGTTGGATCCGAGATGGCGCGCTAAAAGATATTATTAGCAATTCTGTATATATAATTAATTTCTTTAAAATATAATTGCAATTTTTATTGATAGAATTGACACATAGAGACTACCGGGCCGAAGTCGCGGGGAAAAGCTAGTTTAATATATAACATAGGAAATTTTGCACTGGAAATTAAAATGTGGAAAATTTGACCAAAAATTATATTTAATTTTATAGGCAGCAAACTTTTTGTTGTAGTTTGTAGTTTTTGATGAATGCAAATTTTTGAACAATTTAAAATGCGAATTATTCCCACTTTTGTTTATTGTGCGCTCGCGTTCGCTTTGAATTGGCGAGGATTGCGTGCGCTTCAAAAGGGAATGCTTAATTATAATGATTCGAAACGTAAACGGCTGTGGCGGCGCCGGCGACGCGTTGACGGCGTACAGCGAAATGCATCCATTATATTGCGACAATGCAACGCCGCCACCGCCGGTCATTGTTCGGCACAATGAAGGCTTAAAAGCCTCATAAGTCTGCGTCGCGTTCGCTTTGCGTTTTCCAAACAAAACACACCACGTACGAATCAAGCAAACCGAAAAAAGCTGACAAAATATAAAATATAAAATGGTAATACTAGTTTAATTTTGGAAAAAGCTATTTTTGTATACGATTCCTTTCTATTTTGGCGTACGCGTATGTGTTATTTTTGATTTGGCGCACAGGTGCACACGTCTCGCTTTGGGAATCGATACAATTTCAATAGGAATCGATTCGCATAGCGTCTTTGCCTCGGATTTCGCAAATCAAATGAAATAAGTTGACAGTGATGGAAGTACTTTGCTCACATTTTCTTCACATCTACAAGCCCACACACGGTGCGCTTATATGCATACTAGCAAACTGGAAAATGTCGATGCTGACTTTCTATTCCACGTTTCCTCGTATTCAACATACCACATATGCTTATTTCCAGCGACTTCAAGTTGCATCCGCACTCGAACATCTTTTTTCCGTCTGCGCATATTTTTTTCGTTTTGCTTACCATTTCATCACTCACTTCACTTTCTTTCTGCACATACCGGCTTGTTCCGTCTCTTTATCTGCGTGCATGCGATGCGGTAGGTATTTCGACGATTTGTTCAGCATCGCCGCCTCCGGATGATGGCGACGGCCGATGATCTCGAAATGCGCGGAATATTTCATTTCGGGGCAATAAAATGTGCAATGGATTTTTGGATCGTCAATTCACTATTGCAGAATATGCAGGGGGAGGGGGTGGAGTATTTATATTCATGAAAAATGTACTCAACTTCAATATTTGAACAATTGATTTATATCGACGTAAGTTTAATTAATTTCCAGTTTGATAAATTTGATTAATAAAAATTTTACAAGTTACCATTAGCATAACCTAGAATCGGGAAGTGTTTCATGTGTAGTTATGGTGGTGTAGAGCAGCAGGTAAAACGCGCAGTCCACGCTGAATTATTTCACGTCCGCTTGTGATGCAGGTGCAATTTATTTCCGCGCGAGCGAAGTTTACATAATGTTGGAACGTAATTCCACTCTTCCTGGTATGCAAGGACGTGACCGCCTCGACTCGTAAAGATTTGAAAAAATGGTCATAATTTTCATGCGCGCTTGACTTAATCTTGAAATTAATTAAAATTTATTTACAAAAATGCTACGCCGGAAATCTGCTTAACAAAAATAATGTTATTATATTTAAAATGTTGATGCTTTTAGTAGCAATAATATTTCATCAGTTTGAAACGCATTAAACTAAGCAAGTTTGTATATTTAGTGCGACTGTGTTGGTTTAAACCTAACAAGATGCAACCAACATTGCTCACGTGTTGCAAACATCCAATCTGCAATTCTCTGTTTACTTGCGCTGCTTGTTCTCAAACACGCCAAACACCATCGCGCGTTGTTTCAACAAAGACACCACGCCTTTGAATTATTTTCTTTTGACGCAAAGCTTTTACTAAAACGTGAAAACAAGGAAGTTATAAAAAATATCTTTTTTTGTGCGCCATCTAAGTCTCGGTAGCATATGCGGAGTGGTGAATTACAAGTTGCATACTTGCACTGCACAATGCACCGCATTTGTGTGAGTTTGTAAATGGCGTCGCTTCGGGTAAAATATGACGCAGTTGTGGCGCGCGCAAATTTTCCATCAAAACACTCCACGCGTACTTTTTATAATAAATCTTCTCGCATCGGGCGAAAATTATGCGCATACATTTTCGTATTGACATGGATATTATTTTAAAAAAATAATTTCCAAACATTTTTTTTACGTTTGACATATAGGTTATGTTATCGCCGCATACACAAAGTTTAAACTGTAGTGATGAATATGTAAAACATTAATTATTCATCATGCATGTAACAAGCGGAACTCCGCAAAACGGAAGTGAAACATCTTGTTCCACATGCGCCCGATGCGCAGGACGACGGCGAGCATTGCATGCGATGTCCTTGAAGCACCGCATGGTCGTTAACGGCGAATTGCAGCCGCCGTTTCTAATTAGTTCAGCATGCGCGACACCAAGCAAGCATATGCATTCAATGTGTAACCTCACATTCGAACGCGTTTGCGATTAAACTATAAGCTGACGCCAATTGCTTAATTTTAATTTGGTCCAGTGAGGTTCAATGCAGGAATTTGTTTACTCTAGCATGTATATGCAATCCAATAAACATTTACGGAAAACTTTCCAAGGAGTTACCGAAACGAGTCGTGTTATTAGATGGTATCAGACGACAGATGCAGCATGTGAACATGCGGAACAAGCGAACATGGGAAGCACCTGGTTGAATTCAAGTTTTGCAACCGCGGCTGCAAAGCAAACGCTGTAATAATACAACCTGTGCGCGGGTGATGCTGGAACAAGTCTTAATTAAAACACACCCGCACACTAAACACTTTGATCTAGAAATATAGTGGAAATAATTGCCGGCGCTATTTTTTTTCGTACTGACCTGTTTTGTGGTAGAACAATTGTGATTCAGGATAAGTTAGAACTTGTAAAAATTGGCATCGTTATAATTTTCCAGTTGATTCAAACCGGTTTATTACTTGCCGGTTTTGTTTGTGCACGAAAATGGAAAATCTCCAATTTCAAATATTGCTAATGACTTATATAATGATTTCCTCGGCTCAATTACCGTCCATTGCTATGCGTTTCAAGGTTTCCGCTTACATCGGCAGCAATTTTTTTAGGTTATGTATTGAATGTTAAATTAATAACCTTAAATTTGGCTAAAATTTGTCTTTGAACAAATGTTGTACCAAAAATGTACTGTGTTCTGCCTACGGATATTGATGTATAAATAAGTACAAGGCAACGAGTAAGGAAATACCACTTGTAATTCTAATTAAATAATTTGATATCAGGATTAAATGAAAATGAGATAAATTGGATCGAGATATAATAAGAGCACGTCGCGCTAATTCAATTCCGCCGATCGATGAACAGACGTATGTTCTTTCATGGACGTATATTTTTTCGTCTGCTGCTTCCACGTGGATTTTATGCGCGCGGTAGTAAAACCAAAGACTAACTCGTCTAACTTCGACATGAACGTACGAGGGACAATCGTGAGCACGGAAGGAATCCCAGGAACCTGTGCCGCATCGACCGCTCCTCCAAACACTAACTCTTTTTTTTCCTTTTAACGTCCGTAAAAGTAAACAAAATGGTTGAAAGTGGAGCGTCGTGTTGAGCTTTTAGTACTAACAGGTGGTCTCAAACGAAAAAGAAAATCTTTGATAATTCAAAATCAAAGTACGCAATCATAAAAGCAAAAATGTATTAACTTCATAAATATAAACCTTATTTATTATTAATTTATATTCAACATTAAAATTTTATAAATTTGATTTTATTTTTAATTAAACGTTTTTAACTTTTTTTGATGGTGCGTTGATAAGGGTGGGATTTTATACGTGCAAAAGGCTGCTCTACCGATGAATATTTTACGGCTGTCGTGAAGCAGTTAGCACCTTCAGGACCAAGGCGACAAATCGACCGTGTGATGAAATGCAAATATTGATGCTCGGGCGGTGGCGGCAACGGTGGCAACGATACTGGTCGGTGCTCTTTGTGCCAGCGATCCGCACTGACTTAATTGTTATGCGGACATTTCCCGTTAATTACTTTTCCGAGGGTTTAACGTCCGAGTGTTAGGATCTCGTCGCATCGGGTCGTTTCGATCGTGCGAGAACAAAACATTATTAAAGCTTTAAACTGAAATTTAAAAAAATAGTAAAAAAAAAACTAAATATTCTAAAGATCTTCAGCGGCACTTTGCACTATCACAATCATCATCATCCTATGTACATAAACGTAAATATGACAATAGGGGGAGGAATATGTCGTAAAGTGAACAGTGCGCCCACTAAATAGCATTATATCTATCGCAGGCTCTCGTCGTTTCAGTTTATTGCTAATTTTGTTCATGGTCTCACCCTGCGCGATTTGAATATATAATGCACTCATATAAAAGTTTCTTGAATAGACTAAAACTTTTTCTCTTTAGAATAACACCTGAAACATTAAATTCACTGCAATAATCACGTTTTGTTTGTTGAAATGCTTCGAACGTTTTAAATTTATTTGTAATATTGATCAAACAAAAATTGCCTCTCTTACAACCACAAGGGAGTTGTAAATATGACTTAGTTTATATCCACCACACACGTTTATGTGAAGTATTCGATGATATTCGTGGAAATGGGCAGTTATTTTACCCCAGCGTTTACGCGAGTTTATTTCTTTATTTCTGACAGTTTTTTTTAATCCCACGACGGTCATAATAATAAATTACGTAAAGGGAAACGCAAAAAATATTTGCCAAATAAAATGTGTATCGTCATAAACATTTTGCGCATGAAAATTATATTTTCCTACATGTTGGATACTTTAATAGAAAGAAATAAAATATTTCGAATATGCATGCATGCATTCACGGTAAATATTTTACTCGCTCGAATTTATTAATATTTTTTATTCATTTTCCAGCATCAGTAGGAATTTTATTTTATTCAATGAAATTCCTACATATTCATACTTGAGTAACATTGGTATCAACCGGATGTAACGCACACATAGGGCCACTTTTCGCATAACCGCAATTACGCAACAAATCTCTTATAATACCCGCGCAATGTAACCATTTATTTTCGGCGCGCCCGGCGCCTCCACCTACGCCCGCACCGTCGAAAGCTGCTTTGCGCGCCCACGTCCTATTTTGCGTTTGCCGAACGTATAATAAATGCATGCATAAGAGATTATCGCGTGCACCGTACGTGTATAATAAAGATTTCAATGCTTTGCTTAAATCCTTATATCTGAAGCAAAGCGCACACAGTAATGATATTTTATATCAAAAGAACGCAAAGCACTGCATATTAATAAAATACCAAGGATGTAATTGAATTTTATGTGTATTAGTATTTAAACTTTCTTTCTATTGCATATAATTACAGATTTGTAAGCTGATTTTTATGTAAATTGAAAATAGTATATAAGTTTTTGCGATGCACTGCTATGCATTTGTTAACACCCTACGGCGGTGGGAAAAGTACTGAATAGTCTTTCTGGAACAAGAGGAGTAGAGTAGCTACCGTACTTTGCTTTCATCTTCACATTTCGCAGCATCTTGTCTGCTTTTTGCTCATATTTTACTTTCAAGTTCTTTCTTTTTGTTTGATGTGAGTTGCTCAATGCTGAAAGGAGTGGATTTAAAATACAAAGAATTTCCAAGACATTGTTTCTATTAACAAAAATATAAATTGAGATTTTTAAAATGAAAAGTGCGCAATATGAACTATTTGAAACATTCAAGAATTAATTAAGTGTACTTATATATCACGAGTACTAACACACCTTTTTATAGTGTAGTAATTTAAATATTAAGATATATTATACTGAGCATATTTAATAAAAATAATTATTTCATTTGAAATAAATAATTAATTTATGTTGCGCATTAAATATTACTCTTTAACTTTAAAATTAATTTATGGTAGTGCGACTTCCTTTTGCACCTCTTGATGCATCTTCTGAGTATACTTGTAGAAAAGTAGCATGTTCGAGACTTTATTGATTTAAGGCTTTTCGGCCGGGATAGCCCCGGATTCGGCGAGCGAGTCGAGCGGAAAAGTAAAAAGCGAAGACGTAAAAGAATAGAAATGGTGTGTGCGCGCGGCAGGAAGCGACATCCACTTCGATTTCCATCGATGGTCATTTCGTTACGTCTGATTCAATCGCCACTTTTGGGCCAAGCCGCGTTTATGACGTTACGAACTTATTTGATGCAATTGCCGCTAACTTTCCAACACACTCCTGTTGTTCTCCTGGTAGAATGTTACAAATCAAATCTTGAAGACGTTTATTGCGTTTATTTATTTTCAATTTGTTTCATCGCTAAATTCTATTAACTGAAATTAGTTTCAAATAATTAAGTTAAAAATTCGTTTTAACTGATTGACTATTACAGTTTTACAACATTTTAACACATTTCTAACAGCATTCAAGTTGTTATAATTTCTGAAACATTTTGATTGTTTGTTAATAAATAATTTTTCATGTGTCCAATTTAGGCGGTGTTTTAGGCAGTGCTTGAACAGATTAATATTTCAAAGACAGTGTCAGTCTTGTCAAGAAATTAGACATGGTTTCAAATATAAGTCCTTGTTCGTATTACGAGTTCCAGCCTGCTCGGTTTGTCTAAATGAGCAATGCGAGGTCCTAAAGCCCTAAACTGAGACCGGGACTGAATTTGTAAAAGGACGACATTATAGCTCGTTAGAGCTTATCAAAGATATATTCTCTGCATAGCAACCGGGGTTCTATGACCATTTAAATGGTTACTGTAATCAATTTTTCACTTCTCGATGTTGTACGACTCAAGCACTTTGGGGATGTATTATTCTATAATTGTTACAAATTGTAACACGATACAAGAAGTTACGTAATTATAGTTCACTATTAAATGTTTCCTATTAAGTGCTGTGCAAGCTCTAAGCAGATTATTACAAACTTCTAGACGCACTTAATTTACATTGTTGTTCGGATCAATTTCGTAAACTTCCATGTAATTAAATCAAGTTTTATGTTTGACCTAACCTAATATTAATTATAATGCGCTTAATGAATAGTGTTGATATGGGTTTAGTCTTAGACTTTCATGTTGTGCTTAATTTCAGAAGTATATTCTCCGTCCTCAAATATAAGGATCTCTTGAACTTGTACCTACTTTGTACGCCGCTACCTTATGAATGTTACTGCGTGCTGTCAGCGACTTCCTTTGCATCTCAAACACGTTGTGTATTAAATTGCAGCGACAGTGATGCTTGAACATTGGCGGCGGCATTGCGTCGGCACGTAAATTAAATTACGCGCGCAATACTTAATTAGCAGCAGCACTTAGTTCACTACATGCAAGTTGCAGCGCGTTGCAGCGATGCGAGATTAAGTTAGATTGATTTATTGATAACTAATTTTTATTTGATACTTAAGAAAATCTTAAATCTGAAACTTGAAGAGGACGGAATATCAGATGGTAACATTCAAGATTGTCTTTATTACATTATGAAAAGTTTTCTGCTTTGCCACGTTGCCGCGCGTTGTTTCCGCTCAATTTAAAATTTAATTAATTTCGAACGAAAATCTCGTCGCGATGTAACTGAAACCTTATTCTATGCAAATATTCGAGAACCTTGTGCTGACGCAAATTTTTACCTTGTTTTTAAAAAGCGTTTTAATTTAATTAATTAAATAATTAACAAAGTATAGATCGGACTTCGAGAATAAATTAAATGAGTGCGATTCTCATTAAGAGGATAAGTTTAAAATGAAAAAGAGCAAAAGTATTCGTTGATAAATTGATTTATCGCACTTATCTCAAGAATGTACCAACATTTCTTAATTAAAACTCAAAGTTAATCCTTTATAAATGTAAAACGGAAACGTAAAAAAAATAATTTAACTTTATTGCTTTTTCAAAAAAAGAATTGCACTGTAGATGGAACCACATTACCTGCCGCATACACATTTAGTAAAGTGGGCGGAGCAAATTTTATAAATATATTCAATAATTTAATTAGAAGCTGATGTTTTATATTTTTCTTTTTTTTTCAGGCGAGCGACCGTTTCCGTGCAGCTGGGAGGGATGTGGCAAACGATTCGCGCGCTCCGACGAACTGGCACGACACACACGCACGCACACCGGCGAGAAGAACTTCGCGTGCCCGGTGTGCAACAAGAAGTTCATGCGCAGCGACCATCTGAGGTGAGGCCCGACAAAGTTACCGCCAACTTTTCCTCAGTCTAACAACTTTTTGTGTGCTTCACCACGGTCTTCCTCTCAGCATCGCTCAGATGTGTTAATAAAGATTAATTGTAATTAATTCCATTCCTTATTTCCGGTTTCCGCAAAAAGTTCCTCAGTGACAATTACACGCAATTAAAACTTTTCGTCCGCAGTGAGACTTGCACAACGAGAGGAAATTATGTTTGATGGTAGGTGTGGTCGGAATTTTGAGCAGGTCGCATTTTCAACCAAACAAAATTTTTATTGCGAGCTCTGTTATTTTTTTTATTTTGATTGCAAAGTTATTATAATATTGATTTTATATTAATTTAATCCTAAAGTAATAAAAAGGGTGGGTGCGAGTTTTGAGGGTGACGAAGATTGCCGGCGGATATCTTTCAGAGTGTCGGCCTCGAAATTCTATTAAAATGTTTTATTGTGCAGTAGGTGCTTATGTTGCCAGCTTCGTTGCCCGACAGGCAATTTGCATATTTTTCAATTAAAAATTAATCTGTTGGCGCAAAATTCCAAATTTGACATGTTTCTTAATGACGGATTACAGGAATTATAACATTTTGATGATCAAACTTTCCGGAGTAATTATTTTTTGCATTTTATTTTTAATGCTTTGATTAATAATTTAAGCACGCTGTATAATTATGACGATGACACGTCCAGGGTTGTAATCTTACGACATCACCGACGGGTCGTTTAATTACCGCCTATAATCTCGTTTAATTTTAACTTTATTTCCTTATCGATGCCGCTATGGCGATGGCGAAGGCGCCGGGCAAACGAAAACGCGCGCATTAGTATGCCGCTGATATATTTATATTACTTTTTGATGATCTCATAACCGAAGAATACAAAGTGGTTTCGTTTTTCTTCCGTCTTTCCCTTCGTTTTTACTCGGCATGTTATACACCGAGCGCAGTGAAAAAACTTTCTGGAAAAAAAACTCAGATCATGCATAATACGATTCGTTTACAAAAAATATATATCACCTTGTATTGGCGAGGGGTGAAAGAAGGGCCCGAAATGGAAATTCCACGACATAAATATGTATCTTACACTTTCTACGCCACTAGAATGAAAATGAGTACAAGCGAGGGGTGCAGAAACGGGGAACAGAAATATAGAAATATAATGTTAGCGCCAGGAAGGGAAAAGGGAAAAGTGAATGAACGGCGGAGAACGGGAATGAAATTCGGAAAAATGAGAGGAAAGCTCAGCTCGAGCGCATGAGCAAGGCAGGAGTGGCAGACGTATTCAGAAAATGAGACGTTTAATTAATTCCTTCTTGGCCTTGGCGATGAAATGCGAACAATCCTCCAATACTTTTATGTTCTAATCATTTTTTCTTCTTTTTTTAAGCTTAAATTTAGTTTAACTTTATTTTTGCGTACGAATATCCCAATGAATTTTGACATTAATCCAAATATAGTTTTCACGTTAGCGCATTTGCATAATTCTATTGAAGAGGTGAATGTTGCATACCGTCAGCTTTAACTCGCCAACTATTGTGCATTATACATACATTCGAATACAACTTTATATAGTAGTTGTGGTATTGTGAATTGCAATGTGAGATGATTAAAAAAATAATTGTAGTCACCATTAATCAATAAAATTTTCGTCATTTTTCAAAACAATTCGCAAGTATCTTGGCTCATGCGGTATTTGATTCTGCATGACTGAATCAAGTTGAGCAGTGAACATGCACAGAGTTTCAGTTCATAGATTCCATTTAGGTATAATTTAGTTTCCAAGTAATTTATCGAATTCCCACCTGACTTCAACGGGTTACTCGTGCTCTTCAAGTGAAGCTATTGAACTACATCTTGTAAACGTCATCTAGGTTTGCAGCGATATTGTAGTAAATAACCTACAGGGTGTTGAATATAGGAATTCAAGTTTTTCACTCATTTTTTCCCAAATAATTAATATTCGTGTATAATTGGCTGCCGATGTTGGTTTGTAATAAGATTATATTTGATTTACGAGTCTGAGACCACTTCTTAATATAACAACGCAATATTGTTGAGTAGTTTGCATTCGATGCGAGGAAAACTTAATCCACTCTACAACTATGCAACACTGTACCGGAATCAGAACTAATTGGCCTATGAGATATGCTAACTTTAGTTCCATCCACTTCACGGCCGATAAGAGCCGAAGTCAAACACTTAGTTCATTGAGTTTTATTTATACGTCCGCAAACAAGATGAAAAATTGCAGTAATACTTTCCGAATGGTGTAATATCTCAATAAGAATGTGTTCACCAGGCGCAATGTGTTCACGCATCCCTCGTTCGGCAGTAAAGCGAAGAGTACATGATGTTCGCGAGGCGCGCTGAGAGATATCAAGACGTGAGGACGTGGAAAAATGGGTTGATGTGTGCCGGCTGTCGCGTCGGTTTTGCGCGCCCCGTGTGCGAATGAAATAGCGGGGGCGGAATTGAACGACGCGACGGATGCGTCGCGCGTCTACCCGCGCCAAACGGAGGGATGTTTTCCAATTTTATTATAATGAGACCTCATTTACCGCTAACGGCCGCTATTATGATAAGAGATTCAATAAACCACGAGTGTCGCAGCCTCTCACAACGCGCACAATACAACTTCACCAAAACTTTCCCAGCAATATTCACTCACATGAAAAATAAGAATAAAATCATTCATAGATATTTTTTATAAACACTCTATTTCAGAAAACATTAATATAATTTAAAATAGTTAAAATGAGGCATTGCTTGGGCATTATAAGTACAATAAACTGTTTTTAAGTTATTTTTATATCACAACGTTTTTTGTGTCGGTCGTATTTTAAGGGGCGGACGCGAGTCGACGTTTAATATTAAATTTAGCCCGCCGTTGTCGCGCGGTAAGTGTGTAAAGTTTATTGCGAATTTGCATAATTTATTCGATGTCATACTTATTTTCATTTTGGCGTCGTAAAGAATTTTGCAACTAATTTACTATGTCTTGCCGGCGTTGTTGCTTTTGAGGGTGAAACAGGTTAGGCGCCCGGGTGAACAAAGTTTCGGAACACAAAAAGCCAAGGAACAAGCTAGGAAGCAGCAGAGACTTGCATGATTTATTTAATGCTTTCTATTAAGAGAATTTGCTTTTCTGCAAAACTAAAAATAAATACTAGATAGCTATTAAAATATTTATAGAGGAAAATCAGTTGAACCAAGTAATAATTAATAGTCTTTGCGTTTTGAAAAGGGTGCGTGGAAAAACTCATTTCCATCATCCACTCGTTACGCGACAGTACAAATCGCCTTGATGTCTCGTCGCGCATTATTTACATTATTTTCCTGTTGCCGTCTAGGGCGAACCTTTCCGACGTATTGCTTTTCGTGCTTTTTCTATTAACTTAATGGTCGTCGCCGAGCATAAACAAGCCAGCGTGGAAAATAACGAAAATGGAAAATGTAAATACAATTATGCGACAGTAGGCAAGGGAATGCGCAAACCCGGAAGACGTTTCTAGCGACGAAACAAACAAAGAAATAAATATTCGTAATGTATCCGTGTGCGCAGAATGCAGTGCATATCACGTTGACAAACTAAATCAAGTTAAATCGAGTCATATAATTCTGAGTGGAATTTAATTCCATTAATATAGGCAACTTAATTCACTGCAATTTACAGTAAGAAGTAGTTGGAAAATAGATTGGTTGCCTACAGTTTTGTGTGTTGTTTGAATGTTGATATCTTATTTCGATGTCCTAATCTTGTTTCCATGGATTAATTACCATCCCGATTTGTTGACAATTAATTAACATCCCGTCGTGTCACCCGCCGCCTTCCTGCTTTATCTACGTCTATATTATATCTCGATTGTAATTTGTTTTCCAGCAAGCACGCGAGACGCCATCCGAACTTCGACCCGTCTGTGCTGCGACAACGACGCGCTCCCAACCGGGCCTTCTCGATCAACTCCAGCGACGGCACGCCGTCGGACGTCCTCTCCGACTCGATGCCGAGCCCGTAATGGCCACCCCCAGTCGCCGCCAGCGTAGCGACGCGCGTTTTATCTGTCTAATCGACTTAGCATTTAACGCGTTCGCGCCCTACGCTCGCGCGACGCCTTGTTTTCGTTGTTGATTGTTAATTTGCACCGGTACGTTGGGCGTTGGTGCGTTTTACTATTTGTTAATTGGGGGATTCACACGAATTTATTAATGTGTTAATTTCGCGGCAAACTTTGTTGAAAACATAATATTTGTTATATGTTTGTTTGGGACTACGGCTACAATTAAATTACACTAATATTTTATTGTTGTATATAATCATAGATGTTAAGTAAGTTTTCTATGAGTTTGGTGGACATAGAAAAAAACGAACGAATGAAATATGATGCCAAAACACAGCGAGGTGTAAATAGGAAAAATACATGTTACTAAAACCAGTTGCCGAACATTCCGAATCAGTAAGAGGAACAATGGTTTGAAAATTTACATTGTTGGAGTGCAGAATCAATTAAATGATAACTGCTCTCACAATTCATCGAGTTTGAGTCGGTAAAATATTAATTGAAGCATAAAGCATACACTGAAGTTTTAACACATTTACTACGCTGCTTAGTTTTTGTTTGATGCTTGCTTGAGTTAAGAAAACTTAATTAACATTAATTGTAATTAATTAGCGTGTTTGCGCTCTTGGCCAGGCTGATGTTGGTAATTTCCTTCTGGCTTAATTACAACTTACATCACATGAAATGCGTAAGATTAAAAAAATGAGACTAAAACGTAACTAAAAATGAACTTTTTTGGAGCACAACGCAAGAATTAGACCACAAAAACATTAATTATTATTATCAGAGTGAAGTGTTAAACAAACTAACGCTGAAATGTGTGGAGAGTTAAAGTTTTAAGTTCGAAACAGCGTTAAAAGTTTGAAAACTTCACAGAACTTTAAAATTTTATTCAAGTTATCTAGTTTTACTATTGTTTTTTTTCAAGCGACATTAAAACAGGAATTACGAACTGCGGAAGAAAAAAATAAATATGAAAAGCTAAATTAGAACCAAAATAAAATATATTTTAAAAGGACAGTTAAGGTTTTTTAAGTTCTTAGTGACGCAATGAAATAGAGGCAATTTCAGTGCGACCATTATAGTCGTGAACATATTAACGAGCTGAACGTAATTAAAACGCTAATGACTCTCGATGGCGCAGGCGACATTGTGTCGCGCGTTAACTACAAAGAAACTACCAAGAAAAGCTATTTAACTAATCGCCGGCCACTTGAAACGCACGAATAATGAAAATTCCTCTCTCACAACAAGGACTAAAATATTACTTCAGAAACTCAAATCTTACACAGCAAAAACACAAATTTTATTCAGAAAGTTAAAAATAGAACTATTATACGAAACAATAGAAATTCGTAAGTAACTAACTATAATTGATTCAAATGATACAATAGATAATATTTAAAGATAAAACTTACTTCATAAGAGATTGACAATATATCGATGGCAACCAAGCAACCAAAATCCTTTCGAATTACGACTAACTTAAAACGAGTGAACGATCGCTTTGTTAGTCAATTAGCTGAAGAATGAACAGAATAGTTTTCAAATGGAAAGATACGAAATGATTAGATGATCCTAGTTGAAACAATTATGTATTTTCTTAACCTTCGAGTAATCTCCAAACGCTTTTTAAACGATTTAATCAACGACCAGTAAAATTTAACACAAATTTACGTACTAAGCTTATCCAAATGCAAATATTTATTTACTGAAACATATCAAATGCCAACATACACATATTTTCGTTCATTTTGTATCCAAATCTCGATGAATGTTATTTCGATTAATTTAAATATTGATACATTTGATACGCTTTTTCCTAAACACCTTTTACATTAGATGCAACTGCACAATCTTGACCAATTCGTAGTTGAAACAAAAATTTGTGGAAAAAATGCACTCGGAAGGAATTAGAATATTTTTATAACTCTAATAAACGAACGCTTACTGTACCTAATCCCTTTACAAATATTATGAATATATATACGCATGCGTATGTTTGAAATGTTTGTGACATTATATTATAATCTATACTGATATCAAACTTGGATGTTTCAACAATTGAATGTAACAATGTATTAAATATTTTAAAGAAATTTAATGAATTACGAAGAATAAGCGTGTATATAGTGTAAATATGAATGAATGGCGGAAATTGAGTATTCAACCGAAAGCACGGCGACCGAAACGAACACGACAAATATTGACATAATTGTCGGGGATGATATATATATATATATAATGTTCTTGGCTCCTATGTGGAGCATAGAGCCTCACTAAGCGCCCTCCAACGGACTCTGTTTCGGGCAACCGCCTTTGCTTCGTTCCAGCCCATATTTTGGTTTCGGAGCTCCTCTATTGTGGATCTTCGCCAGGTATTGGCCGGTCTACCAACCCTTCTCTTCCCCTGTGGGTTCCATTCTAGCGCATTTCTGGCGATATCTCCGGCGTCTCTTCTCAAGATGTGCCCAATCCACCCCCATTTTCTCTTGCGTATTTGATTTATAATGGGAGTTTCATCACATCGACGGTGCAACTCATCGTTGGAGATTGTCATTGGCCAGAATATGCGCAAGATCATTCTCAAGCACTTGTTTATGAAGGTTTGGAGTTTGTGTGTGCTTGAGCTCGTTGACCTCCATGTTTCGCATCCATATAAAAGGGTGGATTTTACATTTGTGCGGAATATGCGCAGTTTTGTTCTTAGTGTATAGACGCTTGACTTCCATACTGTGCTCAGCATTCTGAAGGATTGCTGGGCTTTCTTTATTCTGTTGTTTATATCTGCGTCGGTCCCCCCTTTTATGTCAATTATACTTCCTAGATATAGGAATTCCTTGACCTCTTCTATTTCCGTATTATCTATTTGGAGTTTTAAGGTGTTGTTTGTATTTATACGCATTTCTTTTGTTTTGGCAATATTTATTCTTAGGCCAATTTTACTTGCCTCCCTTGCTAATGTTGTTAGCTGTCGGCTCACGCCTTCGAACGTATGTGACATCAGGCAGATGTCGTCGGCGTAATCCAGGTCGCTGAGGTGCGAGGTTAGTGTCCAGCGCAACCCATCCCTGTTCTGGTCTACCTTTGCTAGTATGTAGTCTAAGGCGATGTTAAATAGTAATGGGGATATGACACATCCTTGTTTTACTCCTCTGTGTATCGTAAAACTTTCGCTTTTTCACCGTTGTGTAACACACTGCAGTTTGCATCAGTGTAGAGTTCTTGCAGGATGCTTATTATCTTTGTTGGTACACCTCGCGACTTAAGGATCCTCCATAAAGCGTCGTGGTTCAGGCTGTCGAATGCTTTCTCAAAGTCGATGAAGGCGATGAATAGTGGTGATCGCCATTCTACTGATTGCTCGATAATTATACGAAGGGTATTGATATGATCGATGCATGAGCGATTCGGCCGAAAACCTGCTTGGTTCGGGCGCAGGGTGTTTTCTATAGTTTCCGCCGGGGATGATATTTTTGTATATTCAGTGCGATCCAGTCTACTGATTTTGCTTTACCGACGGATTTCGAAACAAATCAAATTATCATATGAAACGTATTTTTATGTAGAGAAGGACTTGCGTTATTTATAATAAATGAATTACGTCCAAGATAGTAGAAGAAATGCAACAAAACAAACAATTACGTCCAAACATTTTGTTTTCTCATTGTTTACGTTTGTATTTCATTCTTTCAATAAATAGCTTTTAGTAAATATTCAAAGAGAAAAATAAAATAAAATAATGAGATTACTGCTACTGCGATCTGCGATGGACTGAGACTAATGAAAGAATAAATAATCAATCAAATTAATTGGAATTAACAAAAAAATCGAAACCAACATTTGCGGGACACTTAGACATATAATTAAAACTAAATGTGTGTAGTGTTTAAACTTTGATGATAACTTAACGTACGATCAATTATTAACACTATGACTAAATATTACCAGAACACGTTAAATATACTTTCAGTGAATTCATGCATGAGAAATGGCTCTAGGTGTAACTCACACACCATGTAAACCATGTTGAAAAACTCAAAAAACAGCAGAACGTGAAAATTAAGGAACTAAACACTCGTCTAACTATATGGATTATATTTAATAATAATTGTATTGGTTTAATTATTGATTTTGTTAATTTATCAATGTATATAAGCTGTCAAATTATCAATTAATACTATTGTTGTAATGTACATAATTATTTAAGATGACAAATCGGTGAAAATTGCGACAAAGATAACAAAACAAACAAACACATGAAATCGGTACGAAAATTAAGATATATTTATAGATTGTTGGACATGTATAATATTTAATCAAATATATATATTGCAAATATATATATATGTAACTAAAAACTCTGAAATATATACAATGATGATGGATTCTAACCAAACGGTAATCAAAACACAGCGAAAATTATTGCGTAGATAAAACGAAAGCGCCAACATCAACAAAATTCTAAAACTAAATCTGGATAAACTTTCCGAGCACGATTTCGATGTTTGAATGCTTAACCATGATGGATTACACATTTGCTCAGTTAATTTTAAGTTTAATGGAAACCTAATTCCACGTCCTGGGCAAAATCCAATACGCACGCATGTGTTTACCGTATTTACGTCACTGCGATGAGATGATTATCACAACGGAATATGAGTGCGAGCGTTAGGGGATGATTTCTGCGTTCGGCCACCGTACGAGTGTGGGCACACTCATCCGGCAGAAATCAGTTGCGGAATAAATAAATGAACGATATTAATTAAAGCCATCGCAGCGAATGCAAATAGGGCGGAAGGTGATTTCAATGGAATCATTAAATCGGCCGATGATTAGGGTAATTATCAGTTGATGCCCAATGTGTGGGCAGGCAAACACTATGAAACTTGAATATTAATGAAAATATATTGATGCGTTATGGGGTAGCGTACTAAACCAAAAAAATTAAATATACGTGTGGTACAAATTATAAAGCAGTTGTACATTATACAAATATTTTAAGTATATAATGAATATGATGATGAATAAAATACAATATAAACGATGTACTTTGGCATAGTTATTTGTATTATATTTGCAAACTTTTGCAGCAGTTAACGATCAATTTGGCCACCATCGACGAGATCCTCCAAGGGAGTACTGAAGCGTGAGTTTTTCTTGAAGGGGTTGTTAAAGTTCACTGTCACCATGGTGCCTCCAATTGGCGGGCGTTCGGATACGTGTCGTTCATGCTGCTGCTTCCAATAAGTCTTCGCTGGATTATCATAGAGCGGATATTTTTCATACAACTAGAATCATTTCAATCTGGGCAATATTTTCTTATTTATATCGTATTTTTTGTAGTTTTAGTGATTATTTTTAGATGTGTTTCGTTATGGCATTCCGCCATCTTGTGTTTCATATCAGCAGCGAAACGAAGTTGATATTGATTGACAGACTGGCGTACGCGTGATCACGATTCACGGGTGAACGCTTATTAGATTAGAAATATAAGATACGCCACTTGCCGGAGATGAAAATCGTTCTCCGGTGCGCGGCATTAACTATTTACGGAAAGATGGCCGGGGTTGTTATCGTTATCGGAAAGAGCATTAGTGCCGCCGCATAGGTGCGCGTTCGTCGTCGTGGCAACATAACCTACATCACCTCCACAAGGACCTTCAGACCGAGAAACATATTAATGATACCTGCTAATTTTAGGCATTTTATTTTTATTCCGATAGCGAAATGTATACCATTTGTAAAAAAAGAAAAAAATAATTTAGCTGCAGATATGCTCAAAAGTTATTTTAAACAAGTAGGCAACACTTAGTGCATTTTGCTGTTCAAATGCATCGACTGTAGGAATGATTATCTGGGGGCTATTTTTGTTCTAGATATGATGAAAAGTAAAAAAAAAACGAAAACAACGAAACTATTGTCTAAAAGTTAACAAAAGTCACTAGTATAGAACTTTCGAGTATAAGAAGACTAAAATATCAGAATATATTTTGTTGTACTCAGTATATTAGTCCTTCTATTCACTAGTTTAGGTTGTTCTCTACTTTGAGCGAAAAGTGGTAAGTATCGTCAAGCATGGCGAATGCATTAATTCGATTAAAGTTTGATTGCGCAATATAATTTTGATGTTGCCGAATGGGAAAAGCGACGCTGGGCACATAAAACATTATTGCGAGTAGGTATAGACTATAGCAAGCCAGGCAAAACTCGTAGGCGGCATAATATAAAATTAGATCTACTTGGGAATTCCATTAAAAATTTAACAATGTCGTCGCAATCACGAACGACCCAAGCGCCAAACAATTCCAAGTCGCGTTTAAATCTGGCCGCGGGGCGAATATTTATTATTAGCGTCGCTTAGATGAGCAGATGAGCGCACACGGCAACGAAATAAACAATAAATGCCGATCAACGCTGATAAAATGTAGTCGTTGTGTGTTTAATCGATATGTTTGTTTTCTGTGACTGTATAATTCTAGATGAATCTGTTTTTGGAACAGTCACAAACAAACAAATCCATCGTAACGCATTGTTAGCTTGCAATATAACAAAGATTTGTGTTTTATAAGAATAAGGAAATCAGCTTACTTCCCGAGCCCGCGGCGGTGGATTTGCTTCAAAATTAGGATCCGAGGGGCAGTAGGTGTCGTCGTAGGTGGTGATGTACTTCTCGATCTTGGGTTGTGGGGTGCACTCGGCGCTCGCCTCGGCCTCGGCCTCGCGTCGCATCTTCTCGAGCAGGAGCTCTGCGCGCCTGCCTGCAAATAAAACGCGATTATTTTCTCTCCCTTGTGACCATTCGTTCTCCCATCATATCTTCGCGCATTTTTGGCGTTAGGTCCAAGACGGACATAAATTGCACTCACATAAATCCAGTTTTATTCTTTCATAACTTATCGATTTTATTTTTTATGCCGGAAGTAGTAAAAGAGTCAAAAAGCTTCGAATAAAATCACAACCAAACTAAGTTCAAGTAAATATCAAATACTGCAACTGAATCTAGGTAATGAAACAAAGTAAGGTAAGAGGAATGAAAGTGGCTTGGAAAATATGTTTGCATTGAAGTGAGCGCAGAGAAACTTACTTTATAACTATTTAGTTTACGATACCTGCACTTTATTGACTTTCTGATGAAGGCAATCAATGAAACAACACAGAAACAACTTTTATTTACAAACCAGGTACTGTATAATATTAAATTTCCTAACCTAGATCTTATTCTCAAACTTTATAATGCTAAGAAGTGTTATAAATTTTTTAAGTGTGTTAAGCAGCTTTAGGTTTTTTGCCAGCTAGTTTATCATTTTATTTACGTTTTTTTTTCGACGTCCTGAGTTTGCTCGAGTTTACTTAAGTTTGTTTGCGCTGGATTTTACAGGAACCGCACAGCATGACGAAATGACATCGCTAAACATCCAGGAAATAACCGCCTCCAAGATTTTTGCTCTTTCGCAATCCGTTCCGCCGCTGCTCTTTTCTTGCCGCTCCGAAGATGAGACAAAACCGGCGTTTTCTATTAGAGCACCGAAGGAGGACTCGTCTTATTATGCAGCGACAAACCTGGGGGAAATTGGAATGCGGATGGCGCGGAAATCACAAAGACATGCCGGCTAGAAAGAAAAAATACGCAAATATCCAAACGTGCAAACGAGCGCGCGCGCACTCTTTCTCAACCGGAACTCATTTTCATTTCCCACTTTCGATGTGACCTGAATTTTTTCTACAGATCAATTATTTTCGATCAGGAAGAACACGCATAAATCCTAAACGTAAAATTTATTTTCTTATACCTTCAACACGAATTTATCCTGTTCAAGCTTTCTCGCAATACTTTATTTTATTCAATTCATAAAATTCTGGTATTAATACTCAGCATGATATTTTATTTCGTAGCTTCTCGTCAGTATTTAAATTTTTGTACACGTTTATTTAAAATACAACCTAAAAATAAACAAACTTTGTTTTTAGAAAATTCCTAGTGCCATAGTATGATCTCTTCCTCCACCATTTTTGTCACGCTTGTCATACAACGGAAACAAGAAAAAAATGAAGAACCGCTCTTAATTGAAAATCGATACCGATGTTAAATAAAATAAAATGTGATAAAACCGTGCGAGTCGAGAGGTTTCATGCGACCAGGGTGGAAATTGTGGAAATTCCGTGTTTGCCGCGATTGCGAGCGGAAAACGCCGCAGCGTATCGCCGCCTCCCGGCGCTCGTTTTGCGTCGGTGTTCTCTCCGACGCGCTTCCGGTCTGGTAACGTATGCGCCGCGGAAAAGCACGAGCGCAACTGTTGTAAAATTTTAAAACGCTGGCTCGCTTGCACGGTAATTAATATAAATTAACGATCGATTGCGTGCACGGCCGCCCAACGTCCGCTCTGAACCGAGGTACGTGCTTCTGACAACATGCAATTAATAATATTTTGCGCTCTCATAAAGTCACCATCACTATCCATCCATACCATGCGTACTTTTGCTTTATTTTATAATAAATTATCCATTTAACAGTAAAAAATAAGTTTTGTAATTAAGTTGAGTAGTATTTAAAGTGTAACACGTTCTATAATATAATATTACTTTATTAAAGGTCTTGAGCGGCAAGCGATCGATGATCGAAGGAAGCAGACCTCAAGCGTTTAGCGCGTCCGACAGCCCGGATGATTAAAGTCGCTGATAATTAGAAAATGAAGAGAGGCGTAAAGCCGTCCCACGTTTGCAGTACAACAAAACACTTTTCGGTTAGTAAACACGCCGCATCTATATTTGTTGTGCACAATGTTGCGTGAAGATCGACCCACGAGTTTTAGGGCTTGGATTCATTTTCCCTTTGTCCCTTCACTTTCAATACCCCTCACGCGCCCAAGCCAATACTTTTGATTTAGGTGTGTAATGGTTCGGAACGTTTAGTTTTTGCACACAACTTTTCCAACAATAAAAATTCTCCATGCAGTGCAAACAAACAATAAATTGATTGGAATGCGAGTTGGTAGAGTTTCCATGTTTTTCAGTATCGAGGTGGAGTCGAAACCCCCAGGGTGCGCTCTTGCATTGCTGGCGAGGCCCGGGACATTTTTATTTAAATATTTATCGTCCACGAACGGACGTGAGCCGGGGAGTTTGAACGCGAGGCTTGGGACTCGATTCGTTTCGTAGTCTGATCGTCAAAAGCGGTCAGGAGTGGGAATTGGAAGGACGGCGGGGATGACGGGCGGCGCACTTAATCGACCATAAAAACCCAACTCGATTGCCGTACAAATAATCTATTGTAATCAATATGCGATTGAAATATTTACGAGTCGCGTGCAGGCAACACCGGCAACGAAACAAAAGGGTTATTGTTTCATTATGCATTCTATTGTACTTCGAAAACTAGAAAAGTGTACACGCTTGTAAAACATATCTATAAATAAATGTTATACTTTGTTTCCCTAAATGTGTAATTATTTCTTAATTGTTGAACGTCAATTTTTGAAATGTTGAAAACTGACAGTTTGAAACCTACTCTGTATTTAATGGAAACTTCCAGATTTATGCGGATTTAGCAGATTTGTTCGTAATCCCGATTGTGACATTAACGTTGTTAGCAAAACGCTTCTTAAGCCATCAACCGTCATTCAATCGTTTTATTTTTTGCCATCTCAGTCAGTCGTCTTTCCTTCATTTTTCACTTGCCTCGCGCCTTTCTTCAACGCCCCTCGGACAGCACGAACTCAACAGGACACGGAATTCCACTTTAAAAGTAAATTACTGAAATAAAGTTCGTTTTTCTGCTCGAAGCACCCGCCCCCCTATGCGAATTTAGAGATTTGCAGGAGCAAGGGGAGAAATAAAAAATGTACCGACGCAGCATTCCTCACATTTTGTGTGTGAATATTCAGCGCAATGTTTCAATTTTGCTTGATGTCGGCGTTATGCTGTGAAATCATTGAATTCAGAGCTGGTTTTACTATGTTTCAGCACGGCACAATCTAGCTTGGGTTGAATAGGGGTAGCGTTTTATTTTGACTATTTGGAGTATTTTACTTTTTATTGCAAATTTATGTTGCTTTCTGTGCGAGGACTCGTAAAATAAAAACAGCTTTAGATCAATGAATGTGGATATTAAGATGACTTTAAATTGTAAAGGTTTTATCGCAAGAAATCTTACATACCTTTGACAATTTTCTCTGGTTGTGGATAACCAAAACTACGTTTCATGGTCGAGACTCTTTCAGTGTGTAAATTCTTCTCTTCTCCATCACGGAGAAGCCAGTCGCGCTTGTCACATTTAAAACTCTGCATCTTGCATTTTCCAGGAATTATTTCATTTTGTAGTTGATGTTTTGTGGAAGGTGGTAAGTGAAGTTTATCACAATTCAGTAATTCTGCAGAGTGGCTCATAATTTAATTATTTGACGTTTGATTCGGCGACTATTTGAAGCAAAAATAAAGCCAAAACGCAATGGACAGGTAATCGGTGTTTCATCAATAAATAACTATGGAAACCATTTCCATGGCAATAATAGGTAGTAAATACTACAATAGTATAAAAAGGTAGAGTGGATTTGGCTAAAATAATATTTATAATATTTATATTGTTGAAAAATATTGGCGTATTTTATTGGTTAATTACTGCCGAAAGACAGGGTCAAACGGTCTTTAAAACATTGCAATTAAAAAAAATCAAAACAAATTAAAAGACATTTTTTGTATCTCGCCAAGAAATCTACATTAATGCAGTCTTTTAATCCAGTATATCAAATCAACCCATTATTTGATGCCTATTCTTTTAACTATATAACCCTTTGGCAAATACCCAAAAATACTCTTTAAAAATTTGCATTTTCCACAAATTTTTTGAAAAAAATAAGTACATGGTGCGGAAAAAACCCTGTATATCGTAAATTAATCCAATTCTTTAAAATTGGTCACCAACATGGTAAAGTTAGGGACTTGGTCTACACAATGCATCTTTTTAATATTTTCTAGCCCCTTCGGAAGTAGGTACCCTAAAACGCTTTTCAAAAACAATGATAATTTTCCATGATGTGGAATACACCTTTACTGCGATCTTAAGGTTCAGGGGTTCGCCAATGCGATTCATATATCTTAAGTATTCTACCCCTCCAGGAAGTGCTTTAAACTCCTTTTAAAAATTGGCATTTTTCAAAAAAATTATAAACACTGCAGAAAGCACCCTGTATCTTGTGAACTACTTGATATTTATAAAGTTTTTTCACCATATTAAAGTTCAAGAGTCCCCCTACAAAATGTATACCTTTCAAACCCACTAACCTTATTAGAAGTGCCTTAAAATGCACTTAAGAAGTCGCATTTAAAAACAATAATTTGAAACATAGTGTGGAAAACACCCTGTAACTCGAGAACAATTTAATTTTTTTGAAGTTTCTTACCGCCATGTTAAAGCTCCAGAGTGTTTTTACGCGATCCATATCTTTCCAACCCGCTAACCCTTCCAGGAGTACCCTAAGAAGCAAAAATAGCTATTTTTGTCCGAAAAAAATCATTTTTTGGTTGAATAACAGGGTCAAACTTTTTTGTTAATTTTGTTTTCGGTCAAAGAACAGGGTCGATTTTTTTTTAAATTTTGTCAAAGAACAAGGTTGAATTTTTTGATCGAATAACAGGGTTGAACTCATTTCTTAAATTTTTTTTTAACAACAGTATCCAATTTTTATCTCTAAATTTTCTATTCAAAACATTAAATTAAAAAGTTGGAATTTTGAATTTCTAATTGACAATAATTATAAAAAATTGTAAAATAATTATTAATTATGAAAAAATTGGCGGAGGCGCCTGACATTTAAAAGAGTTTAATTAATTATCGAGAACTATCTCATTCTGTAGAGGGGCTCTAATAATGAAATTTAAACAACTTTTCACCTAATAGCAGTAAAGAATTTTCCTTCACATCTCATTAAGTGAAATGTGCACCCGCGTCGAGAATTAAGAATCAATTATGTCAGGAACTAATAGAAATAAACAAAAACCAAAAGCACTCCGATGTTCAGCATTAAATCCCTGATAAGATAACATTTAAAAAATTTAAAATATATCATGTGGCTAAAAAATTTTCCGCCGCAATTTTCTCTGAAAATAACAAAGATATAAAAGAACTTTCTTCATTTTGTTCATGCCGTGATATGGATCTATAATATTAAAGTATTAGTTTTTCCATTTTCCAAAGTTGACCTACGACCACTCAAAAAGATCAAGAGATTAGTTACACTAGGCTTTTTTTGGAGTCAAAAAAATTTTTTTAAGTGGTAGATAAGTGGTAGAAGAATATTACTCTTAAATATTTCAATTAAAAATGTTTACATATTAAGAGAAAATTTTAAGAAAAAAGTTCAACCTTGTTATTTGACCAAAATCGCATAAACCATACTTCGTGAATATAAATAACGAATAGTTGAATCAGGGGCTTCCATGTATTTAAAGATTTCTGCACTTGGAGCTATATAAGTTTAGTGTTTGTCTCCTAGATGGCGCTATCAATACCAAAAAGTTCAATATAACTTTTAAGCATAAGGCCTCATACCGTCTTATGCGGTATGTTTATGTTTAGAAAATACCTATATCTATATAAGGAATATAAATTAATACCAATAATTGCTTTTGCTAAAATATATTTTTCTGTACAGCAGTTAAGATTTGTTTTGCTATATAATTAAAAATGGACACTACACGTAATGTTTACATTGCGCTTCAAAAATCTGTGAATGTGGAACAAACTTTACAAATAAACATAAACTTACACATAATACATACAAAATTAATATCATACAAAGGCATGCAGAAGCCCATTTTGGCAACATTTGATTCTCATACGGCTATATTATAGTTAGGGCTTGTTATGCTTGTTATTTTATAAGTTATTTTTTCATTTTCGTTAATTGGCGTCATATATATTTTTGATTAATTTTTATAGCATACACGAATAATAATTGATTATTCTTGTTGCTTGTATAATTTTTTAATAATAATAATTTATCGCTTAAGAATTAGTCAGTTCGTCATTCTGTGCACTAGGTAACTATTCAATAAAACAAAATGTGTAGGTGTTTTACTGAAATTCGACAATAAAATTGTCCTATGTATGGAATTTGAAGTTAAACTGTGTAATTTCACGTTATATCTATACTTGATTTACGTATCTGTATTTTTTTAAACTTTTAGACATAGAACAAGAGTTGTAAGTTATGTTTTAAAGCTATAATATTTCGCAACATGAAGAGTTTTATAGTAGTTCAAGAATTGAAGCAAAGCATTGAGTATGTTCAATAAACTGTCAGGAGTTGGTAACAAATGTTCAAAAAAAAAATAGCAAATGTAAAAGAGTCGCAAAAATATCTTACGGAAATCAGCAAATAGTTTTAACATAAATTGTACATGAATTACTCGTAGACAAACATTAAGTATAAACATTATACGCGAAAATAAATATAATAAAAATATCCTCCACTTAAGCTATGATTCTCTCTAGACGTAATCTAAACCTCGCTGTGTCTCGTCAATTAATTGCTTAGCTAGCTAAAAATAAAATGTATAAAAAACTCCTTTGGTATAGTGGAACTGATTTACGTTTTCCTCGTCTCTTATCGTTTTGGGGGTGTGGGAGAGGCTGCGGTGCTTAGTCGTAGCCCTTATGCCGCCGGCGGTTTTTAAACTTGTCGCGTTTCTTGGCCTTCTTAATCGTGGGCGGTATCACCACGCAGCTGCATCCGCTGCGTATCTTGATGTAGTCCATCGTCCAACTGCCATTGTGACCATAGTGATCGCCGCCGCGACGATGATGGCCATGGTGGCGCACTGGGTCCTTTACCAGCGCATACGTGAACATGTAGTTCTGCTTACAGCGCGACTCGCCGTGCAGTTTCTTGTCCATAAACCGGCACGGTTTGTCTAAGATGTCCACATGGCAGGACACCTCGTAGAAACGTTGAGTCATATTTCCGTCATGGTACAACTCGACGATCTGATCGTCGCGGTTTTTGCCGCCGCGCGGCTCCGTCATCTCCAGCACCGAAGGACAGCACTCCACCGAAGTGCGATTCTCCTGGTGTGCCTCCTTCCGCAGTAGCATTTGGTTATCGCGCAGGCTCAGTAGCTCGCCGGCGTGTTCGAGTGGGATGCCTTGATCGTACGGCACGTATCCAGTTCGAATCCTAACCAAACATTAAACAAATTTTTAACTATTCAACACCAGGTGGCGTTTGCAACATTGAAACTCACCATTCATACAATCCGATGCTGGGTCTAGAGTGTGAGATGAGTGTGTAGTTATGGAAGTGTTGTTCGTGTTGACAAACCGCTGGATAAAAGACGGCGGCCAAGCTAAGCACCTGTGAACAAAGAAAAGAAAATAAATTTCTAACCATAACAAATCGATAAAATCGGCAATAAATCAAACAGTTCGCTAAACATTAACACAAGTTGCTACTTTTTGCAACAGTCGCACTCACGTATGTTAGGTGGTAGGTAAAATAAAACTTCATATTAAACAACTGACGATAAGTTGAGTATGTTTGCGCAGAAACGTGCCGCAACCGAATAAAAACCAATGACCATTGGGACGTCGAAGAAAACGAGACACCGATCAGGTTACAAGTTCGAATCATTAGAAGAATTCATACGTGACCTAGGCCACGATTTTTTAACTCGATTTTTCCTACTCGAGTTAAAAATGGATACTTTTAGTGGATTTATCAGATAAATAAGGGTTGTAAACTTAAGTGCAAACTGAAATTCAAAGTACAGGTAGCAAAAACAAAAATTATACCTGAAATTTCATTACGTAATAAAAACACATTTTGCAACAAAAAAACTGTGGCGCCTAGGTTTAATGACAGACCGTAAAATAAACACTTCATTTTATACCAGTTCATTCATAAAATTTGGCGCCGCAAGTTTTTTCTTAAGTAAATTATTTCTAACGAAAGTATCATTCACCTATACTATTTCTTCACATTGCGGTGGTCTTGAATTGCGCAAAAGCACGCATGAAAATTGCAAATTGTAAATTTTATCTCCTATTCTGCGGTTGGCAAAAAAAGAGTTTACGACATGCCCGGCATGCAAATACTCGATGTTTATGGTCGTTAACAGTGTGGAAAAACTATGTAGAAATATGTTAAGTGATAAAACGCACGTAAGTCACATTTTATTCACAATAATATACTTTTAAACAGACATGTCGTGTAGTCATTCATATTTTTGCGTCACTTGTTTCAACTAAGTTAAAGATAATAGTCAGAAGTGTTTAAATAAAATTTCACACCGCCCATGATCAAGAATCAGGCGCGTCGTCGCCGTTCATTCTCGGAGCAAGATCTCAACGCGCGATAATTTCGTCAAGTCGGCTGACCGCCGTGAAAAATGAAGCGCAATGTGAGCGCTTAATGAGCGACCGTAAAACGCATCGCCGCCGCATATCTCGGTTCATTGATAAAGAAAAAACACGACGCGGAGGAACAAAACGGATATGGATAGTCACTTCATAACGTTTGAACTTTTTACGGAAAACTTGTCCATTAACAACGCGTAATCAGCCGCGAAGATCGAAGCATCAGAAACGCAGAAACGACGCCTTAATTAGATTGTTAGACACGTCGGTCGGTGAATCTATATCGGGTGAAACATGGGAAAGAATCATGTCGACAAGTGTTATCCCTTTATAATAAGGCAAAAACTCCACCTGTGCGCCTATAATTTTGAATATTTCAACAATTTCAAGAAACTTATCCAGGAAATGAAAATCGCCATAAGAAAATCGCCCACATTCCTGCACGCTTGACCATAGCATATATTATAATCGTTATCATTTTGTCATTCGGTATATAAATGTAGATTTTATTGCAACTGTACGCGCAACGCTGAAAAAAAGTGCACGTTATATTAAGTTTCACTACCGTATTTATAAGTTACGACACGATGGTATTTATACAAGCGCAGGGCGATTATAAACGACCGATGCTGTCCGCGATACCACAACGCGCATCCTTCCACCTTAATTATTAAACCGTATTTTATTGCCCAGATTAATACGTTACCGACCCTTTTTGTTGTGCGTTTTTTTTCGGTTTCGTTTCTTGTGCTCGACACCGGACAGCCGACAACCAAACGCAGATGAAGGCGTGTAATAATGCATCGCGAACGCAACGAGGAGTAAAGATCTAAACGCTCGTCCGGGAGAGAAAATTGCCTGAATGGCGAGAGACATCATTGCGCGAGAGTTGCGAGGCGGTTTTTGAGATACGATCGCGGCCGACTTTATCGCGATATTTATTGCGTTCGCGGTCAGACTCTTCCACGTTCACGAAGATGCATATAAAGACACAATTCGTGCTGTGGCACGAAGTGTGGTATCTTTTTCATGTTTGCAATAACAAGCCAAAGAAATGATTTTTAGTAAAAGAAAAAAATTGTTTTGCTTACCGCGATAAGGGTTCGAAGAAAGTGTGCAATTTGCATAGTAGACGACGCTGACAGGGTGAGGGTTGGTCGGGTGCGAGGGGTAAGATGGCATCCGCTCTTATCCCTCGCACTCACTCGATGTTGCGTCGTCGCCCGCCTATAGACAAACAGCCGCTGACGACGTCTGCCTTCCGGAGGTCTTCTTCTGGGGACGGAAACTGTGGATCAGTCGTAGTCGCCGCCGCCGGTCCAAATCATGTTATGCAGGTCCGTCAGCTTGGGAGACAATGTGTCCTGAAATATCACGGCGGGGCTTTTATTACCTCTCAACTCCATCGTCAAATGAATGAACAAAATATAAACAATCAATTAAACCAATTATTTTCAGGAATAAAAATATTTTGATATTTAATTCCGGCTGAACGTCATCCCCTCAGGTTCTATGCGATGAATTGTTGATGAATTTGAAAACGAAAATACTATTAATGATCGCAGGGTCCAGAATACAATTCCGATGAAAATGGATTTCATTCTAGGATTAAGTTGTTCGCGACCTGCACAAGTCGTGTTTATATTTGAATTTAAAAATAAGCAATATCATTATGTGTCAAGATGAAGTGTGTGGGTTGACGTTGGCCAAAGAGCACACACAGATCTGATTTTCACTGCAGTTTGTCCGGACGCCACACGCTGTGCTCCAGCACATTATAAATTTCACATTTTTCAACATGGCCGACATCTCACACCGGACGCAAACGAATTTATTCATGAATTCATGAATGAAAAAGACATGAAAATGCTAAAAAACACACGATTGGAATCAGAAACGTTGGAAATTGTGTAATAATTGAATACTTTAAGAAATTTTATTGTTTTTAGTAAATTCCAAGTGATTTAATAGCCGGAGAAGGTGTAATCAATGTAATCATCATTCAAAGTAATATAAAATGTATACAGATAAACAAAAAACACGTTTCCACTTGGTTTTTACGTTCAGCCATTTTGTATGCACGCCATTTGCAACATGAGCATAATTAATATTTACACACCGCGAGTAAACACTTGTGATATTCAATAAATCCCGCAAATAGTTGTATTTATTTATCGTAAATTAATTGATATTAATTTGCATTGATTTGCAGCAGCAGGAGTTGTGCCGTTGTGCGTTTAATTGATCAAGGTGGCAATAATTCGCCGTTAATTTACGACCGCGGCGGCCATTAGCGCGATTGTCGGATTGTCTAATCGGCAGCCGCGTCAGCCGGACGCCATTTTGCCGCCGCGGATCGTCGTTTGGTGTGTGTTTATTGGCGTGGTTAATTTATAGTAACCTTGGATGTATGCAAAGCGATTGATTTTCAAAGAATCAATTGTAGTAGTGTGCAGTTCAGCCGCCATAACAAAAGTTTTAAGAAATAATAACACTCTTGGCGCGATATGACAATCGGACAATCGATAAATGTATAATTTATATGCTACAACGTTCACAACTTATTTTCGCAGTTAAGTTTCACATGTCCAAGTCGACTTAAGTCGAGTGTAAGTACGCTGAGTGGCGAAGTGTTGTTTTACGAGCGATCGTTGTGGAAATTTGCGCGGGATATTGAAATCGGCCATAACGGCACGCGTATCTCGCTCATTTAATTAACACATATCTTAATGTGCTTATAATTTTGCGATTTTCATAAGGCGGATGTGCGCCTGCGAAGGCGCGTTTACGATCTTTCTGCGACTTCCACTTCGAACGCACAGTCGTAAAATGTCTACAGCGGCGGACACTCGGATTTCAAACGCTTGGCAAGTGTTTAAAACAGCAGGATTTCTACTAAACTTTATTAATATCATATTAATAACCGAGTTAAACAATTTTCCATATGTGAAGTACTTATTTAAACTAAAAATTACAGTTATGTTAGATTTATTGCCAGTAGATGGCACCACTTATAAATTAAAAGTTCTAGTGACAAATCGCCATGCGTTTTGAGCGTACGAATTGCAGCAAAGCGCGTCATCGATGCGTGTCGCCGGATTAACCTATTGTGAAAGGTGGGCGCGAATCGGCAACGACACTAATCCGCGTAATTACCGCCGCGATACGCGCACTCGCTGGCGCGGTGGGGCGCCTAATTGCACGCTCGATTCGCACGAACCGCCAACGGAACGGATTAGTACTTACTTACAACCAGATTTCAAGAAGCAAATGCGTTCAAATGAACTCACACTTTTACCCAACAACTCATGCTAGGTTATGTTATAAGTGTATTTTTAATTAATGACTCTGAGGTTAGGTTTAAGTACAAGGCCGTGTCAAAGTTCTTTTACTTCTTCATATTGCAAGATATGTGGTGCTGCCTTATGGCATTAGATCCCTGACTCGGATAGGATTTCAGCGGATCGCAAACGCACTTGCACTCGTCGCCATTTTACTCGCTTTGCACTCACGGTCTGCTCGACCTAACGAAGGATAACGAAGGTCTCTGCTTAACTCGCCTCTCGACTCACCTCAAAGAGCACTTAACTCCACCGAAGAATGAGAGATTTTGCGCGTCGCGATGCGATAATGCTGATTCTTACAAAGTACCTACATGTATGCACAAATGCACAAACATTACCATTGCTGATGTTACGTTTACATTACTTCATAAGTTACCCAAACAGCTTCATTCGAGAAATAAAATTACGATTCTATAACTTCCAAAGAGCCAAACATAACTTTTTTAGTATTTCCTACAATTAGCAAATATTCCTAAACAAACATACTGCATGCTTTCTAATCATCTCAAAGTAACTACCCAATTGATTATGATTATTAATAATAATTTGCACAGTTGTTGCAATATTTCGCCGGCTCCAAGTCTGTGTCTAGCACAGCATGCGATCTAATGCTTAAACAGCTTCCAGTAAGTAGCATGCAATAACTTTCACGTTTCACGTCTCGAATTATCACACAACATTAAATAAACACGGATTAACTAAGTTATGTGCAAAATTTTACATTTCAACCAGTTGAAACTAAAACGCCATATTTGTCAATCGAAAATATAGATTTCGCTTTTTTTTTTTTTTAGCAATTTATTGCGACAATTCTTGGTAATTGTCGTTTGTCAATTGTTGAAATGACTAATAGCAATTAATTAAGGCACATAATCCGATTAAGACGTACGTTTGCGCTTTTAATGACGTAGTTATGTCTCGCGGATTAGTCGCTGAGTTGTGCATTAATGCAGAGAACTCGCGAGAAAAACAAACCAGTGCAGGCTAGCAGAGACTAATCAATAACTCAAAAAAACGGTGTTAATTATCATAACCACCTTCGCGAGTTAGTCAAAAGCAATAATCGTACTGCACTTACCATACAACTTGTTTACGCTCACAAGTGATAACTAACATAACCTGAATTTGAGCTAATAACTGACAGCTATCAAATAGGTGGCGCCGCGATTACATCATAATTTTAACATCTTTAATTACATAAAAGAATAAATACACTTTACAATTTATAATTATTACTTTTGTTTACTTAGTTAACTATAGGTATAATATTCAATGTCTTCATATAAGTAGGTACTTGTTATAATTGAATCTTTGAAACCTGAGTAGCTCGCACCTAATCTGTTTTTCTTGATATATTAAATGGCATCGTTACTTTTTATGCCTGCAATGTTTTCAAGCGTTATGATTCATGACGAATGATTTATTTCAATGATCAATCAGATACAGCAGGTAATAATTGAATAAATCCATATGATTTGCAACCTGCACGAGCTGCCCTCGCAAAATCACGACTCTAATGATTTCTAGCAATTTGTTAAAATGTCATCGCGAAAAAATCCGTCAGGCCTGCAGCCAACACCAACTAATAGTGGTTTGTCAAGTTAGTTGTCAACCCAGTGGTAATTAATGCGTAATATATTTATATTATTAATGAATACGCGCCGCGCGCTTGAATAAAGATTAATCTTTATTCATTGGGCGCCGAGTGATAATTTAATTACCACATGGTTTTCGTTATGTTCGCATGTAATGACCGTGTAATTTGCACAGAATTCGAGAAGCGGAGAAACAAAAACAGTCGCGAATAGTTTCGTTAATAGAATATTAATCGTAAATGTGTGTATACAGTGTGGTCAGTTGAGGTCCATTTGATTTAATACTTATAATCGTATCATTTGTATGTGAGCAACAGCAGGATGCTAATTGCATCGTAAATTGGCGAACGCGCGCGGCGCATAAAGGCGGCGTCGTGTGATGGTGGCTTATTACTTATTACAATAACAAAATTAGCATTCCTAGCTGGCGCCAATCGAGCATTGCAAAGCAGCAGCAACTTCCACCTCCGATTCCTTCATTTGCTGATTTGAGCAGACAGACAAATATACAATGTGCATAAACTATTAAAATATATGCTGCATGTGCATAGAAACGGTCTCAAACTTTTTAAAGAGTAAAGATTTATTTATACGGTTTTTAATAATCATAAAGTTTTTATTTTTATATAGATCCACCAAATGCATAATTTATTACATTATTTCAACAAACATTTTTTTCAACCATATTTTCAGCATACGTTCATCATACATTCATTTTGTGAACATTGGGTTGCATACCTTTACAAAAAAACTTAACCGCAATTAGCAGTGTATTTTTTTAAGTTGGTTGGTCTTGGTCTGTACCATTCAATGAAGTATCTTTATTAGCTCCTATGAATGTTATTGAATTAAAATTAAATCTTGACTTTTTGTTTGTTTTCCATTTCCCAGCTGTCTGACGGCGCGCCGCAAATCGTCTTGCTCCAATGGCTCGCAGCTATGATAATTTACGTCGATGTTAATTTATTAATTTATGCTGGCAAGACAATATTTTATAAATTACATTTTATCATGTTCGTTCGTGCTCAATTTACTTGCGCCATTAATAAACTATTTTTGCAATAATTCAACAAATTAATGTACATCTAAAAACAAACTATTCGCAAAAAAAAGTTTTATCAAATAACATTAAGACGAATATGGCAACATAACCAACTTTCCGATTGCAGACGCACGAACGCATGAAATATGCAACACGCACGGCGCGCTGTGTCTCCGTGACATCTAATAATGCCGACGTGCAGGATAAATAGCAATAATGAGCAGTCAGAGGCGGTCACGCATCCGTCAATTGGATGTCATCGGCGACGACAATCACGACAATGTAGGATCATGTTAAACGTTTCGACATTTCCTACACGCCTTGCGGTGTCTCTTCTTCTGTACCTCTTCGCCTTCATTTCACGAGGTGTGACTAGCGCCTGTCTGCCTGCCAGACATTATTAACATTTTTATGCGTTCAAATACGCACTTTAAATCTACAAACACTTTCAAATACAGTGTGTCCATTATTTCTTTAAAAAATTTCATAAATTACACAAAAATAAAAATTTAAAATAAAACAGTGTTAATTTATGTACGAAATTGATTTTTAACTCTAACAATAAAATAAATCAAAGCAACTATATAAAACGCCATCATTAAAGCCTATAATCCTCCCATACATAATTATTATAGCTTTTAATTGAGTGAGCAATAAATCAACCGATTATCACATAAAAACTAATTCGTCCGAATCGCTATCAAACGATAATTTGCTCTAATCCGCGAGTTAGCAATGTTTTAGATCGTGCTTAAAAATACATAAACACGCATTAATCGTACACTTGTTCGCCGAGAGTGCGCGCGCGACGTAAAAAATTTAATTCATATTAAAAGTGTGTTACACGCCAAGCGGCAATAAAATATTAGACTGCAGACACGACATTGGCGCCGCGTGACATTTTTCTTAACGACATTATAATCAATAACTCGCGATTAATTTATGTCCGACATAATGTAATAATGACATTGTTTTGCATAAATGCATTTAATTTCCATTCGCTGCGATTGAATCGGATAAAATGCCCGAAAAGATATCGATTACATACCGAATACCGAGTTTACTCAATTTATGATTATTATCACTTCACAAAAAACGATTGTGAATCAAGGGATGCTTCGGTGTCTCGTGTCTGGTGTTCCATGCGTGCCTTGTTGTGCCGTGTTTGTTTCACTTGATGGTCGTTAGATTGTCGTCAGTTTGGTGTTAAAATGTGTGTCAACAGGACAATATCAATAAAATCGAAGCACCGACCCGACCCGACTCGACCTGTACAAACAATTCCGAGGTGTACTTTACTGCCCTTCAAATTTCAATCAATTTGTCATGTCAGTAAACACTACAATCGTCAAGATTTTTTTTAAATTTTATTTTAACCAAATGAAGTTGTGCTAAAACTGTAGGCAACTTCTTAATCAGTTTATTAGGCGCATGCGCAGTGCAGTTATGCACTGTATATTAACCTATCTTTTAGTTTTTCTAACTTTAAATATTTAACCTCTAAAATTATTTATTTTAGTATTCTAGTTAGCAGAATGACATTAAAACATTATCACCTGCAAACTGATGAAGGAAGGTAAAACGGTCATACTGTAATTACCCATTGCACAACGTGAGTTAGCTTACCGTTAAGCGCGCTGGTTAATTATCTCAAATCGCAGACATTTCATTAGATTAATTTATATTTCATAACATTTTGAAAAAATAATATAATTTCCAAGAACTGAGTTCCATTTCAGAGATATGTTTAAAATCTCAAATATTTCGACTCGTTTGATTGACGTTTGAGGTGTGAGGTCCCAAGGTGTTGATCTGGTTTGCGTGGCGTGTAAAAATGCAAATTCGTCGGCCCCGGAATTATATGCGAATAATTACAACATATAATATATCGAACGCGTAGTTCGTGTCGGCTGTTCGTGTTGTTTCTGGGTGGTCACCCACTAAACGCTTCACGCGACTGCTATTAACATGCACCTCTCGCGCGTCTTAATTTACTTTGTATCATATGCGTACGTCTTAACACTTTCCGCTCACATATGCTTTATTTTTACCGCTTGGATATCTTTATAAACTGACAAGTGCGGGCCGTAATTACAAATGGCGCGAGATGCAAATAAAGCTGTTTAAAGATCAGTGTGGAAAAAAAATTTCTTCATCTTTTGAAATTTTATTACCGAATTAAAAATCTCGTAATAAATACGTTGATTTCATTGAAGAAAACTATTAATTTGTTGAATTATGCCGCACTAATTGGTAGTTAGATAGACGCTTAAATATTTAGAGCATCTACAAAGTGTTCACACAAATTAATTCAGGAATTTTATTCCGAAAAGTTCTAATTTCAACGGTGGATATACGCTGAATTTCTGTTAAATCAAATATTATTGTTTATTTATGTGTAAATTATGCATTACTGACATTATGTAAGTGCGGACTGGAGACTCGAATTTCGTCCCGAGTCGTTTCGTTTTCATTGCGTTGCGCGGCGTTTTTCCACGGACTCTTCGTGTTTACCTAAGCGCGTAAACGAGAACGTTTATAATCGTACGATAGTTAGAAAGTCGTTGTGAATGAATATTAATGTCGCCGGCGATGGGCTCCGGCGCTCGGATGCTGTGAATTCTTCTTCAACATATCCAACTCCAACCGCCAGTTTAATACGCGTACACCGAGAAGAAAATGTTTATCGTCGAGAGCGCGCGCCTGCTTCTGATTATGATTATTATGATTGCGCCGCAAAAAATGAGCATTCTAATAACCCCCCACCAGTTTTACAATCAACTAGCGAAGTAAATAAGTAAATGTTTAAATTGACAGCATAAAATTTCCCAAACGTGTATTTAAGTTAAATTAATTTGAAAAATTTCCAAAGTTGGGAAATTTGAAGTGTTTGAAGTCATTGAATCGCATCGAAGTGAGTATTGCTGGATGTAACGAGTTGCAACGGACATTTTGTGCGCGGTAATGTGTGTACTCCTTATGGTCTGCGTGTTTGCATCGGTTGGTCGGCGCACCGCGGTATGTGCTCCGCGCGTAATTAGCGTGTGCTTAGTCGGCGGGTTGCGCGTATACTTAGAGCAATTACGCCGCTCTTAAATTTCATCTCACCGGCGGTGCCGACGCGTAATTGATTTATGTTACTTGCTGCAAACAAACCCGCCTTCGAAAACGCACGTATAATCTGCAGATATTCATAATCGCTGTTGATAGAAATGTTGTACATTTCAATTCGAGTAAAAATCACAAAAAAAATCATAACATTAACACGTTAAGGACGGCGTGTACCACCGGTGGTACACGCCGTCCCACAGACAAGACGCGACGTGGTACACGGCTCATTTGAAACGAGACTTATTCATTTTTGACTTCGCCACTGGTTAGGTTATATCTTCTCCTCGTTTCACCTATACAATCAGGGCCTTGCATCTTTGTCATCAAATGTGACACTCAGATTACATATTATAATAAATAGTGACCGACCAAAGTTTCAGTTTTGGCTTCAAATTTGGTTTCGGCCAAAAATTGGCTGAAACTTTTGGCAGAACCGAAACTCAGTGTTCGTGAATTATCGTGCGTCGTTCGGCTAACTCGCGGCTAAGTCGTGGTCGTCACTTGCCAACTCAGTTCGCACATAGTTTCGGTCGGACTCTAAAGATAAAGGCATTCATTACAAAGAAAATAAATAAATGGCGACGCAACTGCAAAAACAATCGCTTTTTGATACTGCAATGCATAACCACCAGTGGCGCACAGCTGAATTAATTAGACGGAGTTGAAAATGCTCAAACGCCGCCCGATGCGACAGCACCCAAAAACCGCGCCGTCCTCAACGTGTTAAACCATACTGCCTAATATTTAGATGTAGATTGGGTTGCATATCATAATAACTCATATTTTTTAGGTTATGTTTCCTATCCATCCTTCAGAAGCCTCTGAAAATTAATACCAATGTTGATCAGGAAAAAAAAACTTGTGTGTCGGTTCGCGCGCGTGTGATTTGTGTTGAATGTCGAATGTTTATTCAGCGTTTCGGTCGGTTCCGTGGGAAATACGATCACATTCACGGGCAAACGCGCTATATTCGTCGACGGCGCGTTTCGACGTCTGCGTGAATGAAAAGTGCAAACAATATTTCCGCCGAGTCGCGCAACGGCCCATCGGCACGCACTACGAACATTTCGATCCGGCATTCCAACTCATAGGATCCATCGTAAAACACTCATTTCACTAGCGGAGATGCAAGCGAACCATCCGAAAACGAAACAAGAACAAATAAGCAACGATTGCGATAGCGCTCTTCTACATCTGAGTCACGGCTAGAATGAAAATCAAACGCGGCGGATTTAAATTTAAACTGGAGTTAAAATCACGACGTTTAATGACCACCACACATCACACATCGGATCTTCCCACATGCAGGTTAAAGTCACACCACGAGAGATCTATTAAATAAGTGTATTGAATGTTCTGGAAACTGCAGCGCCTTTAAACTCAGAATGCAAATCGAAAGAATTCGTCTGGGAGCAGGATTTGTTTATGTTACAGTATGTTGCTTAGTCATCGATAGGTCATTATTTAGGTTATGTTTGATTTTTACTTCCTTTGGAGTTCCGAAGGCGTTAATTTGCGTGAGAAGATCGCTACTATTTTCTATCTTAAATACCGACATTTTTCAGGTAATTCTGATGTCAATTAAGCCAATTAATAAATATTTAAATATATGCGTGGCAATAGACGTCATAAATTTTTGAATTAAATGCCGTGCGAGCGCAATTAATATTGTGTAAAATATGTTCGCTAAATTATTGAATTTCGCGCCGCAGTTTATTGATATTGGTAACATTAATTAATGCGTTTAACGATTATCGCTCAACGTTCAAGCTCGATCGAGAGCTTTTATTGCTTATTGACATAACTGGCTATACCAATTTAAAGAACTAGACATCTACAAAATAATTAAGTAAATTTCTATAAATTCTTTAAAAAATTAAAAATCAAAACTGACAACTTGAAATAAACAATAAATTCTTGATTGCTAACTGATGTAGCTAAATCACCGCTATTGCACGCGATGCAATTAATAATTAGTTTTCAATTGAAGATCATGCATTAGATATTTTACAGCTCGCTTCTTGAATTGTTTATTACCGAAACGATGACATTAGAACATGTTTAGTATCGATGAACTTTATGTGCCTCACGTGCTTCATGTTCATTAGTTTTCTATTCTAATATAATGGAAGGGGTAACGCATGAAAAATAATTTGTTTAGTAGGTGATTTTTTTACAAGAAATTTTGAAAACAAAAGGTGAAGATTACAAGTCTTAAGCTAGATTTAGAGGTAGACTAAACTTCTAGGCTTGTAACTATCATAGATCTTAGTAAGTATTTTGTTGGTTTGTGTCGGGCTGTTACTTAGCTTCGTGATTTATGAGCGCCGCGTACATAGATTATTTAATTGCGCGGCGTACAAGGCGCCGGAGTTTCTACTTCTTCTTTTACTCAGCTCTACGCGCATGTGTCCAACTGTACATTATTAATGTATACTTAAGCCTCATAAGCCTTAAATGACTTAGCACTGCTCATCAATATTTTTTGCTAATTTTCGGCAAAAATATTGAATTAATCACACTTTTTTTTTTAATTTTACCCATGTGATATATTATTATTATTCCATAATGAGAAAATCCATGTTTAAGACGATTTGCTACATACATATATTTTGAGGTTAGAATTCACACTGTATGCAGAAATCAAAATTATTTTGCAAAAAATAAACACTTAGTAATAATGTATTATAAATCATTTTGCATCAAACCGTTTGATGGATTAATATATTCACTTCTTGGATGAATATACAACAAGGTACAAAGAGAATAATGTAATCCATGTTTTATTCCATTTGGGATCGGCAGAGCAGTAAAGCCGTGAAAACGGTGACAAACACGAAGCAAGAATTTAACGCCAAACAAGGCAAGAAAAAACACAATTACATAGAATTGCATCTCATATAATCCAGTTCAGTTATATGTTCCCTACGTACAAGATGGATGCGAGTGCGTTGGACGCAGTCTGCAAACAATACGATTTAAATTTAACTTTTAGCATTAGCAATTTATGTACATGCAGATTAAGTACAGTTACCAGACAAAAATAATCCACGAGGTGTAAATGAATGTAAAATCAAACCAAAAAGATTTTAATATGCAACATAATACATCTATGAACATGCTCTGAATCGTATTACGAAGCACATTCGAGCTATGGATGAATGCGTCCAGTGAATGAATGAATAGACTTGGTTGACTTTAAAGTCGTGATTTATGATCGATTTGGACTATAATTTATTGTTTATTAATTCGTTGATGGTTTACTAATGTTATTTGATATTCGTGTATGATATGCATATATTTAGCTAAAAGTTTATGATCATTGTGGGCTTATTTTATTATTAGATATCTTACTTTATTTTTAACTATTCATAAATCAATATTAATCACATACATATATTGTGAACGAGCTTTTGCCCGCGACTTTGTTCCGGTAGTGTTTAATAAAAATTTAGCGAAATTGGTCTAGGCGTTGTTGAGTTATGCGCTTACCAACAGATTTTGCGATTCGTTTTTAAATTATAGATTATAGTTTAACTTTTGATATTTTCGTATGTTTGATATACATACAGCTTCACAAGCATTGTTTTTTAAACAAAAAGCAAATTAATTGTAAGATTTCATTACAAAATAAACTTTCCTGAAAATAGTAACTTATGGATATTTCTACGAATTTCGCCGGAAATGCAAAAAATAAACACGATTAGTATTGAAAATAGAATAAATCATTCTGGTAGCATCAGATGTTCTTACAACATGTCTGTGCCTGTCAGAAGTAGCAAAGAACACACACGAAAAATGTATAAACTTGCACTTGTTCAGAAGTGGTCGATCAAGACCTTTACCTCTCGACATTTTTTTCTACCGTCGTACACTCATCTCGAAACAGCTCGCCAACGACAGCTCACCGAATGTTGTATGCGCTGCGTGCCTGCCATCGTTTGTTTAGATGTATAATAAGGAAAAGATACGACAATGATACTTGACACGGTTCATAGGCGCCAGCTCGAGTGCTGTCGAATGCCGAAGAGACACATCTCTTCAATGCTTCACTAATCCAACTGCCAACATTTCAACATTCGATCATCAAAGACGCACGTTAAACATTGCGCATTATTCCAATGGTCAAGTAGCGTATCAGGTCTTATCGAACGTAGCTGTATGCGATAGGATAGTAGAAAGATGTAATTATCATCTTCAGATAGAAATTTTAGGCAAGTTATCGGCAGTGACGTACGTTAATGACGACTATCAAGTGGTCAACAATTAAAAAATTACATGATTAACAAATACATTGTTGCAACCGTCAAATTCAAGGGGATTATCAATAGACTAACCATGAGAAAGACAAATACGTAATCATTAGAGGTCTAAAATAAAAAAAATTCAATTTTCTGTGCAGATGGAGAAAAAAAAATCAATTTTGCGCGATATAGCAATAGGAATTTAAGCAATTTTAATGAAATCATCGGAATCGTGGCCGTTAATGTCACGACGAGCATAGAACGCACGAGTGCCGCGAGTAAAATGTGTTTAATTAACGACGATGGCGACGTAGCGCGCGGAAATGGCCTCGTTCGCCGGTTGCATTCGCGACGCGTTAATTAATTAACCGCTCCAAATGTCTAATTCGCGAATGCTCGCGCATCTTATGCGCGCTGAGATTTAAGTCGAACTAGTGTACACGTGTACATACGAGTACATTATGCGGGACAAGGTAACGTGTTAACGCGTTGGAAAATGTGAACGCGACGATAACGGAATTGCAATCGCAATCGCAATCTCTTACGTTTTACCAATGTATTTATTTATGTTTTTGTATAGGTGTGTGTGTGTATGTAACTGGCGTTTTAAAGTCTTTCCAAAGCATTGCAACCTTTTTCCCAGCCCGATAAATTATATTGTTTGTAACTGTTGTTCAAACAAATTGTATTTACTGCCAAACACATGTCTCTACAGGGTGTTTGTCAAAAAATATTAATTTAGTATTTCGTTATCTTGTCTCGTATAAGATTATTATTTTTTAATGTTTGTAATCGAACACCTCTAAGACTTAATCGACTTGGACACGCGATAAACACGAATAAAATCTACGCGTATGACAATAATATCTATGGCTGCTTGCCTAGGCAAATAAATACGTGCAGACTATTATGGCCCGTCTATTGTTGGCGCGATAACGTGATAAATCGTCGATTGAACAAATGCTAACTGTCACCGACACCAAACGACACGATAAAACCTAACCAAACTTGTGCGGCTGTGGAACTGTTAAATTCGCAAAGTGTCACTTTATTTGCGCACGCCATAATTGATCGAGCTTTAAATTTAACTCTACATGACTTTCCATTTGTGACGATTGTCATGTTGACGATTTGACAACTTTGGAATGGGGGCATGATGTAAATTTTTAAAGTGTCTTTAGAAAATTTACAACACACATTCCATTAAATGCCTAATTAGTGTGTGAAAATTTATTCGCAAAGTGTCAATTGTTCATCGTTGATGTGGCAATAAATTATTTATTAGTCGTAAATCGTTTTAGATATAACAAAATTATAAAAATTGAATCACGTTGCTATGGTAACCTAAATAAACAAGACGAGGTTATGTTTTTTTTCCGCAGCGTAATTTTATTTCACCATTTACGGCTATTTCAGCGTTGATCGCATCCAATTAATCAAGGATATTTATTATTTAGCAAAATGCATAGCCGGTCACCTTACACCCAATCATTAGCTGCTCGTCCATCATCGAACAATTTATATTTATGCACTCGCACGACCGCATACATACTTCATACAAACATTAAGTACGAATACAACTCGCCGTCGGATTGAGCAATCAGACGCACACAAAAGACAGTACTTACATACAGAAAACAGAATACAGGTGTACACAAAACACACCTTTTCACCGTCCATAAAGTCCGCGTTATCCGCTGATGCAAGATGTGAAAAAATGCACCCGGAGTTAATTAGCACATTAATTATAGGATGAGTGTATGTGGCCGTCGCACGGTGGCACTTGCGACACAAGAACACAAGATTTTACTAGGCACTAATCAACACTATAAATCTTATTATCTTGAGACTTAAGTTTCATAACTTGTTCAGATTTAATCACTGTGTGAATTTTAAATTTTATACACCGAGAAATGGTCGTTGCTGAAGTGTAGCCGATGGCCAACTGATTTTGGGTTTTTGGGGGCGCTAGGAAGGGCCCACACTTATGCATGCTGTGCTTCTGTCGGGTAGGCTTTTCAGGGCGGTTTGACGCATGCCAAAATTCGCCGAATTCGCTTTTTGTGCAAGAAAGCCTTAAGGAGAAAGAGTTTTAAAGTTTTGACAAGCATGTAAAAATTACGGTTATTTAAGTACCATTATATTAACATCAAACGTAAATTATGGATCTATGTTTGACTTTAGGTATAACTACCGAACATCACGATCCAGTGACATATTATCCAAATAAATAAAGAATTTGTTCATCACTTAAAATAACACTATCTAGTTTACATGATTTTATGCGCTTTTTGTATTCTTTATATTTTATTTCTCAAATTTATAGCATTCTAATGAACAATATAAATCTAATCTGTCGTTTTGTCGTAGTCGTGTTATATTTTATGACCACGCATTATCGAATATCTAAAAAACTTGGGAGACAATAAAAAATAAATCGTAAAGTTCAAGAATTTCAAAATCCGGCAAAAATGCATGTTTTTATCTGTCAACGCACAACCACACAAGTTGACACCAAACAAAAATGTTTCTCAATATAAAATTTCAACTGATCAGAATACATAGGTACATAGTTTGAGGAGAGAGGCATAGGTACCTGAATTATATTAGTTTTGAAATGGTTTTATTACTTTTCACAGCCGATCCATTTGTAAAATGATAATGGATTAGCAAACTATAGTATAGTATACCTAACGCTTTGCAAATTAGATGAACTTGACACTGAACTTTTGCTATTTTTTTTTATTTAAAAGTTTTTGAAAGTACTTACCGTGCAAAGAAACTCTGGTGGTTTATCCACGACTGAGACCATCTGAAATAATAATATTATAAAATTTTAGAAAATAATTGTTGTCGAAAAGCATTCATTAGTTTAACATGTTCCTTGACATTCTCATTAACTTTAATGCTGTGACACATAAATATCAATCAATTGTATGCGTACATTTTGCTTGCAAATATTTTGTCACCAGCCTACAAATATTACCTAGTTGGTTCTACATTAGTTTAGTTTATTATCGTTTCTCTGGGAGGTCCGCCGACCGCCGACATACACCTCTAGAAATACTTATAGGAGAAATGCGCTTCATGGTCTCTTTCTTTAGTCTTCGCGTTCGTCGGTGCGCCGACAAGGTGGTATTAAAGTGCGTCTCGGCCGGTTCTCACTTTAAAACCGCTCCGAAAGCCTCCAACGCGCACTTTACATTTTGTCCACATTTTAAACATAAAGACGGATTTACTTCTTATTGCTTACTACAACGCGTTGTGCCTCGCCAATCGCCAATATGCGTTATTTCCAATATGGAAATGGAGAACGCATGGATATGACTGCAGGGAACTGTCATAGACAACAAGAAAATTATTTTCATTGCCAACTGACAACCACAAACAACACTAAATGAATTTTAAACATGGTGTTACTAAAAATAAATTATTTTAGAAAATATTATTCACACTCTGTATAAAAATGCAGAGCTATTGTTAAAATTTTGGACAAAATTTGAATAAAAGCGTGAAATTTGTCTCAAACTATTGCAAATCAAAATTTACACTCAAAATGTTTCAGTAAAGTAAAATTCAGTGGCAATCATAAAAATAAGTCCCAAGATAACACATCCAACATCAAGTTCTTGACCATAAACTTAAGTTAAGAGCTCATAAAAAGGATTAGGAAATTTTTGAATGGATTATACATTCTTCAAATACCCTTAAATTTTGATAGCAAACAATCATTTAGGAAACATCAACTAACACAAACCAAATTAAAATTTTAACTCCTCATTATATAAAGAATCAAATTCAATTAAATCAAAAATAATAAAACAGTTACTTTATGCGTAGAAATAAATTTGAAATAAAAAAAAAGACAGAATTATATAATACATCGAGCTGCAAGACACTAATTAACACACTGGCTACCGCACGACGTGTCGTAGCGGCATCCCAATTAGCATATTAATTAATGTCTATACTGCGAGCCGTGGCCGCCATTAACGAACGCCTAATTGATTAAATATCACATTTAATTCCTCAAGGATACTTCCATTCGACGATGAAATTTAACAAATATCTAAATTTCTAATTTTTCAATTCGCGTGTAAATTACAATAAACTTAATTAATAAGTTGATAATTTACGGCGGCGTGCAATTGGAAAGTGACGAAATTATCAAATTTTTCCGATCAATCATCAGCGTTAATCGATCTGCGGGTGCTGCGTTCAATTAGAATTGTTTATTTAATTAGACAATTATGTTAATATCACCAGCAATTGAATATAAATGTGCAAATTGATATTACTACAATGTTGCAGAAACTTTCTGCTGCAATATTTAATATCTATAGCAAACATATATGTAAATGTGTAGTGTTGGTTGCCTATCTAAAAATAACCTATATAAATCAGCTTAGGCTCGGAGCGATAAACGACATATACCTTTTTTCAGATTTTTTTTTGTGGTACTCCAGAGTTATGAACACGCAATGACATGCAAGTGACAAGCGCACAATGCGCAGATCATAAATAACAGGGCATGGTGCATTCAGCATGCGCCACTGATGCGCGGATACAAAACGAGAAATTTTATTTCACTCGCCTTCGACGAGAATAATTTCTGTAACGTGTAATGAATGCATAAATAGCAAGGCAGAAAACAAAACGGAATACGCCATTAAACCCCTCATAAATTAATTAGTTTTCTATGAATGTACATACGCGCAGCCCATAAATCAAAATGGCGGTGATAATTTACTATCACCGTTTTTCATGCACCTAACCAAAAATTACGCAAATATTTCAGTAATTCGTTTACAGATGGCAGCACATAAAGGTAACGCGTGTTAATTTGGTCGAAAAGTCTTGAAAACAAGTAGAAACACATGTTAAGTGACACGTAAAAGATTAATGCATCGCCAGCGACGATTTATAGCCGAATGTATCAGAATATTTAAATCTCCGCGCTTAATTAATGTAATTACATCACTAAAAGATAACTTGTTTCGAAATATTATTCCGGCTGCATTTTTAATTCCTACAGCAAGCGATGACTTTTACCTTAAAATATGAATGAATCGAGAAGATAAGAAGTAATGGCAATGAAATTAATTTGTTTTTGATTTATTTCAAATTTATTGATTAATTTTTCCTATCCAAAGCCGAAACAAGTGTTTATCTCATCCGAGAAATAAAGGAATGTTTGAATTATTCAAATCTGTTTAGCTGCAATCGAGTAATCGAGATTACTGAGAACTTAAGTCACATCAAGTTAAGTCACCGCCACTCAAGTCGAGCAGCTAAAAACTTGTGGCTTTTGAGTTGGGAGTTACAGTTGAATAATTTCGAAATATGCGCACACCCGGGCATGCGTGATAAAATGTCAATGTGGACGACGAGATTAGTCGTATTTATTCGTACTTAGTTGCGTTTCATTGCGTTTCGCTCGCATAAGTCGTGTATTTAGCGCCAAATATGAATTCGTTTTTCGACGATTTGTTTCAATTTAATCCGTCTATAAACGTCGCCATTTATTCTATTCAGCGGGTATTTGAATGTGATCATTTACAGGGTATAGCAGATGGTATTATTTTACTTATAGAAATAAGAGAAAGTTAATGTGAAATGAATTGCCTATACACACAAATTTAGACCGGTATTCTTCCCATATTAATTTTTGCACTTTATATTTGCCAAAAAACGTAAAAATATCAAAATTAACATTTTAATCAAAGTTGCCTAAGCTTTGAATCATCTCGTCTCTAAAAAATAAAATAAATTGCAATCAAATTGCACTCCAAGTCTACATTTTAAGATAGCTATGTACGTATTTACAAATGCAAGAGTTAATTCTTCGCCAACGCCTTCACGCGGTCGCTCGCTAGCGCATCGATAACCATCCAGTATGATTACTTCACTCGGTTTTTTGTGCGATTGCGAATCGCAAGTTCAATGTCGATTCTAACGAATCCAGAATTCAATGCATATAAATTATCGGCAATAATAATAATTTATCCCTTCGTGCACAATCATTGAGAGCGTGAAGTGGTTATTTTCGTCGTCGCCTAACTGTCGTTGGAGTTAATGAAATCGCATGGAATATGCATGTCATTTTTATTATTTGTACTCGTCGACTGCGCATTGAAATTGCAATATGCAGCAGACGATTGTAAATGTGGCGCCGTTTAATCAACAACTCGCCGGATTTCAAGATGTTACGCTGAAGAGATTATAATATTAATTTAAGACGTGTATTAGGTATAAGGGTAGTTTTTTCATTTTAGGAAATTTTTCATAAAAACACTCTGTAAATACAAACTTTTAATTTATTTTTAATTAGTCCGTAATTAAACATGCCACCATGAAAACGCATAAAGCTTAAGTGTATTTAAGACAAGCAAACACGACAAATGTGACTAATGAAACTGATAAATTGATTAGTATTAATCGGCGTGTCAATTAAAGACCTTAATTCCCATCTTAAACAGGCCATGGCAACTTTTATTTGCTCTAAGATAAGCAACATTTGGTGAATTCTTTTTGAAAATCCAGTTTTGAGTGCGAAATCAAAGAAATGCATCCAATTAAAACCCGAAAATTAATTAAATGTTATTTTTTCATACAATTGCAATCAATAATTGTGTCTGGATTTTTTAAAACAGCAATAAATATTGAATTAGATTCAAAAAGATATGTTGATACGCGTAGATCGCAACCTCACGAGGCAATACATGATCGTTAATAAACGCCCACGCAAACGATGCGTTTAAATCATGTTCGCGTGTAATCGTAATTCGTAATGCATCCCACCGCAGGAATACCTTGTATTTGTATGCAGATATATTGTATACAAACTTATATTTTGTGGTTTTACAAGACTACGTGTGTGTTTAAACAATGTTAAGCTAATTTTCGCAAAAAAATGTATTTTTGTTTCTTTTTTGACAATGAAAAAATTATATATACATATTCTCAGGTGAGATATTTAATTACAATAAAAAAGGTGTATTTTTTGCGTAAACACCAAGTATATTCAATTTTATTAAACATGAAAAAACATGTAAATGATTACTTATTACAATAACGCACGCAATGACGCAACATGAATTTACTAAAACTTCTGAAATATCATAACGGGTTGCATAATTAAAAATATACATAGTGTTTAGGTACTCTTAATATTACCATATTAATTAATTTTTTTATTGATCCCAAAGCAGTATTCAACCAATAATACAACCTCCTATGTATGATTCGATGCCAAGCTATAAACCTTGCACATTCAAAAGTACGACGAGTTGCATACAGTGATTGTGTCCAACGTATAACCTGAAATTTGTTCCTTTATTTATTTAGTTTAAAATAAAGAATACATGTTGAAGTACAGCAAGACAAAACTAGTTTGAGGCCGATTGAAAGACATGTATACAAAGCTGACAGTTGACACTCTTGAAAAATTTGAACCGGAACAATGTTCAACGCAAACAAGCGTGCTGGCATGCGCATGCGACTAAGTAAAGTCGCTAGAAACCTAAAGACATTAATTTGTCGTCCGGCTTCAAGCATCGCCGCTAATTGTCAGAAGCGTTGTCACCGTCACACGTCTAACTGTACTTTGACTATCGAATAAATCCACAAACCACACTTTGCTCAACTTAAACTCCAATAGACTCGCGGGACTGACACCAAAAGATACGTTTGATTGCACAGGGAAAACAAATTCGAATTTATTAAATTCCACTTTGAAGTATTCGGGTTTCGTTCGAATACTTCGCGTTCGTGGGTTGGTGGAGTATGAGTACAATTGCGAAAACGCAGTGATTCGATTCGGTACGATTAGAAACGCATAAATTGCGTTAATGGTGCGCTGGCGCACTGAAAGCTGATAAGAGTCCAGCTCCAATTGAGTTTTATCACTTCGAATAAGCTCGCCACCTCAAAACCGGGTTTTATTGCGCTCAGATATCAACACACTTATATTACTTCAATACACCATATATCTTTGATGACAACATAACCAAAGCAATAGACTATAGAGAATATAGGCATTATTTCACGTCTGGAACTAATGCGCATGCGCACTTTGCGTATGCTTTATTTGAATAAGTGATTCTATGATCACAGTCGATTCAAATTGCGTATGAATCGTGGTTGAATCGCACTCGGATTGCGATTTATTTCGGAGTTTGTGTTTTATTTATTTCGCGCACCCACCCGCGAGTGAGTTCAACGCGCAAGAGTGTGACAAACGTGAAAACACCATTTGTGTTCATGTGGTCATTGTCGTAAACTCAAACGACATAAACAATTGCGTTTCAACAATTGTGCGCTAATGCATTACGCACTCTATAAATTGACCAAGTATATTACCCGGAATTCTAAAACTAGATAAAGGTTAATAGTTGATTGTATATCAAGGGCGGAAATGAAATAAATTCAAAAACAGCATCAGAGTACACAAATACAACTCATAAACAACTTTTTTGATAATAAATTGCTTTAATAATGCTGAAAGATGTAAAAATTGAATTAGTCTATAGTTGGTTGCCTACATTATAATTTTTAACATAACCACTAATCCGCACCAATAATAAATTAATAGCACAAGTTAGAAACGCACCTTTCATGCACAACATCTTAATCACGCATGTTTTCTACGGCATACACCAGCCGTGGGCAGACAGCGAATAATAATTCATCGAGCGCATATTTAACCAAAAACCAACAAAGTGACAAACGCGACGGCGACGTGTGGGAAATTTACGACGCGACACAGCCGCACAATGGCGCGGAAAACGGGCGCTTAATAAAGCCGTCATATTTATACAAATATTAATCCGTTCGTTTTACACTTTCAAACGCAAAACTCGGCAAATTCACACGTCGATTGCCACAGGCGCGTTTAGTCGCCTCGATGCAGTTGCCATTCATATTCAAATGCGCTTAATAATGTTGTGCAAACACCTGATTAAACATTTCACACACATGTCATGAGTTTAACACGCTCGTAATCATGCGATATTGTCAATTTTCACTTAAAAAATACACAAAGAAATTGTGAAAAGTTTTGCTGAAGGTTGTGTACAAGTGTGCGTTTGTAGGCTGAACGGCCATTTTGTATTTAATCGCTGATTATGTTATGCCCGATTAATTACGACTAATTCTCTAGTTTATTGCAATAATATACACGACGGCGAAATAAATAAGTGTTAAATGCACTTAGTTGTAAACGCGAATTCCATAAACGCACAACATGGCCGACGGTAAGGCAAACGTGTGGTGGGCTTAATATTAGAAATTATTGGCTTATCATTAAGGCTAGCCACATTGTTATTATTTATAAATTGTTACCTGAATTTAACATAAGGGGATACATTCATATAAATATGGTAACTCATATTATAAATGATAATTTTTGTATATTTGTTTTTATGTGACGCTTTCATTTAATAACCACTGAATCAATAAATATTAGTTTTTCAATAGAAATATTTATTGCCAAGGAAAAGAGAATAGGCTATTTTTTGTTACAAAAATATAACTTTAACGGTGAAAATTTAGATATGAAAGTTGACATACAGATTTAATCAAAACTATAGTTTAAGATGGCGCAATATTCACATTTCTTCAAACTTACAGTTGAGAATTTTATTGATAGGCATAATCGCTTCAAGTAACAAGAAAATAATTTTTTGTTGTTTTTTATAATAGTTTACGCTTTTTTTTAATTGTCTATCCTAACATAGAAAGTAAATTCACATCTGCCATCTTCAATCAACACATTACTTCTAATACACTATTCCTTCTAAAGTACCTACTTTATCCCCTTATATTATAACATAAAGTAAGTATAGATAAACTATTCAATATATTAAAATTAAAAACAAGCAGTTGTTTGACTTACACCTAGATTACATGCCTTTCGTCTGTTTATCTATAGTCCTTGTCGTTTCACATTTTATACGCTGTCGTAGATATTAAACTTATATTATCAAGAATTCCTCAAATGTGTCGATACTTAATGCGATAATAAACGTTCTATTCTAACATTGCATTACCGACAAATAATTGAGCGTTATGATTATGCACTACTATTAGATTTGTGATTATAAAAAGTTAATTTTAAATGTCACTACTTTATGCTTCACTCATTCATTCAAATGTGGAGTAGATTATTATAATTTACAGATTATCGTTCTATTTTACTATGCGTTTTGCGTTTCGTGAGTATTGTTATTATAAGAATAGATTCCGATTGTCGATATTGTTATTGATCGTCCTTTCATTTTCCTGTCTTGCTAGACAAGTAGGTAAATTCCGAACATGCCATGACACTTTATGATTTATGTCATGACCATTGCCATGCTTGATTTTATTAACTATGCAATAAAACAAACTAATATAACAATAAGCAAATAGAAGTAATAATGCATAACGGAATGGAAAATAAAGAAATCCTTGTTTAAAATTACATAATCAACAAATTATCATCTTCCAATTATTTCACAAATCAAATGTAGGTATGTACGCAAAACTTAAATAAATAAAATAAATATTACCCTATTACTTGGCCTGCATATCCTAATGGAGATATCAACTCTGGAGTAAGCAAGTAACCAAATTATAAACCTTTCTTAAGTTTTTAGTCATAAAATAATATTTGCACGAATTTCACTCATCAAGCTAATTTTTTATTCAATAAATTAAACGTTCGACCTGTTTTTACATAACATAGTGACATGAATTAATAAACGTACTTTGGTGCGCTCTCGACCAACGAGCACTCTTGCGGACTCTCGAACATGTGCAACTTTGTAAGTTGCAGGAGTAAGTAGTAAATGACACTCGAACTTTCTGCGTGTCTGCTCTCATCTGCTCGTTGATTTACTTAATGCGCGCTCCAAAATGACCACATTTGCATACACATAAGTCAAGTGGTGGTTAAAGTACATTATATAATAATGATAGTCATAAATACAAAATATGCTACAACAGCGGCGCCACCTACCTACAATATATTGAATAAAAGATACTATCTCCATATTAATAGCGTGAATAAAAATACAACATGTAGATAAAATAATATAGAAAAACACGAGATGAAAGATTGAAGGACAATAAATCTGAAATATACTACTGATTACTTCTCTTGTTAAGATTCAAACGTGTCATAAACCACGGTTTTTCTACCGTTGTTCGCTTGTCGCGCCTGTCGTCTGTCATTCGCATGCAAGCCGATTTACATCAATTAATCAGCGATAAATTAATATAAATCACAATATTTAAATAATAACAACTCGCTAGCATGACCGACGCTTGCACAATCGCAACAAATTCAATTAATAGCTTAACATGGCGTGTTAAACAACAAAAAACAATTTTAGAAAAATGTTTGTTTCTAAAATATAGCGAGACAAGTTTCTATTGTAAGATTGCGGTGGATATTAATGTGCACGTGAAGAAATCATAACTTATTCAATCAAAAGGTGATTTTCCGCTCGGTTTGATTAATTAGCATGCTTTGACCATTTATTACTGTTTGTTTTGTTCGGGCAGTTGATTGTTGATTGCACGTGGGTTTAATGTATCTGAGCACTTTACTTTGTTTTGCTTTGGTAATACCAGAAGTGGTCAAGCAATGTCATTACATTAAAGTGCAACTGTCCAGTATTAGTAAAAAACAATCTTGCTCAATATTTGCGTATGGATTAACCTAAAATCTTGTTTTGCAGAGCATTACACAAAAAGACAAACAATTTAGGTATAACCTATTTTCTTTGACTTTATTTGATTGTTGTAGGTATGCAACCCATATTGCATTGGAAACGGTGGTTGTAAGTTGCCATAGCAACAGTAAACAAACAATTTTCGTACTTGATACTTAGAATCACTCTAAACAAAGTTAAACAAAGTTGAAAAGATTAAGAAAGTATTTTTTCTTTTCATTGGCATTGACATTGACACTGACCAGGACAATTACGTTGAAGCGCTTCCCAACGCATCATATTAAATAATTTATGCGCGCCCATGATATACATTTATATGCGATATTTACGGGCGACGGTCGCCCGCAAGACAATGGCACATAACTCACAATTTTATAGTGAATATATTAGTCGGCAAACATTAAACCCTGACAATGTACGACCATTATTTTGTATTAATACAGAAGATACAAGACATATTAAAGTCAAAAGTTGCAGATAAAGACATTGCAGTTTATCGGTTTGAAATATGCTATAGATACAGCATTTAATTGCGATGTATTTAAATTTAATAAGAACTCATATCGAGGGCAACTTGGGTGGCCTACACTCAGGTCAATGTATGCAACCAAACGTGCTGCACTAGAATGACTTCGAGTTTAAAGCGGATAACTCGGACGAACAAACAACTCAATTTGACTAAGTGGCCATCGTAAGCCACGCAAGTATGCATCACATAATTCATCACTCATCACTAAGTATGTGTTACGGTTAAGCGTAGCCAAAAAAATTATAATCTACATGATTATGAATGAAACGCGTACCTGCTTTTAACGGTTCATTCAAAAAATGATGTTATCCTTAAATTTTATTATCGTTCTCACGAGATTTGATGGTGAAATCAATTTTTCACATTGAATTATTGAAAATATTGATGTTTTCCCATTGCCATCAATATTTATAACTTTACACGAAAATCGATTAGTTTACAGTTAGTTTAAAGTTAAAGTCGAAAAAAACGTTTTTGGCTTTTGTGAACTTTGAATGATGAAAGCGTGTTTAAAAGCAATAACGCCTAGGTCCACTCTAGACGCGATAGTAGGTAATAGAAAATAAATAAATATCAAACATTCGATTAATTTTTCGTGTCGACGAAGCGCAAGCCTTGCGTAACGCGACAAGCAAAAGTTCAAGAATAAAAATTTTCCATATAAATTCGTGAATTTAAATTTACACAAACATGAAACATTGACGCTAACTACCGAAATAAGGTAGTAGATGTTTCACTAAATTGATTGTAATCGATTTGTAACGATTTCCATTCGAAACATACGAGTTTCTAACAAATTTGTGTTAGGAATTCGAAATTCAGAATTTGAATATAAATCGAAGTTGATTAAATTAAATTAAACTCGATTGGAAATCGCATCATAAATAAGTTACATTTTGACGTGAATTATAATTGTGTATATATGTTTGAATTGTCACAATTTGTTATTCCGTTTCTGATGGTGGTGTGCTCTTGTTCGTGGTCATGTAGAGTAGTTGTTTCATAAATCAAAGATGTTCATGCAAATCGTCGCAAAGTGATAAATGTGACCTTGTAGTGTAACAAAAGTTGTACAAATGTACTTTTTAAATTTGTCGGGGTATTGTTTCACCGGTTTTTGCTTCTTTTTGAAGTGAATTATTCACTTGCACTAAATTTGAATATCAACTGCGAATGTAGTGTGGATTTTGAAGTGAATTAATGACTGGCCGAAATTACATCAACGTTTACAAATGACCACGCGTGTCGTGTGCGTTTAACATTTAAAAAATATTAATGATCTGACTTGAATGCAAAATGCAGCTATAAATAAATTGTTTTGTACTAAAAATCTTAAAAAACTAAAATTTTAATTTTTTTTTGCTGAAATTTTAGATGTTCGATATTTGTACCGCAAGTCAAACATTGATATTTTTTCGAAAAAATTAAAAATCATGCAAAAATACGAAATACGTAAAGATACTAATATAATAAATACTAAATGCACGCGGTGACCTTTTTTGCACACTGTTAATGTAAATTATTGTTTTAATTAACAATTAGTGATGTTTTTCTACCGTTTTAGCTACTGCTACAACTCAGCCGACGCGTCGTAAACTTGTTTGCATCACTCGGTTAATTCCAAATCCACAATTCCACAGAATAACAGAATAAGTTGCATATATATGTAATTTTTATTCAACAGAAATAAAAAACGCGACTTAATCAAAGTGTCCACGACCAAAAGAGTTATGATGATTACAATTATAATATTAATAAAAATTCAAATGAATCTTTTTTTTTTTTGGTGAAAAGAGAAAAAAGCTTATAACATTGACATTTGAATGTTTTAACTAATTATAATAAGATAACAAGATAATAAGATCATTGGACGACTGGATGACTAAACGATAGGTTTTAGGCACGTATAGTTAATGACTGAATTAACAGAACGAAATTTAAATTTTCAACACTATTTTGTCATAAATTATGTTAACTTAATAAGCAAACAGGTTTTTGAGATAGTGTCACATATCTGCTATTTTTTGCATGCTGGATTTCTTTTTTATGATTTGCGTAAAATTCAACTTTGGGACGTTAATTCGGTGTGTGAAAGTATGACAATTCACCATAGTGCTTTTTAAATATTGAGCTAACATCACATTATGCATGATCTTCATGAAAATGCAACTTCTAGATTGATAATAAGATGAAAAGTGCAAATATTGAAGAGCGGAATGTTGAATGCAAATTGACGACAGCATTTGTTCGCTAGACGCACACCTAGATGCGCCAGCCAGCGAATAGGAGATGTTTGAAGGCGCAGCTAGAATGGGAAACGCGAGTGATGGGAAAATCTGAATCGACGAGTGAACGGCAAGACACGGAGACACAGAGAGATAGAGAAATAGTGTGGTGGGCAACAACGATTGCCCGTTCGCTACTTAATTCGCTATTTAATTCCGTATTTATTCGTCGCCGCGCAGACATGCCGATCTAACTAAGCTACTAACTAACAACCTAATAGAATATATTGATAACCACTGTATGGTGTAAATGAATCAGGAAATACTCAGTAAACGAGAAATATTTAGATTACTAATGTGAAAATAAATAAAAATTCTGTTTAAAATGCCATAAATCTAAAAATAATCTTCTCTTGAATAAATCAAAAACGTTTATTCACGATGGCAATAATAGTGTCTCACGTTACGCGACAAAACCAAAACAAGTGTCGTGTACGGAAAAAACGACAGTTGGGTCGCGAAAGAGTCCAAAAAGTAAGTTGTAATCGCAATAATCCGCCGACGACGAGCACGCTCGCGGTGTAATAATGTCTCGCAGCCGTGCGCACGCCCGGACTCAGTGCGTCTCTCTAAGTACTATAATAAGTACGGCGCGCACGTCAAAATAGAATTATTGCGAGCCGACACACGAATACAAATCAACCGCGACAACAATTACATGGATTATTGTGCGTGCGCGAAAACGACGCCGAAACCAAAAGCAAACTAAAACCAAACCAAACTATGAAAATATACCTACGGGGTACACTACTAGAGAACATCTTTGATTCTAGACGAAATGGCATAAAAATTAAATGCAAATCGCATTGCAACGAGTTTGAGGTTATGTTTCATGTGGAGATTGAGTTGAGAACAATAAACGCACGTGAATAATAAAACCCTAGGTGCCTAGGACTATAAATAAATCAAGTGACTGTCACAAACGGCTAGAGTACAATCACACGTGATAAACCAACCTAACCCACTAAGTTAACCTTAAATTGTAATGCGTTGGCAATATTTGACATTCAATCGAAGTAGAAACGCGACATATAAATAGCAGTATGCATTAGGATGTTTATAAAGCGATAAAGTGCGTGTTCGACCAACACACAAGTTGGAATAATCTTTTGTTGGGACGTTGCGGAATCGGTTCATGGAAATCATGGAATAATAATGTCGTAAATCTTATTATTACACGCATTCGGCGTCCTATGCGTTCGAGGAAAATTCGTACATTGTACAAACTCGGCACACGGTGGTTTTTGGCAGGAATCGTAAACGTAATCGTAAATACTCGCCAATATTCGCACGCAAATGCGAATGCTGCGTTGTTGTTTGCATAATTTCAACATGAATGTGCATTGTTTCTGAGCTTTGCCGTTACATCAATCGCAAATCAACAAGAATCACATTTTGTGATGCAACAGCAACAAGAAGTGATGAAATTGCATGTTTTTGTAGCATTTGAATTGTAGATAATTGAGTTTTCGAGAAAATAATTAATTAGTTTATGTATTAACACCCAAGATGGCGCAAGTGTAGTTCATTAATCTGTTTGAAAATTTAAAGTACCTAAATTTTAGTAATATTTTCTGAATTATGTGCATGAAAAGTGTGTTAATTCACTATTTAGAACGCAAACTAGAAAATGATATGATAATTAAATGATCCTAGGATGAAAATGTTGCGGCGTATTTAAGAAGCCTAGTTTGAAGTCAGTAGTCTAGAAAGTTGACTCTTGGCTAGACTCTACGACAGACGAAAAATTCATCAGACGAGGAAGCATATAGACACGATATTCAATTCACGCTCGCTTTACTCACAACTTTGCTCCTGTTTGCTCCTTTTTTGATTCGCACAGCCGTGCAGATCTACATTAAGCGTACTTAAAGTTAAAGCGTTTCAGCTCCAGTTACACTTTTCAGAAGGAGATAAATCTTCAACGTCAGCATTCGACGATTGAATAATGAGCGCGCTTTACGCTCTCGGACAGAACATATGTCATCAACTATGTCCAAAAACTATTAAAATCAATTTTTTTCTGATCACTCGAGAATACAGATAGATAAAACAAAAATAATAAATGCATTTGCGTTGGTACAAATGTAAACAAGCGAGAAAATGTTAAGAGTGTATAAAATTGGGTGCTGTTGTTATAAATAGATAACGCGGATGTGTTCGTGATGCGTCTCCGGCGATTTGATCAGTTATTTTTATCTTGTCGGCGCGACTATTACCTACTACATTTTATTTGGATCACGATCGACGGCGCCTACCATATATTAAATGTAATACATTCGTCTGCATCAAAGCGTTTTCAATTTTCATATTTAAATTTAGACGCTGCGTAAATATAAAGTTACGAAATTTGGAAAATTTTCCGATTCTCACGTTTCTTCCAATACGTCTTCAAAACTTGAAGCATCTAATGATAACAATAATAAGAAAAAATAAATATGTAAACACAAACAGAAGCGCCTTCTGAAGAAAACATATTAGCACCGAATGTGCTACTAAACATGTTTAGAGATGTTCTAACTTCATTTGGAGCCGATGAGTGCGACAAAGACACAAGGGTGTTAACTAATTTATTACTTTCGAACCACGTTGAGCTGTGTACTCACGCCAAGGTCTCCTAGTTGTAATTTATAAGTTTTTAAACACCCCCACGCTAAACGCTTGATTTCGGGTTTTGTTCTCACGAATCAACATGCTATTTATTCTAGTGTTGTCATCGTTTTGTTTTAGTTTTAATTTGAATGGTATGCGATTGTAATAAACAATAATAATGTCAATTTGTGTTATCATCAAGCGGTTTTAACTTGTAATCGATATGTTCGCATTGTTCACGCGGTGTTTGTTGTATTATTAAGTCACTGACCTATGTGAATTTGTTATCAATAGATGGTTATCAAATGCGTAAGACAGGATGCACATACCTTTCGTAATATTTGTAATTTGTATTAAGTTACAATCACGACAATAATAATATTGCGCACTTATAAGGTTTTTTTTTCATTTGCGAAATGCGTTTAATTTAAATGTTGCAATTGCATTCACGGTTTTTTGAGAATGAATATAAGCGAAACGACTTTACGACTTGAAAAGTATTTAAAACTTCTTGGAAAAATACTAAACCTTTCAACAACTTCATTTAAAAACGATTTTTATTCAATGCGTTTCAAATTGTTGCAGATTTATAGATTTATCAAAATAAAAAAAAAATTTTAAATGCATTGAAATTCAAACTTGTTTCTTTATATGTAAATGTTGAAAAAATAATGACTATTACAGTTATTTGTTAAATTGACATAAGTACGTTGATAAATTATTTATCTAATATGTTTATACATTTTCGCCATGTTGGTAAATAATAATTTGTACATTTGAGACGTGACAAAACATAAAACCATTTTTTTGTCGGCAGTGTTTGTGTTTTATTTATTTCTCGCAATTGTGTAGGACTTTTTTGAGACTTTCGTCAGATAAGATTAGATCGGCATGCCCGCATTCGTGGTCCAATTAGACAGCGACTACTTTTGACGCAACACGCCGTGAAATACGCGCGACACCCAGGCCGAAATCCCATTAGCCATAAATCGATGCAAATTCCAGCACCGAAATATGACAACTGTGGAGAAAATCACCGACTGATCAACGAATGATTTACAAATATTCAAAGCCGACATTCCCATGGATCAAATTTGTTAAATTGAGCAAAACTATTTGAATACGTTTATGGCGGCGTCATAAATTCGTAGATAATCATGATATAACACAAGAAATATATTGTGTTGGGGTACAATGTCAACTGTCAACAATATGTTGCGACGGAGTCTAAGCACCGGAACTTGATGATTTTGCATAATAAAGTGATGAATATTTTTAAGTTTTTGGCATTTCGGCAAGTTTAGCGTCTTTGATTAGTCGCTTCGCCGATCATGTTGAAACGAAGACCTCGAATGTTAGCTGTTCTTAATATATTAATAAATTACGCTCGTAAATAAGTCGCCTACACCTGAATCCACCTGAGGTGACACCTGTTGCATACATCTACACATCGCACTTTAATATTGACATTTAAAATAAGCAAAAATAAGATAAAAATGTGAAAAATTTGATTTTTCTTTCATAAATTAAAAAATTATTTTATAATAATGCGCAACTGACTTAACTTAAGTAAAGTTCTGGTATTATATGTGGCAGTAGGAAATTGTGTCAGTGGTTAAAGCTGACTCCTCGTTTTTATCAGCTTTTTTTCGTCCATAATCGCATATTCTTCCTTTTCTTCTTCCCGGTCTTCTAAGAATTTATACTTTGTACACATACTAAACTCATGAGTGCGTTTCTTCGCACATGCATTTTATTTTTATTTCTGTTCGTGCGAAAGCGTTGCAAGTGTGACCGCAGGTTATTATGTCAAGTCGGAATCGCTTGCGTTGCGGTTGTGGCAATTACATTTAAAAACATTAACGCTTAACCAAAAAAAGAAGGAAAATATTTCAACTATAGGCAACCCACAATACAGTGCATTATATGCAACCTTAAATTTAACCTAATGTTTATTTTCTAAAGTAATTGAAAAGTTCTTGGCAACAATAGTTTGTTGATATATTTCATTATTGTATTGAAAATTTTCTCATTTTCTAAAATGCACAGCCTTGATTTAAGTAGGCTGGCATCCAAGTTTTATTATTTATTATTATTGCTACTATTATTACTATAGCGTACCGCAAACCCTTTACGTGTGGGTGTTGGACATCAACGTCGAGTAGCTCGAGTATAGTCCAAGTAGTATTTTGAAACAATCGTGAAATTTATAAGTAGCGCTGCGCATCGGTTGTTTAACGCATTCGATGCGCCCGACCCCGCCAAGAGACAGGACTGCAGGACTGCCATGCATAAAAGCGCTCGTAAAAATGTCAAATAAAAATATTTTACTATCCGAACGGTCAACCATTCACAACTGTCACAAGTTGAACCTGATTGTCTTCGAGTTTTCTTCATACTCGACAAATTGTTCTATTATCCGCTATTATCACGACATTATTAGGACATTATCGTGGTGTTATTGCGCTGACTGACTGCCAAAAACTATAAAATTAACATTTTAATTCAAGATTCAAGTTGTGCGGAGTTTTTTTTTTTGATTTTTTGTAAAGTTGGAATTTCGTTTGGCATTTACTCTGCGTCGACGCAGATTAAACAAACAAAACTACGCGGCCATGTTTAGCATAATTATATGCCTAGGTGTACATCTCGTTTGCGAGCCATCGATGCGTCGATTCAGCGGATCGAGAGAATCAATAATAAAGCGTTGCATAAATACCCATCGGAGATGCAAATATGTAAGTTTTTTCTTCATTTTTAAGCCTCACTTTCAAAAACAAGAAATTTTATACACTGTGTTCTAATGATACAAAAAAAAAATTAGATATTTTCGTAGATACTAAAAGTTGTATATAAACGCTGGCAAATGATCGAAATGATTGACTCGCGTAGACATGCACCTTGTATTTGTTTAGATAATTTCAAGGGTGTAAAAAAGGCGCTGCGCGAGTTTATAAATACGAAAAATTGAGCCGTTGGTGCGCGCGGCACTTCTGGCGTTTTTTTCTTGAGCGCCTGCTCGCCGGCGTGCTTGTTTAAAAAACTCACCCAAGTAAACTCGCTGGCGGAAAACAGAAGCGCTGATATAAACCACACACAAATTTACACGCACTGCATCATTCCCTCATTGCCTCATCACTGCCCTGCAGAGGTTTAATGACGCTCTTCCGCGTTGGATAAATCCAGCAAACTTTCGTCATGCGCCGCCAAAAAAAACACCAAAAATGATTAAAATTCACACTTCACAAAATTTGAGGTAACTTAACAATGGCACTTTATATTAATTTATCTTAGCTTAAGAATTCGATTATCCTATAAATGCGAAGTTTATCACACTCACACACAAAATGAGTTTAGATGTAGAGTTTGTCGAGTTTGCAACAAAAGTTTCAAGGCAAGGAAGTCAGCGGCACTAGCGGAAAGCCGCCGGAGAAGAAGTCGAGGAAGTTGATGGCGGTGCTGGCGGTTTCGTCCTGGCTGCGCTGCAGACGGCGCGCGCGTCCATTAGGCAGGCGATTACGAGTGAAGGCTCGCGTCTTGGTCTTGGTCGGCGTCCGCGCGCGTAGTAGGAGAGGCTGGTGCGGCTGCGGCTGCGGCATGTCGGATGGATGCGGCAGCGCGACGCGGCCGGCGAGCGGTGACTGCTTCAGGAGGGCCTGCACGACAGCACCGCGCGAGAGACGCGTGTATCGTCTGGCACGAACCCGCAGATCCCCACGCACCACCAATCTACTCATATCAGTCACATATCGGCTTCGATCACCTTCTATCACCTCCAAGATCATTGATTAGAGTATGTTTTGTTTGGAATGTTTATATTTACATGTGCACGATATTTGAGTGAAATAGGTAGTTATTATTCAATAGTATTTAAATGTCAATTATTGTATTGTTTTGGTATATTTGATTTGTATTCTGCTTTTTGTTAAAGTAACTGTCACTTTTTGTTGGTTAGGGAAACAAACAAGCCTGCCAACCTCACATTCTCGGCCAACTATGTTATAAGTTTGCTTAAAATTGTATAGAGGGCGCTGCAGTGAACTGTCATTAAAATATTCTATATCTTCGAAACAAAATTAGTTATCCAATTGGATGAGATATTACCTACACTCTAAAATAATAAAACGCATTCAAGTTTTATGAACATTGTGACACTTCTGGAACAAGTTAAATACGTCGCGTTATTTGGGTTGCATACATTAGCAAATTTTACAAAACAAATAAAATAATTCTTAGATTATAGGTACTATTATAATATTATGTCACTCAGTAAATACCAGCGAAGATATTTTCACGACTTTATGTCTGAACAGAAGGTCCGCAACATTGTAACCAGTAAGTTTCCTTAACACATTTTTAGATTATCATAGAAAATATTGCAAAACCTGACACAGTTTCACTTGAAGTTTACCAAGTAAATAAATCAGTTTGCGTTGGAATTTTTGCATTATCATATATTAACTATTCAGGCTCTATTGACGCACTGTATATAAACATATAAATTCAAATTAGATTTGATTATTACATATAACCGAGAAAGAGAAAACAAAAAACGAACAATTTGTCATATTTGAATGTTATGTTAGAGTTTCACTTGAATAAACTTCGACAAACAGGACGATTCTGATTATGCAGCGTTACAGATTTCATTTGCCAGAGAGCTTTGTCGCATAAACATTTTCGCAAACAAGAAAATCGCATCAATTTATTTTTAAATTTTGATACGATTTAAAAATGTTAAAGAAACATAAATCACGCTTTAAAAATTGCTTAAATCAAATAAATCATATACACTTTAATAAACTTTAAACTATCTACAGTGTGTTTATTAGTTTAATAAAGTGCATGTTTTTAAACATGTTCAATTTACTCTGGTTTAATTTAAAATGTAATTTAAAACACTTGGTGGTATGCTGAAGATGATTATAATATAATACGCACCCTAAAATTAAGCGCCATATATGAGAACTTGATGGGATCGAAGGAAGGCGGCGGCGGCGCTCAGAGCTTCCGGGCATTTTCTTCCTCAACAGATCTTCCACTTATCGATATATGTTGTTTTACCATTTTATCTTCGGTAAGTTATGACATAAAGTTTAAATCCTTCTGGAGTAGTCGCTGTAAGTACTCTAGGTTCTATTAGAGTGCATTACTCGTAATAATAATAATCGTGTGCGGCTCGTGTTTTGCGTCGGCAATAAAAACTGGTGCCATGGAACGGATGAGAAATTTATAGGTGTTTGTGCGCAATTAGATTTCGCTAGCCGAGTGTACCGGATAATTTGTGTAATCGAATACTTCTTCAGCGTCGTAAAGCGGAAAGAGACGCGAAATTAAAGCGGAATTAATGCGCGATTATGGTCATAACAATTTGCCATACCATTCACTCCTTGGAGCTACGATATGCAACTTTCTTATAACTCAACAGTTACATAAGTAATTATTTTAAATTTAATAAAATTTGTAATTTAATTCAACGTTTCTGATTCAGCTACAACATAACCAGAAAAATTTCCGGAAAATTCTAATTATTTTTCTATTAAAATAAGTCAACAATTTTTGGTTGTTTTAATAGTTATTCAGTTATAACCTAAGTAGCTTCAGTTTTTTAGGTTAAAAAGGTAAAAATTGCATTGTATGCAACCCAATTTACAATAAAATATGCAAAAATTCACAAATCATTCATTTCTTTATGTTTTAATCTGTTTATATGATTGAGAGCTTTGAACTTTGCACACTCAAAGTTATTAAATCAAAACATAACAAAACAAATCGCAAAAGTGACTGCACTTGCACTTCCACTACAAAAATAACGCACTCGACACTGAATGCAATGCGTGCTCGCAATATTGTAAATAAACCTATAACACTAGTGAATGAACAAAGCACAATGCTCAATGTCAATGTCAACATGTTTAAATTTTTATCGCCTCATAAAAAAACGTAGCCATTACTTAATTTCATATGATTCGTGTGATTCACTTTCATTTCACAAATTGCATGCCACTCATCAACAAGCAAATAAAATTTCGAGAACTTTGAACTTTTTTTAAGGAAACATATTTTCATGTTGGAACGGTTCATGACACACTGGCTATCATTATGCGAATATATATATGTGGATGCGGCTATTAATTAGAAAATTGCTTAATTTACTGTTGGCCGTTCGTTGGCAGTGCCAAACGCGGACAATACTCTTGCTTGCAGCGAGTGGATTTCGGTTGAACGCACGGTCCGAATGAGGGTTCGATAATTTCATCCCGATAAATTTCCGCTCTCGCCGGCCGTCGCAGACGTCTTATTTATACGTCGACAAATTGCTTCTTAGAACAGTTTTATTGTGCGAGATGTGCGAATCTGAAATTTTGCGCCGCCAACGAGTTAGCCATTTTAGAGTTTTATTGAAAGTTGGAACAACTTATAATGGCAATAATTATAGTCTGTTTCGGCTCGATGATACTCGATATTGTGTTTTATGGGGTAATATTTACTTAACATGGACCACCAAGAATTTCACGCGCACAAAAAAATCCTGTTCATGGCATCATCGACTGTAATAAATTCACGGGCGCAAATGCAAATATTTTGCTAATCGCATTCCAATGAAATTCCAGCACTTCCGAATCCGCCTAAACTTACACTAACATTCTGTGCGCGAATTTATTTATCCGCGTGATGTGCTTAAATGTTCAAAGTAATGCGATTCATAACAACTTACGCACGACCAAATTATGTAGAAACTTTAGTGAAGATTTTTAGAAAAGTAACAAAAATCATCAGTGAATTAATAATTAACTGCCTAGGCATATAATTACTTATGATTTGATGTTTAAATTTTTAATACAATAGATTTATATCGCTTTTACTTTGTAGTGATGCCTGTTTCATAAAGCTTGCAGTAGTAGGCGAATATTGATGACAGTTCGATGACTATGTGCGAGATTAAGATTGCATTTCATCTGCTGTATGATACTAGACAGTCCACTGACATTATAATTAAATTTAATTATAGTCAAGACACACAAACACGAAGAAACTGCACCGGCCAACGTGTGTGGTTTCGCCCGCACGAAACGGTGAGCAGTAAGTTTTCCTTTATCTGCATTTAATCAAATACTGCATGTTTAAACAACAATACACATTTTCTTCTAAATTTATGTCCAAAACACATTTTAAACCAAATTCAACTTAAATAACTTTAAAATAATTTTTGATCTGATCTGAAATTTTAGAAATTAAAATGAAATTTCTTGTTTTCTTTTTTCAACACCCAGTGTACGATTCGTATATAAATTTATTCCGGTGGATGTCTTTATTTAATTTCTTTTGTTTTACTCCACGCATCAGGTATAATAAATTAAACAGAAACGCGCGGCGCGTCGCATTGTTTATTTTCGCGGTTTCGCGTGAATTGCTTCCGAAATAAATAACAATGACAAGCGAATAAAATGCAATCAAATAAATCTGTTCCACGTGTAGCAGACATTTTTTAATAGCATCTTTTGTGTAATCGGTTTTTGGCCAAAACCAGTTTTTATGCAGTTTTTCGGTCGTTGTGCGTAAATTGTGCAGTCAGAAACTCTTGATTTCATTTTCATATATAAAAAAAACCTGGTCTGCATCAAAACTTTGCAAGATTACTGGAATCAAGTCTTTCCTGATATTACACTAAACATTTGCTATTAAAATAAACTTTTTCTCCTTTTACTTTTAAAGCGCCTGTTTTTCCTCGGTTTTGAGACACATAAAGTACTTTAAACTCCGACTGCCAAGGCCGTGACTAAAGTAAGGCATTTATAACCTTACATCGGAGTAGTGTGCCAGTGAGTTTCAAAGATTTAAAATACAAAAATTCAAATGCATAAAGCCAAACGTGGAAATAGAGTGGAAGCAGAAAAAATAGCGTAAGCATCACGTGACTAAACTTTGTTAAACCCTCGACAAAAACGCCCGTTTACCCACATGATACTTAATATATGTACTATAAAAATCCAAATTTTGAATTTTTCTGCTTTGTTTGAACTAACCTAAAAATTTAAACAAATTAAATCTGCCTCACAGAATTTTCATTTTTTGCAAACTTTATTTTATAAATTTAGAAAAATTCTATTTAAATTTTTAAAACTTGATAGGTATATTTCTTGATTTCTTGTTTTATACGTTGAAAATTAAGTCCTACGAAAGTGTTGAGGTTAAGAACTCTCATAAATACACACATTTCGAATGTTCTTCGTTTCGATGCGCGAATGTGCAGTCTTTAATCTTTAAGTGAGCCGTAAATGCCACGACACGCTGGAATTATTAACTCGCACTGCGGTGCACAAAGAAATTCAAAATAGAATCGATAAATATATTTGCTCAAGAAACCAACAACAACAAGGCGTTCAACATAAGTGAGACATCGTGAAACTGCTTCGTTTTGGTTTGTCGCATGTCAATTTGATGCTCTCGACCGTGTGTGCCGCCACATTTTTTGCGAAACGAGCGCACTTATCGAAAACGACAATTCAATGCCAGATTTGCAATTATTTCGTCACGGCGCGCTTCAGGATTAACTCAAGGGCCGCAAGAAAAAACTACAATAATTGTGGATGACCTTTAATTAAAATTAAAAAATGGATGAGGTAAATGATTGAAATTCACCTCAGTGATATTTTATTTTGTTTGATAAGATGTATTTTAATTTTTATAATCAGGTATTTTTAATTTAACATTGACAAACAGCTTTCTACAGCGACATAACGAGCAGAGCATTAACTTTGAAGAAATCTTGTTTTTTTTTTCAGATAAGATACCGAGTCAAAGTTTTTTAAATACAAAAATGTCGATTTATTAAAATTCCATGCATGAAAATGCGTCTAGCAGTTTTATATACGAACACTTTGTAAGGTTCGATCGGTACACTAAATCCAAATCTAAACAACTCATCGAGCGGCATCGCCGTAGCAATCGAATCGTAATCGAGTTAAGCCATTTGTCATTTGAGATTTATATCGCTTGCCTGTGTCTAATTAGTCATTCGAATCATTTTATGCATTGGACGTCTCATGTGATTTTTTTTCTTTACTCCGTTAAGTTGAGAGGCAACAAGTTGCATCGTTTTAGGTATTTCGATTGGTTTCTATTGGTTTTCGCTGAGGCATTCGAGGTATGTTGAACGACGACTTTAAAAGCAAGCAGGATCTATGCAGTAACGAAGATTTGTCTCAGTCACCAGCTACGAAAACAAATATTGGAAACAAATTGATGATTTTAAAAAATTATTCACATACTTATTATTTTCAAGCTTAGGTAATAAAAAAATCAAAAGTTTATCAATGAATACTTTCTCCTTGTTTTATATAGTTTGGTTTAAAATAATTTCACTACAGTTATCACCCGTTTTCTAATATCTATAATATTGGAAACGTATCCGAAGTTTAAAAGTGTTGGGCCGGATTAAAGCGCGCTGTTTAATAAACGCTTAATCTTTCCCGACGACACGGGTTGTTGAACCGCTCAAAATACATAGGTGCGCAAGTTGAAATACCTATCAGCTCATTTCTCACTTTTCACGCGTTTGACGCGCTGCACGCGTGTTTACTGATTAGTCACCGGCGTTATCGAGCTGAGAATCGAAAAAAATTGAAGCGATTTGCGCACAGCGCATACAATCATTTGTTTTATTGATTTCACTTGTTGATTCATACCTTAAGAGTTTGACGTAAGCACTAATTTGTACCACATTCTTTGTTAACTTTTTTTGTGTCCTTTCAGAATCAGAACAGAGAAATATCTTTATTATACCGCTAGTTTTAATAACACTCACGCCATCGTGAAGAATACTCGTACAACGCGATGCTATCGTCCAGGTGATATATTCCATGTAATTTATCCCTTTTCACATAGTTCCGCTCGCTCCTTTGATTCCATTTTTATTCCCAAGCGCGCGCATCGAATTCGATAAATGTTCAAAGCTGGAAATAAAACCGTAAGAATTTCTAATAACTAATAATAACCAGCGCTCGGTGATGGGAAGCGTTGCGTAGCGCGATATAAAAAATTAGATTTTTGTATCTTCGTATGTACGTCGAAGGGAAGATGCGCGGCTTGGGCTTGAAAACTAGTCGGGTTTTTTGTTCAGCGATAAATCACGCTCGGGAGGCGACAACGCGACGACATCGAGGACAATATGTGATGAAATCTAACCGGATGAATCTTCACATCTTCACATCTTTAGGTACTCAGCATAAGAATAAATTATTTTTAATTATTGTCAAGATAATTGGATCATATCACTTCATAAATATACAATTTGATATCTTCAGCATGACACACCAAACAGTTTAAACGGCGTTAATTTTTTTTTCTTTGTGGAAATTCTCATTGTATCGAAATATTTCCCCCTAACTGAAGTGTGTACATAAGTCAATACTAATATGAGGTATGTGGTGTTTGTTTCGACACTTGTGAACGCGAGGAACACTTGTAATACCCCCGGTGTTGTTGATGTTGACTGTTGAAATAGTGAAACTGTGTGAAAAGAAGAAGAAAAAATGAAAAATCGCCCGCGACGCTCCGTGCCTGCTTGGTATTGTGATTTGTGTTGTTGACTTAGGATCCGGAAAGGAATTTCGACGCATGGCTGTTTCGCCGCTACAATAACAAATTGAGCCAATAATGACTCTTTGCTTTTAGGTTTAAAGATTTTCTGTTGGAAACTCCATGTTTTATTTTTGGTTTTGAGATAACAAAAAAAAAAACGTAGTTTTGTAGCTATTTCGCCAGAGGGCGCTGATTGCAGATATAATATTACATTACTTTTGATGAATTCAAGTAAGTAAGTACTCGGATTAACAACAAAACATGTTGTTTACGCATGTTATCAAACATTATATTGTTACAAGTAAGTGATCAGTTATGGTTGTGCAACTAGGGCAAGAAATCGCACAATTAACCAAGAATCAAACGAAAGCAAAACTGAAACATTTTATAATCTAAAAATAGGTATGCTGGTCTACAGTGGAAACTATACCATTGCATTTAACCTAAATTAAGACCTGCTAAAACAATAATTTTACCATTTATATATTAATATCCAGGCCAAAATCAGAAATTTGAGCAATATTTAAAAATATCCATAACGACCTTGCATTCAACTTTTAATTTTAAATCATACTCCGTGAAGTTTGGCACCTACTTAAGTACGCTAAGTTTGTCTTAAGTGCATTAGTGATTTCGAATGTAGCGTACGAAAGCATAATAAACTGCAATAAAGCGCTCGCTTACTGCGTAAAGTGCGAGCTTTCAGCACGCGGTTAATTGACATACTCGACATACTCGAAAATGATTGTGGCGGGCCCGTTAACGCCGCTAATTTTATTAGAACGCACAATCAAGTTCAAGTCGCAAGTTTAACAACTGCTGAAAGTCGAACATATGGATATAAATACATACACAAACTGATATTTTATGTTTTACATTCGTATTTTAACGCATAGCACTTAATACTGTGCAAAACGATGAGGCGCGATGAAAGCTGCGTTAATGGCAGAAATAAATTCTCAGATATTCATATAAATCACTTTCAAATGTTGATATATAAGACATTTATGCGAAATAGAAAATGTTGATTAACATCATTCGCATGGTTTTCAGAATTTATAGTTTACAGCGACATCTCTAGAGATTAAGTTATAAGTAATTTAAGAGAACTGCAAAGTTACTCAAGTTAAATTAGATATCTTTCAAAAAATTAAAGGAACGTAATTTTGAAATATAACATCATTAAAGTAATGTTTAAATGATTAAAAATTAATTTTTAATTAATTCACAAATACTTGTTTGACAATGATATCCTCAGAGTCAGTTAAATCGAACTGTATCTTTACTTAACTTTATTTTTAATACCAAAGCTGATACACAGAGGTCGCTACAACCGAGAATTTAAGTTTATTACTAAGCTTTATGATATTAAACATTTAAACGTTGACGGTTAAGAACGTTTATTAACTAATTTAAACCTAAACTGGATAAGTCAAGTTCAAATCTCAACAATTGCAAAATTATACAATGATAAAAGTAATCACAGTAATCGTTCATCTTGTTAGTGAAGTTAAGAAAACAGCTCACACGTTGGTAGGTACTGGTAGGTTGTTTAAATTTAGATGTTTAGTTAGGTGTTTATTGTAGTTGTATTGAAGGTTCCAAGTCGAGCTTGAAGTGCATTACGCACAATAAATAAATTGTCCTGCTACAGTTCGACTCGTTCCCCAGCCACAGCGAACTTCCTACTTACGTCCTCTACACAACGCCAGTCTATTTTGATAAATAAAACAATTTGTTTATAACCTTTTCTGATACAACTTTAGTTATGTGATATATTAATAAATATTAAGTCCTAATTAAGTATAATCGTAAAGTCAAAACAAAGTAACAATAATCAAATGTGATAAAAACAACAAAATTAATTGAGTTCAATTAAAATTTGTGAATTGCGAATGTTAAATAAACATGAATACGCAACATTTGAATCATTATATAACGGTAATCGGTGAATTTGTGATAAGAATTGGCTTGTTGGTCAACCGCGGCATCGCACAAACGTAAATAAAATAATATTAATAAACATAGTCGTCAGTTAAGAATAAAGTTTTGATTAAACTTATCAACACATGGATATTTCAACGTTGCTAAAGTTTCATTTATTCTGCAAAGATCGCGCGTTATTGAAGGATATTTTTAGTTATAGTGAAAGAAATAAAACGTATGCGTGAATAAAATAAAATACGAACGAATTTACTTTTCTATTAATATTTGACGATAATTTTAACTATAAAATAAATAGAATTTTCCTGTGATTGACCTTGTAAATCAAAGTATTTCCTTAATATATCTTAAAGTTACACATTATCTAAAATAAATATATATTTAAGATTGTACCCGAGAGCTGCGAGTGTATTTGGATTAAAAGATTATTAGTTAAGTTATAAATCTCAATTTGGGTGATTGACGAGTTGTGACAAAACGAATTTAACTATGACACAAGTGGCTTTATCGTGTGGCCCTTGTTTTCAATATCAACGTGAGCCCGCAGACACAGTCCGAATGTGATCCTGACCGAGGTATAAGCTGGTGCGCCGCGCGAATGTTAAATTAAACTGAGATTCGCGATCCGCGATTCCGATTTGTGATTTACAATTTACGATTTGTGAGTCTGGATGTGGAAAACTTATAAGTAAGCCGCGTAAACGCAAAGCTGGACAATTCACCAAAGATTTCCGCAAGAGAAACAAGAAATATTTTTACTTAGACTTTAAACGTTTTTATATATTAGTTAAGATGGTGCAGAGTTTTATAACCGTCGTCATTGCCAGTATATTGTGTGCAACTTTATCAGGTAGGTATTAAAATGGACTGTTTGTGATTATTTTTATTGGAAAAACCAAACTAAAAGATTTAAACTATGATTTATTATTTTTGTTTAGTGGAAGTGGTCGTTGCATCAACGCATTGGTCCTATAGTCATATTGGTAAGTAAATTTGGTTTTTCTTAAATAGTTTCATGCCTTGTTTTCGCGAATTACTTAGAAACTGATGGACTTGAACGTATTTATGTTTTAACGTGCGGTGTAGGTGAGCTGCGAATGTGTGATGTGTAATTAATCACCTCCTAAACTGGCGTGCAACCAAAAAGTATTTTCAGGTTTGCGTTTGGCAAAGTCAAAGTCTAGTTTATGTAAACTTTTTGAAATTTGCCCACAACTAAAATGATATTCCTTATTTTTTATTATTGTTGTATAAATTTAATGTTGACATATAAAACTTCGGATATAAAAGATTGAACGCACCAAAATAAATATTGTTTTTTTATTTAAATTGATTACTTGATTTACTTTATTTTTAAATTTTGCATCTGATCATAAAATAGGTTAGGTTATCAGCGCTTTTTGATACAGCGATTGGGTATGCAATTTCTCCAATAATATTTGATTGTTTACAATAATATAATTTAAAACCAGAGCATCAGTCACAGAGAAACAAAAATTAAAATTTATTTTATGGCAGAAAAAAAAAAAGATTTTACTATAAATAAGTTTTAATATAAATAAGTATAAATAAGTTATTTTAATTAAAAAAGGTAATTCGGGTCAAAATTTTGACAAGTAAATCCCAATTTAATTAAATAAACACTTTTTATTTATTAGAAAAATGGCCGGGAGTATGTTCAACTGGCAAACTTCAATCGCCCATCAACCTCCTTCAAAAAGCCTCCACCGAAAAATCATTCAACGCCTTCCAGTTCAACAACTACGATAAATCATACCCTGTCACGATGAAAAACAATAAACATTCAGTCGAAGTTCGATTCAAACAACTCACTGGACTTCCATCTGTAAAAGGCGGTAGTTTGCCCAGTGAATTTATCCTGGACCACATGCACTTCCACTGGGAATCTGAACATACAATCGACGGTAAACGATATCCTCTAGAACTTCACCTTGTGCACTATGACGCTCGACACGGCAATATCTCCGAGGCTAAAAAGATGAAAGATGGTCTCGCTGTGCTTGGAGTGTTGTTTAATGTAAGTTCCTGTTTTTTATTGCGAGCTGTCAAGCTGGTAATAAAATTGATTCGTATACTATTTCTGAATTCACGAGTTTATTCAGATGCAAATTGAAATGTTTTCACATTTTGCAAAACTAGAAATAGATTTGCGTGTTGTTGCAGGATTTGTAATCATAAACAAATTTTCTGACTCTAAAGTTAGTTAAAATGTATACTACTCAAAATAATCCTTGTGAATTGTTTGTTTGAAGTCTTAAATAAGTTTGTATGTGCTTATCTGTGCAGATTTCACCAGATGATGATACTGACATGCAACAATTAGTGGAAATCATTGATAATATCGGCAAGTATCCGGATAAAATCGTAGACTTGAAGGATGAAGTCATTCCTAAGAATTTCCTACCATGTGACACGGCTGGATTCTATCGTTACGAAGGTTCTTTGACTACGCCTGGATGTGATGAAGTTGTTATCTGGACTGTTTTCACAAACAAACAAACGTTATCGACAAAACAAGTAAAGAAACAGTTATTTTTACATTTTTAGCAATGAAGTAACAGTTTACTGCCTAGTCACTAGCATTTAAATGCCTAGGCAATGAATTACTTCAATAAGGTAATCTTCTATATACTCAATAATCAAATGTTTAGGTAAAAGAATTTGAGTCAATTCATTGCGATGAAGGTCCACTGCTCAAGAACTACCGCCCTATTCAACCTCTGAATGGTCGCCGCCTGCAATTGAAAGTCAGCCCCATTAATGCAGCGACTAGCTTAATAACAAACCCTACGATATCGTTGATTCTCTCGTTCATTACTGCATATTTCACGTATTCGTATTAGAAGAGTTAATGAGCATTGTTTGTTGTAACATGCCATTAATTTACTGTTTTAAATTTTATCTATTACTGGTCATTAAATTTAATAATGTAGCAGTAAACGAAGAAAAAACTAATCAACGCTTACTAATTATACGCTGTTTGTGTGTATTTGTGATTGACAATAAATTTTACATTAAATACACTTATGTCATTTGTTTATGAAACATGTATTATTTTGCATATCCCCGCGTTTGCATAATTAAATAATGCATTGTGTCCAATCCAACGTGTTTTAATTATAAACCACAATTTTATCGAAACTTCTATTAATGGTGCCTTCCCGCATAAATCAACATGACGTCCAATCGTAAATCAATTTAACGCGCACTTTGTTACTGCCAAGAAAGCGCATACGACGTGATGCTGGACAATGTTTTAGTATGCAGGACTACGCGCAGGATGCGTCTGCAATTACAAACTGCATTTGGATGCTAAGTGTAATGCGTTCTCGTAAAAGCGAATCACAGCGCGATTAAAAGCGAATTCTTGCTGGCTGCAGACGCCTTTTTATTTTTAATCGATAGTTGCAATGAAGTAAGAAGTTAAAAAGTCCATTCATTTGAATTGCAGATGAAATGTCTTGTCATTGTCAATTTCAATGGTTATTTTGGTTGTCCTCGTTTGTTTAATAGTGTTTATCATCAGAAAGAAATTCTTGATTTGAATACTTCTTATAACTTGTACAAAATAAGTAACTTAAGATTTAGAGAAGCAAAACAATTTCAAATTGTTAGTTTAGAACAAAAGCACAGTAAAAATAAATGCCTTCAAAGCCATGTAAGCAAATTTACAAATTCAAGTAGTTTAATATTGCATAAAGTAGTATAAAATGTGCCATAGCGCACACATAATATATTTACAAACGTGACAAAATATTTGGTTTAATTTGAATGCTTTCTTCCGTCGAAATCCCGAAACTTCCGAATATCACTAGAAAATTATGCCTAAAAGTAGCAAAATTCCAATACAAAATACGGGCCGTAAATTATAAGCTAAATAATGCTATATCCTACATCCGACGAATAATATATATCCTAAATCTATCGCTAAATCGCTAAAAGTACAAACGCTACGTGTAAAAATACTTTTGACTACAAAAATACAAGCTATGTAATTATACAAACTACAACTAGTAGTACAATAAGCCACCGACGCTTGTTCGCTTCCTGATCACTGGCGCATCATTATGCATACAAAAACACTAGATATGACTAAGTAGTTCGATCATTAGTAGGATAACATCGTAATGCATTATTGCGAATATCAATTGCGACGGGCCTTACATAGACAAGTAATTACAATACTAAGTACTTCACAGATGCATTACACTCAATGCATATTAATAAAAACATTTATATTGAAAAACAGGAACCGAAACCATGGACTCGAAGAATAAAAAACGTTGGAATGTAAATTTGCGCTGTTATGGCACTACTATCGCAATCACAGCCACGCGACAGAAAAATTTTCGTTGCCGAATAAAGGAACTAAATGTGTTCGTTGTCAGTCATGGGAAAATTTAGGATCCTCTTTTGCAAATACAACTCGTCGTGTTTGCTCAGTTTGAAATCAGTGGTTAAATTATCATGATGTATCGGTTCATGAAACTCGATGAAATCCAAGGAGCGATCGTCGTAATCCTCGCCGCATATAAAACTTTCAGGATGTGGATCTATGCCTATATGCAAGTCGTTGTCACCTTCGATTTTTTGAGACATCTCGGACTTAATTTCTAATTTGACCGGATCTATACTTTCTATTGTATTGTCATTACTATTATGAATAGGAAGTGTGTGATCGTAATGATTGAGTGCGTTGGGATCTTCAATTATTAGTTCAACGGTTTCAATTAAATTGTGCGAATACTTCGGCGGTAGATCTTTGCCTGTTTTATGATCTACGTTGTGTTTTCGACGCGTGTGCTTCAACCAGTTCGGATAGTTGGTAAACTTTCGCTCACAGTATTTGCAAGCAAAGGGGCGCTCGCCAGTATGAATATTGGAATGTTGTTTGAGTTTTGTGCTGCTGAGGAAACCCTTATTGCAATAGGTGCATACATACGGGCGTTCTTTGCCGTGAACAAGTCGGTGCACTTTCAAACACCGTTCGGTTTTGTACATCTTATCGCAGATTTCGCATTTGAAGGGCCGGTCATCGGTGTGAAAGCTATTGTGACGTGAAAGATGACTTTTTTCTGCAAAACTATTACAAAGTACGTAGTTACTTTAAATTAAATATAACTTGTTATTATTTAACTTACGCTTTGCCACATATGTCACACTCATATGGCTTATCCCCGGTGTGTTGTTTCACGTGTTGTTGCATGTTCACTTTTTGTGTGAACGTCTTACCGCACACGTCACACATAAACCGTCTGCCCAAACGATGAACATTCATATGAGATGTAAGACCTCCTCTTGTATGCAAACTGTTCAAATAATATATAATAAGTATAAAAATAATGTTTTTCATAGAAATTGCCAACTGAACTTACATTTTACCACACTCTGCACAAGTATATTGCTCTTTCGCTTCGCCCAGATGTCGTTTTACATGGATTTTTAATCCAGATTTCGTAGCAAATTGTTTTCCACACTCTTCACAACAAAAAGGTTTCAGTTTTGCATGCTTACCAGAAATGTGTACTTGCAATTGACTCTGCAACTTAAAACCTTGTCCACAGTCTTCACATCTATAAATATATAAAATATATAGTATTGTTTATAATAATATGTAATTAAATACATTTGAATTACTTACTTAAATCTTCCCTCAGTGATATGCCTATAACAATGACTTCTAAAAGTTGCATATTTGTCCATTGTTCTGTTACAATATAAGCATGTATAAACTGGAGTCCTATTGTATGTATTCTGATAGTGTGAATCAAACTCTGATTTATATTCGAATAGCTTTTCACACATATTGCATTTGATGTCACTCTTTGATTTGTATTCATCTTTTGTTTTGTTGCTTGATTCCACACTGGTGATTTCCTCATCTGCAGAGTTTGAGTTATCCTCAAGTGAACTCTGACTGGTTTGTGATTCTTCACCCAAAGAAGACTCTCCTAATGGTGATGCCCTCAAAGGGACTGCTGCTTTTCTCCTGTTTTTTACATTTTTAGTCACTGGTAGATTGCACTCATTATTTGGAACTTCTGTCTTGATTTCAACAGAATATTCACTACTGGCGGATAGTCCAAGCTCCATTAGTCTCATACTTGTATCTAGAAAAAAATATTTACGATTATAACAAATCTTTTTGTTTGAAATTCTTGAAATTCTTATAATCTTATTACATTTACAGAGTAAGGTTATATATGTTTAAGATTTAAGTTTGAAGTTGAATTTAAACATAGTAGCAATCACTGAATGATGTAACTGTAGGAAACATTATTTTTACTGATAAAGCACTGCTATTTTATCGTCCTAGATTATATTTACATGCGCTTTTTATCAAAGTTAGTAGGGAATTAAACATTTCAAAAGAGAACACATCGTGATACTTTTAAAACAGTAATGACCGTCATGAACACTTACAATGTTTGCGATATTATTAATACTTTCATTGATGATCACTGACCGGATGTTGTTTAATCAGAGTTTTTTAAGTCCTTCAACAAAAAATGTAAACATTTATAAAAACACCGCAGAACACACTCACAGCGCAGCCATTTTATTTCTGGTTCTTTGTGTATGTTGACGTTATGGTGGTTGCCTATGTTAAATTTTATTGTACGCCAAAATACATAATTACATAAAAATTAATGTTGCTTAAAAGGTTTCTTAATAACTTAGTTATAAATCAACTTAGAACTATTTGCATTCATTTATTTATGCTGTTGTAATATTCTTCTTCAAGATCATATAAGTCTGCAGCCATATCATCCCTCAATGACATGAGTTTTTGATCACATTCAGTTTGTTTAGTTCTAAAATTGAATTAAAAGTTAATCAACAATACACAAATGAAAATAGCAGCATATGAACCTAAAAAGTTTGGAATTTTGTGCAATAGCCTCATTTACAGATGGGAAATCATTCAGAATCAGATACTGTTTAATATCTGACACTAGTTTCATGAGAGATTCACCAGCTCTGACAATATTTGCAGCTCTCACATGCATTTCATAAGTGTCCTGTTCACATTGTGCCATTCTGGATAGTTGAGTATCATGATCACCCTTTGCCAATTTCACAATTTCTAAAAGCATAGTTAAAATAAGTTGTAATGTATGAAACTCAGTTAAAATGTAGATTTGGATTAAATATTTACCTTCAAAGTTCTCTAGCATACTCTTCACATCGTCCTTTAGACGTGTGCGATATGATTTCAAAAGAGCTTCCTTACTCTGTGGCAATGCTCTTAATCCAGCCATTTTGAATGTTTATTGTTTTCCTTTGTTTATTTCTGTGAAAGCAAATCCCACAAATGACTGGCGTACTCGGTAACCTCGGTAACCTCAAAAACATCGTTGCTAGAGAGGGAGTTTCAAGTTAGCTCAGGTACTTTGTATTACTTCAGCAAACTTTATATTTTGTGTTTAAATTGTTTTACATATTCCTAGATTGCTTTATAGATATTTAATAAATATTACATATTAAATATTATACTGTCCTTTATTAATTTGCTATCAATAGATAAAAGTATGAATAATTTAAATTAATTTCTAAGATAAATTTTAACAGGGTATCCATCCACTGCATTAAGAGTAAACCTTTGTTCCAAACGAATCTCTTCAATGCTTTTATAAGTAGTTTCGAATCGAAACTTCTTCATTAAAGTTACAACTGTTGAAACTAAAGATAACATTCCAAACCGTTCACCAATACAATTTCTTTTACCACCCGAAAATGGAATATACGCAAAACGATGACGAGTTTTAACATCTTCCGAATCTGGAGCGAAACGTTCAGGGTCGAAGTATAATGGATCTTTATAATACTTTGATGAACGATGTACATTAATTATGTTTACATGTAGAATGCTATCCTTTGGAAAAACATAATCACCTTAAAGTAATATAAAACATAATTAAAATCATTATTTTATAAAGAAAAATAATTTAAACTTACCAATTTTAACATCATCGGATACTTCTCTATGAATAATCGGTCCCGTTGGAAAAATCCGCATTGTTTCCTTAATTACCATATGAAGATAATGCAAACGTTGATAATCAGAATGGTGAAAAGGTCTATCACCAACAACTTGACAGATTTCTTGATAAACTTTTTCCTAGTGATAAGTTGTTGTTGTTATAAAAATTTGCCAAATGATTTCAGGTTTAAAACTTACTTGTATTTCTGGATATAATGACAAACATATACAAAGATATGAAAAAGTTGATGAGCATGTGTCAACTCCCTAAAAACAACTTCAAAGATAAAATTATAAATATATTATGATTACTATTACTTCTTACAGCAAAAATAAATGTGATTAATTCAGGAACCAACTTGGACTCATCATACTTCTCGCTATTGATACATTGTAGAATATAATCTATAAAAATTAACTCCTCACAATCATTATCTTCAGGAATTGAATTATTCTTAGGTTTTTGATGTAATATTTTAAGTCGTTCAGCTACAATCTTAAATGAATAAAATAAATAAAATCAATAACAGTAATAATAATAAATGAAAATTACTTACTTCATGTGTTATCCTGGTTAAAGTCTTCATGCACTTATCATACGCTTTGCAATTTCCAGTAATTTTGTTTAGAATATCCACGCTGCCAACGAAACTAAATACTCTTGCAATTGATAACGATACGCTGTCATCCAAGGCCTCCAAATATTCATTACTTTTAGCATCAAAATCTAAACCAAATGCACAATCTAAAAAATGTATATACATATTTATTAATTTAAAAAATTTAATATTAAATAAATATTACCAAAATATTTCTGGAAACTTAATTTCTTTGACAAGATATTTATATCAAAAACTTGTCCAATTTTAGAATCCAATTGTTTCAATAATCTTTCATCATGTTTCGCAAATTTGCCAGCATAAAAGTTGAGAATGCGTTGTTTAAAACCAGGATTCAATAGTTTTCTTTGAGATTTCCAAGTGTTGCCTATATTAAACAAGATTAGTTGATGTGAATTATTATATCTTTATAGATTTCTCTGAGTTTACCTCTGGCTAGAAATAATCCACCTTCAGCATGCTTCAGCATATCCATATAATAAGGTTTGTTTAAACATTTATCGCTTGTCAAACAATCCTCGAACAAATCCACATCATTTAAAAAGTAAAATATCCGTGGCCCCAGAAATACAACACCATATGGGGTTTTGAAACTGGTTGCTATTGTGATTATATCTATTTGTATTTTAAAAATAATAAAATAATTAATTTTATGTTATACAAAAGTATTTTATCTCTACACTTACCTTCTAAATTAGCGTAGTGATGGGCGTGTCCAACAATTGGATAACATGAGTATCCAGGGGGTTTTTCAAACTTGGCAGCTAACTCGTAAAATTTTCGATATTTCATCCATTTATTTCTGATAAATAAACTTAGAATCAAAATACAACTTGTTAATGCTATTATTTGAGCTGAAAGTGTTTCCATCATGTTTAATTTTGCGTTGTTGGCGTGTCATTGGCGTGCTTTTGCAATTACGGTAGATATTTTATTCGTTAACAATTTTGCAAGGCTCATTATCAGCGATTGACAAAATTGTTTTTGCAGAAACACAAAAAAACAATTTATTATCATGAAAGTGATATCTCCGTAAATTATTCATCGTTAGTAAATACATACCTACTTAAGTAATGGAATATGTCGCAAATTTATCACCTTAAATGTCAACTAAACGGAAATAAGTTGAAAAGTTAACCCAACACGAATGAATATTTTACAAATCACAATTCGTACGAAATGTAAATGAATCGCTAAAATTATTTGTGTTTTTAATGAAATTTGAGTCATGGAATGCAAAATCGCATAAGTTGATAAAAAAAACGTCGAAATTTTATCATAAGAATAAATTCGTAATCGTAACAAGCTATAATCAAAGTCAAAAATTAATAAATCAACACTAAGAAACGCAGTCGAATGTAAACAAATGATTAAGATTTAAGTACGATAGACGTAAAATTGATAGACTTACGTTTGTGTTAAATATTATTTAGGGTGTTGTGTTTTCAGAGTAAACTAACAATCAAAAATAACTTTTTTTTGTTAATAACTCAATTGAGTATTATTTAAATAATTAATTCTTTACTTTTTTGCCTAAAATTATTATTTCTACAAAAAGATGTGTTCTTGTCATCATGTCTATTTCATAGAAGAAACTTGATGTCTCTAAAAATATACTGGATTTATCTTACTTCTGAGTAAAGATAATATATTTTTGACACTTTTGTGTATAAAGAAAAGTAATGCAAGTCGACTTGATAAAAGGTTTTGTCGGTTTTTGTAAGAAAACATCACTTTAATATCACACAAAATATAAAGGTAACATTAAACCACACTAATTACCTCTTCTAATGGTTAGGCGAATTCTTTGTTGTTTGCCAATATAGTACATATCTATAAATTATAAATAGTAATTAATATGTGTTATAAAGTCGCAGTCTCACTTGCGCCATAAACCAAGAACAAACTCGGCGATTAATCATGTTTGCTAAAATATTCATATTATTAGTATGTATTTTGATTTTAAATCTTGATTGCAATTTTTTAATACATATTGTTAATAATGATTTCAGCTTTTAGTATGGTGTATAAGTTCATCTTTTGGGACTCCACAAGGTTGGGAAAATCAATTCGCACCTGATTACAATGAGCAGACGAAAAACATGGACTCCAAAATGATGCCGAAAGAGCCGTTTTGTAAAAATTGCATAATTGGTTTACCGGATGATTTGGCAATGAATGATGAAGAGTTACTCACGAACGAAGTTACTAAACGAGTGCACAAAGAAAAACATCCTTTTTATCACCTGCACCATAAATCATGTTCGTGCAGTCATGAAAAACGTCTGGTTGATTTGGGCAAGGATTATTTTCCAAGGTTGCATTATTTTACGTTTTATAAAATTATATTTAAATTGATTATATATTTCATTCAGATATATTTCTGATATGGTTTGTATCTCGGGTGGTTGCGGCCCTCACTTTGAATGTCGACCAAAACGTTTCAAGTTATGGGTAATGCGACGTCGCCAGGAAGATGAGGAAGCTGGAATTGAACCTGTCCCTAAAGAGTTACGAGAATTTTGGATTGGCGAAAGTATTGTTACTACAATTGATTGTGAATGTGCTTGATTTCAAAAATTGTAAAATTATAATGTCAGGCAGAAGATACTATTATAAAACAGCATAAACAAATTTAAAAAATGAAACATACTAAATTCATTGTTTGTAGATATACTAGAAATGAATACAAACTATTTTGGGTTTAAGAAAACTGCGAGGTGCAAGAACTTGTATTTTATTTTTATACGCAATAATCGTAAATAAAGTTTGAGCTTCATAAAATGTTTAAATTCCAAACAATTTCAAAAATTTGAAAATATTGCTGATAAATTAATGTCCGCTTCTGCTAAATAATTAAAAACGTTTTATTAGAACAATAAATAATTACAATACAAACAAAAATTATTTCTTAATTTACACACTAACTATTTGATAATTTACGTGAATTAACGTAATTTCGCCATTATATGATTAAAATACTAATTACAAAACGTTAAATTTCATTTTCGATGTTTGCACTTGAGTCTTTTGTAGCGCGCCTGTAGATCCTTACAAGATGGCGTCGTGAATGTCACAGACGTATCGCAGAATGCGCGTTTTTGAACATTCTTTTCCCTAGAGCGGCGCGTATGATGCGTTTCTTTCACGTTAACTTTGTAACGGCAGTCAAAATGAAGATCGTACACATCAAAATGTGAATGCTTAAAACATACAACATTAATTAATTACAATAGAAACAAACTATTAAAACCAGTTTTTACCCGTGTAGTTGCTGTTAATTTAGGTTGGGGCGTTTTGTTGTTTTTACACGTCCCCCACCAAGTGATATTGTAGCGAACGCTGCGACCGTTTGGTTTCCAAGTAAATCGTGCTTTGAGATCATTTTCGTCCTTGGACCAATACAACTTGTGCAATTGTAGGTTGTCTATTTTAAATAGTGCTACGTGTGTTGTATTTACAATATTTGGATGCGTTATATTAGTATAATTTGTGGTGTTGAGTACATAACCTGACTTTTCACCTCTTAATATGTCTTGCCCAAATTGTGTGATTGCTTGTACTTGAATGAAATACATTGAATTGGGTTCAAGGTCTTGTATTACATATTTATTTACATCCTGAAATAATACCATTAAAAAGAAATAAAAATAAATAATAAGTTTTATTTAACACTCACCCCAAGTACTGAATGTTGCAAAACTAATACTGAATCCAAAGCACTTACACCAAATAACCGTTTACTCCAGAAAACTTTATATTTAATTACTGGGGCATCTGATTGTGGCTTAATCCATTGTAACTCAACACAAAGGGTGCCATTTTGTTGTTGTAATGGACCAACAGTCACATTTGGTGCTTTAGGTGGCCTTGGCTCTAATAAAAATTAATAATTGTGTGTTTGGTTGCATATTCTACACTCCTAAATAACTTACCAATTTGTGCATTGTAAGTAATAGGTTGTGAAAAGCCTTGTGTTCCATTTTCATTAACAGAAGCAACACGAAACTGATACCAACGTCCAGGGCGAACAAAATTTCGTAATAAAACAGAACTCTTGCCTGTGCGTAGGTAGGTTGACCATTCTGCCAAGTTCAGCAGGTCAGTGTCGAACTGTCCATGCTGTTGGCGTTGTTCCAGGATGTAAAATATTGCCTGGTTGTTGAAAAGTGACGAAGGTTTCCATTTTATGTACAGAGATTTTTTCTTTCGTTGTTTTATATGTATATCAGATGGAATTGCCAGTAAACCTTAAAAGCGAAAAAATGCAAGAAAAAAAAGATTTAAACTGCAAAACAAGCAAAAAAAACACAAGAAGGAACAGAATAGTTCTATAAAAAGCTCGTTAGTAATTGCCTCTTTGGTGCGATAGTGGCTCACGAACATTCTTGTCCATGGTATCGCTGTTCGTCATGCTTATTTTCGCAATCGGCGACTTTTGCATCTTCACTTTGCTACCAGTTACCAGCGACATAGTAGTTATTCGCGCGTTCGACACGCTGCGTTTTGCCCCCTTTGCCATTCCAGACATCATACCATAAGCGTAACACAGTCTATCAAGACATGCGAGAAAATAATACAATAAAACTATTGTAAATTTTACGAAATATATCGCATGCAAGATTCCTAATCAGAATATGAAATAAGGAAATGCAAAAACTGCGTTGATAACTATCGTTTCACATTTAGCAATGTAAATTCAAAATCCAAACGTGAAATTTTACTGCAGGTGTCTAAAACTTTTGTTTTACAATATTTATGAATTCATTTAAAGTTGTTACATTTTTGCGTAAAATTAATTATATATCACTACTGGGTGAGCGCGTTTCTGTGGAATGCCTCTAATGAGAAACGATTTTTTCCGCATGAGTCCGGCTCGTTCCGCAATTAAATCGCGCGCGAGCCGGGATGCAAAAAGCGCGCAGACTCTGACCACCGGCTTTTTAATTAACCGCGCGGCGAGATAACTATGCGAAATAATTACGTAATCGCTTAATAATCGCACGCACTTGCCGCGCGCATCCCATACCGATTTTGTTTGCTTCCTCATTTCAAAGATGTTTACAAACACCAAAAAAAATTATGTAGAATATATCATATCCATATCATTCTTATTGAAGAAGTGTCCCGACAAGAGTATCATCTCTTACTTAATATCGAATGACAACCGCGTCCCCGCCGCCCATGAAGCTCTTGAAGTGCTTGTAGCGTTTTACATAACAAGCCACAAATGAAAAACGCCAGAAAACCAGCTTACAAAACTGACTTGCGACCGCAAGCAATCGGAAGTCTCCGAATGAAAGGCGAATTTTTGGTTGACCCGAAAAGAAAGTATCCTTCTTTAGTTTTTACTTGCGCCAAGCAAGCCATAGAAATTCATGAAACGAACGAAGTTTTTTTTGTTTGCTGATGTTGTATTGATGGACCACCTCGATTCGGAATTTAGAATTACTACCGTAATGCCCAGCGAATTTGTAAAAGCCCACCAACGTCTTCCAAATACCAATTATAATAATACCTGCATAAATTTATATTGTTCTTTTAACAATGTTGACCAACAGAAAAAAATTTAAAATTTGCTTATTTTATTAAATCCTTGAAATGTAAATATTTAACAGGAATGCGAAACTGTCCCTCCGTTTATTTGTGAAATTTAAATATCTATAAATTAGCTAATGAAACCTATATTTATAATAATAGTTCAGTCCGTGTCAATTATACTCAATGTCATGTTGATGAGTTACGCTGAGCTTCAATAAACATCTCGGCACGCTGTAAGTTTGATCTTCGACTTCTTTGCGTTCCTCTGATCTTGTTATGCGCGCATCTGCGCGAGTGCAGTGAGCAGCAGAGTAAATGGATTACTTAATAAATGCGATGAAAACTATAAATTACCTATTACGAAAGTAACATTTACGAGATTGCATCGGCGATATGATGATCTGATAGACTATCGCTATCCAAGTTTTGCTATAGCGCCGTTTGAGGCATTCCTAATTTAGTTTAACCAAAGAGAAGTATTTGATGATCGCATCATGTTGATGCGCAATCAATGCGTAATTTTATGCAAACAAATTAAGAATTTCTACATTGGCAGAAGATCATAATTTGCATAATAAAAAATAATAATTTTTATAAAATGTAGTATTATTAAATTAAAGTAAATCATATCTTCTATAATATAAAAATGAATCGTAAAATCTGTTGGTACGCGCATAACTCAACAACGCTTAAACAAATTTGGCCAATTCTTTTTTTAAATGTTTGTTAAAGTCCAAGGATGGATTTTACGGCAAGAAAAATTGGAATAATTGCCGAGAAAACCCTAAAAACAGTTGGCATTGAGATTCAATCATAGTTATAGTTCAATAGTTGAATCCGAGATGGCGCATTGAAGTGCATTATTAGCAATTTTTTATATAATTAATTTCTTTAAAATAAAATTTCGAATCTTATTGATAGTATTGACACATACTATGTCTAGAACAAGAGAGTAAAAATTAATTACATTTTATTAAACACTACCGGGACGAAGTTGCGGGCAAAAGTTAGTTTTTAATATACGTAAGTAAAATTAAGTATAGTTTATTAAAATATGATTATATAATTACCTGAAACATTTTGTAGGCTTTGTGCAGGTTGGCAGGTGCTTCCGCAATGATGCTTACAACACTTTTGTATTCCGGAACAGTCCGAATCTTTCCTACATTCTTTCAAACATGGTAAATAAAATGGCGCTGGTGAGTTGGTCGTATGATTACTATTGGAGTGGTCGTTGATTTGAATCAACTTCGGACAGGAACCAGGCTTCTCCCAATTTTTTGAAAAACATGTTTTCATGCACTGCAAAAATACACACAGCCTGTAATTCTTTTTCTTCTGAAGGTATACTAATGTGTGTTTGAGCCTATTATGTAAATACATAATTAAAATGAGTCACGCACCGCACATAAAAAGCAATGTGCGTTGAGCTCGAAACATTTCGGCAGCATTTATTATTATTGCCCAGCGCACTTCTAATCGCTGAATGTACAATTTTATGATTTTAACGACACCGCGCATCGCCGCACGAAATTGCTATTTCGTTTGCCCAGTAATTGTTTCTTCCCAATCGGGGTTAGTTTTCGTATAATTTACGGTCGTAAAATCCGACCGCTGGTAATTAGATCGCACCGATCGATGAGTGAACTCTCTTCCCGACATTGTGCGCGTATACAAACTGTCCAACACTTTAAAAACTTGAGATTACTTCACCGAAAAACAATTACAATCATATCACAATAGATGTAATTGATTTGTGCGCTAGTGCGCATGCGCAGTATAGTTTTATATCCTTGGCAGTTTACGACTATTTACATTCGGTCGATGCAGGAACAAATTGTATAATATTCAAATGGCATGCGTTGAGTGGTCGTGTTGTTGTGTTCGGTAGGCACGAAAGTTCGTTGAAATATTTATGACAGCTGAGCACGGTGGCGTTTAATGTTCGGGCCGTGCCGTGCGTCGAGGAGAAAACGCAAACTCGGACGTCCAAACGTTCACGAAACTACAAAAAATACATAACGAGCAAACAAACGCGTGCACATGCGATTCGCAACGTTTACGAATCGAATCGAGGCAAAGTGTAAGGAACACTCAATGAAAAATCAGGTAGCAACTAGCAGGTAGCAAAACTCTAGCTAGAAGAGTGTTTTCACCACGTCGCAAAGAAGCAAATCGATACACGCGCGATGGATGGATGCATTTACAAGTTGAACCTTGAAATTACGAAATTATCGACGACTCACTCATAGATTTTGCTAAGCACACGCATAACAGCTTGCCGCAAACGCTCAGATTGGTGATTTTTCGTCTCGAAGAACTAATTGCATTTTAACATGTTGGCAAACGTTTATATACCGGCAAGTGCAAAAGGATCGTAAGCAAAATGCTGAAATCGAAAGTAATGCGGAATTCACGCAGATGTTGTGCAGAAATCTCCGCGCGGTAAATGTAGATGACGCATTAAAAATTAAATATGCAGTTTAACAAGACTGAACGCCGCATTAAATTTGAATTTATTGTATCGCTACATGCGATTTATATTTAAATTTCCAATGAGTGTGGTTAACTCAGTGGGTTTTAAGCGCCTATGAATTATGCAACCCAAATAATAGTAATGTATGCAACTTAACTGACAATTTCCGTATTTTTTGAAAGAATTTCTTCAAAAATGTAAAAATCACGGCAAATCAAAATAAGTTGTGAAACTAATAACTCCCGTGGAATTTCGCAATTAATATCAACGCATTGCCGGCGCTGAAGAAGAGGCGCACACTGTTACCAGTTCTGGCTTAATTATTTTTATTACAAATAGACGAGCAGCAAACGCGCACGCTGCCATAGCAAAACGAAGGCGTTGAGTTTGCGCACGTACTCGCCGCATGCATGCTGCAAAAACCAAAAGGGGCCAAATAAAACAAAGCGCCATGTGCGCATTGCGATGAGTAAAAGTAACTACAACTATGCAATAAGAACACTGCAGCTATTGCTATGCGCGAAGAGAGAAAAAAGTTTAAAGACTTATTTAAAGAAAACGATCAAAAATATCCGCCAAAGACGAAAAACGAGTTGAATGCATGCAAATAAATACGAATTATATAAGAACAAATATATAGGGAGAATGCGAAGCAGTCGTGGAAGGCAAATAAGATCAAAGTAGCAATGTTGATAAAAAAATAAAGGCGCACGCAAAAAATAAATTAATAAGGTGCTGGAGATGAGCGGAATGCGCGCTCGATCATCGCGCTCATTTTGTACCCTCACGTGTTAACTGCTTTGCTTTGACTCGTACGCACTCTTACGTAAGCTCATCGAATTTGCATCGATGCATGGCGATCGAAATCAGCAATTAAAATCGAGATAATCGGGATGAACTTTTAAATGACAGGCGTGCACACACGGTTTGAATTTGGAATGTGCCAAATGGGTTGCAAACATTCAGGCGTTTAATTTTTTTATATTTTACTTATGTTATCAGCCTGTATTACTATATTTTTCTATATCAGTATTTATTTGTTAATTAAATTGAGTCTAATTAACGCCGATTCGAATTAAATATTTGGTTACATAAATTATTAATTTAATCGAGTGTGCGCTGTTTAGCTGAACGCTTAATTAATCAATTAAATATAAGAAACCGTACGACGGGCCACGCTTGACGTTTTACTAATTAAGGCTTTGATTTGTTAGTGATACAAATGGCTACATATGTAGACAAACTTATATTATATACAAATGATTAGAACATCCGGTTCTCTTAACTTAAAATATTGATGATGTTGAATTAAGTTTTTTAGGGGTTTTGATATTGTTTGTTTTGTGTGTTGCCTACTTGTGCTACGCCATTGCGAACATAACCACCTTTACCATAAAGAAGTTGTTATTTTCAGATGAGTAATTTGAAAGTTATTTCAAGTAGGAAGATTAAGTGAATACGTGCGAGCGTCCATCGGCGTTTGTCTCCGCCTGATTTAACCCGAGCACGAGCAGAGTTTAATAAAGGCATAATATGCAATAATACGAAAATTAATTACGTTTAATGCTGCTCGTCGGCCCCGCAAAAAACATCAGCTGCAGCGGTTAGAGGTTAGACTTGCCGATGCGGACGGGCCATTTACAATGTAATATTTATTGCCGACACGTTCGCTAATATTTCAGCCGGAATCATGCGTAAACGTTTTCATAAATTATTATAAACGATGCTCATAGATAAAAGTTGACAGCGTGCCTACCGAGCAGAAGAACCAAAGCCACAATCGGTACACACTCGCAGTGAAGCTTGTAAAGCTCGACAAAATAGTATAGTATGATGGTATAAGGATAAAATTACGCATAACAAGCATCGTTATTATAATGTGCGTGTGGCGATGCGGCATCTCAGCATATGATACCAGAAATAACCCTTTCAGAGAGTGTCTGATGACCTTTCAAGATCGTGAAGTATGAAGAAACTAATCAATGTCATCGAATTGATTGTTTGCACGATTTTCAAACAAATATTCATATTTCAGAGCGCAATCTGTGGGTAACTAGCACACACTTTTATACTAGATATGATCTTATCGCAAATTCATATAAACCACGCTAAATTTAGCGCTTTAATTCACTTTAATATGCATATTAACCGCTAATATCCTAATATACACTCATTGCCTTTACGCGAACTCATAAAACTGCTGAGAAGTAATATCCACAATAAATTTATTACCTCAATTATATCAATTACGTTAATTGACAGTATAATAATCAGCAAATTTTTCAATCAATCACTAGCATTAACCATCTTAAGTAGTTATAACTCATCAACTATTGTCAATTAGTATCACATAAGTGTCCCGATAGCCGATAATCACTCATATGCTTTAGTCTTTAGTGTTTCGCAGATTTTTGCGCAAAGATGTTTGTACCGTTTCGGTGCCTCTGGGACTATCGACTTCTTGCAGCTTCTTCATGGCTTGTTGCGTCGCAATTCCAGTGCGCGTCTTTATGACATCGTAACATCGTGGCCGGCAGTCCGGGCGAGATTTACTGCGTTTTAAAGCGCGTTTTAATCTCGTTGCGCGCCGACTAAGCTAAAGTCACCTTTTATCCTACATATTCCTTCATCCACACACATACAACATCATTTATATACAACCAATAAGAGGTGCAGAAGTTGAGCGAAGTTGAGTTGAGTTAAACTGACCGTTTTGACGTAATGCAAAATGTACCTACATAAAAATCAACCGATAGCAGAAAAACGCAGTAAATGCACGCTGAGACTTGTTCGAGGGGAAAAAACTCGTCTTTGCCATTTTTATACTACCTCGTGAAATTACTACTTGGAATCTAACAGAAGTTACTTTTGTGTACTTACGTGATTTTGTTGAATATTTTTCCAACATCTCGCCTCGCAAATTGTTTGCACTATGATGTCGTGCGTTTGCATCCACTTGCCGTCGTTTTTAAATAATTTCTTTTGTTGTAGATGCGGATTTGGTGATTTTTGTGGAGGTTGTTGTTGAAGTTTATTCGCGGTAGTCGTTGGCGGGCGCAGGAGCAGCAGGAGCACGCCTGCACACTGCACCAGCATCAACACTGACGCGCCGCGCATGCTGCTATGACTATACTACCACTGACTAGTAAGATCCGCATCCCGGTACTTACCTACTTTCCTCACCTATATTAACGGATTTAAATGTATCGCCCATTGGGGCCGGCCGCAAGACGCGGCCGCTACCACCTACCCGCCTACCACATCAACTACCAACAGGCATTACCTGTTATCTTTATATTAAAATTGTCCAGATTTGCCACGCACTAACTTAATATTCAAAAAATTTTAAATTTGAAATATACAATAAAGAAAATTTGAGGTTATTCTTATATATACATTATACCTAAATGCAAAAAAGTGGTTATTTGTAATTTTGTTTGTTTGTTACACTTTCACGCGGAAACTACTTATACTATAATTATAAAATTTTGTACAAATATTCTTCAGATATTGGATATTTTTTATTTAAAAAAATAATAATAATACGTTTTTCCAAACGCAACTTTTTATTGAAAGCTACACGGGCAAAAATGTCGTAAATTTATAATACTATAATTATTTTAAAATAAAATCACTCAAAAAATTATAATATTCCTTTTATTGATAAGAATTGTTAAGTGACTCTAGTAAATTTGCTAAAATTAATGTCGGTTCTTTGAATTTTTCGTATAATATGCAATTTACACTAACTTTGTGTATTTATAAATTGGATAATATTATATAATCATGGAAACAATGAAAATTCAAAATCTCCATTAGACATATCTATAATATCGTTTTTACTTTCTTTTCTTCGCTGGTGCAGCAGTGGTTGTAGATGCATCATCGCCGCCACCGCCACCGTTTCCACCCGCTGCGGGCGCTGCAGTCGTTGTGGTTGTTGTAGCCGCTGTGGTGGTCTCCATTTTCATAGTTGTCATAGATTCTTCGCTATCATCTTCACAAAATAAGTCACAGAATGCTTGCAAGAAGAAATCACTGGGATTGTCGTCACAATCTTCACAACAGTATCCAAACTATAAAATAAATTTAATAAAATTATTCCAAAATTAATTAAATTTGATTTAATGTAAATTTAAAGTGTACTTACACTATTGGCACTATGAAAACAAATCGTAATCACGGCAGTAATTAAAAAAAACCGGCAATAACTCATTGTTACACTGAATGTGAATTTTAATTAACAGACATCAATCCAAATGAACGGCTTAGACTTAATTGTCGTTAATTAGGAATAGGTTTATTTATATACTCTTTAAATATTAAAAAATGTACTTAAACTATTGAATATTATCGCTGATAATAGTTTATTGCTAATTTGTTGTTTAGTTCCTCTGCATTCATTGCGGCACGTTCGCAAAAGTCCTTGCGACTCTTCATGCATCTACATAAATTAAATCAATTTGTATATAACAAGAAACACTTCTATGAACAGAGGAAAAATTAAAACCGCATGAAAAACAAAGCAATCATCATAACCTTAAAATCTAAAGTAGCATACATGTATAATGTTCATTGTTCTACTAAACAACGAAACGTTTATGCTTTCGCCGGTTGTTATGTGCGGCATAATTAATTAAATTTCAATGGCTTTCAATGAACATTGTGACCTTTTATGATAAAGTGTGTTTGCGCGTAATTATTCACGCTGCTTTTATGAGTTTACACGTTTACGACATTTGGCAAAACGTGATACACTGGATTTTATCGTTGGTTTTAATTATCAGCATAATTTTATTTTAATTTTTTGTGATGTTTACATTTTTATTTCTTACGCATTGTAATGTAGGTGGTGAATTCAAGAAGAAGATTGAAAAAGAAAACAGCGCGCCGAGAACCCGCCCGAACCGTCTTAATCGATTGTTATTATGCCGGCAATAATATCAATCACAATGCTTTATCGACGCTTGGTATTGCTGTCATGTCGAAGAGCGAATTCATAGGTCGCCAATAGTCGTAAAAAAACTTTTATCTTGTCCGGCGCGTCGGTTCTTCATCTCTTCGTTTTAATATAATATGCGCTTTCGTTGTTTTCGCATTGTTTAGAGAAGTTATGTGGTCGTCGATGGGGCAGTCGAAAGTTTCGAGTCTCGTCAATATTTTAAAACGTGCTGATTTACGCCGACGGACGTTTATGACGAAAATCGCCACGACCACCAAAGACCAAATCGCATGAACCCGAGCGGGCGGCCTGCCATCTTCATAAACCTGTCACAAAACAAAAAAAACTCAAGAAAGAATCAAGCATGAATTTCAAACCAAAAAAAAAATCTACATCCGAAAACATTTCTAGAGCTACTGGTTAAAAAACAAATTTATGCATTTTTTGTTTCTAAAACGGTTGATTTATGCAAATTTATTTCTTAATTTTCGATGCAGGTATAAATTTGGTCGAAAAAAGCGCTCAAATTAATATCCAATCCATTCTAGTCTGATTCACGATTGATTCACAGAATAATCATCGAGATCAAAGTCAGAATCAAGCGCTAGCTACAACACAAATATTTCCGCACAAAAAACTCGCTTCCACTTGATTAGACGACCAGTCGTTATTCTTATCTCGCATCCTTGTTTCCACCTCAGCGATGTTTTCGTAATTGCGTATTCTTGTATAAAGCTGTTTTCTCGGTAAAAACAAACGACGACATGTGTTTCACGTGCGGCGAACACCGATTTGGAAAGACAGACATAACTTTAAAATAGATTTCGATTAGGAGGCCAAAGATTTATTTGACTGTGCTCATGATGGCGTATAAATTAAACCATTCACGCGGTGATGAATAATTTCCTATTCGGTGCGGTTGCGGTGGAGTTAATTAACATAATTTAGATTTTTTGATTTCTATCATGAATTCAAAAAGTAATTTCACTTAGTAGGCAACCCAATGTACAAATTCTTCAGGGATTTGGAAACAAATTATATAAACAGGAACATTTTTGTCGGAAACAAACAAGTTTTGCAGTAAATCTTAAAATGGAAGCACTAAAAGCAAAATATGAAAGTTTCGTATCAAAAATAAACGATATAAAAATAATACCAAGTGAAAAATACGATAAACTAAAAGCAGTATTAGAGTGTTATATAAACTTAACAAAAATACGTTTTAACATAGCATTTATAAAAGTATTAAATTCTTTACACATGATTTTCGAAATTTTCTGTTTGGAGGTTCCCAGCGTTCGACGTTATCATGGAATGCCTGGATTATACTTCATTTATGCAATTTTTATTATAATTTTATTTCTTATTAATTTAACTCTTAAACTAATTAATTTTATTTCATCCAAAACACTTAAAACCTGGGTATCAATTGTACTTGAAATAATAATCATGTTTATAACCAATGTTTTTTGTATTTTAGGAGTTGCTAATGCAATAATAACACATCGCAAAAGTCGTGTGAAACTTTATTTAACAATTCAGGAAATTGACGAATGTTTAAATCAAACATTTGGTATTAAATTTGACGACTCTTATTCATTGCCACTCATTATCACAATTCACGTGATGCTTGTGTTAAAAATAATCCTAAATTTTTATTTTTATGAAATCTTTTCTTTAGAATTTCAGGACTTTTTGATTGGATTGATAATTATACAAATCTACTACGTTTACGACATGTTATACATGAGATTTCTTAAATTGAATCAACAATTGAATAATTTGGATCAATATTTATCGTATCTTAATAAAAATTCTGTTTATAAAATGAAATTGATGGCAATGCAGACGTCAATTTTTAAATCTAATTTAGATATGTTATACTTTATGAAAAAGTATGACATCTTGTGTGATTTATTGATACTGTCACTAGAGATTTATAGCAAGTTCATGTGGTTATTGAGGATTCTATGCGTCGTAAATTTGTTGAAATATCTTGACGTGCAAGTTGGATTTATTGCTAGAGAAGAATGGAAACAATCAGCGTTGATGGCATCGTTGAGCGATTGTGTTTTATTTTTGGTAAGTTCTTTCCTCCATTCGGAAAGTATTTGTGTTTTGCATTCTCTCATGAATGTAAGGTCTTGATGTTGATGCTGATGATGATAACAGGTAGTCGCCTGCGTGATTGCGTCGAAATGTCACCTCGCAGCCGGCGAGCTGCCGGCGTGCGGGCGCATCGCAACAAAGTTGCAATCTTTATTGCGTACCGCCGACAATCTGCGCGCGAAGGAGGAAATGCAAGTATTTGTCGCATGCCTGCCGCTGCTGCGGGAGGGCATCAAGCAGCGTGCGGCGCAATTTGTGCAAGCGACGACCGCCGCCGACGTCGCCGCATTTTTCCACGTCCACGCAGACATTATGATCGATATTACGAGCGTGTCCGTTTCGTACGCCGTCATCATACTGCAATTTAATTAAATTAACTATCCGCTACAGAATTACATTACTTGACCATTACTTGATTGAATTTTTTTGTGGGAAATTTTAAGATGACCGATGATAACGATTTGCATATTAATTGACAATTGACGCAAACATTTTTCACTACTTTCGCTACCGACTTAATTATTGTAGGGTCGGTTGGTGAGGCGTTGCCATCACATTTATTAAATGTGCGCGCATAATAATATCGTAAATGGATCCGTGACCCTTGGTCGAAACTGTGAGCGTTGCAGATAAACCTTTTAACTTTTATGCTGATCAAAACATTTAAAAATTAATTATTTGTTTTCACTATAAATTAAGCTTGAAATTATAGGCATGTAAGTTGTGCGCGATATTTTAACGCCAATGTAATCATTTATTAGAGGAATGCATATTGACTTGTTAAACATTCAGATTCTCAAGGAAGATCCATGTATGGCTGTGCAATTTTTATAAAGTATATAGATGCGGCGGTATAATAACCAATATTTAATGTTATAATAATTAGGTTCGAGAGTAGGTATGTGATTTATTCTCGTAATTAAACGCTTCATTAACTTCACAACTAATACGCTTAATAACATTTCTGGTAGCATAAAGTTGCAAACATGAGAACCTTATTAATATCTTTTTAAACGTTTCACTGACAATTTTTATAATTTAGTATAATTTATATTAGGATTTTAAATTAAAATAAAATATATAATAATAGCTTTTAACAGCGACTTTGTCTGCGTTGATCTTAATATAAAAGCTTAATTAATTACTTTCTTGTTTGTATTATCCGCCAATAAGATTCTCTATTTACATTTAAAATTTTGAAAAATTCTTAAAATGCACTTGTGCTGCCTTGGCCTAAATTATATAACTACTAGTCTTTGCCCGCGACTTCGCCCCGGTTGTGTTTAATAAAAATATAATTCGTTTTTACTCTCTTGTTCTAGACATAGTATGTGTCAATTCTATCAATAAGATTTGCAATTTTATTTTAAAGAAATTAATTATATATAGAATTGCTAATAATGCACTTTATTTAACTATAACTATGATTGAATCTCAATGCCAACTTTTATCATATAGAAATAGGCTGTCCTTAGGGTTCCCGGAAGTTATTTAAATTTTTCTTGCAGTAAAAACCATCCTTGGACTTAAACAAACATTTTAAAAAAATAATTGAATAAATTGGTGTAGGCGTTGTTTGAGTTATGCGTTTACCAACAGATTTTGCAATTCATTTTTATATTATAAATAACTATAAATGATTATTTTCAACTAAAAGTACCTACTTTTCTGGGGCTTAACATCTTTCTACACTAAAAATTTCGGAAAATTGTTTCGGAAATTTTTGGGAGAAAATGTTACCAACAATAAGAATTTAGACTTTCTGTTATATAAAATTAATTGAATTTCCTAAAGATAATAGCATATTACCGAACGTCAATCAAATTAACATTATTAGAAAAGTTTACGATTTTATCTTTGGTACTCAAAGTAATGAATAAACTACTTTAATCAGATTATTGGCTCATAATCGAATAAATACCTTCAATTCGTTAACTGCCCACATCCTTTGCTATAAGTTTCTAACTTTAGTTTCTATATATAGGTGATATAAATAAATTTGAACTAGAACTTGTACGTGATGATAACAATTGATAAATGTTGTAATACACTCGCAATCTATACAAACAGAACAAGCGACTTTTACTTACAAATACGAAAATGAATATTGCGTGCCATTAGTAATTTCAAACGCCCTCTAAAACGCAACAATAATAACATGTAATTATTATGTATCCATTACATTTTTTCTGTATAAATATTTCATACAATTTTGTATGTATCTCTGTCTCACTCAATCAAAAATCCATTGCTCTACCGAATGCTTTCAGTCGTTTGACTGCACATGGTTGGTTAAGTTTAACATGGAATCAAAATCATAACAAATAATGACTAAATACGATAATCAATTACTGTCGGTACTATTAACCTGCTTTGCATTAAGTGCTCCGACTAATAAAAATTTTAAAATACTCAGTGCGTTTTATGGTTTTATTATAATAATATTCCTGATGACATGTCAAATCGGCATATTAATTCTAAAGTTTAACAATACTTATTTTAAATATACACCTACTATGACCGTTTTGGATGTTTTACAAAGCTCTATTTTGGTGTTGCATAACTGCGCAGCCATTTTGAAAGCTAACTATCATTGTGATGATGATGTGCAGTTAACTTTAAATCGAATCAAAGTTATTTTGAAAGCGGATACAGTGCATTCGTATAAATATCTGGAAATTGTTGCAGCGCAATTTGTTGTTGTGGTGTTACTTTTATTCTTGTTGCTAACGCCAATGCATCGAGAACTTGGAGTTTACAAATATTTGAGTGGAGTCTTTTTTGGGTTTAATATATGGTTGGAGATGTTGGTTGTAATGCAGATATTTTATACGAATCGATTGATTATGGATAATTTCCGACAATTAAATATTTGTATTGTTAAATTTGTATATAAAGACTCTATATTGACAGCTAGCAAGGATAAAGTGGACAAAGCAAAACACCAGCAGATTTGTACATATATAAAGTTGCATAGCACGTTGACAGACACAATGTCAATTACAAGTGGAAATTTTGGTGTTCAACTTAGTTTACTTTGTGTTTTGTTGATCATAGTCACCATTCAAGGGATAAATGTTGCTTTGAAAACTGCTACAAATTTATGCAATTATTATGATGAACATTTACATTTAATATCAGTTATTTTAGGGATAATTGTAATTATTCACATTGTAAGTAATATAACATCAATGATATCATTTAAACATGTTTATATTGTGTATTATTTATTGTTTTAGTTGGGTATCTGTGTTATTGTATTCTCTTGTTCGCATGTCAACGAAGAAGCTAAAAAATCAAGTTCAATATCTTCTAAGCTTTTAATTGAACTACAAACATTACAAGAAGAAGTTCCCTTGAAGAAGTTATTGCTTATCTTTATCAGTTATTGCAAGTGTTCGGATAATTTTTATTCAGTGCTTGGTTTTATTGATATCAATCATGAAACTATACTAATTTTATTAGAATGTTTTAGTTTGTATATTGTTTTAGTGCTCCAATTTCCGTAATAAAATTAATCAAATTTATTTAGTGCCGTCGCTGCATCACACACCGACGCCGGTCCCAAGCCCGGACAAAGAAGGAGGGTTGTAGGGTGAGGCCAGCGACCTACCCTACGTAAAACATCAGTGCTCATAGAACCAGACAAGGGCCTCGGTTACGGACAGATCAACGACGACAACCCAAGCAAAGTACACGGACAAAGAGAAGATTACAAAAACATAACCTTAAAATCGCCACATGGAACATAAAATCGCTCAACAGAAGAGACCAAGAAATGGAGCAAGAATTAAGAAACCACCACATTGATATCTGCGCACTTCAAGAAACTAAGAAAAAGGGAAAAGGTCAGGCAGTAGTTGGAGATTATCTACTAGCATACAGCGGTGTAGAGAGGAACGAGCGAGCAAAAAAAGGAGTCGCAATCATGTTTCACAAAAAGTTAGTAGATCACATTATAGACATCACGTACGTTTCAGCCAGAATAATACACGCAAAACTGCTGCTAGACAGGAAACGCACCAACATTATAAGTATTTACGCTCCAGAAAACTGCAGACCCCAAGACGTAAGAGAAGAATTCTTTAACTCACTGCAACATGTTTTAGACAGCCATAAGAACGAAGCGACTATCATCCTAGGAGACTTTAACTCAAGGATTGGCAACAGAATCATACCCGGAGTTAAGCAGAGATTCAACGAGGAAACAGAAAACGAAAATGGAACGCTGATGACTAACCTATGCACAATCAACGAACTACGAATAAATAACACATATTACGAACACAAACAACAACACAAACACACGTATTGTAACTCAAGGGGACACACATCAACAATCGACTTCATTGTGACAAACCGAGTAATTCCACCAACCAGCATATTAGATGTAAGAAACTTAACCTCGGCAGACATAGGAAGCGATCATGCCCTCGTGATTGGGAAGCTGAGACTAATATCCCTCCAAAAGAAACAAGCAAAACATGCGAAGAGCGCACAAAAATAAAAACAGAAGGACTAGCTGACCAAACAACCAGAGAACTATATGCTAACAGACTGAAGGAGAAAGTTACAAACAACAACATACAAGAAGGAGATAACGTTGATACGGCATGGGAAAGGCTGAAAAGCAACATACAACAGGCTGCCGAAGAAGCGCTAGGCAGGAAGATCATCAAGAAACCGAATCCTTTTGCTAAGAGAACTCCATGGTTCACCGAGGAAATCAAAATGAAATGCAAGGAAAAAAAGCAGGCACACATTCAACACCTCACGCAAAGAACGCAAGAATCATACGAAAGTTACAAACAAATCCGCAGAGAAACGCACGAGTTAGTACGGAAGACGAAATCCGAACACTGGAGGATCTTCTCAAAACAACTAGAACATGACTTCTATGGAACCCAAAAGACAGTATGGAAGACCATAAGAAACCAGAGAAAAGAGCTCACAGAACTGGTACAAGCAAAGGGAATAGACAAAGAGACCTGGATAAACTACATCAAACATCTATACCGGGACACAAACCAGGAGAAACCTAATATCTCAGTCAACATACAACCTGATGAACCAACCATAGTAAGCATATCTGAGGTGGAAACAGAACTCGCTAAACTCAGAAACAGAAAAGCCAGTGGCCCGGACGGAATACCCAATGACCTCCTGAAATACGGCGAAGAAGTGCTCGCGGCCGAAATTACGAAACTTATCAACATCATCCTGAAGCATCAGAGAGTACCAACTGAATGGAAATTGAGCACACTAATAATGATGTTTAAGAAAGGAGATAAGCAAGAACCATCCAACTATCGAGGAATAGCTCTGCTAAACACCACCCTGAAACTAACAACTCGATTACTAGCGAACAAGATATTAGCACACACCACACTATCAGACGAACAACAGGGTTTCAGGAAAGGAAGGTCCTGTAACGACGCAATATTCATAATAAGACAGGTGAAGGAAAAAGCCGTGGAGTGGAACAAACCGGCTTTTCTTTCCTTCGTGGACCTAAGGAAAGCGTTTGACAGAGTGCAGCTCCAAGACATAACCAGCATACTCCGAAAAGAAACATCGCATCTGATATCATCAATACTATAAGGGACATCTACAACAACAACGAACTGCAACTAGCAATAGCCGAACAACGCACAGACCCCATAAAAGTAGGAACAGGGGTAAGACAAGGCGATTCCCTAAGCCCCCTGCTATTCAACTTCATCATGGAAGAGATAATTGCAAGAGTCCGACGCTGTAAAGGATACCAGATGGGGGGGAAAGAGCTGAAAGTTGTGTGCTACGCGGACGATGCCGTGCTAATTTCCGATAGCGAAGACAACCTACAACGCATGATTCACCAGTTTAACATTGCCAGCAAAGCCCTCAACATGGAGATAGCAACAGAAAAAACCAAATGCATGGTCATCGCACCACATCCAATAAGATGCAAACTTGAAGTCGATGGACAAATCGTACAACAAGTGAGCGAGTTCCGATATCTTGGTATAAACATATCCAGCAGTGGAGGAGTGGAAAAAGAAGTAGCAGAGCAAGTTGAAAAGGGCCTGAGAATAGCAGGATGCCTAAGGAACACGATTTGGGACAACAAACATCTAAGAACAGAGACGAAAGTTTCCATCTACAAGGCAGTAGTCAGGCCCATATTTACATACTCGGCAGAAACGCGTGCAGAGACGACAACCACACAGAGATTGCTCACCACCGCGGAAATGAGGACACTAAGAAACATAGATGGCAAAACACTGCTCGACCGGATAAAGAACGAAGACATCAGAAGAGCGTGCAACAACATAGAAGACATAACACAATGGTGCAAAAGACGCAAAATCGAGTGGAACGAACACATAGAACGGATGGACGAAACCAGAATAGTCCGAATAGCCAGGGACAAATCGCCAAGGGAAAGCGATCCCTGGGAAGACCCCGAAAGAGATGGAGCGACCACCTAAACCCTGTCTGAAGTAGGAACAGGCAATATGCCTACAAAAGAAGAAGAAGAAGAAGAAGAAATTTATTTAGTGATGAATTTCATGTTTGTATACAACCCGATTAAATTCAACAATCACAGCAATAAAACTGGATATTCCAATAAAAGATCCATAAATAAATTTGCGTTTCAAGTGAACGAATCCTGCGTGAAATTGTGGTTTGTTGTTGGAAATATGATACCATAATGATATTAATTCACTCAATACCAGTTGCTCGGCTAAAGATTCCTGTTGATCCGACATGACTAAGATTTGTTTATAGATGCTATTTGCAAATTCTGTTACTTCTTCAATTACTTTATCACACGATAATATCATCCATGTTTGTAAAGCCTACAAAATATATTTTAGATAATATTTACTTAGAATACTTCATGAATTTGATACATAAAAGTATCCTGCTGTAAAAATCTTTAAACAAAGCATCCAGACATTATTCGCTGCATGATTTTGTGGATATTGAACAAGAAAGTTCATCGTTTCGATCAATTCGAATAAAACTGCTCCCATGACGAATAAAAGCGGCCATCCAAATATAAGATTGTAGTAATAACATAGTAAGTAGATATCTTTGTATTTATGGGATGCTACAATGACATTGTCTACATCTTTGACGTTTGCTTTGGTGTTGAGGGCAGTTTTAGTCCATCCCGTCACTGTGAATAATCCCTGGTTGCTCTCTCGCATTTCCGCCACAGGTAACACAAGAAAACTGTTCATTTGATCAAACAATGTTTTCATAATAAATGTAATCAATTTTTTGATTTGTTTCATTGCAAAAATGGTGTAGAGAATTTGTGATGTGACACAGTAATATTGTACGTACTTGAAGAAATAGTAAAAAATTGCATTCTTGTTGAACTTGAACAATGTAACATAAATATCCAGAGCTATCATTGCAATAAATATGCAGTGGCAGAAAATTATAATGATGAAGTCTTTGCAATAGTAATTATTTTGTGCTGTGACTTGTTTTGCGCTGGCGTTTGTTTCACTTGTTTCAGCAGATCTTTCCCTCTCTTGGTTTTGGTTAGTGTTAAAATCCACTCTTGCATGCAACAAAATTAATTTGTTCATGTATTTGTTTCCAATGTAGTAGCACAGCATACAATTAATAATGTTACAACCGCAGAGAGAAATGTTAGCAAAAGTATCTGCTATTAACATGGAGAATTCCATTTTTAAGATGGCGCATCTGGCGTATGTTGAGAAAATAAACTGCGCTACCACCAGACTCATCGCCAAGAACACGTAGAAAATGTGCTTGCTCCCTGTTTTCAAACTGAGAATTTTAAAATTGTAGGGTGGATAACAATTCGTGTATGAACAAATTTGGTACAGAAGTTTCAAAGGAGTCGTCGTCGCCATGATGGCAATACATTTGTTCACTAATTTGAATTTGAATATGTACAAAAAGAAAATGAAACTAGTATCAATACTAAACGAGAATAATAATCTAAGTGAATATGGATCGGTGGTGGGGTAGGTGGTAATACTGGGTAGGTAGTCACGCAATGTTTTTATTGTCCACAAGTGTTCGATATTCTACTCTGTGATATCTAATGAAATAGAGCAATCGGTTTATGGCGTTTTTACTTGAACAAAGCACATGTTGTAATAGTTAGCCATGACTTTGGAAATTTTCAATGTCTAATTAAAATACTCTGGATGTATTTAATTCCCCTTTAAAGTAGATCCCTTGGAAATAGCTTTAAAATTACATTTTAATACATGTCAATTATGTGCTTATGTGCTAATTTTCCCCATTTATCACCATATTTAGTCATGTATTGTTTATTTATAAATGTGAGTTTAAATTGTCATTAACAAAATTTTACTAAAATAAATTATTCAAAATCATGTTTTCTTAAAGAATCCGTAAAAAATGTAATCATTTTAATGCTTCATTATATGCATAAAAAATTATAGAGATAATGAACATTCCAGTTATTGGCATTTTTTTTGAAAACTATTAATGTTAAAGAAAAAATGTTTTCAAATTCGTATAGAGGAAGGAATTAATTTTCTTTAAATTTTCACCAGAATTTTGTAATATATTGGGGCTAACTTGAAATCTTGCATCGTATTGATATTCTCTATCGATTAGCATTTTTCATTTTTTTTTATTACTTTCATTACTTTCAGTGTTGAATACGTAATCCATTTTTGTATAGTTTAAAAATATTTATTTATTAAAACTTATACGTGATTTTTGTGGATTTACTGTTATATATTGAGCTGACATGTTTCGCCCTGAGGGCATCTTCATAAACTGAATTTGTTTTGTGTATTAGGGGGTGTTCTGTGTGTTAAGTGTATATGTTATTGAGTGTTATCGTGTGTTGTGGGTATGTGGAGTTTGTTAAGTGGCTTAAAAATTTTCATTTTATTCTGGCTTAAAAAATATTTTTGACCCCGAAAATTGTCATTTTGTAGATTATTCAATAAAAAATGGCAGAATATTAATTATTAACTAGGAATTATTAATGGAAGGTTCTTTTTGGCTCGCCATTATTAGTTTTTAACATAATAAACTTAAAAGGCCTACACAAAAACTGCTTCAGATCCTTGATCCTTAAAGGATTCTATATGTGTTAGCACAGTTATAACCTAAATTTATTTTAAGCAAAAAATGAATTTTCAAGGTCCAATAGTCAATTGTTGATTTACTTTTTTTGGTACTTCCTGAAATTGGAAAGGGTTATGAGACATAACATAACATACAACATTCATAATTAGCCAATTTATAAATGATATTTACGAAATTAGGTTATTAATTGCATGTATAGAAAAAATTTGAACAAAAGAAATAAAACGTCAAACAACTTTTAAAAACAAGTATATTCTTATTCAACGAACAATAATAATTATTCATATACATTTTCTTAATATTTTATATGTTCTTATTTGTGTTTAGTTGCGTTATCTCTCAAATAGTTTCTCCGCGCACTTCAGATACGCCTGTGTGTGGATATCTGTTAATCGCTCGCTAGTTTTAGTCGCTCAACAAATAACGCAAAGCTAAAAGTTGATAATTAATTCATCATTAATCGTAGATAATAGTTTCTGTCAGTTTCAACGCTTTAACAACATCGTATATAATCAAATATATTCTCATTCATTTGCTGTTACCAACAGTTAAAGCTGCTTCTCGCATGCATTGATCTTTTTCATACATAAAATCGAACAATCTAGCATTATAACGAACGAACAAAAGAACACAATGATTGTAAACAAAGTCACAAGCGCGTCGTTTCGTCATTCACATTCGAAATCAGAAACACTCACTTAGATGTATCGTAATTATATAGAAATCGAACAATTTATCGAGAAAGACGTTTAGAAGAAGATTCAAGAAGTCTAACTAACTTTTTTCTCATCATAGTAAAGTCAACTAAAACTAATCGGAATGTTATAAAGTCATTATTATATATCATCATATTATCATATCATCATGTTTATCATATTAGTTATTCCATAGTTTAGACTAGTATGTACAGTATTATCATGTGTTTTATCATTTTTCACAATAAAATCTTAACGGCTACTTGCATTATATTTCATGCGTCTTGCTGCGGTTAATATTATGTTTAAATTATTAATTCGACAGGCGGACAAATCTCACTCGTCGTTTTTCATTTTTTTTTTTTGGTTTTGAATATCTCATCATTAAAGTTAGATATAATATTGTGTTGTTTAACAAAGTGACTGTTTCCCATCGCCCACGAGCAAGCACATTTATATATGCGATGCTAAAACGTTAGAAATTTGTTTCTTTATAGCATTTTTGTTTTGTTTTGTTCCCACTCCTTTTATTCGGTTTGTTAGTTTGCGGTTTTGCTATTTGTCATCACTTAGTTAACATTAATCAAGAACATATTAATCATTTTCATCCCTATTTTGTACAGTGGTAATATTATTCTTGTGACGTAAACAAATTATTAAAATACTCACACTGATACCCGTTTCAAGAATGATAAACTAGATTTGACAAATAAAACAAAACGTGACTTTACATTCAATACCGTCATTGCTAGTTTATCAAAGCACCTGATAAATCTTTTTGTCATCCCTGATTCCGTTTCAGAAAACAGCGCAATAACAAAATCAAATAATAAATTCGTCGAGATTGCTTGTAATTCTTAATAAACTCATAATATTAGACATTAAATATGGCGCACAAGTAAAATTTATGTTCATTCTAATTATAATTGTTTAGATAACATTGTTTATAATATGTAGTTTTAATCATTATGTTTCACTAACCGTTTGTGTTTCACAATATATTTACTTATCGACATCAAGCCCGATAAGTTTTAAAATAGGTAATAAACAAATTATAATTCCATTTTTTTTAGGTAACTTCGTGTGGTAATAGATATAATTATTAATATTCTAATAACAAATATATGTATACGTTTCACATTTGATCATTTTCGATCTAATAATTACACGTGTCTCGTCGTGTCTTCGGTAAGTACATTAATTAATCTTTGGCAATCACTTGTAGATAATAACTATAGTTTGCTATGTACTTTCTCTTGAGGAAGACTAACAATAGTTGCACGACAAATGAACAACATCAAAGAACAACCAAACAACTTAAACAATCCGTTCTGCTTGTGTGTTATCTTTTTAAAACATTTACACATTGATTGATATTTATAGTTGCAAGTGACATTTAATGTATGTAATTATATCGTAACATTTTCCTGCTTGTTGCATTTGTTGGAAACTATATTTGTTTGCTAACTAAGCTACACAAAATACAACAGTTTTGATAAGTTGATATAGTAAAATAGTTTCATTTTTGTTGATATGCACATATTGTACTGATCAATTGTGTGAAATCAGGTTCCAGCTTTTGAAAGGCATACACAAAATATCAGACTTCCTGACGAATTTTAAATCCCATCCTTTACTCACAATTATAGTTTAAGAAGTTCAACGTTAGTATGAAAACTTTATAAAGACTTTGATTGATTTAGAATTTAAAACAAGAAAACGAAACACTTTGCTTATTGTCTCCCAAAATACTCATTTAGCATTTTATGTTAGTAGTAGGACACGTTGATTTTCACTTCTATGTACAAAATATGTTTGAAATCAATTTGAAGATACTTGATAACAAAAAGAATTTTGTACACAATGCAGGAGTGAGAATTTATTATGTTTATAGTTTTTGCATGATTATAAATCTGCAAGTTTACGCATCAATACAGCTGCGTATTATTTTCTTAGGTATTAATTTAATCTTTTTCATGATTTCGAACGTCTTCACTATGGTTCAACTATGTTGCCTGCCTAAACTGCTTCTAATATCTAGATGCTCATTTTTCTCATTTGCTACTCGTAAATGCTTAAACTCTAGTCAGATATTTATGTGTATGTACGTAGTAAACAAATATGTACAAATATATCATTATTTATTAGTTCTTTCAGAAATGTTGCATTGTTCTTTATTCAATTTTCAAATTTCGCTTTTATCTGGGTAAAGGGTAAACAAATGCCATCGTTTGGCGTCCTAATGTCCAGATATGTGTGTTAATTGTTTCAATTTCTAGATGGAATCTTTGATTCAGCGTTCGTTCATCAATATTCAGTAGTGTGGTCTTTTCAGATATTTAGATAGTTTTATGCTTAGTGTCCATTAATAATATTTCTATGCGTTAACAAGGCTTCATTTCATGTTTCTGCTACAGTTTTAAATACGTGTGTAATCCAAGTCATGTTGCTACTATTTCGATACTCATGTATTATTTGTATCATTATTCATTATTTAAATAGACTAAATAAACATGTCGTCTTAGTAATACATTTAATTCTTAACAGGTAATCTTAATACAAAGAATATACTCTCGTCAGTGTGATAATGAACGTTCTGCGCCCACTGATTTAATTTCCATTTTGTGTTTCTGCAATTGCAACATGCCGTTCGCTACAATATCAACGTCTAAAGATCTTCAAAGTTAAAACTATATTATTATAAGATTCAATAATATTTAGTAAACTGGTAGACCTAATCTCAATTTTATAAATTAGTGCATAAACCATGTGCAGTTTAAACTAAACGATAGTTTACCCAACTAGGAAACTCAGGAAGATTATGTTTTTTCACCATTTCGTTCATTTTTATATATCACAATTCGCATTTAAGTACGTCATAGTTTGCTACAGCATGCGCGTGCGTCGCCATGATCTACATTTTACATTATGATTAGTAAATTTTATGTTTTTGTATTGACTACGGAATAAAGTCTCTATCGGTGCTGGGTATAATTAACAGGTTTGACTCCGTCAAAATGGCGCCCCCGCCCGGAACGACTTCAAAATGGCGCGACATACTGTACAATAACAAGTGTGCGTGTTTGAACGCTTCACAACTGATACCACTTCTTCTCCTTGTATTTGAGCATCAGTTCGTGGGCGCCGGACGAGAAGGCCTGGGCCTCGTTTGCCATTCGCTCGGCGCTATCTTCCAGCTGCCCCAGTTTTTGACCACGCTCTACCATGAGGCGATGCGCGTTACTAATCTCGTTAGTGGAACGATTTACTTGTTGGTTCATTTCCGCTAGTGCCCCCGGGATGTGTTTTGCCACGTGCTTCGCGGCTTTACCACTATTTTCACCAACTATAAACAAAGAACTAACTAAATACCGCCATCGCAAGTCTATTCATAAACTTACATAATTCTTCTCGGTCCAAAGGTCGCACACCTCCTCCAAATAGTCCTTTAAAGAAACTCTCTTTAGGTGGTTCGGGCATATCGATAACCAGGAATAGCTCTCCCACCATTTCACCAATAGTATTGCTACAAATTCAATATATTAATGAAGAACAGAAAAAATGTGTCATTAACCTTACCAAAACTCGGCATCCACCGTGTATTTTTGAAGCTCAGATGGTGAACATAAGTATAAACCGTGTCCTCGATTACTGAAGCAGAATGTCCTCGAAATCCTACAAAACGGTTTCACTTAAACACTGGTAAATATACCAAAAACACAGTACACCTATAGATTTTTTATACAATGATGACGACAACTTAACATAGACATCTAAATCGACAACAAATACAACAATGTCATGCATTTCGTAAATTTATGATCTTTTTTCTCTTGCTTAAAATTTGTATAATGCGCCGCCATGCAAGAAACTCGTGTTGTTCTAATTGTAGCTGGAAAGTTTTGGTGCGAAAGTTCAAAATTGAAAAACAAGACGGAAGCCAATTGTGTGATCTAGGTATCATCGTATTTTTTAGTAAAATCGTTGAAAATGAAATATTTCGTGAAGAGCAGGTGAGTGGCGAGTGCGTCCAGAGATAGTATACGATATCGAATACCTGCTAGTGATCGTCGCATATTAGTTAATTACCTACGGCATAATGCAAATGCGATTTGTACCTACGAGAACGCAAATATCACAAAACAAATTCGCACACACAGAAAACAAAAGCGTCACGCCGACGATGCTGCTGCTGATTCTTTTTTGAAATGTTGAAATCGCTACGACCACAACTGTGTGACACGCTCAATAATTAATAAGCCCAAAATTCTAGGCGCACAATCAATAAATATTGGCTATCATACCATAGCATCATAATAATCTTATCGTCGCCAATACATAAACAAAATCGAACCAACCAATCTACCATAAAAAATAAGAACAATGGGGGACAAGTACAGTATTACATTATACAATGGACGATAAAATTGGAAGCAAAAAGTCGATACTTGATTAAAAATCGTAAAATTCAAAACAAGAGTCGGGCCACCCAAAGCTGTCACGTTAAAAAAACATGTTCGGCTTAATTTAAATGTGATTAACTTCAGATGGCACGACTATACTTCAAAATATGAAAAAATCTTATTACACGGTTTTTGGGTTCGTTCATGCCACAATTACTCGACAAACAAATCCCACTGATTAACAAAGGCATAAACCAACAAAAATCATTTAAAAAGTTACGAGACATTAATAAAAAAACGATTAATTTAAATTTAATAGAACACGGATTCGACATCGGATCGTTTTCTCTTTATATATAGATATTTTTCTGATAGTGGGTATTGCTTTTTGTGTATGGACTTACTGGTTCGTATCCTCGTTTACTATGAGTTGTTGTCCCCATATGGATAACATTGGGTCTACAATGCCTTTCTTAGATTGTGTCTGGAAGCTAGCACAACAAGAGCATACAAATTGCATAAAATATTGCTTGTCAATGGATTGACGAACACTATTTTCGTGTGTTAAAAATATTCTTTTAGCAGTCTCGCTAGAAACTGTGTTTAATCACGTTTTAAATGTGAGTTGGTAGTGTGGTTTCGTTTAATCTATTCGGTTTTAATCTGTTTTAGGTGATGATGCTTGTGGTTAACGTACCAAGAATACCAATCGAATATAAACTGCAAATATAACTTCAAATATGACAACTATGTATCAACATATTGCAAATAGAGAATTAAAAATGCCAATCATTAAAGAAATCAACATCTACGCTTCAACTGGTCGCCAAAAATTAATTTTCATCGTAAATACATAGAAAATGTTCAAAATTCGCAGAGCAAAAATAACACTCAGATGGTTGAATAAAAGTCGTGGGTTCGATGGCGATCATGATGATTCCTCGATGGAGTTGGCGTCCTGCATGCAATTATCGTCGCTAATCAAGTAAGGTGTTTGACTTGATGGTGTGATCAGAGTGAGAGTGAAGATTCAAGGAAAACTCAAAATGCTCGTAAAAGAGAGGTAAAATCGAAAATTGAGTGCAGCGCAGCTATAGATCGTGGAACTCGAATGAATCAAAAGCAAAGTGAAACAAGAAACACCTTACCTGAGCTCGGAGAGTGGCAGGAAGTCCACGTCAATTAGAGGTCTTAGACTAGGAAGGCTGTACACTTGCAGATGGCCGGTGGAGACATAGCACAACAGACAAACCGAATCACGCATGGTGACGGTTTCAGCTTTGACGACAAAATCAGAATCAGCAATCTGTTGCCGATAGTTGCAGATCTGTGATGGTAGGCCCACAACCCGAGCCTGCTTCTCGCTGACAATAACCAGATACTGTTTGTCACAATTTTCTCGATTGTTCTCGCCGAGCGTGGGACTCATGCGATTGGAGTTGCGACTGGCCGACGATGGACGCGATCTGCTCTTCTCATAACTTGAAGGGATCAGGTCGCCGCTCGCATCCAAGAATGAGAGCATTCGGATGGCGCCTTTCAAACGGAAGATGGTCACACCAACAAGGCTAACCACCACCGGCTGAGAGGATCTACTATCTGGGTCTGGAGGTGATATCAGCACGGTTAGTACTGAACCCAGACTGGTACCAACCCACAGTGTGGGTGAAAGATAACTGTGATCTATCAAAACAAAGGAGAATCCAAGAATTAATTAAAATGTTATAAAACATGAGTCTTAAGTACTCACCATTTCTTTTGGCGTAAGTATCAGCAAAGGCCAAACATTGGATGGCTTCAGAAGTGATGTTCTCCAAGGAGCTCATCGAGCTGGAGCGCGAGCGCGAAAAGGAACTGTCGAGTTTATCTACCCGGCCCATAAAAACAAAACAGATTAATATACGCAGTCGTCACTTGGGGCTTATCTTAAGAATAGTTAGATCTAGTTGTACTATAAGATTGAGGTTCTACCGAAAATGCGCGCTTTGCGCTTTACAAATTTGATCAAAAGCATGCGCCGACGAAAGCACAATTTTTACAAAATCGATAATTTCTTACAAAATTTAAATATATTAAAACAATTATATATTAAATTATGTGAAAAAGAAAGAACCTCAAAAATTAAATTACAAGTAAAAACTAAGCTGATAAATTTAACTAAATGCAAGTTACTATTGATCATAAAAGACAGGATAGGGCAATATAAAAATTGTTACATATATGAAATATTTTGCCTTACCCTGAATTCGTCTAATGAAAAATAAATATACGCTGCGAAAATATTCCATACAATATACTCATATGAACAAAATTTTATTCACATTTCAAAGAAATGCTCATAAAATATCAATCATGCGTATATACATTCTCAATTATTGAAGCAGTAGCAATAGCTCCATTAGCAAACTTCATAAATATCAAAATTTTCCAATGAATGCAATAATTAACACAATAATTGGTACTGAAAATGTAAAATTAACTGTCGGATGCAAGTGCAGAATGCAATACTCCAACCATTCAAATATTAACCACGTATAATTAATATTTCTGATTAATTGTTTTGCAATGGCTAGAATATGGCATCAAAATGTTAGTCACATTCACATTCATATAACTAATGTAATGCGCATGCAGTTATTTTTAGTTTTGTTTTGTGAGAAGTAAAGTACATCAACCAAGGTAACATCAAACAAATCCAAAAAACGGAATTTAGTGGAAGAAACACAAAATGGCGTTGGTGGCAAGAAAGAAAACATCAAACACATCAAACAGAACTTTCGAGTTGTCTGCGCTGGCGACAAAGATAAACAACAAAATATCAAAGTAATAACAAAAAACGCAACAAAGTTCCGGACAAAGTACACAACACACACAAATACAGAGGGGCTGGCGGTAAATCAGTGTCGGAATATTTCGCATGGATTTTGTAAACATTTTTCATCTTGCTCTTCAAAGCGTTTTATACATTCAAAATGGGTTAAAAATGGACAACTTGGCAAACGTGTCAAATCCAAAATGTCAATCAAATCCAACTATGGTAAATATAATATCAATGGTAATATCAAATGAACAAGCATCAATTATTTAAGAGTTCATTTAAGAGGGAGCAAAAGGTTACATTTAGTTTTGTATTTTTCGTAAGAAAATAAAACTTCAACGGTATTACAGGTCAACAAATTGAATATGAAGTGTTATTTTCTTTTGCGAAAAATACGAATTTTAGTCAATCGTTATCATAAAGTGAACAATCAGAACAGCAAGAAAAGTTTTGGATAGTACATCAGTCACCTTTGAAATGTGAAAGAAAACATGAGAAACCCAAGAAGAAAATGTCTAAACGGAAATAAACGTGACGACAAGTTCGGCCTGCTTATGCCGAACATACAAACGAAGAACGACGCAACACAGGAAGAAGACGAACAAACAAATCGGTGAAAGAATCGCAGCTTAAATTCAACAATAAATCTAAATTTATGCATGCAGAATATGTCGCTAAAATCATCTGAAAAACCATAAAAGAATCGTCGAGTTCTTCAGCGTGATGTGATCAGAATGCCATCTAAATAAATTATCGAAAATAATCTAAGATGTGAGTTTGAGAAGCATAGATAATTCGTTTCTAAAAATTGTTTTTTGTGACACCTAGAATAGAAGTAGTATTATACAGCGTGTCCGAAGACGTGCCATTTTTATTTAGTTTTAGGTGATTATTGTTCATTTGAATGCACACTACTGGTGGTATCAGTGAATTTCGTCAATCTTCGTGAAACTCGTGAAAGTCAAAACCAAAACATTCGTGGTACAGTGAGTGAGAGAGAGAGAGATAGAAATTGTGCAAACTACTAGGTGTGGCCTGAATCGGATGCAAATGCAGAAAAACCATCGATTCATTTACAAACAAAAAACAACTTAAAATGATAAAATTAATTATCTGTAAATATCTGCCTGAAAGATTAGTCTATTGCTATTGCTTTAAAATTTCCAAATAAATTATTTGTTTTTATATCATAAAAGTTAAAATCTCGTCTTTGTGAGATGATGATGATCATGAATCGGGTTATGTCGATATAAAAACAAACATGGCGTCGAATGTAAAAGAAGCAGATTTATTTGGAGGGTTGAATAGGGTTTTTGGGTGACTTGTGTACTACCAAAACTGCAATACTGTCGTGTGGCGACGAGCAGCTGCTGCTGTCTCTGATTGGCGAGCGTCGTGCACGAGCCGCCGACGCCGCCGCCACCGGCGTGCAGCGCCGGCCGGACGATCGGATCGACGACCGCGAACTCCTCCGAGTAGCTGGCCGTCGAGAGGCACTTGTGTAGTTTGCGAGTACCTTGCGAGCGCGAGCGGCGCGGCGGGTCGGGTCGGGAGCGAGTCCCGCCGCCGCCGCCCAGCTGACCGCCCATGCCGCCGCTGCCGATGCTGCCTCCACCGCCGCCACTCTGACAGCCGCCGCCGGACGCCGGGCTGCACACGCCGTTTATCTACAGGGGCCAATCAGACAACACACCATACAGACACGGCCGCGCCGACAGAGCAACACAACACATCAGAACACATCAGAAGAACAAAGGGTTACGAAGGGGGGTGGGCGATGCTTTCCGGTGTCCACTTTCTCTTGTATCTATGACACACGTGTGAGTGTGTGTGCGGTGGCTACAAGACGAATGCAAGCAGAGCGCCAGATCTACTACGTTGTTGTCAGTTTTTACAAGTTTGCGGTGTGAGCTACTGTTATTTCAAGCCGCCATGTTGTACATTCGAATAGCACACCACTCATAACCTCAAGAATCAAACAAAAGCTACATACTGACTTATAAAGTACAGAGATTTGAGTGACGCTACAGGAATGAGAAACATGATTTCATAGATTTTGCAAACATATCTAATCAGTCACACGAGCTCTACAAATCCACGATCTCCAAGAAGATCATTTACCACTTCGACGCGCCCTCTGGCCGCTGCTCGACTCGTCCGCCAGCACATACCAAAGCCACCGCGTGCAACAAAGTCACAAACCCCAAATCGTCCGCTGGAAAACACATATTCACAAATAACCTAGAAATTGAATCCACAAAATCAATGATTCATTCAATTATGCGCTTCTTTAAACCTGTATATATATACAAATATCTCATATTTCATTAAGATTCATTAAACGAACCGAAAGCAGCATAAAAAAGCAACGGTTTCACTAAGTTACAAAAGAATTCAACGAAATAATCGAAAAGAATCAAAATGAAACAAAAGCTGTAAACTATAGTGGATGTCTGGATGTCACGTGGTTGAGTGGTTTTGTAATTTGCATATCTACGTTTCATTGATGGTGGTTTGGTGGTTCAGTTTTCATAGGTTGGTATTCGGGTCTGTCAAATGTTCAATTTCCGGTAGACATGTTGTTTTTTCAAATAGTTTTCACTTTGTTGGTCTGTTGTTGGGGCGATCAATCAATCAATATATAACTACGACTAATGTCAATTCATTTCCAATTCATGTCAAGTCAATCCAATTCTACGCTTCAGCAAATTCGATTAAAATAGAGAGAATACAAAAGAGCGTGTGACATACAGATACAGAAGTAGAGACAGAGACAGACGAACAGAGACAGAGAGAGAGACGATTATCCAAATAATCATTATTCATAAACGCTTCAAAAACGAACGACAAATTCTACGCAATAGGAAATGTTAGGCGTAATCAAGTCAATCAGGTCGTTAATCATCAATGTCTTGCGATAAGATGAGATTTAACCACCGGTTGTTAGTTTAGCGTCATCGCAACCGACATCAGATGATGGCGGAGTGACGTGGACAATTTAAAGTGTGTTAGGTCTGGTTTTAATCTGCGCTGAAGTTAAGACTTACTGAAACGCCTCATCAGGTTGCCGGCAAACGAATGCTCCGCCTTGTCTTTCTCGCGTTCCGGTTTTCCGGTTCCACCACCTCCTGCTAAGCCACTTGCTCCCGCGGCTATGCCGGGTGGCGACACATGATTGGCCGCTTCGCGCAAGTCCCTCAATTTGCTCAGATCATTTCGTTGTAATTTAATATTCGGCACTGACATCAATCGCTGGAATTGATCTTTCCGCCGAAACCGGGGCGGCTTCAAAGGCAGGTCATCTTCCTGATTGAGATTCAATTGGGTGGGTCTCGGGACACCGGCAACTTCGTCCAAATGTTCGGAACTGTTCATATTGCTGTTGCTATTCGTACTCGTATTCGAAGTGTTGTTTGTTGAAGGAGTGGGGACGTTGAAGATGGCATTCTCCACAATTGTATTGTCATCAGAATTGTATTCGTCGCTGTGAGGCGAACTGGGCCGTGGCAGAAACACTGACCCCCGCTTACGATCACTGGAGAATGTCGACTTGATTTTGAGGTCCACCTTGCTCAGTCGGCGTTTGATATTGAGAGGCTTCCAAGCGGAGGACTTCCGGCGGCATTGGGTTGTCGGTATCTGCGGTTCCTCGTCTTCCTCATCCAGGTCGGCGGGTAACTTCCGGTCTTTGGATTCAATGGCTAGCACCAAGGGCGGGACCGTGTCGAAAGAGTGTGGCGCATGTGGCGTGGTGGGAGTTGATAAGGGGGATTGTGGGGAATCCGGCGACGCGATCTAAGGCATTCCCACATTTATCTCGATTTGTTCCCTAATCATCTCTTCCGTTTGTATAGTTTAAGGTAAGTTGTTTAATATTCATGTAGCTGTCATTTAAAGTCATCAAAAGGTGCAACCAAATGCAATCGCAACTTAAGCAAGTTCCCCTCACATAATATTTATAAAATATTGTTTGTGTCGTAACGTCAAATATTACCAACATCGAAAACAAACAATGCACGAATTATTCATATTCAATATTCGTGAACTGTTTGAACCATCATAGGAGGTCACTACTTCTGTTGGAGTTTACTTGGAAGAACAAAATCGATCTACGGTTGACTACGCCAAAGTTAAGTTTGAGAATAAAAACGTATAAATAAAAGGAACAAAAAACTACGCAAAAAATTACATTCTACTATATGAGTCTTAAGAGTTTCTCTAAAAATAAAACCAAAGGGATAAAACGATTCGTAACGGGTGGTTCATTACAGCAATTAGTTACAAAAACCACTACGTGTTTTACCTTGTTCCTAAACTCCTATTACGGCAGAGATTAAAGAGAAGTGAGAGCATTAATAAATTGTTCGTTGTTTTTCGTTCTTATTAATAGTCAACTAACAACTAACCTACTAAAACGGATTTTATTTCGGGATATATGTTGTTTTGAGGAAACTGAGTATAAATATTATGTGAGGCCATTTGTTCTCGTGGTTTTGGCATTATACTACCAAATTTGCGGACACGTTGAAGAAAGCGAAATACATTTACAACGAATAACTAACCTGATCTATGCTCGGACTGCGTGGATGGCGGTCGTCTCGGTCGATGGGAAGAGTGTCACCATTTCCGCCTCGCTTAGGACTCCTAGGTGCCCGAGAATATGGATCCTGAGCACCATAAAGATCAGGACTGCCAATGTTCAGTAGACAGACTTTCTGCTCGATGTCGATTATTACCATGCCGGCATCATTACCATAAGCCATTCTGTAACACAATAAAATTTTTTACTCAATGGCAAACATTATAATATAGTTACTCACAATCCATAAGAACTATTAATTGTTAACGCTGCGATGTGACTGGGCGGTTCTCCATTGCTCCATGGTGTGATACAAACCAACTGCGCTTGGAATCCCGCTGGTTTCTTTTGATTTCCGGTACGAACCTTTAGTTCCTGCAAAAAATGAATCATGGCACAAGTGAAGATTAGATGACGTGTTAGAAATGATTTAGACTTGGCTGATGTCTTACTTTCTTATTGTCAGAATCACAAAGGTCTATCTGCATGTCCGGCGAGCAAGCCCCTTCATCCGGATTTTCGTAAACAATCGGAATCTCCAGGACGGTGACATCGTCGTTCGCATCCTTTTTATTGTACGTGAAGAGAATAACATAACTCGACGCGCCTGCCACGGCCAACTTCCGGGACTCGGGGCACAACGAGATCAGCTGAACAGCAAACGGTTCCTCGTCGCTGTCCAACGACCGCTTGTTCGGCTTCTCAAATACTTTGGCCGACTTCAACTTGTAGAGGACCTGCAGAGTACCAGCACTGGCATCCCAGAATTTAACACTGCCATCAGCATGCCTGCAAAATATTTTGAATATTTTTAGATATTTATGCACGAAATGAGTACAATTGACATACCCAGTCATAATAATTTCACTGTAACTACAAGACGGCGACGCCCACTTGCCTCCACAGATGGGCCAGTCCATCTCTGAAAAACCCTGCCTTTTTGCCGCGCCTGCCCTCCCCACCGAATAAAAAGCAGGTATAAGGTCGGCAGGACAATCGGCCAGGTAGTTGCAGCATGTCACTGGAGACTCATGGATGTCCATCGGATAAGGGTTCTCGAGGCAAGGAAACCCAGCTGTTTGTAGGTCCATCACAACAAGATCATTCTGCAGGAGCACGACAATCGCGTACGGTTCTTGTAAATCTGCAACCGAAAATTTACCGGTTTAAATCTAATAAAGGAGTGAATTTGAAAGATGGGACACAGAACGTTCCACTTCGAGGATTATCGATTTTCTGAGTAAACTAGCCGGAAAAACCTTGAAAATGCTTTGCGTGCCGATTAATGAATAGATATTGCAAGGCATAATTACACCACGGGCATTGAAGACAAATGGCGCGTGAAGCGACGTGTCTGCTGAACCATTGTGTGAGTTTTACTTTACGACACGTAGAATAAAGGTTTTACTCACCGCTAGTGTAAGGAGATTCGCATAACGTTATAAAATCTATGACTGGATGCTCCATTTCTAATACGGTTGTCGTTTTACTATGCACTACTGTTATACTGGGCGTTCTACCGGATTGGTCATAGGGCATACCGCCGGAAAATATCACAAATGCTTCACTGAAATGCAAACCGTAACAATTTTTAGTATCAATCAATTTTTATTATCCACTTAATAGAATACCCTGTTTTTGAAGATTTCCATTCGACTTTTGGTATTGGCTTGCATTGCTCAATTTTGGCATCTTTGCCAACTTTAGCTGCGCAGAAAATATACATTTACAGATTAGATAGAATAAATTTTTAGGAAATTTTCATGTTACCATGAGGCCTCGACATGTGAATCTCCTTGTTGTTCAGTGTCTTGACGGCCCACGTGGTGAGGGAGCCGTCGTTGTGCGAGCACATGAACTGCTTACCCTCGTAGTGCCACGCGATGGATCGCACTGGGTCGGCCGTCTGGATCCGCATTTCCGCGACCTTGCTCCGCATGTCCCAGAGGACGACCTGCCCGCTTTCGTAACCTATTAACAACTGCAACACACCACCGCCATTCGGCATTAGTGCTTACGTCCACGTAACGCCGGGTATAAAAAGAAATCGAAAGCTTAGAAAATCACAAGGTAATTTTCGGTCCAGGCACGACAAGTTGAAGTTAACATTAACGATTTCATTTATATTCCATCAACGTCCTGAGCAAGGGAATAAAATGTAAAAAAAGAAAAGTGGAAATAAATATAAAAATGGTGCGGAAAATGGCCCAATCCCTCAGGAGTGCTGGGCAGGAGGATAAAAATATAAAATTGAATATCTGACGTTGGATGTTTGTGATGGGCTCACCTGTTTCTCAGTCGTATTAAAGTAATAAAACAAACGAAACTCAAACCTATTTCCTCCCAGACCGAAGAAAGCACAAATTGAAATATTTCCAAACTATCAAGAGGATCAAACGCCATGTTGCTTTTTGTTAATATTAGATACTCATTTCGGGATTCTTCTTCACTCTATGATTCGCTTTCTTGAGACAGACAAAAATAGTTGAAAACAGTAGAAAACAAAACCTCTTAAAATTCCCGTACATATTTGAAGAACCCCCAACTTGGAAAGCTACTCATCCGATACATTTGTTCTTTATCTGCCCGCATGTGTTTTCAATAAAGAAAGTTTAATATTGAATCCAACGAGAAAGAAGAACGTAACGAATATTGGCTTGGCGTGAGTCAGGGTTGACTTAGGGGATGAGGTTCAAACAGGATACGAGGACGTAGGACGGGGAATCGAGATGAGGATGAAAGAAACTCAAGGGTAATGCCAGCGGCAGCGCGCAGGAAACGGATGGTGCGCCAAAGGAGCATAAAAAGGATTTCGTTGCAAGTTTAAATATTTATGCGCAAGTTGTGGCAATATTATTTCCAAGTTTTCCGCCGCCCACAGGCTTCAACTTTTACTTTGCCTGATCAACACATGTAATATTCAAAGAAATTACGAATGGAAATTGTTTTACAACCAAGTTGAAACTACATTTTCGCAACATGTTAAATATAATCATTAAGAATTAAAAACTTTATAAAGTTACCGGGTAGAAAACATGAAAAGCTTTCTCTGTGAAAAAATCTCAAGACGTTAGATGGTATTAGAAGAGAGTGGAAGTCGTGAAAGTTTCCTTTTATATCCTGGAGCTTTAAGTGTGTCAGGTCCTTACGCGATATTAAAATTTACGTGGAAAATTACTTACTTTGCTAGCGTCTAATGGATTATCACTTAAATGCACAACCGGACCGGGGTGTGTTTTCCTTGAACTGGATATAAAATATAATTTTAGCATGACATTTACAATGCACAAGTGAAATGTCCACTTACTATTCAATAACTTTATTCCAATTGATGATGTAACCAGAAAGCTGGAAGCTTTCGATGTGCACGATATGAATGTTGCCTCTCTCTGTGCCAACATACAGCCATTTGGACTGAAGAGGAAGGTGCATACACGTTATTCTGTAAGTAATCAACCATCAATTAAACAACTCTACTAATAACTTTAAATGTAAAAATATTACCGTTCTTTTTGAAATTTAAGACTCTGCACAACTTGTGGTATCTTCTGTCGAAAGTTCCACAAATGCATGGTATTTTCGGCGGTGGCCGTAATGAGGGCGCCCTCGTTGACCAGGAAGACGATCTGCATCACGGCCACACTGCCCGGCGGGCCTTCCATGTCGTGTCGAACATGCACATCAACACCAGCCTGTCCGAATCTGAACCGCTAACATTAAGGAAAATTTCGCCAACAGACGTGACGTGAAAGCTCAACACAACAACTCACTATATACCGTCCGGTGGGGGTTCAAATCACTTCCAACTTGGAGCAGTTCAAACAGCGCTTCCAAATTGGATCGCATCATCACCAATATTGGTGCGCAATGATATTAAACTTTTAGCTAATTAGCAACATCCAATTAATTAGTGGTATACACTAAACCTCTAATTCAATTCGGACTGCATACATGTAACCGTTGGGGAAGCGGGCATGCAGTGGCTTAGTTGGTGGTAATTACCAATCACAACATGGATGACTTGATGCGAGCGAATTATGCGCGCGCAGAATACCGACCCAATAAAGCGCCCCCCGACCAGGCGTTTATTAGGTGAGGCTTGTTAATTATCGCGGTTGGCAGCGTGCCGGGGAGTCTGCGACTCAATTGCGAGGCAATTTCATACGGAACCACAATCAAAATCCGGAATCTGACCATGGTCATATAGTGACCTTTGTAAACACCAATTTCATTCAGAGTTATTTATGAATTACATTGGTGAAGTACCACGCAACGTGTTACAATCATAATTCGGTGCTTAAATTGTGGTCTAACTACTTTTATCAAGGTTAGACCCATGTTGTACTAAAGTTTTCCAAATGTTTTGTTAGGTCTTATCTAGTTTCAAAGACTTATCATCTTCTAATCAGTGTGGGCATGTTTTTGAACCCAATGTGACATTCCCTGCAGGGGCTTCAGTCTACTTGTAAGTATATGACTCGCTGGATGCCGAAACAATGTGTGTCTTAGACACAAAGTCAAAACTTGCCCTCGAGCCTAATAAAGCTTTGCGAGTTTCAAGCCCTTCGGATGACTTAGTGTCAGGGCAAACATCGAAGGCAACTTACTGCTCTTGACATTCTTGTCTAGCCTAGTCTTGTCTGATCTAACCTCTCGCAGAACTGTGGTTTCCAGTTCTCAATGTTCCACTGATACGTAGTGGTGCACTGTTGAGAGCGTGTAACGCGAAGATGAGCGTAGGCAGCGCCCAAAACTGAAACGCGAGCTAACAACAATCTCTAATGATGTTTACATCCATCTTCAGGCTGCTCACACGAAGCATTGTACATACACCAACCAGCCAAACATGCAAGCGTGGCTGTTGAGTTTAATTGAATCATAAACGGCGTCTCAAGTTGCTACACGCTTGCATAATTAGAGGTACAAATTGAAACGATGAAGACACCTAATTATTGCCTCTAATTCCCAGTCACAAATTCGGGTTCATTAATAAATTGGATGTGTAGGTCTATATCGTGGTAATTAATCATATGTAGATGACACTTTTCGTAGCGTTCTTCCGAGTTTAAGAGATTTATAGCCGAAAGCAAACAAAAATAAAAAATAAGGGCCGAGTACAAAAACAGTAAGGCCCATGGGAGTGTGTTTGCGACTGTAGCGTGCCTCAAAGGTGCCGCAACAAAAAATATAAATAAACGGATACGCTGCAACATAAATCACTGTCGAACATTATATCCTTATCGATTATCTTCCGCCCGCTCGCGTGTGTTTGTATGTAACGACATCCGCCAGATATAAGCCAACACAATCCCACCTCCAGATCCTCCAACAAGAGGTGTGTCGAGATAAGAAGGCGAGGAAAAATACTGGGAAGAAAAGCAACGAAAAAACTCCTCTTAACAGAAGGTTTAAGCTCAAGTGTGACTCGTCATGTCACGATGACGACCCGGGGTGGTAAAACGTTTTATTTCGTCTTATCTTCGTCCCTGCAGTTGGGCGAAACACCTATGCTTATGTTATCTTAGGTTTTCCAGCATAATTTCCAAGGTGTAAAAATTCGAAAGGCTTTTAAAGCGGATCTCCGTGGTTCTTGATGCTTTGAACTGTGAAGTTCAAGAGCATATAGAAGATATTATATTCCACTTTATAATTTTTGATATTTTATAGTTATATACCGCCCAGAAGTATAATAGTAAGTAATTGAGATTATCTACCAACCCTAGGCCTGTTGTCACATAATGCGACACTTGAAAAACGATCCATGGGTAACTGGATTCCCGATAGGCATCACAAGTTTTCCCAGCCCCACAAATGTTTTTTATTTCCCTTTCCTCAAAAAGGAACTAGTATTCTAAACGCGTAGGATAATGATGTAAATTCACCCCCCGACCCATCTCAAAATTGTTTCGACATAACCTTACATAGTTTACATAACCTAAAAATAATGTGTTGGCAACAGACGTTACAAACCTCTCGCGTTCTTTTTTTGCATTTTTTATTCGTCATACGTAAATGTATAGGCGTGATGTTGCGATGACGCAACATGGCGTCGAGAATCTAATAAAAAGATGTGACAAGACAATTGAATGTGAAAACGATGGGATGCTTCAGCTTGACGACGCCTTGTGTTGTCATACAAATTGTCACATAAAAAATGTAAATTTCGGTTGTATGTCTTATGTTTTCGTCTTGAGTACGCTGTAAAATAAATGCAAACGCGAATAAGGAGTATGCTCAAAGAAAAGTGTATGAAGAAAATTGTCAGTTTTTATGACTCGCGTGCACGGTTATGCACTTTTGCACAAACCAATTTCTATCGAATGGCTTACTCGCTGGATCATTGTCAAGGTGTCGTTGATTTTCCTCCAATAGTTGCGATCTAACGCGTGCGAGGTGGAAAAGCTCCTAGGAAGCAATAAAGTGGATACCGGCGGCGTTGGGAGCGATGGAGCGACGTAGAATTTATGTATTTTGCATTTTTATTGCGCTGGTGCGCAATGATACGAAATTGCGAAATTTTCCGAACTTAGCTCGCCCGTCAAACGAAGACGTCGAGCGTGACGCGCACTGTAATGACACATAATCACGTCTACTCCTTATAAAAACTCACCAAGGACACAACTTTTTTTTTTCGTTCTAAACGAACGTGTTACGCAAATCTACCGGATGGATTTGTAGATTTTTCAAATTTTGCGCCGAATTGTTAAATTGATTTTCGGCCTGGCGAAACAAATCAATTCAGTACGAGTAATTCGCGTGATCGCACACCGTCTTCGTGTTTGAGACTCGCGCACGCAAATTTCACACTTGGGCGCATCGTTACAGAATACAGAATCAAGCCCCCCGAGCACTTCCTATTTGTCCTTTTATCGTGTCACGGATTTTCTTAATGTTTCATCCGGTTCTTCCTGTTGCGAAGAGCGCGTGTCGCTACAGGTCGCCACTCTTATTAATATTTTATATAAAACGGGAGCGATCGATATTCAATTTTCAGGTTGCCGAAAATGCCGATTGCGAATGATGAATACTGAATTCCGAATATTGAATGCGAAAGCAAACCGTGGTGAGCAAAGTTTTGCATTTGTTATTCGGCGCGAGTGTATTCCGATTGGAATGATAATAATCATAATAATAATGATCGTTCTCATCACGATTTCTGCTTTTGTTCGTTTCACATTTGCGGGCCGCTTGGCATGGTGTTTGAAGAATATTACATTTCTGAAGGTCGTGTTTGCAGAAACTTCCGCATGGGAAATCATCGCGGCTGGTACGCGCTTTTACTTTAGTTTCGAATTTCACACAAATCGCTTAGGAAATACAAATAAAAAAATACAAAAAATAAAATTTTAACTAAATTGAGCAGTTAGATTGTAATTTTGTTCTACATAGTCTCACGTTTAAGTTTGCGTTATATTAGTAGTCGATAAATCACCCCAAAAGATAAAATTTCGTTATTAGTTTTAAAACTTCCGTCCTTGTTTAAAAGCCGCGTTTATTATTCATAGCAAATGTAGTAGGTAGTCGAACGGATGAGCCCAAACCCAGGGATTTTGTGATTTTCAATTTCCGGTTTAATTTCCCACCAGGGATTTTAATATTTTATGCTTAAAGTGTGCACAATATAAAAAAAAACATACTCGAAAAGTTTACACAATAAACAAAGTCTATAGCTAATCGAAAATACAAATTTTTCTTATTCAGAAAATGTTCATTTTGATCTCATAAACGCTTATTTGTCTAATGTGGATTTTCCACATTTTTCGCTTATCTAGCACGTTTCAAACATTTTCACATTTTACTCCAATTCCCACCTCTACTATTTCGCTATGTTTAGTTTGGCTCGATTTAGTCGCTACTACAGTTTGCAGCACGTAAGCATTGATTATTTGAGCCAGGCTTTGAACATTTAAGAAGCGAACATGTGAAGGTTGAGCATTGTGTGTCGGCGTATGTGTATGTGAGCGTATGTGCTTCATTCGCTTTCAGACTGATGGAATGAAACGGAATGGAAACGGAACGTGTCATGCGGCACGAGCCGGCGAAATCCACGATTTTGATTGATACATCAATCCCCACTGGAATTATTCTGTCGAGTAACCAGTCGCTTTTCATACCACACATGCACGTGCGCATTTTAAAGATAATACGATATTTTTAACATGGTAATCTAAATTTGACAGAATAAAAAGCGATTTCAATTAGCTTATTAACGCGCCCGATTTTAATCGGATTACGTTACGCAAACTCTTCTCTGATTTCTTTCGCACACTTTTTCACGTTTATGTGGCATTTTTACAGCTTTTAATAAAAGTTGTTTGCGTAGGCTTTTATCACCGTCTGGTGTTAATAAGAACGACAAAAAATTCAGTACTTATATTAGATTACCGAAATGCTATCAAATCAAGTGCTGGCAATGATGATACGCGTCAAGTGTCCAAAATCAAATTGCGCACATAAAGTATTTGTCAAATTTCGTTGGGAATCAAATAAAATGCTACAATACCAAAATAGCACTAAGCAAAACGCGGCCAGTGTGGATCGTAACGTTAAAACTTGGTCCATATAACAATCCCACGGTTGATGTATGTTCAATAATGCATTTTTTTCATCGGATGGGGTATTTGCACACCGCCAACGTAGCACAATTTGTATCGGGACTGCTTTTATGAAGGGCAATAAATCAACAATATAGGTTTTCATGCCCGCCAATGTCAAAATCAATGTTTTCTCGCTGCATATGCAATAAAAACGTAGAAAACTATATAAAAAAATACTGTTTATAAGTAGTTAAACTCTCAGTCACCTACAAACTTTTATATTTATAATCAAACTGTTTTAGTATTCATGCAAGCATAAAAAAGATGTATAACACAATGAAAATCAACTTTGAACTCTTGTGCACTTGCCCTATACCTTGTTTACACTGTTTGTAACTTTCGCGCATACAAACTGAGTTTCGATGCAATTTTGTTCGGCAAACAAGTAGGGTGTATGCCATTCTCTAGCAAAGGTTGCAATTGGCAACATGCAATAAACTTTTAATTGGCTATCACGCCACTGGTGCATTATTAATATACGAATACAAGTAACCAGAATTCTTGGATTTAACAGTCTGGTGCACAAAAAGATTTAACAAAAAAAACTTGGAAAAAATGTTTGTATTATTCTTTAGATTAATTTTGTGTCGTTGCAAACCCTTGTCAAGTTTCTTGCACGGGTTTAATACTTTTTTATCATTGCAGACTGTGTAATTATGAATGTATCCTGTGTGTGATGAGGGTTGCGCCGTTTACAATATTAACAGTGTGTCTGAAACATCTTAATGGCGCGCCACGACGCCAAACCCAGACGCCCACAAGGGTAATGCGCTTTTGAACAAAATTGTTAATGTTGAATGAAACGACTTTCCACTAGGTAGTTGCTTTGAGACTACAGAATAATGATTGCAAACAGAATAGCCAATCGACAATACCTCAAAACCACATAACCTCAAGTCTAAAGATCAAAATAATCTTATCCAAAGCAGTGCTGCAAAATCAAGCAAACTTGATGCTAAACTGAAGGAAGTAATGCGATTGTGGCGAATAAGTTTCTACAAGTGTTTTCGTGACGGAAAATTCAAAGTGAACCTGATGACAGAATTGGAAGTGCTTCCACGGTTTGTTTACTTGTTCGCTAGGTCAAAACTGTTGATTTATTCAAATCCCAACTTCGTAGTTTGTAAGTGATTTCAACTAGAAGCAGATTTCTTTTTTTACAAATGAATACAACCCTTGCAAATAAAATGGGTTGATCTTTAATTAAATCACTTTCAATTAATTTTACTGAATTTTTTTTTTGCGGAAATAAGATTTGGTCGGTTTTATCGATTGTTCTAGAAGTATAATTGTCTCCCCAATGGCATACAAGGGTTCATCCGTACCGAAACGTTGACAAAATCGATTAAACCAATTTGCCATCGGGCCTCATTAGGTACATCGGGCGCAAGGCTCAACGGTGAACATTGAAGCACCCCCAAACGGCTGAAAATGACGGTCGAACATGCCGAAATCGACTGCCAAGCGGACAGCTACGTGCGAACTCAATTGCGAGGCCTTTATCTTCTTTACTGACACAATCTCATACAAAGTACTACAAGAAGCGATAAAAACAAACCAAGGACAATTTGTTTGTAATGAAATATGATAACAGAGACCTTGAAGAAAAATATGAAAAAAAAGTTCTAAAAGTGTAGGCGTCGTGTTTCGCCATTATCACTTTGAGGTTGTAGAATCTAGAGACTTTTTGTTCCTAACTTGAGACCGCGTTGTCAACAACTGCACGATAGAATCTTTCTGTTTTACAAGATCAAAAGAAGCGAGGCACAAAACAAATTGAATCTGGCATCAAACAAGTGTATCCGTAGTAATATCAAATCAGCGCAAAAAGTTATTTACCTTGTCATTGAATTATTGTTTAATTTTCGCATCTACTGACAAAAAAATATCTTGTTATTTTATGTTATGTCTCTTTTATCTTCAACTTTGAGGTTGTTTAGTTAGGAATCTGCTTCCGCAGCGGAGCATTAAACTGAAAGCACAAAGTTCCTTAGCAGGTTGTTGTTATAGCATTGGACACGGATGTTGAATCCACAGTCTTGGAATCGCATTGTCCGTGCAAAGATCAATCCCAACTCTTGAGAGACGGAATGCTTTTCAACACCTCCGGGCTTTCACCAGAAGTCATTTGTCTTAGTAATGTAATGTTTAAAAACACAACATTTATCTTGTTACGCACCACATAAAAAACTCACTGTATGTTAGAGTTGTATAACAAAAAAAATATCCGTGTATAAAAAGAAGAATGTGGGTATATGAGTGTGTTTGTTCCTTTCATAAAATTTAACGAAGTGGTTGTCTTGCTGAATGGTCTGAATTACGAGTGCTGGGAACAAGCGCGTTGCACTTTCCACACTCTTAACGCTCGCCGCACTTTTCGCCCATTTCCACGACTTCCAGTTGTACACACTTTTTCCATGCTTCAACGTAATTATCTCCACGTGCAAGTTCTTCAACTTCTCGCCAGGTGCCATAATGACCGTCGTCGTGCACTTGAACTAAAAAATAGAAATAAAACCCAACCACGAAAGATACAGCTCGTTAAGCGTGTATGCTCTAACTATTTTATGTGTGTACGTTTGGTTGTCTAAATATAAGAGCTAATGGAATTCGGGGCATTCAAAAGTCCATCCTATGTCAATGTTTGGAATAACTCCAATGACTTGTGTATTCCATTCCTAGAAGGTAACTATGTACATCCTTTTACTGCGAAGAATTGGATTTTCCCTGGAGACTTCTTGTAGATGTGCTTTAGCTCGCAGGCAGCCACCGTGAAATGTCGACCTGGCACATGCCTCGCATCCCATACATGTTTTGCATTCGAAGCGGGCTACCGGTGTACAACTACAAGTACCTACAGGCGAGTGCAAAGCTGCACTCAACATTGTAAATACCTTTCAACCCCACAAACCTCGTAATGTTAACCTCTAAAACCTCCATACAAGAATCTAAACATAAAACTAATCCAGTGACAAAGTTTTGAAAAGCTTGAATGTATTGGTGAATGATTTAAAACTTAATTTTAGATTATAATTTAATACTCCTAAATTATCCCCAGCTGGGAAAAGTGCTAATTAGCTGACTTAATGTTAGTACTCAGAATTTTCTTAATTGGGCAATTATGAAGCGCCTAACTTGCTATCATTAGTGTAACAAATGTTGTAGTCACAAATTATTATACTAACAAGTTCATAATTTTGAAAATGCAAAACCGAAATGTTCTGTATGTCTGTATCAGTTGTACATATGTTAAGATACAATAAGGGAGGTTCATAATTGAATTCATGTCCATGTAACTAGAATCATCTAGTCATCTAGAGATACAATGTTGTCATCTAACGATATTCGCTGCACGTATATTTTATATACCTACCACATGAACACATGACTACGAGAATTCTATAGATGGAGTAATCTTCAAACCGCAACCAAGTGTGCCAAGCGAAATGTGAATGAGAAACTGAACGTAAGCATTCAAAGCTGTTAAATACTGTTAAACTACTGTTAAATACCTCCACCCATCTCAAGCTCCAGATGCTTCAACATATATTAAATTGCATATGGTGCTTATTTCGCGCAAGTTTAGAATTTCAGAAATTTAATATTAGCATCGAATTATTGCGCAAATGTAAATAACAAAGTTGAATAAAACGAATTGAATCTGTCGGAAATATACGGAAAAGCGGAGATGGCAAAGAATGTAAACAGATACCGAAAACGGATATTAGTTACGCTGGAAACTCTAGTTGAACTTGAACTCCGCATTAAAGAAACTTTATTTATATTGAAATAAATCATCTAGTGTGCTTTCAAGTGCACTTATATTAATGTGCACTAGAAGTAAGTAAAAAAGTTGCAATTTAGATGCAGACTGCGCAAGCTGTGCAAGTACTCGTAGTTCGTCCGGCATAATACGCAATTAGCATCATCATTAGCCTCATTATCCTGCGAATGAAACCTTAAAAATCGCTTAATAACACGGATGCTGAGTGCACTTGTGCATTTTATAAACATATTTCTCTATTAAATAACAATATTATACTTAAGTATCCTCGTGAATATTAAATTAAATTATATTCGTATATTTTCGCATTATTATCTCAATAAAAAAATGCACAACAAAAAATTTAATTTAAGTGATTTGCATCTCATGTTTTTCGCTTTAAAAGTCCTCTCCGAGTGGGATAAAACGTTAAAATATCACGTGGCAATTACACTAATGGCAAACCATTCGTAATCGTAATCCTCGTCATTAAAAACCAGAAAAAGCTTCTCATTGCACTCTCCAAAGATGTAAAATCGTCGCCGTCGTCGCCAATTGCATTTTGATATTATGAAAATTTAATGGCCAACTGATTGGATTGCCTCGTTCACATCCGGTCGATTGCGACGCCATCTCGCAAACACATCCGCTTTACCTCCCAACCCCAATTCGACATTTACTGTGCGAAATCCGCTTGCTTTTCAATGTTTTATTCTTATAATAAAGGCAAAAATCTGCATCTCGTTTATATTCTACCAATCTTTCTTTTGGTGCTTCAGGCACTCGTATATCTGATACACCACTTATTTTAATGGCTCGAACATAACGTGGTTGCACGAAGTCGTCGTGATATTGGAAAAAATAAGGATAAACTGGTTTTATTAAAATTTGAGCGTACATTCAGCGTAGAGAAGTTATAACTTGTATTATATCTGAGTGGAGGTGCTGGTGGAAGTTTCCGTGTGGCGAACGGAAGTCGTAAAGTGTTGTTAACGTCGCCCTGCTAAATTTAGAAATCAAGGTTTCGCAAAGGTGTACGTTGTTTGCAACCCCACGGACTTTTTCATAGCTTTGTGCAAAAAATATTTTTTCCAAAACACTATTTCAGACAAAATCTGCAAAAGATTCAGAGAAAATTCTCAGTAAAATAGCAGTAGAAATTATATTTTCCTCTACCTAGGCAATAAACCAAGTGTTTAATAATGGATGGAAATGTAAGAAACATTAAAGAAATTGATTGAAAAATACTTTGATAAATGAAGTGCTATTATTTCGAATGCTTAAAACTTGAAAGGTCAAAATAACGATTTTTATTTTATTTTTGCGTTTCCGTTTCATGTTCACTGCTACCCCAAAGTCTTTGTGCTGACACGGTGCAGACGTGTGACTGATTAACGGCAGTTTGTTTTCCGCACGGACGACAGAACGAATGTCACACGAATACGTTACGTGCGCGTCGTCGTCGTCGCAATCGTTCGACCAGTTTTCAGCTTCGAAGGACATTTCACAACCACACCGCACCGCCATCTGCCGTATCCTCCATTGGACAATACCCAACGTCGATGGTGTGTCGGTGATAAAATGTTTTTGCGACCGAATAGCCGGAAGTGTTGAAAATTCGCCAATTCCTTCGCTCTAATACGCGGATTAGGCAACAAGCACAAAAAAAAATTGTGAAAAGCAAAGTTGGTACAAAAGGAAAGTTTTTGCTCAATGCAAGACATTTTTATCGAATTTACCTTCGCCGGTCCAACGCCATCGAACACGATAACCGGATAACCACATAAAAAGATTACGCGATTCGAAAAGTTGAGGCGTTCGCAAATGTGAAAGCAAATTCGCGCACGAATTCCCTAAGGTGGAAAAGTCGAGCTGGTTTTTTAAGTCGACTTAGATTTATATTCACACTTTGACAATTCCATAAAGCAATTTATATAGATATCTGATTAAAAACGCTTGACTTACTTGGCATTATTCAATGTGATTGGAGTTCTGTTGACGTTAAATGTGCATTCATCGTATAAAAAAAGGATACATTCGAAGCGAGCCACATTTTGAGCCGATCGCCAACAGTTTCTGGATTGGATCGTAGGCGACAGCCGTCGGTTGAAACGGAAATCCATGACGGAATGTCTATAACAGAAAAGAATTCATGTATTTTTCTAATATTATATATAACAATCAATTAGGTTAATAGGTTACAAAAAAAGTTTTATTTCATGAAGGTAAATTGTAAAAAGCCGTAAAATTAAATTAAATTATTTTTTGTTTATTCTATATTATTATTCATTCTTTTTTATATTTACAGTGGAAATTATTTATTCTACTAGCCTTTATTTTTTCCTTACGCATAAATTTACCACCTAGTTTTTATTACGCGCCTCAATCGTGTGACGCGAATAAAATTTCACAAAGTTTTTGTGACCTTTCCCGTTTGCACCAGTTTTACAATCCACAATATTCTCAGTTTCAGTAACCCTTTTTTGCTTTTGCAAATACAATAAAGTTAAAAACAACATCAAACACACCTACAAATAACACCAAAAATCACCAAATATTAGATATTATTTCAATGCATATTCAAAAAATACTCTTTGTTGAAAACTGCGCATGATAGATCGTAAATTTCAATACTTAAAACTTTGAAAAGTCATAAATTTATAATATACCTAAACATCATTCAAAACTTTTGCCGGCGGCGTAAATTTAATGCTTTCTGTGTTTTATGTATTTTAAGACAAGTTTATCCCTCTTCCATTACATTTTACATTTTCAGGAAACTGAATGAAGCGAGTTTTCAGTGCGGTGTGCGAGTTCTCATCATACTTTCTGATGATGCGGCGGCGGTTGGCAATCAAGCAAACTTTTAAGTTCGCCGCCAACGTAGTGAAATGAAAGAAGAGTTGAGCAGAAATGAAGAGGGCTGAAGGAGAGCTAGGTGAAAATGCTGCACGTCGTCGTCGTTTTGAATTAATTTTAATTAATCAACTTGTTGCGTTGCCTTTGATCTCGTCTTTATCTCAATCGCGACTCATCCGTCTCAGAACGCCCCAATTGGCAATTGAAATGTTTGATGAAATCATCGATTACATTAATATTTGCAGTTTACGCTGAATGACTTTTTAATTTTTCAAGTGATGTTTTATAACAGGCGTTAAAATAATTTTTTGAACGCAAACTGAAAATAAAAGAGTGAATTATGTCTCTGCATAAAGTTGAAAGCCACCGCAATTGATTCAATCAAGCCCATTGTCTTGTGCGCGCCCTCGTGCCGCTTTTATTGCATCACGAAGAGCCCTTACCGGGGAGAGATGTACGACGTAAGCCGCAAGTACATTTACTGTCGCGGACGTTTACCAAAAAGTGAGAAGCTCCTAAGCCTTACTACTATTTTCATTTTTTCAACAAAGCTTGCAACTGGGAGTGATAAAAATACAAAATATTTATAACAAAATACTTTAAAAAAGTAAGAATAAATTAAGCTATTAACAGAATTAATATTTAAATAAATCATTTTATATGAAATAATTTAATACCCTGTATATCAAAATGAATTCTGTATGCGTACAGTATGGTGGCAGACTGCGACAGTGAAGTCTTCTCAAGGCAAAAGTACAGAAATAAAAAGAAAAAAAAATGTCAAGGAAGTCAAGAATGTCCCGAAACTCACGGAAAGAGAAGAAATGATATTCTACAATATACTGCACAAACCAGGCGGCGAAGTAAAAATGAAAAACTATTATAAAAGTTTGAAAACTTGCCACGCCAAGTTTAATATTTAATTTTGATAACACGTACAAAATGTAAAAGAAACTGGTGTCAATTGCAACAACTTTGCTTTACCTGTTAGTTCATAACGTAGCTTGCATTGTAAAAACTATAAAACTTTTAATAATTTTTAAAATACGATACTGAAGATCGTTTTTTGATTGTTGTTGATGATATTTAAAGTAACATAAGCTGAAAAAAGCTTTATTTCAATTTTCTTCGACGTGAGAAAAGCTATTCAAGCTCGGATTAAATAAACACCCTACTGCTGTTGCCACTGCGCAAGAAATGCCATCACAACATCACCTTTTCAGCATGACTCACTAAATGTCGCAAAGTGCCCGGCGCCTTCACCCGCACGTCACTTTGCAAATAGCCCGCACGTTTTTAAGAAAATTGAAACGTCTCTCAATTTTATTCACCTCTATCCCCAACAAATTCAATTCCAAATAAATGCTTTCAAACGTAAATCTAAAAATATTTAAAATTATTTATTGACAAATACATGATTCGACGTGCAAAAGCCGTGAAAATTGAATTAATTACCAAATTTATTACATGCTGCAAAATGTTGGTAAGCTTTTCATCGGCACACTAAACATGATGAACACCCCAGAGCGGCGACTACTTTGTACGTAGCAAGTGTAACGTAATTAAAAGCTTAATTACGCAAATTCCTCGCCCGACGTTGTGCGCAGCGAGTCTTTTATAATCAACGTGCCTGGAAACGCTGCATGTCAAAGTGGCGCAACAAAAGAATTCAATATGCTAACAAACAGCAAACAACTTCAAAGGTGTTAGATTATATTCTATGCAATAACAAGCAAACTATAGTCCGTATTTTTGTTTTGACTTCGTTAAAATATATAATCGATTGCCGGTTACCTCTATTATTTTTATTTACGAGTTTCGCAATCGAGCTTGTTTGCGCGATTTGTTGCTGCACGTTTGAATATTAGCTATTAGCCGGAATGTTTGCGTTCGTCGACGGAATGTCAACATCACGACTCCGAGTAAGGGGAGGATAATAATCCGGAATCGAAAAGTTTTTTCCGATTTTTTTTTCTTCTACGCACTAGATTGAAATTTAATCACGTGACAACGCACACAAGCCGTAAAGCAATATTGACTCAGCCATAAAACATTTTATGAGAATCTATTTTATCGTGATATAATAACTTTTCTTGCGAATTAAAAAAAGAAACATTTGTTTACTCTCAACAGATATAAGCGGATAAACCGACATAATAATAGTTGTTTACGCACCAATATAATAATTTTAAAATACTGCCAGAAAGCAACATAACGCGCGAATGAAATTACGCACAAATCAGTGAACGCAGCGCTGAATTTTCGATTAAACACCATCACGCACGACCGATTAATCCATGTTTGTGGCTGATATGCATTCCCTGCAGCCGAATGTTTGTCCATTTCTGCTCGCCGACGCTACAATACTGCACGCTTTGCATGTTTGGCGGGATTAAACATATTATTCAACGTGCAATCGAAACAATATTTTATAAAATCCGCGAAATATTGCACATCAATGCGCATAAAACAAATACGTTTGAATATTGTATTTGTATAGAATTTAAATTAATACCCCCACTGTGGGTTGTACTGATTATTGTAAATTCGTTGTTGATCATGAACGTAATGAATGTCTTATTATTCATCTTGGTATTACGTGCATTGCTAAGTGATTAGAAATCCGGTTATAAATTAGTCTGCGCATTAATTCCACCGATTTGATTCGCGGTTGCGTCGAGGAAATCAATGCAAGATGATGGCAGACAATAGAAATACAATTGAGCGTATCGCGCGGCGCTTCGCTTAATTAATATTCATACTCATACAGATGGATGTTTTGCGTCAATTAGGAAAGGCCCACAAAAGGGCTACACAATTAGCAACGTGCGCACAAATTTACTTGCATTCCTAACCTAACTTAGACCTAAATCAACAACCAAATAGGATTATTTAAATTAATTAACTAAATTCATCAAAGCTTCATAAAGGCATAGAAATCCGATCGATGCGTTTCTGATTGCCGAATATTGACAAGCATGACTGATCCTTTGTGTGATTCACAGTATTGCAACTCAGAACACAGTTCAGAAACTCTCAGGCGGTTTTAACAGAATTATCACAACCGGACATGTGCACATTGGTTTATCTCATCCTAATACCCTTTCGTGACATAACGTGACCAGTGCATATCCTTTGATGTGGAAACATGTGCCATGGGATTCTGCACGTAATCTAAGGTAAACTTAGGTTAGGATTAGTTAGCGATGTCGCAATTCACATGGGAGCCAATAATAAATAAAGATAGGTTATGTTTGGTATTGAATTATCGTGTAAGCGTGGTTTATGGAAGTAAATAGTTGAAGTTCAAGGCTAGTGAAAATTTTTTGGCTCGATTCCCAGCGCACTGACGACAGTACCAGGAATCTAGGTTACTGGAACAAATGAATGCGCAGTGGATCCTTCGACTGTGCAGATATACCCTCTTTGAAAGGACACAATATGTGCAATATACGATATTACATTTTTCAAGGACATAAATCTTTTTATCAAGCAAATAACAAATCTGGTTATAACTGAAGAACGGCTGGGCCAATTTTTAATATTCTTTATTTTTTATATTTGTCTTCATCACAAATATCGGAATAACTATTCAAACAAGAGAAAATGTTATTAATTTTTTTTTCAGTGGGGTTATGTCTTTTCATATAATAGTAAAAGAAAACACATTTCAGGCAATCTATACTACAAGAATAAAAATAAAAGAAAGCAGTCACTGTTGGTGTTAATGTGACAATTAAAGATAAAAGCTCCAATCCCCCTATTTGGAGACAATAGCCAGACCAGATGAACACCGCAGATCCTGGGCTGAAGGACATAGCCGCGTGTGTCTTATGATAGTTCGTTAACTGCTCTATCAGTACGACGCACGCTGAGCTTTGTCCAACAGCCATCAGCACTTTCATTAGCATCGCCATCGATTTTTACCCCCCGACGTTGAACGCCTGAAGACATTTAATATCCAACTTCCGACCTGCCACCGCCGCCTCAAGTCACACCTGAACAAATTTAAATATTGTACGGTGCGTCGTCAGTCGATTTGCATAAGAATGTGAGGCGGATAATAACACATTAACACATTTATTCATTGCTTTCACGCCGGAGTGGAAACAAAGTACACGCCGAGCTTATATGGTTGTATACATTTATGAGACGCTTCTTCGCTACCCGCTTGGAAAATCATCATTGGGCGGCATTCAAGCTTTTCTATTCTAAATATAGACGACACACACACACACATTCACATAAATTTACTACAGGTATGCTCAGTGTTCTCTTTCATGCCGACGTGTGTGTCTCCCAATGTTTCTCTTTGCGAAACTAAGCAGCGGCGGACTAGTGTATTGTTGTGTGTGGCGGGGTATGCATGCATATACGATGGTGACGTCGTCGGGCGGTGGCGCAAAAGGGCGAGAAACGGCCGCTTTGAATATTTTATCAATAACATCACGGCGCATTACGGGCGCTGCCGCCGCAAGCAACTCGCTTACAATAACTCTCGCGGAGGAAACTCTATCCTTTTCCTATTCGAAACGCTGATAAAATACGATAGCGTTAAATTAAACTATTTACGTAGATTAAATGTAATAGTTTGTAAAAGCTGTGCTGTCGAAGCTAAAATTATCGCGCAATTGTGATGTGTACTTAATGCCATTGTAATTACAGTTTGTAATTGCAGTCGAAATAGTCGATGTAATTGTAAATGTAATTGTGGCAAAATTGTATCTGTAATAACAGTACCACGTTCAGGTAATAATCGTATTGTTGTAGATGAGGTTGTTTGATTAGAACGTCACACCAAAACGTGTTTTGCTGCCCCAATTACTTGACCACCATCAAAATGTTTCATTTCCAGCATAACGCAATGTATATTGCGTGTGGAATACGTCGACTAAGCATCAATTAGTCAACTAAACAATACAAAACTACTGCTACTGTTTCCTGCAACACTTTGTATGTCACGTGTGCTTATTGGGTAAACATGCAACTATGTATCATTTGAGGTTAGGTCCAGTGGGGTTAACTGACGCCATCTTGACAGCTAGTGCAACTAGTGCTGACCCAATAAAATGCATCGGTCGTGGAGGGGTCTAGGACGAGGCCTAAATTCCATTGAATGCAGTCCACCTAAATATACAGTGCGGTTGTGAAACCATTGTATGAATATTAATAGAATGTTCGTTAGCTAGGCAACCAAGAGCACAAATTGAATGAAGGATTAAATAACTGACTTTGTATTCGTGGAAATGTTGCCACGCCACATGACAAGCTTAAGCCAAAGTTCTAAAGCTCGAATAATACGAATGCAACAGTAAACCTCTATAATTGAATAAAGCGCGGACGGACAAGAAAATAGTCATATTGTCACTCTTATGCGCGTTCAAATAAAAACTTATTAATATAGATTTAATTTTAAATTGATTTTATTAAACTCAACTCGCAAATTAAACTTTTATTACATTTAAATTACAAATTTAAAATTAATCTTTCTAAATAATTAAAAACTCGAGTCGTTTAATAAAAAACTGAAATAAAAATCGAACAAATTTTATTTCGACAACTTTTGATTAAATTGTAAATAAACAATGTGGCCAAAGACGTATACCGAAACAAATTGAATATTACAGTTCAAACGCTGAAATAAATGATTGGCATTCGCAATAAAACTTTCAAGCATAAAAAAATGCTCAAAATGCGCAACAGTAAAATACAAATTTCGTTTGCATCAATTCCAGAATTTTCGATTTTTTTTTGACAATTGCAGCCTATTCATAGTCATCTTTACTGTCAGTGTTAGATTCAACAGACAGACCTTTGCAATGTAGTGGAAAGAAAAAAAAAACTACCCGACAAATTCGTGTCGATTGTGGGTGTCGATCGCGGTGCGGCATCGGCATAGCGGCGTGCCGGCGGTTCCGGTGGAATTAGCGCGCGGTGCTGGCTGACGGCGGTGGCGGCACAAAGCGCGCAGCGTCAGTGGTTGTGTATCGGGGACGGCGTGGCGAGCAGGCGCGCTTCTATTGACCGTGCCACACCATCCCCTCAAGCAGCGCGCGGAACGCGCAAGCACTCGTTCTCTCCAAGTTCACCTTCCACTATAGTCAAAAACCGGCGCCTCCACCAATATTTTTCATAGTGTAGGTATTTTTGCACAAGAAAACTTTTATTTTTTTCGAAAATGAGTTTTCAGTCTTGTTAAATTTTTATAATTTACTGCTTTGCATTTTCTGCTTGTTTTAGTTTATTAAACGAACTGAAAACTTCAAAGATTTACTTTAATTAGTTTTCCGCCTGTCGTTTCAATTTGCTTCGCAAGAGAATAAATAGAGAAGCACTACAATTTAAAATAAGAAATATATTGCGTAATAAATATATTTCAAGTAATATACATTAAGTTCTCTGCCTGCGTTATATAAATTTATATTAAATTGTACATTACTGAGTTTGAATTAATTTTTTACCGTATTTCGTTGAATTGTACAATTCATTTTGTTCATCTTTTGTGTAGCTTCCATATTTTTTTCTTTTAAAATGCGAGTATTTCAAACGTTTGGGACGTTTCGGAAAGATAGGGGCTTAATTTCTTCCTCGCGTTGCTTTCATCTTTTCATCTCGCGTGTTGTGTAATTGCTTCGTGCGTTCTGTGTGCGTCTGAACTTATCTGCGCGTCACAAACACAAAACGCTAAACAACCCCACACAAAAAAAGCGCACATACAAAGCGTTTCAAAAACTTTTTTTTATCCACAAAATGTTTGACGCAAAAATTGAGAATTTACGATGAAATACATAACCGGCCGGATAATAGTCCTGGTGGGGTTGTAGCATGTCACTTCGTGTCAGTTCAAAAGCGCGCTCGCAAAAAAAAACACTAATCTATTGCGAGAGTAGTAAAAGTAAAAGCGACCGCCAAACGACAAAAGCTGAAAGCGAAGCGAGCGTCTCAAATTCAAAGCTGTGCCTTTATAAAAATGTGCTGGAATGACATCCGCCTGATAGGATATAATAAAAAAAGAAACAATAAAAACTCAAAAAAACTCTTACGCATTTTCAAACACTAGCCACACTGTAACACTTTATATATCTTTTTTGCGATAAAACTTCTTCTCCTTAAAGCCATGACCAACTCAATTTAATGGCAATATATTTTACCCAGGGATTTTATGTTTGGAATTTTCAAAAGCCGATCAGCGACATTGATTGATAACATTCTTCGACTTGGATCCATACAACGGAGTTGGTCGTTTTGTATACCACATAAAAATAAACTTTTTAGTCGCGTAAAATTCTAATTATGGCGATGACAAAATAATAATGATGTATCACCGCGCAAATGCATATTACAAAGGGAAATTTCTTATGGGCGAAAACAAAAATGAATGTATGATTAAAACCACAAGTTTCAATACAGTAAATATTGACCGTAGTGACACAGTTTCGTAAAGCTTTTCCAGCTGTGCGGAGAGCAAAACACAAAAAAGCGCCAGCTAACAGTGGTAACACGTGTTTGGATGCGGGCCAACGCGGAAAACGATCGGCATCCGTCGAGAGCAAACGGATGAAAATTCCACGACTCGAAACGTTTTTGGCATTTCGAATCTCCAACAATGCCGACGCCACTCGGCGCGTTAAAACGATCAAAAACTTGCGAGGCTTCATGAAAAGTTCATATTGGATGTCCGCTTTTTATTCATCATCGATTGCTAAACGTCAAAAGTGACAAAAGAAAATTTTTCACATTTAATTGAACTTAATTCGCATTTTCTACATGTTATAGGTGTTGAAATTTATGATTTGTCGATTCTGAAAAGAAATTATGACGCATTGCCGTAAAAGTTTGCTAAATTATTAGTTTCCGTGAACTTTGCTTGCGTTTTGATGGGTTTCGCCAGTGGGAACGCATGCGACGTTGTTCATAACTCAAACAATCTTAGCAGCGGAAAACGACGCTGTAAAATATCGTCTGCAACATTTGAGTGAAATTCATTGTTCTGGCAGAAGATATAAAATAGCGTAATTAAAAACATAACTACCCGAGGCCAAAAAAGAAAAGAAAAATGCATATAGGGTAAAACACCCAATCGTTGGCACTCCTCCAATTATTGGCACTTTATGTTTTAATTCGAAAAAACAAGGAAACCATAGATAATTCAAGTTTGATATGCATTAAATTGTACAATAGTATATTTTTTCTGTTCAAATTTGACTACACTGTTCCAATAACTAAAATGGCGATTTAGATACAACAGCGGATATTTTGTGTTTGTGATTTGGTGTAGTTATTTTGTTTTTTTCTTAAGGTGAGACCTTTTTTAATCATTGTATATCGCAGCTATTCGGCTAATAGATACTTTTGAATTAATTTGATATGCTTAATTACACGTTTAGGCAATAGATTCAAAGATTATTTCCTGAATATATCTTTTATCACATTGATTTATTACATGTGCCAACATATGGATCAAGAATTTATCAAAATCCTATTCTTGGCACCCGTGCCAATAACTAAAAGCTAATTATTGGCAGTAGTGCCCATAATAGAATATTGAGGGCTAATATTGTTTTTTTTTTATTCATTTAGATAATGATCATGATAGTCATATTAGAACTAACAAAAAGTTAACAATAACAGAAATTAACTTAATGTTACTTTTTGGTTCTAGAACATTGCGAACTAGGTAGGGTATAAAATAGGGATGTTGAGTATTTGTTTTTAAGTAGGTTCATAATCCGACTCATTAATATTTTGTTGGTGGTTAAGCATAAATGTTAAAAGATCTCAAGGATAGCCATTTAAGTACTGATAAAGTGAAACTAGTAGCTTGAATAAGAAAAAGTGTTTATGTTAGGCATAAAAATTGAATTACAAAATATTTTTATGCACATTTTAAATACCTACTATAAGATAGATTACTTATGTAAATAAAGGCAGATATTTAATTAATACAATATTGCTTTAATTATACGTTAAGTAAGTATTTTCAACTTTATTGATAGATAGGTACCTACATATCTCCTACTTGAACTACATGCCAATAATTAGACGAGTAGGGGCCAATATTGAGATTTTCTATGCCAATAATAGGATTTTCTGCAGTCTTTTGGATTTTGAGCATATGTTTATTTATTATTATTCAATCACTTATAAACTGTTATAAAAAACAAAGATTAAAGTATTTTCTTTGATTTTGTCACATGTTTTGTTTATTAACTAATGTAAATGGGATTTTATGACAATATAATTCCAGACTGACATGCAGTTCTCTCTTAGAGTGCCAATGATTGGGTACTTTACCCTAAATCAATACAAATTAAATTCTTAACTACCACACCTAGTGTAATATTGCTTATTATTCAGGCATGGCGTCAGTCTGCAAACGGTCGAGTGTGGTTAGTGACGCATTAAGGTCTAGGACGCGCCCCACATGCTACACAACCCTTTCTTTGAACACTTCGTCTACGTCATGCTTCTAATCCTTTATTCGACCCGCGCTTTTATTTGCCATAAAGAAGCTCCTATGAGAATATTATCAGATTGTAGTCTGAAAATCATTAGCCATTAAATAAGTAGCGCCATCTGTGTACAAATTCCTTATCTTTATAAAATATGAATGAGGTTAGAATTTAACGATAGTACTAAACATTTGATAACTTAGATTATTATAGTACATAAGCGAGGCATTAAAAGTTATTTTTTATTGAATATTACCCAAGATAGTGGAAGAATACACATAAACTATCGCATTAAAAGGTAAAATTACCGATGAGAGAATGAATAACCTACGGAAGTATATACCTTCCCTAACAAAAGCATTCCATGAGTATTTCAAGCATCATGCATGATGCAAAATGTAGACTTCCATTTATATTTGCCTCTGCACTCGCGTTGGATTTCATCCCACACCCCACGCGACTTTGGCCTTCAATAGCACCCAAGCATCACGAAAGCGAAGATACAATTCTCAAAGCATGAATGTGAATAGCTAGACCTACAGATATTCTTTTGTGCGTTATTTTCATATACGTTTTGTACTTTTTTGCATTTCAGTACGGTGCTAGTTCATTTTTAGCAATGAATATGCTCTGACATTGAGGAAAACAAAGCGCGCTTAGATGAAGTCGAGAATGCGATGGAACGAAAGCACTCGGAAACTGAGGAGTGATTCATATGCTGAAAGAATGATCCATGGTTACATGCATACCTACATTCAGTCGTGGTCGTAAATATGCATTTGGAGAAAATTGCGAACAAGATGGCAAATATGGCGGGTGAAATTTCTATTTTCCAGCTGCTTGCACTTAAAAAAAAGCGTAAGATGTCGCCACTTCTTTGAATTCGCGATTTTACCTTTTAAGAATTTATTTTCTGTACGATATTTAATGTTATTCACATCAAAGTTAATAAGAAAATCCGTTTATCCTACTGAAGACATTTTGTAAATTTGTTTTGGAACTTCCGGTTTATTTTCGAAAATCATAAGTCCTACTAAAACACATTAACTCACCATTTATGAACAGCAGCTCTGAAGCTGTGTCATTAAAAGCGCTAATTCCGCACTCGACGTTCAAGTTTGCTAATTAATTTAATTCCCGCTAAGAACTGACGAGCACCTTACGTAACATTATTTTAATCGCGCAACGTCACCAACCAGAAGATACAAAGAGAAAAAAATTGTGCGACATAAAAACAAATAAAATTAGATTAAAATAACATTAAACAGAAAAGGTTGGTAATTAAAGGAAGGCTTGAAAACCTAACCTAACGTAACATAAGACGACGAGGAGATTTAGGAAATGACATTATGTTACTACACCCTACCTGGGGTAAAATATCACATCCGTTTTTCTGCGTTCGGATATTCTGGCAAATATCCATTCATTAAACCGGACAAAACGCTGGCAGATGTGCGCAAGATTAGAAGTAAGCGAGAGAAAACTTGATTAAACCTGCGCCGGTAACAAAACCAGCAGAGAGGGCCGTAAAACACCAACTATACGAAACGTAGAGACGCAAGAAAATACGAAACGAAGGAAACCGTGCTGTCTCGACGAAAAAAATATATCAACACAAATTTGATAAGGATGAACCTTCGAAAACTGCGTAGACAGAAAAAATCACTCTGCACTCTTCAAACTTCGTAAGTATATACTTATTCTATATCCAAAAAAATAGAATAAAACCGAATTGTTTTCCCTGTGATTTGTTGGGCATTTGTTAAATCGAGTTTGGTGTAAAATGTATACGACTAATGCCGGTGAAACTTTAATATAATTAAACCTTTAAGCGGGAAGCCAACCATTCGTCCTGCGAGTGCTTGGCGCGGGTCCTCAGCAGCACTTGACTGTTCTAAAATGAAACGATATCTGCGCGGCGCGTACGTGCAGCGTTTAATAATGAAAGTTGCGGAACGTCGAGGACTGAAAGCTGGAAAGCAAGTAGGGCGATTCGCCGGAACCGAACTGAGCGACTACGACTGGTCCTTACGACAAACGACATTAACGGATAAATCCCGCCTGCCGGGTGAAAAACACATCCAGACGGAAATATTTCGAGATACAAATGTTCAGTGCGAAATAAAATATTTCATAATAAAACAAGTATATCACGTACAAAAATAATACGCAAAACATTTTATAAATAATTATTCCACGGGCTGAAACCCAGTATTAACCATATCAGAACATGTGCCAGATTCATCAAAGCAAAAATATTTTACTTTCCAAGCTTCCACTCAAAAACCAATGAAATCAACAAACGCAGGTGGGTACTGGGAAACAATGCAGACTATAATTATATTATTCATGCATGTGTTTTCACGTTAGAGTTTTCCTTTGTGTTCCGCATTTCTAGAATTTCCACGGCTACACATTTTCGTCTAGTGCGCGCGATTGTTTTTGTGCTCGAACATGCGAGAATTGTTAACATTATTAGTGCATTCACCAACATTCAACTACACTTGGCTTTGTCTATGTATGTATGTATAGGTATATAGTTTTCTTCCAAATATTTAGCAAAACCGTGTTTTTCGTATGTGTGCTGTTTTCTACGCAGAAAGAAAACTGAACATGCCATCGGTAGATTATCTCGTGCACGAAAACGTGAAAATGTTGAAGGTTTGGCCGCAGGTGTGCTACGTCGTGAAATGGTGGAGGCGCCGACAACATTCAAAGCAGGTAAATGCTAAGTAATCCATTACGAACCAAGAAAAACACTGAAGTATTTTAGACGGCCACTATTTATTTTTAATCACCTTACACAGAAAGCACAAAACGGTGTTTAAAAATAAATATTAATTTGTGTTGTTCTATTAAAACAAATTTGTAGATTATAACTTTAGACAAAGCAAAAACTAATTAACTCAAGTCTTAGATGCAAGATAATATAGGACACAATGGATTGTTCATGATTATGTATATCTAAAGTTTTCGTCTTCAATAGATTCTTGCTTCAACAAGTAATCCTACAAGTAAAGATTTATGCGATGTATCTTACCTATGATAGACTAGCAACATTGATAAATGTAGTAGAAACTACAAACTCAACAGAATATTAGGAAGGAAATAAGCAATTACTTGCTCACTTCCAGGAAATAATGAGAAACCTGCCTACTAACTTTGGTGATTATTATGATTTATACGTTAATGATCATTTGATACATGATAGATGCTGATAACTACAAATTTACGTCATTAACAAAATACCATCAAATGTTTCATTTCATTTTTATTCGCCCGCATGATAAATAAGCCTATTAGTTTTGCCATGTTCAAGCACTAAATGGAGATTATAGTTATGAATTGCAATAACTTTTTATGGTTCAAAAAGTTTTATTTGTTCTAATAATTCTGATCATTTATACAAATTTTTCGCTAGATAAAATCGATTTGTGATATATTCTCAATGTTTTAAAATAATATCAAACTAATTTTAGTAAACTAATTAGATCGAATGCACAACAAGATTTAACATGAAATATATTTTATTCCAACTATATATAATCTACTTTGATGTTAAAATTGTTATTATTCAGTCAGCATTTGTCAATTATCACAAAAATAGGTATTTGAATTCACATCTACATTGCAGAAAATCCAATTATAATTTATATGCATAACAATCTAATTAGTATGCTAAAATTAAATCATGTAATACACTAAATCAAAACTTCATAAGTACATAATCCTGAAATGATCACTATTAATGATACAGCACGTATTAAAATAATCCAAGTGAATTTACCCCAAATCTAAATTTATGTAGATTTGTACCTTTCAGATCAATAATATTTGCAAATGTTGTTTAAATGTAAAAGTAATCTTGGAAAAACAAAATTCGTAAACTTTATGACTCTTTTCTCATTTTCTCTTTCGCGCATCAAGAGAGTGAAAAACGAAAAAGAAAAAAAGGTTTCCAGCAAATGGGCTGTGACTAAATCGTTTTTCGTTGCAAACGTTCCTCTCCCTCGATATTTTCGACAAACAGTATCGTCCTGACCCGACCCGCTTTCCCCAAACCTCCGACTCAATAAGTGAGCGCACCCCTTGATTCCGGAAAGTTACGTGTCGGCCACGGCCACGACATTCCGGTGTTAGACGTAGGAAGGTATCCGGCTCTCGGGAAACGCGCATAAAATAAAACAAACTTTACGCAGAAAATGTGCAAAAATAAGAAAACAGCAAACAAATATAACAAGAAAGAAAACGTGTGAACCAAGAACAAATTTCGTCGACAGTAATTAGAATTTCTGAAAAGTTGAAACTTTTTGCGATGCTTGAAAGTTAATGACTTGCGCAAATTGATACAGAAAAAAATGTTTGTTCCGGCAAAATCAATTTAATGACCTGACTTCCGGTCGTCCCACTTTTTTCTGCTTACTAGATTTCCTACGCTTTTCCAAATGTTCGTTTTTCTAGGTTAAGTTTGTTTTTTACCGAATCAAAACATGATCCAGATGCCTAGCCAAAGTTTTTGCCTTTCAAACATCCTCACCAACCGGAAAGATGCCAAACTAACCGCATAATACATTTCGAGCATTTTTGATTTTATAAAATTTGTTTAGGTCGAAATTCTGCTGACTAAAACCAAATTATCTGCGTTTCGGCGGTCCGTTCGATTTTACTCCATTTGTCATCATCTCAAGAGAATAGCCCTCGGTTTTGTGTATAGTCCTCCTGGGCATGAACAACGGTCCACTCTATCTAGAGCTGTTCCACACCCGTTCGCTTGGTAATGTACACCACCACTACCGCCAAAAAAATGAATAGAACTCTTGGGACATGTTAACAGAGTGTCATAAACTACTTTAATTCACATTTTTGTATTTTTCAATTTAAAACTAGAACAAAGTCAAAATCTGGTAATAATTTCACGCGTTATTATTTTTCAGCTTTTAATGTAGCAAGCTTTTGCAGGGAAGCGCAAGAAAATTTCATAAATTCTCTTTACGAGTTTGCTTTCTGGAATGGTAACCCAAAAAAAGGAAAATTTACGATTCTCCTACGTGGCTCACTCTTTGCCTAGCGTTTCGGTTCGGTTCGGTTTTGTGACCTTTTATTAAATAATCATAAAACAACTTTTCGAAGAAAAAAAACACCACACCTTCTTTAGAAAATGCCATAGCAACGTATTGCATATATCACGTAAAAAAAAGTCTCCGACCAGCTTAGTCGAAGGAAGAAATGAAAAGAAAAGTAGGAAGGACATTTCCAAAATCTATTTGACCATAATGCCAGATTAGGATTACCGCTACATCTGAAAGATCTTTATTGATTGCACTGTCCATAAGGCGGATTGGAACCAGTCGTGAATCCATAGCTACCTGGCACCACATTCAATGACATAGACCTGCCGAACACAGCAGTCTCCCCACATGCAGACTCTCCCACAAACCAGTCATGCAGAACAGCTTCCTCGTATAATGCCACAGCACGCATATGACTGCACACCAAATTCAAAGGAGCACATCCGGGTTGACAACTACCACCATTAGCTTTAAAATTAACATCTCCCAGTTGCACAGCAGTTCCGGCTAAACCAGCGTTCGTCATCAGTGTAACCACAATCCTAGCATTACCCTTGGACAACTTTTTCGAGCTCATATTAAGCGGAATTAAAATAGATGTAAATGCTGGTCCAGCAGCGTCGAGACCAGTGATCACTTCAAAGGGCGTCAATGCCAGCGTATTGAGACGTCTACCAGCATTACCACAAGCATGTGCACCTAAACTATGACCCGTGCAATCGACCCTTCCAGTAAGCACGGATTCTTGATAGAGGTTAGAAATAAAGTCGCCAATGGTGTTTCCAGTAGGAACTACAGCTTTCGCCGCCGATAAATAATCCGGGGTGTTGGCAGCGCTCCAAATAACGAGGACCACATTGTAACAACCGGATGAGGTGGGCACTTGCTGGTAAGCGTCCACCGTTGATTGTAGGGGTTCGTTTAGTAGCGGATAAATAATACCCATCCAGCCATGGACAAGGAATACTGTGGTACAATCGGAATCGAAGGCGGCTAACCATGGAGATTGATTTTTGGCGTTGTATAATAACGAATTAACATTTGGATTCGTGAGATAAAAACGCACAGAGTCCGATGTAACGACAGGAGCAATAAATAAAAATAAAATGAACTTCATGATAAGGCAATTAACAATACACTGAACAATAATAACGCAACATTTAAATTATTATAGTATTGCAGACATAATATTTATATTGACTATATGTCTATATAAATATTACTGTACGTAAAATATTATTAAATATTACCGAAGTAATTATGGCGTTCGTAATTTTCATCGTAAAATACGTTTACGCGTTGTTGTATATTCGCATTATACAATTTCGAATAACGTTATTTCAGATCAAGTTTTAATTTGCACGGAAATCGCATTTTCCTGTTCTGATCCATTTAAAATTTATTTATTATTGTTCAGCGACAATGCGCATTAATGGATTTACAAACTCCAAAACTCACTCGAAAATTAAATTTCCATAAACAGAAATAATTCGTAATTTATTTCAATCCAACAAACACAAGCATAAATCATCTGCGATAATTATAACTTTGGTCGCAGCCCACAATTAACCCTTCAAAAAAGTTTTTTCTGTTAACAAAAACTCGATTTTTATTAGGAAAATTTATGCAAACTGATTAACTGCTTTTCGTTTTTTGAGGGGTTTGGTGTTAAGGGTGCGGTTCTGGTAAAGGGGCGCGTAGTAATTGGATTACACGCGTTCGTTTCAGTGAAGATTTCCGAACGTTCCGCGGGTTTGGACTGTGTGGTGTTATGGTGTTACAGAAGGGTTGGGCGGTTTTTGGCTGTGATGGTGGTCAGAAGGGATGCACGCCCGAGTTAGCAAATTAGCGCCGCGCGACCGTCACATCAAACATACAAATTGCCGCGGCGAGCGAAAAAGCGAGCAATAATTGCGAAATTGTTGAGCAAGCGAATATGCAAAGCATTCAAACGCGTGCGAGAAGAAACTTTTCAGCAATTACGGAATGTATAAATAATGCGGTGAAAAGTAAAATAATTTATACGCATTTTTTATCGTCAAGGGTAAAGTTAAGCAATGTGCGCATGCGCATCAACGTAAAACTTAGCAATATATAAAATATAAAATTAAATTTTAAATTCCTAATTTTTTTTATCACTTTGAATATACATTTTTTTTATCATGGAAACTCATAATCCTATATTATCTTAATTTAATTAAGTCATGTTTACAAAGAGATCATCAAATAAAGGTCGTCTTTCAGTGAAAATTCCTAGAATAACGACCTAATTTCGGTGATATTTAATTTACTCGAAAAACATCGAACTGAGATTCATTACTGCAGCGTGTGTAATTTCGAATTCCAATCAGTGCTTTGGACGCTCATCTAAAACGCTTTATCACCATTCAAGGGAAATCGTCTGTACTTCGCAGCACAGCAGCGTAAAATGTTTATTCAAGTCTTGAATAATTCTACCTAATTCACGTTCAATTACGCCTTTGTAGAAAAAATAAATATCAATAATTGATTTTAAAATTTAAGTACGAGTATGAATATTTTTATTACAGAATAGCAAAATACACAGGAAATAATACTTTATGTAAATATCCCATCAACGATGTAAAAACATGAGCTTCTACCCGTTTGTGCAAATTGCAGAGTATGTTTGCAATTGCACAAATTGTTGGAAACTTTGCGTGTGGGCAAATATCTCTCCGGCGCATCCACCAACTTCCGCTCTAACTAGTCAAACCACTATTTAATCTAAAATCAGCACTTAACCAATAAAAACTAATCTACTGAATTCTACCCAAGACACAAATCAATATAATTCCATGCAAATGAGTTATTTGTCGTGGCTACACTGCAATCAGTTCAAATACAATTTCAGATTTGGTGGAGGCGCCGGTCAACTAACCAAAACGTAGATTCGTACCCTTCGCATGCGTCTGACGTAATAAATCTACCTGCGGGCACATCGTTCGGCCGAAACTTTCGGGTCGTGCAACCTCAACACACAAGGAAACTCGTACAACTGGCGAAATTTAATGTCGGACAGACACGCGATCCCTTCACGATTTCTACAATTTCACCCACAAAACTAACATATAATATTGCTGCTTCTCAACATAATATTTATCCTTGAAAGGTTAGACGTTGGGAGTTCAAAAATATAATTATAATTATCTAGACGTACGTAAATATTTGAGATTTGTTAATATCAAATGTCTGTTTTATTATTATGATGGAAAAATAATGGAGACAAAGAGGCAATAAAGTTGGAATTTCGGTCAGTCATTTCAGATAACGCCTAGATCACCATCAAGCAGAAAAATGCAACACAGAAAAAACCGGAAAACCGGAAATCTTTATGCAAACGGAAGCAAAGATAAATGTAAATGCAAAATACATAAAACAAAAACAGAATAGCAATGTAAAGAATTGCATCAGCAAAATAAAACACTCGTAACATACAGGGCACTAAAGAAACCAATAAATTCTAGAGTTAATGCGATTATTTTTTGTGCTTTAGCAACAATATGCGGCGCACTTGTAATTTTAGTAGTAAAATACGATCGTAATTAATCTCCACTGTGAGATTCCAATTACGTTAATCACGATCCATTTGCAAGCCCATTTCCGCTGTGCCCACGCGTCGTCTTTGGGCATCGCGTAGCATCTGCGTCGACCACGCTTTCGCAAAATAATAACAAAGGAAATCAGACGTACAAAAGCTACAAACACAACGTAAATGTTTGATATCTAGTTGTACGGTTGCTGCAACTAGTATTACAAAGCATTACTAATGTTTGTACTTTGAGTTGCCTAGCTATAAATTAGCTTCTGCACAGTTGGTATATGCTTACAAGTTAAATGCCGTATACTTTTTAAGCGTACAAATTGAAGAAAGTTTCAAACTCGACGTGATGATTTTATCAGTTAATGCCTGTCACTTTCAGAGCTTTCGAAGCTTTCGACTTTGGAATTCAGTTTGGTACGACATTTGAACGCATGGTTATATAAGCGTAACGCCTCGTGGGGATGGTTGCCGGAGCAGGGATGCGACGCGCTGAATTTGCATATTTGCAGATCTATTTGCATAGCCGCCTCTAGACTAACATTTCAGCTACTGCATGTTTTATTATTTTATTATATCTGCGCTCGCGAATGGCTAAGCAGGGAATTGCATTCGATATTTTCGGCAGGCAACGGCAGTTTACGTTTTTTAAATTTTCAAATATAATTTAAGCGAATATATTTATTTAATATGCGTGAGTATATGACACCACAAAGCGCTTTGTGACGTGCGCGTCCGTAAATATTTGTATTTAATTACAAAACATATCAAATTAATTAAAATGCTGAATACAGAAATTCGGTTATCATTTAATCTCCTCACCGTGTGTCAGATCTTTTATCAGTATGCACACACACGTTTAGATAAATTCTGTAAAATAAATTTATTTTTTTCATCTTATTTAATCCACGCTCACCTGTATTTTCCTTTGTGGTAGAAATAAATTTTAACCAAGAGAAAAAAATTTCAATTAAAAAACAAGACCACCGTTTGTGACATTTTAAAATTATGTTTTGCAAGTAAATAAGCCTCAGGGCTGCTACAAGTTTCCATTAAATATTCACATTGTTTTCTGCTATTTCACATTTTGCATTTCCGTTGCGCAGTTTAATTTAGAAATTCAATGGCAAAATATATCGATAGCGCAAAATTGACATTCACGGCTGCCGCCATTTGTTCAGCGCTCGGTGGGTGGCATACCTTCGAGCTAGCAGTCGCCGACAGGTGAAACGATAATATTATAACAGACTGGACAAAAGATTCAATAAACGATACCAGCTTAAATAAACGTTTGCCATTTATCATTTCAAATATTGCATTTCCACATTTCAATACGACGTTAAAATGATTTCGTTGTACGCTGTAGGTCGGTCGTATATAATCAAGTAAATTAATTCTTCTGGAAATTACCTTAGGCGACCTTCTGGTTTTATGAAAAATACTTCAGTGCTTACCTGGAACAAAAACAAACAAAATATTAGCATGAAATATTCCATATGCATAAATAAAAAATAAAACTTAAAGCAATGCATACGCTCACAGTGTGATACGATTTCTCTGAAAACTTGGCAAATAGAAAATTGCACGAGGATATGTGTAATGAAGCAGCAACGCCGACAAAGCGTTGGCGTTGTGTTACTTCCATTTCCTAGACTTTGTAACGACTTTTTCGACTTTTTTCACCCTCACACACGATACTCGTTTTATGCGCGGCCATTTTTTACTCTTTGTGTGTCCTTTCTACCATCGCAGACGCAATCATTGTACTTGCTGCTAGCTGCACAACGCCCTTCAGCTTCGCCGTGCTTTTATTCGCAAAGTTTTTGGTCGTTTTGGATACGAGTAATAATGGTGGAGGCGCCGGTGACGGCGGGTATGAACGCACATTTACGTTACTGACATTACATTATACGGAATATAACGTTTCTCAGATGCATTACATGCATTACCTCTACAAGATGGCGGCCGAGATAAGAATACCGGGGCGTGGCGTGCGAAATAAATTGACGAGAGTGCACGAAATAAAAAAAACAAGCCTGAATTCAGGTCACATCAACGTGTCAGAGTGGATAACAATCGCTTTTAGAAGAAAATAAACATAATCCAATATGGCGTCCGAAGAAACAAACATCAGATGGTGATGTGTGAGTGTAGATGTGTTGTATTTATAGATTGAAACAGGCCCAATGCGGCATATTGAATTCTATTCGGTTCTCTTTGGCTTTTCGTACGTTCGATAACGGATCGCGAGCAGGCTAACGAACGCTAAGGAGATTTGAACATTATGTCTTTTATATTTTCCTCCCCTATGTTCTTTTTAAGCATGCGACGGCAGCGCGTGCTTTTACTCCCGCTTCCATTTCGCTCGCCGCCTAATCTAATGCATCCGCCTCTCGCGTGTAAGTACAATCTGTTTTACTTTGTATTTTACGAGTGCGAGTGCTCGGCAAATCCCTCTAGAGAGTCTGTAAAGTTACTTAAAGTTGGCTACTTGCAGTGCTAGATACAAAGATTGCTAGTTTTCGCCGCTCGAGATTGTCTAATAATAATAATAATAATAAAAATTATTGTACAATCACTATAAAACAAACAATTAAGTAACTTTTAATTAAATTTATTTGTTTGTATTTGAAAGTTTTCTTAACTTTTAATTTAATTAAATATTCCGTTGAGTGTGTTTATCGTATGCAACCCAATTTGCAAATTGAACACAACCTCAAACAAAGTAAACTAAAAAGTCGGCTGGGCGATAAAATTTGCATTTGCGTTACGTTTGTGGAATGAAAGCAATTACGAAAATTATGCTGTAGTAGTTGTTATTGGATTGCGAAATATTTTCAAGCGGTGCACATAAATTATATTGCCATATTTTCGCGAAATTTATTGCACAAACGAAGCTCCAACATTACTGAAATGTTCGCCGAGCATGAACTCTGAACTTCGCAAACGCTGCAGCAGGAGGTACGTTACATATATTTAGCATTGTCTTGAATATTATATTGAAAGTTCCAACTTTGCAACCGCGGAAATTCGCAAATCCCGCGACGCCGATTTGCGGCAAACGGAAAACGCGCGCCGATGGGAACTTCAAACTTCAAACCGCAGCAAGCGAGTTAGCGCTAAGAGTATAATACGAGCTTGTGTAAAGGAATTCGGAAATTTGCTTCATTTTTCGGCTGTTTATAAATGCCACATGTTTGCGATATTAAATTCTCCACAAACAGTTCAAAAATGAAATGAAAAAAACATGCCCCTGACCCAAATCAAGTTTTAATTATTTGTACTTTTCAGCTGTTCAGCCAATTCATAAGACTTTAATACCAATTAACACGGCCCACTTTTTGCTGGCATCCTTCGTCTCGGATTAATTATGTTCAAGACACAATAGCGCTGATTAATCTCGAAGTCGTCCTTGTCTCATGCTTGATCTACTTTTATTTACCTTTATTTCAGCAAAAAAATATATTTTGAATAAATATTATCTGTTTGTTCAAGTGTAAATTAAAAGCATTAAATATTTGAAATTCTTAATCCTCTTGAGGGAGCGAAATGCGTTGTGAGTTTCGTAATTCTTGAAAACTTGTTGGTTGGAAACTAATTTCAAGAGTCGAGAGGCAAGATTAAAAGAACTTGGCTTAAGATTTAATCAGGGAACAATCTCATCGTTTATGTAAACATAATAAACATATTTTTGCGCAAGTAGGTACTCGTCGAAAAGTTAATTTTAAATGTTTGAAATAAAGAAAAACATGAATTCCAAATACACTATTTTCTGCTATATAATCATTATTAAATTATCCTTTGACCTGTTGACTATACCTAATAATTTAATATCAGTACGTACAAACAAGCGCAACAAAAAAAAAAGCTTAATAACATTAACTGAACTAACTAAACTACTCAAGTTCAACTCATGACGAACAAAAGTTTCGATGAGTTTCGAGTGTTTCGACACAAAGAAAATCGTATCGTATCATTATTTGTCCTAATAAATACACACTGATAAATAAAGTAAGAAATATAAATTGACGCAAGTCAATAACTCAACTGTAGGAGTTAACCAGAACATGTTCACACATTTTATGTACACAATACAATCATACTGAAAATAAGTCTATTGTGCGTTGTTTGTTTTCCATCCTGTTTGTAAGTAAACGTAATACATTCCAATTAGGTCTTTATCGCTCCGCATGTGGTGTGCTACCTTCTAATTTAGCTTTAATACCGGCTTAGATTCACGACCGTCCGCATCGAGTTAAATCTTTCAGGCTTCATCGCGTTCGCACAGGTTTATTCCATTTATCACGCTGGCAATCAACAACTCCATCAAGCAATCGACTTAATCAATCGGTAAACTATTTCTGGTATTTATTGAGTAAGCATTAATGAGTTACTAATGGATATTTTCAGGTGTTCGGTAATTGTACCTAAACTCAAACATTGGATTTGAATGTAGAAGAGAATTATTAAATTAGTAAAGCAAATCGTTTAAAACTTATTGCATTATAGTGTTTAAAAACTTAATTTAATAGTTTTCAAGAAAATAAAAATTAAATTACCTAAGTATAACATATGTTTAGTGTTCGGTTTTGTATCTACGGCAAAAGTTATTAAATGAGCCGCTTATTTTGAAAGTGGCCTAACTCCATTTATCTTCAAATCGAGATATTGAAAGTTTTGCGTTTCAATGAAATTAAAAATATACGTATAAGATACAAAGGTGTCATACTGCTTAAGCGTATCTTAGGATGTTAAATTTACTGTTCCTGTTAAAGTAGTGGCAATTATTAAGTAAATAACGTGCGTTTCCTTATCAAGAATGGAGTTGGGCCACTTTCAAAATTAACAGCCATATTCATTATAAAATTTGAAGATGCCCAAGTCCATTCAACATAATTTAAGATGTTTCAAATTGAAGAAAAAAAACGTCTTCGTTTCACAGGCAGCTTCGTGAAGTAATACATTTTGTTTGTTAAAATCTGCCAAACCCCAAAACTTCTCAAAAATATTCTTTCTTTCTTCTTCATTATAATTTTTTGTGCACGCATTCCGACAACCACAATCTTTGGTTCGAAATTTTTTTCATGAACAATACTTCCGGTTTAACTGCAATATCTTTTTCCTGAATTCCGTTTTATCTTTCGCACTTTTTGGATATATGGTGCATCAATCTTTTCTCCATTGTTATTTGAATCTTCATCCTCTGACGAGGAATATTATTTTATAACTCTTTTTCTTAATCGCTTTTTTTAAATTATTAATTACTATTTCTTTTTCACTATCTGAACTAGGTGGTCTTCTTCGGTTCTTCCTCATGCTTGCAATAATTTCTATAATTTAATATTGAATTTTAAGTTTTATATTAATTAAACGTACAGGTTAATTAACTAACGCAATTGTCCCAAAAATGAGGTGGACTTGTAAATACTAATTAATTGAAATTACCATCATCGCTGCTTTCCGACATTATTAATAGTAAATACCTTGATGTAACTATAAATGGAGTTAGGCCACTTTCAAACCACACGGGTCAGTTATTCAATTAATTCGGAAAACCTATGTGTAAAAAATGTACCGTATTTTCTCTGAATATAAGCAATCTGAAGTGCGTCACTGATAAATAACATGAAGTTGTACATGTAACCATGGTAACCGGCAAAAAATTGAAAAACGGAGTTAGGTCACTTTCAAAATAAGCGGCTCAAATATTCATTGTGACACGACTTGATGTTCACCCTCGTTCGTTCATTCTTCATGTTATCATGTTAAGCTTAATTAACGCAGTGTCTTTTCAAATATTCATAGCCATCATATATCGATGGAGTAATATTCATTTACTACTAGTTAGTTCAATCAAATTTAATTAATTTGCAGTGGACAAAAATGAAAACACAAAAACGCGAAAACACAAAAACTTCATGCAGCAATTAAAATAGAAAATGTTGCGCAAAACTTTTTTTTCATTGACTGTTGCAAATTAAATTCCACTCTAGCGTATGGCTGCGATGGAAAATTGAAAATTTAAAATTGAGTTTAGGGAATTTTCCAATCGCATGCAATTTGTTGCCACACAGGCGCCCTTCTATGCGGTTATTCACTAGTGGCCAGAACGTCCAGTTTTAATGAATTTGTAAACGTCCCAATCTATTCTATGCGTTCGTAGTCACAACGAACAAATTGCCTGTGGGTCTAATAATTCGATTCGCAAACGTGTTATAGGTTTGGTTTACAGCACTAATTGAGAAAATGTTTCCTAGGAATAAAATATTAATACAAACCATACTCAAAAACCCATTTCTGCAAATATTTTATTCATTATCCAAACGAATAAAAACATTTATTTTACTTCAATTAAAAATAGAATAAAACATTTTTAGTAGAGGTAGGGGTGAGAAAGAATGTTGCATGTACATCTGAGGAAAACCTAATCACGCAATGAAAAGTAACGCAATAAAACCCATTCCAGCAGGAATAAAATACGAAAAAGTTGCAAAAGAAAACATCCAATTAAGAATTAATTATCGTAGATTCATTACGCGTCGCCGCATGTCAAAAATAATTCAATATTGATTGATAACGTAATAATCGCGGCGTTCGACTCGCCGCCCCGCAGTAATTAATTGCACACGTGCGCATAGCGCTGCATTAAATTTCCAATTATTTGTTCGTAACTAATTATTCATTATGATTACATTCAATTACACGCATGGTTTGTTAAAAATATAATTGGAGCATGCACCAAAAACACGCAATCAACGAAATAGTAAAAAAGAAAGATACATTGAAATGTAGTTACAATTAAAGTTAAAAAAAATTTATCCGAAAAGAAAATACTGTTTATAAAACGTAGAAAAGTAGGTGTACTTTGGAAGCGGCTAAAAAAACCTTTTAAACAACGTTAATGCATGACATTTTTACGCTGTGATAAACTTTACTTTGCGGATTTGCAGCAGTGCAATTGCAGCCAACGCAAATGCCATACTTAATCCTACAAGAATAATCTTTGGGGAATACTTTTAAAAGTTTAACATGCCAACAGAAACCAAACAGAAAGGAAACTAGATTTAAAGTGACATAGTTTTACTTAATAAGAATTTTTGATTCGCACAAAAATGCTATTAAAAAGACAAAAATATTTTATACACTCATTTTAATTTTTAGCTCCATACGCATGTTGTATTCTATATTTGCAAACATGTGGTTAATATTCCGCAGGAAATGCGCGTTCAGTCAGCGGAAGGATCGCGCACGGGGACGGAGATGGCGGCCGTGATGAGGTCGCGTTTCGGCCCGCGTTTCGCAACAGAGTGGTCGTTAGGCCGACCGCAGGAAGTTGCGAAAATTGCGAATTCATTACCTCCGCAGCTATAAATACCTTCCAACAATATCAGCTACTTCGTGGCCCAGCGCCTCCACCATTATAAATTTACTCAAGTGCAAAACTAACCGAAAGTACCTATACACAAACTCAATTAAATAAAACACATACACTATTTTTAATACTCATTTTGTGTCTCTGCACATTAAAAGAAACTAAAAAACATGGCGCTCGCAAGTACTCTACAGTTGCACAATGAAATCGATTTGAATTTTAATGGCTCAGGACTCGCAGGACTCGCGTTATCCTCGCTTTGCAATCTGCGAATGCTGCAAGTCTATAAATTAAACTTCCATTACTATCTTGGTCGTTTCTAGCGTCCCAACAGTTTAAAACTATCATTTTGTATTTTATTAGTGACATCTACCCCCTAGAAATTTACAAGCAACGCCATCTACATACATTATAATGGATTCAAAGAATTTTTGAAACAATCAATTGAGTGTTTAAAGAATAAACAAGGGTTTGGCATGCGGCCGTCAAGATTTATTCAAGCTGTAAATCCATTGAATAAATTTTGTGTTTCGAAGCATCTTGAGGACATAGAATGATGAGACGTCACAGCAAGAAAAGATAGTTTTATATAACTTCGTGACTTGGAAATTTTATAGCCATTTGCGTATCGAAGCGACATTTGAAGTGGGTAATGCGTTTGTGGTTGTTCATAAATCTAAAAATATAGTTTACAGATCCTATTTTACTCCAAATATCATTTCTTCATTTTTCTTTCCAACAATTTCTTTCCAATTTCCACTTTGGGTTTCCGCATTAATGTCGTCACAATTCCGCTTCCGTATTCTTTCAGGCATGATTAATGACAAAATCGATGCGGCGCAATTTACCACAAAACGATTTTTTTCGCGCTACTAATTTACAGCATCAAAGAAAAAGCTCTCAACGAACTTGAATAATTGAATAAAAAAGAATTCAACTGTAAAATAACAATTTCTGATGCAAAATACAAGCAAAAATCAGGTTAGTAACCATAACGGACAGTGATTGATAGTAGGCAACACACGCAACACATCAGCCGTAAAAACAAATAAACACAAGAGTCGATTAACTTGATTAATATTCCAAGGCACAACATGCATGCCATTTCATTTAGTAGATTATCTTATCTTATCCCCTATCTAATATTCAAATACATCTAGGACGTTCTACATGCTAGGCTGTTTGATTATTCAGAAAGCTTTGACTGAAAAGACGCAGTTTCCAATTCGCGACTTGGGATTCATTTCCATTCGTTTCGCTTCAGTATTGTTTCAAGTTTTGTTGCGAGTTTTCAGCCTGGTTGCTCTCGAAAGCCTTCTATCTAGGCCATCGGTGGTGGTTTTCTCGGATAAATCATTAATTACACGGGTGACACTTGAAATCTGCGCAATTTACCAGAGAGTCTCCCTCGGCAAGAACAAGTTTCAGTGGGTGTGTACGAGTGTATATAGTTTCGACTAGTAATAAAGCAAATACATTAATTATTGTGACAGAATGAATAAATAATTAATTTCGATGCTAAGTGCAAACAGTACCCTTGCGAAAACTTGAAAATGTTTCGTTTTTTTTATCTCCCATTCGATTATTCATGTTTGAAACTCTGATAGCGTCAGATAGCGCGGTTGATTTATTGGCTGGACTTTGCACTCACCGCCAAATTCTGAGTTTCATCCCTTCAGAAGGCCACAGTTTTAGTTCGTGCAACGGCAACGTCCAAGTAATTTATAACTTGGAAAGTGCTTGAATTGTCTATGTAACTTTGATGGTCGTTTTAAAGTTATAAACTAGACAATTATTAAATTTAATAATTTTGGTAATTAAATTAAATCCTATAAACGTGTTTGTTCACAGTTGGAAAATCGATAAGCAGTGATATCGCCGTGATTAAACCCTTGTGGCATTAAATTGACAGCTGTCATAAATACCAAGCATAACATAACCAAACACAAAAGACGTAAAACATTTATTGAGACATTAGATTGTTGCAGCACTGAGATTTTGCAACTTTTCGCAAACATTGTCACCGTTTATGTGTATTGTGTGTTGCCTAGCGTCGCGCACACAATAAGTTTAATAACATTTACTTCGTATACGACTAGTCGTATAATAAGTTATATCAACCCATCAAATTTTAGGTAATACATTAGATCGTAAAAGAGAATATTTAGAAAAATTACGTTTATATTATATATGTGTCTGTGGATAGATTCTTTGTTCTGCAAAATGGCGACGGTCCCCATCGACGGATAAACCCGTAATGACACTCGTGCGCGTACTCAACTCGATCTCGACAATTTGCCTGCGGGTAGACATCAACCACCTGCACATACACAGGGCGCAAAAGGGCGTAAGGTGGACGGACGCCATTTTGTGACGTTCATCCTCACCACGCGCAACGCTCACGCCAGTAAAACTGATCCGTGAATCTGAAGCACCATTCAAATCCCGAACAGGTCAAAATTCATGAATTCTCCTCGAGAGGATTTACAGCGCAGAGAGCACAGCACAGTGCACAACCCATAATCGTTCAGGGATGTTTATCTTGCTCTTTGTCTCACACATCTTCGCCATCTTTATTATTTTTAATGGTGTAAATCTTTTTTATTCTTTTTATTCAGTTCTTCGCGTGAAGAATCCGCGTTGATTTTCATCCCTACGTTATCCCTGTATGGATTAACATTAACATTTGCATTCAAGTCGAGTCGCTCGTTTAGATGGCGCTACGGCTCCGCTTTTAATTATGATTCGAAATCGTTATTTTTCACGCATGGAATCAAATGGCAGAGCGGTGTAAAGTGTTGGCAATGCCAAGGGAGGAAAAATACTAAAAAATTAAAAGGAAATTTAATGATCACAAAAACGACAAGGGCCGTGCTTGACTACCGAGGATAAAGATAACAACGGGGATAATATATTCGGCGTGGTGCGTTGGCAGATATTTAATGTTTAATCAATCATTAAATGACACTTTTGGTACAACGCCATGGAACATTTTATCTTTATCATAAAATATTTATATTACAGGGTGAGTTAAACGTTCTAATTAATTATTAATTAATAATATTAAATAATATTAAATAAATAATATTAATACCCGAATAAATCTCTTTCTTAAATTCTTAATATCACCCCTATAAGTATTATACTATAACCTCAATTTTATACCTTCTAATTTTTATTTTTACAACAAAAAGTAGCCTATGTCCTATTCCAAGGCCTAAACTATCCCTAAACCAAAATTCATTAAAATTTGTTGATTAGTATAGCAGTGAAAAGGAAACGTACACAGTGCATATTTAAATTCGCAATTTAACATGTGCACAAGTGCATGGTTGTCGTCCAAGTTTCAAACAATCAAAATAATACCTATCTATTAAATATTATATCAGGTTATAAAATATAAAGTCGTTCATGACCATTTAGAACGTCATCACCTAATTAAAATATAATTAACTTGCATCCATATAAACAGCAACATTACGCAAATGAGCTCATAATTCTCTCATAATGGAATAACGAAATATGCGCATACAACAAAAGACATAAATTTGAATAAATACAAAAAAAGAAATTTAAAATACCTAAACAAAAATTACACCCTTGGACTTTTTTGTTTTATATTCTGTACCTACTGCTTCGTGTGCATGTGAATAGATAAGTGTGTGTGGTAAACGAATTTATGCGTACACATACTCAGTATACATCATCTGGGATGCGCGCAGAACACGAAATTTCAATTTAATCCCTTCCTGGTCGACCAGCCCTCGACGCACCCTCAAAACCAACGCTGCTTTTACGCATCATGTTTATTTATTCATTCATTACTAAAAAATAAAATAAAATAAGTTTAAAACGTACAAAAGAGATGCGAATTCCGCATTGTAGTTAAAAGGGAATAAATGCATAATCACCACCATCGTGTTCTGTTTGCATTTTTTTTTTCATAAACCAATACCTTTTGAATATTCCACCGCATTTTTTGCTGCCTGGGCTGGGCAAACATAAATGTAGCTAGAATTGCGACAAATCCCCCGGATTTGTCTGCATTTCACTCGCGGCAAAACTCGGATTCATCGGTTTTATCAACAACATCAATATCAACATCATCAACCATTCCGTCACAAAACGGACAAATTATTCCAGCCATTTGAATATAAATTAATGTGTACTCTGCGCAGGAAGCAAAAATGTACAATATGTCCGAATGAAAGAATTAATAATAAATTAATTTCCATCAAAATGAAACAATGCACTCGTGTTGCACGCATCTCAACAGCATTTACTTTCAATATAATTAATGATTATAAAAAAAGAATGTCTCCTTCATTAGCACTTATTTAATTTATCAATTTGTGCATTGTAAACGTGCCGTGCTTCGTTTACTTTGCGTCCGCGTCTCTCACTTGACGTTTTTATTCCGGCTGACGTCGAGTGCAATTATTAATGCGTTTTTTCTTTTCTGTTTTGCACTTGGAATTTTAACGTACCAGCGCGCGTCGCTGTTTTCTCAGCGTGGCAATTTAAATTGCACGTCAACGTTCGAAATTTATTTAAACGCCCGGCTCCGATAACACGTACTAGTGGTATTATTCTACGATAATTGTCGTCGCGGCACGTAGGAAACGCTCAAAAGTATCCAATATACCCAGAGCGAAAACATTATTTTAATCATTTTAACTCGTGAAAATCTTTTTTACAGTATTATAACACCGTTTATTATACCAAAAACATGAAGAAAATGTAAGCCCTTTTTATACAAACATGTTACGTGCGCGTTATTCTCATGTCCTCGTTATTTTTTAAGCAAAATTCAACAATATTTAAATCCACTGGTCTCAACTCATCTCCAACAAAAATACCACGTAGGATAAAGCAAATGATAACTTTTTCGTTGTTAATTTACCTATACTGAGCATATTTTTATAACGTGAAATATTTTTTGCTTGTTTGTAAACATTTACAGTGAATATTTACATGAAAAATGAGAAAAATAATTTTAAAAAGGTCATATATAAATATCCTACCATAAAAATAACGCTAAATAAAGACAATTTAATTAATTCTCGTTAAAATCATAATTTAATTAACCTGTATTTATTTATAAAACATTCCTTGCATAATTTAATTTTTGCGATTTGATTTATGAAAATTCTTCACCAGAGAAATCACGGAAAACACGAAAACCCTTAGAACCTTAGAAATCAGTTTAATCCTCCGCTCGACTTTCGACGCAGGTTATAAGTGGATAAAACGACATACAGCGCTGTTCGGCGATGATACAAAGTGCATTCAACAAGTAAAATCGAAACTTCAACTTCACCTGCCATCCCATCCCATCCGACAACTGGTATAATCTGCTTATTTTCAGGAAGTGGACGCAACAAGCACGAAGACGCAACAAATAACAAGGAAAATATACAAAGCACAAGTGTTACAAGTGCAATTGTGACCGATAGAAAATGTTTTCGAATCCAATACGTATGTTGGTAACACGTGTAATAGAAATGACTTGACATATGACTCAATAAAGCCGTGCCAAGTACGCGCAATGTTGTTTGACGAGCCAATTGTGTACTGATGCGTCTTGATCTAATCATGATTGTTTAAATTTGCACTTTTAAAGTTACAAAAGAAAAAAATTGAAGCAAATAAATAGCAAAATAGTAAGAGGCTCCATCTTGTGGTTATGGATGCATAAAGATACGCTTTTTAAAACGCAAGAACTACTAAATCGAATTTTTAATTTTTTAATTTGTTAGATTATTAGCCCATTTACAAATTAGTGAAATATCTAATATTTATTTATATACAGATGAAACAAAGTCGAGTTAGTAACAGCAATTATAACTCAAGACCGGATGGACAGTTTTTGAGAATCTATGATTTGTTCAATTCGGCTCCGTCCCGTATAACGCAATAATCCTTAAAATGTCAAAAATTATAATTTAACGGACATTAAATCGATAATATAAAAATGAATCTCAAAACCTGTTGGTAAGCGCATAACTCAACAACGCCTAAACCAATTGGGCCAATTCTTTTTTAAATGTTCGTTAAAGTCCAAGGATGGTTTTAACAGCGAGAAAAATTCGAATAATTACCGGGAAACCCTAAAGACAGCCCTTTTCTATAAGATAAAAGTTGACATTGAGTTTCAATCATAATTATAGTTAAATAGTTGAATCCGAGATGGCGCGCTGAAGTGCATTGTTAGCAATTCTTTATATAATTAATTTCTTAAAAATATAATTGCGAATCTTATTGATAGAATTGACACCTACTACTCGTATGTCTAGAACAAGAGAGTAAAAACGAATTACATTTTTATTAAACTCTACCGGAACGAAGTCGCGGGCAAAAGCTAGTAATTGATAAAATTTGGTATAAAAATTCAATAATAGTTACCGTGAAATAATTCAATTCGAGATGGCGCAAAAGTGCATTATTATCATTATTAAAAATTAAATTATTATTTAAAATTCCGTCTTGTACAAGGAAGTAAAAATAAATTACATTTTTACTAAAACTATGGGATAAAAGCTGGTTATTGTTAAAATGATTTAAATTGGAGTATGTATTTTATCTTTCCAAGAAACTGTATTAAATTCAGTTAATATAATTAATTCAACACGACATTTCTTGATAAGAGAGTCCCCAGTTCGCCGTGTCAACTAGTTTAGTTAAATTTTACACATTAACAGTGTATAATTTTGGCGACTATTTATAGCCAGCGCAATGGAAAATATTGACTCAACTTATCGCGTTTTTCTCGCTGGCTCTCTCGCGCGTTCAGCATTTACCGATCGCATATCGCGCCATGAATGAAACTCACGCCGGCCGTCGATCATCGAATTTATCGCTCGCTAATGACCTCATCAATTCATCCGCAATGGCCATTATAATAAATCACACAGGTCTGCAGGTTTTATGATAAATAAATGGCGTCGATTTGTGATACATGATTCAATCGCATATGAATAATACTATAATATACGCGCACGCGTACTGGTGAATCGATACAAATTTGCGTGTCGAGCGTGGATTTGCGTTATCTAAGCCAGGAACGCCGATAGGACAATGTTCGACGTTCTACAATCTACATCCAACAAACGTTGTTCAATGCACGCATAATTAAACACTCACACACATACATCCACACACACAGGGTGTTCGCAATGCATAGAAATTGAAGATTTCATCAAGAATCATCATGTAAACACACTGTATATGTATAAACGCGAGCAATAACCAATTGTTGTTGTTGTTGTTACTACAGTCATGTTGTCGCGCCTAACCAAACATGTCAGACACGGGATTCGTGCACATTAGATATACGCGATGACGTCATGAGGTTAGGTTAAGTTCACACCTTCATTTCATTGATTTTACTATACAAACGTCGAGGTTTTAAATTAGTGGTTACTATAAGCGTTTAAACACAAACACACCGAATTTATTCGGGTAGTGCTGGTATAAATATTGTGCGTTATCGGTGCGTGATAATAAATGACGGCATAAATTAGTCGCGGCGTTCGTTTTGTTTAATTATAGTACTGTACACAATCGTTCGCACACACATTCTCCGGATAGAGACACATGGTCACATGGACACAAGTGTAACTAAACAAAATGGCGTCTGGTGTCTGCTATTTACATAAATTGTGGTTTTATTAACAAAAATCGAATGTACTTTGTTCTACAACACTAAATAGAACAAAATTCCACTACTTTCACATTGGATCATAAATATTCAAGTGATATTAATTAAATAATCATTGATTAGGCGTAAAATTACATAATTAATGTTTTTTTGTCATCAACTTAAAATAACGTTAAATTATTACAAAATTATCTAATTTTATTTAAATAAAAGTGTTAAAAACTCACTAAAACCTTTTTTCTTTAATTTTTCGAAAACCGGAAAGCCGTAAAATTAATATTCGTATAGTATAAAAATCAAAATCTTAACCGCCGTGGACAATTCTTATGCATAAACACGATACTAAATTTAAAATAGCAACACAGGTCATCAAATCTAATTATAATTAAAGTAGGCGAAATTACACCTGCATAAAACGCACATGTTCCACTAATTTCATCAAAAACATTAAACCATGTAAAAAAATGCCGAAAATATGCATAATAATCGTGTTATTTTGTAAAATAATTCTGTATATGTACGAAATTTGCATTAATATGCAAATGTGTTGCGACAACTTACTTAATACAGGATGAAATTATCACCCAATAATAAATATTTGCTCATCTAATAGAACAGTGTCTTTCCTTTTGTTCAAGACATTGCATCATCCTGAATGCAAGTAAACAGAGGCGTATTAAAACAAAATATTAAAATCACGCGATAAAAAGGAGGAATTTCTTTCTTAATTTGATATTTTACGACGGCTCCTGCAAGTGAGGAAGCGTCTGACCTTGACAATACACATATTAATCACATTATTTCAATACGTACGTCATGCACCACACACAGCCACTAACCACAAGTCGTTAATTATTCAAACTCTTGTTGTTTTAAACGCATGTATGCTTCCTTGCTGGAAATTATGGCTTTGGGTGCACCTAAACATAGTCGTTGAAAATTTCGGTGGCCTAGTTTTAGTCAGTAATTTCCAATTTCCAAAACGCGCCAAACTTGAGCGCCAACCAAACACGAACCGTTCGGCGTGTGTTCGGACGTATTATGTTAATAAACGATGTTGAAGTTATTGATTAAATAATAGGATGCGAGCGTGTTACATAATTTCGCCCTCAACACCAAACAAAAATATTTACGTTTTAATTTTTTTCCATTTTTTACTAAATTAAAATGCCACACAAATATTTATAAATTTGTCCTTTGATGTTGAAATGTCAACGAACATTGTTTTTATTAAATTTTTTTGTTATTTATTTGTTTTACAATGATTTGAATTTGGAAATATTTGATTATTTAGATTGTGATCTATTTCGGTTGGCGCTGGTGGTGAAATGAAAGTGAAACTAGGGCGACTCACCCTCTTCACTTGAAAGTTATCCTGGCGGAGCGTCTCCTGCACGACCTCCTGGTCGGTGCGCGTCGGCTGCGTCACCGACGTCCGAAAGGTGTCCAAAACGCTGCGGATCGTAAACTTCTTCATTGCGCATTCGTCAATGCGTCTTCGCGATCGCCCAGAGTCTCATTGCAGCATTGCCCAAGAATAAAATCAGCCGCCACCCAGTCAGTCACTCAGTCACTCGGTCACTGACATAACCGTAATCACAATTAGATTATAACAACTTTCTGACGTTACCAATCAAAGTTTTAAAGTTTTTTTTTATATTCTGCTTGGGTTTTTCTGCTTGTTGATATTATTGAGATTGCTGACAAACGTGTGTCAGTTGATTCGGTGAGTGCTACGCGCTTTGCCACGGAGTTGTTTGCGTGCGAACACTTTTCGCCGGATTTTTCAGGTGTCGTACTCGCGACGATAGAGAGAAAGTGTGTGCGTGTGTGTGTCGGGTTGCTCCTGCTGATCGGACTCAGCGCTGGTCGCGAACTTGCGGGGCGACGTGCCTCCGCGTCAAAAACGCTGCGCTGCGACCTGCAACGCGGCGACGACGACTCTGCGCGTGTGCGCCGCCGGCGCGGGAGGTGTCGATACCGCCGCCGCCGACCTGCCCCCGAATCTAGCGCGCCGCGCTGCAGGAAAATGCGCGCCACCGTTCGGAGAAACTCTCAAGTGCGATTATTTCGCTCTCTTTCTCGCGCACACAACACACACTTACGCATGGACAGAATATGCGGTCCGTCTACTTCGTCGTCGGTTGGAGTTACTGAACATGCAGGAAAACAACTACACAGATTACTACAGCTACGACTACAAATTAAAATGTCTTATTTGCTACGCGTGCTACGGATGCGCCTCGTTCTGGATCATTCCTACTGCAGTTTGTTATTGTTCAACAAGCACGACTGTCAATTGTTGACTGATCGATATGACAGTCAGTCGGCCACATGTTGCGCATGCGCGATGCGCGTCCGCACAGCGAGGTACGACTCGACTGGGAATTTGTATCACTTTCGTACGACGCCTGCAATTTTATTCAATTGTTTAATATAAATCATTTTAAAACTTTTACGTACTTACTGTTGAATGATAGATGTTTCCGTAGTGATTTTTAAATAATGAAATAAACTCAGGACAAAATGTCTTGTCAAGATGTAATTTTTTAAAAATACAAATTTTTGTTAATTTATACGCTTGTCAGTTCAGAACAATGCACAAATTCTTCTACTTTCAATATTTCTTTTTAAATAGTAATGAATTACTTAAAACCCATTATATTCAAAGATTTAATACTTTTAAATATTATATTTAATTTACTCATAGAAGATTAATTATTAATGATTTTTATAGGTATTTTGTGATTTAAGATGTTATTAGATAAATAAAAGAATTAATGGTTTTATTATTTGAATAATACTTTGACGAGTATGCCCGATCTTTACCGGCTTGTGTGTTTTATCCGCTTCCGCACTAAACAAGTGCGGCGCTAGAAGCGCAGTAGATTAATGGCGCAGGTTGCAGCGCAAATGGCGCGACTGGCGCGGGCTGCTTGGCTCCTCAATTAAACACATAATGCGGTAAATTCTTTAATAAATACACAAGCAGATACCGAATAATGCGCCGCGCAAATTAGTTCACATTCCATTGTAGCGATCGTTCGGTGGAATGGTTTCTACTCGCGGCTTGAAACTGAAATTTTTAGAAGGCGAGAAAGTGCTATGTTACGAGCCCGATCCAACAAAAGCTAAAGTGCTCTACGAATCCAAGGTAAACACACAAAAAAAGTATTATCACAGGTGTTTATTTGTGAACTCGTAGGTCAAAGACGTGATCGTAAAAAAGGATGACAAAGGGCGCAAAACTGTCGAATATCTCATTCACTTCAGAGTAAGCTTATATTAACCTGTTTCAATTTGTTAGTGTTTGTTTATGTTGACATTTTAGGGTTGGAATCCTTCATGGGATCGATGCGTCAGTGAGGAATTTATCCTGAAGGATACCGTAGAGAATAGGCAACTACAACGCGATTTGGCTCAAAAATCAAAACTACAATTGTAATTTAATTTTTTTTTTAATCTGATCAAAATTGATTTTTATTTTCATTTTTAGCGGTTCTTACTTGTACCGTAAGGAACAAAAAAAGAAAACTAGTCCAGTTTTACCAGATGATGGAAGTTGTGATAATGTCGTGATGGAGGAGGAGGATGAAAACCAAGAGCTGACAAGCTCAGAGGAGTCCTCTTGTGAGGAAGACACTATTCCACTTGAAGTTACCCCAGAATTGAGAAAAATATTAGAAAACGACCACCGGCAGATACACGAACGTAATAAACTGCATCGCCTGCCAGCGCTACCATCTGTAGTAACCATTCTGGAAACATATTGGAAGTGTTACATCAACAATCAGAAGTTGCTGTCAGAAAAAGGCAATAATCGCGTGCGGAACGGCACTAATGGACAACGCGAGAAAATTAAACCAGAAGTATTGCAGAAGAATATCAATATTGTTCAGGAGTTTCTTGATGGGCTAAGGATCTATTTCGATTTCTGTTTGCCGGACGTTTTGCTTTATAACGCAGAACGAGGGCAGACAGATTTTAAACAAGCGCAAGTTGCTGCGCCACATCTTAAAATTAAAACCGAGTTGTAAGTACTAACATTAAACGAAATAATCATGAATATATTGATTTGTTTTTTTTTATTTTAGTGTAAAAGTTGAAAATTTCGATGAATCTCACGAGTTTACTCAATTTACAAATACCGAAGAAGACGAGCAAAATAACGACGGTGATGCATCAACCCGACCAGCGTCAAGACGACGTTCATTACGCTCTTACCGAAGTCTAGACACTAATAGCAACGGCAGTGTCCACTCGGATTCATCAGTTGGTAAACCTGCCAGGTAAGTTTTACTTATCTTAATTATTTACAAAATGCATTCTTTATTATTTTTGTTTTGTAGCGGTAATAGCGCTGATGTAATCAGTCCGCTCTTCAAAATTGCAATGTGGAAGGCACTTCCCGACTACGTCTATGCGCAGGAACCCAAACCGCCATGTTTACAATATGGCGCTACCCATCTCGCCAGGCTCTTTGGTAAAAATTACAATAATTTATAAGTTATATGTGAAATTTGAATATATTATTTGATCCACAGTGAAATTACCAGAACTATTGTCGAGCACACAAATGCCCGAGAATAAGATGAAGGTTTTGATAACACACTTGGAAAGTTTCATGGCGTAAGTTTTCAAATATTTATTTCTATTTCTTTGTTAAAACTTTTGTTTTTAGATTTTTAGCTGAACATAAGGAGTGGTATACGGACGATGTCTATATTCACGGACACAAATAATTTTAAAAGGTAAAATCTTGTGTAAAAATATTTTAATTTACTTTTAAACTGTCTCATCTTACTATTTATTGTAATATTTTATTTAATGCTGTTGCAAACAAAATAAACGCAATCTCAGTGATATCCGTTTTATTTGGTAACAAAATCGAAGATATAATTATTTCATATGTGTTACATTGGTAATAAAGTAATACAATAAATAATTATTTATACGGATAAATCGATACAACGACTTAAAACGAATGGTTAATCATTCTTAAAACATCTAAGAATATAAATTAATGTATGTAAGCTTCACTTTTCTATTTTATATCTTCCTGCATATGAAACTTACCAAACTAGATTAGAAATTAATTAGGGAGTTAGTCTTTAGTCAGTTAAATCACTTTAACATGAAATATAGGTTATGCTTATATACTACAAAATAATAATGGGTGATGTTGGTTGCCTAGTGTTATTGTCCCGCCATGTAGTCTAAATTATAAGGTTTAGTTCACCAGTAGCAGTTTAAATCTTTTAGAGTCTATTTCATATGTGCGGCAAATTCAGTATTGAAAGCAATTTCCTAAGATGACTAGGTAGACAACGTTTGCATCGGTAATTATACTCGTATAGTTATTGCATAAATTTTATCACCAACATTTGCGGACGGATTTGTAAACCTTAATTCGTAAAAAAACGCATACGTACATAGTTTAACGTCCTGATCTAAAAGGCAATGTGCTTTTGGTAACAGTCGGAGTGGTAGTTTTTGTAGAACTGGATGTGGTGGGTTTCATAAACGATGAACTTGGTCTTGGTGGCTTTACATTGAGTCCACTTCCATTTGTAACAGTACCCGTTCTAGTCGAAGTTAAAGGAGTTTTGTTAAGCAATGATCCACTTGTGGATTTAATGCTTGGTACACGAACCAAGCCGATTTTGTTCGATATATTGCTTCCTGTTGAGGACTTTAATGGCGATACACGTTTTACGGTATTCGTGGAAGTGGCACTATTCAATGAACTTCTTGAACTCACAATTGAGTTTCTCGAATTTGATCTTTGTACCGAAGGCTTTCTTGAAGAAGAGTTTGATGTGGAAGAGTCACGTCTTAAACTTGACGTACGCCGTGGTAATGTTGCGGTTTTATGTAATGGAGAAGTTGGAGATGTCCTAGTAGACGCTGTTCTATCTAATCTGTTAAATTTCTGCACTAAATTTTGAGTTTTACTTTCGCGTTGTGATTTTATCAAAGATGGACGTTCGGGTGTTGCTCGTTTATTAATTATCTTCGGAGTGCTGGGTTTTTCTTTCTTAGCGCTTGTTTCCTGCGGATCTGTCTCGTAGTTCCCTGAGGAAGCCCCTTGGCTAGGGGATTCTGACATGAGACTTTGGGTTTCTTCGAAACCTTCATCATTTTCTTCTTTTGCTGACAACTTCTTTTCTAATTTCAGTTTATTATCTTTAGTGATACTCTCCGGTGTTGTTTTCTTATCAATCGCCATCTTAATTTCAGTTTGATTGATATCAGTAAGGTTTCTTAATCTTTTTCTAGGTTCTTTAACTTCTTTATCTTGATTTGTCATGGTTAAGTCTTTAGAAACAAGTCTTTCCTTCCAGTTCTTTAATCTTGTATCTTTATCATAATGCACTTCTGGTTGAACAGTCTCTACACTGGTTTCAATCTGATGCACCGGTGTTTTTTGTGTTTCTACAACCGCCTCAGTTGGTTCCTGCTGTTCTTGTTGACGTTTATATCGTCTGGTACGCCTAGCAGCTGAAAACCGATCGAATTGACCATCTCCCAATGATAATGTAGCATCCATCTCATCTGTAGGTCTACACTGAGTTCTCCTGCAAGGCGTAGGTGCAACTGGTTCACGTTTATCTACTGGAGTAGGTGTAAACACTCGCCTTGTAGCTGGAGGTGTTTCAATGTTATCTTGATCAATCTCTACTTTATTACTGATGTTTGGTGATGAGGAAGTGGCTGTTACATCAAACGATTCTGTTTTTGTCATTTTTGTTGGTGGTGGTGGCGTATCGCTAGGTTTGCGGATATAAATTGTCAGCTTATCAGTAGCTGGACGTCCCCCAAGCAAACTAATTAATTCTTTGCGTTGATTCAAATCTTCTGTTGCTTCTATAGGAGGCGAATTGATAGGAGTGATTGATTTATAGCGAATTGAATTCTCTTTCGTTTGTTCTGTGCTGTTGGCAACGTTGAGATTGGACTTACGCCAAGCTGATTTGTCCTTGAATTGTGGCTGGACATCTTCCACAGTCTCCATTGCCCCGACCACATCAGTGCGATCGATTGTACTGGAAGGTTTCCAATCGGGATGAACTTTCCTGTACGTATTTTGACTCCCAGAATAAACCTGTTTACCTTCTGGTAGAGTATCAAGGGTGTTACTTCTATCACTTTCCGAGTCTACCTCTAATGATCTACGGTTTGCTTCCCGTCTCTTTTGTATACTATCATCTTTCTCGTTTGCTTGCAACCAGGACTCAATCTTTTGCCTCCACTCTTTTGGTTTTTGTTCTTCTGGAGTATGTGCATGTGCACTTCCCAAACTATGAGGTTGGTCGGGAACAATTGGCTTGCATTCACTCAATGGCGATGGACTTGAAGGTCTTTCTCTATCAGAAGCAAAATCAGCTCCTAACAATGCAGGTCTCTTTCTGAAAGATCCACGAGCTCTCCTTGCCCAGGACCTATCCAGACTACCCCAAGATTTTCTTTCTCTACTAGCATCGTTTCCAGAAGTCCTTAGGAAGTCCATTAAACTACCTTCGTCCTCCTCAGTCATAACACGACTTTTACGTCGTCGTATACTACCCGTTGGTGTGATATCCGGTGACTTTTCGTCTCCTCGACCAAAGGAATCACTATTATTACCGTTGAAACTACCCAGTCTCCTTCTGGTAACCGAAGGTGATCCTTGAATAGATAACTCGTCTTCAGAAGTCATAGCTGATGAAGTCGTTGGAATTCGTTTCTTCCGTTGGGGGTAACCGGGTCGATTGTCGTAGATTTGCATGTCGTATGCTTCGTTGTCAGGTGTCGTTGCAGCTAAACTTTCCACTAAACAAAAAGAGATCATAGCCTACTATATAACTCTAATATAAATAATGGTTAACATACTTTGTCGTCGTTTAGTTGCGAGCAATTCTTCTCTTTGTCGTCTTCGCGCTTGAGCCTGTTCTTCTTGAACACGTCGTCGTTCGTTTTCCAATAACGCTTGTTTGAACTTACAATAGAAAAGATGGAAGATACGGAAGCATTCCTCGAGTTTAAAACAATTGACGTCTTCACAAAAGAAATCCGCGAGATTTTTGCGCACGTTTTCCAACTGGCCCATTACTTGCAGTAAATTGGTGACTTCGTGTTCGGCCATTTGCAAAAAATCATGCATTTGTTGTTTAATATCCCACTCCGTGTTTGGTAATTCAATTTGTTTCTTTATCTTGCGTATTCGCGCTTCTAATGTGTTTATTTCATTGTGTAATTGATCAACTGTATTCCTATAAAACAAATTATGAAAATAAAATAGAACATTTTTAAGGTTAGTTTTTGTTTAAACAATTTTTACTCACTTTGCGGCATCTTCTAAGATATTTACATTATCCGTGAATGATAACAAGGATTTATTACGTTTTTCTGCTTGCTATAAGAAGAATAATATACAAAAAATAAAAAAGCGAAATAACGTATTAAGAAAATATTACCAGGGCAACAAAATGAATCAAATTCATGTTGGGTTTATTGGCACGAATATCCGTAATCTTCTGAAGTGAAGACAGTTTTACTCCAGCAGCATCACCCGCATAACCACCCTATCAACATAACCTTATTTTAAACACACTTTTGGGGTTACGATGGAAAACTTACAGAATTAAGGAAGTTGCCAGATACAAGAATCATATAAAGCACTTCTTGAAGAGGTTTATTTGTCATAAGATCTGGAAACATAAAATTTATTAAATTAAAATAAATGCGTTTAAGTAAGGTTATGTACCTTCAGCTGCAGCTATCATCGCATTGATGCTTGGTTCGAGGTAACCCATGTTGGAAGCAAACTCTTCTTTGAGGAGCATACTTTCAATTCGTAACTTGTAACTGAAATTATTTTGAAATAATTAGATAACATTAGATATCATATTAAATTATTTCTTATACTTTGGAAGACTAGTAAGTTGTAGCAAAAACTTTTCCGCGTTGCCCAGTTTTTCAAAATCACCATCAAAGGATGTCAACATGTCAAGTTCATCTATTTCCGGGAGAATTTTTAATAGACCTTTCAGTTTTTCTGCTCCAATTTCATCATGTTCGCCATTTTTTACCATTTGGATAATATCCGCATTAGAACTGCAATATAAATATTTTAAAAACATTTTTTGTTGGTCAACTGATATCAACATACCTTCTAAATTGTTTTAAAAATATATTCACGTTTAAACTCCTCTTGCCATCTAAGAGAGTAATCTGAAATTTAAAAAATAAGTTTTAGTTGTTATTAAATAACATTTTGTAATAATATTACTTCTGATGTTTCTTTCCGTACTCTTCTATCTGTAACATCACTAGTGGAAGCAGTCGAATCCCTATGACCCATTCGAGGAGAATTCTGCGCAGAAGTCGAATTATTCTGCTGACAAAATAACCCTTCCATTTCACTCCAATCCATATCCGCCATTGGGGAATGTTCATGGTTAAAAGCCAGCTGTGTCCACACATTGTTACTCCCCACGACTTTATTACTCGGAATTTTATTCCAGTTGATAGTCTTCATTTTAATCTTGGGTGCTGGTATCTCCTGTTGCGGCAGTTTCCTCACCATTACATTTTCTTGATGATAGCTTGTTCTATCATCTCGTTTGGGCAACAATTGTGGCATTGTTCCAGAAGGAACAGGAGGAGCTATATTTGGTGGTGGTGGCGGTGGAGGCGGTAGCATACCCGAACTTAATGGAGGTGGTGGTGGAGGTGGTCCCGGTGGGGGAGGCGGTGGACTCGATGGACTTGAATTAATACTTGATCTACGTTGATTTGCTTCCGATTTTTGATGCTGGCAGTGTTGACAAAAAAACTTATTCTGTACGCTTGGTGAGCGTAGAAGTCGAGAGGCATCATCTTGATTCTCCAAAAGGGTAGCGCGGTGGATAAGGCGTTCCGCTGCATCCCAAATAATGTCACTTACTGGTTCTTTGGGATCAATACGAAGAAGGTGTTGAAGTATGGCGAGAAATGGTATTTCTTGTGGTGTTTCCGCAACTTGTTTCAAAATTGCATAAAATACATCCAATGGTGAGTTTAGGTCCACACCATGTGGACCTTGCATACTTTGTGCTTCATCAGAATCACGTTGCTCGTCAAAAACGTCTAATTGGACAGCTAATTCCGGTTCTGCTTCAGCACATTTTCTAAAATAAATGTTTTTTCAATTTTTTTAAACTTTGGATCGTTGTTTTGGACATATAGTAAAATTCTTATCACAAATGAGTAATAGGTACATATGAATCATTTTGATTACTTCATAACGGTTTAATGCTCACCTGAGGTTATTCATCACCGGAAGCAAGTTACATCCTGCGTACAAAGGAAACATAAGTCAAATTTGGTCAACACAAATTAACACCATAAATTACGCACCTATAAATTCATTCCGAAGACGAATACGATCGGTGAGTCGCGGTGTCGAGATGATTAAACAATTCACAAACGCTACCAGCGCTGTTTGATAATCCACAGCATTTGAAAAATCCAATTCTTTTACGATTAACGTTAAACGATAACGTTCACCTTTTAATTTCTAAAAAAAATATTTTTTAACATTAAATACACTTTTTATATAAAAATATATTAAATACTCTGTAATGGTCTAGTGTTTCGATTGCTCGTGCATGTCCTTGCTCGTTATACACACAAAGGGCAGATAACAACTCGAAGACTTGTTTCTTCACAGCAATATTACTGGTATCCAACGCTGCCGCCAATTTTCGCACATATTCCGGATTCTCAACGATGAAATCCAAACCAATTCGTGAATCCATTTTATTTAATTAAAATTTTTAATTAAATGCTTTAAACTGCAACACACAACTATTATAATTGAAATATGCTAATTTAAAATTTGATTAATCAATCGCGCACGAAATAATTATTAAATGTTTTCTTCGCGAGCGTGATTTGTGCGACTCATGCGAGCGTATCGAGCACTCTGCAGGACGCAGGACGCCTGCCAACTTACCAACTAACATTAACATCCAGCGCAAGTATGTTGGTTCGTGGCGGCGAAAAACATTCGATTGTTCCGAGTTACAATCCTGCTCAAGTAAATTTAGTAAACATTCCTTGCAGTGTACCCTAATGCGTTAATTCTTATCGGACTTATTCAGCACTAAGGATTTCTTGTTGCAATTTTAGTTGAGTGTAATTTCTTGCATAGTTTAAGTTTATATTTATGTGGGTGTGTGGATGAAAAGGGAATAAATTATTATGCGGAACTGGAACTCAGATTTCTATGTGGTAGTGAAGCGTAACCGGCGAGCGTTTTGCGTTTATTGATCTTTTTACGGGCGAAATTTCCATTTCGTTTGTCCTCAATTTCGCTTTTCTTTTATTACGGTTTCTTATTGTGTACAATTGTATTAATTTGAATTTATATATTTTAATAAGCTCTGACGTCACAAGTTTGTATTTTGATATTTGTAATGAATCACAAGTCGATTTATTGATATTTGCGCTTGCAGTTAACACCGACTAGGAGAATATTTATCATGTCTACTTTAACGTTCAATAAACTGTGTCAAAATATGCAGGGAACATGTCCATCTCGTTAATAGTCGTTTAAATTCAGCAAATTCCATTAAAAATGTCCGTGAAATAAATTTTATTACTTAAACTCAGCGCAATAAACCAGAAAACAAACACAAATAACAAGTGAAAACTTTTCGATAAATCTACGCATTAGTAAACACATTATTAACATGGCTGCCGTACAAGTACAAATTGCATTCGTACGAAAGTTCACCCCAGATCGAAATTGATGATAGAACACGTGTAATTGGATATTTATGGTGCAACTCGTCGTGATTATGGCAATGCATTTGAATATCATATGCGATATTGCATCTTCCGGCCGAGAGAAAAGCGCAGTAAGTAAAGTTTGTTGCTCGAATGTGCATTTAGTGCTTGTCAGCCGCTTGCCTAATATGTACACCTAAATACTTCGTGTCTTTGGCCACGTACGCCGCTGCCACCGGAGGCACGAACCGAACAGGAAGACGACGGACATCTGAAAATTGCAATTTGAATTCTAATATGATGAAAATGCACAATTCTACTTCCGTTGAATTTCAATTTCATTCTTCCATAACTGGAATTTTCAAGTTTTATTTAAAAAAATTAAATATTGACTTTTTAGTGAGCATATAACAATTATAGTTGTGCAAGTTTAAAAACCTTCTAAATTATTAAACAAATAAACAAACCAACGATTGGCACTCAAAATATTTACTTTATTTTATTATTCATCATTCCAAAACTTGACCACTTGAAATATGACGAATAAAATCAAACCAGACGCTCGAATAATAAAAAAACCTGGCGCCATTAATTGATTATACCTTGGTCGCCATTTTTGATAAACTAATTATATTAGATAATTTAAAATTTTATGAAATTAATGGATATGTGTCGCAGATTTTAATTTTTATATATCCATATTTTTAATTTTTAATACCGCAAGCGCACAAATGTGCGGTGCCACGCTTAAAATGGCGTTATTAGATCATCACCTTGGACTGATTCTTCCCAATTTGGTATTATCACTTCAATGCAGGCCGCGGGCGCACACATCGCGCGAATGTGTCTAGTTCACACATCGATGCATTTTTTCTTCTTGGTTGGTCTCAGCATCAACAGGAGACACTAATTAAACATTCACGAAATATTACAGCATCATGCGTTTCAAATTAAACACACTGTAGTTAGCAAGCATAAGTTATACATTCTGTAAAAGAAAATGGAAACTGACATATGGGCATAAATCCGAGACGTAAATAGAAGTAGCACTGATTGATCAATACTCGCTGATAGTCGTAAGTCGACATTGGACTGATCGAAGGTTAGGTTACCATCTTTGCTATTACAAAATAAATTAATTATTTATTGATTTTTTATTGGAAAACAAAATAAAATTTTATTTCTCTGCAATAATTTTCAAAAATATATTTATATTATTTACAATGAATAAGATATTTTGCAGAAATTTATTGTTTAGTTGTTAAAAAATTAGATTTTAGTTTATAATTTTTAAACTCGCGGAAAAACGTTTCGATATTTATCAAGGTGTTTAGTAAGCATTTTGTGCAGCAACCAAGCGATTACAATAATGTATGTAATATTGTCGTAAATTGCGCGGTAAATTTATTGGAATTGACGGAAACACAGCTCGTCGCTGGTTTTATAAGGGCAACAATAAGAGTGTTGTATAATTAGCGGATAATTAGTGTTTGCTCAACTGGTTATTATTCAAATTAAGTTTGAACAAGACTAACTCCATGCAATCAACAAGTATCATCGAGATTTTAAAAAATATATTTAAGTAAACAAAACTTTATGCAAATTCAAACAAATGCAAAATAATTTTAAAGAAAAGCATAAATAACAAAAGAGAAAAGGTCATATTTCACGGAGAATTAAAGTCATTTTGTTGTGAATTTAAAGTCATCATTGGAAATTAGTAAAAAACATCATAAAATGCAAGAAAATTTTATTGTTTTAATGGAATTCACTTAATATAGTGCCATTTGTGTTTTATTAATAGAAAATCATAAATATATATTGACTTATAACAATTGCAAATATCATTTCTGCAATTCAATGCCATAATTGACACATCTTCATTTACCGCCAATTTTAAAGATTGTTTTATTACTCATTTAGCAAAATATTAACAAAACTTGATTATTACTGTCACATCCTGTATGTATTTTAGTAATTAAGTAAGTTGTGCAACATACTTACTATTCCTACAATTCACTAGTACCCAGTAATTGTCATATTTGTTTATTGACTGATACACGTTGTGCATTTATGCAATTACTGCCGTCGGTGTCGTGTCGATACGCTATCATTATCTCAATTATCTCATAAGCAAACCGCTTATTAAACAAACAAAAAGAATGTAGGAAATCCTCCAGCATTTGTATAGCATATTCACTGAAAGAGAATTTATCGCATTTTCGTGCGCAGAATGCAAACTTTTATGATCTGCCATTTTTGTATTTCCGCTATCAATACAAAGTAAATAGTAGTAAAATAGTAAAATTCACAGGTAAACATAGGAAACCAGAAGGAAACATATGCGTTGAAATATTTATTCAACTCAACGACAATGATTTATAGGCAAATAGAAATCGATGTCTCGATAAGTGATAATCTACACTTCAAATAGGAAAACAAAATTAAAACGCGCATAGAAATTTGTTTAATATTTGCTGCTTATTATGTCTTTGCTGTTTGCGAGCAAATTTATATTGATTTTATCTACTCAGATATATGAAATTTAAGATGTCAATTGTGTTGGCTTGCTGGCAATCGACACTCGGCAGCGTTTGTTTGCAGTTGTTCGACGAAGAGTTTGCAAAACGCGTGAGCGTCAAACGACGCCATTCGATTCAAGGAAACGTAACGCAACATCTCACATCATGATACGATCCTCATTAAACTACACGGGCATGAATCACATGTGTGTTTTTTTGTTTTAGAAAATTGTCTATGAACTTGGATCGAATCATTTCAAAAATTTTATAAAAATTTACAATTTTCATGCCTTGGTGATCAAATCATTAAATAATGACGTTATTATTCAATGAACAGCGCCATCTGGTTAGTATTTTTATGTCAACTTCACGCCTCATTGGACTTGTGAGTTGTTGTTTGCTTTGGAGTCCTCTCTTCGAGAGGCCAAGAGAAAGAAGCATAAATATCGCGTTACATCACATTAGCACCGCCGTCATATCGCACGCTACTTGCGCGTTTTCCCATTGTTTGCGGGCGGTCTAATGACCGCCGAGTGTAAATCGATAAATGTTACTTATTGTGCGCGCCGCGAGTGTGACATTTCGTGCGATGTGAAATCAAACGATGAATAAACCCGTAACTCACCACAATGGCGCACGAGTGTACTTAGCTTATGCTTTATCGCTCGATTTCATCACTAAGCAAGCTGAAAATATTTTTGAAAAAAAAAATAATTTTCCAAAAATATAAAATAACAATTTAAGCTTAGATATAGATTAACATCTTGAAATAAACTCCCAGGTTATAATTTAAGCGTGTGCCGTGCGTAGGTGCATCGGTCGAGTTTCGAAGCGTTTTGTTGTTTCGCCATTTTTTCAAGATTGCCACATGTGCGCAAACAACATGGCGTCGGGTGTCTAACAGTGTAACTGAGACAGGCGGCTATAATTTACGAATCGCCAACATCACATCCGAAGACACACCAACATTTACCCACGACAAACCGCAAGAAAACCTTTAGAATCAAATAGTGACTGCAGTCATACGCTTAGTCATCACAACTTTTTAGTATAAAGACTCTAAAGTATAAACCTTTATTTTTAGAGTTTTTAGATGGATTATAATTAAAACCGTTTAAATTTTAAAATCGATTTACACGGAAATTATGCCCTTAAGAGAATACGAAACGTTTTAATCTTGTTTCGAATGTAAGAAGAGCTTTAATGAAATGTTTTGTTATTTTATGTCCATGCTGGTGATGAAATGTGCGGGTCGTAATTGTATAATTGGATACAAATTGAAAGAGCAAGCGTCGTCTTGCTTGCAGGTCAGATGTGCGTACTGTGTCGGGGCCTAAGCAATAAAAGTAATTCTAATTGGTATAACTCGCTCGTTAAAATTTAATGACTGCTTTTATCGTTCAGGTTCAGCTTGGCAAACAACGAATGAAACAAGACAATTATAATCTATTTTGTATAAAATTTTGGGGCGAATTATTTCGACTTTTCAAATTTAAATCATTTCTGCCTGAAATTAAAAAGTTTTACGTGTTGACGTATTAAATATGTTAATGTTTTGTTATGTATGAAAGCTTTTAGCTGATCCGACAGACGGACACGGAACATTTAACTAATCCCCAGATTTCTTGCTCCAATTATGCACGATTATCAATTCAGATTTAACAAATCGACGGTTTCCGACATCCACAGCCATGATTGCGACATCGCATACATGAAAACGTTTGTCTACACCTTGCATAAATTAATAATAATCAGACATACATATATCACATTAGCCAGATCGACTGCTCAATGCAATTTCAATTTCATATTCAAAAACTATATTCAAATTGCATACGGGATTATGTAATGTTAAGATATTGTGTTGTAATTGTTTATAAATCTGATACATTTAAATATGTATTTAATTTGGGTAGGTACATAGACTATTATCGGGAAAGTACGAAACTGGAATGATATTGAACTTTATTGTTTAGGCAGTAAAATAACATATTTGTACCGAAACTCATAGATCAATAATATAAAAATGAATCGCAAAATCTGTTAGTAAGCGCATAACTCAACAACGCCTAGACCAATTTGGACAATTCTTTTTTTAAATATTCGTTAAAGTTCAAGGATGGTTTTTACGAGAAAAATTCGAATAATTGCGGGAAAAACCCTAAAGACAGCCCTTTTCTATAGGATAAAAGTTGGCATTGAGATTCATTCACAGTTATAGTTAAATAGTTGAATCCGAGATGGCACGTTGAGGTGCATTATTAGCAATTCTTTATTTAATTAATTTTTTTTAATAAAATTGCGAATCTTATTGATAGAATTGACTCATACTATGTCTAGAACAAGAGAGGAAAACCGAATTACATTTTTATTAATCACTAGCGGCACGATGTCGCGGGCAAAAGCTAGTTATAAATGAAAATGAGTTTTATTGTTTGTTTGTGACGCTGTCACGTAAAAACCACCGAACTAGTTTTGAAAGATTTTAATATAAAGATTTATTTAACCAAGGAAAGGCATATAGTGTATTTTTTGTCGCCGAAATGTAAATATAGAATGTAAAATAAGAGACGAAAGTTGATATTGAGATTCAATCATAGTAATTCATCCCACGCCATCCTGGCGCTAACGTTCTTTATTAGAATTTTTTATTTCTGAAATATGAAACAAATTGAAACAAAATCATTTAATAATAATTAATTTAAGACAACATTTGTTGATTAAGCCGTACAAAATATTTAGGAACTGCTTGTTTTGGGTAAACGTATATTTTTGATCTATTAAAATTAAATATTAGCAAGTAATCCGATATTAAAACGAGAAACTTATGTTGCATGTAATAACATAAAACTTTTAATATATTTCTATAATGTTATAATAATGTCGGTAACATGAAACGCGATTTTTAACAAGAATTTACATAACTCAGTGTAAATTTTTATGCAACGAAATTTATTAATGTTTGCTCAGTGTCGCGGTGTCGCATTACATTTTCGAAAATATCCTGATATAATATATTCGTATAATAAATTACTGCCCGCCTAATTTCAGATTTATGAGCCATTATGCGATGAATTAGGAAATCCAATAATCATAATTAACGTCATTATACGGCGTACACAATCCATTACAATATAATACACTGATCTGCGCGCGCTTAGCTGAATGCGAACTGGTTACTCTCCTAATCAAAATCTAATAGGAACACTAATCTAATTAACATGCAGAAATGTATTCAGATAGCGAATGCAGCCAGTGTGGAAGTGGGAGAGTGATAATATGACGATTAATAAGCGTTATAATGGCGTGCGTTAATGTGTTTGTTATGATGTGCTATATTTGTCAGTTTTAATGGCTTAATTTTGTGAGGTGCATGTTGCACAGTGGTAAAAAAAGTAAATTATAAAGGTGAAGAATAATGTTTAATTAAATTAATATTAATATTAATGTAAATCGTCGCTCTTTTTTTTGCTAAATTACAGAAATTTTGTCATTTGCATATTTGTTGAGGTTTTTTATATTTTATTACACTTGAAAAGATCTCAAACAAAAACCAAATTTGAACGTTTAACACTTTTTGAAATGATTAAAATTGAAAAATTAAAATGATTAATATTTTATATTAAAATACTAGTAATTTCATCGTTAAAAATCTACAATTAGCCATTTACAACTTTCTTCATGCAGATATTTTTGCTGAAATTGTTAGTTTTGTTGTATTTAATTTCATTTTATTACATTTTTGTTTAAATTTATTAAACTCACGTAAAAACCTACTTTCCGTTTACACAAACTTAAACAAACTACAATTGTGTGCCTGTGTTTAGTGCCTTTGCACACCTCTGAATAGGACCGATCGGAAAAGTGACGTTCGTATTGTTGTTTTTACTTTGATTGATTTATTTATTAAAATAATGATCCACTTGGCAGTTGATAAAAGCCAAAATTTGTATTTTGTATTTCATGATACAAGTTTCCATAAAACTTTAAAAAAAAATTTAAAATTTAGAATTCAATAATACTACAATCAATTCTCAGAAACTTGATATAAATTCTTTTGACACAAAATGATAACAAAATTACAAGCAACTCTATAAACGTAAACTTTTAAAATTGCAATTATTATCCTTTTCGGTCCATAATCATACACATATCGAAATTGAAATATTGGCAATTCGATCCGAATTTGGATATTCGTTCAATTTGCAAATATGTAGCAAATTGCTACTAGCAATATAAAATATGAAACATGTAACATTCTCTTCGCAAAAAATCACATTTAAACGATATTGCGCGAATAAAAAAAGTATTATAATGACTTATAATAAATATGACATTAATGATAATAACGATAATACGAATTACGTTTGCGGCGAACGAAGCGAGCGCCCAAATATGGCGATGGCTCATTAATTAATAAATTAGTTTAATAAAATGCGCACAATATTACATTATAGGCTCAATGTCAACTTATTAAATAACTGAAACGTCAACCAAGAGTTTTTAATACATTCTGCAATGTTTTCTCTTTATGAATAATTAGACAGACATTAATACCGTCGTAAATCAGTTGTGGCGTAAACAAAAATGAAAGATTTATTGTAGATTAATTGAAGATTAAACTTACGTGATATTATAATCGTTGGATTTTCAATCGTTTTCCTGGGCGCACATTATGCGCGGGTAAAATTTCGTTTTCGTTTTCGCTTCGCCGTGAAATATATTCAACGACAATCGTGAGTCGTGGTCGCGTCCGGTCCCGCGTGCAGCGCTGCGTGCTCGCTCAGCCTCGCGTTCCTCGATGGTCGCGCGTTTCGGGACCACATGGGAATTGGGCGCACGTTTGCGCGCCAAGGGAGCGCCCTACGCGCCTCGCACGTCACGCAATGCGCTCTGCGCATGCGAAATAGCCCAGACCATCGAAAATCCCGCAACTTACACTGCACTCTCGCAGATCGCTGTCACACTCACACAATGTTTTACATAAAAGTTTACACACATTCAAAACAACTTAGAAAACTTTTTAAAAGTATTTTCAGCTTTTAAAATCGATTTAATAATTTTTTTAATTTTAAATTTTTTATTGTGAATTGATTAGGACCGGACGAACCGAACTGGCTCTCGTTCGCAACTACCGAACGAGTTGCAAGGCAGGCGAACACAAGCACCATGTGTGTGAGTGTCGTGTGGTTGTTGGCGATGGCGATGGCGTGGAGGACGGCCTTCGGACGCGATGCGATTTTCAACATTTTCAACGACGTTCAAACTTCAAACGACGCCATCGCCTGCATTGCAGTGCAGGCATGGACTCGTAATTACTATTTTCATAAGCCAATATGACCTCAACATTACTTAACATCATTTTGGGTAAGTACCTTGTGCGATTCTTCCAGAATTCAATATCGGGCTTATTAAGAGCAGCGCCTTCTGGTGTCATTTAATCAGATATTAAAAAAACATTTTACAATTTTCGATTTTTGTGTGTTTTTTTAATTTTGTTAATTTTTATTTTAAACCGGCCCTGATTGTATTTGCGTGCGTGTGTAAAATTTGCAATTGTTTGAAAACACCTGCTCGACGCGAGATGCACTCATTATTCGAAAGTTAATGATTTTAGTAATAAACATTTATGAGAATCTTACTTGGATTCTTCTCATCGCACAAAATTAATTAATAGGTACATAATTAAAAAGCACAAGGAAGAATGCAGTGTGAAGAGTTTGATAGTCTCTTAAAAACTTAACACAATTTTAACAAAACAAAAGCTTAAAATCTAAAATCTAACTAATTCATTAAAGCATTTTACCGTTATTTTAACACATAGTTTAGCATTTTATGATTTTTATTCAGTTAAATCCTTTTGTTTTATAAGTATATCGTATAAGATTTAGAAAATTGTTATTTTATTAATTGTTATATCTTATATATATATACAGAGGGTTTAAATAATTTTATTTGAAAATGGCGTATGTGTGAGGAGATGTGGTAATCGGCGTGATGATTCCAGCTGTTTTGCGTTTGCTTAAAGCTGTTTTAAATGCACTTTCACTCTCGGATTGCTTGGAAATCTAGTGCTTCGTCGCACTATAGCGATAAATAAATAATTTATTCGGTCTGTCATTTTGTTAATAATTGCGTAATTTACATACGACAATTGTTACTACCCACATAGCGCAACTCAATCACAACTCATATTTCTTAGTTTTTGGTTAATATCAGTCAATTTTTAGATGTAACTTGAACAGTTTTTTTTTTATCTTTTACAACTTATTAAATAAGTAACTAAATTTTTAGTCTTTCTGGAAGTGTTTTTGAATATTTTAATTTTGTGTACATAAAAATAAATACAATTTAGCAATCTTGATTTTCTTGATAAACCAGTAGTCAGTGGAAGATTGTTGAAGAGCGAAGATGTTTTTTTGCTGTGATTTTTTCGTAATTTATGTATCATGGGCGAATCACAACCGTTCGATGTGATTCGCACGTGGGACGAACATGTTTGTCAAGCCAACCTGCCACACTATCCGAAAAGACAGGTACAAACAAGTGAATTTATGAGAAATAAATAAAATTAATATTTAGAGCAGACAATATCAATATTTTTCCATGGTGTACATTGAAGAATACTTTTGCAACAATGTTTCACATTCATATATGATACGTCATGCCCAATAGTAAGGTTTTTAAATCGTGAAAAGTAATACTAATACTAATAATGTAGTCTTTGCTTCCTCAAAATAAGGAACTCTAAAGAGAACTGAATGGAGCTTAGAAATATGCGACCATGTTTTGATTGCTGCAGGCGCCCAGTTAAGCATGACTGCAACCCGCAAAAGGTAGTGGGTGAAACCTGGTTAACATTGAATCGATGCATTTCTTTAGTCCCTTACGCTGCCCCAACCTACCGAATTGACCACAGGTATGAAGAAGCAGTCTCAAATATAGTTATTTTTGCAGACTGACAAGAATACTGCCTTAAATGAAATCTAACAGCCAAAAATAAAATATTTTAAATAACCTAATTGAAGAATATACTTACTTAGTCCAATTCAAGTGCAATTCGTTATTCTTTTGGTAAAGTTTCGTCGCTTACACCGTTCGGTTATCATTTATTTAAAAAACCTCATGTTATGGTACGCAACCAAGTATGCACCTCACTAGATGCTAGGTTACTTGCAACTCGGATTAGAATAATTCCTACTTGCCTTGAGTAGTTAGCACTGGATAAGTGACAGGTACCAAAACGTATTTATTGTTTATTTACGTATAAACTCCAAATGATTGACATTTAACGAATGACAAGCAGTTTATACACAAACTATCTGCATTCCTGTCCATTTCATCTGCAATATAAGTTGTAACATAGCTGAATTACAAAATTTTAGTACTATAACTTGTAAGTATTGATTATAAATAATCTATCAATAATTCTAGTATAAGTATATTACTACAATCAAGATCCTAAATTATTAAATGAATCGAATTATAGGATTGTCACAGAATGGCTGGTTGTGTGCCATGTTTTATAATTCCACTGCTTCTCTTCATTTTCCATCGATACATTCAACCTATTCTACTAAAATTCTGGAATCCATGGGAGAAAAAAGTTGAAGGGGTTGATGGCCAAGTGGCAGAAGACACTAAAGCCAAGCAAGATCTTAATATGCAGTGTTTATCAAACTGGTCATGCCCTTGTGCTGTTAGAAAAGACCCCACTGCTACCAGCCAGAATGAAACTGCAGAACCAGTGGAATGTAAGAAAACAAATTGAAGAGGTAAAAACACTGAAATATCAAGAATCTACTAGCGTTTTTATCTATAAAGGTTCAATTGTGGTCAAATGAAGTTTATTATTTGACAAAATATTCTTGTTAGCTTAGTTAAATGATTGATGATAAAGGCACTATTGCAACCTGTTTAATTTGAAATCCTCAACACTAAGAAGTTTTTGGTTTATTATGGGTATTGTGTGTATAACTATACAAACTAGCTATAAGAATATTTCATTTTAAGTATATATTATTACTTGTTATTCAACTGTGAATAAACATTTAAAATGATATCGAAATTGCAGAAGTAAATCAAACGCAACCGTACTTAACTGGCGATAAAAATTCGATTGAAATCATTCCACTGAAAAGTTTCACATTAACAAGGGCAGTATTGATAATAGCCAAGAAAACATAATAATTATAACATTATATTTATACTGACAGTACATAAAAACAAGTGTTGTAGACACAAAACTTTCATTTCAAGAACACACAAGTTTAACGCATAATCAAAAAAGTGTAACAGTTCCCCTTCTCAACTCAAATTTTCAACGCTTTTCTTATTATATTACTCGACATTAACTTATTATCATAACCTCAGCTTTAAATTTCCATGCTCAACTCAACTTCCTTGTTCGGAAGATCTTACATTCTAAATATTAAAATATAAAAATCAGTATCGCGTCGATTGCGCCAAAAATATTGTGATTTGAAACTTAACCTTCTCAGGAAATCAGTAGGGATCGCAGATCAAGATGGACTTAGTTAACGTTCCTAAGCTCCACTTCAAACGTGAGTGTAGAGTTAGGTGGAATGGTTGGTGGGCTGCCCTTGGCGCCATACGCCATCGCCGGCGGGCAAACAATACGCCTCTTGCCGCCTACTTTCATACCGCTAACACCTACGTCCCAACCCTTGATAACTTCGCCGCGACCCAGGCGGAACTTGAAGCCGTTGCCCTTGGTTGAAGAGTCGAAAATTTTGCCGCTCTTGAAGCGACCCTCATAGAAAACGCTCACCATCCTGCCGGCTTTAGCGGGAGCTCCGGATCCGACGCGGATATCTTCAATCTGCACGCCGCCTTCTGCAACTCTCTTTGTGGGAGATTTTGCCTGTTGAGCAGCAGACTTTTTGTCGGCTTTAGGCGATTTTTCTTGTTGTGCGGCCTTTTTCTGTTCGGCAAGCTGGGCCTTTTTGCCTTTCTTAGCAGTGCCGTTCTGGGGAGGCATATCAAAGACTTCGTCTTCTTCATCATCAGACTCTTCTTCTTCATCATCAGACTCTTCTTCTTCACCCTCCTCTTCATCATCTTCCTCCTCTTCGCCGTCCTCATCTTCATCATCTTCATCCTCATCATCATCTAGGTCAGCTTCATCCACACCGGTATCATCTTCATCGTCGCTCTCTTCAAGCAAGTCATTGATATCAACATCCGAATCGTCTTCGTCATCCTCTCCATCATCGATGTCTTGCAAGAGATCCATGGTTTTCAGTTTCTTAGTTGGAGCTATAAGAAATTAGCAATTGGTTGACACATTTTATCATTATCACATAATTAACAAAAAGCCAGAAAGCATGCAATAAAAAAATGGTATACGCACGAGCATTTTTAGACAAAGCCTTCAATTTCTTGTTAATCTTATCTGACAAGCCATTAACTAAAACAAAACCTCCGGTTAGTTAACATGGAGAGTTCATGTACACAATTATTGAATAGGAATAAGAAATTTTATAAGAATGTGTACTGTGATATGCAACACAATACACAGACAACAAACTAGTTTAAACAAATTCAACTAGAAAAAGGTGTACTCCAGGTACTCAAAAATGAATAGATGAAAGAAAATGATAACACAAAAGAATTGCCAATGCATTGCATTATGTTGCACCCAGCTGCCGTTCACAAAATGGCGGTGATTTCAAATTTAACCTTAAAACTTCCCCAAGTTTTAAACAGACATCCAAATAAGTTTACTCACGTTGTCCTTCTGCTTTACCGGGCTTTGATCGTTTGCCAGAAACGATGTTGCTAGCGCTAACGTTCCCTACACTAACGTCAGCTTCCTCCTGCTCACACTCTTCTTCTTCCTCTTCCAAGTCATCAAACATGTCCTCATCTTGAATCAAATAACCAGACAAGTGAACATGTGAGTGTCCATTTGTGATGAATGATACTTCAGTTCCAATCTATTATAATTTTAAGAATTGTAAAGCCACAAACAAAATAACAAGACAAATAAATCTTACATCAAAACTCAAGTCCAAAGCACATTGCATGACTTTGTCTTTATGGAGTGTGCAGAGCAAATATTTACGGTTATCATAGCCGCACATTACTTGGACGTACTCGTCTGTGGCAGTATCATTGTCCAGGGCAGCCATTGAGATGTGGAAGGCTTTCTTGACAGTCTGCGTGTACTTCTTCTGAGGTTCCATAATGAGTCCTAAATAACATGATTAAGAAAACGGCGTTAGTAACATAGTTTTAAAAACACGTGGTCTCTTGAAAAACGTGGTCATGTTTCGCATAAACACAGGTGGGTCGGAAACACTTACCCCAAAACATTTTGTTTGTTGTGTAAAACGAAGATATTCAATAAATAAAGTCTGGAAAAGACTGATTTCTTGACCGTTAGAAACTGTTAAAACGTTAGAATCGTCTTAGCAGTGAGTTAGTGAACGTTTAGAGACTTTTGGCGGACTGCGGAGCAAAGCTGCTGTTATGGCACGCCGGCGAACGAAAAAGAACGTTGTAGATTATAAGCGTGGGGAGATTTGCCGGATCAGAACGAAAACGCGCGCGAGTCGAACGAAATGTGCTTTTAAGAGGTTAGCGCTGCATGTTTTCATTTGTTTTCAAGGAAAACAAAAGTTACTAGATTTGAATTTAAAACTTGGAAACCGAAGAGGACTTGTCACTTTCTAGTTGTATCTTTCTACAAGTGTGAGGTACTGTACTTTTATAAATAAGTAAAACTATTACTAAAGAGCATAAAGAAAATGAACGACCACAAGTACTGCAAAATAGTAAGTGTAAACTTTGACAAATCTTTGAAGTTTGGATAAACTTTGTTAATGTTCGAGGCAGCAATATAGAAAACCAAAATGGGTCAGCTATTTTTTTATGTTAACTAGTTTTCTATATTTAATAATGCAGTTTTAAAAATGAAATAAGTTGTGAGGAGCATATATTTTATTAACTTTGCTACATTTAATAATATTGCGCAATCAGATTACACCAAAGCGTATTTTCGATAAATTATTATGGATCACTTTATTTAAAGTTTCTCAACATTTGTTTTAATAATAGAAATAAGACCCAGGATACGCTCCTAGAAACAAAATGCATATATTTTTAATTGAAGCCAACTATGCAAGAATATAACATACCATAATATCCGTACGAATAAGGATACGTTCCCCATCCATAAGAATACGAAGGAGCATAATATCCCGAATAGGCGTATGCTGATGGATAATAAAACTGAGGACTTGCATTTGGGTTTGCATTGGGAGAGGGACCTGGTGTTGCTTTTGGCAGTGGTGCTGGTACAGGTCTTGGTAATGGATTACCAATTGGAGTAGATTTTACAAGAAAAACTCCAACGAAAAGCAAAATAATCTACAAAATCAAGACGGTAAAGTATTTAAAACTCAAAATTAAATAAGTATACTTACCAATGATAAACACTTCATTTTGAAGGCGTTGGTGGCCACTTAGAAATTGAATTCTGATTTGTCGCATGGCGATGTTATATAGGCTCCTGCTCACATGCCTATCGCAATAAAATCTATACTAAAATGAATTTTAATCTTGATATTTAATATTAATGCAACGAATTAATATGCTAAACATGCAATCATACAATGCATTTTATCATGTCCGTGCATCGGAGACTTAAGTAATGATTTAATAAACAAAATGTATTGTCATTCGATGCGTTCAACGTAAAGACCTTGATTTTCCAATAAATTTTCTTAAATGGGAAATCAAAACATCAAAACTACGTGATCAATTTGTTAATTAAATCATTAATTTTACAAAGTCAAGCTCGTTTACTAAGTTAAAAATATCAATTAATTTCTTCTAAAATTCAATAAATTTTCTAAATTCTTGCATAAAGTAAAGTTAGTGAAAGTAGCAAAAATTATTTTAACCGTTTTGGGATTTTAATTTTGAATTTACTTTAGTCGTGTTTAATTAAACTATCTTTTAAGAGAATGGAGATTCTTACACTTGATTTTGTGTTGAGCCCCAACAAAAATAATAAATCAAGTTACAGTGGAGTTACAGAAGACAAAACTTTACTTTTAAAAATCCACTGTAGATGTCGCTTCGTGTTTAATATTTGCACCTATTTTGTCGTGTAGGTTCGCGCGTATTCGCTGCCCCGCCGAGCGCCAATAATAACACAGAACATAACATTGTACGCCGTGCCGACCGTGCTCAATGCTCAACAAACATTGCGTTGTGTGTGAACCAGCGTGAACCAACGTAAACGAAGCGCTGAGCTAGAACGTGTGTGTAAAGTGTGTGCATCGCCGCTTTCCACTGCGAATTTCGGCGCAACGCAATTAGAAGACGCAATAGACAAGACACGTAGCTGAAGAAGTCGAGCTGCGCGCATCTGTGTATCTAAAAACAACGATCGCCAACAAAACAAGTGAATCGCATTTCGCTCTCGAACTTTACCATCATCTCTACCTTGTGCGTTGTCATAATACAACCTACAACACACTCTGGGATTGACGACCGACCGACCAGGAAATTTCGTGTGCGCTGCGAACCTGCGCCCGTGGCCAATTAACTAATAACCAACACCGGTTGAAAAAAACTAAACTTAACTAAACATACACAAATTTGTGTAGAATTTTGTCGGTACAAACAGTGTGCAGTGTCCAAATGATTGCGCATTTATGGCGATACAACAAACACTTCAATTCGGCGTTGTGCTTGCAATAGCCGTGCAGCTTGGAATCGTTGCGACTGCAGCAGCCAGCACCGAACGTGAGTAACTTTTCAAATCTTCTATCTATTCGACAGAAAATGGTGTCTGCAATAAAATAAATCCGACGTATATTTAACCTAAAGTCCACAAAACAAACAACTTTTGTTTATTTTCCTTGATGCGAACACAAAATAAACGAGAATCAATACCGATATTTCTATAACAGGAAGTTATTTTTAAAATACCTGAATTGAATTCGTGAAACACAAGTAGTTATCTGAATTCACACACAATTTTTTATCTCCCGATTAATTTGTGCAATGTACAGTTGGTTAGCCGCTTCAAATATGAATAAGTTAACCTTGGCGATGACGTCACGATTTATAGAAGTCCAAATTTCGATTTATTATTCAATTAAACCATTGAGGAATTCCGTCGGAACACTTTATTCGATTAATATTGTCAAACGATGTATAAATGGCTTCATTATTTTTAATTCAATGGATTACATTTTTCGCCTGTTAGTCAATTCGCCATTTACATTAGCATCTATTGTATTTGAAGCGTTTGTAATAAACTATAAACTTGTGGACCGTTTCAGTCAGCGAATCTTTGTAATGGACTTGCGGGCCCGCTTCCCAACTTTGATTCATTTCACTACTGTTGTTTCTGTTGTATTGTGAGTTGCGGTTTTGTAAACAATCCGAATTGGGCTTTAGGGTGGTTATGCTTCGATTATTACGCTGAGAAAATTTGTATACACACATCCAAACAGTTGTTACACACTTGGACAGTTGGCAGAATGCTAGAATTGTCGAGGTTGATGGTTTCTTGACTTTCGATTGGTGGTTAACACGGGTTTGCTACTCATTATACTTGGTGCTTTTGTCATGCCTTGAAGCATGAAGAACTTTCGATCCGTAAAATCTGTCGATAACACGCAAACATGTTTCTGACATAACCTCAATCATCATCTTTAATATGTAAACTAAAGTCATATTTACTTCGACCCTCATTCATATAGCACACAAGCACTGTGATATGTTATTATCAATAGCGAATAAGTTGTGCTAGGTTATAGTCGACGATTGCACCGGAGCGTTATCGCTCGCGTGCGTCTACGCTCTCACTATTTAATCGTCGACTACAACGCAAACATTGCGGCGACACTATTATTGTATCTATCATCAGCGAGTCCCCTTTCACGGCATTATTAATGCACTCTGTATTTACATGGAAAATATGCGCGTTTGTGGGTTATGAATGCGTACAACTGATAGTGATATGCGCATAATTGATAGATAAATAGATAACTTCTACGACGATTACAATAGGGACTCATGTTATAGATACTTGTATATAAATAGTAATATTAGTCATCATTTCTATAAGATGTGTTTATTTTGATTGAATTTATCTGTGATGGAACACACTGTATTTTGCGTATTATGTGTCTGTGTCATAATACGAGTAAGTCGATGACTGATACGGGTGAGTGGTAACATTATAAATGTAAATATTTCACGCTCCGATTTTTTATCGGATGGAATTTGGCAAATATCAAATGTACGAATATCAATATGTATCCATCCCAATATGCTTCACTTGTTCGTATGGAATTTCGTTGGTGAATTTTGATTCGAAGCAGCCGTTGGATAATTTTGATAATAATGCATCTGTTTACTTAGACCCACTGTGGGATTTGCCTGTTTGCATGCACGAGATTTATGATGTGTGCAAATAAAAAATATGAAGTGGAATAATTGTTCTGGGCGAGCACATGCGAAATGTAACAATGCATGTCATTGATACGAAGCTAATATTCATATTACACAGTATGGTTGGCGACTTGACTTGCCCGAGACAAATCGTAGATGTTTTAATTAGTTTTGTGCGCGCGCGCGCGATTCCATATTTCTTTCGCGCTTGCTGCGCGCACTAATGGCGTCGTATTCATCGCCCCGCACATTAAAAACGCAAGCGCGTTACTTTTCTGGCCTTGGACGAGGTTATTGCTATTTTTGCGCCGCAGCTAACGTTCCGCCTCGGTGTTATGTTTTTTTTTTTTTCGTTTTCGTTTGCTCCGTTTGCTCATTCTCATTCTTCTACTCGCTCTCGTTCTCACACTAGTTATGTGCACTATTTCTCAATGGTGGTTGCTCGCTAATTGGTCACTATTGTTAGGAATAATTATATTTTTAATTCGAAATCAAATCCAACGCTCTATGGATTACGGTTTCGTATTTATCGGGCATTCTCGCAGCGTGATGTCATTCGATTTTATGTTGACCAATTAATTTTTATTTTTGCTTTCTTATTAACATTCGTATTTTTGCCCTCGGAATCGCATACCGGAAACATGTAACTTGACACATCAAACACGCAACGCTCTTAAGTCGTACTATTACTCGCACTCGTTGCGTTTGTTTGTACATTTATTGCTGACATAATTTGTGTTTGGACGTTTATTTGCTCGTGAAGATTAATTCCGCGCGGCTTTCATTAATCTTATTAGTTTTTCATTTGCTTGGATTTGCTGGATTTTGTTTTGTTTTATTGCGCGTACATTGCGCACGGCTTAATGTAATAAGCAATAAACATGACCGCGCGCGAATGCGTGGATGTAATAAATAATCGTTTCGGCGGGCCGCGCGCGTACACACACACACACACGCTGCCTGATTGTTAATTGGCTCCGGCGAAAGGAAGGAGGAAACATTCGTTTGGCCGTGTCCGCAATTATTGGAAATTCGTATTCAGCGGCGGACAGGAGTCGAGCAAGGTAGTGCTGTCAACTGAAAAGGAGGCGTCGTTCTTTGTGAATGGGTTATGATTGATGCACACACGTGCGGGACGCGCAGGAAGGAATCGTTTTCATTTCCTCTCCAAGACAAAAGAATAAAAAGTCATTAATTATATTTTATATCCTGGGGTGCGGCAATCAGAGTTTTCCTCAGCTGTGCGTCTCTGCCCCATTGATTTTCTTTCATATTATGAATATTCCTGATGTGGGAGGTGTTTGCAGTACGTTCATGCATAGTGCACCCACTTGAATAACGCTCCGAACCAAATGAACAATGCCTTACTTCACCCGAGTACAAACTTGTGGCTATGTATGTGTGAAATTGTTGTTATCTCTTCGTGGGATGGGAGCAGAGTGGGTGCGTATGTGTGTTTGTGTGTGAGTTGCAGTTTTGCGGCTCATATTCGCGGGTCGCCGGCGGGTTTCCCGGTGCATTGAACTCGACCACTCTCTCGCGCTCCTCGCACTGCGCTATCATATTGAATGGGTCGATGTCGTACTATCTAGTTGTGGATGGAAGCCAGAATGAGGATGGAGACACATGCTGGTTGACATTCATATTTGCAATCATCTCAAGCGCATGTGAGATTCCCGTTACAATAGTTGACATGCATTGAGATCATGAATAAGAAGGGGCAGGAAGTTGCACGCATCATCGGCTCTTCTGTCCTAGTAATACTCATCCGACTTCCTGCAACACTCACGCACTTTGTTCTAATGAAGATTTCTGAGTTAAATTTATATGCTAGTCGAATCAATTTTAATTCTCAAGTACAATTCAAGTCGCTTTAATGATGGCTGTTGTTAAATCACCCCAAACTACCCTGTTTGGTATAACTAGCAGTAATGAATCATGCATTGTGCACCGTGCATTCCACCCTTTCTATTATTATGCCTTGCGTGTGCGGTGTGTTACTCCTGTAGTACTAGTGATAGTACCTAGCTGGAATGACGAGTGGGTGAGGTAGGTATTGAGGTGGAAAGTGAATGCACGGCTAGAGTATCGACCGCAACATACACCTACACACTTGCAGCAGGAACAATTTCAAAGTGGTATGTAGGTACTTGCAACGGATAGTTGGGAGGGTTGTGACGTGATAAATACATCAACTACTAAATTAAATTTCCAGAAACTGCATCTAGCGGCCTTAATTTAGTTAGTCATGCGCACTCGACTCGAGCAGTGAACAAATAATGCGCACAATTATCGAGTATGTGCAAACAAGCAACTGTAAATAAAATATGAGTGCAGGTACAAGGTACATAACGTGGAACCACTACAATTGCACCGATGGCAACGTCGCTCTTTTGGTTACACTTGGTCAACGCGACTCGCACAATCACATTTGCGCACATAGTGTAAGAGCGTATATTATTATTCTTGTATGAATAGTTGGTATGCGGCTATGTACACACGAACGCGCGCGCGCGGCTCGTCACTGACCCGGACAACGTTCTCGCGCTCTCCGGCATCGACCGGTTGGTCCGAAGCCATTGACAAACATGACCAACGACAACCGTCCCAGCTAAGCAATAACCGTACTAAAAGGAAATGACTGATCGCATACTTACCAACGACTTCTTCTACTACCATCTATATATCACAGATTATTTGTTATAGTTTCTGATATGTATAGTTGTTCATTCTTGGAAAATATCCAGGAGTCAGTGCGTGTTTGCTTTCTAGTCAGTAAAAAACTTGTTGTGAATTACTTGGCCAACCAGACTGCAATTATTTTAATTAGTTTACCAAGAATCCGCATTGTTTACTGAACTTGTTAGACACAGCTGAATCCCGAGCCCTTTCTGACTTTTTGCGTCTGGCTAGCTGGTTGTACACTTATTTTAATCCTCGACTGACTTCCACAGAAATAATTTTTGTTATAAAAAGCAACGATTATACTATTAGTTTGATTATATTTGCTTTTAATTTGATAGTAAACGTTATGGTTGGTGACCGCGCGTAGAGCAACGCTGGTTTGATCGACCAAGTGCAGGCGTTAATTAACACTAATTATCTACAACATTAATTATGCGAAAATTAATAACGCGTGAAATGCGCGTAATTTTCATGCGCTTCTTGCAGGAACAGCTAGTAAAAAATGTGAAAATTGAACGAAATTGACAAGGCGTGTAAATAATTACCACTTCCGGGTTGAATGAAATATATTATCCATAATATTTCTTATTCGTAATTTTATTCCAAAATGAATGAGTGTAATTGTCAAGTTGTCATACTGAGAATTGCAACGTTGTGTGTTGCATGTTGGTATGTATAAAGTCGAAAACCGGAATGAGAACGGGAATGCAGTGTCCGCCGCGTTCCCATGCATTGCGATTCATTCATAGAATAGTGGAACGAGTAGCGTTGAGCAGATTCGCAACATGAAAGCTGTGCCGTGCACTGTGTACATCAGTAGTTCATAAACAGCACATGTGCTACATATGATGGCATAAAATATTGACAAAACAATAAATGTATGCATCTACGTCGTTTTTGACGTCCTCGTGCCTTGTATGCCGATGGATGTGTTCAATATCAATTTATTTCGTATATATGCGATGTGTATGACGAGAACTTTTCAATTTGAATATTATATTATTTTTATTTTGTATGTCTGTGCTGTATTATGTCGTCCTCTGCTTTGGAGGTTAACTTCAATGGAAATATAATTCATATATTATGCGACGAAATTTTAACCTGATCGTTTATTTCGTTTTGTGTTTTGGCTTTGTTGGCGCTTTGTGTGAGTGTCATGCCGTCATGCGTAAATTGGTCAATGTTGGTCGTTGGTGGCCTTGACCCCCACGTTGCTTCCGCTGACGATTCTTGGCATATTCCTGCCAATGTTAGCATAGTCACCACGGTCGAATTACGAATTTCATAGGAATCAATTTTTCCACGCACAAAATTATTTCATAATCTGCGTTTTATGGCAACACTTCGTATGATAGGTGCAGGTAATAGCGCTTGGTAATAACAAGTCCAAGACGGATGCTAGAATCATCATCTGCTAGTAACCTGCTTTCGCCGTGGCGGTCGAACTTGAGGAATTCCTTTCCGCGTTGCAACATTCATAACAGTCCGCGCGCGCAATCCAGTTACGTTCAATTATAATCGTTAAATATACTCGTACACACACATAAACTGGTAGAAAATTTCATCGGGGAATTCATTTTCAGCTTTCAACTTGCGATGGATTTAAGTATATTGATACATTCCAATGGAAAGCGGTAACCCGTAACAGCATTTTCCAATCCTGTAATCATACGCCTTTTGCACGTGGATGAAGGGTTGATGTATCCGGGAATACTCGATATATTCGGTTCGGGTGGAATTTTAAATGAATGTTGCCGATGGCGATGCTGGGGGTTCGCGGAGGTCGTGTTTTGTTAATTATTTGGCGTTAATTCGAACGCACGAAGCCGGAAAGCCTTCGGGGAACGAGATGACAAAACAACATTTCTCACCAGAACGCGGACGGATATCGATAAGATACGAAACATCAAGCATATCAAGTGTTGGCGCCGAATCTAACGATAATCAAGATTCCAGATTATGAAATGAGTTTTGTCTTTGAAGGTGGTAAAATTCGCCAACGAGAACCTTCATCTTTCTTCCAAGATGGGTTCGATTTCGAGATGAAAGGCTTGCGAGTGTTAGACTCAAGGGCCTGACCCCCTCGAAGCGGTGTTCGAAAACATGCGAATGGGTTTCAGATGAAAGACGTCCGCGGAATATAAATTAATCAACGAGAAAATGCGTACACTTGTATCTGCTGGGCGTAATTAAATCCTGAATTAAATATGAATGCTAAGTAATCAACTTCTTGGGTAGCTTTGGACTCGCTGCTGCATTGCGTTAAAATTTATTCATGAGAAATTCCACACGTTTTACATCGTGGAGGAATTTATTATTAGGGAATCATGCGGAACGTCTCAGGGTGGAACATTTCTTGGACAGTTATTCAAAATTGCCCTCGAAGGAAATTCTAAGATGTCATTGAAGAAGAATAAAGGCGTAGATAGATATGTGTAGGAAGTTTTTGTGCGCACGTTTTCATTATGTTTTGTATGAAGTTAGTATTGGTGGGTTCATGCGCAATATTCGCATCGCCGAGGGGGTCAAGTCCTATCATCCCCAATATCAATTTATTCTCGTATATATTCGTCTTTTTTCCGTGGACAGCAGGTACGGTATTTTCAATTAAATCTTGTTATTTGGGCGTTGAATCTATGAGCGCTAATGTTTTCTGCTTGTTTATTTTGCTCATCCTGTTTATTTTGTTTTTGTTGTTTGTTCAGCAATGTTGTGTTGTTGAAGAGCTTTCCTGCCGGAGGCTGTTGAGTGTACTCTTCCATTTTGTACAGGTGTTAATGAGATGAGGACGAAAACAGGAAATTTACGAAATCTGCAAAGCAAATTTCACTCTAATCGGGATTTTAATTTGCATTTGTTTGTTTCCCGGTAAATGGGGCAATGTATTGGATTTGGTTTGTGTTAAACAATGATGTATTAAACGGTGAGATGCGTGTTGAATATATCAGCAGGTTATTGCCATATTGTTATACAGTGTGTTAATGAGAGAATTAATACACGATTATTTGATTTGTATTTAATGTGATTTAGTGATTGTGTTAATTTAGTGGTTGAATTAATTATTGGAATTGTGATACCTATAAATTCACCTGTATTGTAGTTGGAAAACAATGGATTTGTGTTGAGCTGTCGCGCCGGATTTTCAATTTTAGCAGGTTGCTGGAAAAATGCGCCGCGACGCCTTACGTTCCTCGCTCGGCTCGTCGGCATGACGACCGTCGCGGATCGCAGATCGCAACTCACAGGCCCACAACTCGGGACACGTTGAGAGACGGAAAAACTTTTACCGGGAAACTGCCGATATAGAACCAACCTACACATTTCGTTATTGTGCAAGCGGACAAATCACTCTATCCGCTTTTACCTTCATTATTTTTCTTTTGTTGTAAAAGGACAGTAAATACTCGGAAAACTATTGATGATGATGGAAATATATTTCTTGGAAGATTTATTTTTCAATTTGTCTACTCTTGATTTTTCTTATTCCGCTGTGGTCGGTTTTGTTTTGCTTTGAAAGGCAGCGTCAGGAAAAATTACAACAAATCTCATCAGGCTCCATTAGCCGCCATCATCTTTCATCAAATTGATATTACAGGTTGGGTACTCTTCCTTCAAATTCTTATGTGGTATAAGTTTGGATCCTGTTTACTTGTTTTATTTACGTTTTGCTTCCCAAGTCTTTATTCCGCTCGTTTGCTTCGTCTTGGTTTTTTATTTTTGGCTGTCCGGAAAATATTCGAACCGGAAATCGATTCACGTGCGCGTATTTCTTGCCGAGCCGGCGGCGGCGTTTTATGTAATAATCGAACGCTTACAAGTGTTTCACCGGCGTGTAGCACCCCGCCCAGGGGGCATATTGGGAGCTCCCTCAATAATTACGGAGAATATAAATTATTTGCGGACCTATCGCTGCTGCAAGAATATCAACAATTATATTGTGTTTAAAAGCAGAAATTTTCTGATGTTTTAGAGTAAATCCCCAAGTCGGGGTAGAAAAAAATGACAAGGAAATTGTTTTGGTCAGCAGAATATCTGAAGTGGATTTTTTGGCTGCATTGCGAAATCCCAACTCACTTGTTTAATGAACCCGAACCGTCAAGTCAAATAAATTACATTGCTTTCGCTCCCTTATTCCTCGTTTTTTTTTTATTGCTTGTTTCTGTGTTACTTTCGGGGACAACATTCAGTATTAATTTGCCCAGGGATTTTTTCTCTTTGAGTCCGCGACGTTTTTGTTTAGACATCGCTAACGTTTATTGATATGCGTCCTGATTGTCCCAGAGGCTTGGCCATGATCGCGCGAGCCTCAAAAAGTGAATTAATAAAATGCTCGTTAATGAAACGCGCACAAAAGAAACTCGCGTGCGAACGATACTGCCAAACAAACAGAGCGAACAAAAGATTTTTCGCTTTTTATACACGCGCTGCTTTCTATTTCATTTTCACGTGCTTTTTTTTTTCAAACGAAAATTGCGTGTTTCTTCCGGCACGTGCAAAACCTGTCACACACAGATGGAGCGAATTTATCAAGGCATGGAAATTTGAAAATTTAATGTAAACAGTAATTTCCTGGTGTGTCGCCTACGGACAATGTTCATCTTTGAACGGTGGCACTTTTCGCCAAATAATAAACAATCGACTATTGTCATGCAAAGCGTCTTTGGTACGCACACTGTGCGTACATGTGATAATGAAATGATAATACCTACCATCAACGGCTTTATTCTGAATTATCGCGTTTTTTGTTGACTTAATGATGATGAATATTTGAAATTCAAAGAGAGGTGAAGGCAGGTGAGATATTGGTTTGATTCTGCATACATTCGGCAGAAAAACAGATCAATTTACGCAGCATAACGAATGTGTTAAATTACTCATAAAATACCAATACCAGCGAGTATTTCAAACTAAAATAATTCATACTATAATCACCTGATTGTTTTTTGCCTTTGGTTTGTATTCAATATTTAGATTTAGGTGCTTCCTATTGGAGAATGTTTAGGTATTTGACCTTGTACTTGATTTTTGCCTCGCGGTCCTCACGCGGTATAATAACAAATTTCGACACACGCATTCCTCATCGTGCATCTCTTTTGCTTCTCTATCTATTTAGTTTTTCTTGTGTGCCTTCCACATGATCTCGGTACACTTTAGCGCTTAAATTTGAATTCTGTATAATTTTCCTCGGTGTGTTGAACTTCTTGGTTCTTAGTACTGCGTCGTTTTTTTTCTGCTGCGGGTTGAAGTATCATTCGTACTCTAGGCGCTCGTTTGATGATGACGATGGCGATGCGAGCGTGAGAACACGAAGAATGCGATTGCCCTCGTTTCGCTCCGTTTCCCATTTCTCAGCGCTGCGGTGTAAAGGTATACTAGGTCCGTTGTGCCAACGTTCTACGTTTCAACAAGCAAAAGGTTACCACAAGCAGAAGGCGTAATGCACTTCAAACTGATTAAATAAATAGTGTATTAAATTTTAATTTAAGTAATTGCGGCATACAAAGAAAAACGCTTATAAGATTTTCTTTGTAGTAACTTTTCCTGTTTTCTCCGCATAGAAAGAACAAACAACCTTTGCAGAGTTACCTTTGTATTGTTTTCTCTCGACAGGACTTTCCTTTTTAGGGTTTCTTTTATAAATCCTCGCTTTTGTGCATGGCGTTACTTTCTGTGCTTTGTATATTTTTCCTTAGTTTTTTTTTCCTTGAGAGATGGAGGGAAATTTAGATAAATGAGTCTACAGGTTACAACCAACACCATTTTGGTCGGTTAATTATGTTTTTATCTTCTAATTTTTCTTATTTTTGTGTAGATTTCTAACTAGCCATGCGAAAAACGTTGAGCGGTGCATTTAATTAGCTCGCAACGCGTAACATTCTTTAAGCATTATCATTATCTTTTATTTCATAATTATAACACATATTTAGATAAAAAGGTAAAACACGGCGAATGTTATAAAATATAGTACATGTGGTTGGAGTAAAAACATTTCCACAAAACTTTTTCTGGATCGGTGGCCGCCACGTGCCAGCTCGCTTGATGGATGCGGCTGACTCTCCACCCTCATTCCTCACGAAAATCGCAATTTTCTCGTGGTCGAATAGCGTAACCGTACATTTTTTTACCACACTCATCCATGTTCCGCGTTTTGTTTTATTTCAACTTGCGATGGTTTTTCTGCTCGTGATGATCCCTAAGGACAGTAAAATGTGAGCGCGCGCGGCTGGGTTTATGCGCATTTAGCATAAAAGTAAAAATAAAAATGAACGCGAGCAGCAGCAGTTGTTGTAAAGTATAGTAAAATGTTCGCGCCTGCGACAGGATAACTAATGCCACATTGTGCCGGGCGATGTAACACGTTGTGGCGTGCTTGTTGTCCTCAGGCGGTAAATAACACGCCTGCCAAGAACACATCAGATCATAACAGCAAACAAAGCAGGAATAAAGGAAGAAAAATAATAACACTATGACAGGATAACAAACTGTAGCTGTATAAAATTACGTATAAACCGACAGGACTAAACCCAACTTGAAATTAATCCCCTAAAAAGTGCTTCTATCATTAACCAACTTTATGGCTCAATATAACATTTACATTTAAAGTTTCATACAGGAAAATAAAAATCAAATAAATTTGGTACCTTCACGTCATCACTGCGTCTAAACTACGCATTGAAAGAAATAGATTAAATTAATAAAACATTACGGGCGACGAGTTATTTTCGTTGGCATTGACATACAGTCGAAGACAACATAACACATAATTAGGAAGCTTTGCCCACATTGCCAGGTTCAGCTCAGATGAAAACAAATGTTTTGGCATGCTTTTGAGCGAAAAAATTCAACGTAATATCTCGGCTAAAAACGTAAATATTATGTCATAGTATACAGGATAGTAAGTTAAAAAGATACAAGCCTAGTAACGTAATTTTGTAAATACATATTAAAACGGTGCATAAAATTAGAGTTAATGTTTGTTTTCTTGTGTGAGAGGAAGCTATGACTCAACTTTTAACTTTCTACGCATATGCTCAGCAGTTGATGAGTAAATTTTATGATTTGTAACTATTTGCAAAGCATGAAGCGTAATCTACGCTTTATCGCGTGCCAATTCATATACAAATAAAAGATGTTTAAAAAACGAATCATATTTGTTTTATATCTTTTAACATTATTATCGATAATGTTGCTTGCTTCTGCGTCTCTTGCATGATTAATTTGACATTTACTATAATGTCACCTACCTGTTTATGATTTTATTTGTTTATTATCATAACTCAGAGATATATGTCAAAGAAATGTCATAGGAAATATAATTCTTCTAACTAAAGTTAGTGAAAGTTACGAAATATTCATTACTGTTTCATAACTTTGGCAGCTTGTTTGATGAAAAAGTTTTTGCTTTGTTTTTCTTATTTTGTTGCGTTTTGTTATTTGCTAGGCATGTGGATTTCATGTGGAGACACTTATGTTCAACGTAATTTAACAGATAGTTTCACTTTTTTCCATTAACTTTTGGCATCGGTTTTCTTTCTATTTTGTTTTTGCGATACATTATATTATCATTTTCTTTGGCTAAAAGAATGGTTTTTCTGGGATATTCTCGGTTGGTTTTATTTCTTGATTTTTATTCAATATTACAAAATATTTGTAAGATATAAAAATATCATGAAGATGAAAATTTAAGAGACAGCTGAAAAAGGAAATGGGATTTTATTGCTTCAACTGTCAAAAAAAACAGAAATCAAGATTTTGCATTAAGCGAATTTTGTTGTTTTTGTTATGAAATGCATTTTCTAATTCAGTAATGTCAACATTATTTTCATGTCCTTAATAATCTTAAGAAACCTATTATTTTGAACTTATTTCCAAGTTTAAGACATTCTTCTGATTTTCCAAATAATACTGAATGATTGGTAAGAAAATGTGTTCAATGGCCCGATCATTTTCACTTCATTAAACATTTTTCAATCTGTTTAACTAGAAAAAAAATGTTACCTTGATTACGTATTTTCAATGATACCAACCCATCAATAAAATTGTGAAGGAAAATTAAATCAAGTTGAGAAACGAAGCGAGTTCCGCGAATAATAACTCATAATTTGCGCGTTTTAGTGCTTTTTCTTCGACCAATTTTGCGAATCTGGTAAATTATCGTTTTTCATGGCGTCGTTAGCCGGTCCACCTCGCGCCCCCGGTTTGCCCTTGCCCTTGTTGTTTGCGTTTAACCTTAACCAACCTTAAGTCGAACTTCTCTCGCCTTTATCCGCGACCTTATTCTCAAGCATACGCGGTGATGTAATGTCGATTCGTGCCTTAACGTTTTCTTTCTTTTCCCTGGACGCGAGAGCGGGCTAAGAAGAGTATCGTCCATAAAACTCCAGTGAATAAAACTTTTTTTGTTAAGTTTCATACGTTTCCTTCATCTTACTTGTTTGCTGTTTTTTTTTCTCGGTTGCGTAGAGAATTTCTTGTGCTATCCTTCAACTTTGCAACTTTTGACGATCGTTTGATAATGATTTAGGTAGTCAGGTAGTCGTGGCGTGCCAACTTTCATGTGCGCGAGCATTTCATCGATTTAGAAATAAATGTCGTATACCGCCAGAGGAGAGTGAGGAAACTGTGAAATGAATTATGGGCCCGCTCGGAAAGTTTCCGAAAGCACGCCATCATTTCAACTTGCCGATTTATGCACGACAGCGGAGCAATAAAGAAAATCACGTACATCAAGACGGGAAAAATGAGCGAATTGTCAATTGCCACAATTGCTCACATTAGCGATGAATATCAGAACAAATTTTGAAGAAAACGTCACGAAGTCTAAGAATATCTTATAGCAACTCGATAAATCTGTTTATACTGTGGTATCTAATGTATTCGTAATTAAGTAATTTGTGTCATGTCTGGGGTTCGAAATAGAATGATACAGTGGGACTGAAATGAGTTATTTCAATCCATTAACAACGTACAACATGGGTTGTTATCGTCTTATCGTTTGATTTCATAATTTGGAATATTTCAGATTTTATTGCGCTGCACACCCATTGGCGCCCTCGTTCGATTTCTCGATGAATGTACCAATAAGGAATTTTTACGATTTCTTATCGCCGCGCTTTATCACGCACGCCAATAATAACTCTATTGTTGTGCGAATCGTGTGGGCCATAACACTTCCACGTCCATTTCTTCTTGGCGCCTTTTTTTGTCGTTTGTGCTGTTATTATTCACAAATGGTCGCTTATTGTTGTAGGCGAATATGATTTTTTATTTGCGCGACGAGCTGGGAATATGACACAATAATAAATAAAAAAATTATGGAAAATGGCTTATATTTGAATAAAAATAATATTATGAAATAATAAACATTCAAATGAGATGATTAGGTTTATAAGCAACCAATATTATATGAGCCGTTTATTTTGAAAGTGACCTAACTCCGTTTTTCAATTTTTTACCGGTTACCATGGTTACAAGTACAACTTCAGGTTATTTATCAGTGACGCATTTCAGATTGCTTATATTCAGAGAAAATACGGTACATTTTTTACACATAAGTTTTCCGAATTAATTGAATAACTAAGACGTGTAGTTTGAAAGTGGCCTAACTCCATTTATAGTTACATCAGGATATTTACTATTGATAATGTCGGAAAGCAGCGATGAAGGTAATTTCAATTAATTAGTATTTACAAGTTCACCTCATTTTTGGGACAATTGCGTTAGTTAATTAACCTGTACGTTTAATTAATATAAAACTTAAAATTTAATATTAAATTATAGAAATTATTGCACCCATGAGGAAGAACTGGAGAAGACCACTTAGTTCAGATAGTGAAGAAGAAATAGTAAGTAATAATTAAAAAAAAGCGAATAAGAAAAAGAGTTATAGAACAATATTAATCGTCAGAGGATGAAGATTCAAATAACAATGGAGAAAAGATAGATGCACCATATATCCAAAAAGTGCGAAAGATTAAACGGAATTCAGGAAAAAGATATTGCAGTCAAACCGGAAGTATTGATCATGAAAAAAAAAATCGAAAACAAAGATTGTGGTAGTCGGAATGCGTGCACAAAAAATTATAATGAAGAAGAAAGAAAGAATATTTTTGAGAAGTTTTGGGGATTGGCAGATTTTAGCAAACAAAATGTATTACTTCACGAAGCTGTCTATGAAACCAAGACGATTTTTTTTTTCAAATTGAAACATCTTAAATTATGTTGAATGGACTTGGGCATCTTCTAATTTTATAATGAATCTGGCTGTTAATTTTGAAAGTGGCCCAACTCCATTCTTGATAAGGAAACGCACGTTATTTACTTAATAATTGCCACTATTTTAACAGGAGCTTTAAATTTAACATCCTTAGAAACGCTTAAGCAGTATGACTCCTTAGTATCTTATACGTATATTTTTAAATTCATTGAAACGCAAAACTTTCAATATCTCGATTTGAAGATAAATGGAGTTAGGCCACTTTCAAAATAAGCGGCTCATATTGTTCGGGTATATTCGGTTGCTGGTATTTAATAATATCAATTTTTCACCACGCAAGAATTAGCCGTCATCGACCGTAAATTCTTGGCGTGTAACGTGCTAATAATGATTGAAAATTCGACGAGCGCGCTCAAACCTTTCCGTTTTTGTTCGCATCGAGGAACTCATTAAATATGAGTTTAACATGGCCTGTGAACAAACGCCACTTTTCATTCGTTTCGCACATTTTCGCTTGTTCGATTTGTCTTAATCCTACTGGCAGGATTTTTCGCTAACCTTCCGACCTCACGTAATTAATCTCAAAATTTACCGGAAATTTAAATGGATTGGATTGATCCTTTGGCGATAAAAATACCCAGACTCCTTGAGTTCAATTGAGGTTACAACTATCAAAAAAAGTTGAAAAAAGGAGTGGAAGTTGAAGCTAGAATTCTCGAACGAGATTAGATTGAATTGAAGAGGCAATACATTTACCCTCGAAAAGTACTTACCGTCGTCCTCTAGGCGGACGCAAGTTGGGAAGACAAAAAACGCGAAAAGCTGCGAGCGCAAAAAATGAGGAATGAGGAAAAGCCAAGATGCGAAGGTGGTGCAAACGGGGCATGGAGCGGATTGGAATAATGCCTTTTTATTTTTTTATTATAGCGGCGAACACCCCCAGCGGCGCGTAATGTCAATCAGGGGGATTTAAACTTTTTACTTCGCACAAGGCGGCAGGTTTTGTTTGCATAAGGAAATTTTCGACGCTTACCCGTTATTTCAGCCGGATAACCGGATTAAGCAAGGCAACCAAGCGCGAGTACTACACACGTTGCATTAGTATTCTTGTATGCCTATAGTTAATTTCAAATAAAAAGTCCTTTTATTAAATTACCTCGTTTATTTATGTGCGTTTTTCTTGTACTTGCAGTCGGTGGTTCGTATGTCGCACACGATGCCGAAGAATATTTTGTGGTTCGTGGGCACACAGCACGATTAGAATGCGATTTGGAGACATTTTGGACGCGCGCCTCGCTTTCCTCTCCGACAGGGACAGTCCAAGCTCGATGGCTGCTCAAAGGCGCGCCTCTAAGCAGGGACGACGGCCGCTGGAAGCTCTACAAGAATGGTACGCTCGTCTTGCTCAAACTAGGGAAAAGACTGAACGCCACCAACGCCGAAGGGGTTTATCAATGCCTCGCCGAACATCAGCGCTACGGCGCTGTTTTGATCAAAACTGTCAATCTTAAAATAGCATGTAAGTTTGCACATATGTTTCTTGTTGAAAATCTTTAACGAACCATTTTTGATGTCATATAGATTTAAAAGAATTTCGTCACCAACCTGATGACATGCAGGCGCTCGAAGGGCAACCGATTATTGTACCGTGTAGTATTAATTCACTTCCGAAAGCTGCCGTTCAATGGGAGCGCGATGGAGTTCCGCTACCTCAAAACAAAAGGTACTTTAAAACTATTACCTCTTAATTGAAGCAACAAATAATCATACCTTTGCTTTGGATTTATGTAGATATGTTCCTCTACCTACGGGCTCACTACTCATAACAAATGTACATTCCACGGACGTTGGTTCTTACAGGTACGTTTTTTGTGTGCGAATCTAAGACAATATATTTCATGTAACATTAATCTGTCTCTTAGGTGCAAAGTAGTTAATACTATACTTAAAAAGAACAAAAAGTCTCAAGCCGGTTACCTTTCGGTCGCAAGCAACCTTCCAGGCGCACCAGCAACGGGGATAATACCCCTCGACGAGCAACCCAATATCACTAGCGTTGTTGGTGACGATGTCACATTGTATTGTATCACTAATGGAACGCGCCAACCACATATTCATTGGTTTAATGGTAAATATTTTAAAAAATCCAAATATATTTATATCTATGTTCATAATATTTATTAGGCAAGGACATTATGGTATCAAACAACAGTATTTTTACTATACATAACATCACCCGCCAACAGGGTGGTAGCTACACCTGCTTAGTTTCCGCGCCTGAGGGCAGCTTAAAAAAGATATACCACATTAATGTTCATCAGGCACCAGTGTTCAACAGTACACCATCTTCCGGCATTTATGTGTTGGCAAAAAATATCCGTTTGAATTGTACAGCATCAGGAGTGCCCGCCCCCAAAATTAAATGGTTCAAAAACGGACGCGCATTTGAAGTTGAATCACACATTCGGACAAGACAATTCGACTGGGGGTTACTGATCAGTTCGCCAACGGCCTCCGACAGTGGTGTTTACCAGTGTTTAGCTGAAAATCAGGTTGGGAGTGCATGGACTGGCGCTTCTGTAAGATTAAACTCGTCTAGCAATACTCCTCGCAAACCATGGGATATTAATTGTTTACCGTATGAAGCTGAAAGCATGTGTCTTCGATGGACAGCAGAGCCTAATGTGGTGGCATATACTGTCATAGCTCACAAAACAGGTTAGTTTAGTTGTAACTACTATCTTAATAATTCATTACTAACACTCGAATGATTTATTATGGTCGTTAGAACCTGGGGTTGCATCTGAACCTCTTCGAGACTTCGTTGGGAATGAAAGTTTTAAGTTGGTCGAACATTTGCATCCAAACACCCAGTATACTTTCCTGATCCGAACTTACCTGAGACAGGCGAGTGACGAGTTTGCAAACGTGACTTGCAACACCGGTGTGCGAGGGATGCGAAACTTGGCTGTTAAATTAAACACTGCCAGTTCTGTTACGTTACACTGGGAGGCTATGAGCAGTGATTTCAATCCCTGCAATGAAACTACACACTACTATCAGGTTCAATGGAGGAAAATTACGTCGGATGGTGTTAACTCTATGGATGTTACAGGTTTTCATGTGGATATAATAGGTACGTAAATTATTGGTGTCAAAAAGGCAGAGTATCACTAATGGTGTTTTATAATAGGATTAATCTCTGGAGAAAAATACGAATTTCGTGTGAGATCAATAAATTCCACTCGGGCATTCGACGTCGTAAAATACTCAATGCCCGATCAGAACGAGTTGGTTGCAAAACCAGGTGAGGGCAACCATCTTAATAGCGTCTACAATGAAACATCTGACGGGACTCCGACTCCACCGCTTCAGATCAACGCGAATGTGCTCACTGCAAACAGTATTAATATTTCCTGGACAGACATGAACCCGTTGAAAACATCGTATACTTTGTGCTACGTTCAACAGGACGTTCGCAGCAATTGCGAAGTCAATGGCAAAATCATCGAAGATTTTGATTCGACTGGCAAGACTGTACTATTGGATAATTTACGCCCGAGAACTAACTACGAGGTGAGACTGCAGGCGCATTTGGGCGAACAATCGAGTTTATTTTCGCACTCATTTTTTATATCAACTCCGTCCGATGGTAAGTAATATTTAAAATTTAAGAAGATATGTTATTTTAGTTGCGACTTACAGTACCAAGCGAAGTACAGGGGCTCGAATATAAAGTATTAACACGCACGTCAGCATGCGTCAAGTGGGCACCTCCATCGCATTCAAATGGCAGAATCATAAAATATTCTGTCCGACATTCGATGAATTTGAGTCTTTCGGTAGAAAATTGGATTCAAAGTAGTATCCTTATGCCACGCAGTAATGATGTAAGTTGGGTTGTATGGAAGTGAATACTTAGTTAATTAATAAACTGTTTTTAGGGTTGCTGGGATTACGATTCCGACGAAATCGTAATTTCCACCGTTCTTCATGGTCTGGATCCGGATCAGTCGTACTACGTAAAAGTTTTTGCTGTGAACGATGCAGGAGACGGAAGCATCACGAAACCGCTCACGATCAACACCAAATATCCGTTTGATGGTGGCTTTGTGGCTCACGATGAAATTGAGGGTAGAAAAGCGACTCAAAATGACATTTACTTTAGGCAGGGTGTTGGTAAGATTAGTTCTAAACAACGGAATTTTAGTGTTTTTTTACAATGAGTTTATTTTATAGGTATTGCCATAGGTATTGGGATAGCATTTATTGGCATATTTGCTTGTTTCGGAACGTTTATCATCTTTAAATATCTCAAACGACGGATGTTGTCAAATCGAAGGTTTGCTCAGAATGGGGGATCTGCGACCAGGCCCAAACAAGTCAACGGCCAACGCTGTCACAATGCTCACGAATTGCAACAGTTGGTAGAATCTAACGGAAACGGTCATATTTCAATGCTACCGACAACTATTCTGGACACGAAGGTAAATGTATTTTATTACGGAAATTGCAGTAATTTTATGCTTACATCATTAAACGCAGGGTGGTGCAGAATATCCAAATGGTATTTACTTGAACGGGCACGCCACGAATTTAAGAATTACAGAAAATCCTCAAGTAAAGTTTTCATAATTCTGAACTAATGAACAAAAATAATTTAACTTGGTGTTTCTATTGCAGTACTATAAGAAAGCTAAAAAACAGGTTGATGAATTGAGCACGTTACATAGCAGTGACCGAGAGTATGAAGAAGATTCCAATTCGAATCTGCAAAAGGTGTGCCCGATAACAAAGTCAGGATGTGCGAATGGCAATGGCACACTAAAAACAAACGGTGTCGACACGAATTACACCTTGAATTCGACACAATCCACAGTTTTACTAAATGATTCTGTTTCATCCGCGTCATCGCTTCGACAACCCACGCTCGAACCGAATGGTTGAAGCACAGGGCGACTGTAAACGTATATATAGAACAATTGAAAGTGGACAGAAAGAAACAATCAAACGTGGCGGGTCGAGCAATTGCAGCTATAAACGATGAAAAAACGACTGAGCAGTATTTCAATGTTGATATTGATAATAAGTTAATGATTTGCCTCGTGCAGTAGCTTTAAACATTTACAAGTTGTTTTGTTTCAATTTTTATTACGAAAACTGGTGGCTATGGTTCTATGTTTTGGTTATAAGTTAACTGTTAGTTTATTTACTATTTTACCACACACACAAACTTGAAACTTTACCGAACTGCCAAAAATAGTTTGCAAGATGAAAAGAACAGCACAAACAGCTGTACATACAATATTATTAGCATAAAATATCCCAGTACCTGAATTAAGAATTAATTAATGACTATGATAACTGGTATTACAGCGTGTAGATTAGTTAGGTGTTAGGCGACGATCCATTTAATGTTTGTACATACATAATTATCGTAAAACACAAGACAAGGTTTGAAAATCATGAAAAATGACAAGACTGGTAGGAATGAATTTTATCATCAATACATCGAATATTTCAAATTTACAAAAACAAAACAGCACTTGGATGATACATTTTACATTTAATGAATGGTTAATGTTTTGAAAATTATTGACATGAATGTTTGATGTAACTTCTTGGAAATGACTTCATACTTTCGATTCAATTTATTACCATGCGACACAAACCAATACGAAAAAACTTTCGATAAATTTCGGACGTGCTTGAATTTTTATGAAATATTCACACTCTTAAAACCTGTGCCTTTCTCGTACAAAAACACAACAAACAAAACTGACTTTTTTTACAACGACGATTGTTAAGTTACCAATTTTTTATAGTTTGTCGCTCTCTGCTGCGCGAAATATTCGTTACATTCCTCTCTCGACTTGAGGGTTGAGGGCTTATCTGTTACCAAACTTCAGTCTTACTTAAAAGTTGCACACGTAAAGCAAAAGTACATTCCGCACGTTAGTTTTATCCGGTTTACCACGATACAAAATATCTACCTCGATTTTGCAACTACCCACATACGCACGTACACACTGTCGAGAACTTTGGAACTTTCCTGTATTTGTACAAACGAATAATTTTTAAGTTTTTTTATATATGTATATTTACGTTTTATTCTCAGGGTGTCTTATTACCGCTAACTACTTAGTTCTTTTTATGTTGTTGCACGAAGTGTAAACCACTAAACCAAATCAAACAACCAGACAAAGATCACAACAGAAGCTCCTTACATGTTGAATGTTTAACTAGAGTGTGTGTATTATATTTGAGAGGGGAAACTGAGTTTACAAAGTTTTTAGTTCCAATTTTTGTTAATATTATTTACAAGCCGCAAACTTATTGAACTTGAAAGAAAAATTGTGTTTTTATTTTATTTGCAGTAAGATTTTATATTGTATTTGGAACCAACCTGTTAATTATTTATACAATGTATAATTATATTGTACATAATGCAAAAAAAGTGTAATTGATTGTTTTTATATTGCTTGTGCTATATTTATTGTGGTCTCGTTTCGATGCGCGCTCTTCAATCCCGACATATACGTAAAACTTACTGCGCATACTTCGCGCCAGGCGGAAAGACTTTCGATGCACGTGGCTGTTGTAGTCGCGGGTGTCGACATGTTTTATGTGAATTTGATTCGGCATCGGTTGAAATACAATTTAATAGTTCAATAGTTAATTACACAAACCTAGCGTTGTCCTTTTGTGTTATTACATATTATTTAAAATTGCTTAAGAAATTCAATCAATTGTCACGTCCAATCTTGTATCGACGATATGTGGCTTCTACAACCCACATCAGTTAAAGATCGAATGGTAAGTTTATAAGTGAATAAGTAAGTATTCTTTGTCCTTTTTCATATTTTCAAATTAAATCTTTGGAACATCATCGTACAGCGCGTTTGTATTTTTTTTAAATTTCAATGTCTTCTATTTACCTCGGGCATTTTAAACGATATGCAGATTGGACTTCTCTCCATGCTTATCAGTAAAGTGTGTAAGCAACTTTTTTCTACTTCCACCTTTATAGCGTCAACTGCTGCACGGTTCTTAGAACCACAAAGTAGTGCTCCGTAGGCAAATGCGCAGGCACAAGCTCCGCCCCGTACGTAATGTCCACTTTTAGTGGGTAAAAAACGTGGAAAACTGGCGCTTTATAAATGGAAGTAGAAAAAGATGTTTAAATGTAAGTTACAGTTGCGGTTTCGGCTGAAAAACCAGTTTCGGTCGGACTCAAGTAAATATGTGTCTGGATAGTTTAGCGGACTGCTAGCAGTTTTGGACCGATTGTCAGCTGAAACGGTGGCTGATCCGCGTTCTTCACTCGGTCTGCAGATTCATTTGTTCTTATTTCGATAGTTGTATTGGTATATCATCATTTTCTACTACATAAAAATAAGTTGGGTTTTCCTTCCTGACGCTATAACTCCAGAACGCACCAACCGATTTCCACGGTTTTGCATTCGTTGGAAAGGTCTCGGGCTCAGCAAGGTTTATAGTAAAGAAAATCAACAGAAAAGAAGTAGGAATGATTGCGCCAAATCGATCGATGCACGATGCATTCAACCAAGAATTAAAACGAGAGCTGCGATACAATGTTGATACATTGCAGGAATTCGTTCGAAATAATGTGCCGTCGCTGAAAGAACAGCAAAAACCAGTATACTAAACATAAATGCAAGCGGTGGACAAAAATACTGGTGGTCTATTCTTCCTGGAAGCACCTGGAGGAACAGGGAAAACATTTGTCATTTCATTGATTTTGATCACTTTTCGATCGAGATGTGACATGCGACTCTTCCAGATGCAGATTCTGCGCTTAAGTTGATTTTTCGGTCGAAGAACAGGGTCGATTTTTTTGGCGATTATGTCAAGAACAAAAAGGTCTACGAAAAACGAATGCATTTTTCTCTAAAATTGTAAATAGGGTATAAACAGTTAATGTTAGTTACTAAAATAAACGATGTAGAATTAAATTATCTATCAGAATCCGATTAAAAATTTAATAAAAATTAATAGTTCCATGCATAGTCTGAGTACAATTCTTCTCATGTTTTGCACCACCACACTGAAAGTATCAATGTTTAGGTACAAACAAACAAGTTTCTTTATCTCCTGCAGTTTTGTGCGGTCGCCACGCAGTTGGCGTGCGTACCACGTTAGTCTCATTTTTGTCGGCAGGTAATCTGGACGCACATTTTCTTTCTCTCAATATTTAGAGTTTCTTCATTTTTTGTCGCGTTATGTATCATACTGTTTCTAAATGCTCCTTCGATTGTGCGCGAGTGATATGCGGCGTTCTTTAAGCCCGGATTGTACATACGCAGAGGTAAAGCGTGAGTGATGTTCCGTCGGCCGTCGGATACTCTTTTTGTACCATACCCGTATTTCATATTTATTTCGTATTTTCTTTGCATATGCCAAACGCGCCAAAATTTATTTTGCATCAAGGTATGTTCTCGCATTTCTTCAGCCATATGAAAATCAAATCCATTATTGACTTAACTTGTTTTTACTTCAACCGCGTGGTCTTTAACCACACAAATAATTTTGTCTCTATTTCAAATCCTACCGTTGTTCTTCAATTCGATACATTGTTTCGTTTTCGTTTAATGTACAAATTAAAAAGATTATGATTGTCGTGTGCCGTCGGTTGCGTTCTTAATTCTTTGGCGGCTCTTTCCGGCAATTTTTAATTCCCAAAATAAGAAAGAGAAATCTTTTGCCTTTTTTATGATGAAATCTTCTTTTCAGCTAGTGCAGCTTTTGAAATAATTGAAAGATTTAAATATTTAAATTGAATATTTAAGTAATGATTTTTCTATCATTGACGGTTTAGGCCTTATTTGCAATTTTAATTTAAAAAAATGATTTTTACGTGACAAAATGGCTTTAATCTTCAATTGTGTTACATGTTTCCGATTTAAAATTTAATATACTGTCTAAAATCAAAAACAGAATTCAAAAATTCTAATTATTACAGAATCTGTATTTGTTGAAATAAAATATTTCGTTATAAAAAAGTCAAAAGATTTCTCTTTTTGATATCTAATGCAGTTTTCACTAAAATTTGCAAATAGGGCCTAAACGGTTAATCTTAGAAAAAAAAGTTACGAAAATAATCGATGTAGAATTAAACGAACTGTTTAAGTATTTATTAACCTAACATTAAACGTTTGGGGCCTATTTGCAAATTTAATTTAAAAAATAGGTTTTTACACGCCAATAGGGCTTTAATCTATAATTTTGTTACTGGTGTCCGATTAATAATTTAATCGAAATTAAAAGTTTCATGCATTTTACAATTGCAATTCTTTTCATGTTTTGCATTACCACACTGAATTTTTGTGTATTTATAAACAAACAAGTTTCCTTCTCTCGTGCAATTTTTGTGCGATCGGCACGCGGTTCGCCTCGCGGTTGGCTTGCCTACCACGTCAGTCTCATATTTATCGTCGAGTTGTCTGCACGCACATTTTCCCAACAAAAATTTGAGTTCCTTAATTTCTCCGCGTTATTACGTAATATTTCTAAACGCTCCTTCCAATGTGCGCAAGTGATGTGCGGCGTTCGTTAAATGCGAATTGTTTATACGCAGAGGTAAAACGTGAGTAATGTTCCGTCGGCCGTCGGATACTCTTTTTGTATGATACGCGTATTTCATCATTTCTACAATGTGAATAATTAAGGTCCTTACAATTTATTGGATAGGCCAAAAGCGCAAAACTTAATTTTGCATCAAGGAATATTCCCGCATTTCTTAAACCATTTGAAAATCAAATCCATTATTGTCTACTTGTTTTTACTTCAACTGCGTGATCTTTAAGCCTACAAATAATTGTTGTCTCTATTTCAATACCATTGATTTGCATTACGTATTTGATACCTTGTTTTGTTTTTGTTTAATGTACAAATCAAAAAGATTAAAATAGTCGCGTGCCGTCGGCTGCGTTTTTGATCCTCTGGTGGCTTTCCGGGCTAGTTGCTGGTTGTTTTACATGATTTAAAATAAAATTTTGCTTTGTGCTTTATTTTTGTAATATCCAACCGATCACTTTTTCTTCATATCCAAAGAAAATACAATTTTTGAAATGTTCTATTTTTATCTTTTCTTACTTTTCACTTTTCTTTGATTTCCGGTGTAAACATATTGATTTTTTAAAATTCGTGATGGTTTTCTTCTTATATTATCTTGTTATTGTCGCCTCGTTAATTGTTTTTATCCGCTTTCCTTCTTAAATCTTAATTTTTCTTTGTGTATCATCCAGTAGATATATTTTCCTTATCATTTCATAGACCATATTTATTAGTGTTTGAGCGTTTTACTTTTAAAACTTAGAGTTTTCTTTTGTAACACCCTGTATATTAATTTCTCGTGGTCTCAAAATGGGAAAGATATATGTTATCCTACTTAAACTTAGGATTTTCTTTTAAAAAATTGTAGTTTTCTTTTTGTATCACTCTGTATTATAAGTTCCTGTAGCGGGTTTTTTATAACACCCTGTATACTAATTTCCCATGGTGAATTTGTCAAAAGGGGAAAGATATATGTCATCCCACTTAAACTTAGAATTAATCTTTAAAATTTTGTCTTTATCTTTACATCACCCTGTATATTAATTTCCTTTGATTTTACTTTGTGGTTTTAGATATATAATTTCCTACTTGAATTTTGCATTTTCTCTTTATGTTATTATATTATTTTCGCCACACCCTGTATAATAGTTTTCCGTAATTGCTGCCAAAATTATGCAAAATTTGTTAGTATTATATGTTTTTCTTTGATATTTTTACTCTTGGTACTTGTCTGCATGTACGGGGCTATACTGCTCTTATAACTATATTCAAAATGGCGGCGCATATATTGTTTTGTATTATATTTTACAAGTTTTCATTGTGCACATGTTTCAATAAAGAAATGTTAAAAGTGACTGTGTCTCCTATGATTTGTGTGTACTCCTTCTATCATTTCAGGTACAGGTCAAAACTTGTAAAAATATTTTTGAGTGTTGCCTGACTTGAGACGACATAAAGTCCTTAATGTCCTTATAAGGAATTCTCCCACTTGGGGGATGATCCCCACCATGAAAATTGTTGATATGCCTGAGTATCCTGGGGATGAAGCGTAGAGATATCGCAGCTGTAGGATGGGCCGGAAGCAATGGACGGACCGAAGCAGTGGGCTGTTATAGAACGACACGCCGCCAAAAAATTTAAAAATCTAACCCACCTGTTCTCTTTCTTCTATTCTACTCCTCTTTCCTACTACTCCCTGTTTCTCTTCCTTCTATCTTCTTCTCCTTTTTTCTGTTCTCCGTTTACTTTCTTACTTCTCATATTGCCTTCACTTGTATTTCTTGTATTTCGTTAGAATTCATATATGCAACCCACATTGCACCATTTATTTTTATATTTGAGAAAAGTGTCTTCGATAACTAGGGATCGAACCATCGATCTAAGATTCTAAGGCATGGTAGCATGTGCTGCACACCTGAAAGCCACACGGCTTACTTATTAAGTCTTATTTGTTTCTTCTATTCATGCTTTCATATCTTACAGTATAATAAATCTACAGTGTAAATATAATGCACTGTACTATACTATGATATCTTGTGGTGTCCTCTTAGAATTCAACTTGATTTAATACTAATCGAGAAAACGACTAACTCAACACTAGGGACACATGTAAGCAATAATGTAAAATTAAAGTAGCCTTTATTGACTGAATCATTTTCAATTATTATAAAGCAATAACATGGTGTAAGATTTAAAATGTTAAATAAAAGTAAAATCTTATTTGATGCTACTTACTCCTTTGTTTTTCTATCAATAAAGGATAAGGCGCACAAACACGTTTCCGCAAATTGTATGTAGAATTGATGATACGCACTTCTTTACTATTCCACGCAGAGATTCTAAATGTATTCACGTTAAACACATAAAGTTAAACTTCATAACTCCATTAACTCCAGTAAGTAGTCACCGGAACATACCCGACGGACGCCACGCGCGCTCTGCAAAGAATCACTTAAATCATTCGTTGTGCGCTGCAGTGGGCTGTTACTACTAAGTGCCCCTGATTGTCAATCGATTTAAGTAATGCTACAAAATATCAAGAATCGCGAGAAAGTGTCACCACGTTTGATTAATCAACAAAACACGTGTGCACTCGCAACAGCGCTCAACCGACTAAGGGTGCATTCGCGTTGGACGCTTACGCGCTGTGAGCGCTCACGCTTATAAGCACAAATTTTTAGTGTTCGAGATGGCCTATAGGCGCTTAGAATCAATAAATAAATTTCGTTCGTTTTGGATATTGTGAGAGTCAATAATCATCAACATGGCAACTGTTTATCAAATAATAAATAATTTATTAGAAATTATCGATGATGAGTCTGATGATAGTGATGAGTTTGATATGATTGAAGATAGTGATAATGACATGGAATGGGAGTATTGTAATACTCATTTGAACTACAATTTAGAAATAAATGAAATTTTTTGGTTAGCTTATGCTCAAGTTGCATTCGTTTTGACAGATAATAAAAATTGGCGCTCACGCTTTCGCTGCCCTACCTCTGTGGCGTGAGCATAAATGAGCGCGAAGTCTGTGCTACGAACTCAGCCATGAGCGTACTTATGTGACACTCACAGCGCCAAGTCGAACGATGAAAATGACATGTAAGCACGCTCACAGCGCGTAAGCGTCCAACGCGAATGCACCCTCTGTCGAACAAAGCAAGACAGATTGATAACCGACCCGCAGTTGGACGGGCATTTTTCTATATGCATACGACAGGAATGCGATGTTAAAAGTATACAAATATGTTACAAGTTATTGTTAAACATAAAAATTGTGTATAAAAGTGACGTACGCACCGCAACTCAGCGCACAAAAAACAACCACAAAAATGAAGTATGAATTTAAACCAAATCGATGGAAGCGCCATCTGACCGTAGCGGAACAAAACAAAATAGACAGCTGACACTAGCGCGATCTGGGTGTGACAGAACAAAACATTAAAGATATTCGGCGTCATCAAGTTTTGAAACTTTGAAATTACCCAGAAATCTGCAATACGCCTGCTAATATTTAACATTTAATTCACTTTCCATTAACGAAATTTATTTGGCATGTAATTAAACGAACTTTATTTTTTCGATTTTTAACTTGTCAATTCATTAAATGCACTTATAATTAATGTTTGCACTTAAAAATACAGAACTGAACTTAAAAATAAATATTTGCACTTTGAAAAATGAATTCCACTTGAATAAAATGCTTTCCACTATGAAATTAATACTTTGCACTTATAAAACTTGCTGTATGAAGTACGTGCCGTACTCTTAGCCGGCCCCTTCTATCCCCCCCACCGCCCCTCAAATAATACCAAACAAGGTAGCCTACCTAACCACCACCCCCAACCCCCAACCGACAACCACCTCCTCCCCACAACCCCCAACCACCCCACAAATAATACCAAACAAGGGAGCCTACCTAACCACCACCCACGACCACCCCAACCCCCACAAATAATACCAAACAAGGTAGCCTACCTAACCACCACCCCCAACCCCCCGATTTTTAAGTGCAAACATTAATTATAAGTGCATTTCATGAATTGACAAGTTAAAAATCGAAAAAATAAAGTTTGTTTAATTACATGCCATTATAAAGTTTCAATTTAAAAAGTTGATTCAAAGCAAATTTAAGCTTAAACCTGAATATATAAGTGCATTGTATTAAAATATAAGTTATACAATCTATAGTGCATAATATGAATTTCTTAGTGCAAAGTATGAAAACTTAAGTGCGGCTGTTCAAGTGGATTGTATTTTAACTAAAGTGCATTTAATATATCCCCAATTTATTTACGAAAATTATAAACAAGTTCAATACTTACAATCTGATGAAAAAATCGTTGTCCTAAGACATTTCGTTCACCCGCTAGACACCTAAAACTACCAAAAATCAGTACATCGAAATACAAAAATTATCTTTTTGCAAGTTTCCCGTGTGCTAATCACATAAATTATAAATGTAAATGATATACCAATTCAACACTTACAATCTGATAAAAGAATGGTTGTCCTACGACATTTCATTCGGCCGTTAGACACCTAAAACTACCAAAAATCAGTACATCGAAGCACATAAATTATCTTTTATCAGATTTACCGTGTGCTAATCATACAAATTATAATCATATCAAAAAGTATGAAATTTTATTATAAAAAATTTATCGACGGACTAATCGTCGTATGCGTTGCAATTAGAATTGCGTTCCTTAAGACGCCTTCGAGAGCGTGAACAGTTATAAATAGTAATTCTACTTAGATAATTAAGGTATTAAGGTATTAAGGAATCAAAGACAAAGAAAATGTGGAAGATCTATATCAAAAAAATCCCAACAATTTTACCCTTCTAGTAAAAAATGCACCACCAAATTTTCGAATTTACCCATGTTGCATAAACAACTTCTGCAACAAACTAATACAACCCCATGGAGAATTTAATTTGACATTTCTAGAGATGCCCTCTTCTCGAATTAAAGGCAAACAACTACCAAATGCTAGAGACGGTAACATGCAACAACTCTTCTATTACATCAACCCTTAATTGACAGATAAACATTTATCTGAAATGACTTTTGAATTCTTCATCTGAATTACAATTAATTACATTATCGTAATCAAAAACACATAGTCAAAGTTTTCTAGTTTCACGATTATAATTTGGTACATTTTGCGCGCAGTAAAGAAGTAAAAAAAAACGAGACCAGAACGATAATAGACCAAGAGCCCGTGACGGCCAGACTTTCGTCATTTTAGGAAAGATGAAATTTTGTCTATGTGTGTCTCCAATACAGGTAAGAACGATCCCCAATTATGAAACCTGGATCGTGGTTCCTTTGGCAGTTAACAGCCAACAAAGATGTACAAATGATGACCTCAAATTCGTTTTTTTAGCAAACTCCATTTTTACATATTTTGTTCGTAACATTATTACAACAAGCGTTGCTCATTGCCAGACACCTGGTATGGTTCCAACCCTAGCCAGACACCTCTAAACTATAATATTTTTTAACTTTTTTACTTTCGTTATACCTATTAGGAAAGCTGAATTTGATACACATAATGCAGAGAGCAATGAAACTGTGTTTTCTTGTACGCCAGACAGTTTGGTCGGTTCTATCATCTTGCCAGACGCATTGAAAGTGTATAAGAGTTGCAAAAGTTAAATTGTTTAAACATGAAATTTTCACATAATAGTAATTTTATTTGAACAAATCTTTATTAATTTTCATCATTGTTCTCGATACCGCGACTGAAAGTGCTCAAAAGTGCAATTTTTCAATTTTTGACGTTTTATTTCAATTGCTAATATCTTGTAAACTAAAGGAAATAGAAAGGAACGAATCGCAAAGATTTCGGCGACAGTGATGATTATTATTAAATATTTGTTAAAATAAAATTACTATTCTCTGAAAATTTTAATTCATTTTAATGACGAAAGTCTGGCCGTCACTGGCTCTCGCTCTATAATGTTCGTTTGAAATTATTTACTAGTTATTTCGATTGACGGTAAATGTCAATTAAGAGCACGCGCGGCTTGCAGTAACGCGGTTGACCGAATCAAATTATTGCCGATAGCAGCGCCACCTATGTGCAAATATTTATCTTCTAAAAAATCCAAATCATTTCACACAATCCACAAAAATTTCAAATTTTTAAATTAGTTACTGACAATGCCCTTGACACAAAATATGTATACTCAAAAAAAAATGTAATTCAATTCACATGCAATTTTAAATAACTATAAAAATAATAATTTCAATACGTTCAAGCTTATGCAACTATAATACTTCATATTTCCATGATTTACAAGACAAATATAAATAATATTTGATCCCGAAACTCAAATTAACCGCATATAACAAAAACTGTACCACAAACTACATATACTGTTAAAAAATTTTTGAAAGATTTTATGGTGGTAAATTCCTAGGGTTTTAGGTGCCGTTGTCACTAGACCAGTGGTAACAGTGATTTTGAAGGTCAAACTATTCGAGCAAGATTTCCGCGCTGTGTGTATATGTATTTTAATGTCAAAAACATTGCAAACGGTATTATTTGAAACAATTCAACGTAGACAGTCTGTGATACAAGTATTTTAACATAAACTTAGCGCGAATTTTCACTTCAAGCACGCCAATTCACACCATCGCCGCCACAATGTCCAACAAATTCGATGCGTAAGTACACCATACGCCGCGATCCATGCGTAACCCCCAATGCACCAAGTCGCTCACACACAATGTGTTCTCGCGCACGAGGAGTCCGCAGATGCATTCGAAATTGCATTACACCGGCTTGTAAACACCACCCACCCAGCACGCACTTTTCATTCATCATTGGTTTGTTTCTGATTGTAGGCTCAAACAAAACACAGAAAGCTCGGACAGCGGTAGCGGCGAAGATGACATGAACAACGGCCTTTTAGACCTGGGCCCCGTTGACTACCCACCTAACGAGCACCGACTGCAGCACGCCTATTGCTTGTGGTACTCACGGCGGCCCAATTTATCAGCGCGAGCCGCAGCGGGCCAGGGTTACAGCTCACAAGGATACAGCCAAGCTTTGCAGCTAGTTGGGCAGGTGGCAACTGTGGAGCAGTGGTGGGCTCTATACAGTCACATTATTAGACTGCATGACCTACCACTGCATACTGACCTGCATCTCTTTAAAAAGGGTATTCAACCTATGTGGGAAGACCCTGCTAATAGTAAAGGTGGCAAGTGGGTGATTCGCGTGCGAAAAGGGCAGGCGAGTCGTGCATGGGAAAATCTTTGTATGGCTATGTTAGGTGAACAATTTATGGTGAGAGACCTTTAAATATTCATAGATTTCAGCTATGTTCATGGAATTATCTGAAATTTTCATATCTCTAAGCCTATTTAGTTGCGAATTTTCCTGTAAATATTCTACTTTAAGCGCTAATACGGAAGTAAACCTATAATTAACAACGTTATTTAATTCTAGGCTGGTAATGAAATTTGCGGTGTGGTTGTCTCAGTCCGATATCAAGAAGACCTGCTGAGCATTTGGAATCGCACCGCCTCGGATCAAATAACCACAGCTAGAATTAGAGATGCTCTCAAACGATTACTTAATTTACCTCTCAACACCACCATGGAGTACAAAACGCATAATGATAGCCTCAAGTAAGTTCCCACTCAACACGCGCCTTGCGCATCGCTCAAGCAATTTAAATCTGATTTAACACTCTTATAAATAATTGTTTTATTTGATTTTATTTTTCCCGTCCAAACTAATTTAATAAAACCTCTTTTTAGATATTAGTCCTGATCTTCCGCAAGCTAGCTACCTTTTAATATTTGATTTTGTTTTCTTCCAAAGTATTTGTACTCACTCCTAAGAAATAAAAGCGTTAACATCGATCGAAATCAAATACTTTTGGGTATTGCTCATTGTCTGTTGTGCTTTTTCAAGGGCTTGGAAGACAGTTCCGACTCCGACAAAGAGTTGATCGAGGTTTTTCAAGCATTTGACCAGATAGAGAATTTTATCGCTATGCCATTGTTAAACAAGAAACTGTATATTACGTTTACTTATATATACTTTATTTGTGTCAATAAATTTTCAATTGAATCTAGGGTTGGTGTAGTACATTGCTTTTAACTTTAAGATCGCCAAACGTATGCTAAACCGAGAAACTAAACGCTTAAATTTTTATTTACATTTAATAAATAATTAAACCTGAAGATTTAGCCAGTGTGCGCTTGAGAAGCATCAAATAATTGATCAGCAAGTTTTAAAATGTCTTTGTGATCTTCGCAATGCTTAACTAAGTTCTCGCTAATTATTTCTTCGCCGTAATATGCGCCCGTTATTGCACCAGCCATTGACGCAATGGTGTCGGTGTCACCACCCATCGCACATGCGTATTGAATTGCACGGCGAAAAATATTGTCACACTTTAAAATACATGAAATAAATGCAATTTGTATATAAAGCTACCAGAAAACAAACTTACCTTGACCTCAGGAAAGCCAGTGTGCGCCTTAAGGAAACAATATATTGCAGTTGGCACAGAATATAGTGCATTCACGGTGTTACCCAGCACCCCGATGATTTCCTCAATTCTAATGGGATCGTCAGGTTTGTCAGCTTGCAATAATTGTTTAATCATCTGCAGTTGAGTTTTGTAAGGGAAAGGATCTTCATCACTATTTCTGGACCTATTTTTGGACACAATAAAATTAATTTCATTCAATATCTCATATTATCAATATTGTAGAACGTACGGTACATTACGGTCTTCAATTTGCTTCATTTTTTCATCTAAATCTGCCAAGAACTTGTAAACATCTAGAGACACTTTTGGATCAGCCTGCAAACTCTGATGAACGGCAATACATTGCAACAAAGCCCCATTTATACCCAGCAGGTGTGTATGTGTAATCTCTGTTGATTTCTTTGCTGCTTCCACCATTCCAGCATAATTGTTGTGAAAATATAATGCAATAGGACTTATTCTCATAGCACCTCCATTTCCAAATGATCCAGTCCCATTAAACTGCTCTTTGGCAGGCAAATAAATATCAACAAAATTGGTGTGCTTTAATTTCTTGAATGTTTCAACAACATTATGCCCATATCCACGCTTGGGTTCCTTGAAATACTCTTGGACATATAACTGAGCCATGTACTTGTAGTCAACAGCAGGTTTGTCAATCAGTGTTTGAGCAGTTCCTTTTGTCATCACAGTATCATCTGAGTAAGATCTGTATGGAGCTTGAAGAATACCCAATATATTACATTTGATTTAAGTTTTGTTAATATGTATGGAGACTACATTACATTTAAAATAAGGTCCATCTAGTTTATCAAAACACTTTTGAACTGTGTTTATGATGCCATGTGTGAATTCATCACCTTCAAATGGTCCTCCAAGGCAGTCACCGACGAGGGACCCCAGCATCGACCCTCGAAACTTGGTTTTTAAAAGAATATTATCAATTTTCGCCATTATGTACAACTGTGATTACTTGAATTGCGACTTAGAACATTAAGGTTAGGTGATTTGTTGAACCGGTTATATAAATATAAATTTGAAATTTGCGCCAATTTTTGTACCGTGGTACGTGCCAAAATCGTCAGTTACAAATATCTATCAATAAAACTAAAACAATAATCTGCTGTTAAGATTTTCTTTATTGCTTGAATTGAGTTTAGATTGTTCGTAACAATATTACAGTTTGCGTTCAAAATTAATCGGTCATCAAATTGCTATTTTACAATGGTTCGATATAAAATACGCCACACTATTCAGACAATAGTTTTCATTCAATCTAATCTCTTGAAGTTCGTATTACATTTATAAATTTGGCAATTCCAAACTTACCAAATTAGTTAAATCATTTTTATTTTTATTCATTTTTTTTGCTTTTTTTGTTTTTCTATGAAACATTTACTCATATTTACAAGTTTTATATTCTACATACATCTTTAAGAAACATTTTTTTGTATATATTTTTTCAGATAGTTTTTAAACTTTTTTTAATTTGCACAAATTTCCCATGTTTTTCTCATCGACGCGCACGTCTTTGTTATCGAACTAAAAATATTACTAAATAACATTGCATTATCATCTTTCTGGCAGTACGCTCAAATAAGATCGATAAATAGATAGATAAACGTTAACAATTATAAACAAGTAACACAATTATTTCAATGAAGAAATGTTGTTGCTTTGCAACACGAGTAAATATTGTCAAGTTACTTTCATTAATTTTTCTTTTTTCTGCTTATTCATGGCACTCGTATGAATCGAATTTCGTGTAACGAGGTCTAATTTTTGCTCACGCAGTGTGTTTTTTACAAAAGGGAAGACTACATTTGCCCGACATACATCTACGCGTTGATTTTGATATGTAATTTTGATTAGTTTAATTCACAAGTCGAATTCGATGCAGAAAAACATCACCCGGGTGGTGTAGAGTAAACAATTTATTGTCATTTTTCGAATAATAAAAAAATCGCGAATCAACAATTTAGATCAGAACGAAATGTTAACAAAGTGTAAAACATAAATGACCGATAAAATCTTGTGTTAAATCGCCGTTGTTAAATTTAAATGTGACATCGCAAATTGTCTGCTCCAACCCGATGCCTTTCCGATACACCTTGTATATAAAAATCTCTATCAAATTACCGTTAGCAAAAACTCAGAGTATTAAATTATTATCACAACAAAACGAAATAAATAAAGCCACTTACGCACTTCCTTTCCTCTCTCTATTTTTTCTTCTTCTTTTTTCTACGTTAAATGTATATTTTTTTATTGTGGTAAGTGAAGAAAAAATAAATAAATAATAAATAAAATACTGATTCTTATGTGACAAATCCAATGCAACCAGCCCGGGCTTTTTATAAATATCACCAAATGGCCGACGCACTAAACTTCAATGGCACTCTTCGAAAGTGAAGGCAAGTAAAGTAAAGTTTGAACAAACAAACAAGAAGAGAAGCCGCCTTGCTAATCAATGGCGGAAAATATTACCTTAAACAATTGCTCAAACGCAATTAATCTTCAAAGACTCACGTGAATCTTCAATCACTTGGAATGTGAATGATTTAAACACTTTCACTCATTTTCTTCTTAATTCTAAGGTTTTGTAGCAAGTGTTTTTCGTTTAAATCAATTTGGCACGAGATCCTTCCTTGGATTTTGGTATTGCTTTTATCTTTGGTTCGTTTGCGTGTTCCTCGGAGAGCTGATGGGACTCGCGTGATTCGCCTGATTCACATAATTTGCATGATTAACGTGTGATGGAGTGAGATTAATCTGCGGAATATGTAACGGCACAATGGTAGAGAGATCTTTGGTTTGTACAAGCATCTCGTAAGAGCCGCGAAAGATGCTCTTTATGTGCTCGAATGTATTCACATCATAAACACAGCGAGCTGTGTTGGTGAGATCAAATGGCTCCTCGATGCAAAGAAGCTTCCATTGTGTAACATCATTTTTCGGTGCGCGTACGAAACGACACTCATCTTTGGAGACAACTCTACCCTCGCGCACAGACATTGCAAACTGGTTGTAATTGAACGTGCTGAAATAATGCAAAAACCCGAGGAACAGTTCCCCGAGTGACTGCCTATTATCAGACAAGAACGGAGGCAGCTCCTCTTGCAAGTCCAACGAGTGGATCTCCACGTTCGGGCCAAAACGGTCCGGGTAGAGAACTTGCAAACATGGAATTGCTGGAGGATTAACACCGCCTACACATAAAAATCAGTAAACACATAGTCCCTAATGTGATCAAAATGTAACTTACATTGCAAATAATGAAGGGTCATTAAAGCGAGCGAGTAACTATTGATAGTCATTCTCTTCGCGTCGTTAATATCATTTGCTTGGGCCCACACCTTGACGATGACGACCATTGGCCGTACACGCCAGTCCAACCGAGCGTAAGCGTTCAACAAGTGCGTGTTGCGAATGCCCACGGAATTGTTACAGTTGAGGTCCACTTCAAAGCCGTACAACGCGTCCCGAAACTTCAAGATTGGCACTTTTGCCATAATAATCTCTGGGTCCTTAACAAAATCTAACACAACAAATATTTTACAAAATCGTTTTTAAACAGTTATAGTATAAGTAACTCACCACAGGTTTCAAGCAACTTGCAAATACTCTGTAGATGCGTCAATGCATCAGCACGAGGATCGATTAATCCAGGTCGAACCAACAGACACATATCTATATCACTACGGTCCAGACCGAGGCCGGACATTGTTGAGCCAACAAGGAACAAACCGTAACGTAACAATATTTGCTGTAAATAAAAATCTCATAACATCGTTACATTTATAAACGAATTCTAAAAGCGATTCTTACTTGAATACTTAAATATACTGATTTCCAAAACTCCAACTTCTTTAAATATGTGACTTCCTTCTGTGCTTTGTTTGAGTATACTTCCCAAATGTGCCTATTGAGCATATCAAACTGATTGCAGTGGATCAAATCAGTGGGATTGCTGGGTATAAAAAATATGTACGAACGTGCCGCAAAACGCTCCATCAATCCATACACACGCTTATGAATGTCTGACACATTAGCTGGACCTGACAGTTTCTTCTTGTCCTTTTTATGCCCTGATGAATAATATCTAAACAAAGCAATACAAAATTACATTTGATTGAATTACATTTACTTAATAATTTGCATGTATACCTTGGTTTGTAATAACCATTATTATTGTGCCCATTTGTAACAGTTGTGCTTCCATAAAACACACTAGGAGAACTATTACTAAATCTATTCCTAATCAATGGACTCTGCCCATAATTTGTACCATTCTTGGCCTCTTGCACCCTATTCATACCACCCTCTGCTACACCATTACAGCACAGACTCAAATCAGAATAATCCACACTGTGTGGTGGAGACAGCAACTTTCCTTCAGACCTTCTGTTGTTATAATAATTAGAAAACTTATTGTTATTATTATTGTTGTGATGCAATACAGTTGGAGCTTGTATGATATTCATGGGAGATTCCTGTAGCTTTTCCTGCTCTTCAGTACCTTCTATACTCTTTGATTGCAGATTGTTGTTCTTTGGTTGAGTGTTAGTGGAGAAGTCATTTCTATACTTGATGAGAGCTGTGTTGAAGGACTTCAGGTCCTCTGTGCACCTTTTCTTCAGGTAGCTCTGATCTGTCACATTGGTTTTCCTCCCCAATATTTTGTTACTCATGGTGAAGCTTTACTGTAATCAAGAAAAACACCACATTATTGTAACTTTGAATGAAATCCAATTAGAAGTGAGCAGTTTTTGCCATTTATGGGCATCAGAATGAAGTAACCTAATAAATCTTAACAGTGCCATTACTTTTTGCGCGGTTTATCTTCTTGCAGCGCCACTACAGCCCCAGGAATCGCTACGATGTGCACAAACCCTTTATGCTAGTACATTTTCCAGCGTGAACACCTTGAACATCGCTATCTAACGACGAAATGTGTTTCTTATCACTACAAATACGCGAAGAACTTAGCTAGCAAGCACACTTTTCCTGGCGTGCCGCCGTTAGCCGCCAAAATACGCTTGCGCCAAAAATAGATGCAAAGCGCACGCTGTCAGGCGATAACGGCGATAAGCGTAACTCGCAGATCTTCAAAATTTCTTAACACACTGAATGTCATCTTGTATATTACAAATTCAAGACAACCTTTGGATAGGACAACCGCGACAAAATATTTCAGCACGTAAATATTTATTCATGCAATTCGACGTATATTTTAATTCATTTGTCGGTTGATCATTTAAATTTGGTTATATGTAACTGGCGTTTTTATCGCACTGCAAACGAAAAGTTACGATTTGCTACGAGTGTGCTAACGGTTTGCAACAGTTGCAGTGCTTTGAAAAAGTATGCAACACACTATACACTGTGGCTTAAAATCACACAAATTAACACTAAACTTAAACGCATAAAAATAAAACGCGTGCGTTTCATAAATTACAATTACATAATTATCTAATAAATGGGAGTACTAATAAATTCAGTGATAAATAACCAATTTAAAGCGTTTCCCACACCTTCTTGATATGATTTGCTTGACAGCAAATGTCAAAGCGTAAATATTTTAACCTAAAGAGGAGTTCACGTTTTCACGTTAACACAAGAAAAAATAAATATTTTGCTCGAAATTTGATATAACTACGAATTTTTAAAAATGGGTTCGGGCATCGATTTTGCCAACAACCCGTTTTTCGTTCACGACATGCAGAAATTGTGCGCTGTGTGCAATAAGAAGGTTTCAAAGGAAAAACACTCCATTTATGATCCAATACCTAAACAATCTAGTAAAATTAACATAATAGAAGTGCTTGAATGCATTTCAGATGTAAGTTTTTCCATATTTTTATACCCAAATAATATAATTTTGTACCGACAAAAACAATTTCAGTATAACAACACAGAAGGTCCACAACATATTTGTACATATTGCTACCAAAACACAGTGGCAGCCTACAAATTCCGCCTAATGTGTAATATTGCACATGAAAAATTAAATAACTATTTGAAACATCAACAAGAAATGCTGCTGAAGCATATTGAAACTAAAGTAGAGCAAGAGGAAGAAGAAGGAGAAGAGGAAAATGTAAGTGAATCTCCAATAATAAAGGATGAAGAAATGGAGGATAATAAGGAAAGTTTACCTCAAAATGATGAGGAAAATTTAAAGACTCAAGATAATGACAATGAATCCAATGAAATGAAAACTGAGGACTCAGATGACATTCCGGATCATTCAACAGATACTAATATTGCACAGGCAGAGGAGGTGAAAGATAAAGATGACAAAGATGCAGAGGAATATGAATTGATGGAAATTCAGATAGTTGACAAGAAGAACAGTGCCAGCAATGTATCCACTAGAAGAACCACATGCAAAGTGTGTCATAAATCTTATAGGTCCGATTATATTCAAGTACATATGAGAATACACACTGGGGAGAGACCTTATCAATGCTCTGTGTGTAAGAAAGGTTTTGGGTAAGTTAATTTAATAAGTTTTAGTTAAAATTAATATGGTCATTCTAGTACTTCAACAACTTTAAAACTTCACGAAACTTCGCACTCTGAAAAGCGTGAATTTATATGCCGGTTTTGTGGCAATGGCTATAAATTGTTAAGAACACTACAAATACATGAAAGAGGGCACACTGGTGAGAAACCATTCAAATGCAAGTATGTTTAAAAAAATAGATATTTTTCTACAAAAATTAAACTTTGTTAAATCTTCAAATTAGGGATTGTGAATTGTCGTTCACAAGCGCAAGTCGACGAAAACAACATCAGCTAGTGCATTCAAAGGAAAAACTATTTACCTGTCATCTATGTGCCAAGTCTTTCACTAGACTGACTATCCTTAAGGATCATTTGAAGTCGCACGCTGGTGTAAAGGAGCACGCATGTCACATGTGCGGCAATCGCTTCACTCAGGCACATTCTCTGCGCCATCACCTGCAGAAGAGCTGTCGTGCGCAGAAGGAAGCCTTAGACTCCCTTCAGAATGAAAACACTGTCGAGCTGTATCTGGTTGAAACTGAAATAGAAGATGAAAAATTTGAACTGCGCATTTAAAACGAGCAGCCATTTTTAAACTGAGAGGTTCGTACATGGGTTGGTAGTTCCGTTTCCACTGTCCGCGGAAATTGACAGCGCATAACCGATTCACAGAAAATTTGCGTTGAAATTATCTGGAAAGAAAACGTTGATGTGATTTAATATTAAATAATCTTGAATTAAAGTCGTGCTGCATTCACTTATTTTAATTTGTAAGTGTTAATACAACAATACTAATGAATTTATACTTTAAAATTTGTACTCCCTAGTTCCATACTAAAAATGACATTTTCAATGTCCCTAGATTTTCAAAAACTTATTTATAAAGTTTTAATTCTTTATGTGTTTAGTTCACAGCTGTGTGTTGCGGATTGAAAAAATATGGACCAAATCTACATGGACCTTGCAAGAGGTTCTGTGAGTTTGATGGACTTAAAAGCCAAAATTCAAAGATTAGAATCATTCTCGAACGATGAAGTTCTATCATGGTCAATCCAGCTAAGTATGGATGAAATTGAGAATTGCTTAATAAACAATAAGGACACTCTTGTACGACTTGTTGACGAGAATGCAGCGTTAAAACGTCAAATTCAAATGTAAATTGTCACTTTAAAGAGTTTAAATGTTTTAAATGTTTCATGTAGTTTGCAGAATCAGTTGACAAATGGAGAATGGCTGAGCAAAACCTGTAACCTGCTACCAGAACTACAAAAACGCATCGAAGACATGAACAAAAAGCAGTAGAAATATTGTCGTCATCATTGTTAATAAATAATGACTGTTTTGTTATTAGAACGCAACCACATATTCGGTGTGATTGTTGGATGTCGCTGGCAACAGCGCTCCAGTCTGTCAATAAATCATTTCCTACTTAAAAAAACTGGAACTATTTTGATAAATTCATGATTACTGTGCCAAATTCGAGTGCCCTTTGCCCGCCGTCCATCAGGATACGTGCAAATCGTGTGCAAATTGCTGTAAACTACGAAAAATTCAATGCGCTCTGCCACGGCTGCCGACCTAACCTCGAAAAGTCATCAACAATAACATGAATGTGGAAGAAAATCGGCTACAGACGTTCGCCGACTGGCCTAGCGACGCACAGGTGAACCCCATACGCATTGCCAAGGCGGGCTTCTTCTACACTAAGGCGAACATCACGGTAGAGTGCTTTGCATGTCACCTAAGAATATGGGAATGGTCATATGGTGACCAAGCAATGGCCAAACACCAACAACTCAGCCCTGAGTGCCCCTTTGTCAAGGATCCTTCCACTTCAGGCAATGTTCCAAACATATCAATGCCTACCAACAGTCAAACAAATGAACCAAGAGAAGATTTACTGGATGAGGCTGCAAGACTTCGAACTTTTGCAACTTGGCCTGCAACTAACATTGTCACACCTGAAAGTCTTGCACGAGCTGGCTTCTTTTACTTAAGACATAACGACCTTACAAAATGCGCCTTCTGTGGTGGTATTGTAGGTACCTGGGAGCCAGGAGATGATCCCGACCGAGAACACACCCGCCACTTTCCTGACTGTGCGTTTGTTGTGAGTACGATAGAACCCCGCCTGGAGGGTAGTTCATCAGGTTCGATGCAGGATCTAGCAAATAGGAGCAATTTACCAAATATAAATTTAGTTAGAGACGGAAATTTGGCGGCGTTGGGAGTAAATACTCATAAGGGGCCGAAGAAACCAAAGTACGGCACAATGGAGGCGCGATTGACGACATTTGCGAACTGGCCTAGCGACCTGGTGCAAACACCAGAACAGCTAGCACAGTCAGGCTTTTATTACGAGGGCTCCGGCGACCAGGTGCGGTGTTTTCACTGCGACGGTGGCTTAAAACATTGGGATCCACACGACGAACCATGGACGGAACATGCGAGATGGTTTCCGCACTGCGGATTTGTGGCCCTGCTCAAAGGACAAGATTTTATTACTGCATGTGCGCCTGAATTAGATGCCGCAAGTGTTAAGGTAACTCATTACTATAGACCAGGGTAGCATGTTCATAAAACATGAGTGAAGTTGCAAAATAACAAAATTTATTAGCATCCTGCAATAGTGATAGTAAAACCGACAGAGGCCACGATTTTCATTGATTTCAAGAGTCGTGAAGAAATCGCAATTGCATATTTATGAATGAAACGAGCGAATAATCGATAATCGAATCGGCGTGGAATGTAATCGCGCGCGCCTTCTCTTTCCCGCGGTGAGGTCGCCATGCATGATTCATACCGCGTTAGATTATTAGCGGAGAAGGTGAGGAGGTAATTATTAATGCGCTCTCATTCCCATGGATCTTAAAGTGCATAACAATTACCCGCACAAGCAGCTATAAACTGTGCTAGATAGTTTATGCATAAAGTGAAAATGTTAATATTGCTGGTAGGGTGGCCACTCGTTTTTGAACTTTTACGATTTAGTAAAAGTTAGTTGAAGTTTTTTGTTTTTTTCATTTTGTTACTTTACCATTAGCCAGTACTTAGCATGCCATGATGAGATTGAGCTAACATTCAACATCCTGTTATTATCCGACCACGGTTGTTATTAGCGCAATAAATAAGGACAATTTGTTCAAGCCTTAAAAGAATGCGTGGAAGCTTAATAAGAGGAAACGCATTTATTTAAAGTTTTGAAGAGGGCCAAATTAAGGGCATTCATGCAACAAGCGAAGTCAAATTGGAAAGTGCAAAAAAGAACGCCGCAACTTAAAACAACCGGGTATCAGAGAACCTCTTTCATCTTCGCATCTTTAAAGATCTTTCATAACCACATACAGTTTGTCTTCAATAAGATTTCATTTTTGTGCAAATTATGTCGGAGAGATACAATTGTTGCGCGTGCACGAACGCGTTGTATTTTGCAAAATATTGTATCCTTTATGGCTATGCGGTTATGCCTTTTACTTGTTGGGATGGTTGGCTGCAATGCTTGCATGCCTCGTTGTGTAATGCTCGCAATAATGATCACAGAACATTGCGCCGAACGCGCGCCGCCGGGGAATGCAATCAATGCGACCGAACAGCAAGGCGGGCGAATAACTAGCTTCCATTTCTTTTCACCTGAAGAGACGAATCTGTACGAATCTTCAAACGCCTTAAATTTTCTTTTTTGTGCGTTATTTATTGCCTTAAATACTACCGGAGACTCGCAGGAATTGTAGAAAATTGCAATTTATGACGTTGTTGTTTGTTGCTGGATGACTTCTGATGACTAAGTTTGTCTATGCAATGATCAATGAAGAATAAAGAAGGAACATGGCTCACGCATCTTGCACTATAAAATTAGCATCAAATTTACATACGAGTACGACAGACCACAGATGTTGCAAATACTGTTTTCGCTGTGATAGTACGAAAACTTGTATTTTAACTCTTTTAATGATTTTTAAATGCGTCATATATTAGCGCACTTGTGCGCAAAGCTACTTTTAATGTCTAATCGCTTCCATTAAATGGTGATCGTCATCAAATGTACATCGTAATACTTTACATTTGGTAAACAAAAACCGCTGTTGACATTGAACAAACCACAATAACGCATTTGAGTCACTTCTTTTAAGCAATAACAATTTCATTGCAAAATGGAACGTTTCAGTTTTGTTTTTACATAAAAGTTGGATAGGAAAGCATTTTGCTCCTATATTAATAATTTAGAGAGAAAAAAAAAACACCGTACACGTGAAAATTTAAATAGGAATATTTTCCTGTGTTAAGTAAAATTGGATATTAAATTGGCCAGGTTCTTGCTAGGTAACTGAAGGAATGTGTAATTTGTAGTCCGTTGTACGTTTCTGAATGAAACTGCGTTCGATTGTGCACGCGTATAATTTCTTTCTTCTACAACACAAAAGCGACCCGGCGACGCGGTTATAAAACGACTTAAGTCTTTACACTTAACAACTTCCTACGTGGGTAACTCGCGACACTCACACACAAACAGATCACAGGACAAGTTAAGAACGACTATGAATATATGTGTTTGAAGTAGTGTACGAACAGGAAGTTGTGTTTAAAACGGGGCGCGCACAAACAAAACGTCAACGAGTCGAAGAGAAAAAGGGAGAAACAAATGCAATTCATTTAAAAGTGGGTGGAATACACAGGATGTAATTATAGGAAATTGATGGGATATTAACATTTGATGTTTTAAATGAATAACCATGTTTTAAATTTGTAACAATTAGCATCGTGAAAATTTTTAAATATTTTGAAGAGTTATAAAGGAGAAAGCTTCTCGCAGTTGCATTAATGGCACAAAACATGAATGCCATCGCAAAGTCCGGCTTCTTTAGCGCAGGGTCTTATTCAGTTCGTTCGCCGCAAAGGTGTGCACACAAAGGTGCTTTACTTTGTATCGCAAGTACGTGCACCGAGCACGAGCACAAAGCGAGCGGCCAGTGCTCGATGCATTTGCGCAAAGGTCAAATTGCTCGCACGGTCCGCGTTCTGGTTGAGATCGCGAACGGCGAACGCATAAAATACGAAAACGGAAAAATTAAATCGTGATACGCGTCCGTTAGACGAAAAAATCGTTTCTAATGTGCAATACGTGTCTATTCTATCGACTATCCAGTATTGAACAACTGTTAACAAATCGACAGACAAATATATAATATATACAAATATACAGCGATATAAATAACTGTAAATATGAAATATAAATATATATTTTTTAATTTCGCAACAAAAAAATTGCGTTAATGCATATTAATCAAGTTTATGCTAATTATGCTACTGGCTAGATAAGATGCGCTCCGCCGATTGTAACACTACTCACTGCATTTAGTTTTATGTAGAATAATGTTATGCGTGCGTAAATGTGGGTAATCCATATTTTCAGGCACTAACAGTATTCATACAATAAATACCATCGCATGCAGACCGAAACAGAAAATAACGTAAAAGTATATTGAACGGAAAGGAAACAACCGCTTTGTTTGACGAATTGATCGACGATTGTAGAGAATCTTGAGTGCACCGATTGCGCGATAAGAAATTTATAAAGCAGCCATAAACTATTCAATTATTAGTGGTAATGATGTCGAATTTCGTCATCTATTCAACGGACGTCTATCGCGCGTGCAGCAATTACTGCTGGGTTGCTGATGCAGTAAGTTTTATTGAGATTTGAATAAATCATCTACTCAGCCTTTAATCATTCACGCAAAACTAATCAATTATTTGACCATTGTTTGCTCATGCCGGGAAATGCGATTACTAAGTTAATTCAGGGCGGATATTTGTGATTTGTTCATTGTGGGGGAGTAACATCCTTCCTTCCTTCCCATCGCCTACGATACTTGAAACAATACTAATTTGAATTCAAATTTAAATGATCTTAGTCATAATTTAACTTTGTTTATTTTCTTTCAGGAATTGCAAGCAGCATCGCGTAGGACGGCTCAACACAGAAAAGAAATCACAGAGCGAGATGTCCAGACGCATATGCTGTCCGCCCCGGCACGCGCCGCCCTCGACGTCGGCCTGCAGGTGGACCGTGTAAAACAAGCCATCCGCGATAAACTAGAACGTACAGGCGCCGGCTTCTCCACCGGCGATGCGCTCATTGAAGCCACCTTGAATCTCCAGCGTGACGAAGATGAGAACGGCGACGATCATATATCGCGCAGTGTGACCAATATGCTCAACGACGTCATCTCCAGCCTTAACGAGCCGGGAACCCCGACGAAATCAACAGCAAAACCTCAAACATCTATACCGCAACCGCAGGTTAGAAAAACATCACCAGATGGACAGCTGCCGGCGGACGCAAGACCCACCCGCAAATTATCCTTAGAAGAAGAGAATAGATTATTGAAAGAGGCGAGGTTGTGTAAAATTTGTATGGATTGCGAGGTGGGGATTGTTTTTTTACCATGCGGACACCTTGCCACATGTATCAATTGCGCACCAAATCTGCAGGATTGTCCTGTTTGTCGAAGCGCTATCAAAGCCACAGTCAGGACGTTTCTATCCTAATAATTGTCAGACAAATCAACTCGAAAAAAGTGTGTTAAAAATAAATCGCCGAGGAAATTCAATTAGAAACCTAGATTAATGGCAATGATGATCTACTATTGAAGTAGTGTATGTGTCAAATAGCCAAATTTATCAAAAAATTGATATGATAGAGTATTTAATATTTGACGGTCAAATAATTGTGTTTTTGATTCTGATTGAAATGAATTCAAATGATGAAATTCTGCATGTATTTTAACATTTACATCACCTCACTCATCACTGGGTCATTTACGGCGTGATAACATTCACACTATCATTCTAATTATTAGAAATTCTACACCAAGTCCTACATTATATTCTATGTACAATTTGTTGCTTATTGATTAACTTATGAGTGTATACTTTTATTATTTATTATAGTCTGATTAAATAAAATTGTCAAACTATGGCTGTAAAAAGTGTGTGTGTGCACTTATGTGACTTACTTTCCCATGAAATTTCATATGGAGACAAAATGGCGGCCAAAGTAACAAACGGTAAGTTACTTGCTTTCGAACTGTACTTGTACGGAATGAAGAGTAACGACGTATGTACCGCCAGTACATCAAGTATTTCTTAGGCCGAAAGTTCAATATACTTAGCGAGTTAGCGCATTCCAGCACCAACTTGAGCCAAAACAAAGTTGTCAGCGTCAAAGCGCAAGAAATGTTGATGCATAAAAAAGAAACATTACCTTTTATATTGTTGGTCTTGACATGTTTGGTAGTTGAAAGTTGAAACAATGCCGAATGCGGTAGGAACAGCTTTGCCGTCTGCAAAAAATGAGACCACATACGTAGATAAGTAAATTGCAATTAAACAAGTTTACGTTTGTCTTCTCAGAACACCGATAAACATTAATTTACATTGTAATACTTATTTGTATTTATCTTGACAAATCCCAAATTAGCGATAACATTCTTACGTTTTTTTGGAACTTTATCGCTTATATAAATATCCTCAATTCAAATAATTTAAAAAAGAAAACAATGAATCTTTATAAATATATTTGACGCAGTTATGAATGGAACTTTCGGAACTAATGTAATTGTTCAGTTATGTAAAAATACAAATGCGCACAAAATAATTAAACACTTAAAGTTGTCAACTATGAATAGATAATTGAATTTGAAAGATTTATTACGCATTAACTAATTGCTTGATAGTTTTATTCTTATATAATTTTTATTTTAGCAAAGTTTATTGTTTGCAAATAAGGAAGAAGAGTTCGTAAACTGTTGTAGAATGCATACTTATTATTAATAGCGTATATGGAAAGTTTAATGATTCACAATCATAAATGCTTGACTATTTTCTTTGTAACTTTCACGCGCACTATTTAGCAACAATCGATAATGAGAAATGATTAATACATGTGAAACATGTGCAACAAGTGCAAACAATAAATGACTGTATGCAATCAAATAGCAATGAAATCACCGCCCAAATAAAAATCAATAACACTTAAAAGATTTCTCAACGAAACACAATTTCTAAAGTCCTCGAGAAATCATCATCTCATCAACATTATAATTCCTCGGTTGGAGCTCATTATCACTCCTGGCTTAATATATACAAGGCACGTTAAAGATTTCTTCCTAGGTGTACGCACAAAGCTCAGTTTTATTCACAACAAATTCTTAAGGAATCTATTGAAATTCAGTATTCACCTCTGCGCAACTCCACACGCCTCGATACACGGCTCGCATCGTTGCATTCTCGGCCGGTAATTTACTTTCGAGCCAGTCTTTGCTGAGTCTTTCAAAGCGGTCCGAAGCACAACCGCGAGGAATTAAAAACGGCAGATGTTGAACATACGATGTGGCACAAGCCACCAGGTATACTCAAGGTGCGCGCCGGCAGCAGGTGCATGACGACGATATCCAGCGTGCGTGCCGCACCAGGTGCCACCAACAAGCATCACCATCACATGCCGGTACCGAATAAACAACAAAACGTAAAAAGTCTTCTGAAGCTATCCAAGAATGAAAAGATTTTGAAATGGTTCAAGAGGATACCCTTCGAATTGGGGACAGATGGCACGTGTTGTTAGTAGATCCCATTTTTATAATTGTGAAAACTATATTTATCTGCGCAGAATTGGGATATGTTGATGTGTGGGCCTCACAATGTCCGATGTTTAATTATTTACTCAGAGATCGTATTCCACGAATCTCTTGCATCTCGTGCATCTTATGGTATGCCGGTTGTTCTGGTCCATGGACTTTGGTCTCGACCGCGAATGGAATTCAACCAGTTTCTTCTCATCCCCACATCCTCACCACTACACACGAGCACACACCTGTACCCGCACACAGCTTTTCATCTTCGCCGTTTTCTCTTCATCAACGTGGCCAATGGCTGTACCTCTCTACCTGTAGGTTCTCTTGGAAAGTTTTGCAAGCAGGTAGGCCTTAAGACGCCTTAAGTCTTAAGCAAACTCTAAACCTATAGTACATCTACTCAACTCATAATCTTCCTCGCGTGGAATGAGAATTTCTAGGCGTGTGTTGTGGTGGTCGACGAAGGACCTTCGTCTTATTCTTAAGATTCCTAAGAGATGTATTGTGACTTATTTGTCGCTCGTTGCTTGTAAGCCAGTGTACTTCTAAGAAATCTTCAGCTAATGAACAATTCCAAGAGATTACCGCATGTAAAACATGAAATTAAATTAAATTAAAAATTAAATTGCATGTAACTAGCCGTAAAAGGCAAAGTTTTAATGCCAGTTATGTAGTTATGCTTAATTGTGCTGTTTTCCATTGAGAAGTTAAATTAAATTTCATACCAACACTTGTCCTCAACAAATTCAAGTATTCGTGGAATACTTTTGACAAAGGTTGCGTATTAGCTTTGGATTTTTAATTAAACTAATGAATACACGTGCCCAATATTGAGAATGGTTTCGATTAGATTAGGCATCCAACAACCTAATCTACCAACATCACACACAAAGTTACATACTACGAAACTAGTTATTCGCCTAAAATAAAAGGTAAAAATGTAATTAACTGTGATTGGGTTCTTGCCTCACATATCATTAGATATAATTAAACTAAATCACCTGTAGAGAATATTAATTCTGTGGAATCGTATTTTTCGTTTTGACATATATTTACTTAGAGTTTGACGACCTATGATACACAATGTAGTAAAATATTCTCAGATAACAACATTTAATAACATTTGCGGGGTTTTTAATGAAAAGCTGGTCTTCATATCATTAACATGACTGTGGAATCAAGCGAAGTGATAAAACTGTAGCAGATATATTTGAAAAAAGTCTATGAACAGCTGCATTTAACACTTCGTGCTTATTTCAATGACCTATACATGCCTTTTGCGTGAATGATTTACATACCCTCCACATGCATACCCTGACGTACGAAAATCTAGTCATTTTGCAATTAATGTAGCCATTTATAGAGATTGTTCGTTAGCTCCCACCATTAAAAACAAGCAATTGTCATAAACAGTTAAAGACAACTGCAATTAACAAAACATACCGCTAAGATAATTAATTTGAGACTTCAGGTATAAAATTCACAAACCAACTCTAAAATTAACAATAAATAATATAATTAGAATGGTCTCATCTAACATTTGTCCACCAAGTGCTAAGCACTTTTTTACAGTTTCCACATAAAAAGTCCAGATAAAATTAATATAACTATTATCAAATATTTGATAAGTACTGATAATAATCGGCTATATAGCAACAAATAATAAATATTACAATTACAATACCTACTTCACTATAGAATATGAATGGTAGCGGTTCGCTCAAAAAAGCTTTCGCTCAGAAAATTGTTGTTCCTAATAAAGAACAGGAAAAAAGTTAAAAGGACGTAAAATATAATGAAGTATAAAATTTAAATACTCCATAATAAGGCATTAAAAGAACAAGTTTTTATTACGCGGGTAACATATTCTCATTTTAAGCACACCATGTACCAACAAATCGTGATAAACTGGCAAAGTACTCTCCAAAGTTTACGACTTTTTCACCTGGACTTAACTCACACTTTAATTACTCCTTGATCAAGTAGAAAATCACGGAAAATCGTATGACCTCATTTGTATTTACTGTTAACTGTACTTAAGTTATAAGTCATTGTTAAGCACATTATTGCATTACTTGTTCAAGATAACCTTTAATGCATTTCCATTGTGTGAGCTAGTTTAAACAATCTTATCACAAAGTTACAAATATAACTTTATTGTTTCAATAAGGCCGCTTTGTACAAATACACAATAACTACGCACGCAACTAAGATTAACTTTTGAATAATTTTGAAACTATATATAATGATACTTATGCACTTTCGTGTTTTATAGTGTAATATTGTAATCAGTACAGATAACACCGTCAAAAATTTATAAATCAAAAATCTAAATTTTTGTCACAGTTGACAGTTGTTGATAAAGTTAAATTTTTTTTTTAATCTGCCATAATCTGATTACATTCGCGTAAACTACAGAACTGAGCAACAAAACAAATTATTTCAGAATTTATTCTGATGATTACGATCTGTTTTTTTCGTGTTATCATTAAGATAAGAATCTCGGCGCCAAAATGATCACATCTTTAAAATCTGTAGTAGATACTTCAACTGCCAGAAACTGCATAGTGAAACGATAAGTAAATGTTGAAATGTAAAACAGTATATTGCAATATTGTTAATATTACCAGGAATTACGAATGCGCCTGATCGAGTTGAAAATTACAATAAGTCAAGGTGATTTTAATCAAATCAATTGGGAGCTTGTCCTGTTCGCTGATAAATTCATTCCGTTGCACTGCAGTTACGTGAGTGCTGCGTGTGTGCCATTAAAATATCGCGGCACGAAAAATACGTCGCAATGCAGCAAATATTTTGTTTTGCACTTGACGTTAGGTCATAAAGTGGAAACTTATTCACTTATTACCTCTGCTGCGTTATACAACTCACATGTTTGCCTAGACGCGCCGACAAATTCACGATTAACAATTACATTTTGTTTATTTCAGGCGCAATACGCGCTAATTCAAAAACGCAATATTCTCGAAAGAGAAAAAAAAATTAAAATATTACAGACAATATACAAACAAACATTTCAAAAAATGTGACCTTATCACAGTAAATAACAATCTAATCATTTGAGATCAAATCTGTCCGCCAATGATGCTTTACTTATCTTTTAAAAATGAATTAAAACCAGTCATTATTAATCACAATGAATGCCCAAAACAATCGATAACAAGGACTTTATATTGCAAATTTTTGTGCGCATGAATTGTTGATGCTGGGCGAGTGGGCGTTGTTCGAATGGTCAAGTTTGCGTCGGCGTGGTAGGAGTGTAATTTCCTGTTTTTCTCGATTTTTCTAGATACAACATCTTTCATTGCCCGTACCTATTGAAATACTAGTTGGCGGAGAGTGCACCTGGCTGGACTGCACATGTTTAATTGAAATTTAGCCCACACAACAAGCGTAGACCAATTATATTGATCAGAATCGCCGATTTCCTAGTCACGTCTTGATAAGGAATCGATTAAATCGCATCACAACGTGATGCATGTTTTCATACCATATCTCCAAAAGTTTATGTAAATTATGTGTGCATTTTTATTAGAATTGCAATTGCATATGATCATGTTTACTTACATTATGATTTCGATGAACAATAGTTGCGTAAGTCAGTTATGGTGCATGTAATTGTTATTTTTATTACATGCCTCATTCTAATGTGATTATAATATGTAAACCGCAGATTAGGAAACGGTTTTAAATTATTTGCACCCTTTGAGTATATACAAATACCTCTAGTGTTTTTCTTTTTCTGTTTAGCAAACTAGAATGTTTGATATAATATTACGGAGAAATTGATGAAATCATTTATTGGATAGTTCTTAAAGTTATTTTTTGAATAGTTTGTGGTCAATTACCTAGCAAAAGTAAACAGAACAAATAACTTATTTCATAATGTCTCCTTCTTCTAACTACACTAAAAGAGTTTTGAAGAATATTTCATAATTATATAGCAATATTTTATTAAGGAAGATGTAAAGTCTAGGTACGTTATTTACCAAATTTTCAAATATTATCCTATAGCAAAAAATTTATTCAAAACAACTCTGAAAAATACTTTTATGATTATTTTCATGAGTAATTACACTTAGTTTTTAATCTTAATTGTGGGTAGGTATGCAAACATTTAAACAGTAATAAAAATTCCAATCTTTATACATTTGTATGAATTCGAGACGAGATGCAATAATAAATGACGACACTGTAAAATATTGATACTTGCTCAAATAAACAAGTCATAAAATGTTCCCAATTTCGAAACACCGACCAAAATTAGTACTGACCGAATGCTAAATGATTTATAAATTCGTCATGCGAAGATAAATGTTTATTATTCACTGCACGTCATAAAAGCATGTGACGATTGTTATTAATAAATATACTTACTCATAAATGTTTATACTGAAAATTACCAAGAGATCTATAGACTGTGCACATCAAAGTACAAGTAACATAATCCGTTTCCAGGAAATATTAACAGTAACACTAACAATTTAATCATTTATTTAAATAAATTAAATTACTGCGCGGTTGATATACTTACTTATATATATAACAAAAATTAGGTTGACAAAGACAAATTATAACAGAATGGGGTTAACATTGTCATTAGTGATTGCAATGGAGGTCGAATGTCCTTCTTTTTCTATCAAACAACCAGTATACAACAAAAAGCGATGACTAGGTGATGAATCACATAATCACATGCTAATTTATAAGATTGTATGAACAACAGTAGTGTCATATGTGCATACTGCACTCTTCTATGCGGAATAATGAACTGGCAAGTTAATTAAAAATAAAAAATGTTTAATTTTCGCATCAAATATTACACTTTAAACACGATTATCATATATTAATTTAGCAAATTCGACAAATTCGAGATTTACTTGCCCAGTAAAGTGAAAAAAAGTAAATATATTAATCTTAATTTTATATGAAATAAATAAAATTGTTCGAGAATTTTATAAATTAGCATGTCTGTATGCTGCAAGCTACCTATCTGTGATTATTGATGTTATTTATGATAAAAACGCTCTGCAGGTGCGCAATAGTGTCGCTAGTTTCTAATATAGGTCTTTACAGATGTCAAAACTTAAATCAATAATAAATCCTATGCTTTACTATATAGTGCATTTCAAGATAAAATCACTCAAGAAGAAATTATTTTCTAGATTTACAAATTGCCGCAATTGTAAGAATGAATTAATTTACCTGGGAAAGGAATTTGCGTACCTACAGCGGCGCGTAACCGTTGGTCATGCCGGCGTTTGTTATATCATAAATATTTACCGGCGGCGCGCTAAATAGATGTAATTATTGAAAGCGAATGCGCCAGTGCTGATAATTGCATGTTGATCAATGAGCAAAAATGTGTGCATAAACAATCATCAAGCAAAGAGTATCGCGATAAAATTGCTACCCATTGGTATGAATTAAGATCTACACGTGTAATTTCGAAATGACGCTTTCGATTTCTTACTGACTTCTTCTGCGACGTGCGTGTTAATATTCCATACGTGTGCGCATTCTTAAATGACAATCGCATTCTTTAAATATGATTGTTTGATTGTCTCAATTCACAATGCGTCTTTTTGTTTGTCTCGATGCGTAAGTCGTGTTGGTAAACTTAATAAAACGTAGTTTGTGATTCCTGACACGTGTCGCTTATTTGCTGCATTGCTGCACCGCTGCACGTTGCAACACATTTCAAGTTCATTCCGATTCATCGAGCGCAACTTTACGGTGAAAAAATGCATGAAAATGTTATTGCGGCAATTATTGCAAATGCTTAGCGCGTGAATCATCAATGGGTAAGTACTAAAGACGTTAAAAGCGACAATTGTTTGTCGAAACTATTAAAATTGTTCTATATAATATTATAGGTAAATAGTATAACATGGAAAAACATGTTATAAAAAATTCATTTTTAGCAAAACAGTGCAAATTAGTGCTATTATTCGTAGTGGTTTACTTTAGTTGTGTATGACATCAATTGTGTTTTGTTTGTGCAAAACATAGTGCGTTATCCATGACATCATTTCCTAATTGGAAAAACTAGGTCTCATTGAAAATTCACAACAGACTCAATTCACGTACATACAATTCAAATACTGTAAATATAGAATTCCCTATTATGGAATAAAATATACTTTTGTACATATGATAAAGTATATGTGAATACCTCACATTAACGGATATGAGCAAATTATGGAAACAGTTATCATGAAATTCATTTGAAAGGCTCAACAAATGCGGTTCAAACTCCAACGTAAAAAACCTTAATTAAATGATTAATATATGAAAGGAAATGGATTATAAAAACCCACGACAGTTGTAAAATCGATATAATAAAACAATTAGACGGCAGTTTTTGATAAAAACCTAAAAAATGTATTGTACTGATCATGATATTTCAGTGCAAAAATTTATTACCTATGAATGCTTGTTTCTGCTAACACGGATTGGCAATCATAAGCGATTAATGATCAATCATCAATTAGAAAATGGCAAAAAGTATTACGACTCGCCTGAGCGACTGGTCAGGCAGGCAACAGGCTGCATGCACAGTATTGCAAGTTATTAATTATGAAATTACATGGAACCGCTATGCGCGTCGACGTCGAATGTCTGAACGCCTCGGCGAAGAGACTGGAGACATGTAAGAGACAAGCGACAAGCGAGACCGACCGCGAGCTGATCAACAGATAGACGAGAGCTCGCGTTAGCGCCAGCAGTCGCGGCGGCTGAGATAATTGGAAGCATATGCTTGGATAACTCAAAGAAGCCGAGATTTAAGATAGTTGCATGCGAAACAACTGATTCTTCTTCAACTTCACAGATGCAAAAACCTTCACTTTTTTACAGCTCTGTATTACTAAACCCGAAAATTTAAAACTACGTGTGGCGTCGTCAATGAACGGTGAAAGAAATATGAAACGACTACGTGCCGCCAACAGTAGATTACATAACGCCTGAATGTTCGCCATTAAAAGTGCACATACAGCAGAATGCAAGCGCCATTTACAGCGAGTATAGCATGAAGCATAATCGTCCATATGTGTGACTTTATATGGATATTTTGGTATTTCCAAGTTGTAACATGCAAGTCTGCGTTACAATCAGCATGCACACGATGCACTGTGCATTAATCTGACCTATGAGTCATTCACATGTGAAATTTCTCCATTATTAAACGATCAGACATTTTCAATAAGTTGCCAATCACTCGAGTTCCCAAGCTTGAACAAAAAATTCTAAAATAGCAACTAGTGACATTTAAAATCAAAAGATATTATTAAACAATTTAAAATAAATTAATAATTGGTTAGTTATTACTGCATGAACATGTTGCAATCGATTGCGTATTATGATGCTATTTTTTGTAGACAGCAAGTTCCTCGGAACGGATACGCAAGGACGATTTCAAGTTGCAAACGCAGATGCAATTTGAAGTATAATGGTGACTTGTGTAATTAAAAATATGTCACGTCTATATCCGGTTGTATTCCAGAGTTTGTCATAAAATCAACATTGACGATAAGATGTGCGGCGCCTACTTATTGCAATATTTGAGAAATAATGAATGAAGGTAAAGAAATCCCGACCTCTTGCTCAATGAATGAGTCATTTGAACGGATATCTAATCAGTGATATCTATTTACGATCGAATAGACATACATAGTAAAATTGTAGTTTCTACGAAAAGAAATGACTGGAAAAATTACATTCCGAATTCAATTGAGAAATTCCGTGTTACAATAACAAATATGAAAGTAATCATGGAAAAATATGCTTTCGTCATGTTTTATCAACTATTGATTACCTATAGAATCATTGTTTTCGAATAACTTTATTAATTTTAATCATCAGCTGTTCCGTTGAACTTTGTACCCTCACTGCTTCGATATATTTATGTCATATTAACTGAAATTATTATTTTATTAATATTAATTCGGTGTTGATGTTAAAATAAGATGAATATTGAAAATGCAAAAATTTAAAATATACTGCAGTCCATTATCCCAGTATTAGACCATATCTAAAATTTGCGAGAAGAGGACAATTTATTAAATAAACAATTTTTAAAATATAATTGGAACGTGTTTTTCTGAAAGCAACATAATAATAATAATAATAGTCATAATAATAATCATGTGGATCTCAAAAAGATAATTAGCTACAAGGAATTGTTCTATTTGAAGTAAAAAATATGGAAATTTCAAAATAAAAACGCAGAAAAATCTAATTTAAGAAAATACTAAAAAAAATTAAAAATCATCGAAACAGAACAATGACAAAAAGCAATTGCAAAAAAAATGAAAATACTACAGTCAAATAATCTTCATATTTTGCATCAAGCACAAAGATATACTCGTATGTCACTAGTCCTAATACAGAACTCATTTATTCGCTTCCCATCAAATATTAATGTAACGATAAAAATTGAACAAAAATGAATGTAATAAACAACGGCTGTATATTTATTGTCTAATTACGCACGCGATGCATTTGACGTCGGCTTCTAACGATCGCAAATGTCAACACGCGAAAATAAAAAGCCAATCGGCAATCTGCACAAACATTGTACTTGCGCATGAAGCACCCACAACTTGTTTGCATGCCTGATGCCCGCCCATGAATATCGCATATTCGTGCGTGCATGCGTTTAATAATCACTATATCACATAGATAAATATAATACATAATCGGATAGGCATAATGAGATATAGGTAATATGCAATGACGCTAATTATTAATGGCGAGAGCTAGCCGCCTGATGACAATAAGAGTATGCAAACAATGTGCTTCCGTGCTACGTAGAATGTCAATTATTTAATCCTTCAAACGCAAAACGCATCTAATCAATACCACAATAATTTATATTAAAATTATTATTGTCACGCAGTCAGTACAATTATTTCCTTGTAGGTTCATTTGATATTTTTACATGTGCAGTTTTGTGTAACAATTTTATGGTAATGTGAGTAGTGTCGGTGGTGTTATGTAAAAATCGCTTTCACTTTTTCACTTACCTACGTCCTTGCTTTACCAAACAACCAAACAAAGCAGGCGTTTTTTATACGCGTAGGTAGGTATAGTGAAACTGCAGCATTTATTTTGAATGTCCTAAAAACCTGAAACGACCTTGTAGCGCTACTTAATTAACGAATTAATTCGTGATGACTCATAAATCTAATTTTAAAAAAATCATCACGGTTTTGGTGTTCTAGAAGCTTTTTTATGTTGTTTATAGTTGAAAGTTCACGTGACCACTAAATGCACTATAGGCATGACGTAATGTTAAACAAAATTAGTGTACATTTTGCGCGTAAGTGTGTGTTGGCAATTGACGTTTTTTGTTGTATACATACACGCTTGTTATTGTCAAATTGTTGTGTGTGAGTGGCGCTCGTGTGCTTGGTGGGCGTTCGTGCTTAATGCGTTGATATTCCTGACCAGATCGTTTTTGTTATTGCCATGTACATTGCGTTTTAAATTTTGCGCAAATACATTCGCGTAGTATTGCGCGATATTTTACAACATCAGCAGCATCAATAGAAACATAAAATACGCTGAAATCTGATATAAATCTAACGCAACAAAGTATAACAATATTTCAACAATATATCCATTGCACAAACACCACAATATCAAAATTCAGTAGAATATAACATTATACCAAACTATAATATGATATGCACGTGGATGTCGACTTGGGAGGTAATTATACTTACTGGGATATGCTCTAAAAGAGGTTTTCCAAGAAAAGAAATAAGAAAATCTCAAGTAAAGCTCTCAGCCGGATGTGACTGTAGTAACCAGTGACCGGTGACAGAGCACTGATGACCGTGGATAAAATCCAAGTCAAGGATCACAGGCACGAAATAAATTTCGTGCTCCTTTCCAGGCCACGCCGTGCAGAAAATGGCGCTCGTGCTTTTTCAGCATAATACGCGGGGCTTAGTCATAATTAGATGGAATCAGAAGGCGACCCAGTCGTCAGAATACTCACTCAAAGAACATTTTTGTTATCCTATGTCAGCAAGAGACTCGAAATGGTCTTGAAATCAATATGCAAAGGCTAAGTTTGTTCAACTGATTGAAGGTAACACTCCCTAGCAATGAACATAATAATTAATTCTTACGAAAGTAACGAGAAAATCAACATTTAAATAAATGCCAAGAAAAAATAATATCGGCATCCGGTAAACATGTTTTTTTTGTTTCATGTTATGAATAAATCTTGTGTCGAGTCATAACAAAATTAAGCGAGATGCGCATGAGCAATTTTTGGAACCGTCAAAAATTCACGTGGCACTTTTATTTTAAGAATAAACCAAGCATGAAGTCAGTAAAAATAAATCTATTAATTTAAATAATAAGACTAAAAATATCGGATGTGAAGGTGCAATCTCATGAGAAAACTCTGAGCAGGTAATAAATTTATAATGAAGTGTTATCATACTCGGTGGCGCATGACTGCGTATAAATTAATTGCGTGCGGACTGCGGACAACAATACGGCAATTAGCAAATTGAAAAATCATGTCTATTATACTAGTGCACTGGGGAAAAATCATCGACATGTGAAAATCTAACTGTGCATTTGAAAGAACGACGCACATCATGCGAATTTTCCCACCGAATGGAAATCTGGTGAAGGCGCGTTCCCATCACCAGACCGTTAATTGCTTAATTGAAAAACGCGATTAATCTTACAAGGCAATGCAAACATGTATTATATTAATGACGCAATTCCAAATCAACACACGCGTAAAAAAACTGTAAATAACAGATTTCGATCGGAATTGGCCTTGATGTTATTTTTCGAGACACAGAAAAAGAATAAAAGAATAATGATTTGAACTTTAGCTTGATATTTACTAGCTCAATTGAAGTTGTTGGGTTGGTAGATGGGGGCATTCGAGTTCGTTACGAATAAAGCTAAACCGGGCGGCTGGCCCCACTTTTTGGACACAGACACAGAAGTTTAAAAGAGTAAATTGCGCCGCAAGCAGTGAAGAGCAGCGTAAGGCAGCAACAAAGCCGAATGGCGATGTTGGCGGCCTTGGTTTCGCCAAAAAATTAAAGTGACGCGCAGTTTTTACACAAAGCACAATTACCAAAGACGCAATTTACGAATGTATAAGAGCGCACATTACGCAGCATGTGCTCCACGGGTGTGAAGGATGCGCACCAAAGAACTGCGTGGATAATTTCGGCACTTTCAGCGGCATGTTAGCAATTACAGGCGACTAATGATTCTATTTTTGAAGTACATACTTATTTTTCGGTGTTTAAAAATATCCTACTATTTGGATAAAGAAAACAGCGCTTTTTCTATGAATATAATCATTTTTAAGCAACTATAAACGAAAAAAGATGCAAAACTCATTATAATCAATGAGGTGTTTTTGCAAGTTTTGAAGGTGACTTTCTGTTGTGTCACATGTTTCGTTCGCGAGTCAATTATTCATAACGGCATTGTTATAAAAATAGCGATTTGTATAAATGGGCGTAGTTAAAGGTGTGGGCAGTGAATCGTTCGAGTGATAAATTTACACATCCTTTACAAACAATGATCCTTAAAATATTAACAACTAAAAACTACTCCGGTAAAAAATTGAACCACACAGTGTATATTCTTGGAACTAAGAATTAAATTTAATGGGATGTGATTCATGCACTTCAAGTTAAAGTTTGTCAAAACCACTATAAAAAAATTCAAAACACGACATTGCTAAAACCTCAGACAAAAAAATATAAGAAAACATTCGCAAGCTAAACGCGAATGCGGATATTAAGCGTTTGTATGTGGTGGCTGCGGTGCTACTAAATTTGCCACGAAAATAACAGTGTCAATGACAGATCGACTTGTTGCAACTTGCATACCCAAACTATTTCAACACTTACCGACAGACGACTCTCCCTGATATCTGCAAAAAGATAAATATTGATATTAGCATGATTTACTAAATGCACACACTAACAGTTTTTGAGATATTTCAGATAAATAAACAGATTAACATTAATATGGAGAAAGCGATTACAAAGTCCAATAAATCTGTAGCTGTTAATCGTTAATTAATGTCGTTAATCTTATGGGACAACAAAAATGTACTTTTCAAATAATTAACTTTATCTGCCAGACTAATTCATTATTTTGTATAAAGTACAAGTACGTATGTAATTATATTTTATATTTTACGTTTAACACTCAGCCTAGTTTAGTTGCAACTCGAGCTGAGTGGATAACAAACAGCAGTATTGTTTATAAACGATTTATCGGATAAACAAATGTCGGAGCTCTCTGAGCAAATAAAGTGGCTCTAGGCAGTTGAACCAAAAGTTCGTTGTGCTTGATACGCGGGAGTGACCGACATGCATAGTTATTACAAATGTTTGTTCATCATGGTATTTCATTGTGAACAAATAAATAATATTAACTCCCATGTGAGTAATTAACTAAATGTATTAATAACATATTATTCTAGGTTTAAATATAATATACTAAATTGATACAGGGCGCCTCCACCAAAAAATCAAATCATCTATTATGTCTTTATTGTGAAAGAGCGAAAATGAACTTTTCTTGTTAGTGACTCGCCGGCGTGAAATGAAAAATTAAACAATCAAAACAATCAAAACGCGTCGAGTGGTTAAAGACTCCGAGTTGACTTGCGAGTCGAGTGGAAAGACTTTTTATTTGCTCGCCGGCGCGTCAGAAGATCCTATGCAGCCTCTGAAGGTCTGAAGAGTTTGAAAGAAGTCCAAAAGGAAAGGATTGCCCACCGGGAGAAAATGAGAAGCGATGCTGATTCTCATCACCAACGCGCCAGCCGTAAAAATATGATGGGTGTAGGTACACCCAAGTGTATGCTGAAGAAAAATAAAAGAGTCACGTAGGTCGGCGCCGTCGTGCCGTTTCTTCGCGTTCGCTATGATTTCAAGCGATTCCAACTCCAGCGCTCCAAACGCTTCAAAGAAATGCCGCATTTAACAACTGCACCTACCAACATCCACTACATGTCCCAAAATTATCAATAAATTTATAGAAGTAGCAAGCTGAGAAATTTTGTTTATGCACATCAGGACAATCCTCAAGTAGGAGTGTTAATTATCTTAAGCAATGTTTAAAATTTAGAATTTTTGAGGTGTTTTAAATTATATAGAGTTTCTGGAGGAGTCGGTGTATGAATGGCGAGCTCCTGGTATGAATGGTCATGTGGTCTCTGCAGCTCTCAGCCGTCTTGGCAATCGTGGTCACTACCACGCTGTGGAATCGACTGGAATCGCTTTGAATAAAGAGCCGGAGGAACCGCATTCCTATGCGTTTTGGTCGCTTTTTTCGGCGCACGCACCTTTACTACATTTTTTTTCGTTTGCTCCTCGTAGACCATAGAACAGACGATTACTCAATTTTTACTCCTCAATGCCTTCGGGTGTTGGTGTTTCTCGGCAATTCTCAGCCGTTGCTCATCTCACAGCCGGCCTGCAGCCTTGCAGCATTCTCAGCCGAGACAGGAAAAGGCTGCGACTTCACAACGACCTTACGATTTGATAGTGTGTACGAGCATATTGGAGAATGTATGGAGGTCTTAAGGTGTGCGGCCTCAAAGGAATTCGGAATGAACCAGTCGACCTTTGGGAAGAAAATTATTAACTGTTTATAATCACCGAATAATTGGAGTAGTAAATGCAGGATGTTGCTGAATTTCTACACCAGAAAAAAAGAAATGAAAAAGTAATAAAGATGAAGTTCGTAGAAACTGAAGGATTAAGTGAATAGAGTTTCTTTGAACTGCAAACGAGACAAAAAAAGAAGATATTTGGGTTTTAAGACCAAAATCTCAGAGACCATAAAAATTATCGACCTGTCAATAACATTTACAATTTACACACACCCTGGGTGTCCAGCCACTAATCAGCTAGCCCTTTATTCTTCTTATGTCTCAAATCGGCTAGTAAAATCTTTAGCTATGCTGGTACTCGTTCTAGAATAAGTTTACTCAGTTGGTGTGGGTACTTTGAGTGCATTCCAAAGTACCAGCACCGTCTTAACTCTAAATTACTTAATTCTAGAACTTTTTAATAACTTCTAACACAATTTCACCCATGATCAACTCGAGCAGCTCTAGAATTGTACTAAGTATTTACATTATCAGTGCACCGTGCACCCGGCAATGTCTCCCCTCCACCGAAGCGAACGGTCTCTGAATACGAAAAGCCCCGTTTCGATTCGAGCGCACTGTGAGTCTCGACTCAGCCAGTCAGTCAGTTGTCAGAGAGTTGGTATTGATGTAGTGCTTACTCGACGCGACTTACCAACAACGTTTTCAACTTTTCCGACTTTTAACAAATACTCGCATAAATACCAACACTCTCAAAACAGTTTTAGTAATTACAAGGAAATGTTCAAGATTAAACACAACATAAAGTTAAGGTTAAACATCAAGTGGACGAACATAACTGAACAGTGCAACACAGTGAATATTACGGCAATAACCGAAGACATATCAAGGCACTGCCCAAGGATTACTATTTGATAAATTGTATGGATATTACAATCAACAATTCGAATATTGAAACTTCGTTTTTGAAAACGGTAAGTAGTGATAGCCTAAATAACCAGCATAACATCTAAGTGTATCTAGAGTTACGTAAATAAATTTGATACTATGTGAAATGTTGTTCACTGTCGTGCACGACAGCCGTGCATGGAATGTTACTGATCGTCGTCATGGTGATACGATATCAACCGAAAACAAAACAAATGGTTTTGAACTTTGCTTTGTTTATGAAACTGTCATTAAAGGCAGATAAAATTATATAAATTATATTAATAACATTAAGCTGCGGTTTAAAATGTCTGGCGTTTGGGTTACCCCCATATCCGAACAGATATACTATCAAGCAGGAACTGACTTCCGCTGTAGGATATCCGCTCTCCGCAAACAGTCACCATGAAGAGACCACTCGAAAGTTTCTTTTCCATGATGGCGGCGCCCAACTAACCAGCAAGCAGCAACTTTCTAAAGTGTTCTCTTTTGTTGCTATTGCAAACATTCATAGACCACTCTCTTATTGCACGTCTTGGTGATTCTCAAGATGGCGTCCATATTGGTATTTCCGTTTTTGCACTTACATTAATTCTATATTTACATTTCGTGGGAAATCGTTTCGCAATTCTCGTATGGCAGCTTAGTTTGCACGGTTTGCAAATATGTGCACATTGTTTCTGCATTCTCTATTTGCATTCAAACGGCATTGAAGGCGCGCATTCGCATTCCATTTGTTGAATGAGATCCAATTGATTGTTAAACTATTGAGACGCATGACACACACGTAATTATCACAAAAATCGTTATATTTTCCCGCGTTGGCCGCGGTATCTACAGGCAGATTAACACTTATCGTTTTTATTATATCTCGAATTACTTCCGGATTCAAATTCAATGACTAGTTTAATACTATGGACTCTGCGTGTTCCATTCATGGATTTATGGCAACAGTTTGTATCACGTTTGATTGTGTGTTGTGACTAAGAATATGACTATAAACTCTGCATACGTATGCATAAAGCAATTTATGCATTTTCATTCATGAAACCGTTCGCTCCGTCGGCCTCAGATGTGTATGCGCATGTGTGTATGAGTTGTGTGCAAAGTGCTAAAAAAGCGCTGGAGGACTTTGGACCCGTCGAAGTCGCGTCTCTTGCAAACCGACTTGTTTGAGTCACTCCACTGCCTTGCGGCCTTTCTCTCGCGCAAATGAAGCTGAAGCTTTTCTCGTGATCTTACTTCTACCGCTTACCCATGTTGCAAGTTGCAAGTCTCAAGAGTTGAGATGGCAAACCGGCCGGCGAGGAATGAAGGCATGGGTATGTTCTTGTAGAGTGCTGCTGGTATATAGTTGGTTATGGTTGGTGACTCGGGTCTGCACGGTCGGTCGATTGCCACGTCCCCATGTTTTCCCACATTCTCGCCGGTTGTCTTTTCCATCGCGCATATGTTGTGCGGAAATTGATACGGATATGGTAAACCACTTCTAGTCAATTCCAACGACAACAAAAGAACGCTTATAAAAGCATAATTTTAAAACATTGCATGTTTATCACTCTGTGAAGATCTGATAGTAATGCCACACAAAGAAAAAACAATAACAAGTTTAAAAAATATGAAATTCTTGAATGAATAAATTGCCCTTTACAATAGGAACTTCTTCACTTTACTGTACACTTCTGTTTCCCATCATTTCATGATCACTTACGTACTTATACTTTTCTTCTGTTCTCATAATGCAAACAAATGCCATTGAGGCAGGCGCGGAGCTTACTTCATTGACGCTTCCCACACTCGGCATGGGAATTTCATAGTTTGTAGTAACACACGCAAAGACTTTTAACGCCATGCGACAGCGTAATACGTTTATAATTCGCTGTGAAAACGTTTTACACAATATCACATTGCTTGGGTACATATTTATACAATTTGGACATGAAATTGTCCACAAAGTAAGTGGAAAATGCTCAAATATACGTCAGCTAACAAATAACTCTCAAAAAACAATATGGCGCCTGTTTTCTTTTTTAAATATTATTGTAACCTTGGTGACAATTTCGGGAACAAACTGTATAAGAAGCAGTTTGTGGGCGACGTAAATATAATGTAATAAAAGGCCGTGGGACCGAAAACGATGTAGGTGGTGAACACACAGCGCGCGCGCTGGGGAACGAGAACAAGATGCGAGGAGAGTTGAGAAAAAGCGCAAGAGCGAAAAGCTCGACGCCCGAAGCGCATTCCTTACCATTACCAGCCGGCGATGCTGAGGATGCTGCGCAGCATCGTGCACTTCTTCGGCGAAAATCACAAGGAAAAAACTAAGTTCTGTTCACAAGACAAAAATTACAACGGTTACAACTGTCATTTGCAACGCACCAAACTAAAGTAAACAAACTTTTGTTTTAACAGTTTTTTTGACAACTCATGCGCAGTGTGTGTGCGGATTGCGCAGTGTCATTTTTATCTGTCTACATATCTAATCAGGTTTAATTCGTGTAAATCTACTGATATACTTTGGAGTACTTTAAAGTGTTTGAAATGCGATTATTACGGTGAATAAAAGTTCGTCCCCGTTTCATTTCGTTCTCCATTCGCATACCGAGGCGCGTTCGGCGCACGAGCAGCTGGCAACACTGCGCTAGCGCAGTCCCATGGTGGTCGGCACGTCTGCAACGCGCTCAGTTCTCACGCTCCGCGATCATGTGCTCAAGAATCGCTCGGAAAGGCGGCGAAACCTCACCGAGAAAGTCGTAGAAAATCACCGCAATAAGGTCAGTACCGAGAGCTGTACACAATCGCTCTAACAACGTTCAGCGGGCGGCGGAAATCAGCGCATCAGAACGTTGAATACACGTCAATAATCGCATTCGCCATATGCCAACCAACCAGCCAGTCAGCGAAATATCGATTTTTTTCCACTCTCAGCGATCGCCGACCGTGTATACTTCGTTCGGTTCAAGTGCCTTGTTTACGTGAACATATCAGTGATAAGCGCTATCTTGGATTAATTTACTAGATTAATGGCGCCGCGATAGACAGTAAAAAAATTTTCGTAGTGGTGCACGGTAAAAATAAACTGTAGACAATATACGAATGTAAATTTCCACACAATGATAATACAATACTTGCTGGCTATTGTTTAACATTTAGCATTTACCTACGTGTTTACCTTTTCGATTGTTTCGAAATGTAATTTGGTGAGCGTGCGCGGTGAGGCGGTGCGACGAAACGAGGCCGCCGCGCAGCCGCGTGCTCATTGCCATGCGTGTTTACAAAACTTCGCCGAAAATCGAAGACAAGACACGAAAACTCCGCTTGCGTTAGTCATTACAAATTAGATTCAAATATGGCTGATAGTATATAACGTAAACAATGTTATATGTAATGGTTTTTTTTGGGTTAAACAACAAAAAATCTAGAATGAACAGGCACAGTTGTAGTAAACGGCTCTTTCATGCGCAGCGGAAGTGCCGCCCGGCTGGGTAAACAAACAAAGAGTAATTCATGAATTTCCTGTGTGCCGCTTGTGCGCCGGTTTTTGTTTCGCGGTACGCATTTTAATTTCAGCCGCGGATGCTGCAAGCCAACGAACGCTGGAATGCGGCTCGGAGGCTAACATTTCTCAATCCTCTGCCTGGGAAAACAGCGTGAGTGTTGCGCGAAGAACACTTCAAATGGTTTTTAACTTTTGTACCGCGAAGACATTTAAAACTAATATGAATTTTGATTATGCTAGAATAAAAAGCATAGTTTATCGTTTTTCTTTGTGGAAACTTCAACCAAGTACAACACTTGGTATAGGCGTAAGTTTCCGGCGCTCGGTCATTGATGTGATCTCTGAGGAATGTGGTAGGGCAAGCTCGGAGAGCGGCCGTGGCTGCAAGAGGGGCGCGAGCGGGCCGACGGCCCCGAGACGGCGAGCGACGCGCCGAGTCAAGAATGGAATGTTTGAAATCGTGAATGGCTTCCACCTTCCGCGCCCCGCACTCGCCCGCACTACGTGCGTGCACGCGAACCGAAGAGCGCGACTATGAGTCGCTTCTGAGGCTGACTAAGAGTCGCGTCTACTTCTAGTAGTACTATCGCCATTCTCCACTATAATCCACTATTTGTAAAATATGTGCTTCCGGTTGGTTATGTCTTCTTCTTTACTTGTGGTCTTTGTCGATTGTAGTATATTAATATTTCATTTTGTTTGCAGGTGAACAATTTTGGTATGCTTTCGCCGACTTTGCCCGAAAGTGTAGTTTTGACAAGTTTGGAAAGGTTTTCTAAGCGAGAGGAAGAAAAGTCCGTAGATGCACCATCTCATCGGGCAAAGATGCTCGTGAGCAACAGTAGCAGTATTCCGCATCCACATCAGCTTATTGCGCCTCGACCAGCGCTTGCCGTCTCCCAACCACCTCCTGACAGTGTCACAGCGGTCGACAATGAAAAGAAGCCGATGAAGTCACAGCGAAACCGCCTACTGTCATACATCAATTGGCCGTGCACCTTTGTCACGGCGGATGCCCTCGCCGAGCAGGGCTTCTTCTACACTCAAAAGTCGGATATAGTGAGGTGCGCCTTCTGCGGCCTGGAGCTAGGGAAGTGGGAGGCGGGCGACGTGCCGGCGGCAGACCATCGAACTTGGTCGCCGCATTGTCCACTAATTCGCGGCGTCGAGTGCGGCAACGTCTGTATGTCGGACAGCGAACGCGCCTCTTGTCCAACATCAGCCGCCGACGATCTTAGTTTTGACACGTGCGGCAAGTACGGCATCCACGTGCGTCCCAACTCGGGCCCCGAAAACGGTCGCCCGGTGGACGTGCAGCGATACGCCGTCAAGCACACCTCAGCAGCGCACCCGCAATACGCTCTAGTAGAAGAGCGCCTACGCACATTCAAGGACTGGCCAGTCAGCATCAAGCAGCGTCCTGAGGAACTCGCCCCAGCGGGTTTCTATTACTCTGGCAAGAGTGACCAAACTATTTGCTACTCCTGTGGTGGTGGTTTGAAAGCCTGGGAGCCGTCGGACGATCCCTGGGAGCAGCACGCCAGTTGGTTCCCACAGTGCACTTTTCTGCGTATGAACAAGAGTGCTGATTTTATCGCGCTTCACAACAAAACCGGCGACGAGAAGGGCCGCTTACCAAAACCGAGCACCAGCGCTTCGGGAGTGGAAGCACGTGCCCCTGTATCGTCGTTGAACAGTCCGCAAGCGCCGCCATCACCGGCCGCCGCTGCTGCTGTGACAACCAAAGATCCACCTAGCGGCACACCGCTCGTCAATCTATGCAAAATCTGCTACACTAATGAGATCGGCGTCGTGTTTCTCCCCTGCGGCCACATGGTCGCTTGTACAGAATGCGCTTCCGCTCTTACTAGATGTGCCGTCTGCAGGCTTGATTTGGAAGCAACCGTGCGCGCTTACCTCTCGTAGGACCCTTTTAAAACTGCTAATTACAGATAATAAAGTTAAATTTTTAAGTAAAACTATTTCACGGTTTTTTCTAGTCAAACTTCATCAACATTTAAATTATTTAATCACATCATCGCGCGCGAGCATCAAGTTTGATCTAAAAAGAAGAGTGTTGTATAAATGTAAAACAGACGTGAACATTGAAAATTGTATTAATCCAATGACGCTGAATGTACATAAGATTTATTGACTTGAATTGATCTCCAAGGTAGATTAATGTGACTTTATTCATTCAAAGAAGGAAATATTTTTTTAAACGCTTGACACGCTCCAGCAGAAAATTTGTTGGTTTGTTTTTCGAAGTGTATCATTTTGGTTTTAACGACAAGTACAAGTTAGTTGATAGCATTTTAGGATTTTCTTTTATTTTACGCTTATTAATCTAATCTAGGGAGTAATATTTAACTTTTTCGTTTTTAAGGTATGTTAGTATGTTTTATGTAAAAAAGTTAGGTTTTGTGCCGAATTGTGTTTGTTGCCTTGCTTCTTCATTACTAGTTACACGGTCGACTCTACTGGCACTTTGTAATATTGCAAACAAATTTGAATATTTTACCACCAAGCTGAATCATTTACATTGTAGAAATAAATATCGAAAATTAAGCCGCTTTGTTTGTCAAATTGTCATCATTTATTGTGTTCACTTTGATAATACTCTCTCCCATTCGCCTTCCAGCCTGTGTCTCCTGTTGATTTAGTAAATATAATATGTACAAAAACGTTTATGATGCGGTGGCGCTCGTCGGTCCGCTACTTTTTCGCATCCTGCTCCTTCTTCAGTTGTTTCTCTCGCATCATTTGCGCATCACGCTCCTTGCGCTGCGTGAGGGTGAGCCCATCGGAATTACCCTTGGTTTTGTTCATCTCCTGCTGTTTCTTCAGGTTTTTCGCGCGTGCAAGATCACGTTGATTGCCACGCGTCATTTTCACCAAGCGCAAATCGCTGTAAAAGTGAAAAGAATACTTCGAACAAACTTCGATTAAGAGAAATAAGTGCGAACTAGCGCTATAAACAAATGAACTTCATATTAATTAGACAATATTTTAAAACAAAGAAAGTTTGTTGTCCGGTAGTCCGCGAGTTTGTCACCAGGCGGCGCCGCCGAAAGTACCAAAATAACAACGAAATGAAACCGAAACCACGATCTGTTCGCTAATTTATCAATGCAGGGTGAATCAAATAACAAAATACTAATCTAAGTAAATATAACAATGTACATTTTGAAATCATATGACATTATGGTGTCGTTGTCCCGAACTAAACACCACAACAAAATGAAAACATGGCGTTTTGACATCGACGTTCCTAACAACTCGCTTTAATTTCACGGGATAATTAAGCGTATGTTGCAGATATAAAAACGCCTACTTTGTAAACAACGCATGCAGAATGGACGAACAACAATTTCTGCTACCCGGGCATAGCCGCGGCACCTACGGAAAGCCCGACGACGATTCTGACGAGGAATGGACTGGTGACTCGTCCTCAAACTCGGCGAGCTCGTTCTACACCGACAGTGACAGGTACAACCGCCAAATGCACAAATCGTGTGGCAACAAAGCCGCTTCTTCTAATAACTAACACACTTACGTATTGTTTTAAGGTGCAAACGCTCTGGATTTCGAATTTTCCCAGCTCTCTGATAACCCCCTTCGTAGCGTTGTAGAAATGTGAGCCTTGCGGGCAGAACACGCCCTACTTTACCGACTTCTTACTTCTGACGTTTAGCAGCTTCAACCTTGTCATTAACAACACATAGCGGCAAATTTAAAATTGTTGGACTAATCATTTATTAATTTCAAGTAGTTCGGACCCCGAATGGGAGACATACATCGAGGAAAACGGGCAGCTGTTGTTCGTTGACTGTCACCCATTTGTGACGACACAAACAAATACAGAAAACGAAACGAAACCGAGTAACACATTCGTGAAGAATCAAATGCGCAAAAGCACTAGATCTAAATTTCTGCGATTGATTCGAAGACGCGATAGCAAACGTCGAAGCAAACGCCAACAGAAGAACGACCAGAAAGAAGAGACGAAAGTAAAGTTTCAGGATTACAATGAAGGCGAGGTAAAAATTGTCGTTTTACACCTGAATCACGAGTTGACCATTTCACGTCGGTCCAAACTTGTTGAACATTTACTTGGCATAAACGTGAGTACATTTTCTGATGGATCACGAATTATGATCGCCGGTATTACACCAAATGGTCCTGCAAAATGCGACAAGAACATAAAAATTGGCGATTGGTTGAAATCCATCAACGACGTAAACGTTAACGCAAATAATCTCAATGCGGTTCTCGAACAATTCGAGCATCAAATGGAAGTTAAACTGGAATTACAACGAGTTACCGGCGTAGAAGTCACGAAGCAACCACCTGGATCAGAAATAAGCAATCAATCGACGTTTGTCAAACAATTGACGACAATTTCTAACAACGAAAACCTTCAACTGTTATTAATTGATCAACCAGTTGGTGTTTTATATTTGGACACTGATGATCTTTCCGAATCGGGACCTGAATTCCAAGGAGTGTTGTACTGCTATCCGAATCCAATCGAAAAGAATCGCTTATGTTCGAATCGTGGCGTGTGTATTACACTTAATCATTTAATAAATGATGTCACATCACATCAACCTAGGGTGACAACAGTCTTGCTCAATTCCAGATTGGCACATATTGTTTATACAAACGTGGGTGTAGGCGCAAAACTATTGTTATTGATGCTACCAGATAATCGTTTGAGTAGAGACGAAGTTGTTAACTTGAATGATGAAGTTCTGAGGAGTTTGAAGTTTATCTACGGGGATTTAGAAAGGTGTTTCGTTGGGGAGCAAGGAAAACAATCGCATCGAGAAGTGGATCACTTTTTCTCGAGATTTTTTGCGCGTATTTTAACAAGTGGACTATGGAACAAAGCAGAACAAAGTGTTTTGTTGAGTAGTCTGCCGATGAAAGCTGTGTTGGAGGCGCCGTATCAATTCGAAGGATTGCAACAAGCTGCGCACTTCATAAACTTACCTAACGAGGCTAAAATGCAGATTGATGATGCGTTAAGTGAGCTTGAAGCTTGTGATTATCGTGAATGGGTATTTATTTTACAAGTATATATTTGTTTTTATAATATTATCTTAATTATTTTAGAATGATGACCCGTTAGATTGTCAAAGACTATTTACCATCTTGGGCAGCGCACTGTATCATTCCGGATACTTATTAGCAAGTCATGGTATTCATGAGGATTTAATTGACATTCATGTGTATTGTCGACAGCAAGGATTGTTTCATTTATCGCAAACGGAACCTGTGCGGTCTATGGTACTTTGGAGGGAAGTACATCCTTATTCTTGTAATCGGGAGAATACAAAGTTTATTATTCCAAGTGGCGCAAGGCATTACTTGCTTGTAATCGGCGGTGGCAAGGTAATATATGCAACCAGTCATACTATTCGCAGTGAATTAAGTTTTAAAGTTTGCAGAACATTTAGAAATAAACTTATATATAATTAATTAGACAATGATACATACAGAATTTTATACCAAGATATAAAAAATTAAATTATCTTCATATTGTAACTTCTTATGGTTATCTCTGCGGGGTTTTTGCTTCCAATTTAAACAATTAAACACAACACCCATTTTGATTCACTTTATCTAACTGACTTTGCGAATAGGACAACCACTCAAACATTAGAATGAAAATGCCAGTAACAATTTTTATGGATTTTCAGGACCTATTAGCAGTGATAATGGAAGCGGGTGGATGCACTGAACCTCCAGAGGACAATCTACCCCTGACGCTTTCTATGTGGAGGAAGCACAAGCTACTTTAGCGCACCTTCAAGAATTAGGCATATCCGAGCTTGCCGAACGCTGGATTAAAACTAATCCCGGCTCGCAAGTGACAATTCCACAATTGCCGATTGTGAAGCGAAAGAGCGAACTGTTTCTAGGGCCTCTGGTTAATTTTAACCCGCTTCCTAGCGGCAAAGATTCATCGAATAACAATACCACTTTAAGTAAAAAATCTGATTTAACTTCAATTTTAAAACGACGTAGTAATGACCAACTGCAGAACATGGTTGCACAATCCCAGTCTCAATCACAATCTACAACATCGATTTTTGATGATATAGATGTTCAGTCGGAAAGTTCGGTTGGGAATAACAGCGAACGAAGCGAAGTATCGGACGAGCCTATCCTTGGCAGAAGAGCGCAAAGGGAAAGATACAAATATTCAGATGATGAAGAGTCAGATATTGATGATTACAGAGTAATATTAAAAATCTAAAACAAACATTTTTGTATAACTAAACGTAATTCTAGGATGGTAGTCAAATAAGTCAGAGTAGTTATGATGTTTCCGAGCTGCGTAACACTCTGTTAAATCAAACCGGCGATGCTCAACCCTTTAATTTAACCACAGGAAAGGATCTGATGCTGTTTCACTATGTGCAACTGGACTATACAGAAGGAATTCTGCTTAGTCCGCCAGATTGCCACTTGGAATCGAAAACTTTAGACTTAATTTTGAACAATTTTAGGAAAACAGTGCAAAGAATGCATAATTTATTCCTAAATACTTTGAGATTTAAGGTACCACAACATGATTTACTATTGAAATAAATATTCAATAAGATTCTTTAATTTCTAGAATATGAATTCTGAAGAAATGTCAAAATCGCTTATCAACAAGAGTTTGGTGGCGATCAAGGAACATGGCATGTTGTTCGAAGTGCCTTATCAAGATGAGACTGTAGTGAAGAAGACAATTCCGAAGATTACTTACTGGGTCGTTGGTCGGCTGTTTTTCATGCCGCATCCGAGAGAACTCTATGTTTGTTATCAAGACAATGTGCCGCAAAACATGATTGATATTGCATTTAAATTGGGCATATCTACAGCTGTTTAATTTGTGATGGTAGAGTGAAGTATTATCAGCACATTCCAATAATTATTACAATAAATGACAAGATATCCATGCAATTTAGATTAAAAGTGCAACCATGTACATTTTTTAAATTGTTTCCAAAACTAGTTAGAAATCAACAAGGCAACACTATTTACACACACAATCCAAAATAAAAGAAGAAAAATCCTTAATTAATAAATTCAAATGCATAACCAGATGGTGCAAAATGTTGCAATATTGCGTAATGAACCCTGGATGACTAACCTTTTGTTGAATGTTGAATGGACCTCCAATTACTGCCTTCTTGCAAAAATTGTTGATAATGAGTGTTGGTTAGTCACAGCCGACACAAAAATTAAACAAGCAAACAACGCGATTGTAAATGATATGATGTTGTTAAGTGTTATCGATTACATATTGCACTGATTTCACGGATATTACTTAAGCAATGTCGTCTAACTGGTCTGAGGTGCTGAAGATGACTAATGAATCAAACTGCACCGACTGCAGCCTATCGCATGCTCTGTTAACTAAACGGACCAATCAAATATCAATTTCGTAAATGACAAAAAATATTTGTTTTAGTCAAAATATGAATTTAAGTCAATAATTAACCGAAACGGAGGACATAACTTAAAAAATATATAAATTATTTAATTTGTAAATTATATTATTGACTCTTTGTTTTAAAGTATGTTTTGTTAAAGAAACAAGAGAAATATTTGAATATTATCAGTCCGAAGTGAAAGTCATAACTGCATGTTCAAACTCAATCGAAGTTTTTAGGTTATTCTTTTGACAGATGTAAACAACTTAGCAAGCATCTTTAGTTATTGTGCTTTTAAATGAAATGGGTACGTTTTACTGAATAAATCTTTGCAAAATAATATTATTTAATTTTGTTATGTAAATATAGATTTCCAAAAGTCAGGAGGATCATCATCTTCAAAAAATAAATCAAGAAATAAGAGACCTCGAAGAGACTCTGATGAAGACTCAAGTGATCTCATTGTAGATATAGAAATGTCTCCCAGCAGTTCCAAATCACGCACCCCACAATCACAATCCCTGAACACATCAGTAACATCTACAAATAAAAAACGCAAAAAACGTGATAGCGCATCTAGTGATGAAGAACGATGGTTGACTGCAATAGAATCAGGCAAATTAGAAGATGTGGATGATGAGTTAAAGAAGATCAAACCAAAAGACCCCTCTCTAATGACAGCAAGACAGAGGGCAATGTATGATAGGTCTACAGATAATATAACTACACCTAATCAAGGCTTAATTTCATTGCCAACTGGTTATAAAGAGAAAGTAATGACACCTGAAGCTATTCAGAAGGCTCAGATTAAGTCACAGAAAAGAAAACAAGTTGCTGATGAGAAGAGAGAGAAAGATAAGAAGAAAACTCTGGAGAGACTGTTGAAAAAGCAGGAGTCTAAGGCTTTAAAGACTGCAAAAGCAAAAAATGCTAGGGCGAGTGTGCCTGTTATTCTCTACAAACAGAACAATGAAAGCACAATTGTATCTTATCCCGTTAATATTGACTATCCTTTAAAAGCAGAAAAGGTTAAATACGTCAAACCAGAAGTTTGCAGTATGAATTGTGGTAATTTGAGGAAATATGCATGTTCTAAGACTGGTGCTGCTCTGTGCAGTTTAGAATGTTATAAGAAAAATATTTCATCTAGAATATTATAATCCATGATCTTATTAAACAAAACTGTTATTTTAACATTTCTTGTGCGCGACCCAAACCGAACTGAGGATCAATCAAGAGAAAAGAGAGGTATTTGTCGAGCTTTAACCGGATGGTTACAAGCTGTCCTTTTACTCCTGTGGCCAACCGGCAGAAATGGGAGAGGAGTTTATGCAGTAGGTTTGGTTTACATGGTTGACCACACGAGGATTTGCTGTGCATGTACCTGTGGAAGCCAGTGATTAGGGAGGGGGAAGTTTTTACCTTTGTGTAATTAATGTGTTACTTCATGACAATTTTTATTTTACAATATCAAATATATGGGCACAAACGAAGTGAGAAAACGGAACATAATTAATAAAAATAATGAAGAATTTCCAGAAGAATATCCGTAAAAAATGAATTAGTTGATAGTGTAGATTTCGATGATAGCTATCGCGGTTAATATAAAAAAATGAATAAGTACGTGTAAATCTGTAGTGACGTAAATGAAGTCAAGGATTTTTCTTACAAGTGCTTTGTGCGTAGTAGTTTATCCGCACGTATTAGCGAAAAACTACTACATTAATGAAATATTTCATTGCAATTGGCTACTGTTTAATCACAGGCGAAGCAAAATTATTTAGATGCTGTCTTAGAAAATAACTGTAAGCACCGTATTTTTGTACCTATAGAACGACAAACGTTAAATTTGAAAATTGATTTTTGGCTCCAGAAAGATCATTTCGTATGACGTATCACGGTTGAACCATTCGGGTACACCAACTTGTTGTGGGGTTAACTCAATGGTAATAATTCACCAGGCAGCTGAAGTTGAACAGATTGTTTAAGAACGCTGTGAAAATTTATGGGTCGTCTGCTAAACATTAATTGAGCCGTTTATTTTGAAAGTGACCTAACTCCGTTTTTCAATTTTTTACCGGTTACCATGGTTACATGTACAACTTCATGTTATTTATCAGTGACACACGTCAGATTGCTTATATTCAGAGAAAATACGGTACATTTTTTACACATAGGTTTTCCGAATTAATAGAATAACTGACCCATGTGGTTTGAAAGTGGCCTAACTCCATTTATAGTTACATCAAGGTATTTACTATTGATAATATCGGAAAGCAGCGATGAAGGTAATTTCAATTAATTAGTATTTACAAGTCCACCTCATTTTTGGGACAATTGCGTTAGTTAATTAACCTGTACGTTTAATTAATATAAAACTTAAAATTTAATATTAAATTATAGAAATTATTGCACCCATGAGGAAGAACCGAAGAAGACGACTTAGTTCAGATAGTGAAAAAGAAATAGTAATTAATAATTAAAAAAAGCGAATAAGAAAAAGAGTTATAAAACAATATTCCTCATCAGAGGATGAAGATTCAAATAACAATGGAGAAAAGATTGATGCACCATATATCCAAAAAGTGCGAAAGATAAAACGGAATTCAGGAAAAAGATATTGCAGTTAAACCGGAAGTATTGTTCATGAAAAAAATTTCGAAACAAAGATTGTGGTTGTCGGAATGCGTGCACAAAAAATTATAATGAAGAAGAAAGAAAGAATATTTTTGAGAAGTTTAGGGGTTTGGCAGATTTTAACAAACAAAATGTATTACTTCACGAAGCTGTCTGTGAAACGAAGACGTTTTTTTTCTTCAATTTGAAACATCTTAAATTATGTTGAATGGACTTGGGCATCTTCAAATTTTATAATGAATCTGGCTGTTAATTTTGAAAGTGGCCCAACTCCATTCTTGATAAGGAAACGCACGTTATTTACTTAATAATTGCCACTATTTTAACTGGAACTTTAAATTTAACATCCTTAGATATGCTTAAGCAGTATGACTCCTTTGTATCTTATACGTATATTTTTAAATTCATTGAAACGCAAAACTTTCAATATCTCGATTTGAAGATAAATGGAGTTAGGCCACTTTCAAAATAAGCGGCTCAATTAGTTGCTCATATCTTGTATTTTGAAGAAATATAATTTTGTCCTAAATTTTGAATTGATGTACTTACCTCCGAAATATTTATTATCTAATTAATTAGGTTGTGCTGAGTGATAAATTAAAAAAAATACATATCAAAATATTTTGTAAGGTAGCACACGCTCTGCGTAAACTTTGACAGGAATAACAATAAAAGGGCCGTGATAGTTGGGGCCGAGGCTTAAGCAACATATGGAACATGTGGTAGAGCAACATATGGAAGAGTTTGCATGGGCAGAGGAATTCCACATTACATATCAAAACAGTCCTTGTTCTAGATTTAGCATCTTGTGAGCGCCTAAAAAATTTTTAGGCAAGATTTCATCGTGTGGGAGAACCGAATATGCATGTATATGGTTATTTGAACAACTCCTATTTGCTACCCGTTCTAAACTAATTACCACACGAGAGAAGAGAAGTGAACCTAAAGAGGTTGACTGGACGCCTCCGGCACAACTGAACACTGTAGTCTTATCAGTTGTCTTTTTATAGTTTTTATATATTCGAGCTATCTGTAAAAAGTAGTGGGTGCGGGAACCTGTTAAAGCTTGTAAAAAATTCATCTCTTTGGACATAATTTATATTGACAATAATTCATTATTCCAGGCATAGTTCTTCCTTTCAATTTTATACATCATTCTTATGTATTTGTAACTAGTAAGCAACTTAGTTGTTACTCCAATTTAATATATTTACAACCTGAAAGTTTAAGTAAATGGTTCTCCATTATTCCATGAATTGGTTGGAATGATACAAGTCACATTTATTGACTCACACTTAGGGTAGATTACTATCTGCAACATTATCTATGAATGCATTTCATGAAAATATCTTTTATCACAATTGTTTGGTATTTTTCCTTAAACATACAGTGAAATAGTGTAATTTGTTATACCTAGTCGAAGTGATCATGAGTGTTTCTTACGAAAATCTTTATCAAATCAAAATATAATTCATCATGATGTACTCGAAGCGAGTGATTTTTATAATTTTGCACAAATGACCTCTCTCCGTTTAGATAATAGTCACCATTATTTACTATAAAAGCACAAAAATAAAATTATTGAGACACGTATAGAATTGTTTCAGTTAAAATGAAGTCGATGATTTTTGTCGCTTGTGCTTTGTGTGTGGTCGTTTTTCCACATGCATTAGCTAAAGAGTATTTCATGGCAACACAAAGTGTAGGTAGACCAATAAGTATAAAGTAACTAAACGCTAATTACAAACATAGGTATCTGATTTAAATAATTTTATATTATCATTTTTATGGATTGTATAGGTGAATTGGTTTGGTGCAGTGGAATATTGCACCTCAATAGGGATGCAATTGGCGACTGTTTCATCGCAATATGAGCAAAATATTTTAGAAGCTGTGTTAGCTAATAGCGGTAAGCCCCAAATTTTACTTTGCCATCAGCAGTTTTTTGTTTCTAAGGAACAATTTTTTTGTCTCATAAATTAGGAGGAGCGCCAGGTCATGTTTGGATTGGCGCGTCTGATTTGTCAAATAAGGGTGAATTCGTATGGTTACCTACTGCTACAGCAGTCAACTATACCAATTGGATCGGAGGTGCGCCAAATAGTGGGAATACTGCCACATCACGTTGCGTAGATCAATACAACCAGGACGGTATTATTGGATGGTGGGTTCGAGATTGTTTTGATATCTTATGGGTGGCCTGTGAATTTGTGTAGTTGCGTTCATATTAAACTTTAATTAGTTGTTAATTACTGTTTGCTGGATTAAAAAAATAAATTTTTGCATTGAAATTTCATGTTTTAAGACTTCGCTGTCTCTTCCTTGTGTTCGTCAATTATTCAGACAACTCCAACGACGTTGTGCTGCATCTATGATAGTGCAAGATATTGTAAGAGTTATAGAATTTACAACTCTATTATCTTCACTTCACCACCAGACTACGTACTCTGGAGTTTTTTGTGACGAACCGTCGCCCTTACAGACGGCTACGTACAATTGTTTAAAATTATAAAATTCTGAAAAACATTTGCCTTAAGTACGTTATCCGGAGAATTAAACAAATTTGATAATCATTTGTCTATCAAACGCACCTAATCACTTAAAAGCAAGTAAATGATTTTATGTTTTTGAAGTGTTTTATTTTAATTAAAAAGAAGGTTACATAATTTCCTTACTAACTTATGCAGCCAATCGTAGCCAAGAAAACATAATCACGTAAGCTAATTTTTTTAAAGCTTAGGTACCCTACAAAACCGCAACGTGGAACTATAGTGGAAGTGGAAAAAATAGCGTAAGCCTCTCGTGGCTAAATGTTGTTAAAGACTCGTTTGATTCACCGCTCGCTACGCTCGCTCCTAATCAATTCTCGTCTGTAATGCCCTCGTTTAGACACTTGTTACTTAATATACTATTAATAATAATTATTGTCAAAAAATGACTTTCAATCTGTCAATTAATTTTTCGCATTTTTTTTTCCTTTGGAAAAAAAGAAACTGGTACTGGAACATTACCTAGTAGACCGAATTGTGAATCTAAACTATTCTCGAACCCATCTGAACACACACAAAAAAATTCATCAAAATTGGTCCAGCCGTTTAAAAGAAATTTAATCACATACACACGAACAGTAGATTTATACAGATACTAGCGACCTGCCCCGGCTTCGCACGGAAGTAAAAAACCGCATCAAAATCCGTTGCGTAGTTTCAATGATTTAAGCATACAAAGAGACAGACAGAGAAAGCGACTTTCCTTCTCCAAACAAAAACATCAACCGGTCAACTTCAACCCACACGTACACACATACACACGTCTATGCTTGGAGGGGGAAGCTACGAAGCATCGCACAAAGAGCAGACGGGAATAATCGAAAACTTTGTATTTACGATATCACATTAGAAACCTCAAAAATAACAGTACTTCTCCACTATTTAATGGATGTTATTATACATACAAACCTTCCTCTTGAATTACTCTATCTATTAAAAAAAACGGCATCAAAATCCGTTGCGTAGTTTCAAATATTTAAGCTCACAAAGGGACCGGAAAAAAAAGCGACTTTACTTTATACTATGTAGTGATGATATCTAGATTGCTAATAATGCACTTTAGCGCGCCAATTCCGATCCAACAATTTAACTATAACTATGGTTGAATCTCAATGCCAACTCGTATTCTATAGAAAAGGGCTGGCTTTAGGGTTTTCCCGGCAATTATTCAAATTTTTCTCGCCGTAAAAACCACTCTTGGGTTTTATCGAACATTTAAAAAAATGAATTGGTCAAATTGGTCTAGACTTTGCTGAGTGATACGGTTACCAACATATTTTGAGATTCATTTTTATATTATAGATTAATTTGTGATATATAAAAATCACATCAAAATATCTCAAAAACCTGGTATCCCTATTTTGAAAGGTAGCACACGTTCTGGGCAAGTTTTGATAAGGGCTGTGGAGAGTTGTGGTCCAGGCTCAAATTGATGCTACTCGTCCAGAAAGAAGTAGCACGGCTAAAGCATCATCTGGAAGAGTTTGTATGGACAGAGCAGATATCTCAAATTTTGAATAGAATTACTTCCATCCTGCTAAATATCTACAAAATAAAGTGGTTCCTGTTCTAGGTTTAGTACCTTGCGATCGCCTTGAATATTCATAAAGAAAGTTTGATAAGACAAGCTTATTAAATAAAATTGTTACTTGAACAATCTCTATTTGCAACCCGATCCGAACCAATGGTCACACGAGAGAAGAAAAGTGAACCTAAAGAGCTGAATTGGACGCTTCGGGCACCACCGAACACTGTGGTCGCTATTAGCTGTCTTTTAATGTATGCAAGCTACCAGCAAAACGTAATGAGTATATGTGGTTGAACACCCGGGAAACTACGCGGTGCAGGTGTCTGTTAAAGCCTGTAAAAAAATTCGTCTCTTCGGACATAAATTATAAAAACAATAATTCATTATTCCAGGCATAGTCCTTCCTTTCAATTTTATACATTATTCTTCTATATTTGTAACTGGTAAGCAACTTAGTTGTTACTTCAATTTAATATACAGTGATGTCGCAGTATACTGGCCCCGGTCGAATCCGGCACCCCTTGAATTCCGACATGGTTATATGCCATATTGGATGTGTAATTTGTCGGATTACAAGGTACTCCTATCAGCGGCGTAGCGTGCCTTGTCGGGGCCCCGTATAAAATTTTTTTGGAGGCTCTTATATGGAGGTAAAGATTTTTCACAAAAGAAAAAAAATATTGTGAGAAGAAATATTTATTTATCACATAATTTACCCATTTTACAAATAAAAATCGAATTTTAAATATTCACTCTCCTTGCCTTTTTTTCGGCTAACTGATTTATTAAATCATTTATGGCTGATGATGATTTTAGTTTTTCTAAAGTTTCTGCCTCTATGGACAATAGTGAGATGTCTGACAGCCGTTCTTGTCCCATCGAAGTTCTTAAGTAATTTTTGATTAGTTTTAATTTTGAAAATCCTATAGATAAGTTAGAATTTTGCTTTTTTTTTAATCAAGGCACGGAACCCTAAAAACAGTATAATTGTGAAAATCGAGGGGGGAGACAACTTTTTGTGACGGACAGACCGAAATTAAAAGATTTCCTTGTTTATCACTACGGGCCCCTAATAAATGGGTTGGGTAGTAGTGTAGTACTTACCTTTCCAATTTAAATCACTCACAGTATCTTGTCTCTGAAAAAATGAAGAAATTTTAGGCACTTTTTTTATAACCTCGTCCCTTTTCTGTTTAATTTTTCTTTTCTCTGCGCTGCTGGGATAATCTCTTTTCCTTTCACTCATTTCTTTTACAAATCGCTACTAATACTGCTAAACCAGAAGAACAATATTGTTTGTACTGAATTACAATGTAATGCACATTTATATAAAGCGCGTAAATAAACAGTGCACTGCACTCCGTGGTTTAACATCCAATGCAAAGTACAACAACGTACACGTACATCGCGATATCGATGATTCCCGGGGAATCATCCCGCAGCCCGCCATTACGATGTAGTGTTGCCAACTTTTGAACGCACGCTTAAGGCGCGAAAAAAAGGAATTGCTTTATAGAATTTTGTCATTTGTAAAATAAATTAGAAAGTTTTTATTCTTTTTCCTTACACACTTTGGGGGCCCCCGTGGCCCGGGGGCCTCGTATAATTGATACGGCAAATAGGGCAGTAGCTACGCCCCTGACTACTATGTAAAAAAATGCGGATTGTAGGGGTCTTAGGTAGTCCTCCATAATCCGACAAATTCGTTAATCCGACACTGTCCTGCAAAGTGAATGTCGGATTACCGAGACTCCACTGTATTTACAACTTGAAAGTTTAAGTAAATGTCGCACAGCAAAGAATTAAACATTGGTTGACTACGCTTCTCACTTATTTTATGAATTTGTTGGAATGTGACAAGGCCCCTTGTTGGCTGAGGGTAGATTACTATCTGCAACATTATCTATAAATATAATTTATGAAAATATCTTTTATCACAATTGTTTGGTATTTTTCCTTAAACATACAGTGAAATAGTGTAATCTGTTATACCTAATCGAAGTGATCATGAGTGTTTCTTACGAAAACCTTTATCACACCAAAATGAAAATCATCGTAATGTACTTGAAGCGAGTGATTTTTGAAATTTTGCACACAAGTGACTTCCCTCCGTTTCGATAATAGTCACCATTTTACCATAAAAGCCCAGAAATTATATTATTTAGACACGTGTAGATTTGTTTCAGTTAAAATGAAGTCGATGATTTTTGTCGCTTGTGCTTTGTGTGTGGTCGTTTTTCCACATGCATTAGCGAAAAACTATTACATGGCAGGACAAAGTGTAGGTAGACTAATAAGTATAAAGTAACTAAAAGCTAATTACAAATATAGGTATCTGATTTAAATAATTTTATATTATTATTTTTATGAATTTTATAGGTGAATTGGTTTGGTGCAGTGGAATACTGCATCTCAAGAGGTATGCGATTGTTTCATCTCAGCTTGAGCAAAATTCTTTAGAAGTTGTGTTAGCTAATAGCGGTAAGCACCAAATTTTATTTTACCTACAGCGATTTTTGTTTCTATAAAACTGTTTTTTTCTGTCTCATAAATTAGGAGGAGCGCCAGGTCATGTCTGGATTGGCGCTTCTGATTTGTCACATAAGGATGAATTCGTATGGTTACCTACGGCTACAGCAGTCAACTATACCAATTGGATCGGTGGTGCGCCAAACAGTGGGAATACTGCCACATCACGTTGCGTAGATCAATACAACCAGGATGGTATTATTGGATGGTGGGTTCGAGATTGTTTTGATATCTTATGGGTGGCCTGTGAATATTAATTAATTAATTAATGTTTGATATTAAACTTTAATTAATTGCTAATAACTGTTTGCTGGTTTATAAAAAATAAAAAAAAATTGCATTGAAATTTCATGTTTTCATCAGTCTTCGCTGTCTTTTCCTTGTGTTCGTCAATTATTTAGACTACTCCAACAACGCTGTGCTGCATCTATGATTGTGCAAGAAATTGTAAGAGTTATAGAATTTACAACTCTAAAATCTTCACCTTACCACCAGACTACAAACTCTGGAGTTTTTGTGACAGACTGTCGCCCTTACAGACATGACCGTACACACAATTGTTTAAAATTATAAAATTCTGAAAATCATTCGCTTCAAGTACGTTATCCGGGGAATTAAGCAAATTTGATGATCATTTGTCTATCAAACGCACCTAATCACTTAAAAACAAGTAAATAATTTTATGTTTTTGAAGTGTTTTAATTTAATTAAAAAGAAAGTTACATAATTTCCTTACTAACTTATGCAGCCAATCGGGGCCAAGAAACCATAATCAAGTAATCTATTTTTTTTTAAATAGCTTAGCTACCCTTTTTACAGAGTTCACTCTATTTTGATAAGTGAAGTTCTTTGAGTATACAAGTTCAATTCAAGCAAGTACCTGCAAGTGCATTGTTTATTTCATGTTTTTATTTCTATTTAATTACTAGTGACCGCATTTTTCTACAATGCGTAAAAATCCGCTGCTGTACAGAGGTAGATAAAAGTTCAAGGCATCCATCCACCTGCTTATATTTTAAACCGATCAAATTCTAAATATTCATAAACAGTGTTGTAATAATATTTTTATTGCAGTGATTGTGTGATTGCCTATTCACAATGTAAGTTAGATATCGTAATTCAAAAAATGTCTTGTTAAATTGTTTAAACTGGGAGCAGCAACTTTACAGAACCATTCGTGGGTTATTAATTGTGATTTAATATAGAATTGAACTTGTATGATTGTGTAAGACATAAGTTGGTTTCTCAATGTTCTTTTCAATCCAACGTAACTTCATATTTTTATATTAATAGATTAATTGATATTTTATATTTAAGTAGCTGTCGTGCCAAACTTCTTCCCGATTTTTTTACTGATTATTGTCGAAATTCCTGAAAGACTTCTTTAGCCACATCTTCATCCATTATTATAACTCACAGTTTCTATTACAAAGTTGACAAATTCATTATTATAATTATTGCCACAAAATGACCTTCTTTCTATCAATTATTTTTTTGGTATTTTTTTAACTTTTGGAATAAAAAAACTGGAACTAGAACATTTCCTAGTAGACCGAATTGTGAATCTAAACCATTCTCGAACCCACCTGAACACACACAATAAAATTCATCAAAATTGGTCCAGCCGTCAATGAGGAATTTAGTCACATACACACGAACAAAAGATTTATGTTTAAGTATATCAAGATTACTAATAATGCACTTTAGTGCGCTATTTCCGATTCAACAATTTAACTATAACTATGAGTGAATCTCAATGCCAACTTGTATCTTATAGAAAAGGGCTGTCTTTAGAGTTTTCCCTGCAATTATTCTAAATTTTCTCGCCCTAAAAACCACCCTTGAATTATATCGAACATTTAAAAAAAAGAATAGGCCAAATTGGTCTAGGCGTTGTTGAGTTATGCGCTTACCAACAGATTTTGAATTTTTATATTATAGATTAATTTGTGATATATAAATAACTCATCAAAATATCTCAAAAACCTGGGATCCCCATTTTGAAGTTAGCAAACGTTCTGGGCAAGTTTTGACACGAATAACAACACAAGGGCCGTGGAGAGTTGAGGTCAAAACTCAAATTGATGCTACTCGTCCAGAAAGACGTAGCACGGCTAAAGCATCATCTGGAAGAGTTTGTATGGACAGAGCAGATATCTCAAATTTTGAATAGAATTACTTCCATCCATCTAAATATCTACAAAATAAAGTGGTTCCTGTTCTAGGTTTAGTACCTTGCGATCGCCTTGAATATTCATAAAGAAAGTTTGACAAGTCAAGCTTATTAAATAAAATTGTTACTTGAACAATCCCTATTCGCAACCCGATCCGAACCTATGGTCACACAAGAGATGTGAAGTGAACCTTAAGAGCTGGATTGGACTTCTCGTGAGCTTATGTGGTTGAACGCCCGGGAAAATAAGCGGTGCGGGTAGGGGAGAGTATGGTAATGGGAGTCAGCGGGTAATGGGAGTCACCCATATATCCACGAAACAATAGTTACGAGTACCGCGTAAACGGCGTTCCTACCTCCGTTCTGGCCCCCCACTGCCACCCCCAAAAAATCATGCAAATCGGTGCGTGTATCATTGAGATACGCCAATATTTTATTTTTGAGCTCCGCTGATCTAATTTTACGTCCACGCAAATTAGAAGATAAGTGTCGAATATCTTGCAATATTCGAATGAAACTTTTATATAGTCTTAGTTAAACATTCAAAATCGTGATGTGCAGTTCAGATTACATTAATGTTTTGAAGAAATATTTTTTTTGTTTTTTTTTTCACAATAGTGCAATTGTGGGCAATGGGAGTCATGCGACTCCCAATGGATCTTTTTGTCTTTAGTCCGCTCTAAATGGCCTATAAAAAGCAATGTGACTTATTTTTCAATAGCCTTCATGCAGAAACGATACTGCAGGAAAGTAACAAAACTTATGATTCCTATATTGGCACTGATGACTTATGCCAGGGCGATGGATGAAAATTTGGAAAACTGATGTCAAATGTGCAACGATTTAAAAAAAAAAACAATTAAATGTGGTTCATAGCACTTCATTTGGGCTATGGGCTCATGTGAAATGCACTGGGTGGGACTTTGCGGAATATTATGTTTGCGATATCTGCTAGATTTCGTTTGATTCCGATTGTCCCCAGGGTGACCACCATTACCCGCATGTCGGTGTAATGGGAGTCAAATCTGTTTTTTTTTAAACTTTAATAATTTCAAAAATTGATTGTCAAAGTGACTGAAAATTATTTCAAATAATAGGTATTTAAGTAAACAATGCTTATAAGCGATTGCAATAAGTATTTTGTTTATAATTTAAATTATATTTGAGTTCTCCCTTAAGTGACCCCCATTACCCTCTTTTACCCTACCTGTTAAGGCCTGAAAAAAAATTATCTCTTCGGACATAATTTGTATCGACAATAATTCATTATTGCAGGCGTAGTTCTTCCGTTCAATTTTATACATTACTAGCTTTATCCCGCGGCTTCGCTCGCGTTGAATCCATCAAATAAATATTAGAAATTAATGAAGTTGCTTCCGTACGCGTCTGTAATCACAGAAGAAGTAACAATGAAGTAGAATGACGGGAAGTTTAAAATGGCTGAAAGTATAGTTTATGGAAGTATAGTGTACAGTCTCCATAGTGTAGTCAATTGGATTTGATATTGACGTAGCTGTCGGTAATACAGTGTGATAATACAATGTGATGGTACTATAGTACTAGGCTTGAGCTTCATTGCTGGAATGCTAGATGGCGTTAAAGTAGTCAATTAGCCAGATGCAGAGGTATTATTGGCTAAACAATTTCTTTATTTTATTTAAAAAATAATTTTTTTATTAAATAAAAAGTAGCCCATAACCTTTCGGGGACCACTAAGAATATGTGTACAAATTTTCAAGATGATGTGTTAAGTAGTTTTTGCGTGAAAGCATGATAAACATCAGGACATTCGCATTTATAATATTAGTAGGGATTCTTCTGTATTTGTAACTGGTAAGCAACTTAGTTGTTACTCCAATTTAATATATTTACAACTTGAAAGTTCAAGTAAATGCCGCACAGCAAAGAATTAAACATTGGTTGGCTTCTTACTTATTTCATGAATTCATTAGAATGTGACAAGTCACACTTGTTGACTGAGGGTAGATTACTATCTGCAACATTATCTATGAATATATTTTATGAAAATATTTTTTATCACAATTATTTGGAATTTTTCTTTAAATATACAGTAAAGTAGTGTAATTTGTTATACCTAATCGAAGTGATCATGAGTGTTTCTTACGAAAATCTTTATCAAATCAAAGTATAATTCATCATGATGTACTCGAAGCAAGTGATATTTATAATTTTGCACAAGTGACCTCTCTCCATTTAGATAATAGTCACCATTTTACTATAAAAGTGCAGAAATAAAATCATTTAGACACTTGTCGATTTGTTTCAGTTGAAATGAAGTCAATGATTTTTCTCGCTTGTGCTTTGTGTGTGGTCGTTTTTCCACATGCATTAGCGAAAAACTATTACATGGCAACACAAAGTGTAGGTAGACCAATAAGTATAAAGTTACTAAAAGATAATTACAAACATAGGTATCTGATTTAAATAATTTTATATCATAATTTTTTTGGTTTTTATAGGTGAATTGGTTTGGTGCAGTGGAATATTGCACCTCAATAGGTATGCGATTGGCGACTGTTTCATCGCAGCTTGAGCAAAATTCTTTAGAAGTTGTGTTAGCTAATAGCGGTAAGCCCCAAACTTTATTTTACCTACAGCGATTTTTGTTTCTATAAAACTGTTTTTTTTTTCGTCTTTTAAATTAGGAGGGGCGCCAGGTCATGTCTGGATTGGCGCTTCTGATTTGTCACATAAGGATAAATTCGTATGGTTACCTACGGCTACAGCAGTTAACTATACCAATTGGATCGGTGGTGCGCCAAACAGTGGGAATACTGCCACATCACGTTGCGTAGATCAATACAACCAGGATGGTATTATTGGATGGTGGGTTCGAGATTGTTTTGATATCTTATGGGTGGCCTGTGAATATTAATTACTTAATTAATGTTTGATATTAAACTTTAATTAATTGCTAATTTCTGTTTGCTGGTTTAAAAAAAAAAAAAATTTGCATTGAAATTTCATGTTTTGATCAGTCTTGTCTTTCCCTTGTGTTCTTCAATTATTCAGACAGCTCCAACGACGTTGTGCTGTATCTATGATCGTGCAAGATATTGTAAGAGTTATAGAATTTACAACTCTATAATGTTCACCTCACCACCAGACTACGAACTCGGGAGTTTTTTGTGACACACCGTCGCCCTTACAAACGGCTACGCACATACAATTGTTCAAAATTATAAAATTCTGAAAAACATTCGCCTCAAGTACGTTAAGCAAATTTAATCATTTGTCTATCAAACGCACCTAATCACTTGAAAGCAAGTAAATGATTTTATGTTTTTGAAGTATTTTATTTTAATTAAAAAGATGGTTACTTAATTTCCTCACTAACTTATGCAGCCAATTGGAGCCTAGATACCATAATCACGTAACCTATTTTTTTTAAATAGCTTAGCTATACTGAGGTCACTCTATTTTGGTATGACAAGTTCTTCGAGTATACAAGTTCAATTCAAGAAAGTACCTGCGAGTACGTTGTTTATTTCATTTTTTAAATTTCTATTTCAATTATCAGCAATTGCATTTCTCTACAATGCGCGAAAATCCGCTGTTATATAGAGGTATCAGGGTTCAAGGCATCCACCTGCTTCCATTATAAAAGTGATTAGATTCTAAATATTTATTAACATTGTTGTACTACTACCAATGATTGTGAAGTTGCCTATTCACACAGTCAGTTGCGATGTCGTGAATCAAAATGTGTCTTGTCAAATTGTTTGAACTGGGGGCAGCAACTTCACCGAGCCATTCGTAAGTTATTAATTGTGATGTAATATAGATTCTATATGTTCTTTTCATACCAACGTAACTTTACATTTTTATATTAATTGATTAATTAATATTTTATATTTAATTGGTCTCAAAAAGTTTGACTGGTTGCATATATTACCTAGTCACCAGCAAAAACTTCTTTGTGCCACTTGGAATAATAAACTTGGTATTCTTGCAGTTTAAAAAATAAGGGAGCACATTGGTCCAGGGCTCCATAGACCACATTGGTTTTGTTCACAATATTTGAAACAACCCTTTTTCTCAATATTACTAATCAATGTTAATTAAATCTCTTTTTTATAAATATTTATATTAAGCAATGACGCTACACAGTATACAATATCCAAACACAATATAAGCTTTTATGAATTAATATTTTGCACTGTTGATATATGTTTATGTATCAACAAATTGATAAGATCTATATGCGTTTAGATATTAGCCACCATATCTACTATAAATACACAGAATAAAACACGTTAAGATATGTAATGGTGCGTTTCATCAAAATGAAGTCGATGGTTTTTCTCACTTCTGCTTTGTGTGTGGTAGTCTTTCCACACGTATTTGCGAAAGACTATTACTTGGCAAAACAAAATGTAGCTAAAATAGATTTTCAGCACGGCGTTGAATAGGAGTTTTTTATTTTTTTTCGAGATATTTTGGGCCCACAAGATTGGGTTTAAGCATCCGATAACTTTCTTGCCCTGTTGTATTCTGTTCTTTATTTCGGGCTCTGTTCTACCGCTTGTTGTTATTGTTGTTCCTAAGTATGTATACTCCTGACAGATTTCAATCACGTTTCCGTCTTCCAGCTGCAATGGTGTTTCATCTTGGTTTCCTACACAGAGATATTTAGTTTTGGTCTGGTTTACTGTTAAGCCCCATTTCTCGTATTCTTTTAGTAGTTTTCTCGTCATGAATTCCAGATCTTCCTTTTCTTGCGCGAGTACCACCTGATCATCAGCGAAGTGTACTGTGTATAGATTCCTGTCTGTGAAGCCAGCGTGCGCTCTGAAGATGGCGCCGGGTTCAAAGCTGAGAGCAGAAGGACTGATGTGTGGATTTTACGCTGGTTGTAAGGCAGCGGAGAGTCTTAGAGGTGCTCGGAGAAGTGAGGCGATCTTCACTCGATGCTTGCTCGATAACTACTACTTTATTCATCCAAAAATGTCTAAGTGCAAAACTTTGCGTACATACTTGCCCAAGGGCAGTGACCCTTCGTGATTTGTAATCTTAAGATAGCTTAATTACTATACAGCGATATATATATAATTGTTAGCACAAGGGTCAGTGTGTGACGTGATGGACCCTTGCTCATCTGCGAATGTGTTTACTATCTACTGTATCTACGTAACTACTGTACTTTCTAAACATTAAGTGTGTTGATATACATATTACGATATTAGTCTTGTGATTGCACTATTGTATAACTTAATTGTATTTATTGTCTAAGTTCCCGGCGACGCACTATCGGCACTAAATAATCACACAACACCGAATTCGTGAGAAGTTGGAAACTTCCGCCGCTTTTCTGTTTGCGGTGCAAACACTGTCCTCACTTAGTTCTACGCCCATCCTATGGCACTGATTTCTCCAGTTTTTGAGTGCTCTGTTTATGTATATATTAAATAGGGTGGGTGATAGGCAGCATCCTTGGCGTAAGCCTTTTGACACCTGGAAGTGGGTAGATAGTCTGTTTCCTAGTTTAATTCTTGATGTTTGTCCGTCGTATAGTTGTTGAAATGCTCTGATGATGGTGGTAAAATGCTAAAATGGCTAAAATAGATTTAATTTAAATAATTTTATATTAATATTTTTGTGGATTCTATAGGTGAATTGGTTTGGTGCAATGGAATATTGCATCTTTCATGGTATGCAATTGGCAACTGTCGAATCACAGGTGGAGCAAATAGAACTAGAAGCTGTCTTAGCGCATGACGGTAAACACCAAATTTTATTGTACATATAAAAATGTTGAATTAACAATAGTTTTACGAGATGGTGAGTATTAAAAATAAACAAAGTAAGCAAATTGAACGCTATTCCCTCACAAGTGATCGTTTTTAAAAGATACTTTATTAAAACCATTGTAAATCAGTACTTTGCTTATTATATAAAAATGATTCTACCTCTAGAACAACATATGTTAAGTTTGAAAAATAATTTTTGGCTTTTAAATTAGGAGATGCACCAGGTCATATATGGATTGGTGGTTCGGATTTGGCAAAGAAAGGTAATTTCGTATGGAGTCCAACAGCTGAACCATTCACTTATACCAGCTGGGCTTATTCTAAATCAAGACCTGGTTATACACGGCGTTGTGTACAACAACACCATCAAGACGGTATTATTGGATGGGTAGTTCAAGATTGTTTCCACATCTTATGGGTGGTTTGTGAAACTTTGGACTAGTGTTCATATCAAACTTATTAAATGCTAATTTAATGCTATTAAATGTAGTCTAGCGCAAGTTTGAAAATAAAAACTTTTTTTAACCAAATAAAGCAAAAATCCCTACAAATTTATATTAGTCATTGCAAATAATATAAATTTCCGCGAATTGTCGAATAGTTTGCAAAATCCATGATTGTGTTAATGATAAACAAATGAAATAAATTATTTTAGAGGGCTTTTGTGGTGTAGGTATCGATTAAATGCAGTCGCTTATCGGCAGTAGGGCACGGTCGTGCCCCGGAAATAGCGAAACTGTGAAGCACAAAAGAGGAAACAGGATGGAGGCGGCAAGACCCAAAGCCGGCGCGCGATTGGCGGCGGCGGTGCCGTGCCGCAGTGACGGCATACCGCGTCGCAACTTGTGGCAGTCGCTCCCGCAAGATGAGCCCGTTCACTGCCAACACCGAATTTGTTCCTAAACCATTCAAAAATATATTTCTAACTAACAAGTATCACTAAAAATGAAAGCATTTACTAGTTATAATTTACACGAATCAACGAATGAAGGTTCAAAGGTTAAAATTCGCTGGAAATCAAAATCGTTTAAATCGAAAGTAGAAATTGTCAAGAATTGAAGTGGTAGTAAAAAGTTACAATCGCTGAAAACGAAAATTGCGCATAATTTCAAGACGTTTGAAAATGGGTAATCAGGACTTGTACGAAATGCACGGTAAGTAGCAAATACGCATACTGTTAGAATTATAAGTGCCAGTGGTTAGTTTACAAAGAAAACACAGCAAGAGAACACATTTCACACACATTTCTAACTTGTAACGATTTCTAACCCATCAAACAAACAGCGAGCAAAAAGCCTGAATACTGCGATAATTAATTTACTTAAATTGAATAATGATTATGTGAATTATAATTACAAAATAATTATATTCTCTTCGTTGATGTAATACGCCTTTCTTCAAATTGCGTTCAATAATTAAATCCTCATGCGCGAATGTCATGTGAATGAATGAGTGATGAAGGAAACTGAACGGCGGTTGACTTGAATTTCATTATTTCTGCATGATTGACTTTGCAATTTCACAAGTTGGTGTTGACATTGCGTGAAAATTAAAATAACTTTGTGACGTCAGAATACTATAGGAACTAATTATAGTTCATTGTAGTGAACAGAGTTGAAGTTTAATTTAAAAAAGAAAATAAAAGTTACCTACACTTGACTTGCGGTACAACTTCCGTACATAAAGATTCAATTTTATTATTTTTAAATTTTCAAAAATATTTCAATTAGTTTTCAGATGAATTTTGTTTAATTGCAATTTATAGTTGTAATTAATATTTGTTAATTATTGACATACTCAATTACAGATGTCTGCTAGCAATCTACGCTGACATTTATAATTTATAAGTCATTAGGTCAAATCATAACCAAATCTATAAATTAGTTACATTTGAGGTTAAGTACTAAAATTATATTCCATTGAATTTATGCATTATTGGATTATATAGGTACGTGTTATTCGAAATGAAACTGCATTTTTGAGAAAGTCGAATTTCACTACGAAGCCTTGACGATGCGAATCGACGCAGAAATGTTAAGTTGCATTCCTTATTTTCGTGCATTTCGAGGTTCATGAACACGCCTTCGAAGGTCATATTCGTATAACTTTAGCAGAAGACTTGTTTTAGGTCAAATTGGCTATAAGAAAACTGAGAGTAGGTCAACAAACTTTATAAAAACTTCCATAATTATATTCAGGCTTATACATGAAAAAGATTTAGAATAAATTATCGTTCTTGAAGGGTTGATGAAGCTAATTTAACAATGAGTTTAAAGATTTAAGGTTAGAAATATTTTCTGTTCTATTGAAATGCATTTTGAGGTTATATATCTTTATCCCGATAGCAAAACTGAATGCAAACCTTGAAATCAAAAAATAATTTAAAAATTACGCGGATGTTCGTGACTAATGCTTCACACACGCGTTTAGTAGCAATTTGACGTTAAAGTTAAACCCCCCAACACCAAATTAGTCACATTCCGATAACAAACATTCTAAAATACCTTAAATTAATAAGCTACAACTTTCTGATGCCAAAATCATGAGCGTTTGTCAGTTTGTTGGATCTAGAATTTCATCTCTATGTGATTTATCTTCAGCTGTGTGCATTTACAGATTTTACGAGTTTTATTAATCGCGTGATTGCATGCGTCACAGGCCGCGCGCGAATTAATAAGCGGCTTGCAAACGAAGCCACGAGCACACAGACTCCGTCGGTAATCGCTGGCGAAACGTGGCAAAACGTAGCGGATCGAGGCGGAATCGTGCGAATTTGGCCGCTTTCTTTGACCCGTTTTGCGAGAGCAAATGATGCGGCGATGCATCTTGTTGCATGTGTAGCTGGTGCCATTCGGAGACTTGCAAGACAAGAAGAGACGCGGTAATCACACGCCATTCGGCCCCAATTTCTTTGGTATTGCAAAAATCGTCTGCCTGCGCAGCATATATTGATGCCAACAAGAGAAAACAAACAAAAAACAAAAGAAAACAAAAACAATACTAAAAGCCCATTATTAGTGTATCACAAGAAAAAATTTTCTTTTCGTAATTTTGTGATACAAAAATGTCTCTAGAAATCTAATAATTAGGAAAATAAAGTAGTTAAGTAGCGTACTGTTGACACTTTGACTTATTCAATATTAGTTGAACAAATATTGGAAAACTATGTTTTCTTCACACTTTCTTTGTAATAAGCATCACTTGCTGCGACATCTTCTAATTGATTTTTAAGTGAGGATTATTGTCCGCGCAGGCTTTCATTTAAACAGAATTTATTGCCGTAATGACAATACTGTGGAATTAATATCGTCGAGAGATGGAAAAAAGGCTTAATGTAAATTTTCTCTGCGCTGGCAATTAGTAATCTTAGCGAGAGCTGTGCGTTTGTGTTTGTTAGTCGCATTACTTGCAGTTTCATACGATTTCTTTTGCTTTTGCCTGCATTGAGCGCTCGGAAGTAATGAAATCTGAATATTCGCAGAGCCTGTGGAAGTACATTTCACCGATTTCCTGTTTACGCAATCGAAATCACTGCGGTAATTCGAATCGTCATAAATTCAAACAAGTAACTAAAGTGCAACGCACTTGGAGGTTTATTCTTGATGAAACTAATGACAGACATTGTTTTACCGCATTTTAGAAGGGGAATTGTTACGAAAGTATAATTTATTGAATATTAGTATTTTCGGTAAACTTCGTACTCTCTCATTAGTAAATGTCATCATAAATTAATTACTAACTGAATTTAATTTAGTGTGTTTTTTGTTTTGTGTAGAACTCTATTGAATTAACTTAATATTTGTAATTTTGTTTATAATTTTTTTCCTATGAAAGAATTTAAAACATTTAAATCTTTTCTTTACATTGATGACGTATTAACCACCAACGTTGTTTTACATATTCACAATTTGTTATAGACAGTATTGGTTATAATTGACGATAAATTTTGACTTCCGATCATAATTTTGTATAGGTACGTTGTAAATATGCTTAGCTACTTCAAAGAATAATGGCGATTATGACGTTATTTTGTAGGTTATGTAATATTATAACAGTGTAACCGTCGTTAAATGAGTACTATTCACTAATTTCCACAAAAGTTAAGATAAATCCCGAAAAGAAGCGATAGCAACGTGTAAAAAGTTTATTTACGAAGATTTTAAACTAATTATATAACAATAAAACTAAGATTTTACTAAGGCCATCTAGTGGCAGTTACATTTTCTAAAATACAAAATACTTAGTGATATTTAGCAGTTTAAAAGAACATAGAGCTTCTGTTATCTTCTAACGTTTTAATAATGATGATTGAACAATAATGTCACGATGTTTATAATTGTATAGCAGTAAAAAATGCCAAAAATTGCACTTTCTAACGTATCTTACAGTGAAATTTTCGATTTTCTTTGATATCATGACCAAGAAACATTAATGACACACGTTTAACTGTTGAGCATAGTTTTAGTGGTAGGTGTAGATACAAGTAAGCAAAGCAACAAGCAGGTACCATTTGTACGCGTTGCTGCATTACCACTTGCACTTCCCAACAACTGTGGTGGCGCAAACGCGTATATTTTTGCAACGGCACTTGCTTTCCAATTCAGTCTTCACATCGTCGCTGGACGCAATCAGTTGCATTGTCTCGGCGCATCGCCACCGCGACGCATCGTCGATATCAAACTCATCATCGATAAATTTCGGATTTAATCCAGTTGCAATTTAAATTCCAAAGTATTTACAACAATGTTTTAATTCAAATTAATTAAAAATTTGGTGTAAAATTTAAGTGTTATTAGTTGAAAAAGTGGTAAGTTGTTAAAATTTAATTGATTTTTATTTGACGGCAGAGAATTGAACTTTCAACCTTCATTACAATACAATTAAGTTAAAAAAGCAATTATTAACCATTGAATGCAAATTGAAATGCATTGATGTGCACTTTTAGTCTCGTGCAGGTGAAAAGGTGAAAACAAACAGATCAATGCACTTTATTCATAATTTAATTTATGTGTAACACTGACATCAATGACTTTTAAATTTTTTAATGATTTTATTTATGAGCAGATTGAATTTTTATAAGAAAATTTTAAATTTATTAAGTATGCCGTTGCACAGATTGGTGTTTTTATGATTTATTGATGACTTGATGACTTTATGATCACGATGATAGACCGGTTGGCGAGTTTTATTTTCTGCATATCCGGCGGTTATTAGAGTGCATTAGGTGCACTGGAAATTGGAGACGATGGACATTTGGCACACTAATCGATTTTGTAATTACGCGCATGACTTATGTCTTGATGCGACTCGACACATCGGGTAATTTTGAAGTAATTCATTCGTGTATAATGTGAAAGTTACACTTTGAATAATGGAAAAATTATGAATTAAAAAAAGATTTGTAAAATTAAAAAAAAGTGCGTAATACTTTTTAATTAAACATATATAAAGAATGTCGAACTCAATACTATCAGAAATTGAAAAACGGTAAAATTTTTCTTTACACAATTGGTAATAAACTTGTGTTATTTTAATGTTAGGCCGTAAAATGCGTACAAATGCGTTGGCAGATAAGTAAAATATTATAGAACTTGTATGTGGCGCATGCGTAATTACAAATTAACCTAACTTTCATATTGTAATCCAAACAAATTCTTTTATTTTCAAATTTTTACCATTTTGAAAACTAATACGCACTTAACACTGATTTACATACTGTTAATAGCTGCAATATATTTATTTGTTTTCAATGGTTTATTTTCTGCCCAACTTTGTATATTGTTTAACGTGTACTAATTAACTTCATCAGCGCTTTATTATCGTGTTTTATTCGTTTATTAAGCGTTCGCTAACTGGAAGACGTGCAGAATACCGCTGGCATTAGCAAATAATTAGTCTCGCGAGTCGTTTTCGCCAATCGGACAGAATTATTAATTAATACGTTATTTTTACTTAAAAGGCGGTCGCGTCGTCGCCATGGCGTCGATGATGAACTCAACTACAAGCATTGCCCAAGGAATCTACGAGTATTATCTGTGGACATTGACTTTTGCAGGTAAATACAAGACATATTAAACAATTAATAAAAAGTATAATATTCGAGTTGCGGTGTAAGTTTTAAATTGGCACTTTAACAAAATAACAATTTTTATTCTTTGCGGTTTTTATTTACCGTTGAAATAAATCAATAATTCAATTATTGACTTGCGCTCTATTTACCCGATATTTTTAATATTATTAATTTTTTGTTATAGATACCAGAACAGCAGGATGGCCTCTAGTCGATTCACCAGCGCCGACAGTAGTTTATACACTAATTTATTTGTTTATCGTGTGGATTGGGCCAAAAATGATGGCAAAGCGAAAAGCTTTTCGTCTAAAATGGCTCCTGATTCCGTACAATCTCTGTATGGCGGCGCTCAATTATTACATTGCCGTTCAGGTGAGTCGAAATCAAATTGAAACGTTTCACTTCATTCGGATATGTGAAGCGTGAGGAAACACTTGTAACTCGAGTATTGAATTTAGCATCGCGAAATTGCAATCGCGGAAAACTTTCACTTTGCTCAAGATGAATTCGCGGTGAGTTGAAGCAGGTACCGTTCGATGTGTTTACATAAATTTCACTTTGAGTTTTTACCTTGCCATTTTTTTTGCTATCGTGTTTGGTCTCTTGATTATGTCTTATTAACGATTTAACGCCGAGTGAACACAGAGAAACATCAATTCTACAATTGTAAGCTTTCCATCGCCAAAACTAAATACGGAAATGGGAAATGTACAAATAAGGTTGTGACTAATAATATTACACAAAACGTTTATATGTTAAACAAGTTTATTAACGCTGCCACATGTTTCATCACACTGTGAAGGGCATTAACTCATTAATGTAAATGTTAAATGAGGTTAGGTTGTGTAATTATAACCTCTTTTTAACTTGCAGCTGTTGACTGCCTCGTTCCGACTGCGATACAGCTACATCTGTGAACCATGTCGACAAAAATATACGCCTGACGAATTACAAGTAAGTATTTTAATTAAACAAAGAAAATTTAACCTCAAATCTTAAACGTAATCTTTCACAGATCACAAATGCCGTGTGGTGGTACTACTTTTCGAAACTTTTGGAGTTCTGCGACACGTTTTTCTTTATCCTACGTAAAAAGGATCAACAATTGACTTTCCTCCACGTGTATCACCATGCCACCATGTTTTCCTTCTGGTGGATCGGTATTAAATGGGTACCAAGTGGTTCAAGTAAGTTTTATTCCAATAAAACATCAAGAAATATATTTTTATTATTTTTTCTTAGCATTCTTGCCAGCGATGGTCAACTCAGCGATCCACGTCCTAATGTATTCTTATTATGGTCTCGCCGCGCTCGGTCCCCGGGTCGCTCAATACCTGTGGTGGAAAAAATACCTGACCATCTTACAATTGGTAATTTCTTGCAAACATTCTCTAAATTCATTTGTGTGCAATGCAATAACTGTCATATAAATTTAATTCAATGTCTGTCTGTTGCGTTGTAGAATTTACAATTGTTTATTGTTTAGATTCAATTTACCTGTGCCTTATTACTCGGCGTTAACGGCCTGCGCACTGGCTGCGAATTTCCGCTGTGGATGCACTACACGCTCATCGTTTACATGCTGTCGTTCATTGTACTTTTCGGCAATTTCTATGTCAAAGAGTACATGGAAAAGGTAGATATTATTATAAATATACAATGACAACTTTAATTTATTTTTATTTTTTTAGGGCAACAAAATATTCTACGGTAATTCTTCAATCAATCTTACCGGTTGTGGTCAGGGCACAATGATGTACAACGAGCCAAGCACAAGCAAGAGCAAGAAATTGCAATAAAGTCATCCAACGATTACCGAAGTCTCCGCAAATCAAAAATACGTTCAACGATTTTCCGTAGTGCTTACAGCTAGAAACTTACTTATTGCCTAGCCAAATACGATTCTTTCAAAGAGCTGAAGCAAACATTAACACTTAATGCATTACCGATAAAGGGAGATACTGACTTTTTATTATTATACGTATTAAATAATTCTATAGGACGGTAGATGTTTTACAATGTAGTCAATCTGTTAAGTTTTATGTTGTGTTTTGTAAGTGAATTGTTTTTAATGTTAATTTTCCGACGGTTTGGTATACGCGAAATGTAACTGATAAGAAAAACGTAATCAATCATGTTCTTCCCGAAAAAGTTCAATTATTTAGCGAAGTAGAATAATAAACTTTAGACTTTTAGAGTATTTAAGACGACTGGAATTGTCAAATTATTAAAATGTAGAAACTATGAAATATTAATATGAAGAGAGTTTATGACACAGAAAATAAATTAATTATTGAAGAATATTTGCTTACTTTAAACTCAAAGCCTAAAAGTTCAATAAAACAAGTGTGATCATGTTTTGGATAAAGTTCTAACCTAAAATCACAGTTATCTTTAAAATTGTTCACTGTTTGATTTGTAGATGTCGCTGGGAGTACCGAACACAAGATATTATTTTCTGCAAAGGGATAATTCACCTGTAACTGGTATTGTTTCCATCTTATCTCTCTTCCTCTTCAACACAAGATGCATTTCAATATGTATATGCCCTCTGTATGTTGTGTGGCATCGTTATCGATTAGACACGGCGCGATGGCGCTGCACGTTTGGCGGAGGCGGCACACACGCGTCGACATAAACATTAACGTGCGCAGGCCGGGATAGCGCCGCCGCCAGAGGAAAACAGTAGACCTGTTGTCGTTCTAGCGTGAACACCGCCACCGTCGCCGCCTTCATCTTCGCCGTCACAACGTCTGGCGCATTAATGCTCGGCCTAACCTAACACGAAAAATAACAGCAAAACATAACAAATATCAAACGACATCATACGTCTATCAGCACAGAAATAGTGTACAACAACAACTTAAAAACAAAAGCAAGAAAATATTGAATTGGGTAAGTTTTGTTTATGTAAACATTGCGCAAGATTACTATAATCTTATGTTAATAATTATATGGGATAGTTTAAAATTGAGGTTAGATTTTTGTTTGGCATAGAATAAAATGCAAAGTGCACTTTGAGTTGAAAAACTGATCGCATGAATGGGTTTCCGTTGAAATTTGAAATCCACTGTGGAAGTAAATATTTACTTAGAATATGAGCAAAATGGCAGATTGAAGGTTGGGTTGACGCATTCGCATTACAGAAGAGGACTGAAAATAGAATTTTATCTTCGCTGAATGTTAGTTTTCAGATGTGGCTAGAACAAGTAGAATTTTATGTTTGCTTTTACTCGGAAGCCGTTTCCGTAAAAAGTACCACAATCGCTTTTCAACTTCAAAGTGATTTTACGACCTGCGGAATAAAAACAAATAAAAATTATTTGTTATAACGTACAAATAGGTAAAATTATTATACCTTTTACTGACAGATTATGCATTTCACAAATATTGATTTCAAATATATACAGATTTTATTATTTTATAAAAACTTTACTACATAACTCTGGATTGTATTGAAAGTATTAAAACATATGTAAATCAAATTAATTAATTAGAACATTTATGGTCTATTATAAATTGTGTGTAATAAAAACGAAATGAGAATAAGCATGTCGAATAACAAAAATTATTATTCTACCGCCGAATGAAAAGCGAAATAGAATTGGGTAATTTACGACCCGCTGACACGCCGACATGCCACTTACACGTTTATTTGCGCACAAGAATTATTTGCTCGGAATGCAGGAAAATAGAATGCAAAGTTGGAGAATTTTGAATGAGAATGCCGGAGGTAGTGGAGTGAAATTTAAATCGGAAATTGAAAAGGTAAAAAAAGATATACAACAATTCATGGAAAGTAATGCGGGCAGTTTAAACGATTTATTCTTTAAACATGAACCTCACTGGTAATAATTCTGTCGATTCAATTGTACCTGCTGGAATTGACAGGTAGCACTTGAATGCCGATAAATTTCTACAAAGTAAATAAATAAAAAAGATAAAATAGATTTTTATCAAATCTATTCGGTTTAAAATATAACAACGTTTTTTATTGTCTATTTGGGACTAATATTTATTTGTAGGATTGAGTAATAATTAATTTACCAATCAATTACATTGTTTTTTTATTGTGTGCCAATCTAATAGTTTTGTTATGGATTTAAAACCACCAATAAACTACAGGATGAATTATTGTAGTATTATTCTAGAATATGATTGCATTGTATCAACTTTTATTCTTTATCATACTGTATATTGAAATTTTCCCTTTTGTTCAGTTAAATATTTGCATGTTTGGTTAGTATTTATAGATTTTGATCAACACTCAGGAATTTAGATTTGTCGGTATTTTGGAATTTTAGTATTCGGGAGTTTAATTCAAGTGCTGAGTTGATGTGTGATAAATGTTAGTGTGGTGAAAATAGGGCACTGCTAAAGGCGGGAAAGGAAAGTAGCAAATGGTAAAAGGTATGATTATCGTCCATCGTCCTTCGGCGCAATTCCCGCACGCCGGAATGTAATAGATTGCCACTTTGGGCGAACTTGAATACATTTATGCAATAGATTAACATTTTGCAAAATATATATGGAGTACTCATACATCTACTCTACAGATTAATAATTTTGTTTGAGAAATGGAACATTTTTTCTAGCTATATTAAACAAAACACGAATTACATGTTTTTCGTCCTTAAAAATAATTTTTATACGTTTGAAGTGCTATAACATGAACAGAATATTATAAGATGTGCTTTGAATCGTACTTTAAAGTTATTATATGTTACATACTATTATTCCACATTCATACACACATACTTATTCGAACCTTCTATACTTCATAAAATATTTTATGGTTGTAAATGGCAACATTATTGTTTTTATGTTTGCGCCATATTGTATGAAAGCGTATTCGTAATAACCATACGAATATACGAATATAGGTATTATTACAAAATATAACGACATTTTTAACATAAATTTTTGTTTCTTTCCGTAAATTTTCGATACACGTAAATTATACTATTCAAAAATGGCTGTACGGCTAAAATGCTGAATTCGCTTTAAAAAAATCTCATTAAGTTTTAATTGTCGCCCGTTGCGCAATTCCCGAACGCATAAACCAATTTAGCGTGTTAAAAAACGAAAAAAGTGAAAAGTATAGCCTGGGACACGTAAAGTGGTAATGGTGCACTGGAGTGTGCAATCTAATAAACAAGTTTTAGGTTTTAACTTTTTTCAAACAAATAAAAACCATTAAATGAAAAAAACTTTACACGCAATAAATAATATCGTAAGTACGAAACTGATATAAAACCATTTTTATAATAAATTTAATCAGTTTTCAATAAGTTTATGAAACATTTTTAATTTAACATAAGTTTACGAACTCATCTAGAAAGCAAAATGTTTGCTTTCAATTTCAGGTTAAAGCAGAAAGTAGGAAAACTCATTTGAACGGCATTAATTTACTAGTGCAGTAGGCTAAAATTAACCGAGTGCGAAGGCGTGCAGAACTCTGGATGCGCACTGAATGTAAAATGTAAACTGATGAGCAAAGGCTAATGAGAGTAAATGACACGGGTGTGTTCTGTATTTTTCTTTAATGGTGAATGCGCCGGGCTTCCATTACGTTTGCATTGACATTCGTACCTTCATTAAAAAATATTTGGAAAAATATTTTGTAATTCCATTTAGGTATAGCCTCATACAGATTATGAAACAAGAGCCATATGACAAATAATTGTAGTTTTATTATGTAAAAAGTCCACAATGGTAAAAATGAGATATTAAGTATCAAGTGGCTAAAATAGAGTTTTTGTCACGAGACTGATTAAGCACGAGGGTAGCGAGGGTTTAATATAAGATTATAAATGACGTATTGGCGCATGCTATAACTTGTTTAACTGATGGCGCTTGATATATTTGATACGGTGTTGCGCAGTAGCGTAGGCAAATGCGCAGACGCACGCTCTACCCCGTGACTAAAACCCGTGACTAAAGTACTATTATTTTCTAAACCGTGAAAACACTGGCGCTTTAAGAGTGAAATTAGAAAAACATATTTTATGCTTTCATAAATAAATTATTAATATTTTACTGAATTCTAAATAAATACGTTTTTGTTATTTAAGCAAAAATTTAATTACGAATGTTATTTCTGTATTATTGGCTTTGTTAATCCAATTGTGTTCGTTTGCATAAAATTACAATGTTGAGCAGGCAGCCGAAAATTTGATTACTCCGGCTGAAAAAATTACAAACAGTCCAAACAAACGAACTCGAGCATTGTCATTTGCTTTCTGCCATTATCGAAATATTACAACATTCGAACGCATGCGAATGGTCGGAAACATGAAGCATAGCTCTGAAATGTGTTACCGCTTCATTGTTCATCACGGATGAATCGTCGATTTGCATAACAATTGAATGCGTTATGGCGGCGCGGCGTTGACATGTCAACGTGTCGTCTACGCCGTTAATAACACGTTTGTTGTCACTTGAACAATGAATTAATCTATTTAAATGTGTACAGAAACACCATCCAGGCATTTACATCGAATTTTGGTAAATAAAAGTGTTTAACTAGTTAAATTCAATATAGGCAACCTAATTTACATACTAAAGTAGCAGCTATTTTGACTGATTTTATGTTGCTCTTTAATGTTAAAGTTTACACTTAGTTACAAACGTGCTTTTAGGCGATTTTCTTCTGGGTGTGTGGGTAAATGATGGACGCATGGTGCTAACGTTTACACTAACGGCGTTGCCGTCTCATAACTAACTGCAAACAGCCCCAAAAAGATAGAAATGAACGCTAACCGCCTCTAACAGTTAGAAAAACCACAAACTACTACCGACGGCGCCCCAACAACGTTATCGACACTTCTTTACTCCATTTCCTAAAAGATATCTTTGATTTAGTGTAGGCTACACACTTTTTGTGTAAATGCATAGTGGGTTTCTTATTTACGTTTCTAAAAAGTGTTTTTAGTGTTTGTTCAGCCATGTTTTGAATTTTAATTTCCTCCGAATACGTAGTCGAAGCTCAAAGTTTAGTCCACGGCGTGAATTTATGTGCATGCGATCGTGTCGCAACTCGCAATCCTTGCAATCCTGGCGAAATCCGTGCTCACGAACGCCGGACGGCAAACATGCGGGTGAGTCGAGGGTTTAGTTATTCACTGCCCAGGGTATCGACTGCAAGCTGTGGGCAGCACCCGCAAAAGGGTTACATTTACCCGCAGAACAATAGAAACACATTAAATGGTTATTATCTTGGTAATAACATTTTCCTAAAATTGCAAAAACAGATTTTTAGTAACTTTAAATGAATAATTAATAAAATTTAATTGCATTTCTACGAAACTTTTTGAAATTCATCGCAAAAGTGAGAATTTCATAAATGTTAATCTTATAATCCTTTAAGCCGTGAATAAACACCTTTGCGCTTTGAAAATCCTTACTGGCGTTCATATTGCAATTTTGGTTGCATTTTTGTTCCATTTTGCATGGGAAAATCCGCAAATCCTGCTCGTCTATGCATTATTACATTCTCCCTGGTAACCCTTACTATGCTGACATTTTCAAATGCTAGTAAGCGTGCTACAACATTCTGAAATGTGCCGCAAAATTCATTACGCTCAAAAGTGACAATTTATTCATAATCCTGGATTTAATATCATTCTACACTAGAAATAATACTTGCAAGCAAATATTCGTAGGTAGCTTTTATAAATTTTAATTACTTTTAGTTTTGTTTATCTTTAAATGCTTTTGACCTGGTATCAAAGCCTACGTAGGTTAGGAAAAGTCGTTTTAATCATCTCTCAATTAACTTTTAATGCGAAAAGTGACGCTACGAAGAATTGAGTCGAAGTAAAGCTGGAGGAATGTTGATTTATACTTGACTTCATTAAAACAACCGCTAAAGGCTGTCAAGCATTCATGGAAATTTCTCTTATTTAAGGACTAAGTAAACTGAAAAGGCACAGCAAATAAATACAACAATTTTAACCTACAAATAAATTAAATAATTGTAAAGATTATTTTCCAGTAAAATGAATATTGTTGACTTACATTTCATCAAAACAAATTTTTATCCTTGTTTTTATTTTTATCAACTTTCATTATATTATGATTACATGCACAGAAAGATATGAATTGTGCAAAAAATCAACAAACACTACACCAGAGAGAGCTTAAAAGTAATAATCATAAAAAAATGAACCGAAAACGTGCGTGGCATGCACACGATGCGGTCCACGTGTGCGAAATGCCAAATTATACTCTTTTCTAAGGCCCCAAACTTCCCAGCAAAAACGAACCAGGCTACGTTTTTTGTTTGTGCTTGTAGCTTTTGTATACGGATGTTTGCTCATCTTTTCATGCGACTCGTAGAGTCTGCGGTTGTTCCCACCTCTCTATTCACTTCAATTTTTGCTTCTGCTTTCTGTCTGTGATGGGATAAAAGGAGGATAAAAACTATAACGCATGTAAGCACACATCTCATTGAGTTTACAGCAGTGGCGACAATCTTAGAATTCCAATTGAAATTGGAGGACATATTTGGGAAAACGATAAACAGTGAGTTAAAGCAGAAGAATCTTTTGAACAGAACTCGTAGTTGTGGATAACGTACAAAAGCGAATGAACTCAATTTAGTAAAGAATGTCTGTCGTTAAGTAGATTATCTTATTACGAAAGAAAATATCAAATACACTTAACTGTAATATGAACGTTCAGAATCACTAACAATAAACACTAAAAGGAAAGAAATATATGTGTGGTTTTTTTTTACTTTCTTTTTCAATTTCATTTATCATTGTGTATAGTGTCTTGCTCGATCGTTTTTGTTACTTTTTGTGATATTGCGACACAAAAGTCAACAAAATATCCGCATCATAGCGTTTTAACAAGCAGTTTAAGACTGTTGAATTTATTAGTTTGCAACTGCATTCGTGACTACTGTCAATTTTGGTAAACATTGGAAAACTGTCCAAAATAACCAAAAATTGTTTGATTAAACTTTAATTTATATTGCTAGGGAAGAAACAATATAAATGAAAAACAAATTTTAATTAAAATCCCAACCAGAAGAAATACATAACAAAAAAAAACATTGCCTGGCTTAAGAACAACGAGTTGATCTAAAAATACAATTTCCTTATTAAGAAGCAAATTAAAATGTATAAGGCTCTGAGGAATGTAGAAAATATAAGAAACGTAAGAAAGTGCTTCAGCGGTCTAATTAAAGAAACTTTATCAAAGGCACGCTATGGAAAGGTTACGCGCTTTCGCATTTGAAATAATGGTTTTTATTTCCCGTGCATTTTCTTTGTAAAATACAATTGCCGCATAATTAAATGCTTACTTTAACGCTTTGTGCGTACAGCTCAAATCATTTCGTGTTAAGGTAAATTAATTATGTGTTTAATCAAGATTTTAAGAAAAATTAATTTTACTTTTGAAGGAAATAATAATTATTATGTCAACTATAGTAGTAGCTACATTTTTAAGGTTATGATCACAACCTATTATAGTAATATCCTTTCATTCTGTACCCAAATTTCAAAAAGATGAAAGGATGTAGACACAAACGACTGTTCTACTTGACAACTCAGGCACGACTGATCATCCTGGTCACTGTGTGCAAGTCTGTTATACCTGCAATCAACCCGTAAAAAGTGTCGGGGGGCGTTGCATAGTATATCGGGATCAAGAGTATTAACTACAGGTTTCTCTGATCACTAGAACTAAAAAAGAAAGAGGAGCTTAAGTCACCAGGTTAGATGAAAGCTAAAGTTTTTACCGAAAACTCCTTTTCCTTATTTTCACCTTTTCTTAGCATTTCGGATAAAGTCACATAGAGTCCCCTAGTTCATATTTTATATAAAAAATACAAAACGTGTTTGCTATTCATAGATATGCAAAACCATGAAACATGTAACATGAATTTCTACATCAGAATATTGCGATAAGAAAAGCTCTGGAGGGGCAAAGGTTAACCTTGGTCGGTGAAACTGACTCACAATATTTACGCTTCGTCGGCTTCGATAAGCAAAAAGCTCCCGCGATACTCAGATACCCAACAAGCGCAAAGTAACGGAAAGGCATTGGAAATGTGTCGATATCTCACATTTACCATTCGCATGTATGATATTCCCATATCAGAAATTCACAAAATATACTCACTTACTCATTTTCATACCCCTCTCGTAGATAAATTCTAATATGTTGACAAGTTAGTAAAATAATTTGTTACACTTCGCCTGAATTTATACTGCTTCTTGTAAAACTTGAACTTGTAAATAGAAATAGCAAACTTTGAGAAGTATTAGCCAAATCCAATTATCCTCCTGATCGCCGCACATTGACTTTCTGAGCTTCGTTTTTCAGCTTGCATTACGAATACTATAGTGCAACAAAGTTGATTTCCACAAAGTTGCTACTTGCTATGCTTGCGCCGGTGGCAAATTGGGAAAGTGTCAGCATGAGTAAACCAACATTCTGACTCTGGCTCAAAGTTACAGTTAGTATTACAACGTCGTTTACATCATGAGTATGTGATCGAGGTTGGAAGGAAAACTGGTGAAGCGTTCGAGCATAAAATGAACCGGAATCGATTGATTGACCTTCCCGGTTGGTTTGATGTGCGTTTCCAGCTATATAGCTTTTGTTTTTTCCTTCTCTCACTAAAAAAAACGAACGTGTTATTAGTTTCTGCGTGTGCAACTAACCGTATTTGATCTTATCACGCACACGCACAAATACATTCGTGTAATTTTCGTAATTGTTAGTTTTAAGAATCATTTATTTTATGTTGAGTTAGGTTATGACTCATTTACGTCAAACACACGCAACCATGCACTATACAATGTCATTTGTGTTGCCTATTATAAACCTTTCAAATGATTTTAGATATTTACAATCTTTTGAAAGTTTGATCATGTCCACAACCAACCAGGTTCGAGCACACGCATAAATCATGTATAAACCCTTTAGTTCGTTCACCCTTCGACCGTGCTCGTTGTTGCAGTCACCTGCGCATGCAATCAGGTGTGTAAACCAGGCCGGCAATAAAAATTTAGATTATCCTTTGTTTTTACACGCTTTACACTTTTTGCTTACATTTATCAAATAAATACGGAAATTGTGCGACCATGAAAACAATGCGCATTACAGCTTAGAATGCTTAGAAATGTTCAAATTGTTAAAATGTGTAAATCGTAATTAATACTTGCATACGCGTTGAAACGTGTAAAACTTATGTAATTTGCATGCAGCAAGGGTGGGTAATCATTAATCGCTGCGGGGCTGACAAGTGCCAGCGGCACACATCGTTGAGCTGTAAACAAACGTGCAATGAGCAATTATTTCACAACGCGCATTTGGATGGAAAGCGCATTCTCTGCCACTCCAATGCTTTGGGGCTTGTAGAGCATGTCAAGTACAAACATGATGTGTCGAAGGGTTGAATAATCACGTGTATTCACACGCCGAACAATAAGATTTTAAGGTTACATTAATTTTACATCGCATTAACATTGAAAAACAAATGTTTATTTTCAATGTGGAAAAGTTTAAATATTAAATTCTACACAGTGAGCAATCAAATGTTTTGAGGTTTTAAGGACGGTACAATTACTGCACAAATTGCAATCGTAGCGTGGTAGAACACAAAGCTCGATAGCGCATGAGGCTGTCAAAGGACTTCGTTTTAATTAAATTTACTGCACCAAGCAAGTGGCTGTGCAATGTTTACTCAAACTTGAAATTGCTTACTATATGAATGCGAAAATAAAATATTACCGAATTGGTGTTTTAAACAAAATTAAACCGAGAAAGAATTTGTATGAAAACTTTTATGGTAATTAACTCAATAAATTTTACTTTTGAATATTTAATTTTTGTTGCTACTGGCTCAATTTTGTAAATTAGCCGGTTGGTAACAGTTTTAGTTAAGCTCTTGCTCGCCGACGAGCTTTGTACGGTTTCGGAACATATTGCATTATGTTTTATACGTAAAGCTGAGAAGGAAGATGTTCTGCTTAACATACGCGTAGTAGACGGAGAGCTTTCAGCTTTTTGTGGAGACTGTGGACGTAGCGCTCGAGGAAGATTGAGAGCTTCACAGCTAAATTGTTAAATAAATAATAAGCTTAATGCGTCTTCCAGCTTCTTCGTTTCCAGTCGAGCTTTTCTCGCTCAACAATCGAAATTTATGCGTGAATCTTAATCAGATTGTTGAAAGTTTAACGCATGAAGCGTCACAGATCTGTATTGATAAACTAATTTTATTACCAATTTACAATTTAAACCATCAATCATTTTAAGAATATATCATTTTCTTGTTGGATAATATATTCAACCCAATTTACGTCCACTTTTTACATGTTTTTGTATGCTAAGAAGTGCGTGTTGCCTATAATACATCAAAAAGAAGCTTTGATTCACGCCTCGCTTGATAAATTGAATACGAGCCCTGACACGTTCCTAAATGACAAAAGAGACAAAAAATATATAAACATAAAGCCAAAGCAAAGGCCAAAGGATGATTGTCACTTGTCGCTTTTTCATTGTTTCCTGTTTCTCCCAATTTTCCAGCCACACCCATACACCCACTCATATATAAAATAAATAGAAGAATGAATGTGGAAGAATGGATGACAGAATGAATTTGTGCGTATTGCTCTGACACTGACCTTTTGATTCTGCGACAGGAAAGCACCGACAGCAACAGCAACGTTCAAAATCGATAAATTTAAAGCTGATATTTTCAATTGGTGCAAATTGCTGGAACACCAAACGAGCCATGGTATTATTTTTTTTCATCTGTCCTTTTCAGGACTACTCTGGTTATGTTCGTAACGTATGCAACCAAAAGTGCCATAAAGCGCCTCCATCTTGAACTTTCTCGTTCATTTTTTTTAGTGTGGCTCACTTTTGACATTACTCACAAGGCGTTATTAAAACTTTTTCTCTTCCGTCCTTAACCTTTATCAGATTCTACTTGTGTCCATCTTATTTTTATCACAAAGATAAAAACCGTCATTTTGGTAAGATCATTTTTATTTTTCTATTGTTCAACGATATATTCTATTCCGATAAATGCAATTTTATGAAGATTTACATTGACGTTTACCTGCAAAATACTCTATCTCTATTCCAAGAACTAGTTACTGGAATGGAACTGAGCATAAATTCTCCACGTGCATATATTCTTGATTTTCCGCAGCACCAGACTGAACGCATTCAGATAATGATACGAATTGGCTCGCTGACTTTCAGAAGCAATAAAAGAATCTGAATGCCAAATGAATGCAAGAGTTTGAAACGAGAGAATAGGCCATTAACTGACGGTACTTCCGGTTTCTGGCACCACGATTGAAAGCAATGCACATCATTACACGTTTATTACTCTTTCAAATGTCAGAAATATGCCAATCCTAGCTAGCACATATCAAATTACCTGTCAAAAATAAAATTTGATGTTTTTTTTTTCATGATTTAAGATCTGGTTTTAACTCAAGATGGCGACTGAAGACAACGGCAACATCGGATTGTTGAAACCTATGTCTAGCAGTAATGAAGATCTCAGCGAGTACACCGACGCAGATGAATCCATTTCGGCACCGACTGAATTTCTAGCTGAGGTAAAAACTGTTCAATCTTTTAGTTCTAGAGTACAGAAATCTTTAGATTCGTGTAGTGAAAATCGATTTTTGGCTTCTTTTATCCGCTCTTGACACTTGACACTTTGGAGCTTTGGTGCTAAACTCGGAAATAAAGTGGGATTTCGCTGTGCAATCTTGACACGAAACTATTCTGTGTTTAGTTGCCCACAACGGAATAACTAACGTGGGTACAAAGTTAAATTCCCTCAAGGTTAACTACGTGTTTAATTATTCACTATGGACGGTTTACTATTCTACCTTTGCAGAAATAAAACTGTTACATTTTAAGATAAAAATTATTTGATATATTTGTGGTTTTAAGCGAAACGAGCAGTTATCAGTCATATTTTCCATTAGAACGGAATAATATTGTCGGCGGTTGAACAAAATTGCAAAATGGGACAGTGAGTAATTGCAATCATATCCTGCGGTTATTTGGTTTGCTCCTGTCGCGCAGAATGATATTACCGGTATTGTCGGCGTTTTGAATCAACTCGCAAGTCATTAATTTTAATTTTTAACGAACAGTCATGTTTGAATAATCAATTCATTAGATTTTTAGCAAATACTTTCGTTTCTAGACAAATTTGGTCGTTTATTGCGCTATTATTCGTTTAAGTTAATAAAAACAAGTAAAAATGGCCTACCGGAATGAAGATAGAATGACGACGCGCGAAGGAGCGATATCAAAACGACAGAGGACGACGTTCCGGACGCACAGGATGAATATAAGAGGTTTCTCGTGCTCCCGCCGCTTCGTTTACTGCAATTTAGTTGCAAATGTTTGTTTTGCTCGAGTTATCCAGCCCACTCCTTGGATGCCTCGGGTATTCCGCCGTTTTCTTGGCATAGTTGGCGAGCCAACAGTTCGCGTCCGGTTAGATTTATAACGGATGTATTTATAGTTGCTACAGCTCCCAACTACGCAGTTATATTTTTCTAAGTAATGTTATAAACTTTCCAATGAATATTTTTAAGTTTTCAAACGTTTTTCAGCAAGTTTCGACTAATTTCAGTTCTAAATTCAATTATACTCGGAAAACTTAGAAGCAGATGTGTCCCAAAACTTTGAATCCTACTAAATTGCGTATTCTAAGTTGCGAATATCAAATTCCTAATCAATCTTAGAAGTTGTTGGTGATATTGGCCGAAATTTTGATAAAAAGGGCTATTGACTAGTCATTGAAACCATAACTTGCATAAATTAGACGTTTTTGTTGGTTGTTGGTTGGTGGTTGGCGATCTAGTTGCTGCTGGTGACATTTTGGGCGCGAAGCCAACGCGCGCACAAACCAGGACATCGGATGGTGATTAATTGCCAAATTCTCTTTCGGCTGCGTGCAAAGTATAATAGAAGCGGTAACAAGAGCACTGGGGTTTGTATAGGTAGACCAACTTGAATTGTGAAGCATCCTACGCCGTAATGTTCTAACGTTCCAGGATTCACTAACATTTTAAGACTAGACTTTGTGGTTGGAAAACTCTGGGCTTTGGGTTTGGAAGTAAAAAAGTTTACTCTGAAGAACTCATATTTAAGAGGCGGTACTTCAGACCACAATTCACTCTAGTCAGCAAAAAACTACTTCTATTTTTAGAGTTATAAACGTAATCGTAAAATCAGTAACAGTTCATCTTTGATATCGATCTTTAACACATCTACACGTCCAAACTATAAACTTGCACTTTGTAAAAAGCTGATTCAAAATATTTTTTGTCTTATTTTTACCCAAAAAGTTTTATAAGTACTTTTCTTAGTTCAACCTTCAAGCTTCACTTTCAATTTAGTTCGATCGGTTTTTATTTCCTTTATTTTTTATTAAATCTTGAACACTAATGGTTCGAAAGCTCTCCAATACGAGTGTTGAGATTAATAGCAAATATTTAAAGAAGAAAGTCTAATATAAAATTACTAAACTTTGATTAATTCTTTTTAGATTATCTTTTCATAATCTAAAAATGTAATTAAAAACTAAGTCAACCAAAATCGGAAATCTTAATCCTGCGCACTGGTAAAAGCTGAGACAATTTTGGCGCGTTGATTCATTAATTCTCTTTATAATTTGCATTCCGGCAGCCGGGCTATACGGCAACTTGTTTCGACCTCGCTTCCGAATTATGAGCTACCCACGCGGGGCTAATCTGACTGGCTCGTTATCCCATCCGTTGGGTTGTCATACTCGTATATCTACTGCCCTAGATAAATTCTTAACCTGGGTCAATTCGTAGAATGATTTATGCAGGACGTTATCTTTTTTGTTGGATTTTTTTTCGAAAATAGTTTAAGATTTAACAGGGGCTGCAGATTGGTTTTACTGCGTTTTATTGTCGTAAAACAGTAAAAATAAATTTTATGTCCTGAAATAACATTATTTTCAGCTATTATTTTCACAACATTAATTTTTGCTCGCAGTAATTCCGATTCTATTAATTTAGACACCACATTTCCTAGATATTTGTTAGTGTAATTACTGGTAACGGGATATCGTTAAGCGTGAATTTACTTAACGCATCTTCCGTAAATGCTCGCACCACGTTTGCTAGGGGTTAAAGGGGTTAAAGAGCCGCAACTAAACGGAAAACGCTTCGTTTGAGTTCGCGTCGCATTTGCAAATTGTCTACCAGCATCGCAGACCGCTGAATAATTTGCCTTCCAGCCTAACTCTACCAGGACAACCAACTCTCTTCCTGCGGGTTTCATCTCAAGCAATCATTTAATGGTTAATTGCAAATATACCTATAAACCCTTTGTAATAAATGTTTGAGGTTAAATTTAAACTAGGTCTAAAATGCAAACTTTCCCGCGCAAAAGTCGAACACGTCGTTTGCATTTAATGAAGCGCCTAAAATTTTCCTACATAATTTACCAGCCGCAGTAAACGCTGTCGTGCGAGCGTGTCCTTCCTGCTGCGTGCAGGTGGTGCAGGCGGCGTAGTCACTTCCCGTGCGCGCACTAAAACTGCACTCTCCGTTAAAAACGTCCAGAAAACGTTTGGCGGTGATTTATGCGCGACGTTTGCATATCCGAAACTCGAATCTGGCCGCGGGCATAATCCGCAATAAAGTTAAAGGCAACACGACATGAAAGGTAATACATTTTTTAGATTCCATGCTGTGCATTTCACGTTTTAACCTTAATGTGATTTTAATAATATAGCAAAAACAGATTTTAAGAAAAAAATTTATAAAAATCACAAACATTCACACACACATTATTTTTGTAAATTTAATTCGCTACAAATAGGATCGTTGTTTTTGTTTTTCTTTTTGACTTTACGTCAAAAACATTTGTTTTCCTCTTTATATCTCAACGATATTTAAATTTAAAGTGAAAATACTCTTTATTACTCGCTATTACAAGGCCCCAAAATAAAAACAAAACAAAATATGGCTTCTTTTATATGTACTTAAATAACTATTAAATAATTCATTCCAATAATTTGCTTGATAACCAAAAAAATTAAACACTTTTTTGATAGATATTAAAAGCTATACTTTCAAAGAATATCTAAAATTGCAATTTTTGGAAATGTAAGAAAAACATAATATTAACCTCATTGTAACTGTTTGAATTTATGATTGTTACTGCCATATGTAAACCCCCCACATAACTCAAATATGAAGAAGTATGAAATTCCGTAGAACTTCTGAATAACATAAATTCACAATTCAAATCATAGTATTCGTAGTAAGTAGATTGTTAGAGATTGCATGGCACTGTAACAATCTACATAAATTTGCCTTCAATTTACAATTGGCAATTCCTGTTGCGCACTTCATAAAATCATCTACATTCTACGATCTACAATCTACAATCTGAATGTGTATATAATATAAATTCATTTCGTTGCTTCCGCTGCCTCTTTCATATTGTTTATTCTTGTATTCATAATGCTGACGCCTGTTTACTGTCTACTGTCTCTTTTGCTTTTGCATTTTAATTTATTACGTTGTCGTGCTCCGCGTTATTTTTGTGCAGCAGTGCAGAAATGTGAATACAAATCCAAACAAATCCGATTCACCGAGTGTCTCGTTGACGTGTATTTTAAATGTGCTTTTTTCTGTTGTTGCAGTTTCTGTCGGCAGTGATGTTGAAGGATTACGAGACGGCGTTGAAATATTGCAAGCTGAGTGAGTCACGTTTCGATTTACGCTGTTTAAACATCATAAAAACGCATAAAACACGCAATAAAACTTGGAATGCAAAACACCGACGCTTCTTTTTCTTTTGTTTGAAAGTTTTTCATAAAACATGTAGGAAAACTTTTTTGATAAACTTGAAAAGAAAGTCACAAAGTTGTGTATAAAGTAAAAGGTCTTTCATCATCACAATATCCTCAGGAGATGCTGCCTTAAAACTTTGTTTAACCTTCATTATTTATATTTTATGAACCAAATGCCTTCTTCTGGGGGAATAATTTTAAATGAGTATTTGCAACATCTAGTAGGTTGGGCAAATAAAAGGAATGAAAACAGAAGAGCATGAGAACAAATGAATAATGCTACCACCTTGTATCCGTCGCAGTGCTGATGCATTATTCGTGTTGTTCATTTGTTTTCGTGCTTTTCGCTTGCAATTTAATACATCTACATCAACAAGAACACGCAAAAATAGAAATAAAAACAAAAACGATGATGAATTGTATTTTAAATGTTTCAGTACTACAGTATGAACCTAATAATATGACAGCGAAAGAGTTTTATCCGTTGATCCTGGAAAAATTGCACCAACAAAATATGTGTTAGTATATTTCCCAATAAAACACACAAAACTTTAAATACAATTCAATTTTTTAAATTATTTTAGTGACAAACGAAGATGATGACGATGAAGAAGAAAATGAAGACAGTTCTAGTAGCTCCAGCTCCAGTTCTGACTCAGAGAGTAGTTCTTCAGATGATAGTAGTGATCAAGTAAATTAACCTCAAAGTAATTTAATTTACTCGTGTCTATATTTATTTTTATTGCTTTTTAAAAGGAGGAAGATGAAGACGATGAAGAAGGACAGGATGGTCAAGAACAAGGCGCCGATAAACGTTCGAAAAGTTCTTCGGATGGCGGAGATGCCACCACGGGCAGCTATTCCAGTTTGGAGGATGACGAACCGGAAGTGGATCAACTCGCCGCGCTCGCCGCCAAGTTCCAGATCGACAACGTGAACATCGGGAACGGAAATAAGATATGTAAGTATCGATCCACTCAGACCTTCGTATTTCAATTACTGCGAACTGCGAATTCGATGATTTATAAACTCCGGAAATTGCAATTACGAACTACGAATGAACCAAAATTGAAATTTTCCGTGTTTTAATTGGATCTTTTTTTGATTTGCATGACAGATTCTACAGATTTCAAAAGCAACATCTCATCGGCAAACAAAATCTACACGAATCTGGCAGCGACAGCAAACAAGACCTTCGCCAACGAAACGAGCCTACCCTTTGGTAGTTCCGATTCTGAATCGCCCACGGAGCCTGTCAGTCAGCAGACGATAGCGATGCTGCGCGCCAAAGTGGTGCCAAACAAAAATTAACCATCCCTCTATTAACGATTCTCTTCTACTTCATTTGTTTTGTGTAATCAACGTCCTAATTAAAACTTTTAACTAGCCGACTAGCAGCAAATGTAATTGGTAAGGAAGACTAAACCAGTACAAGTACCTAAAATTATCCGTAAATTAGACAAACATAATGGTAATTGTCTTAAAATAATTACATACAAATTAATCATAGGTCCTTAAAAATTTCATAAAAAAGAATCAGACGTACCAGTATTACATAGAATTAAAATTAATTAACTTTTTCGAATATTATGGAAATTGATTCGTCCAAGAATAATTTTAATTCAAAGTTTCTTTGTGTCCATAGAAAAAGAAGAAACATACAATAAAATGATAACGTAGAATTGATAATATTTTTCACCCAGAAACAGTATACTGAATATCATCATTAATATTTGGATGGATTTAGTTGGTTTTAGTTGGAAATTGAGTAGTTTAAATATGTAGAGAGTATTTAATATACGCTGATGATTGTATAAAGATGAACGCTCGGTGGCGACAAACATGGTGATGATAATTGATAATATATTTTTGTATGTTTTGTATATTTAATTGAGTGTAGACGGTATTTATTCATACCCGCCTCTGAACATGTACTTGTAGATATCTCTATAGACTTGTAATCAGTCTTTGCAAAATTGTTTAGAAACTTTTGACCAAAAACAGAAGAAAAAGTTGACACATCTACTACACAACTCTGACACTCACGAATTTAAAATATACTTGGAAACTGCAGTCGATGAGATACAATGAAAATTGCAGCAAAGACTGAAGTAATACTTGTAATCAATGTAAACAATGAACCACGAACGTAGAAGATTCTAATGATTTTGGCTTATATATGTTCAATTCTTGGAATTTCTAACAACAACATATCTGCAAATCATAAGAATCGACATTTTAAACTCAAGCATGTAATATTGTACTTGTCCCAGTAAGATAAACTTGTATTTAATTATTGTTAGTAGTGTAATTTAGTGTAATCAACTTTTTTTAGTCTTTGATTACTTACTTAGAATTGTACGTACTGTAGTAAGGAGAGTGGAATGACGAGGCCTTCAACACAAATTACACAACACGCAATATATGCAACCAAAACAACACTAAACACACATGCATAACCAAACATAACCAGACACGTTTACTTGGCTTGATTGTAAAGAATTGCGCAACAATTGGAACCAATGCGATTTATTTGTCTCTTTGTAGATTTATTATTAGAAAAAAAGATTAGATTTTTACTTAGTATAAAAAATATTTAAATTTTTTAGTACTGTTTTGATGTTTTGCAATTCTTTTCTTTAAGATGTCCGATGTATAAATTACTAAATAAAGCATATCATTAAATATTTAGGTTTCAATTCAATTTATTGATTTTTTCATGTGCATATGCAAATGCAAAAGCGTACATTTAGTATTCATCAGCGCCTTCTCCTTCGCCATCTCCTGAATCCATACCAACTTCTTCGTAATCCTTTTCGAGGGCAGCTAAATCCTCTCTGGCCTCGGAGAATTCACCTTCTTCCATGCCCTCACCAACATACCAGTGGACAAAGGCTCTCTTGGCATACATCAAATCAAACTTATGATCCAACCTAGCCCAAGCTTCAGCAATAGCCGTAGTGTTAGACAACATGCACACGGCCCTTTGAACTTTAGCAAGATCTCCACCAGGTACAACAGTTGGTGGTTGGTAGTTGATGCCCACCTTAAATCCGGTTGGGCACCAGTCAACAAACTGAATGCTGCGCTTGGTCTTAATAGTCGCAATGGCGGCGTTGACATCTTTGGGTACCACATCTCCTCGGTAGAGCATGCAGCAAGCCATGTATTTACCATGCCGAGGATCGCACTTGACCATCTGGTTAGATGGCTCGAAACAGGAGTTGGTAATTTCCCCAACTGATAGTTGCTCGTGGTAGGCTTTCTCCGCAGAGATCACAGGCGCATAAGTGACCAACGGGAAATGAATTCGTGGGTACGGCACCAAGTTGGTTTGGAACTCGGTGAGATCCACGTTAAGAGCTCCGTCGAATCGAAGAGAAGCCGTGATTGAAGAAACAATCTGACCAATCAGCCTGTTTAAGTTGGTGTAGGTTGGGCGCTCAATATCCAAGTTCCTGCGACAGATGTCGTAGATGGCTTCGTTGTCAACCATAAACGCGCAGTCCGAATGCTCCAAAGTTGTATGGGTTGTTAGGATAGAATTGTATGGTTCAACAACAGCAGTAGAAACCTGAGGGGCCGGGTAGATTGCAAATTCCAGTTTAGACTTCTTGCCATAGTCAACAGACAAACGTTCCATCAACAAAGAAGTGAAACCGGAGCCAGTACCACCGCCAAAGGAATGGAAAATCAAAAATCCTTGCAGACCTGAACATTGGTCAGCTAGTTTGCGAGTGCGATCCAACACCAGGTCAACGATCTCCTTGCCAATGGTGTAGTGTCCACGAGCGTAGTTATTTGCAGCATCTTCTTTTCCAGTAATAAGTTGTTCCGGATGAAAAAGTTGGCGATAAGTTCCGGTACGGACCTCATCGACCACGGTAGGTTCCAAATCGACGAAAATTGCGCGTGGAACGTGTTTTCCAGCGCCGGTTTCAGAAAAGAAAGTGTTGAAGCTATCATCGCCACCTCCGATGGTCTTATCAGAAGGCATCTGTCCGTCGGGTTGGATGCCATGCTCGAGGCAATACAACTCCCAACAGGCGTTGCCAATTTGGACGCCGGCTTGGCCAACATGGACAGAAATACACTCACGCTAAAAATTAAATAAACATATTTAAATCAGATAATAATAAGATTAAATATGATTTCAAATTCAAATAATTAAAGGGGTAAGCACTAACCATTTTTAATTGGTAGTTTTATATTGCACGATGCTTTCAAGGCAAGATCGAAATATAAACTGTGGCCACGTCACCCTGCAAAACTAGGAAGCTAGGAGCATTTGCGCAGTGGCCGATATTTGCAGTCCCTACGATGGAAGTTGCGTGTACGAATGAGAAAGCGCAGGGTGTACGCATGCCTTGAACAAAATCGATACGATTGTATTGCGGTATTCACGCCGACCGCATGTCGTGGTTTGGTCAAGTAAAGTCTGCATGAATGTTTTAAGTTTTAAATTGCATGATTACCACACCTTGGCGCCGGGAAATCAACAAATGCCCTATTCCGTCATTTCTGACTCATATATTTCCCGTATGTTGGAAATATGTTGGATATAAGTTACTATAAATTATACCCAAGAGAATTACAGCAAGGATATACTAACAAGATTTCTAATTTTCTTTGACATTTTTAAAGCAAAAAATAAATCTTTTTCAAGATTTTTCAAGAATACATAATTCAGAATACTTAATCTTAGTTCATTTTGTTACCATTTTAATATCATATATTTATAATTTGATACTTAACCCCATATCGTTTACTATTTTTGTGTATATCTATGGATTTTTGGAATATTTAATAATTAAGTATTGTAGCAAGTATACATTGCGAGTATAGAACAGATACACATCGTATAAATGATTTCTTGAACTACAGCGTGACAAGAAACACGAAATATAAGCAATAGTTCAGAAGATACAGGCTGTTCCACACGTATTCAAATTTTATGAAGAATCCTAATTTTTAATAAACATTTTAGAATACTTCAAGGTTTTGAAAGATACAAAGGTATGTATAGTTAAAGGGTCTCTGAAACTACAATATGACGACAAAGAACTGAAAATAAAATAATTGATTATCAAGATGTTTTATAATTTTTAGTTACTCATGTTTTATGTATATTCTAGGGCATCTGCTAAGGATTAAAGGGTTGAAACGACAAGCGAAGTGGGATAAGTTAAAATATGAAGGTAAATATTAGAAAAATACGACTCTAGGAACACCCTTTTTGTCACAATAGTTATATATTCCTTAGCATCTGAAATCAAAGTTCGAAGTTTAAACGTAGGGTAAAATTCATATAAATTTAGTCAGACATTGTGTTTATTTTCATTTGTATCACTTTTGCAATCATCTCCGATGTATACATTAATAAATAAATATAGATAAAATATTTATACTCAGTTAATAATAAAAACATTGTACGAAAATGAATGCAACAGCCACAAGTTCAAATATGACGAGAATATTTAATACTCGTCGGCGCCCTCTCCCTCGCCATCGTTGGAGTCCATGCCAACTTCTTCGTAGTCCTTCTCGAGAGCGGCCAAATCTTCTCTGGCTTCAGAGAATTCACCCTCTTCCATACCTTCACCAACATACCAGTGGACGAAGGCTCTCTTGGCGTACATCAGATCAAACTTATGATCCAACCTAGCCCAGGCTTCGGCAATAGCAGTGGTGTTGGACAACATGCACACGGCCCTCTGCACCTTTGCCAAATCACCACCGGGAACAACGGTTGGTGGCTGGTAGTTGATGCCAACCTTGAAACCAGTCGGGCACCAGTCTACGAACTGAATGCTACGCTTGGTCTTAATTGCCTGAATAGCGGCGTTGACGTCCTTGGGCACAACATCTCCTCTGTACAGCATGCAGCAAGCCATGTATTTGCCATGTCGTGGGTCGCATTTGACCATCTGATTGGCCGGCTCGAAACATGAGTTGGTGATCTCACTCACAGACAGCTGCTCATGATAAGCCTTCTCGGCGGAGATCACCGGTGCGTAGGTGACCAACGGGAAGTGAATACGTGGGTATGGCACCAAGTTGGTTTGGAACTCAGTAAGATCCACGTTAAGAGCACCGTCGAATCGAAGAGAAGCCGTGATTGAAGAAACAATTTGACCAATCAACCTGTTCAAGTTGGTGTAGGTCGGGCGTTCAATGTCCAAATTCCTGCGGCAGATGTCGTAGATGGCCTCGTTGTCAACCATAAACGCGCAGTCAGAATGCTCCAAAGTAGTATGAGTTGTCAGGATAGAATTGTAAGGTTCAACAACAGCAGTAGAAACCTGAGGGGCGGGGTAGATGGCGAATTCCAGTTTGGACTTCTTGCCATAGTCAACAGACAAACGTTCCATCAACAAAGAAGTGAAACCGGAGCCAGTACCACCGCCAAAGGAATGGAAAATCAAAAATCCTTGCAGACCAGAGCATTGATCAGCCAGTTTGCGAGTGCGGTCCAGCACCAAATCGACGATCTCTTTGCCAATGGTATAATGACCGCGAGCGTAGTTATTAGCTGCGTCTTCCTTGCCGGTGATAAGTTGTTCCGGGTGGAAGAGTTGACGGTATGTACCGGTGCGAACTTCATCGACTACAGTGGGTTCCAGATCGACGAACACCGCACGTGGGACGTGCTTGCCGGCACCGGTCTCGGAGAAGAAAGTGTTGAAGCTGTCATCACCTCCACCGATGGTTTTGTCAGAAGGCATCTGACCATCAGGCTGGATGCCATGTTCCAGGCAATAAAGCTCCCAGCAGGCGTTACCAATCTGGACGCCAGCTTGGCCAACATGAACAGAGATACACTCACGCTAAAACGGAAAGCACAAAGAATATTAATATTCATCATTACATCATCCGTGTAGTAGCATGAAGCCTAATTTATTTTAATCTAGTCAAGTGCGCCGCAACCACGCGTCCAGTAAAGATAGAATATTCAGAAGCAATGTCAATAACCTTGAGATGGGAACCTCACACATGCAAAGGGTAACGTTTTTCTATAAATAGGTCGCAGGTAGCCGACCTCCACCCTAACTATCAAGTTTCGTTGTCGCCTTATAATTCTTACCAAGAAATTAAATGGAACAAGACAACAATTCAGAGAATGAAAACAACTTATAAACGTAAATGGTCAGAGCTCAAAAAACTGGTTTCAAACTCCATATAAAGTGTTGGAATACTTTCTGATCTCATAGTTGCATAAACATGATTCAATTTAATTGGAAACATCTGCGCAAATAAATAATTTTTATTTCTGACTCATATTTTAAGTTTGGGTAGAACAATGCTTGGCTATGTGTATTTAAACAAACAAAACTTTCGAAACGGTTTCACGCCGGCGCGCAGCATCCATTTCATGGCATGTGGCAATGGCGGCCGGCATATAACCTCAGAGTATGAACGACCCAGCTCGAGCCGTTAGATTGAAATACTGGTAGGGAGATAGCAAAACACAATTTATACAAAGTACTCACAATGAGTCAAAATTTGATTCATGAATCATTATCCAATTTAAGGCTTGACTACGCACATTATACCGCAAATATAATGAAATCAAATCTAAATCAAAGGAAGTAACGGCTTATCTACGTTTAATTGGATAAAAATCGCAGTATGAAGATAATTCCCGCCGACCCTGTTGATATCTCCAACCGTTTTCTGAGAATACGAACGACGCCATTGACAAAAACGCCTAGCTCATTGCGCAAGAAGTAAAACCCGTAATTACTTTTTTAGTACGCAACTAACGGTTAACAACGCATTTGTTTATTGTTCTACAAGTTTTGTTCCTAATCCAACAACGATTGACCTTAGAATACCGTTAAATTGAGCAATATATTTAAAAAAAAATATATGAATACACCCTATTACACTCTAATCTAATTAATATTAATGCTAAGATATTATTAATTGTTTAATGAATCACGTGCTGGGAAATAAAAAATATTTTTAGATCTCACTCACCATTTTGAATCAGTAGTTATATCGTCGATGCTTTCAAGGCAAGATCGAAATATAAACTGGCCACGTTACGCCGCAATTTCAGACTCTAGGCGTTGTCGGTCCAATCTGGAGAGGGGACGCGCATTTTACAAGCATCTAGCGACATCTTTACGCAGCTGATTGTAGCTATTAAAGGATTATTTCCAATTTAGTTTTGTAAGACTGACAAGTTTCATACATATCAAATTCTGTGCATCAAATCTCTCTCATTTTGTACAATGTGTCAATAAAATTTACCTACTATGTTGAATTCCTCTGGTTTTCTACTTGAAATCGTCGTCTTCCTCGCAGGATGTTGCATAGTTTTGTTTGCAATAGGTGTAGAAACGGTAAAAAATTTCTTTCTGCGACAAGAAGCACGTCCTGTTCCTCAAGACCGAGGTGATAATCACAAACATGCTCCATCAAGAAAGTCCAGTCGTCAGAAGCGCCCTACTCATTCCGGTCTAAGCCAGTTAAATGGTTACTCTTTAGATTGTAAGGCTACACATTACAACCATTAGAACTTTTACATCATCTGTTAATTGAAACTGTTAGCCCAAGATCAAACAACGCCGGATCAATGGCCTGGTCAATATCGAGCCGCAACAGGTTTTCTACAATCCCCTATAAACCTAAGATCCGCAAATATTCTTTATATACCACCGGGAATTCAGTGCCCTCTCAAATTCAATAAGCAGTACTTTACGCATCCAAGAAGTATGACCCTTCTGAATGATGGGTATAGCATCATATTGGGAACGTGTTATCCTAATGAATATCCTATATTGAGTGGTGGACCACTTCAAAACTGTTATAGATTTAATTTAGCTCAGTTCAAATGGGGTCCAACGAATGACGAAGGCTCTGAACACACCATCAACCATAAACGGTTTGCAATGGAAATGCAATTAATGCACATCAAGGGCGAAAAGGTGTATGCCACCTTAGAAGAAGCGGTTACTCATAGAGCAGTTGTGTTTCTTAGTTTTTTATTTGAAGTATATCACAAGATAAACATAAAAATGATGCAAGAAATTTAAAAATGTAAACTTTTAGGTTACAAGACAAGATAATCCTTTTTTAGCTCCATTAGTAAATCATCTTCATGATGTGTCAACTCCAAACACAACTTATTCCATAGACCCATTTCCATTGTGTTGGTTATTTCAACCGTTCAAATCGAAATATTTCCATTACGAAGGATCCATCACTTGTCCGCCATGTACAGAAGGTGTAGATTGGTTGATACAGCCGGAACCAATGTGCATATCAAATCGACAAGTAATTATAAACCAATTATTGAAAATCATCAATTTGATACAATACATTTTTAGCTGAACGCATTCAGAAGTATAAACGGTTTTACGGGTCCTATATTGAACAATGCCAGACCAGTTCAAAAATTAAACAACCGAACAGTACAATATTTTATGTGATGCAACCTAAAATAAACAATTACAACAAAAATTGTATTTGAATTGACATTTGAAATGTCAGAAATGTTTTACATAATTTTTAACATCCCAGTGGACAAATGATTTATTTATTCTTGTACCTCTGTGTCTTACTGAGTACTTTTCCGAAATCAGCACAGGGTAAATCAGGTGCCATTTGTAATAGCACAGGTGCTAAAGGTAAGTGTGTAGCATATAAAAGATTTTATTTTAATATGTAGTGAATTTAAATAGATATTCTAACTGAAGACAGACCAATTAATGATAAGTACGACGTGCGCCCGAATCTATTCATAGACAGAGATAATCTCCTAGGAAAAACCAGTCATGATCACAAAAAAGAGTTTTCGTACGGAAATGGTCCATATGGGTGTGCACATTGGCCAAAACTGTTTCCTAAATGCGGTGGAAAGCATCAGTCACCCATAAATATCGATATAGCCAATTTGAAAACGATCACTTTGCCCAATTTGAAATGGAATAACTTGTATGAAGAAATACCTGAAAAAATGAGTGTATCAAACACTCACAATACATGTAAATATATCAAATATTACAAAAAATAATAATAATTATTGATTAAAATGCATTTATTTATAGTAGTTTTGGAAATGGTTTATAATGGCAATCATCGTCCCCGGATTTCCGGTGGACCATTGACAAAACCGTATTCATTGAAATCCCTGCATTTTCATTGGTCAAGCTCAGATCACAAGGGATCCGAACATACCATCAGTAAGAAAAGCTTCCCGATGGAAATGCACGTGGTTCATTATCGTTCTGATTTGAACTTTTCTAATGCAGCTGTTCTGGATAAAGGACTATGTGTGATTGCTTATATTTTCGAGGTTAGATATAAATAACCTTACTTAACGTAATACTCTTTGTTTTTTTTTCTATATTCTGTCATAGATAAGCAACGATAAATGTAATGATGCATTAACAAGTATTCTCTCAGTGGCTGAAGAAAACACAATGGAGAAAGACATAGAAGTAGATTTGACCAATCTTTTCCGTTTGGATTCCCTGGTAGATACAATCGACAGCGAGTATGTGACTTACTCTGGCTCGTTGACTACACCTCCATGTCATGAAAGCGTCATCTGGATAATTAGCCCGTACACAATTACTATCGCTAAAAAACAAATCGAACGCTTTCGACAAATCTCCATGGCTTCCGGTGGATTTGGCGATAATCATAGGCCCATACAACCACTCAACGACCGTGTTGTAAACTTTGTTAAATCAAACAAGCAATAATAGCGTTATCTATGATTAATATAAACAAAAACAAAACAAAATATTAATTTGTCAAACACTATATTTTATTATTATTACTAGTTCAGAAGCAATAGTAAAATGTCGATTAAACCAAGTGCGACTCCGCCTAAAATACAAGAAGGAAAATTGAAAGTTTCTTATGGTAGTAAACAGTATGTTGGTCAATCATGGAAGGATATTATTTTTATTCCGTACAACCGACTTGTAATGTTTACTTTTATGGCCGCCACATACATGTCAGTTATGTACAACGTCTATCTGTTGACCTACTTGCCCAAAGAGCTTCCATTTTTGGTACGGTTAATATTTGAATATGGCTGTGAGGTGGTATACTTTGTTTGCGTCGTCGTCATCATTTTGCATAGATTAATGAAAACACACAGGCAAAGAATGATTTATAAGCCAGTGCCACTCTTTTTAATCGCAGTGGATTTTATCAGCATTCTACCTTTGCGGATTTTATATGCCACAATCAACCGATATACATGGAAAATGTACTTTTCTGAATATCAATTGCAGTTTAATCAATGTTATTTGAAGTTTGCAAGAATCATTCGGATTATATTCTTTTATTTTGTAAGTTTTATCCTCAAATACTAGTTTGATTAACTAAATACGTTTTATTTGAAGGATTTAAGAGGTAATTTGACCAATAATCAAACTGTTATTATAATTGTGTGTCATTTATTGGGTTCTTTCATGGTAATATTTATATTGGCCTCTGTATATCACTACATTGGATTGACCACACCAGTTAATGTAGCTTCATGGACAAATCACTGGGTCAATGCAAATATCACATTGAATAATATGAGTGACACAACATGGTTTATCATTTGTATTTATGAGATTGCTGGATTATATTACAACAATTCACTAGGTAATTCAATATATTTCAAGTTTTTAATTACAACTTATTTTTTTCCTGTTTTTTAGAATTGATTCGATACACGAACATGAATGATACATTGCTTATTTTCATAGCGATGCTACTTGGTTTTATTTCGCAATATACCTTTTGTTAGGCACCCTAACTTCCGAGGAACTTCAAGGTATGCGAGGAAAATACAATCTTCAAATTCGACTCACTGCTGCTAAAAAGCTAATGACTATTTTGATGATGCCCGAACAACTTCAGCAAACCGTGCAAGATTACTACGAAACTATTTGGAACTATCGTTTAGGGGTAGTCACAATGCCCAGTATTGTGGATAGACTTCCACCTTTTATGAAGTCCGAAATTCTTACCGACATTTACTGGGAAGCTCTACTTCATACAAAAATATTTGATAATGTCAGCAATGTTTTCCGGAAAGTAATCGCTGAACAGATGAAAACCGAAATCTACATGCAAGGTCATCTGGTTTTTCGCGACAAGGATATTAAAGCTAAATTGGTATATCTTCAATCGGGAATGTTAGAAATTTACAACGTTGACGCGGATGACTCCAGAATAACCCTAAGCAGTGGCTCTGTACTTTGTGAAGTGTCTTGTATACAATGTATGAAATCTACTGCTAACGTAAAATGTCTCACCAATTGCACACTGCATGTTCTGTACATGGTAGATTTCTACAAAGCGCTTCTGAAGAGCTACTCCCATGAGTTTAAAACAATGCGAAACACATACCACACCAGAGTGAATTATTGCAGATCCAAGTTAAACTATGTTGGTAAACAAGTGCGCATGTCACATATGCGCTGGGTAAAAACACAATGGCGTAATTTGTTTGAATCAAAGGAATCCACATGTGATAAACACTTTACATCCAGATTCCTTGATTTGATTGCAATTATTAGCACCAAAGTTGATCCAAGTGCATTTTGCTTAAGAGGAAAATGCCCATTTGTTATGATGTCTGGAACTGCGCTCTCCGCCTTCTTCTATTACCTGTGCTTATGTGCAACTCTGATCAATTTTTTCTTTACTTTCCGAGATATTTTCTTTGAAGGCCGATTGGAACTAGAAAACTATAAATATTACGTCCTGATTGATTCTATATTCTTTTTGGATATATACCTGCAAAGCATCAGTACAATCAAGACTTTTAGTCACGTGATTGATCAACCATATGATATTCTAGTCTACAAATTAAAGAACATTTTCTTTCTGTTGGATCTGGTGGCTTCTATACCCTTGGATTATTTGGGTATCATAGCAAAACTTCCACCGAAATGGTTGTGCGTAATGAGACTTAATCGTTTTATAAGATTGTATAAAACAATTCAATTTTTCTACTACCATGAAAAAAGAGTGACTCCATATGCAGGGCTGCTTAAATTTTTCAAGTTTGTGCTTTATCATGTGCTGCTTGGACTTTTGAGCACATCAGCGGTATACCTCTGCAATTGTTTCGGAGACGAATGTCAGCCAACTGGATTTGTTGCAATATTGAAAGCAAAACATCTTGAAACCATGGGCTACAATATCAAAATCAGTGACTTTTTCATATGCTTGTATTATACAATCAATATCTACATGAAGTTGGTGCTCCGAGTGTACAGTCAGTTCCTTCTGTCTGATTTGGTGATAAAAGTAGTTATCATAATCATAAGTTACTATATGCTCACCATTAAGCTGGCGCAGATTTGTGCCCTGGTTGGGCTCCGATACGAAAGAAGTCATCTTCTTCAAGAACGCGTTGACATGATTGATATACGTGTACAGGAAAACAAAGAACTAAAAAAATACAAAAATCGTCTGGTTGAATGTCTGTCAGCTGAGTGGAGCATCAGTGATGATTTACGGTTTCATGATTTATGCAGTATTACACACCAAGAATCCGAATTTCTGCGTAGGAATGTAAATGACGAGTACATTTTATGGATTCTAGAACAAACTGATTTTTTCAAACCTTTTCCACGCGACTTTCGATCTCACCTGGCACATCATAGTCAAATATTTCTTATTCCTGAAGGACACGAATTGATAAAGTTTGAATATCGGTGCTTTTATTTATATATTGTAGTCCAAGGCTTTTGTGTTGGCAAATCATACACTGCTGGAGACTTAGAAAAAAATATTGACACATGGTATAAACGCTTGGATGTTTTTCCACTTTTGGAATACCTGCATCAAGTCGGCAGTCTGATGGACGTCAAATCGCACACTGCTGTACAAGTGATAACAATTCCCTACTCTGTTTTTCAAGCATGTATCAGTGTTTATAATCGAGAAGTTATGGTTCTCAATGCCGCTCTGAAAGCGCATGGTCGACAATTTATGGGATTGCTGACTGGCGCAACCGCTTCCAAGGCGGATGAAGAGGAAAAACGCAAACTAAACAAGGCAACCATGTTTCAATATACCATTCGTCGACAACACTTGATATTGGATATTACCAATTGCTCCCAACAACAGTCTCGCGACTCTGCATTTCTAAAGTATCGCAAAATTCTCAAACAAATTGCCTACAGCACGTACAGCCCGAATAGCAATTATTACATTGCATATGAAATATTTCGCTGTCTATGCATTCTTCTGGACGTAAACATTATATTTTTTCTATGCGTAGCAGAGGTGTACAAGAATAGTTGGGCTTTATCGATTACCTACGTCATGTATTTTCTTTGGTTCTGCGACATGATCATTCAAGCTCATTTAGAATATTATAACAGTTACGGTATACTGGTTCAAGATTTGAAAGCCACTTCAATGTACTATTTGAGACATTCGTTCCTGCTTGAATTTATAGGCGGTATGCCATATGATTTGTTCAATCTGATTGCGTTTGTACGACCTGCACGACGCTTGTCCGTCGAAATCATGATACTTATGACTGCACGGCTGATATTACTGCTCAGGCCAATTCAATTCTCAGTGTATCTTCAAGGCGATGGGGTGACAAGAACACAACGATTCTTAAAATACATTACCATAGTCCTGATGATTTACCATTTTATAAGTATGTATAAACGGTTTAATGTCAGTAAAAATGCAATGTTTTGAAACTGTCTGTTACAGTGTTTCTGGCAGCAATGAAGCTTTTAATAACTTGTGACATTGATGAGGACAGGCATTACCTATGTCCAGAAACCTGTTGGATTATGGTGAGACAATTGTTTCTGGATTGGGATGAGTCTAAATTTTTCTGGATTTCTTTTCGGTCCATTTTGGTTACGGGTGTGAGCATTGCGGGACCACTAAGTTTGGAATCGGACCATGTGTTAACTTTGGTGATTGGAGTTATAGTCATTTTAGTACGGATTGCTTTACTTAGCAAAATAACTGGAGATAATGTAATATGCACTATCATATCATTGTTAAAATTGTTAAAATCCACTTTTTTTAGTGTAATCGTCAATTTGCATTAGTAGAACACCAAGACGCCATGAAAAGATACAATGTTTTCTTTCGCGATCGTCTTGTCAGCAACAACACAAAGAGTGAGATGTTGAATCACTATAAGAACATTTGGCAAAAATCGTACTCTGATAAATCTAGGAAGATATTTGATAATATTTATCCGTTTCTGCGTGAAACACTTTTATTGACCATGTACAAAACGGCTGTTGCAAAGTGCATTTTATTCAAGGATCAGAATGTTGTTCTTTTTAAATTGTTTATTCCACATTTAGAAGAGCGATACTACGTGAAAAATGCTCCAATAATTCGTACAAATGATGTTCAAGGCAATATCTTTATTGTGGTCAAAGGTCAAGTGGAAGTAACAATGGCAAGCTGTCGTTTGGCTCATCTTGGATCTGGCGGACTCTTTGGATGCTTTGAACCACTCGGTTTAAATCGTCATACAATGGCCTTTAAAGCAGTGCGACACACCAATGTGCTTGTAATTAAAGCACCACTCTTCTACCAACTGATTAAAGGATATTCTAAAACCGAAAGCCTAATGAGAAGAATGAGAGATACTCAATTTCAATATGCAACAATGGGTGTAAGGAAATTTGATATTCATGATTCAATGGCAAGTGCCGAATCGGGACACACCAGTCTAAAGGCAGAAAGATTACAAACTCTTTACAGACTGTTTTTGTACGTTACCAATGTGCATATTGCTCCCATTAGTGCTTACTGCGTGCTGGTCAATAGCCAAGTGGAAATTGGAGTAATGCAATTTTTACCATTGTAAGAATTACGTTAGTAATTAGAATTTTGTGAGCTGTTAACACCAATCTTAATTTTTAGATGGATTGTTTTGGATTTGTATTTTTCACTGTGTTTTATTATCCGTGGAAGACAAATCAAAATCGATCACAAAACAGGCGTCATCATAAATCGTCCAAGGGAACTACAGTTTCAATATTTGAAATCATTTCTCTTTTGTGCTGATATATTAACTATTCTGCCCGTTTATTTAATCAGAATATGGTGGTTCAGGTACTTGGCAGATATTTATTTATTAAATTGATTTTAACTCACAATATTGTAGCAATTGGCATCAATTGGTTTTTTTGTCCAACAAACTCTTTCGTTTGTACTTTCTTTACCACCAGTATCAAAAATACGTCCTAGCCAAAAATATACCACGGCATATACAATGGACCTTGCTTGTTTATTCAACATTCTTTTTAGCTCATGGTATTTTTATCATATGGTAGGCACCTTTGAGTTTAGTCTACTTATATGTAATTAAAGGAATTTTATTATTCTTTAGGTGGTTCATTTTGGAAATGCCATATGAAGAAAAAATCACAACGCGCTTTTTATTCTTGGGCTATATTAACATGATGAATTACGTATCTACATGTGGACTGTTAATTATCTCTGATCATCAGGCTTCCTACGTGGTTCAGTTGACTATTGACATGGTACTGGTAATCATGAGTACTGGTTTGACCATTGCGCTTGCAATGTTATTTACCAAGAGTGTAATTTCGGGAAATTCCTACGAATGTGTTTACCGCTATCGTGCGAGATTCTACAAGCAATTTTGTCTCGTGTCTAATGTATCCGATGCGTTGGTAGCGCGTACCTGGAACTATCTTCATTTTATCTACAAGAAGCAAGGGGGAGAACAGTTTCCCAAACTGTACGAGCATGCCCCAAAGTACCTTAAACAGGAGCACATGCAGAGCTTATTCGGGAGGCATTTTACGGATCATCCGCTCTTCTATGATTTGCATGTTGATCTTCTAAGTCAACTACAGACGTATATAAAGTGCAATTATTTCATGCCTGGATCGATAATAGTTGAGAAGGGTAGCAAAAATGGAGAGTTTTATTTTATTGAAACTGGAAAAGTGATAGCTATTCGTAAGTTGATATTTTTGTCAATTTCTGGATAATTAAGGGACCTCAATTTGTTTTTATTTTGCAGAATCGACCAGTGATGACGACCCTAATCCATTGTACGAAACTTTGGGACCAGGTAGCTCTTTTGGCGAAGTCCAAGCTTTCCTAAATTTGGAGCATACTAAAACATACAAGGCTTTGTCTTCAGTTGATCTGATCGCTCTCGCCATTAGTGATTGGGAGTACTTGTTAGAGTGGTTTCCTGCATCGAAACAAAAATTGCTCAATCGTGTTCAAGAACATGCAGATATTCTCAAATATACATAGGTTATTTAGTAAGTTCTTTTGTGATATTTTGCAGTAAATCAATTTTTCCATTTGATTTTTAGTTTGCTTTGCATTGTGCTATCTTGTCGTTTGGGTTGCATACAGTCAACCGATGAGTTGTCCATTTATAAGTGTGGTAAAAGATATCGTAAACGTAAACATTCTAACCTGCAAAGTCTTCATTCCTTTTGTTATTATTTAATAAAAAGTATTGGCTACACACATAATATTTAAAGAAAATGGCTGGTTCGAGCTCAGTTCGAGTGTTATCCTTCTCCCCGGATAAAACACACAGCGAATTCGAAAGGTAATTACCTCTTTATTGTTCCTTAACTTTTAACACATGCAATTTCAATATGGACTGTATATTTTAGATGGGTGTGCATTTATCCTGCATACATCAACAAAAAGAAGTCTATTCAGCAAGGCCGACGCATTGCGAAAGAGAAATGTATTGATAATCCCACTCATCAAGAGATCAGAGATGTGCTAGTTGCAGCAAACTTGAAAGTTGGTGTGGAAAACAAACTCTACAGCAGAGAAAGAAGTAAAGAACTTTTACACCGTGGCCGTATTCGTGTACAACTAAAGAATGATGATGGCGAGCTATATAATGACCAATTTCCATCCAGGGAGAGCCTTATGCTGCATGTTTGTGAAATGATTCCCAAACTAAAGTCAAGACAAGTGAAACCTGGTGGAGAACAGCAACAGCCTGCACCCAGTACTGGTGGTGGCAAGGGCAAAGGCAAAAAAGGACGTCGTTAGCTACTGATTATCATTTTTGTTTGGCATGTATTTTTATTTACGTTTGTTTGCAATAAATCAATCACATTTGAGTTAGGCAACCTATTGCATCCGCACACTTATTTTATAGTAAATGTATATTTGTATTGTCTTTTATTATAAAATAGTTATATTTAAATAAAAAGTCTCTGTTTTCATGTAAAGGAGGAAACAATCTTCAGGAACTGGGCACTTATATTCTCGAATTGCCTAAGGCGCAATTCACCAGGAGAATTCGTCATGATTGCTAGTGTAAACTACCTATATGAAGCTACAGTGATTGCTAGATGGCTTTGTCGAAAATATTTCGTCGTCCCTTGGCAAAATACACTGTCCTGCCATTGAGTGGCTGCACTTGCCGATAATTTGATGCGTTGGCTATTAAACGCCGAGGCGCTAAAGACCTAAACATACTGAGTTGTTTGTTCGATATTTTCAGTACGTTTGGCGAAATAATCCACGTGACTACTTCATTACAATCACCAGTTGTTAATGATCCTTGATATGTAAGGAAGTTGAATTGAAATGGTATCGCCAGATTGTTTATGGAGAACTTTGTCAGCATTTGCTTCGGTCGATTGACAAATTGTATTCGCTTCATTGTTTTTGCCAAGATTGAAAAGGGATTTTTTGGTTTACGTCGCTCTAAATACTCCGGCAACACCTGCAATTACATTTATTTTTTTTAAGTCTAAAAATAGTTTGTTGGGTTTGCTTACATCAATAAAGTAGCCAATAACAGCAATGCCTTTAGGGTCAGCTTTGGCTTCGTCCATTGTTAAATTTCCCTTCGTCATTACGACGTGCATCTCCATCGGATATGACAGGCCATTTAGGGTGTGCTCACTGCCTCTGTCATTGGTTGTACTCCAGTGGAAGTGTATGCTGTGCAGCTTGTAGCAGGCCTGCAAAGGACCTCCCGCTATATACGGAGTTTGCCAAAATGTTGATGTTATCACCACTAAAATTACAAACAACCAATAAAAGTGCCATCAATATGGAAATGTAATTGGTTGTACCTGTATGATTATCAACTGTTACATCTTGTGTTAATGGTTCTTCAAAAAATCCACTGCCCCAATAAAGACCTTGTTGTTTTGTGTATGTGACTGAAGACGTAACAAGGTCAATGGGACTTTGTCGGTTTCCCCCGCAGAATTCACCTAGAAATTAAAATAAATGAAATTTCGTATAAATTACATCGAAATAAAATGACATTGATTTAAAATTAATTAGCTTCACTTGCAAAAGCAAAGCCAATTTTTTTGTTACGAATGCAAATTTGGCGAAACCGGGCCAGTTGAATTGCATCAGCTTGCCAAGCTTGAGCAGACAAATATATTATTACAACCAACAGCCCATGGATTATATATCACTATTATAATATGTAATATAATTGTATATTTATATTTATTTCTATTTTAATTGTAAACTGCAACTTTGCAATTATTTATTTCGTTATACCTGCATTTGAGTCATGCAGACGCATGATTCTAGCTTTGTTTAAGGTTGTTAACTCTTCAATTTTACTTAATCTTGAAAATGTTTTTTGAAAATTTTTCAAAATGAAAGTCTTTGATTGCAATATACAAAATCTTCCAAGATAATTCATCACACTGAGACGAATATTTGCTCTTGATGTGATGTTTGGGAAAACGAAATGATTTTGAATGAGTTGATTCTGTGCGGAAGGTTCATTATAGTTTTGGTGATAATTTTAACATTGTGCGTTGATAAAATACAAAAATTTAGGTGAAGAAACAAATAGTGTAATTTACAATGAATTTATTTTTGACGTCTGTCAACAGCATAAATAATAAAAATTAGTTGACTTTGAACGTTTTTCAATGAGTGTACTTTGATAGCGCATAGTACAAGTAGATGCATCGAAGTAAAATTAAAAATATGAATGTCAAGCATAATTATAATTGATTTTGGGTCTATTAGTCGAGGTGCGTTGGGCAATTGTCCGCCCAAAGTTGCCCAACGCATAATCAGCATTTCCTGCGCACCGTCGTCGTAAAAATGAGAATGCAATGCCGCAAATCGCGCATACTACACACTCAGCATACACATTTAAGTGACATTAACTTTTTCACACACGGACGAGCAATTAAAAAATTAAGCCAACGGCAAACAGACATTTAGACAATGAAACTAATATTCACGATTCAAATTGGCATACTCGCAATGGGTAAGTAAAGTTTTATCCGTATTTATTTTCAGAGGAATCGCCGAATAAAATCAAATAAAATTTGTTCAAATCAGAAGCATGCGCGATAGTGATTCCTGATTGCGAATCGGATTTGCTCAACTGAGTTGTGTTTATTTTGTAGTTTGGCGAGTTGAGTGTGCACCGAAAATCCCCCAGGCGACCACGCTTGCCGCCCCCGCCGCCTTCGTTGCCGCATCCGTCGCCCCCGAGTGGTATTGCGAAACTATTTGCGCTGGCGGCTGCGGTGGCCGTCCACGTTACGACACCCGCAAGCTAGTTTGTCGATGCACAATCAACGAACACATTGATGGTAAGAACTAAAGTATACAGACTGAAATTTAAAAAATAATACGTTAAAATACTTGATTCTCGGCGTTTCCTAGATGATGATATGGCATTGATACAAAAAACAGCAAAAATTGTTGATTTGAAGATTAAGTTTTATGATATTACAAAAGTCAAACGCTCCCTCAGTGAATCTTCAGAAGAAAAAACTGTAGACGATGAAGATCAGAAAGAGAAAACTCCAAAACGAGTTCCAAAGAAATTTGTTTTTGGTCCTCAACCACTCAAACCCCTCAAACCCTTGTTTGCTGACTTAACTGCACGTTTCCAAAAACCTGACGAAGAAGATAATGTACCTGTTGAGATTCCCGTGGACTCAAAAGATGCGACCTTAGGTCAAATTGACCCAACTATGTATGATTCCGAACCTATTCATAATATTAACATGGCCCAACACCCTGCAGGTATGCCCCTTTTTGGAGGACCCATTCTAGGTCAGATGAGCCCTTCAATTAAAGAAATTGAACCTCATCACAACATTCAAACAGGGTTTCCAAGCATCCCCGCTGCATTACCAAGTCTCCCACTTCATTTCCCAGTTCATGGCTATCCTGCTCATCTAACACCTGCATTAACAACGTCATTGTTAATGAACGTGAGAGAAAAATTGGATAATTTATTGTTGAGAACTCAACAATATCCATATCAACCGGCGGTGACGGCCCATGAAACAGAGTCCATGAGAAATACTTTGAAGCAGATTACTCAGGTCAATGTCAATGTCAGACCCGAAAGAAAAACTTGGGGGTATATACTTAACAACTTGGTTAATCAATTGGCGCCTATGTTGAGAGCAGAGGCACCTAATGCAGAAGTAGATGGTCAAGAAGTGGTAACTGAAGGTATGGTAGCACCAAATACAAAAACTAAACAGTCGGAACATAAATCGCCTAAAAATGGAAAGGTTCCGGTAGAGTTAGGAAAAAAGACCAGTACCAAGAGTCCAACTAAAAAGATAAACACTTCAGAGGAAGATACTACAGAACAAGAAGTGCATTCTACCGAAACAGCATCTGCATCATCAACCACCGCATCAACCACTACCACTACTATACCAATAATATCTCTTCAACCTATTGAGCAGGTCGTACCAACTACGAGTATGTTGCCAATTGAACAAATCTTTACCACTCCCAAACCGATCAAGACTCAAAGCACCACCCCCAAATTTCTTTCAGTTGAAGACGATGATGAAGTAGTAGGAGCTGCTGCTGAAGATTACCTCTATGAAGATGACCACCATTTAGACTAATATTTATAACCTTAATTTTGTTACGTTTATACAAAATTATTATAAAAATAAAACAATTGTATTATTTGCTGGCAAAAATAAACTTTATTTAACGTTGTACCATAACCTGAGATTTTACGTAAAGAAATCTTTTAGGAACCATTAACAAACAAGTTCTCTAATAAAATGATAAAATCGTTTAAGGCAACTTGGGGCGTTCAACGAGAGAAAGCCTGCGGCTATTCATTGGCTGCACATAACGGTAGTTGTTAGCTTCCTCAACCAAATGCTTGTCATGCAAGCTCCTGAAAACATTAATCTGATCGTTTGTCATCTTCAGGATTTTCGGGGCGATGATCCAGGAAACAACTTCGTTGCAATCGCCAGTGGTCAAAGAACCTTCATAAGAAATGAAACCATAATTGAAGGGAACTACAAGTTTGTTAATGGCAAATTTGGTCAACATATCTACAGGTGTAGACTTTGCGGTAAGGGTATTAATGGTGTTGGTGAGGATTACAAATGGATTGTTGCTGGATTGAACTTCATTATTGCTGACCTAAAATTGAAATATTTGGTTTAGGTTAAGTCTTGTTTTAGACACCCAGTATAGTATTACATCAATAAAGTATCCAATGACGGCAAGACCATTGGGTGAGTTCTTAGCTTCTTCAAAGCTAAGGTCATTTTTGGTGTGCACTACGTGCATCTCCATTGGGTAAGCCTTGCCATTTACAGTGTGCTCACTACCAACATTGTTATCAGTACCCCAGTGGAAGTGAATACTGTGCAGTTTGTAATCAGTGCTCAATGGACCACCAGTTAATCTTGGTGCCACGTTCTCATTATTGGAAAGAATGACAACTATAAATCATTATAATTAAAATCATTGATGAACAAACGAAAAACTGTTTTTAAAATACTTGAATGGCCATCGGATTGGACTGTCTGGGTAGCTGGTACTTCAGAGTATCCGCTATTAAAGAAAACCCCAGCAACACGAGCTTTGCTCAAAGATCTGGTGTCCAGGTCAATTGGACTTTGGCGAATGCCAGAGCATTGCGCACCTAGAAGAATTACAATCATCGTGATTACACCGGAATAAAATACAAAACAATGAAAACATAAATCATGCTTACCTGTTCACCGATCCAATACATTTTAATAACATAAAACAATAAAACACAAATTTATGATACACACGTAATTTTACTTTTACCAACACCAACATTAAACATAGATAACACCATTTTTTTCTTTTTTACCAGACATGTTAAATGTTCACCTAGGGAATGTTGATGGTAAGCTCTCCCCTGACAAATTACCTTTTGACATAATCTGACATAACCTCATCTTGTTCCCCCCACAAAAATTCCGACCACGTTAACCTCGCAATTTGAATGTTGTGCATTTTTGTACAAAAGAAAAATTACCATTTTAATACAATCGGCGGAAATTAAAAAGTTTCGCGTATCCATTTTCGCTTATCTCGTCATCTCTTTTATCTTTTTGTACGCGCGCGCGCCCTTACGAACTTTTTCGATGTCGACGCGGGTGTTTTGGGGTCTGTTTGCAATGCTCGCAATGTTGGCAATCATAATGATGATGATGCAATTAAATCCGGGCGGCTTGCCGGATAGTCTCGACGGGCTTCGCTTGTTTGAGGAACGAAACATCCGGGGAATACGCGCGAGTCAATAAGGTTAACAAAGTACTTTCATTCCATTCCTGTTCGACACGTGCAGATCATTTTTCTGTTAGGAGGTTAACTTTAACAGCCTGCCGGCAATTGTACAAATCTGCTCGGAGCAAATTACTTCAAACAAATTTTATCTTCCAGATAAATACATAAAAATCTAAAGTATTTTAATGATTAAATTTGAAATTTAAGCGCAAATATATCACTTTAAATGTATCACCTATCGTCACCTTAGCGTGCGCTATTTCTTTCCCGTTGATTGCATTATCATAAACTCTCAGTGTGATCTCACTTCACGCACCGAGTGAAAAAAAAATAACTGAAATGGAAATAGTTGTCTGACTGATAGAAGTTCTGTCTTTGGACCACACGTCGGAAAAGCGCTGCAAGGGTCGAGCTCGTGTCGATTTTTCGAAAACGGTCCCCGAAGGGACGCCATCCATACATAATTCAACAAAAGTACCCAGCGAACAGGCGGCAGGCACCAGGGAGGAAAGACGGTAAAAGGGACCAATTTGCAATTTACATTATAAAATCTATCCGGGAGCTGTGAGGAAATCCACTGCCAATTTCATCAACTTGCAGCTGTTCTATAACTCATGAACAACTTTTTGAAAAAAAAAACTTAAAGAAAAACACCACGTTGAGATGTTGATGATGTTTTGAATGGGCTTTGATGATTTCTGCAATTTTCATCTCTTGTAACAGAATAAACTGCTTCATTTATCTTTAATATTATCAACTGTTACGTTAGCGCAATGTAGTTTGCTGTCAGCTTTGATTTGCTGATGCGTCAGCCCGCAGCTCGCGGACTTTGCTATCATCCCTCATCCTCGGCGAGTTTTGGGCTGATATAAACGCGCATTGTTGACAATAAATCCCGAGGTCTTCATCAAAAAGACGTTAAACTCGTTATCTCGTCGCGATTCATTCACGGCCCAACAATTCTCCGGTTGTGTCTCGGCGTTCTTCGTTTATTTCCAGGCGGATATTAAATGTAAAAAGCGGCTTTAAATCTGCGGCCACATGCCCGAATGATTAGAATTTCTTAACTACAATGTGGTTTTTATACGTTTTTTAAAGCTTTCAGCTTCTGGTCTTCATTATTTTTCAACATTTTCCTTCATCAATGGCAACCAGAAAAAACATTTAGATATTTCTCGTGTCGCATTCGAAAGAGAATTTGCAATACTTGACTTTCCGTTTTGAAATGAGTTTTTTATATATACCGTTAAAGTGAGCATTAACAACGGCAACGTTTGTTGTAAAACAAAAAAAGGAACTGATGTTAAGTTACATTTTTCGCATTATTCGTCAGACGGTTTCTTTAATTCCGCCTCTTCACTTCGGTTCGTTTTTTACGGCCGGTAATCTGCTTGTTTTAATCATCTTTTTCCGCCCCGGTCGGCGGCTGTTCGTAGCCCTCCATCAGCTGGATTTTCACAGGAAAATTCCTTTTTGCGACGGGTTTTACGGCGGTGCAGTCAGGGCGTAACATTAGGAACATCAAAAACTCGCTGTCTCGACGCTGGGCTCGTTTTTCTTTTTTCGCTGCATTATGCTGGAACTTCCGGCTCGGCGATGTATTAATTGCTTTCGGAGGTGCCCGCAAGGGTTATTATCATCATGCACATAAGCGCCTTTTGAATATTCTTAATGTTTGTTTACATTTAAATGAGAAATTTTGGCAAAAACTCATTTTAAAACGTTTTTATTCACTACGTATATTGTGTTGCATATATTTCTATGCGACTTTGTGGTTAGTGGCTAAAGGTTCTTTAAAATGAGGTTAGGACCTGTTGTTCATAAAATGCACACACAAAAACCATTGCCCTCATGAGTTCCGGTCGCCGAAAGGGTCTTCATAAACACAGGCCACCCTTTTGCGGCGTACAATAGAGGTCAAAACCTGATTTGCTTGGCGGCGGTTTTCGGGGCGCGTAATTGAATGATAAATCACGACGCGCGCGGTCGCTGCCGAACGCCCACCACTTTCTCGCGCATTAGCATCGACCACAGAGGCATGGCTAATGTATTATCAAAATGAATGAAGGCGCCAAAAACACAATGCCCTAATATGCAAAAAAGATCGCGCTATGCTGCCACTCCTATGCCAAGCAACCGGACATGTGATTGAAAATGATAAGCATCCAAAGATTCTCAATCTAAATTTAATCCATTAACCAAAGGTGATGCTCATCAATCATGCACCGAAACTACAAAACATTATATGACCATTGATAAATAGAATAAAATTGAGGTTATGGTGATTTAATTCCATATTTAAATTGTTCGGTGGTGAAATGAAATAAGTTTCAACTAAAGTTGAGTCTAACAAGGGACTTTAAGGGTACGCGGTGGCATTACAGCTTGTAATTAATGAATTTCTGATGAATTCGTTTACGGTCGCGAACTTTGCGGCCCGTGCGGCAAGCCTCCCAACGATAATCAATCCGAGAAAATGATTAATTTCCAATTTCCCATGACAAATTTGAAAATGAAATTAATAGCGCTCCTTGGAGACGCCCGGCCGCCACCTCCGCACACAGGAGCCAACCCGAAGCAATTAAACAACGATAGTTGACGCATTGTTCCTGAATGGATAGTTTAAGCGCTTCGGCTGATGGGCATTTCATCTTGTCGTCAGTGCATGCGAACCGGAGTGGCTGAGAGGCACTCCAGTGAGTGATATCTGTTTGGCGTGCTTTCGCAGGAAATTAACCTACGATTTAAATTAGTTTTGTTCGACAAGAATGCCACGGCCCGAGAGCCGTATTTATGCTCGATTGCACTGCAGGCTTGCAACAATGCATGTTGGAGTATGTGTGGTTGTCTATTTGGTGAACAGTCAATGTTTGAGATTAAACACGCATTTTAACAATGTAAACAAAAATGTAATTAATTTATTTATTTTTTGTACCTCCAGCAATCCTATTGTATGGGTTTTGTTTCGAATTGTCTTTGTTATTAGGATTGTTTGCGTTTCGTGCAAGAAGCGCTACCGCCTTCGCCGCCGCCGCCAGGCGAAAATGATAAATTGCGCAAACGGATTTGTTGATTAAAACAGCATTTAATTTCGCCGTGCGTTTCAGCCGACACAAATACATCCGTGTATATTGTTCGCCGTTGCGTTGCGTTGCGTTATTAATAAGTTTGTGAAAATTATAGTATACGCACCTAAGTTAATTAGCCCTAAATCATTCGTCGTGATTTTCCTGCAACGGGCAGAAATACTGAAATTCGAAAATCCCTATCTTCAGAAATACCACTTCCTGCGCACGTAGGCGCGCGCGCTAGGAGCAGTTCACAAAAGGCGTGCGGATCGTCGGCGGGCGCGCGTGTCGGGAATTAATTAAAAACACTCTCCGCCGCGCGCGCCCTTTGAGTTATGACCATTTCCGGCGGCGGGCGCTTTTTGTGCGCGCGCCATGTTTACACACGCCGGTGTGTTCACAGCGATACCTGCTGTGGGGGATGCGGTCGCGGAAGTACCTGGGAGGGTAGTTAACGCGTCGGGATGCATTCGCACGCACGCCGCGGATTACGATTCTATTCTAGATACCACTCGATAGAATGCTACACAAACGGTGTTTGATACTACTTGTTTCAAAACGACTGTTTGAATAAAGGAAAAATTTTACGACATTGATTTTATTATTTAAAACATTAAAATAAGCTTAAGTAAAATTATAAATGCAAATGTGAGAATGCGGTGTGTTTGTGATGCTTTCAGGCAAAAGTTATTGAAAACATTTTGATAAATTTTGGCATAAAAATATTTTTGTTTATAGAAAAGCAACTGGTGTACCTACTTTTTGCCGCAAAAATATTAATTTTAGGGTGTAAATTTAAATTAAAATTTAGGGAGAATACTGGCAGCGGTTGTCCAAAATGAAGTTAGGATATTTACAAAAAAAAATGCAAAAATTTCAAAATCTAAAGTATTTGTTTATATAAAATAAATAATTTAAATTATTTAAATGGCAGCGCCTCTGCAGGACAGATCCAAAAGTAAAGTGTGTATAGCGCTCATTTAATTCCTCAATTGTTGCGATTCGATACAAAATTGAGAATTTAAATGTTATCAAACAATGAGCTGGTATGTCCAAAACATAAGTAGGTGTTATGCAAACAGGGCAACTACACCATGATTGTGATCAGTAATCAAACATTCGAACGTTCGTATAAACCTATGATTGTTTACAAACGGTTTCTGCTGATAAAACCACAAACATTAGCAAAAAATCATTTTTAAATTCAAACAACTCTTTTTGTTATTTTGAAATTTTCAGCTTAAAAAATATTTTAACATATTTTTTCTTTATGAATAAAAACATTTGTATATAAAAATATATTACACGTTTGAAAAAAAATCTTATCTTGTTGTTTTGTTAAAGCTATATTTTCCAACTAATGATTCAAAATGCTGCATTGATTGTAACAACTAATTGCATAGTTTGTTGTGATTGTTTCTATCCTAACATTGTGATCTTACCGTAAACTCATCAATAATGTAAATCGTAACCACACAGACCTTGTTTATTGACCGTGCGAATAAAATATGTGCATTCGCTACCTGGAGTAGCAATGTTGACTAATGTGCGTGAAGAAATAATTGTTCGTTACTTCACTGGGTTACCGCGCACTTGAAATATTGACACGCACAAAATTTCTTAAGCAAAAATAAAAAACGAATGTTTTAATCAATGACAAGACAATAAAATGCAATTGATGATTGTAATTACAGACAACGGATGGTTTATTGAAGAATAATGCGAGTTATCACAAAACAATGAAGCGATTTGTGATGATAAACGACAGTCACGTAAAGAGCACTTTTTACGCTCATTATCGTGATCCGCCCGATGCGCACCGTGACGACAGTAGAGAAATTATGAAAATTGCGATTTGGCGCATAGCGAGTGTGTGAAATGGCAAATAAACGATCAATTTCACGCGTGCCCATCACCGCGTTTAATGGGGCGTATGATTGCGAAAACGAGAATAAATCAATGTGAACGAAACGCATTATCACGATAATGCCCATAAATCGTTTGTAGGTAAACAAAATTTAATTAATCACCATACTAATAGACAATTGTAATTATCACTTACCGTTTGGTTGCGATGCATAAACACTGACCACTTGTAGAAGGCACAACGCCGCTGCGACGACACTCAATTTGGGAAACATATTTATTTAGTATTTCTTAGTAATAATGAGCAAATGCAAGAAAAGTTTTGCTTTTCTCGTCGATTACAATGAGCTGTACTGACATGACGGCGTGTTCCTCGGATCTTATTTATACTCCGGCCGATACCTCACCACTACATCCATCGGCGCAATCACAAAACAATCGTTTCGCTACAAGCTTTGTATGCGCATGTCTGGCTGTGTGAGTAAGTTATCCCCTAAAACAGGTTCCCACACCATATTGGCAAAAAAAAGTGGAGGTACCTGCTAAACCGAGACAATTATTCACAATTTTATTAACTGTTAACAATTTCGTACCGAACCCGTGTTAATGGTCTAGTTACAGCTCACAAAGGCTGTAAAATTTTAATTTATCGTTTCAATTTTTATGCATTCAATCCTTATGGAAACAAATTTATGTATATATGTATAGAGTATTGACTTGTTCATGCGAATCATACTGTCGATGCGTTTTGAGCGGATGTTGAGCAAGATGCGCTATGTTAACGTATGTTTTTTAAACAATAAATGACAATATTAAATCAACAATAAGCAGAATACATTTAACTAAAAACGGTTTGCAGTTAATCCAAAAACACAATTTACTACTTTTTCAAGTTCAAAAATTTATTTATTTTTGATAATTTTTAATTTTCAACAATAAAATATAAACTAAAAAATTGTTTGTGTCACAAGACACCAATTTTATCAATTTGCGGTTACATAAAGAAAATAAAGAAATTATTAAACATAAATTCAATTCTATTCAATTATTAAACAAGTTTTTTATATTTATGCAGGTAGAGAAATTTGTTTCGTATTTATTTTGAATCATATTTTGAATTCATCCGGAATTATTTTCGATAATAATATTTGTTTGGACTTTCATTTTACATTATTGATCATTCCATAATAACAACTGTGTTGCAAACTAAGGTAAATTTTAAATTATTAACAATTATTTATTACAAGATTTATTATTTTATTTTTATTACAAAGTAAAATATTTTAGCTATTAACAAAAATTCTTGTCTTAACATTGTTAGCAACGTCGTTGGGCACCTTAAATATGTAACTTTATGATAAGACAACGATTTCTTTCGTCAAACCTGTCAAAAAGTTGTTGTGAAGCAAATACCATGAGTTCTTGAAATTTTGACTTAAGTTATCTTTATCACTTTGCCAGCCTTGTCTGGAAATAGATGTTTTTCAACGTTTTGTTGATAATTTTCTAAAAATGTGCAATCAAGAAATTGTTGGGACCATTTCTAAGTAAATACGGCTATACTTCAAGTATTCTCGAATATTATAAATTTTTAAATGACACTTGGGTGATTTATGCATTGAGATAAAGCATAATGATTATAATTACACATGGAAACTAAACTGGTATGTGTCTTTCATTAATAACAAGTGCCAATCAAAGATCATTAATAGTCTGTGTAGGGTATATCTATTAATTATATTTCAATTAAAAACAAATCACAAAAAACATTAGTAGATTAATAATAACAGTGATACTAAAGTTAACTTAAAGTTAATTATGGTATTTTGTCGCAGTACGATTTTAATTGAAGATATGTATATTTTTTAAAAACATTGAGAATTAATTAGATATTTCCTAAGTTTTTATTCAATAACTTATTATTCATCAAGTTTCAAAGTCAATTTATTTTGTTATTTTTACACGTGTTAAACGACAGACACGAAATTTTGCGTGCAGAACCGAAAAAGCAAACAATTTATTTATATGTCATTGAATGTTACATGCACGATGATGGACACATATAAATTTCAAATGTTTTAGACACAACTTTTATCGTTTTATTATTTTTATGTGAGTGGTAGTGAAAAATTTAAATTAAATAATTTTATTTTCACAAAAGTGTGGAATGAAAATAAAAGTTTTAACAATGTTTATGACAAAAATCAAATAATATTTTGAAACTTCTATTAAACTATCCTCAAAATTATCAACAAAAATGTTTATCATTTGTTCAATTTGTAATTAAATTAATTTTCAAACCTTTATAATGTTGTGCTGTGTTAAATTAAATTTTATATTGGTAATATTTAATTAGTAATTATAACATTTTGTTATTAATATATAAAGTACGCTCTGATTTGCACTTGTTATATGTTCCGCGTATGACAAATAAATTATTGTCTATTTGTTTCTTCTTTCGCTAATTTTTGATGCGGTGCCGACATTCAAATCATCAAAATTCGTGTTTCAAGAATATTTCGCGAGTGAGATTGCGCCACGCCGGACGCACACGGCAATTCGTAACAATCATCTTTTCATCGAAATGCATATTAATTCGCTCTTGCTCTCGTTGCTCCCGTTTCGCACGCAAGCGCAACTCTAACGCAAAAAGTGAAATGTTTAATAACGCATCACATCGCAATCTAGCATAACAACGCCACGCAGAAAGTGCAACTGTCAACTGTACAAAATTAAGCGGTTTTGGAATAGTTTTCCTCAACATGATTTACTACCTATACATCTGTGCGTACAGCAGTTTGTATGTCGTTGCATATGTTTGCTGATAGCATGGATCATTTATTGAATACTATAGATCATTATGAACGGATTTTTAATTCGCATTAATCTTTAAGTAAACCACTAACGTCAAAATCTTTAAAAAAAATTCATTCAGAATGCAGATTTGATTGTATCTATTTTTTTAATCTATGTTTACAATCGGTCCTTGCAAGGTTACAACACTGTCCGACTACTTTAACAACCATATCGATAACAGCGGTCGTGTTATCGTTGTAAACACTGTTTCAATTTTGAAAATTCAAAATCACGCCGCCTACCGACACTTAACATAATGGCATTTTAACATGTTTTAAAGTGCTGTCATACGCATTTGTTACTATTATTCACAGTTTTTACTTAAAAATGATTTCGAGTTTTGCAAAAAATCACATAGAAAAAAATTCATAAATCAAAATTGTATCGAAACGCATAATTTGCATAATGGATTTTGTAGGGTAATGCGTTTCACGTCAGAAAGCTCTAAAGTGAAGTAAAAATCAATTATTTACATTACCCAATATCGGTTTTCATTAGTTTCCATTAGTTATCTATTTTATTTAAATCGTAACTTATAAGACGTAACATGTTTTTACTAATAATACATATTTTACTTTATTATTTGCTGCGTTATTGTTAATATAGGTTAGGAATAGAATGATAACCTAGTTATGGCCAACATAGGCGTATTTACGATATTTAGTTTGTAAACGATGACTTCCTCTTGCATTATACGGATATTTATAGACAACTTTCATCAATTATCGCATCTGCATTTTGTTATTTACGTTGAATTATTACGTAAATGGATCGATGCAAAGATTAACCTCACCGGAAAGTAATTATTATTTATAATCAAATGTTATAACATGCAATTGTTATAATTATATCTTGTTAGTTATCATTAGCACCCTTTTATACAATTCGAAATTATATTCTCATTCGCAATCGAGGTTTATATCAGTTTCAATTATCTCAATGAAATGCTTTTTTGTAATGTTTCTTTGTGTTTTTTGATAAAATTTGAGTTTTTAGTTTAAATTTTGAAGCATAACCTTGCACACGCTGTCAATGTCTTGTTTTCATCGGTTGGCAAATCTTCTTAGATTTATGGTAATTATATGATATATTTGACTGTTACAACTTGCAAAAGTGTGTTTTATTCAAATTCGTAGTGCCTAGTGAATATTCAAATGTGCATGCAATTATGCCCGAAAACTAGTCGTCTCTCATTAGTAGCCAAAAATGTCAAAACATCTGCGACGCTTTGTCATCCGGGCCCGTCGCGTAAATTGAATTTGCTCGGCGGTGCTGCGCGCCGGTAGATACCGACTTATACAAATAGATCGAAATTAATCCACAAATCCGGGGGATTGTTACGCGGCCGGGGTTTATTATGCGGATGCCGCCATTAACTCAACCGAAACACAAACACCCAACACTGGCGCACACACAATCGTCAGGAACACGCTCAAAACAGTCAAAATACAAGCGAGGAAATCAGCATCGTCTGAATAGCGCATGCAGGCGCCTCCGACAAAACACCAGATTATACCCGAGGATGAGTTAGAGTCGGCGGCGGGCTGGAACCACTTCCTTGTTTCGGTTTACAAACGTCAAAATAAGAGAAGAACGCGAAAGCCAAGCGAAAACAAATGGAATGCAAAATTGTAGCGATTTGTAATCTACATTTTACACTACTTGCATTTTTTAGGGTTACGTATCATGCGTTCATCTTGCAGTCATCTTGTGATAAACTTGCTTGTGTAATTTAATTAGTAATGCTTTGGCGGTGCATAACTTTGACCTCACTCCACGTGCGGTTACCACTACCTGCCGAAAGTGGAGAGTAGGCACCAAAGTTGAAGCAGGGTTACCGGTGGTGGTATGGGGAGATGTAAACCCCTTCGGCCAGAAGCACATCCGGAAGCGAAAGCACATCGCAAACACGTGTATGGCTGCTATAGCATTACAACCAGTACTTACCTAATACTCACGTGGAGAGTCTGAACTTGCAAAGGGTTGTGTGGGAGTTGGGGAGGTTACTAGGGGATGGTACGCCACGTGCACACGGAAACATTAAAGTGTCCATTAAGATTTCGACATCGCCGACATCGCTAAATGGCACTCGTGCTATTAATTATTTTTCTCCACGTGTTTCTACCAAATATAAACTGTACTTTTACCACCATATCTTCTTTTCTGAATATAAAACATGGTCGTTTAGACTGTCTGCTTCCGTATTTCTTTTAAACTATACCACAAATTTAATGCAGTTTTTAGAAATAGATAAAGTGATTCAAGAGATGTTATAAGTTTTGTAATAGAGGCAAACATATATTAGTGTGCTTACATTTTAAATCCTAATTGTGTATGTTTATCTCCGAAGGATAATCCACAGTAACAATTTTTATCTTTATATTTAAAAAGTGGGTTTAGTACCAAGCAATTTTAAACAATACAGTATGACTCTTTATTAAGTTTAATCAATTACATTCTTACGTTGTGAAAGTTACGAAGACCAAAATTGCCCTGTACAGCAAAACATTAAAATTAATATCAGATATAAGAGATTTTAAACAATGCAGAGACCTAAAGTAAACAAATATAATTATTTTTTGTTTTTTTAAACATACTGTATTGCGTATGTTGTGTATTATGTGCCCTTGTTAACCGGAAGGTTAAAAGGTGGACCTCGTGAAGTGTATCCACTTGAATGTAGGTAGAGGTAGTGGTAGCGTTTGGGTGACTAAGAGAATATCTATATCAGGGTGCGGCGGCGAAAAGCGCAGAAAGCAAGATTGTTGGAGGTTAGAGGGTCGGCGGTGGTGTCCGCAGTCGTTGTGCCGTCGGCGAGCCTTTTAAACCCCTGCGGGCCGTGCGTGCGCCGCTTACGAGATTATCCAAATAAGATGAGGAAAGTGAGAAAAATGCTCGGCACGCAAGCTCGCCACGTCTCGCCGTTTCGGATTAGGCAACCAAATGAATTGCCACCGACGCCATCTTCATTTCCTTCTTAATTAAAAGCAGATTAATTTATGAAGTTTTATTGCATTTTGAATTGACAAGTTTTTAAAGCCGCAATTATTTCAATTCCTAGAAATAGATTTACGTTTTGAAGAGGTAGTGATCAATTAAGAAGTGAATTCGAGTCGGTAATCTAAATCCTCAACAATCGATCAAAACGAAATCGCAATCGGGCATTGCGGATCGCAAATCCTCTTAAATCCCTTTTCCAGCGAGCGCATCTGCACATCTGCAATCTTCTCGGATAGAACGAAGCCAAGAATTTGCGGAATTTACAAATGTCGCTGCTAGTTGAATCTTAAACCAAAGTTAACAAGTTTACTATTACCAAAAAGAGAAAAAAACGTGTTGTAATATGTGTTACCGACGTTTGCATTTCATTTGAATATCAATTACGCTTTAATATTGTATTTTACGACTTTTTCACGTCAAATTTTACGTGTTTTCGGGACAGCATGACGATTTAATAAAATAAGACGGAAAAGCGGCCGGAAGCCGAGAATGTTTATGTATGACATGCGAACTAGTTCGCTGCGAGTGCACGTAAAAGCACTCGGGTGGTTGGCGTTGCAGCAATAGCTGTAAAGGACTGAAGGATTCTGCAATCCTGCGAGGATTTGTAAAGCAAAGCAGTGCACATTTGCACGAGCCATGACATGCCAGGCGCTCGTTGCCTAAAAACGATGCAGGACTAACACAACCGAAAAATAAAACGAACAAAAAAAACAATATCATCCCTGTGGATGCGCTTCTGGACGCGGTGTACACACTGGAGTAGTGCGCTTGCAGGCGCTCTGGGCTTCTTTATTATTATGTAGATTAATTGCCGTCGCGGACAGGACCAACCCTTGTGCGTGTATGTCGGATACGCGGTCGGTGGTTTCGAGGTCCACTCCAGAAAAGTCGAAGCGAGATGCGTGCTGCGCAGGGACTCGTGCTGTGACCGGATGTGGAATGGAAATGGAAATGCGAAAACCCACATGTGATTATATACAGTCTGTTTTTTCCTCATCAGACACAATTATATCGGCGCGTCATGGAGATATTTTTATTAAATAAAAAAATATGGCAAACAGTCTGTATATAAATCGATTTGAATTGGACAATACTGCAAATTAAACGTGCATTCAGTACGACAAGCGTCGATGGCGCAAAGGAAGTCGACAAACCAACTGACGCTCGTTAATAAATTCAAACGCGGACGTGCGGAACGTGTATTTGGTTGCATGCATGACGAATGCGAGCCGCGCTGGTGCAATCTAGGCAACACAACGAACAAAACAAGAGTTTAACTCGCAAGACAAATTCGGCTGAATAGTGATGACAGTCGTAAATGAATTTTAAACTATTCGAATGCAGATGATGTTAGTTAACTTATAAAGAATTAAATTTGATTAATGTCGCAGCGAGGAAATATAAATTTCCGCTTCTGGTCGATTCAATTTCTGAGCGTGACCAGTTTATAGTTTCACGCTCTTCGCGCTTGTAAAACGTGCCCCGCTTTAGAGGGCAAAATAAGGAAAATAATAAAACACTGGCGATGCCAGACGTGTGCCGAATCCAGAAGATAACAGCAGATAGAAATGTTTCCAACAGCAAAGTGCAATACGTGTACAGCTGGTTACAGTAACCCTTTCAATATTTATGGTTAGTATTGTGAGTTGACATAACCTTCTACCCGCAATTGTAAACTACCAAAATGGCAGCGTTTTTCTTACTGGATTTGAAATTTCGCTAAATCCCAACGACAACAAATCCTTAGCGTGCTGATAAATCATGCATTCGAGATGAAGCGCAGGAGGGCGCGAAAGCGTGCCGCCGGCGGGTTGAGAAATATGGCGGCCATCACGCCGCCCCGGAGCCGATCCTCCATCAGTGCCGCACGACTTTATTACCCTTCTTTGTCAATAATAATTTACTGCAAACTTTCGCTTGTTTTTCGCGTTGCGAATAATAAGAATAAAGTTGTTTAAAAATAAAATGTTGCAAGTTAAGTCCACTCTTTAGTTCGATTGCAATATAATGCGATGGATACCATCGGACGACGTGAAAAATTACTTGCCTTCATTGAGCTTTAGAGCAAATTGCTCCTTCGTGTGTCCTCGTGCGTATAGTCGTGATAATGGCATCGTCGCTCATAAAAACCCAGCTCAGTCCAATGGATTACTTTATGATTGCCGGGCGCATCCAAAAAAAAGAGGGAAAAAAACGAAGAAAATCCCGATGAAATAAAATAATGCCAACTTTGCACTTTTGCACTTCTTTTACTGCGGAGTAATTCATACCGGCTTTTGTTCAAGGATAATAAACATATTGAATGTTGAGACTACGAGTAGTAACCAACTAAAGCGACTTTACGACTTTAGGTAACTTATATAGCTACGAAATACAATAATTCATCTTTCCTGGAATGGTTAAGATCGAAATTCATGAGGACCGTTAGTATTATTACTTTTAATACTCACCGGCTATAAAAGAAAGATGAGCACATCTGGTTAGTCTGTTCAATCTCGGGACTGATTAGAAATTTACGAGTGTTGGGTGGATTGTGCCCGTCAGACGAAACTAACCTCATTCTACGGACATCGATATAGATGGAGACACTGTGAAGCATCACCGCAAAGGTTTATCTCAAACTGGAGTTAGTCGTGGTGGTGGCTGTCGGGTTTCGATTAAACATGCACGACCAAACCTCCTATTGCACGCTGTAATGTAAATGTAAATTGTTGTCGTCGTCGTGTTTGGTTTGTGTGCGACCGCAATTAGTGTGAATCTTAGCTCTGGTCGGCCTTCCAAACACCACCACCAGCGCATGCGATTACTGTGCTCTGCATTACCACACTTACAGCATGCAAGCTCCAAGCTTCGTCCTGTGGAAACTCACAGTGAGGAAACTACTTGTGTCAATGTTGACACTAAATTAAACTCTCACATGAGGCGTTGTTATGGTCGTAATGGGAGTGCGACCAACGCGTACGCCCACTTCTGGGAGCGTCTCGAGGCCGACTTCGGGGCGTCTCGGCAAACATTTGCTTTTCATTACTAATTTTCATGCGTGCGGAAGCGTCACCTCTGCAGTCAAGATGTGATCTGTCTGATAGTTAATGGATAATCGCTTTTGAAGCAACAACAAGTTTATAGTGAAGTAGTTTTAAGCTGTTTCAAGTTTCACGTCGCAAAGATCTCAACTGTCGACATAATTTATGCAGTGGAAAAAATCTGGAATATTTTATTATTCCATTAAATATTAAAATTTATTTATATCTCTCAAGAGTACGAGTTGAGTTGATGGCCATCGATCCTGTCTGAGCTTCGACCTACCCAAATGTAGCATGAATTGATCCCAGAACGCTGAAAATATTTTTGGTTCAGTTTAAAAATTACCTAAAGTGATTGTAGAAGTCATACCCATTATAACCGGGTGGAAAAATCGGCAAATAATAGTAATGAATGATTCAGTTGCATGTGAAATCCGTATCAAGGCGCGCCCAGCAAAAGGTTCGGTCGGTTCTGACTGAGCGATAAATTCATCGAGGAGGCACTCTATTTATTTAATGCGCCATTTATTGAATATACACGCAGAATGATTACGAGGGTGGTTATCAATCAATGTGTCGGGGCTAGGTACGCGCTTGGACTTTACCGGATGACTTATGCTTGCTTGCGCATGCATTAAATCCAACCCTCAAACCACAACATGAAATGAGTGGTTGTCCGTGAATGGGGAAGGGATGGCTAGTTGTCGATAAACACGACTATGAGTTGGCTGCTAGTGCAATGCATCCAAATCAATTTAATTAGATTTGATTGATTTCACACCGCATTAGTGTTGATTAATTCCAGCGATTGCAAATATTAAATAGTTGGGCAGGTATTTGAATTTTCCCGCATTTGCTGGTTTATTGTGATCTGCATAATTCATAATTCGTGAATATTACTGTTTCAATCCGTTGCGCATTGTTGGATTTAAAATGAAATTCGGACGCGGTGAGTGTTGAATGGGTGAATGTGTAAATGAACAAATGTGGGGTGAATGGGGCGAACTTTCAAACAGAAACGGCCAAATTGCAATAGCCGCAATTGCGGTTCATTCGTTTTCGGGGCGAATCGTCGCTTCGTCTCATTAGAGTTCGACGCGTCATTATTGATAGCACGATGGCGTTGGTATTCAAATTTGAAATTGCTGGTGTAACAAGCACGTAAATAATGCAAAATGGTAAAGAATTAAATTTCTTAAAAGCACACGGCAAATACACCAAATTAAAACCTTGAAATAAAGCTATTTAATTAATTTCATCATGTTTTATACTTTAATAAGAATGTGTAATAAATATCGGATTTTTCAGAAATAAAATGTATATTTATCTGTTTAAAAGGTGTTAAACCTTGATACAAATACAATTTATATTTTTAAATGATATTATGCAAACGTATGAAAATTCTTATTCGTTTTGGTTTGGTTTCATCACTGTCTGTAGTTAGTGAACAGAGTTTACTATCCCTCACTACCGGAGTGACTCATCTAAGAACATCACGCATCGTCAAGAGTAATAAATAACAATTCTCAAACGTTTGGCGTATTTATTTTTGTTATATTACTTACTTACTTTTTGTTCAAATATAATATTCAGTTTGAATGATTCAATTTTGGAATTCAAATGTTATATAATATAATCCTACTTTATTTTATTTTAATTTTGACTAGTTTCACTAAATTAAAGCAGTGAATAATGCCGTATAATAAAACGAACTAAATATAATCCGAAAATAGAAACTAGTCCAATATTATTTTTTGAAATAAAAAATATATATTTTATACCTTTTCTACTTTCCAGCGAAACATAAATTTTACAACTTTTTTATTTATAATTTTTTTCATTTGTTACTGAGCGCACAGTCACAATCAAATCAATTTTTTACTTGCAACGGTTCTACCTTATAAAAAACAATCAATAATTCTAAACACAAGATTATGGCAAAGTGCAACAATAAAGCACAATACCTTTTTGTTACAATATATGAAGCGTGGCTATCGTTATCGACAAGCAAAATTAATAAAAGTCCAAATTTCAAATACTTTTTTATTACTTACCCAGAGTTATCATGTGGAAGACTGCGGGTCTTCTTTTTACCCTGCTGGGATGGAGTCATTACCTACAAGCGCAGAATTTGCCTAATATGAACCGAATAGTAGGCGGTCATATCGCTAGAATCGAAGACTATCCGTACATGGTGCACGTTCTGCACAATAATCGCTGCTCAGGAGCAATTATTAACAATAATACTGTTTTGACAGCTGCTCATTGTATCTTCCGGTATGTATAACAACTTAATATGAAACAAATAAATTACTCACTTTTGCTTGACATGTAGTCGAAGTATAGATGGAACTGTCATAGCAGGAGAGACTCTATTTCATAAAAATACCTATCCTAAAGGGCATTTGTTTAAAACCGTGTGGGCAAAGATGCACCCAGATTATGACGATATAACTAAAGCCAATGATATTGCCATCGTGAGGGTTAGTCAGAAGAAATAAAGAAAAATAACACGATTTATAAACAACATATTTTTTAGATTGACGGATTTTTTGAATATAGTGATAAGATTAAGCCAATCGAACTTTTGGACGATGAAGTACCAGCAGGTGAATTCTGTGCAATTAGCGGTTGGGGCAAGACAACCCTAGCACGTCCAAAGAAAGGCCCCAAACCAAGTGTAAGTTTCCAAGCAATTCCACTACGAGCAGCAGAGGTTCCAATTGTCAGCGACGAATTATGCAACAAAATTTATGCACGTAGTGTGTTTGCATACAAAGACACTAATATATGCGCTGGTTACAAAAAAGGTGGTATTGACACGTGTCTTGGAGACTCGGGTGGACCACTTGTATACAAGGGCAAGCAAATTGGTATCGTATCATGGGGCTACGGTTGTGCCGATGCCAGATATCCAGGTGTATACACAAAAGTACGAAAATATCTTGCCTGGATCGCAGAAACAGCGAGCCAATAATACTGACTAATTAAATGACAAAAATTGTTGTTTTTTACTCTGAGGTAGATTGTATCAGAGTAATTTTGTGAATTTATTTTATTTCCGGGCTAATTAGTCGTGTCGAGTCGTATATTCTTTTGTTTTACCTTAACTCAATTCTGTCTTCGTTTTTCGTTTTTTGTTTCTCTTTTGTTATCCCTTGTAATTTCCCACCTTTCAAGATATGCATCCTGGCAAATTATCCCCGAGGGAGGATTTGTCCTGCGTAATGGCGCTAATGAAACGTAGAAGCGTGGAATATCAACTCGACCTGAGTGGAAAACTGCGTGTATTTTTTGACTCGCAGCTTTGTGTAAGTGTATACTTTACACAATCTTTACTTACTCGTTTTTAGAGGAACGAAGTTATAGCTTATCGATTGTTAATGTAGTTTTAATGACAACCAATTTTATTCGCCTTTTTCCCTTCAACACGTTGCGCCTTTTTTCTGGCTCACGGTGATTAGGTCGTTGACATCTTTATTAGCTATATTAGTAATCAAAAAGTTCACATGTAGGAAATAATATTTTAGTATTTTTATGAGTATGACATTTACTGGCCTTTAACGTATTTAATGTTTTTATTATCTTTTTTCTTTGTAGGTTGCAGGTAATTTAAGAAAACAATTGGAGCGTTTTTTGTTGGTTCATGTCAGTTAAATTGTAATCGATTATACGCCCATTACACTTCGATTGGACACACAAATATCAACCCGGGACAACTTACTGGCAATTCCCAGTGATTAATTTATTATTTATGACCGTTTAAAGTTGTTTTCAAAAGGTATAATCATGAATAAATTGGGTTGAAATAATAAATAAGACATTTTACACATGAAGCATTAAATTTTTGTAGAGATTTTTAAAATTATTTCTTTTGATAAAAATATAAAGGTTTGCTAAGTTTAACTAATTAATTAAAATTTTAATCCTTCATTTCCTGCGAACAGCTAAAAGTAAAACGTAAATCCTTTTTAGTCATAAATAACAGATGAAGAAACACGGCTCGTGTTGATTTGCTAATTCTTGTTTCCAAGAAACATTCCAAGAAAACCTAAAAACCTGTTGAAGAAGACAAAAAAAATTACGCGTTTAATTAAAAAATGAATAAAAAGTCCAAATAAAATATGCAAGGCGAAGGAAAGTAGGAAGTAACTTTAAGTACACGTAAAAGGCGGAATGAAAAAGTAAAATTTAAATTTCGAAATATGTTCACGATGACTTTATTACAAAAAAAAATATAAGATATAAAAAGTCAAGAAACATTACATCGTTTTTGTGTAAAAATTGTGTCGTTACGATTTGTGTAAAAACGCAATTTAAACTTTTTACAAGAAGTTCTATAATATTTTTTATCTTGCCCTCGAATGAGTTTCCACATTTCTGCGCAAGATTTCTGTAGAAGTCGACTGAAACTAGCAGTGCGAGATGCAAAACGGATGTTTAAATATTAAACGACGCGCCATGTTTAATATTCTCGCGCCGGCTGGTTAATGGCGACAAAGCTCTCGCGAGGGCGAAATGTAAATATGATAAATCCGGCTTGCTTGCTGGCGACATAATGGGCCGGGCAAACGCAAGTACGCAGATTTTATAAACACACAAAGATGTAAAATCTACGGACTCGGACACGTTCCCTACCGCACAAATTGCGCATAAACTGCGCACACAGCTCAAAACTCAACGAAATGAACATCTGTTTAGAAATGTATAAAGCGAAAGTTATGTATTTCATGTTGTAGATAGATGTATATTTTTATTTTGCTGATGTACGACTGATATTGCCTGTGTATCTACGAGGAACATAATTCCAGTTTCCGGTGCGTTAATCGAGCCGAGATGCGCATCGCGAACTTTATTAAGTTTGCGTTAACTTTGCGCCTTCTTTGGCGCGCCGCACAGCGTCGTGCTTGTTTTACGAGTTCCATTAATTAAATCCAAAGTGCTGTTTGTCTCGTAAAGCTTCAACGGATATTAACACTTGCGGCCAGAGTCATCCACTCTTCGTTTTTTATGTAATATCGTCGAGAGCACATTTCGATTATAGCAGGAAACGCAATTTACATTAAACAAATCCACATCGATGTTGGAATACTATAGGCAACTTTTTATACAAGAATAGTTAAGAAATCCTTTTACTTGAATGCAATTTATAAAAGAATAGAACGTTTTTCTACGTTGAAGATAAACGAAATTAACTTAATAGACAAATATTGACCGAATGTTTTTGTTGACAAGCTGTCCTTTCCTCTTTCCCAATGAAAATTGAACACCAAGGTCAGTAAGGGCAGTGCGAAAACGAAAAGGCTGGTTTCCAATTCGGAATGCGAATAATAACGACCTGCCGAATCATGTCGACTGGTTGCAGGAGTGCCAGAGCAAAAACGAGGATCAAACAACACAAACAATCAGTGGGCCAGAAAAAGAGAGGATCCGAGTGCAAAGTCGACGCCGGGGCTGAAACTCAGACAAGGCGAAATAGAAGCTTCCAGTCGACCTAATCTTGTTAAGTTTTTCGTCTTTCAGGGGCCTGCTGTGTTCGTTTTGCCCTTGAACGCAGACTCCAACCCCAAGAGGGTTAGACTCCTATTGTCGTGGTTTATACTTTTGTAATTTTGTATTTTCCACCTTTAGAAAAAATCAAAACGAATAGCTAATTTTTTGTCACGCATTGAGCCTGTAATTAATAGGATTAATTTGCGAATCGATTTGAATGGAATAATCCGCTTTTATTTGAATTCCTATTGCATGTGATTGATCACAAATGCGTTGATTAAAGCTACAGTAGAAACACACAAAGTGGCTGAAGAGTTTAAATTTTTAAAAATTAAATGCGTTACTAAAAGCTTTTTTGTATAAAAGTTACTGTATTTTATTTTTCAGTACTCAATTCGTAAGTATTATTGTTCTTTTACTGAAACAGGCACGGTACATTCGTATATCCGTTCAAAAGGACTCAAAGGGGCCACAAAATGCGTTTTTTGTGGGATGTGAGAGAATCGAAAAGAACATTCGGGTCCAGTATTTTACGAGGTTGGCGACAAATGGAATCAAAATATTATTACGCGTGTAATTAATATCTTCACAAATCGATGTCGATGGCGATTGAAACCGACACGTTCACATCAAAGCAGTGAGATCGTATTTATGAGCAACAGATGAAAATGAACAAAACAAACAAGTGTTTTGTTTTCGTTGCGCGTTGTAAGCTTCGTTGGCCATTTTGGTTTATTACCATCACGAATCGTGGACTGAAGTTTAATTAAAAACGCGGTGGCGTCTTGTTATTAAAACGTTTTCTCTCGAGTTTCCTACTGCGCGTTGTTTGGGTTGGTTTTGTCCCGTTTAGTATAGTATTTTTTTCGTCTTTCTGGTGGTGAATAGCATTTGTTTTTCTTCGGTACTGTTCATTTGAATTTTATATTTTGCTTTTATTCCGCCTGCGCGCGCTGGCAGCGCAGCAAATCGCTTTCTTTTCATTCCTGTTTTTTTAGAAATATGTTCTCGCGTTGTGTTTGCTTTCAATTCGTTTAAATATAACTTATTTTTCGTGTGCGCGCGCGCACTAACAATATTGCAAAATTTTCTTTACAAATCGAGAAAACAGAGCGCGCATGAGAATGGTGCGTTCAGTTTTTGTGCCTGGCGTGAACACAAAGCGTGACAATAGAGGTCGTCGTAAAGAAAACGGTGATAAAAAGCGTCAAAATGGATGAAATTCGCGCACAAAACTCGTACAAAGAATATTACAAGTATTGCAAGTCATCATAAAAAAAGAGGCTATTCAGGGTTTTTAAAAATTTACGTTGCTAACCAAACAATAACAAATGTAATGAGTAGTTTTTAACACCATTTTTAAAATCACGTCGTTGGGAAGTATTTATATTTATAGCAAAAATTCAATATTTAAGCACTCCTAGGTAAAAGTTTTTGATCGTTTCGTCGGATTGGAAGTTGAAAGTTAGAAAAGTGCACGCGAATATAAGAGGCCCATATTCTTCGCATTTGCGGGCGGAAATTTCAGATTTATTATTTCAATTTTCCCGTTTGCGTTTTCGGTCTCTCGGCGCTCTCTCGCTTCATAAGTAAGTGCTTATTTATAAGTGCGCAGTATATTTAAATTTCATGGCCGCTCGGTCGCGGGTATTAACTCATAATTTATCGGCGTTTGAATGGCAATCGAGGCGACTGGAGGAATATGAAAGACGTGCAAATGCAGAACTAAAAACTGAATTTTCATGCGAATTGAAAATATTGATGATTTGAATAACGGAAAGCGAAACGAAGACCTTTGAAAATTTATTGCAAACGATTTGCATACATATAAAATGTCTGTAAATAAAATCGAATACCCCATGTTGGGCAAATAATTAGTTTTTAAATAATTAATAGGTTTTTTTATGAAGTCGGTTTGTTGTTCGTATTTTCTGTTTGCTTTGCACAAAGATTTTTTGCTTACTTTTCGGTTTTGCGCCAGTTTTTCGGTGTCTATTGTGCCACACTTGATGCTGTTTGTCAAGGTGCTTTCGCCGTGAAAACCAGGACAATGAGCGCTCGCCACTCGTGACCACTTCATTTCGTTTTCACTCTTCATCTCGCCACTTTGCCACCGCCGCTTTCTTTTACTCCCTTCACCATTTCCGCTCCTTGCACACACTTGTGAAGTGAGTTTCTTCAAATATTGCAAAAATGTTCCAATTTCAGGATTCGTTTAACACAACTCCGCATAGAATAACATTGGATCTAATTTGCTGCAATTTCGAGACAAAATAAGCAAAAGCAAAAATACGGAAATAGTTAAATTGGTTTCGGTTTCAAAGCAAAACTTTTCCAGGCGAGTACCATTGTTTGCAACGTTTAAATTCCGTTGTGTTTTTTTGTGTGCGTCTGCCGACGCTTATTTTTATTTGCTTGCAATTAAAGTTATCAGAGCATTGTAAATAAGATAGTTTGAAAAGTTAAAAGTTTTTCGTTTAACGCTACCAGATGGCGAAGGCAACGCGAAAAAGACAAGCGAATTGTTTTAAGAACGCTCGCTTTGTCCGAAGAGAATTTATTGCGCTTCAAAGAAGCAAACACAAGTGATTGAGGTTTAAAATTCCACTTTAAGACGAATAAAAAAATATCCACGAAATAAAACAGCGTAAAGAATACGAGCGTTAATTAGAATTCAACGGTGCACTTTCCATTAAGATCCATCAACACGCGCGCAAGGATCTTAGAAGCAAAACTTTAACACAAACTTAGTCCTGCAGGACGTGTACTCCGAGTACACTGGTGTATCACATTTCGCCTTGCGGTAGTGGAGAGTCTAGCTACGTCTTGACTACAGTGTCAAAAAGACCGAGTAAGCGTGGCTTGTTCGCTTGTCCATCGCGCCCGCCTGTCATAACGCCGACGTTTCGACTTGCAGACTTCCGGCTTCCCGCTCGCGCGTATAATCACAAGTCACACAGCCACCGACAACTCGTTTGTGCCGGCTCGCACGTCATGGCGTAACAACATTTTATTCGCCGTAAATATACTACGCGAGCTTCCAGCTTAAATTACAAGTTATATTAGCTCGCTTCGTTTGGCGAGCGCTCGACGTGCGCTCGTTTTTTCTACTTTCCGACTTTTTGCCGTGTTGTTCTTTATCCAATCTGTTTCCGGGCGCTTGTTTCTCCGCCGAGTTGTGCGAGTTTACACTTTACATTTTCTCGCGGCGTGCTCAGAACGGTCGTCATGCTGCATGTTGTACGTATGCATGCTGAGTTGTCTACTTGCAGCGTTGTTAAACTAGGTTATGTCGGTGTGAGTACGCCGCGCGCGATTAATTAGATGTCGGTTGGAAATTTGCTCAACGCGCTGTCTGTTTAACAACGCCGGCGGCGAAAGCTTCCGGAAAACGCGCGGAAAATGTGTCGAACTTACGCCGGCAAACTTGGATATAATATTGTAAACTTTTAAATTACTGTGAATTATATGCAATAAATATTTATACTTGAAATAAAATATTTGAATTGATTTTCTCAGAGTTTAAGATGAGTAAACTGAGGCAATCACAACGACTGGTCCCTATTTTATTTTCATAGGCAATTAGGCGCGCACTGCGTCACTTCCTTCTTAAAACCGGAAATGATTAATGATTGAAATCGCTCGCGTCCAGGTCCACTGGGCGAAACGGATGAAATAAGACACGACGTGCTGAGACGAACGAAATTGAGAGTGATATACGAGCGAAAATGTCATTCGAATTTATGTTTATTAAACAACAATTTTAATTAATTTATTAATTAATTCAAAAAGTTTTAAAACTTTTTGATTTTTTTTTGTGTTTACATGCAACATATTTAATATATATTACTTGTGCGTTTCCTAATTCCAGAGTTTATGACTTCATTTTTCATATTCCAGCCGTCATATTTTTAGCCTGACGCACGCACGCATAAACGTGAAAGCAAGTGCATCGCAAGCGCATTGCACGCGGCAAATGCGGTGTTTGACCGCCGCCTCCGCTGGCTGAGCAGCCGCCGTCGTTTGGGAGGCGCGCGCGTTTCGCGGGAATGCTTTCGTCACGGGACGCCAGTCGACGTTCGGACTGCGACGCGCGTAGGCGTCACGACGCCCTGCAACGCGACGCATCGACCACGAGTGCTGACGGTTTTACGCGTTGCGGCAAAATTTTGCATACACTTTCACCCGCCGCAGAGCGCGGCTTCATGTTTTTATGTGAATTTTGAATGTGCCACAATGTGACCGTTTTAATTACCATGGATTATTTGGGTTAAAGAAGCTGCATCAACGAACAAAGATTGTGCTGTGTTGATAAAATTATATTAAAATGTGTGTGACAACGAATTTGATGAATATTAGCGTATTTCTTATTTGATAACAAGTGAAACAAAACTTTGTGTCATCAACTTTTATTAAACATTAATGGAAATTAGTTTATCAACACTTTCACAACAATAAAATCAGGTAAAATATTTCTTTATTTTTTTGTTTGTTTTACTTGTAGTACAAAGACAATATTTCCATTTGTCTTTTCTTCTGCCAACGTTCTACTTCTGTTGCTGCAAGTTGGCGAGTTTGTGAGTTTTTCTTTTTCTGCTGATAACAGCGTGCCAGCGAGAGAGTCGTAGTATCTGGTGATTTTTTGCAAGTTGCGTTTTCGGCCATATTTCACATATTTCACATTTCTTCAACGCAGCTCCAAGAACACCAAGGGAGTTGGACTGTCGTTATCATCCTCCGCGTCGTTTTTCTCCGCTCCTGCCAATTCATTGCGAATCGCGGAATCTTGCCGAAAAAAAAGGTCGCATATCAAGTCAGTATGCCAAAGAATAGAAAGAAGAAAGTCAAATGGCAAAGATGTAGATAAACCCGCCTTAACGAAATTAACAAAGTTTGTCTCTATTATATTTCCCTCGCTGACTTTTCCTCTGATAATTTTGTCTTCACATTTTTTTCGTACAAATTTTGCTTTTCTGCTTATGCGAAAATCTGCGAATAAAGTTCTTTTCTTATAAATCGCAAAAAATTTCATCATGGTTACTAAATTATACAACTTTTCGAAGGCATTTGAAGTGATAAAACGATAGCAAAGTAAGGTGACAAAGATGACAAAGTGGTAAACACTTTATTTGGCAAAAAAAAGTCGTGAAGATGAAAAAGTGCAAAGTTGAAGTCGACAAACTTTAGACTTTAGTGGTATCACCATCTACTCCCGCTGTTACCGCTTGTTCCGGCTGCCTTCGGCATAGAAAAATGAATTTTTCTACTTTCCTAACATTTCAAATCTATTACCTATATAATATCGTTTGTTATTGCAAAAAGAAACTAAAAATCACTTTAAAATTAACTAGAATAAAATGATGCGTTTCACTTCGCTAGTCTTTTAATGCAACTCAATTCTCTTTCAGCGTTATCTGTGCCTAATTTTCATGTAATTGTAGTTTGCAACTTTTTACCCACGAAAATCTCCTTTTGGCGAATTTGTGCAATGGTTGCTCGAGGCTGTCTAACAATTCCATGGTGCTCGAAACTTTTTGGATCACTTGGCGGAACTCTTTGCTACTCCTCGGTTTCTTGTACTCCCATTTCTTGCACTCTCTGCACTCTTTGTATCTTCTAACTTTCTTGCATTTCTTGCACTTTGCGCGATTTCTGCAAACTGACAGCGTTTTCCTTCCAGCTGCGTTTTTTTGTCGCGGAATTCTTGGCTTTGTGGCGCTTTCGAGCTTCCTAGCGACGAATCCTCGCTATTCAATTCGCAATTCGCTGGCGTGGAGTTTTCGCCATTTTGCCAATTCTACGACGAGATATAAGATATAAGCAGCGCGCGATTAACTCAAGTCGCGACTTCAATTCCGACCATTTTTTCATCTTACGTTTTGTACCGCAAATAACCGCGTATAACGTCAATATTGACTTGGTTGCTGCTCAAATTATTAATGATTTCAAAGTTAATCCTGATATCAATTCTATTGTTGATGTTACGAGCTACTAACACATAGATGGCGTCAACATGAATCGCATATAGATTGCCGATGATAACCTATAACACGGCCGATGGAAACATGCTTCAATCACGTTCCTCCTTTAGCATATGACCTCTATCTTTTATTCTCCGCCTACGCCTTCGCTCTTCTCTGTTTATTGCATGCTCCCTTACTTCGTGCCGAAGGATGTTTCGTGTATGTTTAGCTAACGGCTTTCGTGGGATAGCAAAGGATAACCGAGGTGTGTAGTCCCAGGCTGATCGCTGAATGTTGTATGCGGAATGCGGAATGCCAATGCAAACAAATTAATTCTGCGCCAGCCGCAACGTGGGGTTGAACATGATAACACGCGTGCTCCAGCAATTCAACCAAACCGTAATTATGTGATGGATTAATTAAAAAAATCTCCTATTACAACCCACCTACACAAAGTACCTAGGGCGTTACAAGCAGTACTCAAGAGGGATGCGTAAAAAATCCGCTTTGATATTGCGTTCATTAAAATCATCTACAAACTACAAACAAGTGAGTGAAGTGAAAGGGGATTAATAACAAAATGTATCTGAGAGGTTTTTTCACACATAACTTGAACAAAAATAAAATTACAAATATTAAATTACAATTAAAAGTTTTATCGAATTGCGATCGAACATTAAGATAAGAATTTATAAATATAAAACATCTGAGGACTTTATCTTAAATGCGCGGTTTACTGTGGTATGCATTTTTAAAATACTGAAAGTTTGCATATCCATTATACTTATAAAATGGGGAATTTCATTTCAAAACTATTTTTATGTGATTTAATTCCACAATTTTTAAAGAAAATGCATTTTAAGCTTAAATGCAATTTAATTAAAACAGGAATTTCTACGAAAGAATGAAACGCACTGCATTAGCAAATATTCAATGACAATATGGATGTAACTATGCATTATTTAAATACCTCGAGTAGTTTTACAATAAGTAATAAATGTTTTTCGGATAGCGTTAGTGTCGCTTCAAAATGAAGCTTTTTACAAGTTTTTATAAAATGCAAACTTATATACTTATATCATGTTTGAGCTAATTAAGTTACGCAATCGCGTTAGGTCATGTTAATACGAGCACTAATGAAGATGCGGGTTAATCCGCGCGACGCGATATTATAAATTAATGCGATCGCCTACTGTTTGTCGGCGTCTGTCGCGCCCGTCGCTGGCATCCGTTCGCATCGTAAAATTAACTTGATTGCGCGGAAACGTATTGCGGCAGTTTTGCGTTTGCGTTCGTTCATTTCGTTTACGAGTCTCAGCAAACTGTGGCAGCCTCAAAAGTGGCGCTGGTTTTGCTTGATGTTTTAAATTAGGGTCTTGAGCAGCCGTTGCCGGAAGCGAATGCTCCAACCAAAACGTGTTTGAAGCTATTGTCCGTTAGATGGCGGCACAAACACCCAAACGATACAAAAACATTAGTAGATGTTTGTAGTATTAAAGTTGTCAAACACATTGTATGTGAAAATAATGTTCGAAATTTGTGCGCTGGGTCCAGCAATGAAATGATTATTGTTTAAACGGTTTGTCCGGGCCACGGCGACCGTTGGCTCCTGCTACTGAAAATTGAAAACTATTTCGTTCGACACCGGTGTTCTCGACGCTGGGGGTGAAAGAAGAAGGAGGACACAAACAAAATGCCACAACTTGCGACATGCGACTGTAACGCGTTTACAATGTGTTTCCAAACAATTACGGCATTTGAGATTATTGCGACTATTTCGGGCGTCCCCAGCAATCCTGAAATTATGAATAGCTCGAACTATACATTAACGCATTAACGTGAACAAATATTTGAAAACAGCTGGACATTAAAGCATTATTCTAGAGTGCGGAAATGGGTTTTAGTGTTTTGGGTTGCGCCGCTAAAGTTTTAATGGTTTTTGTATATTGGATTGCATATATTTTATTTTATTAACCCAAGCCGTGCACTGTGTTAAAATTATATGGAATAAAATATTTACATACAGTTTTCTCCAGTATTTGTATGTGGAGTGTTGGCTATCCCTAAGGAGAAAGCTCTGTAAGTGTTGAGACGTGTTGAACATCCTTTCCTAAGCGAGACAAACGCGTAAAACACACACATTCATCTCGAATTTTTTTCGCTACCAGTTTTTCATTCCTCAGCCCCCTAGTTTGCAAGCCTGCTTATTCTTCGCTTAGCACACACTCGGAGGCGCACATATTTTGGCACTTTTTTATGCGTTAGAAGCAGGTGTTTATGAATACTTTATAAAGTGTGCGTGACACCCCAGATGGATGGGAAACAAACGAATGCCGAAGAGCCGAAGACGCAACCAAGGAAAATACTTTCAAACGTATATAAACAAAACGCGCTGCCTGAAAAACAAAGACGGCTGATGGAATGGAGATGAAACCGAAATGGAAGCAAAACCTGTGGGAAAGTGGAAAATCCAGCAAGAACGGAAGAAAATGCGCGCGAGTAACAAATGTCGCGAGTGATGAAACCTGACGAGCGAGGAAAGCACTTCAAAGTGTGGAATAAATGAAAATTCGCTGCCGGCGGCAAAGTGAAAGGAAACACTTGAAGGTCGAGACTTGGGACTCTTCAAACACCAAAAAAATAAACAATATAAAACTCACGCAAATAAGTACATTAAAAACAATTAATTTGTTATTGGAGCCACGCCTCACAAACAAGTTTTAATGAATTCACTGATGCGTCGGAATGACGCATTTTCTATTACATTTCTGTACACGGATGAGTTGTTTTGTTTGGTGCGTGCGCGTGCCGAATTGATTTGATTCATATATCGAGTGTCCGCCGACCTTGCATTTAATTTGCCGGCACCCGTCAGCCATAAAGCAATAATACTGTGATACATGTTGCTGCTGTCGAGCAATCGCGATCGCAGCGCGCGTATCGGCGATGCACGCGTTTTAATCTGATTTTCTATGCATTGGACGCGCGGTGAGCCTGCCATGATTGATTGCGACGCGCAAACGGGGGAATCACACTCGGCGCCATGTTGTGTTATATTAAATCAACCGCGCGGCTAAATTGCAGATGGACATCCCTGACACAACAACCGGAATTAATCAAAAGTTAACATTTTTGTTCGAATACGTTTGAAGTTGGGTCACTTCCCATGTTGGTTTTCATTTTTTTCCGCTCGTCAACACATGATATTCGGCAGTAAACAAAACGCAAACGACAAATTACCGTGCGTTCCCTTCACGGTGGAACGTTGTTTGTAGGTCATTAGTATCAATTTCCAATTGGATAATGATGGATAATGAAGAATAATTGCTCTAGGGATATCAAAACGTCGATAAATATATTTGCGTTTTGGATAGGTTATTTTTTCGAGTGCCATTTTGTTTTCATCACGAGTGTACACCGTCAAATGCGATTAGAAACAAAAGTGGACAACGACGAGATAAGAATTTCGACAAATTACATCGAAATTGCAGCGATTACGGCGTGTTCTAGACAAAGCTAATTATCTAATTAGACGGAATATTGTCGGATTAGCTTCGAATTTGCCAGAAGTTGTCGTGGGGAAAACAAAAGCCGGCCGCACGATCTACCAACGTAATTCGTGTTATTCCGCGTCCTGGCGACGAATACGACCGCAAAGGAAAGTCGAGGGGGCGAAAAAATTGCTCGCAAAGGAAACGCTAACCCAAACAGGATGTTCGCTTCGTGACTGTTGGCTTGTCGAGCTTTCGAGGTTGTCGCGGTTTGTTCATAATGTATATATTTTTCTGCGCACGTTTGCAGATGGAAAGCCGGACAGTTTCGCACACGAGTGAGTGAGCATGTCCTAATACGCTAATTTACATAAAAACGAGTGGAAAAGGCTAAAAACCGGAAAAGCCACTGGACACCAGGTTAGCAGGTGTATGATAATAAAGAATATCCTCGTGTTTATTATGCACAAAGCGACATCATCCTGGTATTAAACACGGATTTGGATGACAAACTGTCTGCGTTCAAAGCACGTCCCAGAAGTAATAAGCACAATGCTAAAGAAGTCAACATGTAACATTTTTTGTTAGGTTTTTTTGCACAAATGAGTAACTGTAGGCTTAGAATCAGTTTTTACGCGTTTTTGTTCGAATTATGAGTGACCGTGTATAAATGTTAGCGCTGTGCTGTGTTTGCGCACAAGAAAATTACATGAAAATAAAAAAAATCAATAATACACGCGGTGCTTTGCTTTGGTACTTTTGTGCTTTAGTTTTCGCCGCAGTATATTGTTACATTGCACAAGAGTGCTTTTAAATTACTGGAAATAATTTGTTTTGTTATAAAATTACTACGTCTGTCTAAAATAAAAAACAAATTTATATTTTTTAACATTTCGGTTGACATATTCGCAAAACAAATGCAAAATTCAATTATTAAAGTGCAATTGCAAACATTTGATCCTTTTTTTAGCTTTACACGCGCAATAACACAAAAAATAGTCATTAACTTCAATTATAATAAAAGACTACAAATGTTTATACTAATTGCTTAATTAAATGAATATACATCTAAGTATTATGATCAAAATAATTGCTACCAACTGCAAATGTTAGATGAGTGTCATTAATATTAGTTATCGTCTTTTCTCCGCCTTATTATTCTCACACTTCTCACTCCTAGCAACTTGAAGACTTTACATGTTTGCGTCGATTACAAGAGCAAACGAGCAAATAAAATTATAGGTTGTCAGATTGTAGTCTATCAACTTCACATTTAATCATTTGTTCTCTATTCTCTATTAGCTAATTGATATGTCTGCGTGTACAAGTGCACAATCATTAAACACGCTCGGTAATTGCTTAATTAATTATTAATTAATAAATAAGTGGCACTCAAAAGTTACAGCATACTTTTATTAAATGAATTCCGTTTGATTACACACTTTTGTTGGAAAATTAAAACGAAAAAGTATATTAAACTTTTTTTTGTTGCTCAGACGTGGGTGTATTAACGCACATAATAGGCGTCTCATTAAATAGCAAAAAAAGTTGGGCGAACTAATCAAATTTACTTTTTGCATGTGTGTATCGCCGGCGTCGGGACCAGAAAAGTTAGGGACGGCGTTAAAGCATGCTCGGATATTGGCTCAGCACCGCTGTTGATGCAGCCAGAGCGTGAGCGTATAGGTTTGCTCTGGTTAATGAAAGTTGAAAAGTTTTAAACATCGCCTCGGGATAGGCACGCACCGAACAGTCAGGACCCGGGTCGAGGACGTGAACGACAAGAAACAGCTTGACTTAATATTGACGAGCCGAACTGGCTTAAACGTTGATTTTCAAGATTAATATAGACAAATTCCACACTCAAATATTATAAAGTAGGTTGCCTATAGTAAAATAAATTATTGATACGGGTAAACTAAGCTTTACATTTATTTGTCTTTATTTTAGTGCTGCAAAACTTATTGAACGCGGTCCGTGTCTGTACATCACTTATTCTACAGGCCAAATGATGCAAACTCTAGAAACCTCTACTTAGGTCTGTCAGGAATCTTCTCGTGGTGGCATATGCTGCTGGTCTGCCTTCGGTGCGCTTTAGGGCTTTAACGATCGTGATTAATTGCGGTTCCGAATGTGCCACTTCGCCGTTGCAAGCGTAATAAGTGTAATAATGCCACGTGGTTCACGTCTAGTTTCAATTTTAAATTCAATTCCGCTGCGCACGACGAATTTTAATATTAAAATTGAACTAGGAGGCCAAAAAAAAATCGTATAACTTGAAGACCCCTGGAGCAAATTGAATGAAATTTTCAACGTAGCAACAATACCAGTTCTAATATGTGCAATTTGTGCGATGTGCAAATTGTAAGAAAATGTAACCATTCCAATTTCAATTCGTGTTTCCACGACTGGCGTTATCTAAGTGCTAAATAAGCCGGCACGTTACATGCATATTGTATGAATTTTATAACTTTCTTCGCACGACTTCGACCTGGAGTAGTGTGTACTTTGCACTTAAACTCAACTCTAATGTGAATTTCCTCTGACGACCAAGAACTTAATGAAAACTCATCGCTTCGTTCTGAATCACGAGTTTCAGGAGTTAACAGGAAAATCACATAAATTTCACATTCATCATAAATCTTACAAACACTCCAACAATGTTGGTAAACAAAAATAGGAATATTAGCAGCGGATGGAAAATTGAATTTAAATATTTAAAATAAATGGCCTAGAACTATTGGGTTGAATTTATGTTCACTGGATGAATACAATTTGATATCTTTTGTGCCTGCAGACAATATCGTCGTTGATGGGATAGAAGAAGCGCACTGCAAACGGCGGCAGTCGATGGATAGTCGTTCGGCAATATCTATCACGCGCCGAATGTGGGATTGACAGACATTGTGCGAATGTTGCGCGCACGTCATCTGCTTTGCGACAATATATATTGCGTTCTGTCTTTGAGCTTTGAGCTTTCAAAGGCGGATATGAAAGCTCACGCTTCATTTGCCATTTCACACATTTTACATACATATTTAGTCTGTGATATATAATAGCCACATATTGCTACAATTGAAGTACAATTTTGACACCTATTTGACTATAGATGTCTCTACTTGTAAAATTTTGTTGTTTGCTTGAAAAATTCGTGTTTGTTTTCACTCATTAAGTCAATCATCACGGCTATTTTCTTCAATTCCCTGTCCGTGTCAACTCCACGTCTATTTTTGTCCGCGCCGCAACTCTTCCTCTTTGTGCTGGCGAGTTGTTTGCGTGCGCCAAGTTTGACTTACATTTCGTGTTTCACGCTGGGGAGCAGGGAGCAAAATGCTTTATTTTCGTGCCCGTGCGCACTTATTCCTTTCAATGTTCTTTTTATAAATGTCAGTGGCAGTGGCGGTGAAAGTCAACCGTAAACTGTACTTAAATTAAACGTCTGTAGTTATCGCTCCAGGAAAGAACCTGCGGAAGCTACCTACAAACAAATTCTTGGCGGTGTTCACATTGCGGCACAGGCTTCACAGCACGTTTGGATGCTTTGACCGCTTGACATTTTCTACTCCGTGCACGCTACTAAAACTAGATGTGGGGCGATTCCAATGTTTAAATAAATATTTAAGTATTTACCTGCGATGTGTTAACTTGTTAACTTGTTGTGTGCAGTTCTTTGAAGTACTAATTCAGTAAATACAATTTTTAGACAAATAAACTAGTAATTTCGGCGCTAAATATACTCCAAAATGGTTTAAGTAGATTTAAGGTAGTTATTTTGGTTCCCTCATGTTCGTTTCGAACATATCGTATTTCATTAACGCACTCATAATGTCTCCAGACTTATTTATGAGCAACGAAAATAAAATTACACACGAAAATGCATTCCAGACGTTTAAAAACCTTTTAATCTCTTTAAATTCAAGACACAAAAAAAATCTAGTTAGAAATGGTTTTAGTTTATTGAAAAATTTTCTGGCGTTTTTTTTAATGGTGTTTTGTCAGAGGGTTTAGTTGATGGTTTGCAGGCACTCATCCTTCCGTTTCTTTTAGTTTACTGCGGTTATTTCCGCGCGCACCTTCGCCGTTCGTATGATTTACGATTGTCGTCTATCTGCCGTCGAGGGCTAGGTCGCAGAAGACCGAGTGGTGGCCGTCGCTCGCCGCCCTCGACTCGAACTCGAACTCGAATAAATGGCGCAGATGAATCTCGACGCTCGGGACCGTGTCATCATGACAGCGTGCCAGCGTAACCTCTTTCCAATGAAAGCGTATAAGAATTTATATTTTTCATAGCAAAGTTCAAACAGAAAAAAATCTTTAACTGTATAAATGTCAAAATAAAATGTTTATTTTGCTGAGGTATACTTTTTTTTAAATGTTTTTAAACGTACTGTATTTCTACAATTTTTATCTTCTTGAAATTTGGGATTTCTCACATTTTGCCATGAAAAAAAATCGGCTGTATTTGTTGATGTAATCTATACGCGTCCGGCGCAAATGGGAAATGTGTTTATCACGACGACACCCCAAGAGCGGCAGTGGTGGCGCGCGAGATTGCCGCCCGGTCGCTTTGCGCCCCTTTTCCAAGCGCGCCAGCGCAAATAAAACGCGCAAAACGCCGAAAAGCGCCGGCGAAAAAAGTGAAAATCTATTATGGCTATGTCAGCCCAAAAATTACAAACATTATCAAGAGAATCAGCAGGATAATTGTATTTTTTCAACGTGGAGCTATAAAAGTTGACATTACTATAATTGTGATAAATTAAGCAAACAAAAAAAACTTTAAAAATAAAATTTTTGCAAAATGTGAGGTGAAAAATAGAATTTCCAGCCGAAATAGTCAATTGTGGAAGATGACAAGATTGCCACCCTTCTCATCGATGAACATCGGCGGGCGGCATTGATCTTGTAATATTATAACGCGTTTGATCCAATATCATTTGTGCGTGTGTTCAATTTCATTCTTTTCCCCTTACCACACGCTTCTTTTCTTCATTTTCGGGCGAGCTGCAGCCACCCTTCGTAGGTTTTTCTCTACCACTCATCCGTTACTAACTCAGCACTCCCTTTACTTACCGAAATTTTCGCCTACCGCTCTTCCAGCACACGCCCGACTGGCGTAAGTTATTTATTAAGTATAATAAACCCTCGGGAAATCGAAGCCAGACCTAACCTCTTTTCAACGCCCTTCGATGAGTTGAGACAACGCCCTCTTGCGGGAAGATAAAATAGACAATATTTTTTTAAGGTTTTAAAACTGCTCGTTAGAGTGAGTGCATATACGCCATTAGGTTTGAAGATAAGTTGAGTTATCTCCCCCGGGAGGGGTGAGTTAAAGTGTGCGTTCGAGTGCATGCTTGGTGGCGTACTTTTCTCAACTGTCGCGTTGAATTAGATTGAATGCGGGTGAAAATGCGCTGTTGAATTGATTTCGTTCGACGCGAGTCACACTTCGTTTGCATTTCAACCCCTACGTTTCCAATGCACGCATGCATTGCACGGGCATGAATTTATATTTTATTCTTAGAAGTTTAGCAGCAGCGAGTTGTGATGAAAGTCGTTTTGCATTTCGATCGAAAAGTTTTGGATTTTCTTCGATTTCCGGCGCGGTATCAAAGCCTCATCAATCATCGCGGAAAGTAAACTCGAAGTAAAGTCATCAGTGAATATTTCATTTCGACTCGAGGAGGTCAGTAGGGAATTGGACATTTTTCAAAGATTTAGATTTATGTATCCAGGATTATTCCAGAGTAAAAAATGTCTTCGCAGTAAAAATTTTACGTTGTAAAACAATCTGCCATCAATTCAATGTTGACATCATTAACCAGGCGAGTAGACGCCATTGGAAAGTAAAAAATCTGTCGAGTCATCACTTACCAAACCTGAGCTAACCTTAAAAGCTCACCGAGGAGCTGAAGAACTTCAGAACGGAACCGAGGAACTATTACATCTATTACCGCCCGTTTTCTTGACTTTTTCTAAGGTTTTACTTTCCTGTTGGATAACTTCCTTTTCCTACGACGTCGTCGTCACAAGCCGAACGCTCGTTTGCGTTACGCCCACTTTTTTGCGATGCCACTCTCCGAGGAAAACATGCGAAACGATCGCTTTTTGTTTTGTTTCCACATTTAACTAAAAAAATTGCAAATTTTATATAAAAAGCAAAAACTGTTTTCTGTTTTAATTTAAAAAAATGAAACAATACAAAGCTATTGTTGAAATTACCACGTTGTTCGACGTTGAATGTGATTGTGTCTGTGTCGCCGCCATTTTTGATTAGTTTCCACTGTATTCAGCCATGTCAGTGGTGCGCACAGCACAATAATTACTAAATAATGCACAATGCAGGTTGGATTATTATGAATAAATGAAAGTATAACGACAAATGTTACATCAATATTGAATAATTTATCAATGAGTTTTTATGTGATTGCCATCCACAAACTGAGTTCTTTTTGCTTTGGGATATCTCTTCGTGGATTATCTTCTTTATTCTCTCCCAATCTCCTTTTAACTAAGTAATATATTTTTTTGATAAGGCGCTCGTCCTGAACGTGGTGAAAACGCGTGTTCAGCTCACAAAAAAATGATTTACTTGTGCAGAACGCACGGCCAGAGATACAAAGATACAACAATGGCAATAAAAACGCGCCCGCAATAAATTATTTAATAAATTTCCACGCACGACGCGGCGCGACGCTAACAGGAAGAAATAAATAGTCGACGGTTATTTTTTTTCTCATCGGGATATTCCTACAAGTTGATTTGTGTCTTAACTAAAGTTTTCTAATCAGAAAAAAAAAAAGGAAAATCATTAAAAACCAGATGGAATTGTTTTTGATTATGTTATGTCCATATTATGACATTATGTCATGCGACTGAATACATGATTGAAAAATGTTTGTAATCCGCAAATGCACGAATCTAATTCGGCAAACAAATAAATCCTGCACTTGGGGCGCGCGATGATTTAGTAATTTGATTGAAGTAAAATTTTATGACGCACAGAAGGCGCGCGTTGTCTTAAATTGCAGTTCATGCGCCTTTCGGGCGGGTTTTCATGACGTTCATGTTTTCCGACTGTTTCCTGCCTGCCTGCAGTGTGATTTTCTTAAGTGCTACGTTCGCAAACGCGTTTATGTCAGTTTTGCACGTTCATACCATGCTTTAAATAGATTAATCCATGTGAATATACGATTTGTAAAATATGAAAAATCTATTCGGAAATTCAATAAAGTATGAAACAAAAAACTTCAACAATATTTATTAGTAGCAAATGTTGAATTGTGGAGTTGGGAATAATGAGTTGTTGAGCGCACGCTCAAATTACGTTGCTAGCGCACGCGATTAATAATGAATGAGGAAAAAATGTGGAAAATCATAGAAACCCACCGAAGTGATCGACAACGCGGATAATCCCGACAGACCGCAGTCATATAAAAACGCGATTTGTGTGATTATCTTTTTGGTTATTGATTGACACGTATCACAATACTTACAATACCACAAAACCTAACGATTGGGAGTAAGAATTATTGACCTATGGTTATAATGCTTCTAGTATTTTTGAATTTATTTATTTACGGGTACATTTAATATTCGTGTGAATAGTTGGAGTGTGTGGGTGCATGAATTGGAGAAAATACAGTTGAGTGCTGATTAAAACCTTGCCGCGCACTGGAATATTCTCGAATGTTTGAATGGTAAATTCTTGTTGCAAATGACTGCATCTCAATCGAAGTTGTTTGAATGTTGCATTCACTTAAAAGGTTTAATTGAAGTTGTTTGGAATTGCGAAAAGTATAGAAAAACTGTGAAAACATCAATTGTCAGTTAGTGAAAACATTTGTATACGTAAAATGACAGAGAACAGACGTTGTGAATTCAGCTGGAAATATTTGTTCTGGTGTCAATCATTTCCGGCTCACTTCTTAGCTACTGCTTGAAGCAGAATATGCTTGCCAATCCGTTGAATGCAAATTCCGGCATAATTGAATGTGGACATGGACGGTCGGATTTCGAATTGGCTAACTAGCACGTTTGTACTTTCAGGCTGACATCAAATTCCTATTGTTTAAACAATTCTAAGAATATTAAATTTTGTATAATTTTTAGTTCAAAATTTTATTCTGCATAGTTACGTTGTAATTAAAGCTAGAAAATAAATAATAACACAAAGATTTTGCGCTCTTGGCAAATTTTTGGACGTTATATTTTTATATTTTTCATTATGATTTTGAAAAACCTTTTGTTGAAAAAAAACCCAGGAATATCTAAAAAAAAAATGTGAAAAAATAAAAAGCAATGAATTTTTTTTTTGTTTTCAACGGATTAATTTTTATTACGCACAGCATTACATGTTATATCCAGCATCTCGTGACAATGAAATTTCTCTCGGCTGTGAACGCAAACGTTTTGTAATAATGGTTCGAAACCAACCAGAGCTTTTCTCCACTTCCTCGCCCGATAGCTTCTGTTCTCTTCGTTTCACTGCGTTCCTGTTTTCTTGATGTCGGCTTCGAAAGTGCGCCTCTAATATGCACTCGCATGTATTATGCATTCGTTGAACGCCGCCGCTGTGGCGCGAGCATCTTTTATGCAAAGCGCACGATCAGGTATACGATCACGAATAATAATCTAATGCAGGCGCGAATGCACGAGCGTTTGTGCTCATGGGGTTAAACAGATTTTCTCGTGTTGAACAAACCCGTCGTGGCGGGCGCAAACCACCGCAAAATATTACGAGCCGTCGGGTCATCATATAAACATATAAAATGGAATTGCTTGATAAAAAGCGTAGCGTACCATTGTGGTTATAGTGGATTCTTTCATCTTCTGATTTAAATAAGACTCAACAATAATACTCATATTTTATTATTTTCTGTCGTGTATAGCGTTAATTGCGCATGGTTTGCTGTTGCGACGTGGACCAATTACTGCGCAGTCAACTAATTGACACCAATGTTGTTGCTGTAGAGGAAACTTGTTTACCTGCTTTCAGGAATGTACATACATAATAAAGAAGTAATACCATAGAGTGACTCAAGTCTAGCGTATTCCTTGGGAATAACATCGCACTCGTTATTTATACAAATCGTAACTAATATTATAAATGCGGATGTTAGTTTATTTGTTTGTTTGTGACTCTTTCATGCAAAATCTACTGAACCAATTTTGACAGAGTTCGGTATATACATATTTTCCAATAATGAAAATCATGTCAGCTATTTTTTTTTTCGGAAAAATAAAATTTGAAGGGTGAAAAATAAAAGTTGAAAGTTGATATTAAAATAGAGAATCTTATTAACGACGTGAGCACATAATAAGACCAAGGAACGAGATATTAATTAGTTATTCTACTTTTGCGCAGATGAAGACATGGTTATGAAAGTTATATATGCTATATGTGGGGCATCCGTCTTGAAATCGCGCTTGCACATTCGGAATAGTTGAACATTGCATCGGCCCTTCTGAAATATGAGGAATTTTCAATTGCGCTTTAAATATATAACGACCGTCGTGTTAACTTCGACTGCTGCGGCTATGTCGAAGCATCGAGCGTGTCGAATGTTCGGAGCGTGCTTGCATTTCAATTGAAATCCGACATGCGAGGCGATGCAAAGTAATGTGGTATGACGATACGACGGGACCCATTGAATGGTGTTCTTGTTCTCTTTGTTCCAAAGAATTTGCGGGCGTGTTTCAGGCACGTGTAATGAGATCTGAAATTTTAAAATTAAGTTAGCGAGCCATGCAGAACAAGATGGTTTGCAATGTCTTATTGTAACGCTATAATCTGCTTTTATTAATTCATTAAATAAGGCACACAATGGTATTTTGTGATTATAGTTTTGAGTCATTTTCAAAATGTACTCGATGGTAATATTGAAATTAATTATGAGTTTGAAAAAGTAATAAAATCGGAAGTAAAATCAACTCAGTTATTTACAAACTAACAGTTGGATATTAGTTTGCCCGTTGTGATTTGCAATTTTACTCTAGTTATTGAAGGTTTCGAATAGAAAAAGTAAAAAACAACACTCGTATCCGATCGACGGCAGCCGGCGGCAGTAAATCTAAACTCAATCGGCGCTAATTGAATGCCCGCGTGGGCGATTTATGAAGTTCGTTAATTACGTCCTTTTGCGCTTGCCAAACATTCGCGAGCGATCGCTGGCATGCCCGCGAATCAATTGCAAACGTTTGCAATCGTGCATAAACATTTCATCCACGCGTTTGTGAACATGTTGCAAGCAGAATTTTATTATCACCGAAATGAGTTGCAGGGTCGCGCCACCGACATGCACATTTGTTCGCGCGTCCGCGGTCATAATGAAACCATTATAATTGATAATTTTATTTACGATCCGATTACGCGTTGCACATGCGTGACAATTTCACTGAGCAAATTGAATACGAAATCGGCAGTTACCAATGCACATAGATTATGTATAAACTTTTCAAATATTTCACAACGGCACCTTGTAATTAGTCCACTTTGAAAATTTACATTTTTATGGAAAATTCAGAAACTAACCGAGTTAAAAACTTACATGAAAACTTAGTTGAATTAATTGCATGTTTGCTGCAATGTGAATGCATTAATTAAACATTTTCGACGTTGACATCGCTCTATAAATTAAAATTTGCTTGCGCAACTCGCAGAACGAAAACAAAGTCACCATGAATACGGCACGATCCGAAGTTATATCGTTAATAACTAACAAATTGAAAAGGCTGCATCTGAATCCAGGTGGACGCGGCATCTATACGTACATATTACTTCTTGTGTTGCTTTCATGCCGATGCATTCAATTATTTTACGCTGCTTCACTAATTGGTAACAATACGCATTCGTTTGTTATGATTGCAAACGGAGCAAAGACTGTCGCTGCCAATATACAAGTGAGTAATGCTTACGCTTACGCACATAATACAATCTGTACCATTGTAGGGAATGAAACAAATATCTTTATTTTATGGCGAACACATTACCTATTTAATAAATAATTTGGAAATGTTTTGGCATGCGAAGAAAATTGCAAAATTAGAAGGACAGTGCCTTACATTTACGAAGACATTTTTTAATTTAATTTACGTTGCATTTTTTGTTATTATTCTGTTGCCGCTTACTAGAGGCTTGATGCCGTTCGTTGGAAACTATCCTATTTTTCCAGGTTCGTTCTGGTTGTTTTCGTTTATACAGTGCTTTCAATTCGCGCATGATGCTTTCGTTGTGTTGGCCGTCGATTGTTTGTTCCTTTGTTTAAGTATGTTTACGTATGCACAGTTTAAATTACTGAATCAACGCATTCAACGACTCGGCAATGGCAAGAATATGTTTGCTGAGGCTGTTATATGCGTGAAATATCATAATTTTTTGTTAAAGTGAGTATGTAGACTTACAAAACTTGTTTTTCTTAAATATTTATATGTTTACTTTTAGATTTGTTCGTGTTTATGCAGAAATGTTTTCTCCTGCATTACTTATTCATTACTGCATAACTTCGGTTACAATATGCATTGAAATTGTTGTCTTTACCAAACAGTTAGTGTTTTCATAATTAAAAATGAAAAAAAAAAACTCAATGAATGCAAAATAATTTTTTAGGAGTCCGTTGAATATGGTTGGAAGTGTGTTTTATTTGTTGACGTTATCATTTCAATTATCAATGTATTGCTTCCCGGCCCAATTTGTTATTGATGAAGTGGTTTTCCCTGAATAAGTAATTAATTCGTCAGTTTATTTATACGTGTTTTAGGCGTTGCATACCAGTGATGCAATATTTAATTCAAATTGGTACAATGATCCGAAATTGGCTAAAACTTTTGTTCAAAATATCATACGCAGATCGCAGAAGAAAATAAAATTCACTGGTGGTGGATTAACGGAAATTAATCGTGCTGCATTTACTAGCGTATTGTTTTATTAATTTTTATTTAATATTTTAATTATATATGCTTACTTTTTAGATTTTTAAATGGACTTTATCACTTTACACTATGATGAACGATATTGAAAGATTATTTAATTAAGTTTTCTCATTTTTCACAATCAATTTCTTAGTTTTACGTAATTTAAGTTTGCAACATCGTAATTTAAAGCAAAAGCTAGTGAAAAAATGTTAAACGCCGCCTCCAGAGACAAGTTGGCGGTTTTTTCGTATTAGAAAGCACCGGAAGTCGCGTTTAAAGCGTGTTAAATCGACGCGCGAACTCATTCGAGACTCGTTCAAAGTCCGTTAAAGTTGCAGATAAATGGCGTTCACACAAAACGCGCCAACTACCCCCGCGATCTCACCCTCCAGGCCTGGCGAATGTGATTTTCTCAGCCACCTGAGCTTATCGAACCCGCACCTCGCCTGTCAGGAGTGCGCGCGAAACAGGCAAAAACCGAAATTCCCAAAACACAAATTCATTATCTGACACACACGCCATTTGGGCGGTTGGGAGGCAGCGGGCGGCTTACTGTAGTGAGCAATGCGTGGTGGCGCCACTAGACATACACGGCCTAACACGGCTTTAACGTGCGCTCGCATAAATACCATTCAAATATAAATAAATTAGCGTTGCGGCACGTTTGCTCAAGCTTTCTCTATGTTCCACCCTTATTCAACACGAATGCAGTGGCAGTGGCGGCAGCTAGGTGAATGGCTGGCGTGTGAGAGATGGAGATGAACCTGAGCGATAAAAAAAGCCATTCGTTGCGCCGGAAAGGGTGCGAGCCGAGTGCCGGCCAATTTCGTTTCGGGCATTTCAGACAATCCACCCCCAAACACACACACCCATATCACCACATGCACACAATCACAACGAAAAAGTCTAGCAGTGGAAAAAATGCGTCGGGGACGCGCGGGGTGAAGTTCATTCAATCGTGTGTAACCTTTATTGCCCGGCGTAATTTACTAAGCCATATTTCACACCCCCTCCCAAGTCCGATGGGGATTCAACTTTCTCACACCCAGTTAAAAATAAAAATAAAATAGCCAACATCTACTGATGGACTTTCAACGTCAACTGATTATGCATGGTTTTTGTCCGAAATATAAAATGTTAAGTTTGCAACACTGCAAAAATATAAATATTTGATTTTCGCTAGTTGTTTGCTTTAATAAACATTTTTGAGTGAGGTATGAACAATTCAAATATACATATTACTTGGTCTGTTGTAAGCTTTATTTCGTAGTTTTAGTTGGATTTTTAATTTTTTTCGTAACTGCAGTCATTCGTTTCAAATTTTTTCAGTGTGTTTATTACATATCCGGTGTTGTCTGCTGTTGGACTTTATTAAACTCGTTCAGAAATTTAATTTAGCCGTTGAACTTTTATATTTCTCTGGATGACACGTCGCATCGTGTAAAAAGGGATTTCGGAGGCTTTCCAGAGCTTTCGCGTTTCATTTTGATACCTTGTGTCTCTGACTCTTATGTCTGAAGACGACTTCATTTGCTTCCTTGTGATGAAAAATGCAACACAAGCATAATATATTTTTGAGACTATAAATAGCAAAATTTAGAATCATAAAATGGTTTGAATAAAACATCGATAAGATGTTTGTCTCATCAACAGAATATTCGAACAAATAAATATCTATTATGTTCATTCTCCATTCTTTACTCTCTCGGAGGTCTGTAACTATCGAAAGCACAATACGCGCGCAAGCTTAAGGTCTTTTTTAGTTTTCTTCAAGCCTTTTGCTTTTCTGTGCAGTTCCTTGTTGGCAATCGTTCTCCACGTTTCTTGACTTTGATTAATTCTTCCCATTGCGATGGCGCAGCATGGCAGAGCATCATTTTTCAAGCTACTGTATGTGGTCATCACATACCTAACCTACCCTTCCAACTTCTCTACAAAGCAGTCGCTAGTATATAGGTTAGCAGATATTCACATTCGAACTCGCACTGTCCACGCCTTAGCAATGTTGGACTTGATGCTGATGTTCCATGTTAAAAATAAAAATGTTTAGCAAAAGAAAAGATCCGCCCTTAGACGTGGTCAGCTTTCACATGTGATTCTGCCACGCGTAGTAGGTTTGAGTTGAGTGATGAAAAGAAAATCCGCTTTTGTTCACTGTAATAGCCTTCACATCCGCCGCCACCCCCTCAACTCCATGCGGACTATGGCAGAAGGAATGAGTGTGGAATCGAGTTTCCATTGAACTTCGAAGCGTCTCTCAAGGATCAGACGTAAAGAACAGAAAATGTGTTCAATGTTCTCGGTCGTCCATTGCTTCTCCCTGCCAAGATAATAAATACACGCAACAGAACGTTCACACCTTTGTCGGTGTGCTGAGAGCACAAAATGCGGAATAACTATCAGTTTCGAGAAATATGCAGCCAGCAGAAACGTGTTCAAAACGCGTATAACATTCGTTTGTCTTACCCAACCAGTTTGTGGTGGTCCTTTGTAAAAGGGTCTGCAATGATGTAAGATCAAAGTGCGTTCATTTCAGTGAAGTGGTGCATATCGATACATTGGAGCTTTCGTTTATTGCATTTTGTTGAATTATTTTCTGCACAGTGCACAAAAATTCATTGGTTTTATATGGTAGTTAGGTTTGTTCCACCTTTTGACCAGGCTTTTATATGCCAACTTGAAACGAGGTTAGAAACGGATATAAATATAAATAAATTTCCGATAAAATCTACGACGGCCGCTATAAATATGTATTAAAGTTTTGTGACCTTTTTGTACATGTTCCCCGTTTTTTTTTCAGCCACTTATTTGTGGTTTCTCACCCGTGCGCATAAGCGTTGTTTACGATTGTAGCGTTCTCAGATTTTTTGGTTTTTACGTTTTTCTTTTATATTTTCGTACTCACAATCAGTTTTGCGAGGAGTGTCGGCGAAGACTCTCAAACGCGCTCTACCTTTTTTTTCTGCGGACGGAATTCGGCAGCGTGGCCCACGAATGGCCATAAATATTGATTCCATTGAATTCAATTTGTGGAAAAACGGCAGCTGGGCGCAGACGTTAAAACCCTTCGTGCAGCTTGGAATTTCCAAAGTTTTCTATTGTAATGCACGTTCATTACTGGAACCAACCACAGTACAGCAAAACGGAAAAGAAAAGAAATAAAACCAAATTCTTAAGATTTTTATACAAAAGTTCCTAGTTTGTTTGAAACAAAATAAATTAATAGACAGTTAATGACACAATGCCAATTCATTATATATCAATATTTTTTAGATAAATTTTACGTGAAAAAATGCCGCCTAAAGATGATAACCGTAGTAACATCAGCGGGACTGAAACTATCGAATTCCTTCGCTGCATTCCCGTCAATTTATACTGTCATTGTTTACGATGTGTCTGCTGTGGTAAGCAAGTGTTAGCAAACATGATAGGGTAATATCTCCAAATGATCTATTTTGTATTATAGGTCGAGCGACGACACATCGTTTGGTCATGGTACTTCTCATAATGACTGGGATTATCCTCTGTTATACTCATAGAGTATGTTTAAGTCTAGCAATCACCGAAATGACTATTCCAGTAAATCGCACTAAGGCCGATGTGGCTAACTCGTGCCCAATGCCAACATCCGGTATAGATCGACCTGTGATCATGGACATCGAAGGTGGAAAGTTTCACTGGGACGAACAAACTCAGAGCTTACTCCTTGGATCGTTTTATATCGGTTATCTGCTGACTAACATACCAGCCGGATATCTTTGTGATAGGTTTGGTGCCAAGTGGGTTGTCACTATTGGTTGTTTTATTTCGAGCGTGTGCACTTTAGCAATACCACCAATGACTATTTACACTTCATGGCATTTTGTTGTTGGGTTACGAGTGTTGACCGGGTTTGGCCAAGCACCTATTTATCCAGGTGCTACTCTGTTGATGGCACGATGGATACCAGATGCTGAACGCGCGTTAGTAGGTGGTGTGGTATTGTCCTCGCTCAGCATCGGTACTATAGTGGGAAACATTCCAACTGCTTTTATTTTGGAAAATATGAAATCTTGGGTGTGGGTGTTTTATATCTATGGTATTGCTGGGATTGTCTTTTGTGTTTTGTTTACTATATTTGTCTATTCAAGTCCACAAGTTCATCCTTATATTACAGACGAAGAGTATGAGTATTTACAAGTGCGAATTGGTAATATTACACCAATTTTGAAATATTTTTAATACTAAAGTTGGATTTTAGCCGTTGGGGAAAAACACAAAGTCCCTTGGAAAGCTATATTATCAGATTGGACTGTGTGGGGTTGTATCATCTGCCAGTTTGGAAATGATTATACCCTTTTCACGGTTATCACCAACTTTCCTAAATATTTAAATGACGTTTTAAAGTTTACATCAAAGCAGGCTGGTTTACTTGTGTGCATTCCACAAGTTGCCCTGTTTGTTGGATCTGTTACTTTCGGTACCATCACAGATGCTATGGTAGTCCATTGCCGGGTGAAGAAAGTAACAGTAAGAGTAATTAACACATTCATGGCAACCATGGTACCAACTGTTTTACTCCTTGTTTGTTGTAAATTGCGTTGTAATCGCATTGGTGCCATCTCGGCAATCACCTGCGGCATGATTACCAAATCCATGTTCTATGGAGGCCTAAAAGTGAGCATTATCGATATTACTAAACACCACACTGGCCTTGTGGCGGCGATTGTAAACGCCGCTGGTGGAGTTGCTGGATTTATTGCACCATACACGATTGGAAATGTGGCATCTGAGGTTTTGACTTAACTTATCAACTGTCTAGATATTAAATATTCATACTAATTACAGAATACCTTTGAACAATGGGATCTTGTTGCTTACATAAGTCTCGGTATCTCTGTGGTAAGCATCATTCCCTACGCGTTATTTTGTAAAGCCGAACGTAAAATTTGGGACCATCACGATAACGTTCCTGAACCGGAAGAGGGCGAGAAAACTGGATGCATAAAAATTTTTTCATGTGTGAATCGACATTGATAAAATATACACTTTAACGTTTTAAGTTACTCAAGGGTCGTTGTAATCATTTCTGACATTTTCACGCGAGTTGTTTCAGTGTTGTTGCGGTGTTTACTAGTTGATTAACAGTGAAGAAGAGAGCGGAAGTGCCATAATCCGTAACGGCGGCTGATGGAAGTTAGGCACACCTATTAAAACACTTTCTAATCCGCTTGCCACATGCGAGTTAATGACTGTCAACAAGCGCGCTCTAGTATGACGACAAGACAAACATAGTGCTCGTAATCGGATAGCTTATTTGTATAATATAAAGGATAGTTACAATATTCCAATAATCGAACGAAAACGAAGACCAAGAGATCCTCTACAACCGGAATATCCGTATAACCTTCCAAAGCCTTAGAAAATGCCCTAAAATGCCCAATATAAATGCCCTATATAAAATACATTAATTAATTCAGGAAATCTTTTATACTACCGGTAAAAAATTAGTATTAATTTAAAAATTTGAAAACATAGTGCAGAGGGTGCCATGTAGGTAGGTGTATTCCAAATAAATTCATTTACGTAGAATTTCTTGCGTTCATACTGTAGTTATATGACGCGCTGCAATTTTTGTTTTAAATTATTTTTTGTTGAATAACGACCAAATTTTTTCTTTTTAATTACTTTCGCTTGAATTTAAATTTGAATATCGAAACTACAACAAAACCCTGCCTTAACAATCAAAAATTTCAGTTTTTAAAATGCGACGATCTCGGATACTAAAGGGATTAATAAAATAAAAACTTGGATAGAATATGCAAAATATCATATTTCTATCTATTCATAAATGAAAAAGTGCAAAGAGATCTGCTCTTGTCAGTTTCGGACTCGGATTGTGATTTTTTTTTAAATATCTATAATGTATTATAATAATTTCACAATAAAATTGCGTTTTTTGATAATTAATAATACAAACTTGCGTTTTTTAATATTATGTAAGAGTACGACTGACAGTTTAATGAGAGGTTGTTATAGTTATTAAAATTTAATAGTAGGACTACGTAGAGAGGCTTTTAATTGACATATTCAAAGAACTATTGAGTTATTAGCACTAAGGGTTTACCGTTTTGATGTTTTTAGGTGCAGCGTGTACGCTGTAGTCTTTAATTTAGAGTTTTAATATTGAGGTTATCTGTGAGGTTAAATTTTATAATGTATCCAGGGTCATGTAAAGTTATGCCTGATTTGTTTGGCTTATTAATATCAAGTAGGTTCTGCGCAAGCGTTTGTCGGTGTACCTCGTTATTATCGTTTTGGTGCGCTTTTCATGGTCGACGAATTAAAAGCTTGTGTTCGGAGCTCGCACAATGCGCGAGTTCCGCCGGAATCGGGCGCTTCGGCCATTTTATTAATATCTCGCGTGTTCGATTTGTTTCACGTGCGCCTCGCATTAAATGCGAGACGATAATAAAGAGAAAACGAGCTATCGCATTATGGCGAATTTCGCTGGGAACACAATCAAATTTTGTCGAATGCACAAATAAGCAAATATACAGGATGTTTAGGTAAACACATTTTAAACTTGTGTCAACTCGTTTATGAATTTTTAAACATGAGAATTGATGATGTAATTATACAATATTTAGAATGCCAAAATATGATCGATGAATATTAGTGGCAATGGCCCGAACATATTTTTGCGAATTAGCACTCAAAAGTATAAAATTGGACATTCGATTGTTGTTGAATTGATGCCATTTATAGGCGACCAATGAAATAAAAACCGTTTGTGTCTTTATTCGCTGTACCCTCTTGTATTATCAAAGTATAAAATAACCATATCCTGGCAAGTTACACGTCGCGTCGCTCACATTGTACGGCATATTACAATTCGGTGTCGACCTACATATTTTATTATTCCTACGACATGGACTAGGCCACGGCCTATTTGCAGATGGCGCACGAATGTATGAATATGTATAGGTAACTACCTACTTGCTCACACGCGAAACAGACACGCAAAAACCAACTAGATTACTGTACCACAAACATACTGTATGTATTGTTTTATTACCAACCAGCACCGTGCAATCCGCATAACATACATAATGATGATTGATCGGATGCGATTTGCGCATTTTGGCGAAATCGTTGTCTGATTATAGCGAATAAACCGATACCCAAACCAAACTCACTTTAAAATGCTAGTAAAAATTTTAGTACGCTTCGTATTTGCACATGCGCGAAAATTTAAGAAAAAAATAATTTTCGAAAATAAATCTTGTTTATTAGACATTTCTTGAGCTGTTTTGCTGTTTCTGTGGGCGCCCATTTATATCATGGGATTTACACATTTTGTCTCGCAAAAAGCCGTTGCACATGCACATCGCGGGAAATATTTAAGACTGCAATTTATTTAGCGTTTAGTCTCGGCCGCTCGTTTGCCACCGTCCCCCATACTCCCTGTCACCGCCCGCCGCATTACAAGCGCTTTTCACGCCAGCGCACTCGGAAACACATCGTGAACGGGGACGATTACATCGCATCTCACAAACGACGACAATTTTATACGTAGCGCTCGTTTTTGGCAGTTTAATGTTTGAAAAATGGGCGGAAAGAGAAAAATTCGGCCAGCAGTCAAGACAAACACAAACGTTGGCGACGGCGTGCAAGTTGGACAACACAATTTTCTTTAGATTTAACAATTGCTTGGCATACATTGTATTCTTGGTTGCATACAATATTGGTGCTTGTGTAAATGTATAAATTGAATAGTAACAGAAAAACAGATCGACTTCAATGCAAATAAACGCAAATTTTGGATTTGTTTAAATTACATGAATAAAAAACGAAGCGTATGTGAATACAATCAGAGAAAATATGAATAAATTTCGAAACGAAAACAAATGCAGGCGGTTTTATCCGAAGTAACGTGCACAAACACTAATAATTGCAATAAACCAACATGTGCAACGAGTGTATTTTCATTTTTTGTTTGCAGCCTGTACGTGTAGTTACCATTAATCTATTTTTACCTTGTTTTTGCAAATAAATAATATTTATACAAATATTTATATTTATGAGGCGCTTATGTGCTTTTTTATTTCTATGCCTGAATATGATTATGTTATTGTTGATGGATAGGATTGAATAAAGAAAGATTATGACCAATATACAATAGTTATATAACTATATTATAGCGTTTTTGGAAAAGCATTATCTCGGCTTTTCGAGCTTTCCTTGTTTCGGCTCGTTAGCGCAAGATTATTTACACTTCTCTTCTTTTCGCGCGCGGTTGGCGCGTTCGTTTTTCGTTTGTTTCATTCTCACACTTCGAGCTTTTTATCGCCTTCGATGCGCGTTTATTTTTTTTGCTGGCCGCATTCCGGTCGGACCGCAATGAGCTTTCAGGCTTTTTCCCCGCTCGACCGAGAACCCCCGCTTGGGGTTGGTGTGTATTAAGTTTGCGGTTATAGCTTGGGAAGCCGCCATCCGGGCGAGAGCTTTCGACGGTTTCGTTGGCAGTAGGAATGAGGAACGCTTATCCGCATTTATGACGGCTCTCTCACATTATAGCCGGAATATTATAATTTTTTTCTTCGTTTTCGAGTTTATATCCTATTTCACGACGTTGCATAGATGAATTTCAGTTAACGAATGTTTGTATTTTCCAGATACGTTGTTGTATGAAATTCAGCACTGCACGCCGATAGAGGGCGACACAACGTAGAATGGACCCATTTGAGGTGAGTTGTATTTTTATTAAAAAATAATTTATGGTGTAACACGGAACAATATTATTCTCATATAAATTCACGCCGAAGAGCATAATGTGACAGCGCAATTGCACACTGTTTCGTCGTGCTCACCGCCAAACTTTCCAGCGGCGAGGCGATAAATTCACAGCTCGAAGACGTCTACTTTCGAACAGACCAAAACCGAACTGAACAGGACTCACGCGATAGTTCATAAATCCTCGGTTTCTACTTTTAAACTTTTATATAAATTCAAAAACATTACAAGTTAAATAATATAAAACGATATAAAAGTTAACTTTACCATTATTAATATCATGTGGGAGATGTATAGTGAGTAATTAATTACGATTTAAAAGCATAATATGAATATGAATTCGAAAAAATGAGGCTTGAACAGAACTGCGTGAATTGCAAAACGCGAAATAAAATCTTTTGAATGTTTGAACATTCTGTCATCAGATGTGCGCGCAAAACTATAAATTCATAGTTTATACATGAAGTTGAACAGTTCACGGTTTGCCGTTGAGCAAACGCGGCAAACGGTTCATAAATCTTTGGCAAAATTGTGGTTTTGTCTCACCGTGCGGCTGAAACTACGCCATGATGTGAAACAAACTATCTTGTTTGCTAAATTTCTCAACAGATGGCGCTAACAGCATCTACAAATGGCGATAAATATAATTTTTATTTATATTGTGGTTCTTTTTTTACTGAAATATTTTTCTGTAACGTGTTGTCTTGCTGGTTTACTTTCGAGAAGCGCGATGCGTAATAAATCTCTCGTGCCTTTTGCGTTATTTACGGCAGTTCCATGTATTATGGATGATCGCGCGAGTGCTCGTTGCGCTTTCGTGTTCACACCGCCCCTGCTTGCCTTCTTCTCACTTTGCCTCTATCTTTTTGTATAACAGCGCAGTCCTCCCCTGAGTAAACTATTGAATACGCGCTGGAAATCAGCATAACGTATGCAGCCCACCTTACGATACACATCAGCGCGAACCTGCAGTGGAATGCCTAACATAGTAGGAACTAAAAAGACAAAAGTGTGAAATGTGAAAACGTTTTGTTTTTAGGATTGGGATTTTCCAGCGTTACGGGAGCAAGCAAAATAATATATTGCGCCATTACGGGCGAATCGAAAATATTGTAAAGATGAATGTTGAACAATCTGAAACGATGACGATTCATAATGGTTTGTGCTGGAAATGCAAACTCAGCGAAATGCAAAGATTCACGTTGTTTCTTTCTTTTGTTTAAGCTGCAAAACAAATGCGTCAAAATGGCGAAATGATGCAGGTGCGTTTTATGAAGCAGCACGCATCTGCTAACACTTTTTTGTTTCTTTTAATGGTCGTTTAACTTTTTGCTACCCGTCGCGCGACGCGCAAAGAGCAATGTTGTTTCGAGATTAATGGAGAGGAATTATGGACGGCGCGCAAAAATTATGTTATAACAACGTTTGCTTCGCGGAGCGTGCTTGGCGATTAATTAAAAACCATTTATTACCACTGGAAACAAAAGCGCAACGTCGCAGTTTTGAAGCAAATTCTTTTGCAGAAATAACATTTACTAAGAAATTAATTTAAGTAAATTGGTTTGTTATAAATGATCGGTGATTTGATTTAATGCAGAGCGTAATGTCAACTCGCAGCTATTGATTAAACGCCTTGGAGCGTAAGAGTTTATACTGGAATGGGGATGACATGAAGCGGTTAATGTGCCACGCTTAAATGAATCCCTCACTGGCGACTGCACATCGGCCGGACGACATCTCAATCATTCATCAAACTGGTCCTCTCGAACGCAGCGTGAATTCGAACGAGTAGCTAAAAAACTCGACCGCGCCATGTGTCACACGCGTGCATGTTTGGTTGCCTATCACTTGCCGGATGGACGCCTGCTGTGATTTATTAAAGATTTAAAATTCGAAAAAGTCAAGTCTACTCAATGCCACTCAAGTGCGTTTCGGGCACTTTTTTTTACCGTAAAACTGCCGCATCAGGATGCGAGAGATGTCAGAATGTTGATGCGTTGAAATGTTGGATGTGGGAAATGCGAAAGACGGAAGATACATCCGAGTTGTTTGACTTGTTCGATTCGGGCCGAGTTCGACAAGCCACTTACACGTCCGTGCATATCATATGCGGGGGCGCGGTTGCCGGGGGTGGATGGGGCCGTGAACAAAACGGGAAGCGAGAACATCAGCGAACACATCACTTAGCCTCATCGCATCGCATCGTTTCGATTCGGGATCGGATGGCAAACATCCCGACATCCCGCACATCTACTCCATCCCGAACAACCGCAGCACACGTGGCGCACAAGTCAAACATAAATTTGCATTTACTGCTTTTCCCGTGCGCCGCGGTGGCGGTTCAGGGTCGGAAAGTGGCGCGCATCCGGAATGCGTACGAATCGATCATGTAAGGGACGTTTGTGAGTCTCATTTAAAAGCAGGTCGATGTTTGGATTTTTGACGCACAAACTTTAACATAACATTTTACTTTTTTTAAATTGACTGTTTATTTAAAACTTTCGTAAAGATGTTTTCAGCTTAGAAAACTTTTTTGTTTTTCTTATTTTTCGTTTATTTTTTTGCTATGTTTGACTTGCCACTTGCCAGCGGTGTTTTTTTCAAGCTACCAACTTGAGAGTTGATAACGAAGGCATCGGCGAGCAAACAGCACATAAATTATAAACTTTTTAATTTTCGCCTTGCGCGCGCGAATCCTCGACGTCATCTTTGCGTATTTTCCACCTTAAAGCTTGGCTATTCCAATATTCACATCTAGAATATTTTCATTTGGTCCCAGCTTTTGCAGCAATTTATCTGACCGAATTGTTTTTCTCGCATTTTTTGCTTCTACTAAATTTGCAGTCAAAAGCAAACATTTCATTTGAAAAATGATTAAAGAGTGTGCCGTAGGTAGAAGTATCTACAACGTGCACTTGTAGTAATTACATAATGTACTTTTAAGTGAGCACTTGATTTACGAGTGCTGAAAGCGCAAACTCCTCTCAAGATATAAATTATACTCACACCTATAACACAAAAACTAAAAAATTACATTTAGGTTAACTTGTAAAAGATGAAAGCGTACATTCATCTTGTAACAAAATTTAAAGTCTTAACTCATACGATCGTACATTGTTGTTTTCTGTTTGATTCTCTATTATGAGTTTATTTCCAAAGAGATTTCACGTTTGCCAAGATTTCCTACCGTTTTGCGTGGTGCTTTGAGCAGTTCGACGTTTATTCAGTCTTGATAATTGAAAGCTTTGAACAATATAACATTATGGAACATTAGCGCACGTTGATAACAATGAGTCTGAGTCGTTTGAATGTATGAGGACGTGCGTTAGAGATTACCGAAGAACGACGGAAGTGGCACGCGACGCAAGCTTCCAACTCACGCCGGAAGGCACCCGCCTTGGTTAATCTCGCGGGAATCTTTAGCGAGGTGCTCCGATATCACTCCTCCACCTGCGAATTAACCAGCGTGGAAACCATGCGTTCAAGTCGTGTACGAAGTTACCTAGGTTGGAAATAAGGAAACCTTTTGTCTCTCGGAACTTCCCTTAAGACTTCAAACCTTCGTACGAGTTTCCCTCGCCTCGCCGGTGTAGGCAGATTGAAGGTGTCCCATTCTACTAATTCGCGTTCACGCATTCGAGATAATTAGAGAATTTACATTATGTTATGTGTGTTGTTGCGCTAATGCCTTCCGGCGAAAATTCAAAATCTAGAATTCCAAATTAAGACAAAAACGTGTGCGTGTAAGAGGAGGGTAACAGTAGAAGAAAATGTGTGTGTGTAGGTGAGTGTGGGTGTGTGAGAACATCGGAAATTAGCTCAACCGATTGCGTTAGGCATTCGTTTGCGCAAACGAGCGGCAATTCAAATAGTGCGCTCCAAATTGAAAAAGTTTTATGATTTCGCTCGCCAAGTGCGACGAGCGCGTTAATGATGTTCGAGGCAAATCGAAAACTGTTTGCTTTACGGCTATCAAAACAATGTCTGAAATTAATTAACACGCTTTCGAGTTAGTACAAAAACACATTTTTCCAGCACTTACAGAATATTACTCATGGAATTAATTTTATATTTGCAACAAAAAGAATTATTTATTATATAAAATATGAAAATATAATCATATGTAAGCAATCTTTCATGATATATGTATATAATTCCATGTTTTTTGAGTATCAAAGGATAAACTTGGGAATAAGAGGTTTTCTGGTCGTCCCCTATTAATGCTGGTCTCATCTGAAAAAATAAGACGCCGCGCTGTGCGTCCTTGGGTACCTTTATACCCATTTGCAACCCAAACATATTTCATAAATTCTTTTTGATTTCGGCGCGTTTATCTGCTTTTCATCTGCGCTGCAAAAGCAGATATTTATTCTGTGGTGGCGGTGGCGCGGGCGGCGAGGGACCGTCGAAGGAGCTAATCCCGACCAGCCGGGACCTCACCGCATAAAATATGAAGCAGCTAATCTTTTATTACGCCCTGGAGTCAACTACCAAATTTCGCAATTTCATCTCGTCCCATAGAGACGGCAGCGATTTTTAGATAAAACGCAATTGAACAAAAAGTCAAATAAACTAAATTACATACAATTTATTTCCGTAAATTTAAACACCGAGTGTTAACCGAAAGTTATTTTTATGTATTGTGGTTAATGTTTGTTAGATAAGTTTCTGTTTAGTACACAATAAGGCAGTAAATATTAGCCGAAACGCAGGAAGAAGTCAAGTTTTGCGCGGCAAACGCGGAAAAGTTGTGCGTACTGGTTTGTAGCTTGTTGCGTCTTGCGAAGTCGTCTCTGAAGTTCGAAGACCGCAAGCGTGAAGAAACTGTTTTGTGCCATCGCGCAGCGTTAGCAAGTCGCTTGCTCTTCGTCAAGTTAACAACTCGTGTACATTACCAGACGCGGCCGCAACGCCAGGATGAGACAAAACAAGAACACGGGTTTTGTAAGTTGTAGACTACTGAAGTTGAGCAGGACGCCGAAGAACTGTTTGAGAGGGATGGTAATAAAATGCCCGTGGGGATTGGCCATGTTTACAATGTTTCCAACATGTTCGTTTAACATTCAGCGTGAGGGTGGGGTGTACAACCTAGGGTTGTTGAAGTTTTTTGGACTTTTCAAGAGTTCTCTGAATGGTTCCCGTGAGAGGTGTGACTTGCGGTGAAAGGAGTGAGGTCTGTCTTGAAAAACGTGTCAATAAATATAAATTATTTGGGGTAGTAAATTGATTTGCTATGCAATTTATTGTATATTATACACACACGGAATTTTGCATATTTTGCTAGGCGATATGCAAAATAAATTCGAAACCGAAATTTGCACGGCTGCGGCGACCAGCACGTTGCGCATATTTTATAAATATTTATGCGTTAGAAGAGTCTAATTCGCCCTCGCCCTCAGTCGAAAATTTCCGCAAACGTGTTTCGAGTTGGCTGCTTTCAAATCCGGCTTCACTTTTGACTCCCTCTTGTTGGCAAATTTAGCATTTTGAGCACAAAATGCGCAAACGTTTATCTAGTTTGTCCTGTGCAATATTGCTTCAACGGGGATAATAAAGATATAAATATGAATTTATTTATATTTATCTCTGCATGTATTTTGTTTCCGAGTTATTTTGAATATAACCTATTTTTTGTTATACGTTTATTGCGAATATTTCCATTCTCGGAATGCTCGAAATACCCAAACTGTCTTGTTTTCTTTTTGGCAGGATATTTAGGTATATTTTAGGCAACACGTTTGATAGCGTGAAATCTGAAAATGGCAAAAAATGCAAAAACGAACACCCGGCGCACTAAACAAAAAAAAACACACACCGCCGAACGGAAAGTGGAACAAAACGCCGCGCGCGAAAAAAAACCGCGCTCGCGGAAAAAGCTGACAAATGTAGGGTTGTAATTGTGATTTATTTTCTACACTACCCACGCTTCAAAACTGGCCCCAAAACACATGGAGGCTTTTTTAGGCTGCAGCGTTAAAAAGAAAAAAAAATTGATTGAGAGAAACACAATGACATTTAGGCAGCAACGCCGGGAAATTCAATAATGTCACACTTTTTGGTGTGAATATAATTTTTTAGCCTTCTCAATTTTGGCCAAAATGAAATTGTTGATATATTGTGCACCAAAAACGGAAAGTGGTGTTTGGTAGGTATTTGATTTAACTTTTCAGTCAACGCTGAATCAGTAATTTTTTCAAACAAAACTTTTGGTAGTTTTGTTTTGGAAAATGTGTTCACTCCATCTGTTTACCGAGCACAAGTCTATGTCAAACCTATATCAGCTGCGCCGACGTGCTGATAACAATCTGTAACAATCGTAGGCTTTGTTCATCGATTCAAAGAAAGCCTACGGATTGCTGTGAAACTCCAGGAGGTTTTGGAAAAGCACCGCTTGCAATACTAGTCGTACTAATGTCTTTGTTTACGAAACTACAAGCATGGCAGCGAAAAACGATTGCTCTTTGTTTTTCTTCGACGTGAGTTAATGATTTATGTAGCGACCCGACGATAAGTTCGAGGTAATACGTATTCGCCGATAGTTAATTAACTACTGTTTTGGCAACGATATAATAAAAATAATTCGTTTTAGATAACAGAAAAAAACATAGTAAATTTGTAATGTATCTAGCTAAAAAAGTACAACTTTTAAACTGGATGTATTTCATCCAAAAACGAATAAAACTACTTGTAATTAAACGGTTAAATTTATTTAAAATTCATTAACAGTTTAGTATATACGTTCTATCTTTAAAGTTTTATAGTTTTTCTTTGTTTTTTGGTATACTTTTCACGTTTGAAAGATGGCAAGTAACGAAAACGAAAGAAAAAGCTCTTGGAAAGATAAATATGAGCACTTTGCCTAGTCCTGAAGCGAACCGATGTATCGCTAAATAGAAAATCCCTGGAGCAGCATGGCCAAGAAATATCCGACCGACAGAACGGAAGGAAAAATGAAAGCAAACGACCAAAGACGAAACGGTGTCGAGTGAACAATTTTTCATCATTACACTCTTTCATCGCTAAAACACCAAAATACACAATTAATTTAAGCACCAAATTTAAATATTTTTTAAATGCTGCAATAGCAATTTTAGGGTAATTTTATTTCGGTGCCTTATGGGAAGCTAAACCAAGACGTAAAATGAAGTAAATCTCACATTAAGGCAGCAGGCGAAAGGATCACGCACCGTGACGCTATACCGCCGCCGTGGGAGAGCGTCGAGACGACCCTAATTAAGCGCGCGAAGGAATTTGTAACGTCTTACGTTACAAATGCGGTCGCCCGACGCTAAATTAACTGCGGACGTTTGCCCGGCGCCTTCACATTAATACTTGCGTGCGTTTCTAAAACACCTCGACATTTACGCATCCGTGGCATGAATCATTAGCGCTTAAAGCTAGAATTTAAGCAACAAACAAAAAACTGAGTGTCGCAAAAACTGCCATCGTGTAAATAATTTATGCAGGGTTGCATGACTGGCTGCAGTATGCTAATGGCAAAATTGCATGTTGTTTTTGTTTGCTTATAATTTGGCAGAGTTTACAGTTTGGGGATTTTTTGTTGCTAGTTTAGAAACTGGTTTTTTATAGGTTGCATTTTAAATGCGACTGTATATTGAGTAGAAGTTAGACATTAATACTAGAAATGCTGAACATTTGCGAGCTTACCACAAAAGGCAATAACGCAAAATAACTCGACGGGTTGGTTTCCATTTGTGATGCGAATGAGCGCAATAACGTCGTCGTTTTAAATGACATCATTAACATTGGCAATTCTTGGTGTAAGCCACAAAAAACAAAAATTAACAATTTTACAGTCCGTCTCCGCGAAAATAAAATTCCTTTACTACAGTTTTAACGTAATTAAAGTCGTAATAAAGCAGAGAGAACCTGAATACGCTCACCAAAATTTACACATAGGTATATAAAGAATAATATAAAATGGCTTAAAAGAATCATATAATTTCAACGTCATAAATTTTGAGTACGTGTATTTAAATAAAGAAAAAAATCTATGAAATTTTTATAGATTTCTATAAAAGCCTCTTGAATTTCGAGAGATATTGCACGTTTTGAATAATGAAATACTAAAAAAATTGTTCTACATATTGCGATATTGTCAGACGCGCTTGTAAAACGAGAAGTGCGACATGACCCTGTGGGGGCGGCGGCTAGCAAAGAAGGGATACGTGCGCAGTGCGCATACCGGCGCCTCCACCAAAGGCATGAGAGCGTAAAGAATAAATTTGAATTTGCGGCAAATTTATGTGACGGCCGCGGGACGGTTAACTTCGAAAAAAATGAAAATGTTACAATATCATACTGCTGTTATCCTTTACTCAAAAACCACTACATACAGTGGGTGTATAGATAAAATTTGCTTTCAAATAAAGTTTTATTTTGCTCATTTTAATTAAATTTGTAACTATTGAAAACATATTATTATGAAAACAAAACGTTATTTTGAATATATTTATTCAAATAAAAACAATTGTCATAAAATACAAATTAAATTGCCTTTTGTGCAAATTAAATTTGTATATTATTATTTTGTTTGTTAATTAAAAAAGTTTTGTCATTTTGATTTTTAAAAAATGTTTAGAATTCAACCAAGTACAAATATAATTTATGTAATTGATTATTTCAAATGAAATTCATTATGTTCTTAATTAATTCTGCGTATCTGCACCTAGCATACTTCTGTCGTACAAACTCAGCCACGGCAAAATAAAACAAACACAAAGTTGTGGCGGTAAAAAATTACTTCAACCTTTATAACAAATAGCGAGAGCTAGATTTTTTTCCATATGTGCAAGCAAATTTTGTTAAAACCAGCTTGAAAATATGCACAATTTGTTCAAATACAATTTTTTTTGTTTACACTGCATGGAAATTGCTGGAAACTCTACTGTACCGCATTTATGTTTAAACGTTTTTATACAATGTTTTCTTAACTTCTCGAGGAAGTTGTGCACTTTGAAATTTTCTACAAGTACTAGTATTTTTTACTAAAATGTGCACGTAGAAATATTTCGATTATTTGCGTAGTTACTATCGAAAGTATTTCCTTTGAAATTGAAGATAAATATGTAAGAAGTAATTTAGTTGAAACAATTTGATAAGTTTAAAAATATAAGTGCGTAAAGTATTGAAAATTGAATACAAGTTTTAATAAATGTAGTGGCTGCACTAATGCACATACTCACGAGCAGAAGCACTTAGAGAGTCGTTTATGAATTTTCCGGTTTTCTACCTACATTTATTCGCTTGCCCAGTTGGGTAAAACAAAGTTAGTGCCCTTTTAGTGCTTTTCAACATTAAAATTTTTATAACGCCTACGTGATTTGCTTTTTCGGGGTTAAAATCATTATTTTCGTTTATAATATAAAGTTGTTTATTTTAGCATGAAAATAAGTGTGAATTATAACCGGTTTTAACGTGCTTAAACAAAACACAAACCGCAATCTGTTCAGTGTCTTTGACATCCTTTGCTTGCGACACAAAAGGAGTGCAAAGAAAAGATGAAAATGTAAAGCAACCGCGCAAAAAGGTTGTTAAAGACAAACTTTTTCTTTTCGACCGCAACGACCTCTCAAACTTGCGCGGCGTTTTTTGAACAATGCCCAACAAAGCGACAAAGCGCGCTGGAAAGAATGAAAAACCGAGGGGGACCTGGCGCTCCGAAAACTTGCAACCGTAATGCCTACAAATTATTGTCGTTTGTCGCTGATGTACGACCACGGCGCCTCTACCCTTAGGTATATTTGCGGTTGTAGGGCGGTCGGAAGGTCGTGATCGTTACGCACGACTCAGTCTGAACTCTCGTTTATAAATTGAAAAAGTTGATAAAATGTTAAAGCTTGATGTTTTATTAAATTTCCGAACACATTTCTATGTGTTACTTTCATTGAAAAAGAAAAATTTAAAGTGGTGACAGTAGTATATTTTGACAAATTATAAAAATATTTTGAAAGCCTGTTAAAAGCTCTTAAGACATGGTTGACACTCCAAACAGTATCGTTTACATTTTTAGGCCGGAAACAGCGACATGCTGTCGAAGCCGGGACGATGATAAATCATGCCCGGCACGTTTTCAATCAATTCGCGCTAAGAACATAATGTTTTCCTTTTTGCGATCAATTTTTTTTTACCCTTGCAAACATTTACACAGCAATGTGTTTTTTTATATCTCGGTTTGCGTGTTTGTCGAAGCTTTCAATATCAATTTTGTTTGTGATTAATGTCAGCCGCAAGTTCCGCATTCAGCAATTTCGTGTGGGGGCAAAGTTTGCGAGACGTCGAATGAATTTATTTATTCGTCTGCAGATGGACGACATCAAAGTTTTTGCTTTGAGCGCAGTTTAGCGTCGAAAGTTTGCAACTTTGGAAATCATGACGAGGCGATGTTTGTTATTGGCAAGGGTGAAATTCAAATGAGGGAGGTTATTACGCGTAATTTTGTTGATTTTCCAACGCCTTACAATGACGCACTGACGCAATATTAGATCTAATCATACAGGGTATTTCAAATTATTTTTTCTATGAAAAGATGGTTTCAAAGCACATTAGTGTACATTTAGTATTTTCATTTCTTTTCTGTTTTACAGAAAATAGACTTCACTTGAATGCACTTCAAAGTTTTATTTTGCCTGGTTTCTGAGATTAATACCTATTTTATTACCCGCTTCTGTCATCCAAAACGCGATGGTATTAATCTCTGAATCTCCACAAAACTAAGCGCTTCTGAACTTCGAAACAACTTTTCAGTAATTAGTTAAAATAAATAAAAAATAATAACAATTTTTATTACAATTTTTAACATTTACATCTTTTATTAAATCTGATTTCTCTATAGTAGTATCAGAGTATTAAACAACCTTGTTTCGACATATTAGCATATTACGCTTATAAGATTAGGCAAGGGTCAGTATAATCTAATTTCACTTAGTGGCATACACTGCAGTCACTGCTTTCATATATCCTGGGTATCCAGGGTATCCTTGCATATTGCCAAAATGTCAAAAACAAGTGGAATAAATTAATTTTGCTTAAAAGTCAATCTGTAAGACTTACAAAGGTTAAATAAAACAAGGAAAACCAAGACGCCTCAACAGTCTCAGAGATAATTTCATTTTACGAGTTTTGAAGGTAGATTTTACGCTCAATAGTAAATAATACTATGAGCGACTATCGCTTTTTTCGCCTCGTTACCGCTCCAGAATAGTGCACTTTTGAATCGCACCACGGAAATTACGCACGTCCGCGTTAACGTCCCGAAAACATTCGCTCGTAAAATCGGTCGTATTTATTTACAACTTTTTAATGAGCGTCCCAATCGTACACACATGTGTTTCATAATTTTGGTGCGCTTTCTTGTGCTAATAAAGTGTGTATGTCAATAAAAGCACAAATATCAACAGATGTAACATTAAAAATTGGAAAAACTATTAAGACTGAAAGATATTGCCCTGAACGGGCACTGATATCGGTTTAAATTCAACGTTTAGATAACTTGAAACACAACAAAGTTTCATAAAATAAATCTCATACAAATATAATATAATATAATAGAAATACGCAATTGCAAGATTCTTAATATTGTTTTTTATTTTTTATGTATTTTATGTGCAAAGAAGAATTAACATGATTTGAAGCAGAATAAAAATAATGCATTTGTTGAATTCCGTTGCATTCATAGAATGCTACTTGAATGTGACTCGCTGTTGAATGCATCATGCAAGAACAACACTGAATTTAATTACGAAGACAAGTGCTCACAAGCGTGCATCTCGAGCGCATCGAAAGTTTATGAAATTTCGTAGTTGCGAAAGTTTAGGATTTACAGGAATAAAGGTGCATTCACTTGTTGTTTGTGCTTTGTCTGAGTTTTCTTGCTTTTTGATGCAATTCGCAAGCAGTTGTACTGCTTTGTATGCTGCTTCTTTGCCTCTTCATCATAGCGGTGTAAAATGAGACAACGTTAACGTTAAATAAAGAAATTATTAGAGCAAATACATGCACTGTTTTATAACAAGTCAAAGTTTGAAAAGAACCTGCACAAAAGTTGTTCAGAAGGATGCGCGAATGTTGCAAATTTCCCTTGAGCAAAATTGTAAAACTGTCACAAACTGTAATTACGAAATATTTTACATTTTCATGAGAAAGATTTAAGAATACATTATAAATTAAAACAATTCTGATGTTTTAGTTAAGTTGGAAATTAAAATAGAAAACGCTACTTGATTTTCTTATTCGTAGATTACTTTTTCTTATTATGTATATTCCGGTGTAAGTTGTGTACTTTTGTGGTCGGAAAACGTCTTTTCCGTGCGATTCGGTGCCTGCTTCCGGCGCTTCCGGGAACACGAACAAATGGCACACTGCCACGCATCGCGTCAGGTGTTCAAGTTAAACGGTCGATACGATTACATTCAATGCAAACGTAGACGAAATAAATTCAAACGAATTGCGGACTAATAATATTTGAAGTGATAGTATGTAAATTTGAGCCATAACCTCGAAACTTTGCATTTTGAAAATAGTTGAATGGGTATACGTTATAACTCCTTTAACATGCTCTCTAGAATAGGTTTATCTGAATATCTGCAGATACAATGTGAAATTATGCGCATTCTACATTTGTCTGCTTAAACACGGCATTTTGCGAAAGCTAATTTTGTCCATTGGTGAATTGGCAAACATTTGCAATTGTGCAACCCTTAAGCTCTGGATGGGCACGTGCATGTCTACTGTCTATGTTAAACACGGTTGCAATGTTCGTGCGCATATCTTGCCCACGAATCATCATCGAATGACTGCCTCCATCGAGCATCGCCCATCGACCAACCGCCATAATTTGCTCTAATGGCCCATTCAACAATCGCCGGCACGCGAAACTAATATCAGGGCTATTATTCACAACCAGGACCTTGTCCGTAATACAAGCAGCAATTTAGCTAAATTCTAGTACAATAATTTACAAAATTCAGAATCTGAAAGTATTACATTTTATTGCAAAATCAAATTTTTGCTAAAACATCAATAGCAAACGTCGTAGAGTTCAATATATAGACTTAAGGGGGCTTTAAATAAAACTACAAATTGAAAATTGCATGAATTCCATACTTTAATATCTTTACAATTACGTCTAGAATCTTATGGGCACTTGAATATTTCTATTTCAGCTCTATTTGTCTATGAGCCGCCGGTCGACGGTCGCCTTTCAATATTTTATGACTTACAGCTCACTCGTTCAGTTCATGCATGCATGTGCTTCCGATACTTCCAGTCTGATACGCCCTGATCCCGTCGGAAAAAAAGCCGAGAATCCAAGAAGTAAGAACTGGAGTGTGGAAACATGTTATGTCTGCCTTGGATAGGCAGTGAACGTCCGATTTTATTACGATATTTACGAGCACCCGCCTGATGTATAAAATCGTTACATCAAACATTTCGCCCTGTCTGAAAACACAAACATTCCAACTAAAGAAAATATCAACTTGTAACATACAAACGTAAACACCCTGCAATTTAATTTTAGAAGTTAAATTGCATACGAATTTAATTCTATGTTCGCATTCACATTCGTGCAGTGCGATGTCATTAGAAACCCACTTTGCAGTTGTTATCTGAAGTGGAGCAATGCTGTCAGCCGTCGAGGTGCTCAATATCGTTCGTGACGCGCGACAGGTGCGATCGCACCACCCATCTACCAACAAACACGTTTAAATAATTCACGTATTACATTAGCGTCACGCGGTGTGGTTATTTGCGTGCAATTTCTCGCGTTTGATGCCGCTCGCATCGAATTTCAATGCTGGCGCGTATTTCCCAGCCGTTGCTGACAAATTACAACTACACAATTCTGTCTTAATAACGAGCGTGAAGTCAAAGAGTAGCTGCAACAGTGGGTTACAAAGATCATTGCAATAAGCAACCCAACACACACGCACATATGTATGTGTTTAACCATTTCTACGTTATTACTGCCGCTAACTAGTATACTTCAAAGTGTACCTCATTAATATCGCATAATCTTTCATGACTTCCAAATTTCTTTGTTTTTCCGAAATTTCCGTCGGCGTAACGTGCGCTCGATATTCAAAATGCTATTTCGACTTTCGTCAAACGAGTTTGTCGTTAGTTGCTTGCCGTTTAGCCCATGCTATGCCGTCAAGTTAATTAAATTCAGGCTGGTTTATTATTATTACGCCAAAACGCAAGCCGTCGTTTGCCCGGCGCCTCCGCACTGTGCTAATTAATGATGACGTATAAAATGCTTTGAAATTCAAAATGTTTGCAATGATTACGACAAAGACATAGCAACGAATATATAAATATAATTATAATTATACAAATGCAATTGTTAAATAATTATTTCTATAGAATGCTAGTTTAAATTAGGTAATTTGCGTTTTGTAATTTACTGAAACTGCAATAAAATCATCTAAATCATTTTCATTCTGACATCTGCATTATAACGAAGTATAATTAACAATCATCTATTGTACCCGTAGTCGCATTACATCATCTTCATCTTCGTCATGTGTTTTTTCTCCTTTTATACCCTTCTAGCCGAGAGAGTTAACAAAGCAATTATTCACGTTTAAAGCGCAGGCGATAAGTATAGGAACGGAAAGAGTACCAGAAAATGTACGCTCCAACAACCAGCCCGCTTCTCTTCATGCTCGAACAGTTCTTACAATTTCTATATTGCAACATGCTGCAAGTTGCAACTGAAATTTAACTGCGTTTGAAATGCTACCTTGCGTCCTTAAAGCAATTAGACCAATATATATACACGAAATATTAATTCAATAAAATTTTATGTTTTAAAACTAGCAAGTTTATATTAAAAAGACAACATTATTTTAGTTTCTTCTTGTTTTACTATAGTTTTATTTTAGAAGGCATTGAACAGCGAGACTTTTATGATCTAACAGTTTATGACAACTTATTTCCGCACTTATGTGATGGATTCCTTGGAATTCTCGCCTGCAAATTGTCACTACAATGTTGTGGAGTCAGTAAACGCTGTACGAAGGCGCCGGGCACGCAGTAAAACTTTCGAACGTCGCAGGGCATTGGTGGCGTGAAGGCGTCGAGCATAATTTAATACTAACACATTTGTTGTTTACTTATTTAGGATGCTATCACTCCAACTCCGCCCGGCGACGCTGCTACAAAATGCAAAATAGTGCAGAGTAGGTAAACAAATTTGCTGGCAGGCGGAGACGCTGAGACGCGACGCGAATCGATTACTAATGACGCGTCGTGTTCACTTCCGGTTTCTTCGCCAAAACGTGTATCGCCGCACGTTCACGTTCAATTGCTCCAACTTACTTGTGCAGCTTTTCTCGAAAGTCGATTTCCATTTCGCGTTCAGCGTCTACATTTGGTCGTCTCGTAACTTACTTCTAGAAATCGGCTTCGGAAAAGGCCGCGACGTGCGCGGCGGGTAGGCAAATTGTAAAATTGGTGGAAATAAAATTAGGGCTAGGTTAGTTACGAATATTTTATTATGCACGCGGTGGGTCGTTGGAAAATTGCCGGAAAATACGCTTTCAACTCGATTGGCTTCGACATTATCGAAATTGAAGGCAGTATATTAGCTTGGTGTTTCAATTATGTCGACTTGATCTTTGACAATTGTTAAAATGATAATATATTGCATATTAAACGTGCAAATTAAACTTTTTGACATGACATTTTCACATTTACAATAAAAATAAAACTAATTTATGTATTTAAATAGAGATGCAATATATTGTTGAATGTAAACTTGCTCAGGTCGCCTATATTTAGAGCACAATATCAATTGACACTTGACAACTTGAACAACTCGCTCGTATCAATTGCAACTTGTGTCGCAATCAACCGTATCAACCCTTTAACTGGTCCAATCACACACCCACATCAAACAACACCATTACAGCCGTTTCAATGCCATTCACTAAGCACCAATTCACACAAGTAATAATCTAACTCATGAAAAGTTTTATTTTCCTTAAAATATGTTTCATGTAATTTTAGGTCAAAATATGCCGCTGGGGGTGGCGTCTTATCTAATGTTTATTCAAGATGTTTACGCGTTAAATCTCATCAATATGTTAGCAGCGCCTCGTCCTCGGAGTCGTCGTCGTTGTCGGAGGCACATTATACACACTTTGCTATCTATCGCACCACCCTCTTTAAGGGTCGCTCGCCCTCACATCCGACTGGTTCTAACACGTGCTGAATGCGAATTCCGCTGCCGGTCTCAGTATCTATCTATCAATAAACAAACAAACGCGCGCATTAACAAACATCGAGGCGAGAGACCACGACGTTATCGCGACGGAAAATGATACGTTTGGACTGCGTGAAGCAGTGTGATGACACGATAACGATATCCGGGGCTTTGAATTGCAAATTCTATGTATTTGCTTACAAATGTTTTGTTTTCACTGACGTAAGAAGCAAACTTTACTTGAAACTATATTTCTAACTATCATTACTACCGCCAAAAATATTCTCTCTTTTAATTTAAGACAATCTCAGTTAAAAATATTTAACTATAACTACATTCACATGTTAAAATTTTCCGATAAAAACTATCCTATTTTATTTTCTTCGGTATTAAATGTCTCTATAGCAAAATTTATTAAAATTGGTTCAATGGTTTTTGCGTGATAGCGTAACAAATATACAAACAGTCTCGCATTTGGATTTAAAACAATAGTTTAAATGAGTATTGTATACCAAGAAAAGTTTAATTGGATCTATTCTACGAATTAAAGTACTTGGAAGTAAAAAATGTTCACCTTTGACGTCACGTTGCGTTGGCGTGAAGTTGTCTTTAATTATGTAATCGATCGATCAACCTTGCTATCTCAGCTGCAATTTCCACAAACTAATGTAAATAATTTATTTTAAACAGAAGATAACAACGTATTGAAACGAACGGTTTGTTTTTGAATGACTTTAAAAACGCCTTGTATTATTTTGTTCTGGTTATCGAACCGTTCAATCGATTCGTACGAAAAACTCATGAAAGGTGGGCTATCAGAAAATTGCATCGGCAAACGGCATTCACAGATCGCACGAGAACTGCCGTCAACTTTTCGACTTTTCGTGAAATACTCCAATCTAGCAAATCCGAAGTTACCGCATTCGTACGCCTGCCCACCGGAATCGACATCCAATATAATTTTATCTTAATAGAAATGTAATTTTAGCGAAAGTTTTAAACTTTCCTAAAATACCGCATACAACGCTGCAATACTTGGAAAAGCAATAAAATTAATATAAATGTGATCCAACAGTTCCAACAATTTTAAGTTTACAGTTTCTCTGTTACCCACAATGTTTGGTGGTCTAATGATTCGATGGAGAGCAAGCAAAAATGGAATGAAATTACTCGAATGCGAAATGTTTACTCTTCCGCATGCTCGAACTACTTACAGTGCTCGCTGGTTGTGCGTTTAAGTTCGAGCTGGTAAAAACCAGAAAGGGGCGACCAAACGAGCAATGCAAGTAATAAATACTAACTAATGCGCGAGGGCATCCAAAAAGTAGTCCGCGAGCAACAGAGCAACCCTACGAAATGAGTCGACATTGGCATGTGGCCAAATTGTGCGCCGAATTCAAACGATTCGAGATCGCCAGTCGTGCGTAAATGTTAAGTTTTATTAGATTTATTGTAGCCAAAAGTGTAATCAACGAGAATAAATGTTTTAAAACTAAATATAAAAATTGACATATTTTTGTGTTAAATCACTAACAAGATTTTTTCACGCTCACAAGTTGTAAAATCGCACTTTTATGTCGTTTTTATTGCTTTATCTGCTTCGTGAATATTTCTTTTCTTTACCAAAAGTGACTGTTTGAGTGCACACAGTGTGAAGTTTAACCGCCTGTTGGAATTACCTCCAAAGTATCTTGAAACTCTTTCCCCGGCCGAAGCCTAACTAAATTCGAGAACCTTTAACCCCATAACGATACTTTACTCGTTCCTTTTTAGACTAGTAAAATTCGGACCGAGCGTAGAGGCAAGCAAAGTTGTTCTTCTGATGCTCATTCTGGTTTAGTTCAGCGTTACTTTGCATTTACTTTACTTTCCGCTTTGGTCTCGCCTGGGGTTTAATCGCGCAGAAAGTGTAATATTTTCTGGCGCACGCTCGCAGCCAACGTGGCGTGTAAAATGCAAAACTATAGCCGCAAATATTATAATTAAACAACCTGCGAAAGTTTCGAACGCACAACACAGAAAAGTAGGGGTTTCTAAAGTGTTGCGAGCATAAACACTCAGGCTTCAACAGCTTGATTATTTATTCAGCGCAAAAACTTAAGGCAACAACACGTTTTGAGTTTTCGCTAAAGATTTGAGAATATTGGTTTACAAAGATACGAACTATTTAACTAAACTAACATTTTTTAAATCAAAATTGTTTTGTTGCAGAATGAATTAATATGGCTTCCGTTGGCGCAGATGTGACATGATGGAGAAATATGCGACGTTCCACGCATCGGTGGCAGTAGTCGCACTGATCACACTCCTCACCCCATTGGGCACACACTCCGAGGAGACAACACAGTGTCCAAGCTTCGCCGCCAATCCGTCATGCCCGTGTTACAACTTCGAGGACGGGATCTTCCTGGAGTGCCCCGCCGCCACTGCCCACTCTCTCCGCGCGGTGCTGAGCATCGTTGGTGGACCGATACAGTCCCTCAGCGTCTACGACCTGGACAAATCTGTCACGCGGCTTTCGGCCGACTTCTTCCCGGATGGCACGACGATCAAACACCTACAGATCTCGCAGAGCAACCTCATGGAGATACATGACGACAGCCTGCTAATGCTGAAACCTGAATTAGAGTCGCTCTCGTTTGTCAGCGGCAAACTGAAAGAGATCCCACAGAAAGCTTTTGGGGGATTGATAAAGCTGATTGCCCTGGATCTTGAAAGCAATGAGATTAGTGACCTGCCAAGTTACAGTTTTTATGGTTTACATCTGATCAAACTCAACATGAAGGGCAACTCTTTGCAAAAGATCTCAGAATATGGTTTCGCTGGGTTGGAAGACTCGTTGTCAGAATTGGACATGGCTGAGAATAAGTTGCAGTTTTTTCCTATGCCAGCTTTAAGAAGATTGGAGAGGCTGCGATTGTTAAGGCTAGCTTGGAACGAGATTAGTGCCATACCTGATGATGGATACTCCAGGTTGGATTCACTTCTCTTCCTTGATTTAAGCTCGAATAACTTTGAAGTACTCAAAGAAGATTGCTTCCGACCTACACCATCTGTACGCACACTTTCGTTGTACTACAACGTTATAGAAACAGTTCACCCCAATTCGTTCATCTCATTGAACAACTTGGAATCGTTAGACTTAAGCCACAACAAGATAGTATTCTTAGATGCTACTACTTTCAACATTAACAAAAAACTAAAATCAATTGATTTAAGCCACAATCATGTGCATTACATTAGTGGAGTATTTGCAAATCTACCTGATTTAAAAGAGCTGTTCCTATCTGAAAACAATATTCTGGAGATTCCGTCGGATGCATTTACTGATTCAATTGGTATTAACGTGATTTATCTTCAGCAAAACGCGATACGACGAATAGATCCTGAAGCTTTGCAGACTTTGACGAATCTTGCTCAATTACACCTAAGCTCTAATTTCATTCCATACATCCCTCGTCAGTTGTTTTATGCCAATCGTAATTTGACCTCCTTGAGTTTGGATAGCAACTGGATTACCGACATGGAACCAGGAACTTTTGATCGTACCATGGCTCTAAGAGAAATCAGACTTCACAATAACCGGCTGCAGAATATTCATCGAGGAGTATTCGATCCGCTTCCTAGTCTTTTGGAGCTGCACTTGCAAAACAACTGGATCTCTAACATAGACTCCGGTGCTTTTAGGAGTCTTCAAAGTTTACAACACGTCAATCTTCAAGGAAATGTTATTTCTGAACTCGGAGATGTTTTCATGCATGAATCACCATCGCTGGTGTCAATTCAGCTTGATTCCAATTCAATCCTAAGTCTACATAATGATTCCCTGCGAGGGCAGTCTAGTGTTCAGATCATGTGGTTGGGTCACAATCGTTTGAGAAGTTTAGATAAAGCACTTTTCAGTGATTTGTTACTAATCCAACGAGTATATCTCAACAACAACAGTATTTCGTATATTGAAGACAAAGCTTTTGAACCGATGCAAGCTCTGAAGTTTTTGGACCTTAGCATCAATAAACTGAAACATATAAGTACAAAAACTTTTGCCGAACTACACGAGTTGGAAGAATTGCATTTGGATTATAATGGTCTGGAGACTATTGAAGCACACGCATTGACCAACCTGAAAAAATTACGAACATTGGATCTTAGTCATAACTTTATTTCAGTTATTCACGATTTGATGTTTCAAGAAGGCTTACCTATCAGATACTTAAATCTGATGAACTGTTCTATAAAGCAAATTGAAAGTGGAGCTTTCAAAGGCTTAAATAATTTGAACGATCTTAATATTGAAAGGAACGACCTTGTTTCTCAGGATCTTAAAAACTTGGACATTCCTGGTCTAAGAACGCTTAAAGTTTCACATAATAACTTTAGTGATTTGTTTTCTGGAGCTTTGGACGGGCTGCCATCTTTGCAAATATTAGGCATGGACCATTGCCAAATATCTCTCATGCCAGAAAATATCTTTAAAAATAACAAAAATTTGCTAAAGATTGATTTAAGCAAGAACGACCTTAAAGAGCTCAAGCATTCAACGTTTTTAGCTTTAAACGTTCTTAAAGAACTCAAATTGAGTGAGAATGCATTCAAAGATATTCCTTATACAGCTCTTTTAAATATAACAACTCTTGAAACATTAACTCTGGCTTATAACAACATGACTATGTTGGAATTATCCAGACTGAACGGTTTGCCGAACTTGAGAGATTTGGATTTGAAATATAATCTTATTTCATCCCTGCTTGGATTTGCTTCCTCCAATTTAACACAGTTACTATCAGTTGACTTAAGTGGAAACCTATTGGCTGCACTACCTGCAAACTTTTTTCATCATTCTCCGCTACTAAGGAGGATTGACTTATCAAAAAACAGATTCAGACAGATTCCAACATCTGCTCTTTCGGAAAATACCTTACCTGGTCTTGGTTGGCTGAATTTAACTGGCAATCCTTTAGTACGCATTCATGATATTGCCTCTGCGCACAGGTATCCTGCCCTGGAGGAAATACACATTAGTGGCACAAATTTAACAATTGTGACAAGCAAAGATTTTGAAACTTTTCCTGCATTGCTTCATGTGCATTTGGGACTAAACCGGATATCGAGAATTTCCCCAGGCGCATTCAGTGGATTACCACATCTATTGACATTGGATTTGGGCGTCAACGAGTTGGAACTTTTACCACAAGAGCGCCTCCAGGGATTGAACCACCTGAGAATATTAAATTTAACCCACAATCGATTGAAAGAACTGGAGGAGTTTCCTCAGGACTTGAGAGCACTGCAAATATTAGACTTGTCTTTTAATCAAATTGGTAGGATCAACAAATTTATGTTTCAACATTTAGAAAACTTGGCTGAACTTTATTTGGATGGCAATTGGATCTCTTCTGTTTCTTCCGACGCGTTTAAGCCGCTAAAGAAGTTGAGAACATTGGATTTAAGCAGAAATTATTTAGAGAATATTCCTTTGAATGCATTCAGACCGTTGGAAACACAAATAAGAAGTTTAAAAACTGAAGGTAAATTAACTACTGAAACTTTTTGAGGTTGACATTCATTATGAGTTAACTTGGCTTTGATGTACGTAAATTGTTTGTTGTTATTTAGAAAATCCACTATCATGTACTTGCGACTCTCAAGAACTTTGGGAATGGTTCCGTGATCACCAGAAACTTATCGAACAGGCTGATGCAAATGCAATTAGATGTGAACAACCACCAGAATTACGAGGAAGGAGGTTCTTGGATTTAGCACCTGAGCAGTTTTGCGATCAACCAATGGTACAAAGATTGGCGATACAAGACATTCAACCATTTTCAGTTTTAGTTTCCTGGCAAAGCCGGAACCACTCCGGGTTATACGGGTACCAGGTGGTTTACCATAGTATTGATGGTGTGGAGGAGGTATAAAGTGACTTCATTGATATTGAAATTGTTTTAATTTAGTTTTTAATAGATTCGTGGAAGAATGCTGGACAGGTCAATTAGGTCTACCAAATTGGGAAGATTGTATCCTGGCACTAGGTACCTAGTATGTGTTCTAGCTCTAGGCAACTGGGCTACAAGAAGATTCCGGCCTGAATCCAAGTTTGGTCGTCTTGATCCAAACATGTCAGACAACTGGGAGTCGTTTACTGATGCCATGCTTCCACTTTTGGTTGACACACCAACAAGTCGATGCAACGAGGTACTTGTTTCAGTTTAGCTATTCTACTATAACTATTGTTCAATTACAATGTGTTTGCTGATAGGTGACCACCTTGGGAGCCCCTGACAGTATCCACGGAGAACTGGGCAGTCTGCCAGACCATTCCATGGGAATCCAGTCCATCCTCACGCGTCGACTAGGTTTGATCATCGGATGCTGCATGGGTTTTATTGTGTTCATCGTGCTTGTCTCCGTATTGGGCTACTTGAAAGTCAAAAAGCAACGGGCTGCCATCAAACGCGATCAACAGGCTGTTCCTCCGGAGTATTTGTCCTACAGGCATTTTTCCATCCAAAGTGGTGAAGCCAATCGGGAGCAACAAGGTGGTCATCCGCACTTCATCACCAATATGAACACAACACTTAACTAGAAATGTGGAAGAACCAAAATGTTGATGGGTAATTTATCGCTCATTGAGTAAACTTCAAAATGAATATTTAACTCCCGTAAATCAAAGACAGTGGAAAGTGACATTACAGTGATTTTGTGATAATAAATTAAATTAACATTACGTTAAACTAATCTATTCTTAGGTGTAAAGTGTGAGAAGTCAGGAGGGAAAATATAGTCAATTGTTAGTAGTTTTTTGACAATTCGCTTCGATTGAACATTCGTTTCGACTTTATCTTCGCAGTGCCACAATCAGTCGAGTAAAGTGTGTTTAACAAAAAGACAATTGCAACAACTTAGAGTGCGTTTTCCTGCAGTTAAGTGTTCAACATTCCAAGCAAAATATCTAAATAATTGTCATTAACAAATTAATTCAAAAGTAGTGAAAACTGCACAACTAGTAAATGATAATCAATTGTTCCAGAATCTCCGAAATAACGATTACTTAAGATCTAAGATGTAAGACTTAAGTTCAGATACCTTCCAATAATCAACCGTATACAGGGTGTTTCAGAAAGAAAGAAAAGCACCTAAATATGAATGTTTCTTGTCAGATGAAAAATACCAGTATATAACAAACGCAAAATAAAAAGTAATTACTAAACGTACTCGTAAACTAACCTAAATCTTAAATCTTAAGAAAATGTACAAGAACAAGTCGTCCCAAGTTAACAATGCGCCAGTGAAGCAACAATTTGTACATAAATCTAGCCAGCATGAGACTCAAAGCGCATAAATAAATAATAATTAATTGTACGACTGATACCAAGCCGCCCTCGAAGAAGTTAGGAGCTGGCCGATGATTTGTAACAAATCTAACGCTCAGAAGCGTTCGGTTTAAATATCGATTTGACCTCAAAATGGGGGACTCTGCTAAGTATATTAATTATAATTTATATCGATATTATTACGATATTTATTGCTTATTTTCCCGAAGTAATGTTTGTCAATTAATTTTATATTTTCTATTTATATTGATATTTTCATTACAATATATTATATATTGAAATCGTATTTGAATAGTAATACATTGAATTAAATTAATTAAATTATTAATTATATTCTGTTAAATTACAATGTGACTTTTGGTTGTGCAGTTAATGAAATTATTAATTTACGGCAACTACTAAAATTATTAAACATGAATATTGACTTGTATAGATAGACGATGATGATAAATTTATATTATATCGATATAATGATTGAGAGAAATTGTCAACATCAAAATTACCAATTGGACACGAAAGTATGTATCATATTAGTAAAAACAAAATGTAATAATAAATGAAAGTTTGTTGTATGTATACACTTTATTATTTCAAGCCCCAAATTTAAAGTTGTGTGTTAATTTAAATAAAAAGTAAATAAATCTTGTTCAGGAATAAACCGCGTGATAGTAAATTTCAGAGAATTGCGGCGAATGGCACCGCGAATTGCGCTTTAAAACAATAACGCTTTGTTGTTAACTGCGTGCAGCCAAGTGTGCAATGCCGCTTCCAAAACGGCGACAACCGCCGAAACACATGAACTTCTCCGGGCAACACCGGAAAACACGAAGCGACGTGAGTGGGAAGTGCACCCTGGAGTATACTAAACCTGCAAATACATGTAACGCGTGGAACAAAGGGGTTACGCAGAGAAATAAAGCTTACCAATCAATAAAAACTACCTCAACATCAAAACAAACACCTCCGTGGCGTTTATTTACGATGTCTCGCTTGAGAATTTAGTGAAACTGATTTTAATGATGTCAGTGTGAAGGATTGTAACTGCTGTTGGTCATTCGAACATCCTCTACAACGCGTACCATTCTTGGACATTATGCTCTATCGACTACGATATGTTGCGATGCGATATCCTCGGTCCATTGCTTCATCCGCTTCGATGGAGAATGAGGAAAGGGTGTTAACGAGTCCTTAGGGTATCGTCCCTACAATCCTTGCTTCCTCATCTTTGCATCTACATCTTTATCCTATCCTCGCAACATTTTCGCATCGTTGAAGATCAACCAGCTTTCCGACTCGTTGCTGATCTTTACACCTTCAAACGGCTTTGGGTCGTCCCCACGAGGATTAGCTCCGGGGCAAGGTCAAGAAGTTGTACATCATCATCAAGTAACATATTTTCTGTTTAACGTATTTATTGATTAGTCACGAAGGCAACTGCAATTAGATAACAAACATTAATCCCGCTGGGAATGGAACCAATTCGTCTTGAGGTATTACCGCATTACCTTCGCGCGGCCAATGCGGTCAAATCGACATCTGAACATCCAGCACACATCCGACATTGACTGCTCCACCTAATTCCAACAGCCACAACATCGACCAATTCGAATAAATCCCGACCTCGACTGACATTATGCAACCGAACTACAAGTATTTCCAACTACCCTTTACAACGCTACAACTGACTTTGAGCTGGGAACTGAGAGCTGGGGCAACTGGTTTGTAGACGATAACTAATCCCAATGGCTACTGGCGTGCTATACCGATGACCAGTGACGCAGGCAGCGGGAATATCCAGTCAAAGAACACGATCCTGATGCAAACTTGCCCGCCGGCGAGTCCTTGTGTTCGCTCCCTCTTTAAGTTGAGCTTCCACGCGCGTCGAAACGTGAACATTCTATAAGCGGTCTGACCATCCGGATAGTTATAATTGCGGTGCGCCGCTGTCCGTGATTAAATGCACTCGGGGTAGGTAAAGACATTTAAATAATTAATACGCCTGCAGGCCAGCATCCAAGCCACACATAAAGCACACAATCAAACTTTTAAATTGAAATGTTAAATTTCTTACAACCCAGCGACAAGTAAATAGAAAACACTTTTCTTAATACTCTAATGTTGTATGCGTAAATAAGTATGAAAAGTGTCATCTTGAACATCTGCATCAGCCATCTTGTCCCCCAGTGAAACTAGCCAACTTTGCTTGCTGCAAACTTGGCTAATGCACAGTAATCCAATTTTAAATGCGCCCGAACGAACGAAAAGTTTGCGACGTGAGCTTGAAGAAGACTGTAATAGAATAGAGCTTATCACAATGATAGGGTAGTTGGAGAACTCCTAAGCTTCTCTATCTTCATAACTAAATAATGTATGTAGGAATATTTTGTATATGCGTTGATTAAAAAAAGTTTGTATTCAAGCAACTAACGCTGTTTACTTGATGTGTAGTTAACGAAATGGACGCAACGCTTTCAACCTGCAGGATTGAGTGCTTTCTGCAATAGTGCACGACTACAGTTCTCGTTCTACACCTCCGGTTACCCGTTTCTCGTTTCCACATTTCATGTTCGAGCAGATCTCCTTCTCCTTCGTTCTGTCTTTCTACATGCGCGTTTCAAAAAGCTTCAACGCTGCCACCCACCGCTTTCCTTTACGAACTCTTTCAAGCTCCATCCAAGCGCAATCCAAGCATCATCCGAGCATTTTTCCACTGGCGTGTTTTTTCCGCCGCTTTTTATATTCAACTCTGAACCTAGAGGTGTGGAGCATATGTGTCTCTAGGTTTAAAGCTTGCGTTGGCTTGCAGCTAGACGTAAAGAGAAATTGCCGTAACGCGTACTGGCTCAAGGTAGGAACGGCATCAGTACGAAAGCAAGAAAAAAGAACGCACGCAGAGAACATTGAAAGAAATCATTTATACGTAAAGCGAGTCGTTCCAGACGGGCGAGAAAGCTCCTCTTCTCCCTGAAACGCTCCATAAACGCAAACGCAAACGGCGTGCGATTTCCCAGCTCGGCAAACGTCCGCACTTCGTCAGGGAGGCGGGCGTCGGAAATACTCTCCTCTCTCAGCTGCAAGCTTAACTTTCAAGTGCGTACACACGTTTAGATGGTATTTTAGATAGCTATTCATTCGTTTTCATCATTCACAGCGTAGATTTAGAGATTTGATCTTTTCATCATTTCTCTCGCGCAAATTAAAAACATTATTAACATAAATACGCAAACACAAACGCACTCAAATATTTATTATACTGAAAAACATCAAAAACAAAAATTCGTTACGTAAAACAAAAAACAAATCATTTTATAATACTACTTTTTCAAATCCTATGTTCCACTGTATGCATCCAATCATACAAGAAGACAAACAACATTGCCTAAATTAAAGTGATGAATACTTCAATATTAGAATAGCTGGAATATATTTGTTTATTTATAAATATCAGCCAAACTTTTATGATCACTTGGTAGATTTTTATCTTGCCATCCCCAGATCAATTCTGCTTGATTTTGTTTCCAGTTACCATCGCCAGTTCTTTGCACTCGTTGTCGAATTAATTTTTCAGAAACAGTCTTCAATTCGTAGGCCCAGCCAATTTTCGCAAAACAATTGATAATAAAAAGCGTGAAATTAAATGTATAATTGCCCAATTCAGCCGCTTTATAATCCCAGGGGAAGACATGATGGTAATTGTGAAATCCTTCACCACATGTTAAATGACTTACAATAACATTCTCGACTGGCCCAATATTTCTAGAATGTGTATTTATAGTTTTGACATAAAAGCTAAGTAATTTGAAGAAATAATACCTATCGTATGGCTTTGTTCCAAAAATGTGCGCAGCACTATTAACCAACCAAGTCATATGCACACTATATATGTACCTTAATGAACCTCCAATTGCCCAACAATGACTCAGTTCTTCTCCAGTTAAATATTGAATTGTAAATACCGGAAGAATAAAGGCACAAATGGGCATTAAGTATTGATAATATCTATAAACAAATGAATTTGCATATTTCACGTACACATTCAAACATAATAAAATATTTAATACAGACCTGTGTTGAAACATTAACAGTGGATCAGATGTAATATCAGACATATCAATTGACCGACCTTTTTTTATTACTTCCGGATGTTTTCGAACAAACAACCATCCCATGTGGGAAAAGAAGAAACCTTCAAAAACGTTCATACGAATATAAAATTTAATTTAGAGAATATTTGAATACCTCGTTTGGCATTATGCGGGTCAGCGTCAGTATCAGTATATTTATGGTGTAGTCGATGATCTCTAGCCCAGACAAAAATACTATTCTGGAAAGACGCAGTTTGCAAAAACACTAATAGAATTTTCAATGGAAGTTTCACTTTGAACGATCGATGAGACCACAATCTGTGGGCACCTGCTGTTATACCTTGTGCGTGTGATAAGCAATAAATAAATGCTAAAAATGCAAAAATATTAATTACTTACTTTCGAAATAATTCTGAAACTTTACCTAACGTAAGCAGTAAAAATTTCTTTTCAAAAACAATCAAATATATTCCATGCAAAGCGGAAAGGTGCAAAACAGCAAAAACTATGACATTGGTCCAGACTATATCAGCACTGGAATTTTTCGAAAAACTTTCACACTTTTGTTGCGTTCCTGAAACATCCGAACTTTCTGTGCTAACTTGTGATTTAATATTCTTATAGATTTTGTTTTCTTTAATTTGAGTCTCTAACAATCCATATTGTGGATTGAACATTTTAACTAAAACTGTAAAAAATAATGTATGCGTTGGAGTGTTACCAGACTACTGAGCACAAATTGCGTATTAATGTAGAAACTGCTGATTAAAATTCAGCAAAGTTGCAAGTTGTAAAAATTGAAACTGCAGTTTTAGCAAATTTAAAGTAAAGAAATGTAAAAAGGTTAACGAGGTACATGTATAATTAGTTAATTGAATCAATATTAAACATTATTTCTTTTATTAAATAACATTAACATGTTTTATTCTATAATAAAATTATCAACAAATTAAAGTCCTTTTTAACAATAAACCAAGTTTTCTAAATAAGAATAAAAATTCTATACATGATGTTTAACATTGTTGTAAAAATATATTTAAAAAGGTTTCATTTTGTCTTAACCTAGTGTGTTGGTGATTTGTGCGTATTTTAAATGCTCTTCGCTAATATCCTTATCACCCCATCCCCATATCTCCTCGCCATCGCAATGCTTATGATGCACGTTTTGATTTTTTCGCCGATTCTCCTGTTTCTGATTTTCGTACAATTTGCCATCGTTTCGACCCTCTTGTCGAGAGCCATCTCCGGTTCGAGCAACTCTCCGTTCAATCAGCTCCTTAGAGACGGTCTTGAGGTCGTAAGCCCAGCCAATCTTGGCAAACCAATCAATTATGCGCGTGCTTATATTAATGTGGTAGCCGAATTCGGACGCCCTGTAATCCCATGGGAAAACGTGGTGGTAGTTGTGCCATCCTTCACCGAACGCCATTACAGCCACGAATTTATTTTGCGATGGACTCATAGTTCTATTAACAATAGAATTTAAGATTAAAATTATATTAAATTTAAATAAAATGCATTACTTGTCATAAGGTTTGAGTCCATAAATATGTGCAGCGCTGTTTACCAACCATGTTCCGTTCAATGTCAATGTGTATCTTGCTACTGCGCAAACGTACCACGAAACAAACAGATCCTCGTTCCACAAATAGAATGGAATTAATGTTGGTAGCACAAAGCAACAAATTGGCATTAGAATTAAGTAGAATCTGAAATAGTATATGTTGAACTAACAATAATTTTCGATTATGCGGTGAAGCATGTGCAGGTGCACGCACAATTTGTGGTTAAATATCTAAACGTATAAAGTGCTTGAAATTGCTCTTCAAATAGACTTTCACTAGCGAGATATTCGTTGAACTTTTCAGGCGAGTTGTGGCATGCTCAAGCATCACTTTAGTACTTGGTAATAATTGTGAAAGTAAAAACAGAGAAAACGTGTAAAACTTACTTTTTCTGGAAGCGCACAATCGGATCCTCAAGCAGATCGGACAAATCTACTGATTTCCCTTTTATCGTGATGTCTTTGTGTTTCTTAACAAGCAACCAACCCATATGTGAAAAGAAAAATCCTAAAATTTGTATTTTTATAACTGATTTTTTAATAAACTACTACTTTTACCTCTTTGAGCATTATGTGGATCAGCATCAGTATCGGTAAATTTATGATGAACTCGATGATCTCTCACCCATTCGTAAATGTGATTCTGAAACGCCATAGTCTGCCAAATCGCAAGTAAAACACGCAACGGCCATTTTGCTTTGTAGCATCGATGTGCCCATAACCTATGTGCACCCGCCGTTATGCCAATACCAGACATTAGAATCAACGCAGACACTACAGATAATTTCATTTATGTTCAAAACTTTGTTAACGCAAATATTTTGAATTCTGTTTACCAAAAAATGCAGTTTTCCATTGTACAACCGCGAAAAACAAGTAAATTCCATAAAAAGCAAATGTGTGCAGGTAAATCATGCCAAAAACATTTCTCCAAACAATATCCCATTTATATTGCTGCGAATTTTGTTGATTGTTGGATGATAACTTGTTGCTGTGTCCAGGATACGTTAAAAATGGTTTGTCTTGTAGGAGTGCATCATCGTTCTCATTGGTAACTTCAGCTAGGAAGAGCGGTGACATTGTCGGCGCCATTTTGCAAAACACTTTGTACTAAAACCAATTATGAAAGTGCAGGAATTTATAGCGTTTATAACAATTACAACTATAAATATTTATACTGTATACAAACAATGTCTATTCAATAATTAGTCGAATCGTTTGTTTATAGAATACATAAAAACTGCATTGTGATTAAACAAAACAAATAATGCATGTATTTATTATTGTTTCTTCAGCACATCCACCGCTATCTGACACCAGATGGTGCTAGTTAGAAACAAATAACTAACATTTGAATCCAATATTTTTCCAGTTTCAACTTATTACAGTATAATTAGTTATAATTAAACTCACTAGCCAAAGAAGTTTAAAACGCAATATGCTACACGTACTAGAATCTGCTGAGCGAAAAGAAATTTAGAAAGTTAGCGACTTAACGGCATAGATGCATTTGCAAAAATATCAGTCATGCAAGTTCAAACGAGTGTGTACGAGAACTGGAGGTTAACACCACAAATTATCTTAAATATGACGCGTTAGCTATACAATTATTTTATCATTTATCTGCAAATTTCACCTTTAACATTTTGCACATGTCAAATATTAGATATTGCTAATGGAAAATCTAAATTAATAATTTTCACGTGTCAAAAATTTGCAGGAACTGCAATTGTAATTCATTAGTTTTCAATCGATTCGATTAGCATTAACCCAATTAAAACAGACACATCCGGCCTGCGTAAGCTTCCTCGCGCTCGTGTTCGTGCACTAGCATAAAATGAACGTTTGAATATGCCAATCGAAGCTTCACATACGTGTAATACTGGCCGTATTAATCAACTTATTGACAAACACGTATATATATATATATATATATATATCTAACGCATAAGTTACTAAGTGTGCTGCAACCGCAATTAAGCGCCTTGTCGTCGTCTGACTGATTATAATTAACTCAGTGCGATATTGTGCACAGGACGTCCAGAGGATCAATATCTATTCTAATCAAATCCATAATAGCCTATTTCATTGACCCATCATTAAAGAAGTAGACAGTGAACATAAATACAAAGGAATTTATACATTTAATACGTAAAAAGATTGAAATGTGCAGTGGGTTGCCTATATTAACTTGTTTTTAGGTTATAACATATTTATTTGATATTTATAAACTAGAAAGGAGCACGCAGAAAATCTTATGTAAAGTAATAGCTTGAAGTGAAAGATAAATGAATGGATAAATAGCAGAAAAATAAATATTGCCGTTATTAGCATCTTAAAAAGTTTTCCGCATCCGTATGTTTCTTAAAACTTACCCGTCCTCAATATTTTCCCAATAAAAACACAATATAATTAATTTATTAATTAAAATCCCAGTATGTAAACAAATTCAAATTTAAATCACTGATTTTACATGAATTTGCAATTTCCTTTGACAATTCTATGTGTTTTAATTCAAATTTTGTTTATTTAACGGAAACGTAACTTTTAGTTTATGGAATTGAAACGGAACTGCGTCTTTCACTTCTGGCCTTGCTTGCGATCTTCTTCTTGTTCCAGAGACACGCGAGATTCGCGAGACTTTGCGGACGCCTTTCGACTGCACTCGAAGACTCGAGGTGGCATCGATTTTATAACATTGAACTTGAGACCGGAGACGCCGATGCACACGCATGCAGAAACAGCAAATCGAAGAAGGTGTAAGAAACGGCAACGTCAAGCGGTTTGAAGAATGGCACATGCTATACAAGCTATATGGTAAGACAAGGAAATCGTGATTATCTCGATTTTAAAGTCGCAAGAGAGATGACAACGATGCATTAAGCAAATAGCGACAGATAAAGAGAAAAGAAGATTTAAATGCAATTGTACAGCTTTCCATGGGTTATTGAATTTATTGGATATTTAAACAAAAGATGAATAACTTATATCAAATTTAACTAAAAGTAGAAATTATATTAAAAATTGAGAAAATTAAATTCGTTTCAGAAAAAAAATTAAGAAACTGCAGTTTTGCAGTATAATCTTAAATTTAAATCGTTTGTTAAAAAGACATGCATTTATATTTTCAGTTTGACCCAATGACCTAAATCTTTGTACCTCTTTGTGATCATCCAGTTCAGTACAACTGTTGCACTTCTGTAGCGTCCGCCGCTCACCATCGTTAAAATACTTTTTTATCTCCTACTCCATCTCTTAAATAGTCAATTCCTCTCATCAAAGTCATAACACGTTTATAATTAATTCATGATCTATTGGTGTTATCCAGTAAATATTTACGAGTTCGCCAACGGCACAGTCAAAGTTGATTGCAACTTAGTAACCTACTTATAACACGTTTCGTTTTGTGTCTTCGTGCAGCTTAAAATGCTATAAGACGACGGAGACTTTGCGAATTTGTGCAACACTAGATAATTGGTCACAAGCGCATTCTAGGTCATCGAATATTAAATTGTTGTTATTTATGGGATCTCTATAATTTATTAACAAATTTTATTGTCTGCCAAAATAATAACATCATCATAATTTTTATTGTCTCGTTTTTTTATATAAATGTAATAAGTAATAAATTTCACTTTCGGTTTTTTTCTTAAATTGTTCGGTGCTTTCTGTGAATGTTTTTGTTTTATGGCGCAGTGAAAGAAAAGCTAAGTGAAAACGTCTATTTTTTGTTTTCATGTAAATAAATTCATGCAATTTACATTTCTATATTACCACTGAAATGGTCTTCTATACAATAATAGTATTATCTGAACATGCACATACAATACTTATTAGTTTTACTTTCACATATCGTACAGTCTTGCCAATAAACGAAGCATATCTTGTCAGCGGATATGCATAAAACAGTAAACAAATGATGACAGGATATCTTCATACATTTTATCATGATTAGTATTCATTTGTATTGGTCACATTTCTATATTCCATCAAAATGATTTAAGCAGTAATTTAACCAAAACAAGAGATGTTTTTTATCAATAACCTAAATGTTATGGATTAATAACTTCTAATTATGATGACTTAATATTAATGTTTTTATTTGTAGTGTATTTTTCTTTTTCTTTAGCCGTGACTACTTAATGTCTTTGACAGCCCGACAACTCGATTGTAATAATGACATGAAAATGTGTACCTTCGGTCATTTGAATTAAACACTCATTACGCACCGGGCATTTGATTGTTGTGAGCAAGCGGAAAAGGCGTGCGTAATGCTCGCTGGCGCAAGAATTGTGTCAATAAATTCGAAATTTGAACGCGTCCGGCGTTCCGGGAAAACGCAATCGATTCACACGCGGGCTCCGAATGTCAAATAAATATGCCATACTGTGGCACATTGAGTACATCAATCAAAAGGTCATGAACACAAATATTAAGCCAGTTTTTGGTGGCCAGTAGGAAAACAAAAATCAAACAAAAAAAGTCGGAGTGAAATGCTATTATGTATGATATGATTGTTAGTCATTGAATATTTTTGCTGAAACGTGAAGCGTGAACTCAGAATTCCTCTTATGAAAGTAGGGCTTGTCTTACTTTTATCTTTTTAGTTAAACTTGTTTTATGTTTTTGTTCAGTGTAATGTCCACCTGCAAGAAAAACCAGTTTATAGGGCTTCTGCAGTATTCGTGTTTTTTTTTTACTTTATTGTGTATCAAATTTTTTTCATTACTGAGTCTTCTTTTATGTCTTCACCGTATTATTTTGGCTATTCGCTGTTTGCGACATGAATATTTATGTCGCATTAACATAATACTTTTTCATTATAGAGTTAAACAAAACAAAGCCGCAATAAATAAATAGATAACAAAGCCACTTGATATACTAAGTCGACAATCAAAAGGAAAGTCTCTTTGAATTCCAACGCGCAAGCAATGACAAACGAAAGTAAAAACCCATGATTCATTTATTGATGTCACGTAACTCTTATCAAAATTTCCCTATACTAGAAGCAAATACAGGATACTGTATAGATAATAAATTTTTATTCATGTCTTGCACACCTGCGATCAGTCATCGTTTGTCCGCATGTCTACCCGATCGAATTGCGTACACATTCGGTAACGACACGTGAACAATTGAAGCAAACCACAAGCCACCCACGCATGCCCTGCGAGTTGTAGTCAGTTTGAATCCGAGGCACTGAATTACATCACGTCGCGCCGCTAGTTGCGCGCTTCCACTTCCCAATCATCGAATTCTTTTTTCATTTCTTCTTAGCGCGTCCTACATGCAACACGCGTCTACTAATCCAAAGCATTGAAAAAGTGAAAATATTTTGATAGACCCACAACATGGTTGAATCATTTTTATATTAAAATGTACTAAAGAAAAGAAGAAAGAAGAAATTGAAGTGTTTAAGTGCAAGTTTTAACTGGATATCATATTAACTGGAATTATACGTAAGTATTGATGACAATAAATTTTCCTATTATATTTAAGATATATGTATTTCATCTCGCACACAGCAATCAATTCACTATCAAACAAAAGGTAATAAACGTATTATTATTATTATTGTATTGTTTAACGAAACAATTCAGCAAGAAAAACGGAGATTCTAAAAATCTTTTTAAATCATTACAATAAACTATAATGGCAGTTGTAAAGTGAAATTAAAAATATGACTACCAGTTGAATATCCAAAAGCACTTTTCATTAACGTTTAATATCCGTTGCTGTATTTCCAATTTAGAAAATGATTCCCATCACATGCAACGGTGCAGCGGTGATAAATTAAAAATCAAGGTAACTTCATATATCAGAATATACGAGTAAGTTCTGCTTAACTCCGGAAACAGGAACAAATATATATGAATAACACCGCATAGCATTGTATTACACAATGTTTAATGGGTATTTTTCTTCCAAAAACAATTTCAACACAATTATAATAAAATGACACGCAAAGCAAAGCAAGTAACAATAAAATAATAAACAATGACGGATTCACAATAAATACGGACGTATTCAGGTTAATATGAAAATAATTGAAGACAGAAATTACATTTTGAAAATGCAAAAATTTTATAGTAGGAATGTAACACGAGAAACATGCGTGAGTGCTAATTTCATTAGCGCGCCGTTAGATGATGTTCATAACGATATTGAAGTGTACTGATCCCTGTTGACCAATATAATAATGTCATCCGAAACTATCCAGGCAATGCGTGCGTGTTTGCCAATTAGAATTGACTCGTCTGGCGTCTCGAGAACGAGGCAGTGAATGGAAAAAAACATTCAATAATAAAATCGATAAACTTGATGTTATCAGGCCCAGTCTGAACAAACCAGAACAAATTGGTTTGTCAATGTTGTCATCCAATGATTCATTTTAGTTATTCCACATGTGTTTTTAAATTGGAATAAGAGTGTGCGTAAAGTTTGCAACATGTGTGCATATAGCACGGAAATGATGTCGTTATTATTGAAGTGATAAGCCGCTGCTAGTCGCACCGGTGCGATAAGAGCTTACTAAAACTTTCCCACTGACATAATTCAATGTTTATCGATATATGCAATGTGTATGCCTACTTTGTTTGCACAAGAAGGTGGAGAGCGATAACGAACACTAAAGCTAGATGGCCTAAATAGATTCTAATTGTTTGCCACTTTTTCTAGGAGTTTAAAAATGACTGAAGGTACAGATACCGGCAACGATTCTGCAGCTACTACTTGCGTTGAAAACAATCATTGTGAGCGGACTAAGTTGATTGAACCTGTAGTTGAATCTGAGAAAGTCATAGATGGGAACGAAGGTAACCATGGCTTAGCAATCTCAGGCGGAACGAAAAGTGAAAAAGAAAGCGAAGAAGATGTTTTCGTGTCGAAAATTAGATGGCCAGACCTGTTGGTTCAACTGTTTATCCACATAGGTTTCATCTATGGCATGTACCTTGTGTTCGTAGATGCTAAGTTTTATACCAGTTTATTTGGTAAGTAAAAGGTCATTGACCATGCACATTTTATATGTTTGTGTATAAGATGTTTTCTGTACTTTTCACGAAGACAGTGTTTAGTGTAGAGACAATAAGCGATGTTCATTGACTCAATTGCTTTGACCATCAATTAATGAAACGCTTTCATGGCATGCAATTGTGAGGAATTTATTTGATATTGATTTTATTTCCTTTAATACAATTCGTGAATAAGCTGGTACAGTTTTAATCGAGAAGTTGCAGCGATGATAATTAAAAGGCATCGCTGTTAAGCTGTATTAAGCATTAAGCATTAGTAATTTTAATTCAATTGACTGGAAATAAATTGATTTAAAAACATTAAAATTAAAGAGCTTTTGAGAAGCATTGCGTCTATATATTTATTTTATTTTGTTTAGCATTTTGCACAATTTACACATCTGGATTTGGAATCACCGCTGGTGTTCATCGACTATGGTCACATCGTTCCTACAAAGCTAAATGGCCATTGAGATTAATTCTCATAATTCTATTTACTATAACAGGACAGGTAATTTAAACTAGTTTTGTTGTTCTAATCTATGCAACCAACTAAACACAAAATTCATTATTTTGTTATCAGAGAGATGCCTATACCTGGGCATTAGATCATCGTATACATCACAAATATACTGAGACAGATGCAGATCCACACAATGCCAATCGAGGATTCTTCTTCGCACACGTCGGATGGCTTGTCCTAACGCCTCATCCAAAAGTAGTAGCAAAACGAAAAGTTATAGACGTCGCTGATTTAGAAGATGATGCAATTGTCATGTGGCAAAAAAAATATTATTTAATTCTGTTTCCGCTGTTTGTTCTCTTTCTGCCCGTGTTCATTCCTATCCACTTTTGGAATGAAACACTATGGAATTCATTCTGGGTGAATTTCAACGCGCGATTTTGCATTACACTCAATATTGCCTTCTTTGTAAACAGTGTTGCACACATGTGGGGCAATAAGCCATATGATCAGTAAGTTATCAAGCTATAAACAATTAAAATTAATATTAATGAATGGTATTTATCTTTGTTTAGATATATTAGTTCGGTGGAAAGTTTAGGAGTTTCTATAGCTGCATTGGGTGAAGGTTGGCACAACTATCATCACGTCTTCCCGTGGGATTATAAAACCGGCGAGCTTGGTAACAGGTGGAATCCTTCAACGCACTTTATTAACTTTTTCGCCAAAATTGGTTGGGCTTATGATTTGAAGAGCGTCTCCGCGGATATGGTTGTGCGCAGAGCAAAAAAAACCGGTGATGGTACTCCAATTTGGGGATATGGTGATAAGGACATCGAACAGAATGATTTGAAAGACTTACATAACATGGAAGATCAAAAAACTAAATAGAAAACTTAAAAACATTATTTTTTAGTACAAACATCTAATAAATTTACGAGATAAAACATTTACAACTTGATTTTAATATAAAACAAACTTTTGACCTAGGCAACCCAAAATACTACCATTATACAAATTTGGAACTAAACCGACTTATATTAAAATAAACACGATAAAATCTGTTGATAATTGCGTATTATGGTTTATTACGCGGTAAATCTTAGAAGTGAATAGCACAATCGCCTTTCAAAACTGCTGATCAAGTGTTTCATGTTACAGACACAAACTGCTTACATGCTCTCGAATGTGAGTTCAGTATGCATTATAATAAAATTCATGCGGTGTCACTGGAAGTAAGAAACCGTTACCAGAGTCGTCGAACACGCGTATATAATAAAACAAAAGCAAACATGAAATGCCAATCATTGCACATTCATTACTTAAAATTCATTAGCGGGCATTGTCGCGATCATTCCGTGCATTGTATGCAAAGGACGAACGTACAACGATTGAGTCGATTCAATCGCATAATTTGGTAGAATTGAATAAAATTTTGCGTGTTAATATCGTTGAGATTATTTTTTCGTGCTGCCTGCTTAATATTTTGTTGCATTCGTCATTTGTGTGTCGTGTGTGATGGTTGTGTTTTAGAACACCTCCAGAGAGTCTAAAAGTTTCAAAAGTTAAATTTTAGTTCAATTTGGCAATTAGGGTAATAGTAAAATGACGACTACAGAGACAGTTATGGAACTCACAAGAGAAGAAAACGGCAAATTGACTGTGCCTGAAAAATTGAAAAAAGATTTTGATTGGTTTAAAGTTATTTTATTCTTGCATCTAAATGTTTTATCATTGTTATCGTTGTATTTATGCACGCTGGCAATGATTAGAACTGTTTTATTCTGTATGTGTTTAATAATTAATATTATTTATATTTTACTTACTACATTTTATGCGTATTTTAGTACTAGTGGTATCATTTGTGGGACTTCTTGGTGTTACTGCCGGAGCGCACCGATTATGGGCCCACAGATCATACAAAGCCTCCAAAGGATTGAGAATATTTCTTATGTTGTGCCAAACTTTAGCAGGACAAGTAAATTTTTCCATTTTGCCGATAATTAACAGATTTATTAAAAATAATTATGTTACAGGGCAGTATCTACACTTGGGTTTTAAAACATCGAATTCATCATCGTTATTATGGCACAAATTTTGATCCCTACAATCACAAACGTGGTTTCATCTACGCTCACTTTCTTCAGTTTTTGGAAAAACCACATCAGTATCAAGATCTCTTAGAATCCGAAATTGACATGTCAGATATGGAAGAAGATGAAGTTGTTATGTTCCAACACAAGTAATGTCATGTTTTTGCTGTATTTATTTAGTTTGTGTTAATTATTGATTATTTTAGATATTACTACGTATTCTACGCTATTCTTTTTATTCTACTGCCGATGAACGCCCCCGCTGAGTACTGGGGTGAAGACGTCGTCCTTTCAATTATGATTATGGGTTGGCTGAGACAGTATATTGTCCTAAACCTTGCTTGGTTGGTGCATAGCGCAGTTCTCATTTGGGGCCTTCAACCTAACGAACGCTATCCATGTGATACCAATATGGTATTTTTCGTGAATAAAACTTTCTGGATTCCTTACCATTACATGGCCCCTTGGGATTATCTTACCGGCGAATTTGGCAAATATGCAACTGATTTTACTAGTAATTTTATCAGGGCCTGTGCCGCTGTAGGCTATGCTTCTGAACTGAAAACTGTAGACAGTGATCACATTAAGGAAGCTATTTACAAGGCTGCTATTGGAGAGAAGTCGTTAGCCCAGTGTTTGAATGATCTGGAGCATTTAAGCATCGAGAAGGAATTGTATTTGAAACCTTGTAATGTCATGATGTAATTATTTTATAACAGAAAAAGTAATTTATTGGTGTGAAATATATTGCAGTTGCTTGTTTCTCCTTTGTAGTAAAACTTTTTTTGATATAATTTGAAACTATAGTAATCTAAAATAATAGTTGTATCTATAAAATTTGAAGCAAAATTAATTCCAAAGAATTATAGCATTAAGAGATTTCTTTCAAAATTTATCAAAGGTTCTAATATGGTGTGTTCTGCGTATTCCATAACTGTAAATAGTAAAATTAATTTGTGGTGTTATTCTGAGCAGCACCCGAAGTGCCGTACTGTCGAACGAAGGCAAATTGCAATTCTGAGTGCCCAACGGAGGTCTTTTGGAGGGTTCGGGTCGCCTCAATTTTTCGAGCAGCTTGAGGGTGCCGATAGCCTTCGTAACATGTTGTACGCATGCGCTGCTCTCTTGGCGCGGGTGAAACTGCCTTACCGCAGCTCTTCGTTCTCACTCACAACCGCACTCGGTCGTCTGCTGTCTCAGTCTGCCTATTCATCGAAATTGGTAAGTGGAATATTTTGCCGAGCCGTGTGCTCAGCAGATGTGAAAAAAGATGAAGATGACAAAGAATTGCACGCATCGAGTGTATCTGTATTTTTCAAATGCAAAATTCCACGTTTTCAAGCAAAAATTTCAAATTAAAAAAAAACTCGTAAAACAAATAAATTTGAGATGAATATTTTGTCAATTTTTCACAAGTATTTGCTGATAATGAGCCAAATACGTAGCATATAAAAGATTATTTATATTTTTTGATTGTGTTTCTTCAAAGGTAATTTAAAAATCAAAACAATGAACAATAACAACTTTTGATTGCGACTTTTCAAACGTCAGTATTGAACCGAAATAGAAATAATAAGTATTAACACATATTTGTTGCTTATTTGAATAATTGAAGAACCCATACATTTGAAACTCGCGCGCTTTCTGTCAAATTTTAGGGTGCAGCGGGATTGACTTTAGGTAAAGATATAGATGCGCGCTCAGAATACCACTTAAGGCCGATCCATAACTTCGCCGTACGAAGCGTCTTGGAGCTTTCGTACGTTCGTTTGTTAAGTGGTGAACACAGAATCGCACCATTGGTTATAAAACGGCCCGTATCGTAAGAACTAATTGTCTTATTTCGAGTTTCTTACTGTCATAACAGCCAGTAATACTGTACATACCATATTAATAACCTAAACCTTCAGGAAGTGCTCTGAAATGTCCATTAAAAATTAATGTTTTATTAATGGAAAACAGGGTGTAAATAACATTTAATTATATTATCGTATGCAATGCATATCTTTTAACACTTCTTGTCTAGCAAATTCAATTTCTTGTTAAAAAAACGAGTTAAACTAATATTTAAAATTAATTCCATTAAAAAGCTGGGCGGCAACTTTTATTTAAAAATTAGTTTTGATCGAACAACAGGGTCCTACCATCAGAAGGTTTAATGTTTAAAATCTATTTCAAATGACCAAATTAGTATAATTTTTTATTAAAGTTTTTATTCAGTCAAAATTTAATGTTTGATTCTTAAATTTCTGTTTATGATTTTACTGTCATTCACGTTTTATATTCATTAAATTATTATCATTTAACTGCCAAAAGTCCATATTATTATTATTTGTATCAACATTCCTACAAAATCTGGGGGCTCAACCTATGGACTGACTACAACATCTGGAGGCTAAACCTAAGGACTTGCTGCAAAATCTGAAGGCTCAACCGAAAGACTTTCTATGAACATTGAGTGTGTGAGTGAACATAGACGATATCGACGATTAACAGTGTAACGAAGTAACGACGTAACGAAGTCGCAAAGAAGCCAAAAGTTGCAGCCGTGAGCAAAAAGTGAGGAAAAGATGGAGATCAACTGTTTTCACGACAATCCGCGTGCCGCGAAACAGATTGATAATGCACCCGCGAGTTCACTGAGATTGATGCATGAAGTAATATTTGATGTTGTTGCGCCGCGAATGAATCGTAAATTTGTACGCACTTTTTCGGGTTTCGGTTACCAAAAAACTCAGAAGAGTATGAACAATTACGAAGGAGAATTTACGAGAAATTCTCAGTGAAGAAGTTAACAACCGCGTGCAACATGTTAGACATTGACGACAGTGGAAATAAAGACGAGATGTGTGATCGCGTGTGTGAAGTGCTCAGAGACTTGAACAACTTGAAGACGTACCAGCTACCCGAAGATGACTCAAACGACGAGGAAGACGACGACGACGACGATGAAGAAGAAGACGACGACGACGACGAGAAAGACGACAAGGACGACGACGAGAACGACGACGACGATGAAGATACTGACGACGACGTGACTTTACAACATTTAAGACGAAAAATGCTTCGTTCTTGTGATCGAAAGAATTTGGATAGCCGTGCCAAAATTAAAGACGACGATCAATCAAGAAGAAGCCAAAGACGTAAGAAGAGCAGCATCAAAGTCTGCGAGGAGAAGAAGAAATTGAGAAGACGATACGAGGACGACGATGAATTCGAACCACGAGGATCCACATCGAATTCAAAGTTTACTTTATCCTTTCGAGACGTTGAGGATATGGTTAGACCATTTACGGGCGAAGACGCGTATGGTATTGAGGCATGGACCGAAGAGTACGAAGAAATAGCGGACATGTTAAACCTCAATGCTTTACAAAAGCTGATTTTTGCAAAAAAATGCGTAAAAGGTCTAGCTAAGAAGTTTGTCCAGAGTGAAATTGGACTAAACAGTTGGCGGAATTTAAAAGACGCATTAAAAGATGAATTTGGCGACCAGTTAAGTGGTGCAGATGTTCACAAGAAGATGATGAGCCGCAAAATACTGAAAGGAGAATCAGTCCAAGAGTATCTGATTGTGATGAAAGAAATGGGGTATAAAGGTAACCTTGATAAGCAGTCGGTTATGCAGTATGTGATTGAGGATTGCCAGACGGGCCAAACCTTACACTGCTGTACGGCTGCAAGAAATTTAAGGAGTTCAAGGAAAGACTCAAAATATATGAGAAACTATGCAATAAGACGGAAGAGACAAAACAGCCCTTAAAGACAGAAAACAGACGTACGACGATAAATACGACGGAAGATAAGACGATAAAGAACGCATGCTACAACTGTGGAGAAGTTGGACACATTTCAGCAAGATGCAAGCACAAAGAACCAAAGTGCTTTAAGTGTAATGTGTTTGGGCACAAAGCGAAAGATTGTCAAGTTGTGGAGGTCCAAACTGTTCTGTGCGATGCTGAACAGTTCGTAAAAGACGTAAAGATTGAAGAAATTAAGTGTGAAGCGTTGATTGACACAGGCGCCGCAGTCAACATTATGACGTACAGAATTTACAAGCAGGTAGGTAGTCCGAAACTGAACGGGACTACAAAGATTTTAAAAGGTTTTGGAGGATGGATGACAAAACCAGATGGTCATATCACATTACTAATGACGATAGACGGAAAGACGTACGCTAGTAAATTCTACGTTGCAGACGAAAAGAACTTTGACGTTATATTAGGGCGAGAGTTTCTAAACGACGTGAACATGACGATTAAACGAGGAAAGATAACGTTTGACACGTTAGACGACGATGCATTGCCAATCATGTCGATCGAAGCAGAGGAGCAAGATGAAATATTGCCAATTGAGACAAAAAGATGTGAAGAGGAAAGAAGTAGTACGAAAGATGAGTGAAGATTACCAGCTGATAGAGACAAAGAATGACAGAGAGCTGTTAGTTGTTCCCGAAGAAATGGAAACAGAAATAATTAAGAAGGTTCATGAAAGAGGACATTTTGGGGTAACTAAATGTAAAGAGATAATCGAGGAAGAATTTTTTATTAAACGCTTAGAGGAAAAGCTAGAAAGAGTAATAAATTGCTGCGATAAATGCATTTTATTAAACAGGAAGATGAGAAAGAAAGAAGGATGTTTAAACCAATTGTCGAAAGAAGATATTGTTGTCTTAGAAGCACTGCGTGAAGCCGATGAAGAGCTATTTGACGAAAATAGACAATTTCTACGAGAACAGGCAAAAGTCGCAATCGCCAAGATCCAAGTTGCAATTAAACAGACGAAAATGCTAGTTGGAGGAAAATTTAAACCGAAGTTCTTAGGCCCGTACAAGATTATTGAGGCAAAGGGTAAGGACACTTATGATGTTGAAAAAGAGGGCATTCATGAGGGGGCGAATCTGACCAGTACCTGTGCCGAGTACATTAAGCCGTGGTGTCCGATAGACGACAAAGACGAGCAATGTTCGAGGGCGAACACCTCCAGGATGGCCGAATTATGTAGGATTGAACGGGACGACAGACGCTTTTTTTTAAACCAGTTGTAGGATTGAACGGCTAGCGTTCGAGAGCCTTGAGACGAGTGAGCGCGCTTCAAGGGCATTGGGGCTGTAAAGACGGCGGACACCCTTTTTAAATTAGTCATCATTTAGAAGTTGTGGACGTCGGGTGTGCTGGAGTTGTCTGAGAATTTAACTGACTTATTTTGTGTAATCTTAATATTTTTGGGGATTTTACTGTCATTCACGTTTTATATTCATTAAATTATTATCATTTAACTGCCAAAAGTCCATATTATTATTATTTGTATCAACATTCCTACAAATTCTAAACCAATTATGAAATGGAAATAATATATCTTAGTAAAATTGTAGGATTACTATACGAAAAAATAGCCCAATAATAAAATAATATTAAGGTAATCAGAATTTTTTTATTTAAGAAATGATCGAAAAAAGAATCCAGTTTTAGGTACTTTATTTAAAAAAGAAAAGGTGCTTAGATGCGTATTTGAGGCAAAATGTTACATAATATAACACCTGAAATTTTTCAGTTTCTTGCATTTACGTAATATGCTCAAATATGAGAAAATTCTCAATAACTTGAAAACTAATGCAGATACCATAACTAAAATTAAATTAATGAATTTCTGATATTACTTTAAATTGCATTGAAAAGTTTGGCGCAAATTCAGGTTGTGCGTTAATTTGATCTGTTTTGATTTGCTTTTTCATTTTCCGAAATATTAATGCTCTCAAAAAATTTATTTGAGATCTTTCATCAGATTGTAATCTTTAATTGATTAAAGTTTTTTATTTTGTTGTAGCTTAAAAAAATAATTATTAGGCCAAATAACTGAGCTGATTTAATGCTGGCATTATTATATACAGTTCTCGGTTTTTATTTATTTTCAATAGTTTCAGGGATTTTTAATATTTAAATATTACTGCAAGGAGACGTTGCACATAAAAAACATCTCCAAAGTAAACCCTTAAACGCCCCTTTCTGTAGACGTTTAATTATAATTAGTATTAGTAATAAGGAATACAAACACTAATTAAAAGATCAGGCATTTCCGCCAAGGCGTTTACTTGTTAAGATTAAACAGAAACCCATGTTTTTATGGCTAGATATTGATTGGCACAATTTTATTGCGTATCTTTTAAAACATACTTGATACTCTCGCTTTTAATTTTGAATTAAAAAAAATTTTTTTCACAGATTTTAAATTTTAATTCAAAATGTTATCTTTACTTTTTATACAAATTTGATCATTTGGGCAAAAAAGTTCCATCTTGTAGAAATGTCTTCTAGGCTTAAATATTTAAAGTTTTGGTTTTTGAAATCCATTTGGTTTCCAAGATAATGGCATTTTTATAATTTTTATATTCTTTAATGGTCAGTATTTTGATTGATTTTAACTGATTTTACTTGAAAACGATTTTTAAAAAAAGTTTAGCACTATATGTAAAAAGGCCGCCTTCTATGATTGGCTCTACAAATGGACCACCTCCAATAAATTGGTTTTCGTGCAAAAATTGGATCTTTAAATTTCGAAATATGTGAATTAGTTCCTAAAACATAACTCTATATTTTCAAATTTTTTGAATTATTTCAAATTTTAAAAAGCAACTTAAGGCCCTTTATCAAGAAATACAGTATTAAAAGGATACGTAAGGTGTAACGAGTTTCTTGATCTATTATATGACGATCTAACATCTCATATAATTTTAAATATTTTTTTGGCATTTTAGGGCACTTTTAAAGGGCTTAGAGATTGGAGCTGTATGTATGTAATGAAAAACAACTAATTGTGCAATTGGTACGTGGGAGACATGGTGTTTACTAAACAAAGTTTTAAAAATCCAAGGAAAACAGTAATTTTTATTGAACATCTTAGAAACCTACACAAGATTTAAGAAAACTTAAAGATATACACATTGTTGAGTACTTTAGAAGGTGAAAAGAGGTTGCAAGTGGTCTCTTCAGTATCAGACGTATACCTCCATTTAATAAATCTTTATAAATCATTGAATAGAATGTCCTAGTTCTATTGTTGTTTACATGGATACGGATGTAGTCATACTAAAAAAGATTATTGCAATAACACCATAACTGAATTTTAAAATCCTATAAATAACATGATAATTACAGCCTCTGGAAACATCTACAATAAAATGTGTGTGAATTAGAAAACATTCAGCTCAATGTATGAATTATTAAACACGTCTATGAATATTGAAGTGTGTTGACAGTTGGTAACAGCAATCGAACTTAATTAAACAAAGAACGTGAATATTGTCAAATTAGGTCAACTATGAGATAATCAGTTCTTCACAGACGTGTTTCTAACATTTCCATAGTACAGAGCATGAACTTCCTGACAGTCAAGCAAACAACCGGTACTGAATGGAAACTTGCTGTTTAACTTTCATCTCCTATAATCATCCAATAGAAGTCAGTCACCTTCTCAACTCCTTTTAAAGAAAACTGGAAGTAAACTAAACTAAAGTTAGTTCCTGTCCATCACTGCTTGATTTAATATTCGGGAAATGAAGAAAAAAGTCAATTTAATTAAGAAAATTATATTTTATTTTAATATTTTATAATTGTATTAATATAAATGATCTAATATCACCATGCTTTATATAAGAGCGCCCACACATACGGATATAATACAAAAATACGTTATGCGACTAAGTATTTTAACACATCTTCCATAGCTTCTTTTCTGATCATCCAACAATTCGTAATTAATTCGTAACAGTTAGTAACAATAATTGTGGCATGATTGTTGTACACTGCGTACAAATGCTCCCATTTAGTTTTCAGTTAATGTTTTGTGCTAAATTTATACAAAATGTACAAAATTTGGTTTCCAAAATCGTTCCGAGCACCTCGCTCACATTCTCAAGTTTTCTAACATTCGTTAAAGTCAGTCTCCATTTCGTTTCAAGTTGTCCCGCAACCTGTCCTATAAATTCTAGTGATGTGTTGAACTTGTCTTCAATCGTGTTAATAATATCCAAAATGAACATCACATGTCTTCAATTTAACTATCACTTCCGGTCCATCCATATCTAATTAGTTCATTGACTCTAACCTGCTACCGTATGTCATAAATATAAATATCGCTTAGTTAAATGTTCATTTTGGTTTTGGTTTTCACTGCTTAGTTTAGCATCATCGTCTAAGATTGTTTGCGGTGAGTAATGAGTGTGACGTCGCGATCTGCCTTAGTGGTGTCCTTATCTCCCCATCCCCAGAGGTCGTGACTGCCATCGCCGGTACGAATGACGCGAGCCTTTACCATTTCCTGTGAGACGGTCTTGAGATCGTAAGCCTGGCCAATCTTTGCCATAAAGTCAATAAAAGCAGCGGTGGTGTTGGTACTGTAACGTCCCAATTCGGAGGTCTTGTAATCCCAGGGGAAGGTGTGATGGTAGTTATGCCATCCTTCACCCAGAGCCAACAAAGCAACCATCAGATTCTGCACGGGATTGATGAAACTGCAATTTTAAAATTTATACAAATTAGTTATTGTGTTACTTCCTCAGTATGATTGATGTTTAAAGTCCAACCAGCAATTGCGACATGATCATAACAATCACTGCATTAATTTACATAATTTGCATTCGAAGCATGCATTACACGCTCAATTAGAAATTATATCCGATTAACGCGATTTAGTGAACGTAAGTCCGCGACCTTCACTTTGAACGTGAGCGCAAGTGCCTTAATTAAACATGGACGATCAAATCGAAGGTCAAAAGAGTTAGATTATAATCGAACTCACCGATCGTAAGGTTTCTCTCCGAACAAATGTGCAGCAGAGTTGACCAACCAGGTAGCGTTAAGGGTAAATGCATAACGGAAGAGATTCAAGAACATCGCGTTAGAGAAGGTCTCGCCAAAGAAGTACATCGGGATAACAGCGGGCATAATGAAGCACACAAGCGGCATGAGAGTAAGGTAGTACTTCTTTTGGAATCGGAGGATCGGATCAGCATAAAGATCGCTCATGTCAACATTGTGTCCTTTCTTCTTGATGTCCGGATGCTTGCGTACCAACAACCAACCAACATGAGCGAAGAAGAATCCACGAGTAGCATTGTGTGGGTCAGCATCTGTCTCAGAGTATTTGTGGTGCATACGATGGTCTCTAGCCCAATCAACAACTGCATCCTGGAAAGCCAGTGTGTTGCAGAAAGTCAAGAAAAATCGCAGCGGCCATTTTGCTTTGTAGGACTTATGTGCCCATAATCTATGCGCACCGGCGGTAATACCCAAACCACCAAGCTGATAGAGAAGGAAATCTGCAAAAAAACAACATAAAAATAAATATGCAAAATTATAGATAATCAAGAACTATTATATAGAATTCGCGAAAAACAAGTTATTTTCCAATCCACGTTTCATGGCAAAACAATTGATTAAATCAACAAATATAGCTACGTGCATATAATTTATAACAATGAAGGTAAATAATCTAAATTTAAAATATAAATAAATATTCATTTTTTTTTTTAAATTTCGGCATGCCTTATCTCCACACAATAGTTGCCGAACATGTTATAACACTGCATTATAAACTAACACGCTTCGGAAGCACAGGTCAAAGAGATATCTACTGGGTCAGGATCAGGCGATCACGAGCACCATTTAAATTAAGTAAGTGAAACTGGTCATTTGAATGATTAGCTGACTTTCGTTACGGTTCGCGCAAATTACCGAATCATGCCACCAGCGGAGCAATCACACGCATAATTAGCGCTTATCTTAATGTAACGCTTGCATAAAATTACTTCATTTTGACCTCGGAAACAAAGGAAGCTGTATCCATGTAATATTATCTATATGATAATCATTAAGTGCTACTTAAACTAAAGATGATCTATTTTTAACTTACTGAACAAAGAGGTTTTGATCTGAGCCGAGGTGAAGATCAAATAAAAGCCGTAAAGAGCTGCCATGTGCAGGTAGGCGAATAGAATAATATTCCTCCAGACAAACTGCATCTTTTCTGGCTTGTGTTTACGCTCATCAGCGGCCACCTCCACAGGGAGAAGGTCATCATCATGCTCCCTCACTTCGGTGGGTACCGATGTTACATTTGGTGGCATTTTGATAAGTCTGCAAATAAAAATTATTCATTAATATTTTTGCACATGGAAACAATATATTTATATAAATAGCTAGAAATTAATTGCACTTGAAGCTGACAACTGTCGCGCGCAAGATTGTGGTTACGATCAATTCATGGAATCACTTCATCTCAAGTTTATTTATCTTTGTTATTATAATCAATAATTTAATTTGAAATGAGAATAAAATGTAAAGCACGCAACAAGTTCGATGAACTTGACCTCCATTGTGAAGGCTTTGTCATTCCTTGCTATTTTCGAGCGTTTTTCGGTCGGGGCGTTTGCGGGCGCAGGACGAAGGACGCCGCGCATCGATTTTCCGACAAAGAAGGATCTGTATAACGCCCCCCGGCGTCGCGACGCGTTTGCGTACGCTCCGGCAAGCAATGTTGGAATTCATTTCGCCAAAATTCCAAGAATTCAATGCGAAGGACGTAGAAGTCAAATCATTTAACTAATCAGGTTATAAATTTAATAAATTGTTAGTGTGAGCTCACAGCTAAACTCGTAGTTGCTGTTTAGGCTAGCAACAACAAAAAAAAATCAAATAAAAAATTGTTATTTATAAACATTGATTGTGCCTAATGTTAAAATAGCGTGTTGAAAACATTATTTACTGGGCATAAATTCAACAATTGACCAAAACTAGCATATTGTTGAATTTGTGAATATACAAAGTACCTGACCGATTGTACCAAACAATGCGTCGTATAATTGGAAACAAGCTTAAAATGTGTAAATTTAGACAACAATATTGCAATAAGCTATTAATACGATCTATTGCTTCTTTGACAATGTTGATAATTTTTTGTTTTCATTTCGATCCTTTTACTTTTCAAAATCAACAAAGAGTACAGTAATGACAAATATTTGCTTGTACTTTTCCAATTAAAACGCATAAAACCAACGAATGAATTCTAACAATTTTTGTTTATCAAATAATAGCCTGATTGTGAACAATTCGACGATAACAACAAATATTCCAAAAACTTCCTTGGACTTATAGTATAATTATTTGTTTAGAAGGAAACTCTATTAATTAAATTTACACATTTCCACGGTTACTCAATGTTTGTTTTTTTGTAATTGTAAAATCAATATCAAAATTACATACCGAGCACAACAATAAAACAGACGCGCCGACCCAAGTCGATCAACCGAAAGAGATGCTTTAATTATTCATCCGGTAATGTTGATGTGCTATTAATTTGTTTGTTTCGTATATTGTTCCACATTCCCGGACAGAATAATGATAAAGCCAGCGCGAAATATGACACAACACTTTATACCTCACTGACAACTCACAAACTATGCCTCAAATTTCAATTACAATTACGAGAATCATTAATTTATCATTCGGATAATACCTCATTAATAGTAATATAAACTATTGTCAATCAGTGATACGTTACTCAAGCAGTATTATGAATAATAATTGATAATAATTTTACATGAATTAAGTAACATACACTCTAAGAATTGAATTATAAATATATTTATCTATGCTCTAGTGTTACCAAGTCGATAATTAAAATTAATCACACGTTCGGTAACCTAACATGGAATCAAATTGGCATGATGCGATGATGTAATCCGCGAATGATAAGAGGAAGAGAACGATCCCTCAGCTGGTTACCAACGAGGTGAGTAACTAGCAATGTAACTCGGTAAGCTAGCAACAATTTCGCGTGTGCGTTTTGCATCGATCTCTGCATGAAACTTTCTAATATAAGTTTTACAAAACAACAGTCTGCACATAAAACCAAAATTCAATATACTACATGTAATCATAATCAACACAATTCCAATAATTCATGCAGCTCATGAAGTTGATGTTAGTACTTTGTGTATTTTCTATAATTTATGCAATTTCTTTCTCTAGGTGGCAGTTCGTTAGAGCTAAGAAGTAGATAACTGATGTTATAATATGTAGCAGGTACTATTATGCAAATATTATGTAATTTTAACAAGTTGTGTATATGTGAATGTTTCTCTATTAATTCTAATTCTAAATCATTTGTTTATTTATTTTTTGATATAAAGCCATAACCTGTCCCAAATTCGTATCGCACTTGACGCACTATTTCCGACTGCTTATCGCAATATAAACCTTATCAAGGAAGTAGTGGTTATGATTTTTTCGTAAAACGATAAAAACTTACCTGGTATGTTAAGACTGCTTGAAATGCCGAAAATTGTTGCAACGATTTCGATTATCCACGGATACACACTGACTGAATACCGCACAGATAAAAAAAGGCGTTTGTTTGTTTATTCGCACGGCGGAATATTTTTTGGGCAAATACTCGATTGATAGCGTGTGTGCACGCTGCGAGTTGCGATCGGATTGTAGCTGGATGCCTATCAGCCGCCGCTTTTATAGCGCTGCCGGCGCACGCGACACACGCGCACAATCGCTCTAACATCGCGGGAACACGCGGTCGGTGATTGCATCCAATGTCTATGTCAAGCGCAATTGCGAATCCACGTATCGGCCAGAGTCTCTCCGTTCGAGATGAGGTGATTTATGCGATCACCCGTTTTGTCAAAGTGTTTATGTGCGAGAGTGATTCTCGGGGGCAAGGTTCAAAATGGCCGCCGAGGAAGACATGCTTCTCGAAGGTGATAAGTGATAACGAATAATATTTTCGTCGTTTGCGTTTCCGTTCGGATATTTTTATTAAATTGAATTTGTTATTTCCATTAACTTAATTCGCTTTTTTTTTGCTTTTTGGTTGAAAAATACGTAAAATTGAATTAAATTAACGTCATACCTAATAAAAAATTAAGATAAACTACGCATTAATACTAATTTGATTTGTTTATGACGCTCAGGACCAGTTTTGTTTAGTGTTTAATATACTTTGATCTTCATCTTAAAAACTAGTTAATATTAAATTAAAAATCACTTACTATTCCCAAAAAAACTGCACAAATTTTAAAGATATAGATCAATGTTATTCTTATTTTGCGCTTATGTTGCTGTGAATATAAAAGTGTTAACTCTTTACCGGCGTTCTAACTTCTTGGGTTATGTTAGATAGACTGATTGCCGGTAGCCGGTGTTCGCCGGTATTTCTCATATCATAGCATTTGTTCATTCCTGGTGGCACCTGAGCGAGTTCACCGGCGCTCTTCGCCGTTCCAATGCGAAATGCGCTCGCCGCCCGTGTTACATCACGCGTCGCTCGGCGTCGGCTAGTTGGTTGAACCGGTGGCGTGATCGCGTCGCGATGCCCCACCATTCGCCGGCATCGTGGACTCACCGGCAGCGGCTTAAAATTCGATATTTAGCATGGGAACAACGACGCTCTCATCTGCCTTCTGCTGCTCTCCATTTCGCTCTTTTCGGATATCTTTATTCCACTTCCTGGAGTTATTTAGATTGGCTGCAATTTTGCGGTTGGATTTCGGTGCGGTTTGAAAGAGGTCTCGGTTCATAGTCCATAGTCCACAGTCGGAAAGTGTCGAAAAGTGAACAAGGCGGCAAGTTCAAGTCCACGTCAGTAAGACGTGGTGGAACGTGCGAGAAACTGCAAGGAGATGGGAATGAATGAATGAGTAGCATACACGTGGTGTTGGAGGCACTGTTGGAGCAGGTCATGATGGAATCGATTCGATGCATCTGGTGTGGCGTGGAAAACAAGGACCTTGTTACTTGTTATTTCGCGTGAATATTAAGTAAAGTCGCCTGGAAAATCTAATTTAAAAAGAAGTAAAAATACACAAAAATATATTGCCTGCACCCGCTTACGCAATATTTTGCGACATTTCAAAATCTTTATTTTTCAATCAGACGCCCATCGTGTCATCACTTTAATCACGTTGTGTTCATGTCCACGCTTAGTGTAAATGTTTAATGAGTGGTATTCTGTCTACCAACGATAAACATTCGAAAATAACTTCTGATGCAGCTTTTTTAGGATGGAACAAGGTATATAAAAGTTACTAGGGCATTTCCGGTTTTAATTATTAAGGAAAAGAAGCTACAAATAAGAACACATGACAGAAATAGAATAAATACGATTTGTATTGTTACCGTAATAGAAACATTGTTCTAATATTAGAAAAATTAAGTCTTTGGCATTATAAAAGCATTATAAAGCAGTGATTTAAATTTAAGAAAAAAATTAACTGTCAATGTTTTTTGGATCATCAAAAACTCTATTTATACATTGCTTACAATCAAAATTTTTTGAAAGAAAGAAATGTTTATTTTTAGACACATTTTTGTTATAATAAGAATTGTTTCTATAGCATGTAATAATATATATTATATGCAATACAATACATACATTGTACATAATATCTACCTGTTATAACATAATAAGTCAAGTGTTTTGTTTATTTTGCTCTTAAGTTGCTAAGTTCAATGTCAAGCAAAAAATACCTGCGCATTTAAAACAAATCTAATTGAACAAAAAAAGGATATACTTTTTTATTTCACCGCGTTTATAAGTAATCCTTACCAATGTTATTGCAATAAATTATTATATGACAAAAAAAACAGAATTTTGTTTGTAATTAACACACACGCGTCAGAACACAGTTCTTATTCGAGTTGAATGACGTCTGAAATAATCTTCTAATTACAAATGGTTTGTTTTGCACGGGGATCATCAAATTACGACGAATTGCCAATTAAGGCATAAAATGATGAAAGTCAGTATTTTGATTTAAATGTTTCTCCACAGTTTTGTTTATTGGCGAGACATCGCGTTGTTATGTTAAATTTAAATTAGCATATAGTCACAAATCACGTGACCACGTGAAAAGATAAGACATTCAAAATGGTGTGACTGTCAAAGTGCATGGTGATCGTAATATGTATTAATTAAATTTTAGATCAACTTGTTGAGTGTGATGTGCATTGCAATTTTTTACTTTCTACTTGCAATGATATAAATAAGTCTAGAACTTTTAAGTAATTTTATCAAAAAACAATTTATAAGGTTAAACTCCAAAGTATAATCATTTAATGTTTTTTATCCAAAGCTGAATTCGTAATTTCATATAATAAACCATTGGAACAATTGGCCACAATTGATTTAATTTGCATATTTACAGTTAGCGTAACTTTAACAATGAACAAAAATTGATTCCATAATTTTTAGATTAATTTACTACATTTTACATTTTACATTTAGGTATTTTGGTTTGTATTTTGAATGTTATTTCCGGTCAAAAAAAAATTATCAATTCGAATTGCAAATGTGTCAGACACTAAAAGCCCTATGAACAGTAGAATTTCCCATTATAACGTATTCAGAACAGAAAATATAGTTCTATTGAAATCTGAAGCGGAGTTCAAAATGTACTTTTTCATCTTTTTGATTTAGGAAAACGTAAAACTGAATATTGCAATGAATCCTTCAAAGAAACCGGCGTTAAAAACCAGGGATTTGAAGTTTCTGTTGCAGCGCGCTTTTCATTTCTGAGGTGATCGCTCCCTTAAGCGCATAAAACTCCCGAATTGAAAGAACTAAGAGAAAAATAATTTCAGATTTGTGATCCTTGAAGAAAGTTCCCTGGATAGCGTATCTTTCGATCGTCTCTTTCGGTTCTAAGCTTATGTTCCGAACATGAAAATAATTGCTAGTGTAAAACATACAAACATAAAATCAGTTTCCTGCCAAGATCACATGAGTTACAATGTTGTAAACATTTGGAACTACTACTATAGGTATTAGGTATCTAATAGAACACAATAGATTGATTTGTATGTGCATAATAAATTAAAATCTAGTCGCTTTTTGAAGAGTCATCAAGCATTTAATCTGCATTCAATGTTCAGACTTTGGCTGTAAAACAGATTTTGGAAATACATAATATTTGAATTAATTAATTATATGTACAAAAAGTCAATAAACTTAAGCTGCTAGCAACGCATCGATATTTCCAAAACAACTTTTTTTGTAGATTATTAGATTGGACACGTACTAATGCGTTAATTAATGCGCTATCTATCGATTAATTATTATTGTTTCGATCATATTCCGATTGTCTGTCATAATACCGACTTAAGAGATTAAACTATAAACATTCGTATTATTGCACCGCGCAGTTACTAGATACTACTTGAACTTGAAACAATCAAAGTGCAATCTTATAGTCTCGCAACTTTAGTCATAACGTATTTACCTACACAGGTGTCATATTACAAGTTTTATGGAAATATACGTTTTTGTAAATAGTGATAAATGCAAACTTTTTATGCATTATCAGGTTCAATGGTGTATTGAACAGTTTGTGTGTACGTTTTGATTCTGAAATAAATAATACGTTAAATAAAAATATAATTCTGGTTTCAAATTAATTGTATTTTCTTCATATCTTAATTGATTTTTACCAATGCAATATATTTAAAATTTTCAAGAGTCCATGCTCATCTGATGATATTGTACTTAACTTTTAATCAACTGAGCGATTGTGTTGTTATTGAGAGATGAACATTTTTATCGCACTTGCAATCCCAAAAAACTGGATTCTACTGATAAGTGTTAATCCAATTCCGGTTATTACTGATCAATTTATCGGAAATTACTTATTATTAGAACAATCGACAGGATAAGGTATTTTATTCGGATGTTTGATAAATTCTTTAAAGAGAATAATGTGAGTGATTGCAATTCATAATGCGCAAAACGAATAAAACGACCAATTTGCATTTACGTGCATACAATTGCAGGTGCGCATAGTTCTGGCCATGCAAAATTTAGGTTTATCGACGGGCTATTGTTTTTAAATAACCTTAGAATCCTAATTAGAAGAATTAATTTAAAAAAATTTAAATGTGAGAGCCTCAAATAGAAAAGATTATTATGGAAAATACGAAAAAACATTAACAACTTGTTATTGCAAATGAATTTATTTTGAAAGTATTACGTAAAAAAATATATATCTACATGCAATTATCTACCTATGCTTATCTATGCAAAATATAAGGTGCACGTAATATAAAAATACGTAAAGGAAGTCTATCTAATGCATAATTTGAATGGTTCTTATCATTTTGCAGTTATTTGTGGTTTTGGTTTCCCAAAAATTATATTTTAATAGATTACAATACCATTATGAATTATTACTAATGCTCAGAGTTCAATATGAGCCACTTAAAATAATTAAAATCAATCATAGTTTTTAATTACCTTTATTGTTTAACTGTTTTTGCGAAAAAAGAAAATATTCATGCTTGCTTTAATTGTCCTATAATATTTTTTTCCAAATATTCTTGTATTTGAACTTTGATATGCGCCTGAAATAAAGTGTATTAAAATAATAATTATGTATGATTTAAAATTTTGACGTTTCACTTTTACAATACTTACTTCAACTGCGTGAAATAATTCAGTGGCGTCTGTACCAATTCCTTTCAGAATAGCGGCTCCGCCTGGATGATTCGGGATAAAATTTGAGATGTCGTACACAATTCCATCTATAGCAATCCAAGCGTCTTTTTCGGTGTTATGTGTGGATAATTCATCGATTGATATCTGAAACACGTGTTCAAGATTATAAGTTAATGTTGTTTCAAACATCTTTTCAACTTACTTCTTTGTCACTTGCCATGTTTTGGTTAATTTGTAACACAGAGAATTTATAATGAAAACGAATTTTCTATCAAAGAAATATGATGCAATGAAATGAATTTGATAGGTGTATGAATATAAACAAAGTGATGTTTTTTTTATTATTTTAATTGACATTCACATTAAAAAAATGTTTTTGTTTTGTGTATAGTAACAATGATTGATTTTTATGAATAAATTCTCAACAAGTTACATTTTTCTTACCTATGAATTGCTAGTTCAACTTTGTTTAGGTATTTTTATTCTCCTGCAGAGGGCAACACCTTTATCGAAAACATTATTTATTTTTGTTTGTTATCAAAATCAAACATTAACTCGTCACAAATTGAATATTGCGACAAGATAAGAGAGGATGACCTCATATAAACAAACGTGATAGTTGTTATCAACGCTATTATCGCGTGTTTAGTGTAATATTGCAACGTGATCATGTTGCTACCACATTAAGCAGGTCACTGCAATAAAATTGTTATTAATCACAGTATTGATGTAATGTGAATATTGTTTGTCGTGGTGACTGCTGAAATTGCATAAACACTAAAAAAAATGTCAATTTACGTTATCTTTCAGTTACAGCATGTTTGACTCTGCGTAAATTGCTTTTTTCTATGCCTAGGCAATAATATATTCTTAAAATCCACAAAATATTCCAAAAAGTTTTCAAATTAGCCAAAAATACTGAAACATTTTTGCATAGAGACGATAGACACATAATTATTCGTCATTCGGTGGTTATTCGCTAAAATATTGTAGTTTGGGTTAGGCAACTCAAACTACTTGTTGGTTGCACTGCATAAAACGTAATTATTAAAAAACAAATTTATTTACCAAATGATAATTCATTGACAAATTGAAATAATTAATTGCATAAAACTAGAATATAACCTACGAGTTGTCTTCAAAGTCAAAAGTAAATTCATACTAAACTACTGAGCTACATTTTTGACAGTTTTAAAGCTATCTAAAAAGCTAAAAAGAGTTATTGTAGTCATTATAATTATACAGAAATCATAATCTTTGTTTATGTTAGGTTTACGTCCTATATATCACTAAGTTATAAAATCAAGTATACATTCAATTTGTATTTGTGTTGCACAAAAGTAATAATAATATTGAGCTTATAAGTAGATTTATCATGAAATGTGCTGTCTAAATTGTCAAAATAGTTTCGGCTTTTGATCTTGGCTGCTTCTGAATTATGTATTGCCTATTTATTTAATTTTTAAATATTTAGAGAGAAGATGATTGCTGTTTTAGTATCCCTGGTCGTCCTGGTATTCCACCATAGGTGGGTGACAGTGTCCTTTACCACTCATGGCTTCCTCACCACGGTTCTCCATTACTTTCTTGATCAGATCCGCTGACGCTTCCTTTGTATCATACACATGTCCCCATTTCTTGAATAGGTTTAGCATATGCAGTGTGCCATTGAGGGAACCATGTTCAGACGCTCGGTAATCCCATGGGAAGGTGTGATGGAAGTTGTGCCATCCTTCGCCCATGGCAACAAACGCCACCAAACGGTTTTCACGAGGATTAATTGTACTAAAAAAATTGTAAGTAATAATGTGATTTTAAAGCAATATCAAATACTTACGCATCATATGGTTTGCTACCATACATATGAGCAAAAGAATTCACTGCCCAAGTAATGTGCAAGACAAAACAATAACGCGCTAAGCATTGTGTCATAATGGCGTTGCTCCAAGTTTCACCCCAACAGTAAACAGGGACCATTGTTGGAAGCAAAAAGCATAAAAACACTCGGAGAATAATGAAATGCCTGAAATCAATTAACAGAATAAATAAACAATACCATTTCGTGTCTGAAAACTTACTTGTCATGAAATCTAGCGATGGGATCGTTCAAAATGTCGCTCATATCAACTTGTTTGCCTTTTCGCAACACTTCCGGATGTTTCTTCAGGAAAAGCCAACCAATATGGCTGAAGAACAAACCACGGTTGGAGTTGTGAGGATCAGCATCTGTTTCTGAATATTTATGGTGTACTCTGTGATCTCTTACCCATTCAAAAATCGGATTCTAAAATTTGATAATTAAATGATTTGTGTGTTGCCTCCGTTAAAATGCAAAAGTTAATATATAACATACGTGTCCTGCTGCAGAATAGAGAATCATAAAGAGTATTTGCACAGGTATCGATGCTTTAAAGCTTCGATGGCAGTAATATCTATGTACTCCCCCTGTCACACCAAATCCGGCTGCTATTCCAACCACAAAACCTACAAATATGTGATTATTATATAAATTCGTTCATTTTCAAAAAATTAAGTTACCCCAAATAACAGATCTCCATGCTTCCGTATAAGGAAAATAAAAGCAGCCCAAGACGGTAACAAAATTAAGTAGGGTCAATGGAATAATATTATGCCAGACAAGTTCGGTCTGGTACTCTCCAAAAATTCCCTTATATCCTTTAATTTTCGGTTCCGTTTTCGTATCGACTTTATCTTGGCTTTCACTTGGTGTGACTTCTTTTGAAGTAGTGCAGACTTCATCTTTTGTTGTGATTGTTCTTTTAATAATTTCGCTATCAACTGCTTTCGGATTCAAAATTTCTGGTTCTAGTAGAGGTGTCGTTACGGTCACGTGATTGTACGGCGCCATATTGAAAATATGTAATACTTAATCGATCTAAAAAGACAACAAAAACATTTTTATTTTGTTTCGGAATGGTTTCTGTTTGTTTTGTGATGGCAAATTGTTGGGACACGATTAACATTTGCCAATTAACATTTCTCGTAATGAGTTTGCTCTTTGATGCAATATCTGTTTGAGCTAATATTACATACGCCATGTTTGCGTTGACCAAGCTATGTCATAATACAAAACAAGACCGATTCAAGGCGGTGCTTGTCCAATATTATCATACGAACCAAAAACAAACGCAAACAATAATTAAAATGTATGAAAAGAGAACCATCATAAATCACACATGTTATTTTCTCTATTCGATAATAGATGGTGATGAGTTTACTTTAACTTTTGCCATTTCGGTTATTTCCAAGTGATGTATAATTGTTAGGTACATAATAAACCATTAAACAATTAAATCATATGACATTGAAGAAAGTTTTATTGAGATGTTAAAACCACCACCAAAGTCATAAAACGTAAGCGGCAATAATAATAATTATAAACTTTTGTTTTCCTATTAAATCACAGCGGATCCGACGCTAACTTTTATTCAAACAATATTGCTTGATGATATTTATTCTCAAAAAAAAAACTTCCAAACCCAATGTGCATAATCTTATTCTTTTATTCTTTGCGTCTGCATATATTAATTTTCAATGTTAAAGTTACATGTGGCGAGTATTGAAAATTACACTTTATGAACAATGATGTAACATACAGTTTGTTCTGAGCAAATATAATTAATTATCAATTATCAAGAATGAACAAATTTCAATTGCATATTCTTCCTAAGACTTTTTTTTTGGAATGTCCTAGAAATAAACTGTAAAATGTTAAATATAATTGCATACAAAATGCAAAATTCGCATCTAACATTTGTCTTGAACCATATTTTGCGGGTGTTCTCTTGAACTCGATTCGTGTTGCCTTGGACTTGATTAGCACCCAAAATTTTAGCCATTCGATAATTTACATTTTATTTCTCTCCGGCGGCAAATTAGTAATAGTACGTAGCATTGCAACTTTTAAAAAAATGAATCGATTAATCAAAGAAGTATTTTTTCTTGTCATGTCTAAAACTTTAAGCAAAAAATATTAATCTTATAACATTCATGGTTATAGGTAGAATTAATTTGGATGTGAAGGTTAATGTCGAATGTCAAACCATCTTTTATTCATGTATTATATTACCGTTAACATTTCTTGCCAAAAATATTACAAATAAAATTAACAGTGTAATAGTTTCGTTTTCATTCGAAGAGTTTGTGCTAACACGTGGTTGAGATGCTGTTGGAATCGTGATTCGACGTTTTAGTAGGTTAAAAAATACATTGCGCACGCGTTGCATTGCAAATGTTAATTATAGTAATCAAGGTTTAATCGAATTTTAAAAGTTAAAAAAATATTTTTTTACATTTACAAAATAAATCCGTATATAACTTGAAATTTTTGAAAAGTTTGTTGACACTACCTACTAATGATTCTTTTCCTTTTTTTTATGACGTCCAGTACGTGTAAGTGTCCTAAGATTTTTATTTTTACAACCCAAACAATGATTATTCGAGCACTCGACACGATGACGGATTGCACATAGTGAAAGCTGCCTAATTTACCAAGTGCTGAAGAGCGCAGAGAACGAAATCCGGCGCATGTGTTTGTTGAATAAACTCGCATACGGTACGGGCTCATTACTCTTACGTCGGCCATGTTGTTAGACCTATTATGATCGGCATGAAATTGCCCGGTGTGTCTGGTATGAGTTAATGTTTGAGACATTTAACGACACCTAGCATTACTTAGCACGGACCTACTGACATACCAATACATCAATCGATCAATATATCAACACACCGTGAAAATCACACCTAATTCATCATATTTGGTGAGGCCAAATCACGGACACTAAATATTTATTCATAAATCATCATTTTAATTTAAAATTATATATTAAATCTTAAATTATAATTAAAAAGAAGAAACAAGTTATTTTATCTTTGGCAAAAATTTAGTCAACGGTTGGGAAATCCTGATAAACTCACACCAGATGATTTATTCCGGTATTTTTTTATAATGATGACAAATCCTACTTTTATCTTCATAGTGTTCTACTTGGTCGGTTGCTAAGAGGGATTTTTTACAACTTTAATTTTATTTTATGGAAGATTTATGTAAAATTTAATCTGTCAAGTTAAAAAAATCTAGGTACCAAGCTATTCAAATTATAGTAAAACATATATTTTCATGCTTCTGGCGTAAAGTTGTACAAACGTGTATGGAATGTCAAGTTTTCTCTAGATCTAATCAATTTTTCTATTTTCTGTCGTTTTCAAGGTTGAAATCTCGAGAAGTCGCCGTGAATGAAGAAACTTGAAACGCGGAAAACCAAACACGATTATGGTAATAATGTGAATTATACAAACTTAATATAATAATGATCGTCGAGATTCTACTCATGATTACATTATTTAAAAATTTAAAAACGATTATTTTTAATAATACTTGACAACTATCATCTTTCAAAATGATTATATTTTGTATTTAGTAAATTTTGTAATAATTATTTTTGTAAAATATAAAATGGATTTTTGAACAATAAAATTGTTCACTTTTTCAGCTGTAAGGCATAACAAATTAAATATAATAAATATTTTTATTATTTCCAAATTTAGCAAAAGTAATCAAAAATATTATGTTTAAGTATTATTTTTGTATTAATTACTATATTTATTTTCATAATGCACTATAAAAATGCAAATAATGCATATATCATACGTCAACAGATATAAACCATTCAACTTGTTGCAACTCCTTGACACGGATGTCTCGCCACATTGTTTAATTATCCTATCGCAGCGCACAATGCGCTCGCATTGCTCACTGTACAAAATCGCTAAACGTTTATCAATGGCGTACCAAGTTACAAAATCTTTTACGATCGCATTCGACACGTTTTAAGACTTAAACTTTGCGACTCACACTGAAATTTACCCGCCTCAATTATTTGTAAAACTAATTTCAGCGAAGTAAAATTGAAAAGAGCACAAACAAGGTACGCGTGTCAAACGCGAATTTATCTCCAGCAATGAAACATTGAAAAGGTAAGTTTTGCGCAAACTTCATTAAATCATTATCTCATTAATGTCTTAACGCATTAAGCGTCTTGCAACATTCAGCGTTAATTTTCTTTGTTTGTTTTGCTGTTTTTGAAATGTATATTGATATTTTTTTCAGGATTTCACTTGTTTGTCGTAAAAAACATTCCAGACATGCAAATTTCACTTTTTCTATTCTGCGTCGTCCTTTTAATTAGCTAACTCAATATTTGTTCAAGAATTTAAGCGCTCGCGCAAAGTCGAACAGCCGTCAACAATTTTTCAATGTTCTTACTTACTTGAACACACTTTACAAGTGCTCGGTGCAAGTTGGTGTTAAAAGGAACGCGTTGAAAAGTTTTACATACGTGAAGTCTCATCTTCACGATGCCTCTTTACAATCATTCGAATTTTACAATACGTGGAAATTTGATTCGTGTATGCGTGCGTTCGTGCGCTTTGACATTGCGTCATGAGCGCTAAACTTCTTAAACAATTGATATGACGCATAAATGTGGCACAGTGTTGGACTCATCAACAATTCAAATTTTAAAAAATTCCTAAAATTTTAAAATAATTCATAAAAACCCAAAATTTTATTTGAAAAAATAATTAAATTCCTTTACAGGTTTATTTAGGTAATGATGAATCCAATTCTGTTTGATTGTCGGATTTATTGCCAATTTCACAATCAAAGAAAGAGAACAAGACGAAAACGGTGAAATTCGATTTTATATTTTTGCGTACTTTACGACCTCCTGCCTTAAAACCCAATTGTGGTCAAAGCAAAAATTCACCAACCTTATTCTGAAGCTTAAAATTCCGTTGGATAGCACTGCGAATGTTCAGTAAGTCACAATTAAACTGTACTTAAAAACAACTGTAAAACTAGACAAATTTCGTGTGTAAAGTCACAATGCCGAAATAAAAATATTAATCCCCAAAATTTTGTGTGGATGGTCGAGGAGGTGCGCACCGTCGAAACTATCCGAAACTTTTACCGCGCGCTGATAAGTGCGAAGAGACTTTATTGGAGACGCGAGTCAGCGTCACGCAGGTGAGTTTGGTCGTGCGCGCACACATTGCTTAAGTTATCTAAGCCCCACAAGACAAAACCAAGCGTCGTGATTCGCATGTAGATGTTCTCCCACTTTTCTGCAAAATTTGAACACCACCCGTGTTGACTTTATCATTTTACTTTAATTTATTTATTATGAGAACTTAACATTGCTTTTGTTTTAGTATTTATTAAAAAAATATAACAATTTAGCAATACATTTTTATTACTTTGCATTTAGTTCACTTTTATGGAAAGATATTTATGTATAAAATAATAAAGTAATTATTTAAATGTGATCTTGTAATCTCGCAATCAATAAAAGTAAATCTGTAGAATGCATTTTAATGTTGCGATATAAAAAACCCCAAAGATCAACAAACTCATTCTTGTCAAACTCACAGGCTGTAGCCTGCACTCAAAATAAGTTAAAAACCCGAGAAGTTCAAACATGAAAAAAAAAACTTTAAACCAGTAAGTTGAAGGGTGCATCCACAGATTGCTGAAGAAGAAGATGAAGAAGAAGCAGAAGAGCCTACGTGACTTTTGGAGCATCCACATTGGGATAAAATTGCGAATAACTAAAGTTTAAATGCGGTTTGTGTTGACCTTCGCGAATTCGTGCTAACCCAAACTTACAACATGGGACTCACACCTAACATACACACTAAACTTAAATCACAAAGTCACAGACTTATTAAGTATGCATAATGCACCTCCAGAAAGAAGAACAAGAACAAGACAAGACATTTTTTATAAACGCAACTTTTACTTTGTTCTGTGCTCAAATCTTAAAAGTTATGAATAAAACAAAAATATTTTATTATTTAATATTTTTCAAGTACAACGTTATAAAATCAACATTTCTGTAAACTTTAGCGGATTGAATTAAAATGTTATTTTACTGCCTAACATTTATCTATTCTAAAATTTACATCCCTAATAAATTAATGTTTTTGACCTATTGACAGTGCATCTATGCAACCAAATATACAATATTAATATAATATGCATCTAATTTTCCAGAAATTGATTTCAACCAAGTGTTAATGCGTTTTCAACATAAACTTGCGGAAATTTTCATAGCATCATAAATAATTTAACAATTTTCGGAATACTACACGATGTGATAATGGAAAGTAATTGTCACTTTCAACCAAATTGTGAATTAGTATCAATATGACATATTCTCAACAAACAATAATCGTATTATAAAATCTTAAATTCTTAAACTTACCGTCGATGTTTTATTACCCAGTCGTAATGATTTTAATGATCATGAAGTAATGAATAATGCATATACAGGCATTGGTTTATTACGTTGTAGACAAATTGCTCAAACTTAAGCTCGACAATGTTTTCCAAAGAAACAAATTAATTTCTATTTTATAACTTCATATGTTAACTTAAAATATAAAGACTTTCATCCCTGACCAGTGAAAAATTAGTCACAGAGTTTAAAAACAAAAGCAGAAAATGCATCGATGAAATCATGAGTCACAACTCACACTTTACGTAATAGTTTACTACCTTGAGTGTTTTTATAGCACTTGAAAAGTAAATTTGGCGAAAATTTTAACGGATGTATAAAATATTATGTCAAAACGTGTGAAATCTCCGACAATGTTAAATTGTTCGTTTTCTAATGATGATTGTTTTGCGTATGAAAAAAAAAATGTAAAAGTTTATAACTGAGTCAATTTGCACGTTGACAACAAAAAGAAACGCAAATTTTACATAACTCCGCTCTTGAAGATCTACGAGTAAGATGTCTCAACCAAAGAGTTTACTCAACTTTGGTCAACATGCAGCCAACTTTAGATCATTCGACAAACATTGTGTAGCCTTAGACGAGTTTAGTCAACTTAAACTGAGTATTACCCTGGTTATATACTCAAATCATCGCAAAATAGTTTCGATCACTTCGGATATCGTTGGGCAAGTCAACGAGTCTTCAAACTTTGAAGTGCAACTCTTCAAACACTCTGTTAAGTCCACTGAACGTTATTTGTTAACTTTATGTAATTTCATCTTGTCCAGCCAATGCACTTCTGATAATATTTGAACATTGCATCATGAGAATAATCAATATCAATAGAAATGAATGAAAAATGCGCTGAATAAATTTATAAGTGGGTGTTTGTTTATTTTTGCAGCTTAAGTCACTTGAATCAACCTAATTTCTAATTGATAATTTATACTCACGTTTTACTTTCGCTTTTAAGTGATATGAAGAGAATTTCGGACACAAAATTTTAACACCTTTTACAATAGCACTCCAATTAATTATATTAGTGTGATTGTAATATAGGCCCACTTATATTTATAACTTAATTTCGCGCATATTTACAATACTCATTTAATAATATTTAATGGCTTCGACAAAACAAAACTTTGAGTGGCAACAAAAATTATTTATTTCTTCATATTTACATTTACAATTATAACTGGTTGATATTAATATGGAGTGATTTATTTATTATCCCATTGTTTTTTATTGCATTTTAAATCATGCAAATAATAATAAATAATAATAATGATTGCTCAAAATCTTGGAACGTGCGTACATGCAGGTGCGCTTAATAAATGTTAATGACAACTTTACTACGTAAGCAAAAAATGCACTGCTAGAACAACAATTTCTTAAGACGACATACATTTTTTATATTTAAAAGTTCAAGTTTCAACTTACATGAAAAATTGATGAACTTGCAAAATTTTTTGTGATTTATATGGGAATTAATAATTCAGTGTGAGCAGATGATAGAATTCATTAACTTTTACTTTTAACAATTTTGTCTAGACTGTTATTAATATCTTTCACGTGGAATGACTTGCAAGAATATAAAAATCGAATATGTTTTAAGGTTATTGGTGCTTACTCAGAAAAGAAAAATTAACATAATCTATGATTTGTTACTTGACTTAAAATATTCATTGTTTCTTGGTTTTTTGGCATATTGCTCAGCTGAATAGGTGAGTCGTCAACGTTAAATTATGCAAATGCAACTTTGTAACTCGTCACGTGTAACAACAAAAATTAAAATATCTATTGATTTCCTTCAGAGTTTGGAATTCTGCGTTTACTTGGTGTGAGCACGTGAGTTAAGCATTAAGTAACATTGACCCCATTAAGGTACGCCAGTACCATAACCCATACCAACCATCTCCATCTTTCGATTGTGTCGTTCTCTAAGACACTTGCTTCACGTGCGTTTCGTGTGCCGTTTTCGTAGTTATGTATTTATATATGTGCACCTTGCACTTTGCAACAGCCGAAGAATATTTGCACTTTCACGGCTCAGAGACGTTGAAATTGGCATTTGTTTTGGTTCGCGTTCGCTATTCAGCAGTCAGTCTAAAACAACAGCCTAAAGTATTGCGTCAAAGATGTTTATCTGATAGCATTCGCAAGTTTAATGATAATTTATTGTTCCAGCGTTTTAACGATGCATATTTCATATCTATGCGGAGAAACGATGATGAAACAGTATGCAGAATGATTGCAGAAGAAGCGCATTGTGCTTCTTGTCAAATGCGGCCATTTAAGTTGTTCTTTTGTTTTATTTAAAATTACGATGTTGTTCGCATTTAGATGATAACTGAATTGTTTCTATACGTTGGAAGCAATTTTATTATGCATTCTGTGCACAATTCATTTGTGTGAAGGAAAATTTACAAAACGGTTGGAATGCATTTTTTCCAATGAAGCATGTAATGCAGTGTGCATCACTTTTAAAAATATTTTCGAAATTAATTTATTTTAAGAATAGCTGTCAACATAAAACGAATAAATCCTAAGCTATAACGCAACTCCGGTATTGTCTAGTGGCTAGGATACCTGGCTCTCACCCAGGAGGCTCGGGTTCGATTCCCGGTACCGGAATCTTTTGTTTTTGACTTCTTAATACAATTTTAACAATTTTTAACTTTACATAGATTATTATATCATCATATTTTATCAACATAGCACATAATATTGATTTAATGGCTTTAATCATTGCTATTTTAAACGTATTTGCTGGACCTATCATATAACCTCAACGTTTATTTTTGTTCCACACTTCACCAGTCCTTTGGTCCCTAAAGCTTGAAAGCTCATTAAAAGCTGATTAAAATGTCTTATTATATTAACATGTTCTTCTCTACGGAGTTGACATGCCTTCCACGCATCGTCGACTCGTACATGGGCAAATATTACAGCAATGCAGTGGGCAATGCACTCACTTGGGTTTTTGTCATGTGGATCATTGTCCATTATGTGTTTGATTCTTATTTAAATGTAAGTATTGCCTGAACTACGCCAAAATATATAATACACTTTTTTTTATTTAGATACTATTCAAACAAATGAACTATAAGCAATTCACCCGGACTAGACTGTTAAATGCTTTGTGGTACTGTGGATTTTATGGCACAGCATTTCTCTACTCGCTTGGGACAATTATCAGGAATAATACAAGTCTTGTTGACTACCGAAAGAATTTAATTTTGGATGGTGGACCTATTCCTATACACATCCTAATGGGTTTGGGTCTTGTTGGAACATTCTTCTTTCAATCACTTGTTTGGACTGGGATTAAAGATGGTTTTGATAGGAATTGTCTAACTTATTTAACTCTGACTTTCTTACCAGTTATGACATTCTATAGCAGGTGTGATATGCATTTTATATGTGAATTTTGAAATGCATTTGTGGAATTTTTTAGAAGAACCGAATTATTTTTGTCATTGCTTGCACTAATCAGTTTAGTGCAATTTGGATTCAACATATTGAGATGTTTGTCTTGTACTATTGGAAAAAAGGGCAGTGGATACTTAAATGGTGTATTTTTTGCAATTTTGGGATTATTGTAAGTTGTATGTTTAGTAGTATACAATTTCTTTTGCAATTGTTTTTTTTTTTGTTTCTGTTTCAGCATTCTAGTCCATGTTATTGTGATTCCTCTTTTCATTATTCTTCCGTTGATATATAATCAACGCTATGGTCTTAATATTCCTGCGATTTTTCTATCAATTTGTTTAGTTTTCTGGTGGCTTGCAGAAGCATTTACAAATGTGAGTACACTTTAATCATTTTTAATCTATAATCATCCACTTACATAGGTAAATAATATCATTTAAAAACTAATTATAGTAACTAAAAGAGTTCTCAGAACTTGAATATATTGGAATTTGTTTCTGTTTGTAGCCATTATATAAATATATTGAACATTGGATCAAACACATCGATTTAAAAAATGTCAGAGTATGTCCCCGTAATGTTCTGGAATGCTGTCTCTTCCCAATTCGCGACGACATAAGTTTTAACTTAGCCGTTGAAAAATTGGAGATCAAACAGCGTGAGACCAAGTCAATTCAACGCCGCAAACCAAAAGACAGAGGAGTTTTTGTCCAAACCCTAAAGTGCATGGTGGCGATTCGTCGTAAATTGAATAAACGACGTGCATCTGAGAGTTCATCCGACGATTCTGACAGTGAGGAAAAGGACCCGACAACCGGAGATGATCCTGGAAATGAGGCAGACAGCTCCGAGGAAGAGTCGTCCTCGGAGGAGGAGGACAACGAGGCGGATAAGATGAAACGTGAATATCAAGAAGAGACAGCTCGAGCATTAATGGAAGATATAGAAGATAAACTAAATGCCAAAGAAGCAACATCAGTTGCACAAACAGAATCATCCGAAGAGGAGACCCGCGAACCAAACGGTTCGGCGGAGTTGGAGGATAAGAAAAACGACTGATATCGAAAACTTACTCAATTCTAGTCTCAGTAGAGTTTTTTCTCTCTAGTCGTTCATTCATAGTCGAAAAATATTTATTTATAAACAAAGTAGTACGAGAATTCAGTATAGATCTATAAAATGTTGACCTAATTAACACGTCTCTTAAAAGTTTGTACAAATGTTGAGATTTTTTTTGTTTTCTTGTTACTAAACATCGAATATGTATGTATCTCGTCGCTCACTAGTCTATGACAACATTATTGCATTCTAGATTGCCTATGACGCGACATATTCATTGCCTTCATCTTTGATAATAGTATAAAATCAAATATAAACAGGATACATTAACAAAATGTTATTTACAAGATATTAAAGTACTTTGAGCTTCGACACAACGCAGCAGATCGATAAATTCCTGTCGTTTCAGTGGATTAACCGCCCAATGGCTGCCATTATGCATATCGTTAGGAGAAGATTTGGACTAATGGCAGTAGCAGGGTTGCAACCGTCGCCAGTGCAGGTATGTATACACGTTCGGTATTCTTTCAATTTATCTCCAGGTTGACGTACGTAATTGCAGTAATTCCCCAGGTCCAGGGAGGAACAGAATCGTTTTGCTCCAATTCCACCTAAAATTATAACGATGTTATATAGTTCCATTGGTCAGAAAATTAGGTTGAAATTGTGTTGAAACAAATAGGCGTGCAGTTTTGGTAGCAGATATAAAGCAACTTAAAGAAAACAACGATTTAACACAAAGCACACCAGAGTGAAAGCCCTTTACCCTCCATGCCCGTAGATTTAACACAATAAGCCGCCTCGAAGACGTGATCGCAGTTTTGAGGCTCCAGTCCGCCCATCTGAATCATACCGTCTGAGCAGTCGAGTGTTTTAGACGCCATGCATTGATAGCACAATATCGCCGATGCTGATGATTAGTAAATTGTTAGTTGCATTCAAGAATAAGCATATTATAAATATTACAATTATAGTTCATTCATTCAGCTGCGATCCCGAGTACCTGTTATAAAGTTAGTTTTGGTTTTTTATGAAACCCTGTTAAGACAAAAGTTTGGTTAAAACACCTGGCGCCATTTTGTTATTATTTTAATGCCCCTATTCGTTATATTTTTGTACCTTCAAAACGACCAACATGTTTAACGCAATATTTTGCCCCGTAGACATCGTCACATGATTGGGGCTGAAGATCTGTGTCGCTGGATAACCACTCGTTGCATTGGAATGGATTGCTTGAATCGGTACCCGTGCATTGATAACATTCAATGGCCAACGCTAAATACATAAATTAAATTAAAATCTATGAAATTCATATCTTTGCAAGCTGTTTATCGGGTTGTGTGAATTATGAAAGTATTCATGGTTGAACTCCTTCAACGAATCTTTTATGAGTAACTCAAGCTTGAATAATGGAGATTTTCATCGAAGAAATATTCATTTCTACATGAATAAACATGATTTTCTCGTTAAAAACCTTTGAATTCACACAATATGTACGAAAATGTTCATAGAAACGTTATAAAATATTGTTATCGATCGATTAAGGCAAATGTACAAACTTGGATATAGGCCAGACGCACTTATGTATCACACATGCACTTTACTTCCACCTTACGTCTGCATTTTTATCGAACGAGTGTTTAAAAATAGGCCTAACGCACGTTGACTCGATAAAAACCCTAACACAATTTAACAAGACATTACATCCCCAAAAAGTGTTCGCAAAAATGTTTTACGTTTATGTTACCTAGGAGCTTTTGGTCTTTTTGTGAATTAATTGATTTTCGACTCGCCCTGTACACACATATTTCGTGTGCGTGCTTACTGAAAATGCAAAATTGCAAACGCATGTGAATTATTCATCTACTTTAGTGATTTAGCCCAGCTTCACGTGTCGAACTCAGGGGACCGTTTTTGTCAATCGTGTTTACCGCGATTTGCATTTCAATCTGCGTTCCGCATCCCTTTGAAAGCGACAACTTTGCGACTTCTCTACACATTACCAAAAAGGCCACGAATCCAGATAATTACATAACGGATATTTGTATTACTATTGCAACTAGACTCATCCGGACAGATATATAAATATGCTACAATTCAACAATGATTATGATAATATTTGCTTGTTTTGGTGTGTATATTTAACTAAAATAAATATAAATTAAACTTTGTCCATTATTTTCTCCTTCGAACAGTTTTGTTTCAATTCAATGTGTTTACCAGCCACACCTGTCTATAGTGTCCGTCATCTGCAGGTAAACGGTACGAGCACACCATTGGCAACCATGGAAACCGAGTGCCGTGCCCACCTTGACTCTTGATTACAAACAAACACGTAACCACCACAAGAAGTATATTTATACTCACTTGATGTGACACAAGCAACTATCGCCACGCACAAAACCATCAACTTCTCCAATTTCGTCATTTTTGTACTGATATGGATTCGACTGCGGGCTGGGCAGGTCAGTGGATGAATCAAAATGATGATTAATGCGATGATCGGCGCACGGCTAACTGTAGAGTCGAAACAGAAGACGCATTTCGAACTCGCTCGCGCGACGGATCACGATAGAACTGGTAGCGACGGCAAATGGCGAAGCCGCCAACCAACTCCCACTACCTGCTGATGTACGCTCAGTCATTGGTAACGATATAACGAACATAGGTAACGAATAATTCATGATCATGATATCTTGAGTTTATATGAATCATTCCAAAGGAAAACTTCTGCGTGGTGATAATATTTCGAATATTTAGTCTCGCATTAGCCGCGAATCATTTTCACTAATTCTAAAAGTTATTTCATCAAATATTATTTGATAAACCAAAATGTAGTATGCACTCACATAAAGGAATCTTCCGAAGTTTTATCCATTGCTAATTTTAATTTAAATATCTTCTTTATTCCCAAAATGGCCTCTTGGTCGTTCAGACTTTGTTTAACCTTCATTTTCAGAATCGGATTCTCAATAAGACAATTGTGTTGACAATCCCTTTTCATTCGGTATGCGTACATTGTATGTAATGTCTTTCTTCTTCGTTGGTTCCGCCATAGTGCTGATGGCATACCCCATCTGTTCTTGGGTTGAAATCCACCACGGTATTTCTAAATAATCGGAAACATTTAATAAACCATATTAAAATATAAAATCTTATACTTGCGCCTTTGCCTGCCCAAGAGGTCCAAAATCCAATGACTAAAGGGCCCAAGCAGAGTCCCACAGCACCCCAATAGATTTGATTGTCGTGTTCTGTGCGATAATCGTGGTGGTTAAGCTGATTTATAAAAAGCAGCACCAACGCCTGTAAAAACACAATTAATACAGAAGCAGATTTATCTCATTGTGTTTAAGGTAATAACTTACAAAATTGATGAGAAATAGAATCTTCAGAGCGTTGGTTTGCGGATACAAAGTGCCTTTCATAAATAAGTAATCCCCGTTGAGTCTTTCCAAGCCGTAGATCGCCAAAGCAAACGTACTTAACGTTAGAAATGTCATGATCGTATGAAAGTGTGCCTTTGCGTTCAAATAGAACAAAAAATAATGTGTCGATACTGTGCAGAAGGGATAGGTGAAAAAAAATAATATAATAATAAGCACTACGTAGATGAGGTTCCTGTATCGATACAAAATTCGTTGGGATGTCATAAACGAAAACTCAAACAAGTCCACGGTGAGTAGAATATTTGTAATACCATGCATCATTATCAAATAGAAGTAGAGGAGATAAAATGTAGATCCGACCACCATGGCGCTTCGTCGAAGCGTGATTGGGATCATGACGAAAAGAAAATGAATTCCAAAAAATTGCAGACATGCAGGGTCGTTCACTTTGGCGAAAACTTGAAGATCACCAGCAACATATGGAATCCAATAAAGGAGAAAAAATGCTGTAGCAATCTTATAAGCTGCAATGGTCCAGATTTGACTCAGTATGGCTTGTTTTGGACACAGATATCCCAGCGTTACCCAATGCATTGGTAAGTATTCACTCACGGAGAAAACAATGACTTGTAAATATGGCCGTATACTGGTGAACTGGTTGGTGTGAAAATGCAAAAGCTCTCCAACGGGATTCGGATGGATCATACTATTCATCAAAATCGTGAAGCAAAGCACAACCAAAAGCATAACAATGTTAGCACGTAGTGGATAATACCTATATCTTTTGAATTGAAATAGCCGGACGAGGGCCACACACAAGTATACCCATATTGCACAGTCTACACGGTCATTATCTAAAGTCCAATTCAGAATATTCGCGTATTGTGCGTTTCCTTGATCAGTAAATACCTTAGATAATCCATATGGTACACCAACGGCAGGTTCAAAACTGAACTTTGTCTTGTTACATGTCGGTACCGCGGCAACCATTTTACTTTCGTTCAAATAGATATAGTTTTGGAATGACATGAAGCCACTTGATAGTATTAAACCGGTTTCTATCATTTTAAAGGTTTCAAACACGGTGATACCAATAGAAACACCCGAAAAAATGGGCATCATGTCCCAGATGGTAAGGTATGAACGATCACCATAGGATCCAAGAAAGGAAAAAATTACTCCCAGCCAGGTGCACATTGTGATGTTCGTCAGAGTGAATATAATCCACACCAGTACTATACAATATTATAATATAAAACAGTTTTTAGCACTTTTTAGCACTTGCGTTATACTTACGGCCACCCCATTCCAAGCACAAGTCAATGTATTGAGTTATAAATCGAATGTTTATATGAAGATTTACTAGGATCCAGAAAATATCGTAGGAAGAGATAACAGGACGAGTGATTTCTTCATTTGCTGTGCCCAAGGTATAGATTCGAAGATGTCGTAGGAAGTGTTGAAAACGTTCTACGGGCTTGTCAAGGGCCACATCGCTGAGGTCCTCAGAAACATTGTCTGTAGGGTGATCTTTGCTCACCTTTGGACCACTAGACAGTAAAGTTCTTATAAAATGCATGATTGTAGCTGTAAATCTGATTTATAATAGCAATGAAATAATTTTTTCCGTCAGTGCTTGGCGAACTACGTTATTGTGATTCGAATTTGAATGTTTGGTGGTTTTAAACATGAGGTGCCAACCGTGTAGACTCTAAAATAACACCAAATATCCCTAGATGCTTCTGCCAACTGTACATCTGACGTTTGCTGTTTTCCTCCGGTATCAACACGTATTTGGGTTTAGAATAATAAGAAATAATTAATAAATAGGAACAATGTCGCGCCCACAACAAGATGTCGACGAGTTATTTGATATTAAGAATTTTTATTACATTGGTCACTACCAGCAATGTATAAATGAAGCCCAAAAGCTTCGAAAGGTTAGTTTGCTTGTTTTCTATATTTGTTATAACTTTTAATTATTATAGCATCATTATTTTATAGCCATCCTCTCCGGAAATCTCACTGGAACGTGACATTTTTACCTACAGAGCATATATGGCTCAACGGAAATTTTTGGTTGTTATGGATGAAATCAAAGCATCATCGCCTGAAGTTCTACAACCTCTAAAAATGCTGGCTGAATATTTACACCAGAAGAACAAGCATGATGCAATTCTCGCTGAACTAGAGAACTTGATGAGTGGAAACATTCCAGACAACAGTAATCTTTTGCTATTGGTTGCTGCAACAATCTACAGTATTGAAAATAATTATGAAGCAGCCTATAAAGTGCTACACATTTCAGAAACCATTGAGACAATGGCATTCTGTGTGGATTTATTATTAAAGATCAATAGGCTGGATGCAGCTAAGAAGAAACTAAAAGAAATGCAAGAGTTGGATGAAGATGCAACTTTGACTCAGTTGGCTCAAGCAAGTGTTAATGTTGCAATTGTAAGATATCTAAAATCATATTTTGGTTAGCATTTTATTAATGTTATTTATTTTAAGGGAGGTGATAAAATTCAAGAGGCATTCTATATTTATCAAGAGATGATTGACAAGTATGGCTCAACTCCTCTACTTCTAAATGGCCAAGCTGTTGCTTTAATAGCACAAAGGAAACTAGAAGAAGCTGGAGTTGCTCTTCAAGAAGCTCTAGACAGAGATCCTAATCATCCAGATACTTTAGTAAATTTGATTGTGTTGTCATATCAAAGCGGAAAAGAGCCAGAGGTAGCGAAAAGATATTTGTCGCAACTGCGAGATTCCAATGCAGATCATCCATATATCAGAGACATGCAGATCAAAGAAAATGATTTTGAACGTGTTTGTGGTCAGTATACATTCAGTAAACCTGTATCGGTGTAAAACAGAACGTGTTTGGATATAATTAAGGAAAATAATATTGATTATGTGTCTAATTTGCAAATTAAATAATATTATAATGTATTATAATTTTATAATGATTCAGTGATCTTTATTACTAGTGATGACAGAAATCATTAAATCTAGTTTGTTTTATAGGTTACGTATATTTAATAGTCCCGCTTAATCGAATTTTATGCCGCATCAGTTACGCGCCCAGGTCGCAAGTTTAATTTTCTTTTCGTTTATAAGAATTAAAACAATGAAAAGAATGTTCGTGCAGTTGAACAGAAGCAATATAACATAGGATTAGTGAAGTATCTTTTCGTGTTTTCGACGTTAATACTACGTTTATATCTATGGGCTGGAGCAGGAGAGGTGATTCTTTCTGCAGGTAGGTGTAAACCACCAAAATTTGCAATAAATTTCCGATTGGTAGTAATTAAGTTAATGTTATAAACATTGACAAGGAATGTTAAAACTCCTTGATTATGGATACAATCGTTTAATTTGCACCAGTTTAGAAAACTTTTCATTTTGTTTTATATGCGCAATACCATGCCACATTTTTACAATATCATAAATAAAACATTTCATATTCGTTAAACATAACTGCGTTAACCACTTATCAGCATTTTCTCTCGCGCCTTCTGTATTTTCTGAGGTTTTCTGCTTTTTTTGCGGCACGCGCGCTGACTTCGTGCTCGGACCAAAAATATATTTTACATTGTTGATGTAGCACAGAATGCAGGCGAATCCGGCAAGCGCAAAAAAGAAGGTTTCGCCCGCGCGACGCATAATAACAGAGTGCAGTACCGTGTTCGGGTCGTATCTTATCTCTCAGAGTGATTTAGTTAGGAGGACAGTGCGCGCGGAAGAAGAAAGGTCTCGCGGCGCGCGGTCCGACAAAGCGAAGGCTTGGTCGCGCGCAAAACGCTCTTTTTCTTCGTGGCGTGCTGTACTCGTATTGTGATCACATTCATCCACATTCAACCGATGTGGGCGATCCCGCATCGCAATAAACCAGTTGTACCAAACCAAGTAATATCAAAAATTGCAACGGTTTGTTTATTATTCAATAGCAGTCGTTTATAATAATTCAAGGAACTAGTAAATATTTCAACTTTTTTAGAAGAAATATCGCTGAATTGTGACTATGTCGATTGTAAGAATATTGAGAGAGTTTACGATAATGCGCATAATGCATTTTATTACACATCCGTTTATTCAAGAGTCGTCCGGACTCTCTTCAAAGCGACATTAAAATAATCGCTCGTTATAAATCGTGTGTTTTTTGTGCTGGCGGTCTTTTGTTGCCACAATTTCTCGGCGTGTTGGCCGTGAGTAATTCCGTAATACTTGAATGTGACTTATAATTTTCCGCGACATTAAGCCGCAGGTGATGAGACACGTGATTCCGTGCACGCCCAAAACCCGACGGACGCAGCAGCCGAACAAAAAGCCAAAAGCGGAAGAATAGAGGGCTGGAGAATGCACGGAAGCAGGCGCTGCCTTCAGAAGGCGGCGAAAAAACGTCGAGAGGTAGGAAAAATTGCGGCATGCATCAAGCACCACTTGCGCGAGTGTGACGCGCTGACAAATCGCCTCGGCTCGCAGGAGGACAGTGCATTCATTTCGTTTGTCCTCATCTTCGCATCCAGGCGCGACTACGCTTTCTCTCCACCTTCATCCCTCGCTTTCGATCTTCTTCTTTCAACGGAATTCCGCCGTCGTCAGACGTCGACGTTTTTTTACTATCGCTTTTCCAGCGCGTCGGCATTCGTTTTTCTTCGGGTGATAATTTATGTATTGGCTTAAATGACTCGCAATGAATAGTTTAACGGTTTTTGCTTCGTGGAAGGCGGCTTGCTGGAAAAGTGAGCGATCTTTCAGCACAGCATTTGATTGCGACCAGAGAATAAATACTTGGAGCGTAAAAAAATAAACACGGGCGCGAGAAATCGATCTTACGCTCCATTAGTTTAAAGGATATAATGAGATAATGCGCTTTATGCTCACCAACTGCCAAAAAAAATCGGCAAAAACGCGGAAAATCAACACCGGAATGCTTGAAACTGATAAATAGAATTTATTTCTTTTCTGGGTTATTTTTTGCTACAGATTAGTTCCACATCGTTTAAGAAAAGCCAAAAATATACAAAATATTAAGTTACTTCCAGGAAATTAAAAAAAAATCACGTTTTTTTAGCGTTTCTTGTATATTTTAGTAATACACATTTATTATTTTTGTTGGTAAGTTGTGCGTTTATTTTAATTAACTCTTGGTCAACACTACCAGTTTTTAATTTGGCCGTGGTCATCTATAAATCATAATTGCGACGTTGTTCAACGTCGGAAAACTGCAGGGATTGCCTGGATGGCCTGAAGGGTCGAGTTTGTTCTCATTCACTTTTTGTCCGTCGCTACACTTTTAATTTTTTTGGCATTTGCTTCCACACATTCATATCTATATGCACCCTCACATCCGTAACCGGGGTGCAGTATTTTATAAAATTATTCAGTGCGCCTCTATTCTATTTAACTCTAATGAAGTATTCACAGTATTTTCATTGTGGCAGTGTCAAAATCAAAATAAAACGTCCAAAGAGAAAAAATTATTTGAATTTTAAACATAATTTTAAAACTTATCTGACGTTTTAAAAAGCCGGTTTTTTTTTTATTGAAGATTGAGCGGAAATTAGAAACGTGTCCCGCATGGGTATGGTCATATTCTTTGAAATCCGAGCGTTGTCGACACGCGGAATTAAAACATTTAATTAGAAAAGCAATTAACGATCGCCATTAACATGCACGTAGCATATTCGGCAATTAAAACGACGGTTTCGTCTCGCCGCTTGTAAAAAAAACAGCGGAATACATTAAAACTCTAAGCGGAAGCGAGGTGGCCATTTTTAATCCTCACAAAAATGCATATACAGCACTGCAAACGCATTTTATGATCGTTTTAGGTCGTTAAAACAATTTTCTGGGAAAAATCATCCCTCTGCTTCAAAAGCAGCTTAACTATACGAAATTGTTCGGAAATTTTAGGGGTTATAAAGAATAGTCGAGGATATTTATAGGGCGGCAACCATCGAGGCTTTAATTTATGCGCTGCGAAACTAGCCGACTTATAAAGAATTCATTAACGCGTCTTGCGTCTTCCAGACTGGCACAGAAAACGCGAGGGTTGCTTGCGTTCGGTTTGAGATAAGGGTGGAAAGTGGCAGACTGGTGGACGATGCGCGCAGACGATTAAACGCAGCTTCGCCTGTCTATCGCCAAGGCGAAATTTTCCTCTGAACGCGTTTTAAGAATTTCTTTCGCGAGGAAAATCGATTCCGATGCTGTGCCGCCACCGGCACCGAACGAGAGTGACAGTTTTCCAACGTCGATTGATTATCTTTCCATCTCAACCAAACCGAACCAAAAAACATCACAATTTATTTAATATTAAATTTTTTAATTAAAAAGCGCACTATTTTATTTACTTATGAAGTGTGTGTAAATTAGTTTCACCTCTGAATAACAGGCTTGTTAATTTCATGTAAATTTGGTGTTTATATCGTGTTGTGTATATCGCTGGATTAATATTCTAAATTAAATTTTGCGTACCATCTACACATGGTCCGCACTCGCGCGTATTCAATTATTAATTAATTTTAGCATTTAGTCAATGGCGTATAAAGCGGACTGGTTGACGCGGCCGCGTCATGCATGCGATTTTAATTATTGGTCGATTATTAGCGCTAATGGTCATCCAGTCAACGCGCACTGCACAGAGAATAATTAATTTACGCACGAATCACAGCGTGGATTTGACGCCCTACATCAGTAGAATATGCAATTACAACATCACTCACAATCTTTATCAAAATACGCTCAAATATTGAATAATATTTTGACTCTACACATTCATTAGGTTAACAAGCACATGAAATTGTATATATCTGGAATGTAAGTAAATGTACCTATGCGTTTGTCGTTTAATTAATTTTTTTGTGGATTGGTGGAGGCGCTTGGTTTTGAGTATGGCAAGCATCTTAATTAAACATCTCGCAGCGTCGCGTGAATAAATGAAATCGTTCCTCCTTATTAACACGTTTATCAATAATGAAAATCGCTCCCGCTGAATACATCCCCTGCTGGCTGTGGTGTGGACTTCAGCCATGTCGTCACACTTCCACCTTTGCTCAGCTAATAGGTAACGAAGTATTGTGTACACACAGCTGAAGCATACAATGTATGTTGTGGATACACCGGGGTTCACCTCAGGTATTTTGTTCCTGCTGTTCCTACTGTTCACTTGTGTGTTCACGGCGAGACAAGCAGGATGCGAATTTCACCGAGAGCGCATGCAGAGTATCCAGGCATTTCGGGAAATTAAATTTAAATATTAATATTCTGTGTTGAAGCTTCGTGGCTGTAATGCAAGAATAAGAAATGATTATGCTCCGCCTACCATGACGTATGCATGCACCAATGGACGTAAAGTTTATACGCATGCGCAGTTGAAAGTTAATTAAAATGTTTTCAGTGTTTGGTTGTTGTGTAAATTATTTCTGTTTATATTTACACTTTTGAATCGTTGTTCTGTAATACGTTTAGCAAAACTTTTCGGACTTTCGTGGTTGTACCCGAAATATTAATTATATTTTAATTAACGAAGAACTCGAGTCGAGTTAAGGCGTCCAAGTTTACCTTTCGTTTCTATTTTATTAAATTCTACCCCGAATGCTTACCAAAAATCCAAAGGATTTCTAAGGGATGCAAAATACTTGAATGCTTGTGTATAGGCATTCATTACGACCGGTCGTAAAGATATTTAAGTATGAATCAACAAATTTTGGCGACGAATTACGCCCATCAACACATCCATAGAAAATTCACGTCGGTGTAAAGTAAAGGACGAAAGGGTTGGAATACTAGGAATATTGCATGCGTCGCGGACAAGTACAAGCACATATTAGGCCATAGAAATTTCGGGCATGCACGGTCAGGACGTGGCAGTTAAAACGTTAGGATTGCGTTTCTGCCGGCGAGTAGAAGTTGGGATGTAACCATGGCGCTGCGAGAATTTCCTCTTGAATAATTCGGGCGTCCAGTTTAACGGCCGCCACGTCGCGTTATCATTGCACGTCGGCTGAAAGTCATCTTAAATTCAAGCCAGACCAACGTTTCAAACTATTTATTTCACAATATTATACCAATATAAACTGTATTATGACAATTTTGTTTGCTTTCCTAAATAATTACTACTTTTTTGGTGTTTTGACTGTTGCAGTATATATTTTAGGTTATGTCCAACATACATATAAATAGCGACTTTACTATTATATCTCGCGATAAAATTTAGCAGAACGCGCGCGTTATTAATTACCTCAATCAACTTATACGGGCGACGGTCATGTACGTCATTTCTCTTCCTCGCCGCCGCGCAAAATAGCGGTCCGTTTATAAGGACGTTTATGAATCGTCCACAAAGCCAGCAGGAAACCGGAGCAGTAAACAGGAATGCATCAAAAACACCAGTAAACTTATTTTGAACTTGCGTCTTTAGTCACATTTCTATATCATTGTAGTAATTATGCGTCGAGCGGAAAAAATAAAAACACTAAGACAATGAATAAAGGATACGATTCCTGTTAAGCGAGGACGTTTCATTTTACGTCTGTCAATATATATGAAAATAAAAAGTTTTTATTGTTGTGTACCTGTGTTTCAGCTGCAGTCGTAGACACGGCTTTTATTGCGAGAAGCCTGCAGATTTAGTATTAATTAAATTTATTTTTGTTCTTGTTTTTATTCGGTTCCATTATGATTTGTAGTTAATGAGTTGCCTTTGTTTTCGTTCAAAATTACTCATAAAAAGTTCATTTAATTGAAAGCTTTGTTGTTTTCGGCTGTTTATAGATTTTTGCATTAATTACTATTTAATGGCACAAGACATTTACTTAAAGCATTACTCGATAAAAGTATACGTACAAAAAGAACAAATTGCAAAAGTTACATAATGTAAAAAATAATCACCAGGAAAGTAAATTTTCATTAAGTATATAATCGTTATTGAACGAAACTTAAAAGTATCGGAATGAGTGACAACTAATAATGTACTTGTTTATAATTGAAGTAAGATTTGATTTTGTGTTATTAATTATTTTCATCTAACAGCGTGAAAAACAAGTAATTTACACGAAAAAAACATTTAATTGTGGTAAATACAGTTACTTTTTAAATGTGCCGTTATACTCGTATATAAAAGAAAGTCGTTAGTTACATCATTTATAACTTAAAAACTGCTGGACAAATTTTAATGTTCTATAATTTATTGGAATCTTTCCTGTTCCGAATTGCAGAATAACTTTTAAAATATCGAAACTTGTAAATTAAAAGGTGTTTAAAAAGGTTGAAAATTGATATGGAAATTCAATGATAGTTATAGTTGAATAATTTAATCAGAGATGCCCTAAAGTGCATTATAAACATTATTAGCACTTATTTATTTAAATATAAATTGCGAATCTTATTGATGAAATCACAGTGTTAAGTGTAAAATAGATAAATTTAAAGATTATATTTAACCAAAATAATAAAAAATTAAATTACACCTACCCGCCACAAAATATCTAGATACAATTTTGATATATGATAAAATAGTTGTTTGTAATTAATTTTTATCTCAAGCTGGCGTTTTTCCGTTTGGTCGACGCTTGCGAGGGCGAGCAATAATAGTCGCGTTTACGCCCTACCCCGACACAACACTAAATCGTCAAATCGTCATAAATCATGCGCGCACGAAATGCCCGGATCATTCATATTCCGACAACGCACCGACCGTTTCGTTCCATTCCTGCGCATAGTGAGAGAAAAAAATCGCTAGAAAACACGACCTGTTACGTTCACGTGCGGACCCTTTCCTCGTTGATAAATATGATATTATTTTACAATATAACTGGCAACTCGCGCCCGACGCGTGTCGTGATTCATGGGTTCATGACGCGGACGGCTCGCGATGTTCATTCACCAGTTACGCGCGTTTTTCTATACATATATACAATTTTTTGCATTCGTTTTTTTTTTAGTGCCGCAGAGTTACGTTTCGTGACGAACGTAACACCGTCGAGAGCACCTGCGTAAACTCCCACTAATTGTACGTGCACAGAGCGAAAAAAAAAAGAAGAAATACAACACGCGGACAAAAAATTCAGACGCATTTATTCTCATCATGTCCTTAATTAATTAATACATTAATTACAGAGCTTTTTCAAGCCGCGCGCGGTTGTTGCGTCGAATTTATATTCATACGGATTTTTTCCCGGTGGCTGATTTTGTGGGAACGCAATTTTTATTCAGTGGAATTTATGATTTTCAAACTAGTGTTGATTATGTCGTTAAAACTCGATTAAAATGCAATTTTTTTTATCGATTTCGCTTGCGCATGTGGAATCTAGGTCTAGCGTGATTGTGCGTTGTGTGAATTTTTCAGGCTGAGGGATTTTAAACCTCGCGGCAGGATTTTCTGTCTGGCGGATTGGAATGCGGGAGTTTAGGAATTATGCGTATTCAATATGCAAACGGTGTTCCGTTGCCGTGCGGATTTTTTTGTGAATATACGCGCATCAATATAACTCAATAATTTTTTCCTGCGGATGGCCGAAAAGCGGCGAAAATGTCGAAAGGACTGCAGCCATGCGCAATCGCCATATCAACGGATGGCTGGATGGTAGGATTGGAGGAATTGCGCATGCAGGAAGCGCCAAAAGCAAACAAAGCTCAAAAGCTGCAAGCTTTTATCACTTGTAAATCTCCACTTTTTCATACACTTTACAACCGATTTACAAATTTTTTTTCTAAATACTCAATGTTCGGATATATTTTAATGGAATGTGATAGTAAAGTTTTGTGGTTTTTTTGGAGAAATATTTCAAATATCTAGAAAAAATAATGCACGCGTGGTCTAGTGGTGCGGTCTGGTCTTGTCCTGTGCATAATTTATCGCCGGATAATTCGGAGAATGTCGGGAAAAGGGTTCGACCGCCACCACCGTCGTGTCATCGCTCCGGCACGACCGGCTTCCATCATAAATTGTCCGTTATGTGGTAATTATACCAAACATTGTCTTTCAACAATGCGACCCTTGGCCGGCCGCGGTTTGCAGGCATGGTAACAAGCCTGCTGTCCAGGAGACCAGCAACGCACAACTATTTTCATGCATCAGAAGACAAGACCAGAGGACCAGCAGGTCCCGAGTAAGAGAGATATGTGAGTGCAAATACTATGGCATTGAAGTACCAGGGCTACGACCTTATCACAATTTTTTTTCTATTTGGTTAAGATACCTAACATCTCCTCTAAAATTGAGCAAAGTGACTGATTAAAAATTCAGAAATTCTGAAATCTTTCAACGAGTGCTTTGTGTTTCTTAGAATTTTGATACAAGACGAGGGGCGGCCGGAAAAAGCGAATAAATGGAATTTCCTAATCCGTAGCATTAATATTTAATAAGCGATGAATACGAATGAAAGACATCCGAACACATTAAAAATTTATACTACATTTACATTCTAGTAAACACCCCATGAGCGATTTACAAAAGCCTCTACGTACAAAAAGATTAAATATTATAAAAAAATGTTGTTCGTTGCTGATGTTGCTGGTGCGCGTGCTGGCAGTCGCAATCACTGGTGTCGGTTTGGTTGTTGGGTTGGCCGTGCAGATCGAAGTTCTGCACGTTGTGCGCAACTCCACGGCAAGGCAGAGCTCGCCTGCCGGCCGCCGACTGGCGCCCTCCTAGTTCGTTCCTGCTGGCAGCCGGTCGCGGTCGTGTACGCGCGCGGGTTCGGTCGTCGCGCTCTCGTCTCGACGTCTATGCGGGCCGAAAAATTCTCCACTTGTGAGCAAAAAATCTTGCTGCGGCAAATTATGTCTCTCAACATGGAAGTCCACAATAAAAACTTAAATGCACTTAATGATAAGTTCTCTTAAACCTGTTAAATTAACGTCCACGGGGTTTTTTAACGTAGTGTTGTTAGTGAAATAATAACAACAATTGAAAAAATACAAACAAACAGTGTTTCTGGAAGTTGTTTTGAAGAAATTTGGATTTAAAGTTATTGCTGCACTTTGGAGAAAAGGTACAGATCGCATGCTTTTCTAAACATTGCTTGTATACACGCGCTGCTAGTTTAAATGTTGTTTGTTTATTTGTGTTGGCGACGCGTTTATTATGATTCCTGTTGTGCAATGCTGCAGAAGTGTTATAATAGCCACGAGTGCGGCGCGAGTCTCGGTTTAGAAACCGAAGATACTATCAGACGAGCGCGCGGCCAACAGCAGTGGAGGCATTTGAGCAGGAATGGAGGTTTAGAGGTTAAGATATCGACCGGCTTATTTACATCTCGCACGAGCGACACGACCGCGCGCGCTGAAACCCCGGCACATGCCACATGCTCTCACCTACGCTCGCATGCACAATGCTCAATTCCTGCTGGCGAGTACAAAGTCGTGTGAGAACGAAAGAAAAAAATTAAACACGCGCCAAGATGAGAGAGGAGAGTGGAAAGCGGGACAAACACTTTTTGCTGTCGGTTGCAGCCCCGCAGGAAAATCTAGGCTAGCCTATAATGTAAGGATGTCTATTCAGAAAGTTTGGGAAACCTTTTTGCTAGTGTATGCTTACTCTTGAAGGTGTAAGGCGTGTGAGGTGCTTTTGTGCGTTAAGGGTAGACATGAAACTCAGCAGGAATATAAAAAACTGGAAAAAGGTGCGAAACATGCTTCAAAAAGAACTAGAATAGTGTTAAAACCTTTTCTTTTTTGCATATTTCGATATTTTAAATTACATGTAGGTATACTATAGAAAATTGCACATCATGTTGTATTTCTTTCTTCCTGCTGGCTTGCGCGTCGATAATTAAGCTCTCGCTGTCGGCGTATTCGACTCGCACTCATGTTCGACGCAACCAGCCTATCGGGAGATGCCTTATCGTTGTAATTAAATGCCTGCCTGTGCTTCCTCGCAGGAATCCAAGAATTCGCTCGTGCACGCTTAGTAACTCGCTTTGAAACATTGAAACATGTCTCTAGCTGTGCCCCCTTTCGTGTATAAGAATATGCTTAAACACTTATGTGAGCGGAATTCCTGCGGTACTCCTGCCGGCTTGACAAAACGGGAGTTTCGCAATAATAAGCTCGAGTATGGCTCGCGTTCACCTGAGTGTAAGTTTAAGTACACGTTCTTAACTTTCGTGAGGTTGAGTTTGGTTACGCAGGAACGTGCGGCAAGAAATCAGGCATGAAACGAAATGCGCGCGCGGATATTTTCGATCGCAGATTGCCGCGGCTCGCCAATGGCAGCGATGAATTGAGATCGCAATCGGCGATAAGCCACCAAGAACTGCGAGAACCATATGAAACCGGACTGAACTATACTCTTGCAGGAATGTACACATTGTTTTTAAATCACAAAAAAACATAAAAAATTGGTTTATACGTACCTACATGTACCGAGATAAGTATTACCATAGACGCATTGTATAATAAAATAAATAAATGATCTTAAGAGTGGAACTGGCCGGTTATTGTTGGTCGTTGGCATGCGTTTGCAATTTCCTGCTTGGAAGTTTTGCGTCGGTCGAAAAAACATAAAATATTAAATGCCCCTTCGGTTTCTGTGATTTTATAATCTGTTTGGCTATATTTTCAATTTCTGTTGGTAGTAGAAGTTCAAATTACCATGTTTTAAGTTTTAATTATTTTTCAAATTGTTTTTTTGAAAGCGTTTTTTCTGAAATGGGATGCCGTTATCCAATTTTTGCTAGTTTGTATTTTGGGAGCGATAAAGTTTCGTTTTCATGGTAGTTTTGCTATCACCGCAAGAAAGAGAGAAAAGTGCGTCTTATCAAAAAATCATCCACACACAATCTCGCCAGTTGCTCCCCCATGAGCGCTAAGCATCCACCCGATACTCGAAGATGTTGCAGGATGTTGTTCGCTGTTTTCGGTCTTTCGGCGTTATAGGACGTTTGGACGCGCTGTTACGACCTGTCGGTTAGATCGCTTCGTTTGTTCGGGAGGCGCCATTTCGGAAAATGTAATGTTCGCCACTCGTCGTTCAGGTACAAAGACCGAAACTGTTCTTTTGGTGTGTCCAAGCGATAAAAACTGATTTATACAAATTGAATTCATCCACGAAGATAAAAAATAATGAAATTAATATTGCGTGCGTGTTTTGTGAGCGGTTTTCCAATGGAGTCTGTTAAGCTGTAAGCTATTGTCTTCTAGATGGCGCGTTTGGTGGCACACCACAAGTTTGCTAATTGAATGGCCTTTGATTCGCTTGCTTAACCGTATTAAGCTTGTGTGTGTGTGTGTGTGTGTCTTGCACCTTGTTCATGCGCTAAAGGACCTGCGCCCGATTTCTATAACACTGGTGATACCTCCCGCAGCATGCATGTCGTTTTGAATACGCGAATTGTGGAATTACCAAGCGTTTGTCGGTCGTGTGTGCGGCGGTATTATGTCTCGCTGCCGCCGACGCATTGTGCGCACGCCTCCCTTTTCGTGCGAGGCCTGCAGCCAGACTGGCAAAAGGGCATTGTTCCTGCGTGTAAAAGCGGCGTGTTGAAACTACCACTAGAATTATGCGCGCACCACCGCCGTACGTATCATAATGCATGATCGAAATTGTTACTTTTTACTATGCATTTTCGATTACATCAAAAAGCTGTATATTGCCTTTTATTATATTTTATTGTTAATCAAACGATGAGGTTTTTTTGGTGGTAGGTTTTTGTTTAAATATGCGGATGTGATGGAACTGTTTTAATTTGCAACATATTGCAATGAAATATTTTTGTTTCACTCGCGAAACAAATATTTACGGGCACAGCAAAAATGTTATCTGTGCTTTGGCCGTACGGCATGCCATTCCGGCAATAACCAAGTTCGTTATTATGCAAATGCTTCAGCATTCAGCGCGCAATTCGTCGCATCCATTTCAATTTGCATTTATAGCGCGTTTATTATTATTGAACTTTTTTTTAAAGTTACAATTCAATTCTTGACTGTTTTTACTGGTTATCGGCATTGTTATTATGAAATTATTTGTTGAAATTCGACATTTTGACAGTTTGGTATGTTTTGTTATGTTTGGGTTGGATGATTGTATTGTTATAAGTTTAAACTCGCAGTTTTGGCTTGTTGGAGGGGGCTGGTGGTTGGATGCCTCTTATCGCGTGCGCGTATTGTGAAAATTCAGCCCGTCAACTAAATTTACTTGTCAGGCCTTTGTCTCGCGTCGATGTTTGGCGGGATGTGTCGCGAATAGCGCTCACTATTCAAACGGATAGGATGGCGGAGTGATGTTATCGAAGCGTGTGTGTGTGCGCCGAAAGGCAAATATGACGGCTTTTGTTTACGCATCGCGCGTGATTCGCACAATGCAAATCAACAAATCTGATTTCACGCATGGATTAAACTTTCTAGCATAATATAAGCGGTAGACTGTAATCCGGACAATACTCCGGAAAAACACAATTTATTGATAAATGCTGAAAAATATGAAATTTTTACTATTTCATTATTACATAGATAAAAATTGTCTTAATTTAATTATAGATTGAAATTAACTTAGTTTTGTTATTCAGGAAAATGTATAAAAACTACCAAAAACGAGTTGTTTTTTAATTACATTGAAGTTTTACGACTCTCGAAACATTATTGCACTCAATATTCACTTATTGCATTGTCAATATCCATTTATCCAGGATATTTTTGTACTTCTTTAATACTTTAATAGTTTTTCTACTGACAAATTAAGCTACTTTAATTGACACCACCGACTGTATAAATAGATTAATGTAAAATTAGTTTTAGAAATAGAGAGAGCATTTAATTTAAAGCGAATATTAATGCGTTTCGTAATTATCGCATAATTAATTCCGAGGCAAACTACGATTTTCTAATTATCCATGACAAGACTGGTGACACTGCTGTTGCGGACAGTTGTGGCCTATGCACAGGATGATCATCAGGAAGAGGACGAGACGGGTGCAAACTCAGACAAACTGTAAAGTCTGCAGCAACGACAGGGGCGTAACACGATGCCCCGTCACGTCCTGTTTCGCTGCAACTCGAGCACTACCGCAATACAGGATAATACTATGCAGACACCCTCGCAAATATTGGTTCTAGTTGTGCATTCGAAAACAAACAGGACGTCATTTAACAAGAAAATTTATAAATCTCACAAAGTTAAAAATATTCTCATGCTGTGCGAATTGATAATAAACATTTTCGGTATTATGAGCAGTAACTTTGCGTTAAAGAAAGTTTAGTTGCTGCGCGTGCTCGCAGGAAAATAATAAAAATATGTTTCGTTTGTTCTGCTGTTTCTGCAACTGTGGCTGCGGCTGTGTCTGCAGAAGCATTTAAATCCATAAGGAATTGCGTTCTGCGAACTGAGAAGTGGAGGCGAGGAAGACGAAGAACGGGGGTGGTTATAGGGGCGGCGGTTTAAGCTCTGCAGGCGCTCCGCTAAACGCCACGCTACATTGCGCCGCTATAAATGTCATTTTTTATGCGAAAAGAATCTGTTCCGTTCCGGACAATTTCGTCCCTCGCCGCCGCCACCGCAACCGCAAGGATTTGGGACTTCTCTTACGCGCGGATTATTAGTACCACATAACGGGGGGCGGCGAGACCGAAACGCATACACACAGCGCTTTTCTTTTATTGTCCTTCATTAGTAATAAAAAATAATTAATATCGCTGCAGGATAAACAGGATAATTAAATCATCCTCTGTACTTTTACTACAATTTTATCTCCGGTGGTGTTTTAATGCGCGCGGTAATTACAGATTTAGACATGTGTGCATGAACTGTAATCAAGCAGGAAGCGACACAACAGCCGAAGGGCTGATAGGAATACGTCGTAATTGCATTGCAATTATGCTCTAATTGATCACACGCCGTCAGGCACAAGTTGTAAACTTGTGTTGCCACCTAGTTGCAAATAGTACTTAGAATTTAAAAAAAGTTCCGAATAAATGACGACCACCAATATATACCAGCGTGGAAAACATCTATTTTGAGATTTGATTGTCATGTTATGAGTTATCGTCAGACATAACTCTCGAGACTGTCAACCTAATAACCTCTAAACGTCAAACGGAATAATAAAACCGATAATCCTCCAGCATCTCACTAAATTACACGCGATCGAAGCGGGCGTTTAACGTGTTATTATTGCACCGCAGGAAATTAATGTCTTCCGGCTCGATAACGTCGCCGGCGCTATTCAGGTGCATAGCATCCTAGATGGCGCTGCAGGCTATAATCCGCATTGGACACATGTATCACACTCTGCTTGAATAATAATCAAGCGATAGGAATGGGCAATGAGGTTATGTTAATTGCACGTGCATTAATTGGTACAATTCGATTAGATTAGCACACGATTAGATAATGAGATAATTAGACTACTGGTCTAAACAAACCATTTTTATGCAATTTGGTGCGCAAGCAAGTGAACACTGGATGTGTTTTGGATTGCCGACCGGGCACATAATCCTTTAAGGGTTTAAACAAGGATTTTCGAGACCTCAGATGGGAAAGTTGAGTGTTTTCAACACCCGAGCGTATTACGTTCGAACATTTAATCAGCATATTTACAATACACCGGTTTACACCCGAATTACAAGGGCAGCACCCAAGGGAGAGCTTAACATAAGTCTTTTGTATGAAAAATGTTAACTTTCGGTAAGTTTACGCTAAGTCATTAATTCCGTAAATATTTAATTATAATGATACTAAAATTATATTCGATTTCAAGCGGCAATTAAGAGAATTGTGCTACCCATTAGTAATTAAATTGTTCATCAGCGCAGTCGGTCTGGCTACGAGTAGGATTTCATAATTTTTAAAATTTAATTTTAGCAATCAATAATGCGTCGCGTTTGTATTTGCATTGTTTACGGTAATTTTGCGCTCGGGGCGAGGCCAGCATGCGCGAGTAACAGTTATTGATTAAATTAATTGCGGGCCGCCCAAAGTGTAATTAATTGCGCGCCGTGCACTATTTACTCTGCCGTGCGCGGCGCTAAATTATCCTTTGTGCACCCGCCAACCCATTCCCTGCCCTCGCGCGTGCATAATTCGGTCTGATTCGACAATTCAACGGGATTCACGTATATTCTGAATTTTCGACGCATCACACACAAATGCATACATGGTTGCATATTATGTATCACGGCATGTTAATTTGGTTGCATCTACTGTATTTCTATAGAAAAAAGGTGTAAGTAACAACGTTATCTTATAATCTATCGAGTTGTGAGTATAGGGGCTGATTTAGTTTGTGGAAACTGTGGGGTGAGTCGAGAAAGTCGGGAAATCAGTTTCGAGCTTGCGTTTTCCATTAGCCATCGGTCATAAAACACATTGCGATGCAGCTGTGGGAAACCCTCGAGTCGAGTGAGAGCCACCCTTGCGCGCAGTGCTCAGTACGGACTGCCTGAGTATTATCGAGGGGTGTCGAGGGTAGTTGGAATATTGCCTTCCTTCGACACCTCCGCCACTTCCGGGCGCCCACGCGATGTGAAATTGACTACACACTATCAAGTGTAACTGATGTGCCGCAATGCCATGATATATGAAATGGCCGCGCTGGACGAAATATGGCGACGTACTTTGATTTCTCACATTCGGAGGGTGTTTTTTTTTCGGTAGAAGACGAATTATACGAAATCCATTTCAAACTGGCCAAAACTTTTATTTCACATTTTGTGATTAAATAATAATAATTTTTAACTTGTTATACACACGATATTTTTTCGCTCTGCTCAAATATATCTGCAAATGGTAGAAAAAAAGTTGAATTTATACAACAGCAGAGGATGATTTGCAATCGCTGTTTAGCAAATACACAAACATGAAAAAAGAAACATAACCAAAGAATGGAAGCGATTGTGCAGTTGTGGGTTTACACGTGCACGACCGTTGCACCTTATGAATTATGGATAAATCACGTTCGCGCTCCCGCCGCCGAAACGCATCCCGTTGGCGTTTTTGCGCTGTTTTCGCAGAGAGCGTTTGCGAAATCGAACGCGAAACAATTTGTATGTCGCAATGTTTTGTCTTGAGTTATGACGACGTCCGAACATGTTTATCGTCGCCGCTGCAGCGCATAAATTCGCGCACGCAAACAAACCAACGACGCGGAATGCATTTTATCGCTTTTGCAACGCGTGCCACCACAGTTGAAAATCTTAATTATCGCACTGAAACGATTTAATAAATTAGAAATAACGCGTTGTATACCTTTCACTTTTACTGAATTATATCAAAAGTATAAGGAATAATGTGTGATATTTGAGAAAATACATTTTGTTATGAATACGATTCGAGTATTCAGAAGGAGAGGCAAGCACGAAAACTGAATAATTAGTTTTCGGGGGCGGCAGCGGCGAGCGCGTCTGAGGTTTTCCGCGCGTAATTACATTTCGAAAATCGCAATTTAATTACACGCCATACCAGAAACCATAATATACAGTAGGTTAAAATAATAAAAAGGACAACACCTAAATATAATTTAATTTATTTCGTATATATAAACGCAGATATACCTATACTGTGTCTAATAAATTTACCTTAGTGAATAGTTCGTGTTATGGAATATATAACTGCTGGTATATAAAGGCATGAGGCCTTTGAAGATCGAAACACACAAGAGAGCAATCGAATGCTCGTCCGTTTGGCGTCCGCGTTGTCTATCTGTCTGCGCAGCAAAGCTCGTTAGCGTCCAACTTCGGACTTGCCGCTCCCAGCGCTCGCAGCCCGCCCAACTACTCCCGTCTGCAAACCGCAAACAAAGTATTTCAATAAGCATCGACCGAAACGTCCGTGATTAGCCGCCATTGATCAATAATATTAAACTAGCGTGCACAGCGTTCCGTCTAGTTCGTTTGGTGCGGTAACACCTATATCTATAAACATAACTACACTTGCTCACTCACCTGAAACCGCAGAGGTGAAACTTGGCGGTGTTTGTTGAAGTGAACAACGACGTTGTCATGCGGTGTCGGTGCGGTGCGGCGCCGGCGTTAGTCGAGTATGAAACACTAATGAAACATTCCGCCATTTCGCCGAGCTTTTACCATCGAGCTATTTCAGCATGGCTGGACTGTTACGTCTTTAGTTTCATAGTTGTAGCGAATGAAGTGAAGCAAAACGAGAGCTATTACCGCGTTTACAAATTGCGAGACGGGTTGCGTTCGACGTACAGCGCATTCTGGTGGTGGAAAACTTCAACTAGGTTATGTTGCTTTGTTCGACGATCAGATCTAGATTATAAATATGAAGTTCGAAATAAAGTGGTTTACTTGTACGTAGAAAAAACTCACAACATTAAATCGACCAGCAGAGTGGAGAAACAAAGTGTCGCGGGCAATTTTCCAACGACATTATAATAAGCAGGTAACTTTCCTGCAAGTCGCCGACGCGAGTATAACCTATAATTTTCTGAGCTAATTTACGATTGTGTTTTCTACATATACAACGTGTTTGCAGTGTTATCCCAATAACCGTAAAAATATATTTTTTCCAAAATTTATAAACATACTGTATGTTTATAGAGGTACTTATAGGATATTACACTCTTTGCGCAGAGCGCTACATTTTTTACAATTAATTACGAAATCGTGTGTGGGAGCATTGGTAATTAATTATTCGTGTCGTACAAATGCATTTATTGTAATAAATTAACTTCAGAATAATATTTTGCGGGAAAATTATGAAAATAAGATGTATTATAATTTATTATAAAGCTTATTATGTTCACACCGGGCCTGTGTTTTTTTATTGAATTTATTTTACTTTAGATAAATAGGCTGTGAATGTCTCTACATCCCTTCGAATAATAATTATGTTTTTTGCTTATTAAAACAGGTCGCATATTGAAATGCGTTCGTTTATGGTGCGCACTGTAATTTTTTTCAGCTTCAGTAGGTATGCCGTGTTTATACGTGCGTTCTACAGCAAAGTAATTGCTTTTATTCGCTTTAATTTTTTTAAGCGTACGGAGCTCATACTTTTCTCTCGTTTCTGCTCGAATGATATACATGCTTTTTATATATTCATCCTACAATCCGCCGTGGTCGCTGTTTGCGCAGGATTCTTATTTCGTTTTTAATAACTCATTTGCCTTTGATTTTGTCGTGGCGCGCGAGTGCTTTGAGGATATTCTAATTGTCGAATGTCGGCATGCTGGATATTTTTACTTTGCAGACTGGATATATATTTTGTTACGGCGTTGTCTCTTTGCTGGGATTTATTTTTCGTTTTTATGCCGGATTTTTTACTGCGCGCCTCCTGAGTTTTCATATTTATGCGTCTGTTTGTGTGTGGGTGTGGGTATGTAGGTTTGAAGGGGTGGGATTTTGAAGCGTGCGTAAATTCGTGTTTTAATGCAAACGTGGAGACGAAATCCGATGTCCGACAGGACGAGAACGCGCCAAACGCCGTGTTTTTTATTATCGGCTATGATTTACGACCAAACGCGCACGAATTTCCCATTCAGATTGCAATCCTGTATTAATGTTAAATTCTTTTTTTTTTGTTTAAAAATAAACATTTAATTAACATTCTCATTTTATAATATTTTACATACTCGTATAAAGTTATTTCGTTATCATACTACTAACGAGTATCTACTGCAACTCAAACATTGATAAAATCAAATAAAAAACTATTTGCATTTTATTTAATTTTGTTTTTAACGAAAAATAAATTTATGCTGCGTATGTCCCAACATGAGAGCATGAATTTTAAGCGAAATTATATGCGCATCGCGAATGCTGACTGCGTCCGGCGACCTGTAATTAAATTGGAGCGCGGGCGCATCGGCGTAATTCACGTTTTACATTAAACACATGTTACTACAACGAGCGGTTGTTAACATCGCGTCATGGATATATAACGACGCGAGATGACCGTCTGCCCGGCATCATCCCCTCATACTCCACACTCCGGGCACCAAGCAACCACACCTTTCACCCTCGCATTCCACTTTCATCTGCTCATATGTGTATCAAAGTGTGCGGTGTGTATTTTGTACGCTTTGAACTGGCGAGTGGTTATATTTTGTTGTATGCGTTCGGGGGTAGAGCGCACAACTCCTTTTCGTGAAATGGCACGTGCATTCATTTTGGTGTAAATGTAAATGGACGAGAGTCCGGCGGAGCGTTTTCGGGAAGAGCACTAAGCAGGGTTATTAGTGGCCGGCTAGGTTTGCAGGAAGGTAAATATGCATGCGTTAAGAGCGCAAGTAGGGGTATGGGGGTAACAACGCTATGCGAACGCCGTAAATGGTTAGCGTCCAACTTTAATAGCTCGCTTAGATAATAAATACATCCTGAAACATCCTGATACAACACATTTACAATGTTATACCTTAACTTTTACACGGCTTATATTAAATGTTTTTAGGGAAATGTAATTACAAATTACTTAAAATTTAAATATTTTACGATTTTAGTATTAAAATGAAGAAACAAAAAAATATGTAATATCTAAAGGTAACTCAAGAAAAGAAGGTGGAAAATTGTGTTATCGATTCAATCAGACACGTATGTACACGTGCGCGTTGTACGGATATAGGGATACAGGGAAATATCTCAAAAAAGACATAAAAAAGGAGGACGGGACCTGAAAAGCACGATCGAAAAACACAATAAAAAATTGCTGTGAAACAGTTATTACGCTGTTGTTTTTGAAATGTTACCCACCAATTTTTTTTTTAATTTTTTTTTATTCGTGTTTTGCACGTGAAATAAATAAAAGCAAAAAATTTCAAAATTTAAAATTAATTAATTAAGGTGCTCGATACACGTCCCGAAACTCAAACATTGATGTTTTAAAACTTTGTGTTCACTTTGGGGACATTTTGTGCACCGGAAATTACTAGTATCTTTACTTGTAATACAAATTGTGTGCTGTAAAAGTAAGAGATTCGCAGCGCGGTGCTCGAGTTATTTTTCCATGTAAACAAATTTAATATCGACATTGCATCGCGCGCGCGCGTTCTTCAGCACGTGCGGGTGCGCGCGGCAAATATTGCCATTTCGATGCAAATGCCACGGCGCGCGTATATGAATTTACATAAAAAATCTCGCTTTTCATATCGACTAGCATCTTCGATGCCGAGAGCCAATACTCGCGAGAAATGTTACCAGACTAAGATAAAAAATATCACAACGTAGCAGTATTTCTAAAATATGTCACTGTAGACACATTGTATGTTGTTGTAGTAGATAAATGTATTAGAATGTATCATAATATCAAAGTGTGCCTGCGGTTAGAAAGCTTTTTGGAAAGATACGTCGAGGGTTGTGTCCATTTTTGAAGATTACTTAATTAATTTGTCGGCTTTAACAGCGCCGCAACCTGCGAGGGTCCGTTGAATTATTTTTATCCGATGCAAATTAACCCCCGTCGACGCGAGACCAAGGGACGAAAAACGGAGAGATTATCATCGCGGCTTGCCGCTCGCCCTCAAAACGTGCAATCAGTTATTATTCTAATGCAGACGCAACCACTTTCTCCGAAAATGTAGGGAACTTTATTAACATAACCTAATCTTTTCGAAGTTTCAACAAAATCATTCTTGTCCTTAATCTTTCACCTTCCCTACAAATTTTAACTTGTGTGTGTAGTCGTGCTTGTTTACTGAACTGCTTGTTCATTGTGCAAAGATTTGCAAGTGCAAACACGATTTAAATCTATTCCTCGTCCTTCGTCCTTGAGCTGAACATTTGGAAGCACGTCTCAAAAGAGTGTCGCATGTTGCTCTGCGCGTGCAGGTGACAATTCCCATTGTTGATCTGTGCCCGGTAATCCAGCAAGGACGAAAACGTTATTTATTCTTATTTCGAAACCTTCTATAAGATTTAACCTATATAAATGAGTGGAGTGGAGTAGAAAATATTGATTTTATTCTTTATAGTTATGTAGAAACGTGATTTTTATATTTAATAAATAAAATAATGTGAGTACCGACTCGAAGGATATGTAAGTAAAGCAAAAGGATAGTAAATGGAAGACGATTGAATTGTGTCGACCTAGTGTGTGCAAATACACGGAAAAAGGATAGTTCCCTTTGAACCTCGAAGAGCCGACTCGATACAATCCTGACACAAATAACAGTATTCACTCCAAGTCAAAGGATCAAGAGGATCGCAGACAATAAATCAAACCTAAGGAGTTGAATACAATCCCATTCCTACAACATTGAATTTTAGATTTTACACAGCAAATACTAGTTTTCTATAGAATGCAGAACTTTTATATTAGTTTAAAAAATTATATTGTGTTCGTTATTTATCTATTTAAATGCAAATGCGGCACAGTTTTGAACGCGAGCAGTTCTCATAATTTGTTGTGTTGTTTCGCGGAACTGGGTGCAGGAAGTGACGAGGTGAATTTGCATGAAGCAACCATTCGTTATGGCGATTATAGCGGCGTGCAGGCGAAACAAACGCATGTTATCTATGCAATTCATTTGGAAAAATTACAGCGTAAACGATAAATATATAGAGGTTAATTCACTTCTATTTAAAGTACCTAGATGATAAATTAATTAGATGGTGAAAAATGAGTAGCAGGCAGTTCAATGCAGAATCCCAGCGACTAGGACCACACTTACACTTTGCGCGTTGCGAGCTTGCATTATATACTGCTGTCAAACCCGCGAAACGGAGTGGGGGAAGACGTCGGCATGAAGTACCTATACCTATGTTGGTGTTTGGGCAGGTAGGAAGGTTTGCACTACGGAAATTAAATAATTTAATAGCTTTAATGAATATATTGTGTCAAATTGTTAAAACTGTCAAAATTGTTACATTCAATCAGTTATTCATTGAATAATAAAAGCCATATTCACGTATTATACTAAATGCAGGTAGATATTTACCTAGAGTCGTGTAAAATCTGGCGCCTGCAAATCCGCTCGGAGGCATGTCGCTTTAATGGCAAATGGATTAATCTAAACACGACGCGTGCTGTTTAATGAACTCGCCGTTCCTGCGAATGTTATTTTTAGTTAACCAGCTAGGAAAATGCACATATGCGCATTTCGCTTTAATACGGTTTAGTCGAGTTTTAATGCCTCTCGTGCGAATTTGATTGGAACGCGCTGTTCGTTCAATTCCAAACCTCTCCCACCGGCTGGTAATTTATATTAACAACACTTTCATTGTTTTTCGGGGATGAGTTGTGTTATTAATGTTTTCATTTTGGACTGCCGCATAATGTACAACATTGAAATCATTAAATCTGCATTTAATTCAACTACGGTATTAAATTTGTCAAATGTATGTGAAATGGTTGAAATGTTCGATGCGCATTTTGGATCGCTGGAGCAGGAAGTCTGAGTGCGTGCAATTTGAGTACTTGCATCATTAAAATGTTTCAGTCACATGCATGCGCATTTTTATACAAAATGTCAGCGTGTATATAGGACTAATTTGTGTGCTTCTTGTTTTCAGGTGAGTTGTAATAAATTGACATCAAACAATCATTAAAACGGGCTGACATCAAAAGGTAAACTTTAAATTGTACGAGTTCTACATATTGCATTATAATATGTTCTAAGAAATCACTTAGTTAGTTTATTAAAATATTTGAAAAAATTGACAGTTGATCTAGGCAACTTTTTCCTCAATTATTTCTTGGAGTCGTAAATTTAAGGAAGCAATTAGGAACACGTCGAACTTCATCTTTATATCGTACTGAAGGGCTTACTGAAGCGCAGCCTGCACAATTGCCCTTCGAAGACCGGAAAAGAGGTAACCGAGTGCACTTCCTTCGATGCGAAAAGAAATAAGTTTCAAGTTCATGAGAAAAACCAAACCGAACTAGCTGAAAATATCGGAAAACAAACAATATCTATCTCGTAATGGATTTTATTTGCTTGAGAATGTTGTTGTTCAACTTTTGATATTTGCAACAGCATCAAGTTGAGACATGAAACTTTGCATTCTGTGAACATCCTGCTTCCTACATGTTGCAAGTTGCAACTTTGCGAATGGATGTCATTCACGCCACGTGTAATAAACTCTTATTACTTAGAGGAACATTTTCAGTACAATCTACATACGAAAACTTAAATTTAGTTTTAAAACATCCTTTTGGACTCAGTTATTATAATTAATTTCGAATGATTATTATTTGATTATTTAGTTATTTGAAAATATTGTAACATACTGTATATTCTGTATGTGAGCGCATTGTGCGAGCGTCGGGGTGCTCGCCTTTTGCCAGCTTTCCGCTGAAACAATGCGGCTTTCAGACGTTATATTAGAGCGTCGCGACGCCACCCGCATACGTGACGTACGTGCGCGCACCCCCTGGAGAATAATGGCGTCTGGCGAAGGCGACATGCAATATATGTGCGTCGTGTTTCAATGTTTCAATGTTTCTACTTTTCCAAAAACAAAAATTATTGCAATATCTTTTTATTCACTGCAGTACATTGTCTTCAATATATTTTACGCGTGCTTGACAAGCTAAAATGAATTTTAGGCTTTTCAACTTTTTTTCTTCTTCTAAATATTCAACTTTTGAAATGAGTAGGAAATTTTATATTTCGTATATTTTTTGATAAATATTTTGTGAAATTCAGCCCGAGATTGTCGTTGAAAGATGCTGAGCATCCCTTATCTTAATAAGTGCATTACACACCGCGGCTTACCGGAAATCCATTACTCTGGATCATCTTGGCCGCCTTTTTCGCCTCTCCACCCGAAATTCTTCTTTGTCGCGTCTCCGCAGCATGAAGCAAACTTAACTTAACTTTATTCTGCAGCTGAAAATTGTCCTCCGCACACGATTTTCGTCAGGATTATGCGCCCCGCATCGAAGGCGCGCACTTTATCGCACACTTTATGCGCTGCGATGGATTAATCTTAATAAGCGCGCTAGTTATAATGAAAATATATGCGCTTCGAGGGCGGGTAATCCTCTCGAAGAATCAATCTTTCAACTATAATTGAAAAACAGAAAAGAAAATGCGCTGAAATATTCAACGAACACAACTTGCGCTTGTTAGGAATAAAATTGAAAGAGTTTACAAAAAATCTCGTTATAATAAAAAAAACTCTTTGTGAAAGGCTTTGCATCTCATTAGTTTTAAAGAGTTTTCCAAACACCTTTCCGTCACAATCGTGATGCGAAGATTAAATTGACGCTCACACCTGAAAAATCGCATTCTTTATTTGCGTAATTAAATCGAAGGCGGCGTGAAGAAGTAGCGTTGGGCGGATTGAGGGGGTCACAATTATGAGTGCGCTACGGCGACGTCGCGGCTATAATTGGTTGTTTGCTCATTAACGTAATTGCCGGCGCTGCAAAATTCGCGCGTCGCGTAATGGCGTGATAATTGTGTGTGCGCGCGCGTCGTCCGGCTTAATTAAATGCAAACCTGCGCATTTTTTTAGACGCTCAAAACTTGCTTAACAAACAGTTTTATTTTAAACCTTTTCAACCGAAACAAGTAGCACCATCTGGTGTTAACTAGCGCTTAATTATAATAGATAGTGGAGTTCAATCAAGAAATACTTGCAATGGTTTATTAGTTTTGCTTGTAGCACACGTTATTGCACACCAAATCAGAACATTAATAATTTCTGAATGTGTTACGGGGCATACGCGGCGGCGTTACGAGCAAGACGTTTCGTAATAAAGCGCAGCGCGCGGAGCTTTTACGATCCGAACTAAAATAATAAAATCACGGTGCCGAGACGCCGCCGACGCCACCCAGCACGGCATTATACTTCATAATAAACCTGTATATCCAGCATCCAGCCCATCTCGCACATTCAACACACAATCTTGCTGTGAAAGTGCAAAAAATGTTCATAAAACGAGAGAATTATGGAGAGAGAACTATGAGGAAAATATGAGGAATACATAAAGCTTTAGTAAAAATAAGCAAAAACATAGAAAATATTGCAAATATTACAATTTACTACTATTGAGGATTTTGCTAAATTTCTAAATTACTCGCTACTGAACTGAATTCTTTCCTAAACCACTATCTGTTAATCTCAAATGAATGTGAAAATAATTTAAAATGAAAGTTTTAGTCTTTGTAAACTTGCGACTATTAATATCATTAAATCGCCACACAGCAAGATAAAAACCCGCAAGTTTTCTCACTATCTCACGTTGGTCTCCGCGGTGGAGGTTCCATTCGTCCGTTCGAGGAGGTCTTAATTTATCGACGCTTACGCTGCTTGTTTCGCGTCGAGCGCGTCTTATTTTTCGATCCTAACGTGTTGGGAGCTCCGGGCAGGGCCGGTAACCACCCATGAGGCGGCGATAAATCGAGATAACGACGAAGAAATCCGAAAAAACAACCGAGATAAACTCAAAAATGATGATGCAGGCGAAACTTTAAACACGCACTCGACTAAAACCTAAAAAGTTTCATGGAAAATATTTATGAATATTTTATTGCTATCAAATGGATAGTGGAGGAGACATGTTGCTAGATATTATTGCTGTTGTTGAAATGACACATTACGCAATAACATGCAGAGTAGCTATGTCACGCGCATGTTACTGTCATCACGACAGTTTTCAGCGCTGTTTTTGTTTTTGTGCTATGCATATTTTATAGATCGTAAACTTTTCATTCATTTTCTCCGCTTGTGTAATAAATGTACAACTCACGCAGTGACAGTTGTATATTGCAATAATGCAGAGCTACTCAGTTACAGAAAACTGAAATTTGATTGTGTTTTATGTATTTGTCACAGATGGCACCTCGTGTTTAATATTGGATACTTTATTTCTAATTGTGTTATATTCCTTCAACAAAGTATGCTTGCTTAGCGCGGTGCTACCAGTCCAGGAAATTTCCGGACGTCGTTTCGGTTTCGAGTCGCGGGCTAATCCGATTAAATTAGTTTCTGGATCTATTGTGCCTGGTGTCGATCTGTTATGTCAGCGTCTTCCCGTTCGGTAATCCGTCGCCGCCACCCTTCCACACACCCCCCTGATGGCAGTGCTTGCACGCCGGTTGTTAGTCCTGCTATTCGTGCAATGTGAGAACGTCCCCGTTTAGAAAGCGGAGCCCAGAATGGGAGCCAAAATTGGAACTCGAGCCTCAACTGCGAGAGTCGGGAGTTGCGAGCTTGAGCTTCAGCTTGAGCCTGAGCTTTCGTCGCCAGATAGAGGTGGGCGGGATGGTGTACGCCGCACGACTTAAGGCAACCGGAGATAACTTCATCCACTTCGACACCGCCGGCCCGGGGAAGGGAGGCGGCAGGATCTCGCCATCTTTTCAAACGAAACGAATGAAGGATTTCGAGATGAAAGCATGAGAAGCTTTAGATATTCGGAACAATTGTGCAACACTTTATAAATATTTAAGAAAAGCTTCGGAGTGGTAGCAGCCGGAAATGAGAAATGTCCGATTTTATTTATTCAACAAGTGGGAATGGACCTTCCGTTTTCCTGCTTTTTTTTTGCGTTTCATACAAATTGGTATAATATTTCAGCAGCATTTGCAATTTTTGGCTGAATTAAAGTGAAATTAATTAAAATTGTGTGACTTTAAGACGAACTCTAAAGTGCGAGGAATGCACTGGCAATTCTCACTTTTGCTGCTTGAAACGACTCCTGCTATCACTCCTAATGGCATCGCAAACTCTTCCCACCGCTGCGGATGTGCGGATATGAGTAGAAGTTGCGGTAATAAGTTAATGAAGTACTTAGACTAACAAATTCGCTTCAATTTATAACCGAACCTTGTCTCTTTCCATCTGCAGCGTTCTCGCGTAACTTATTTCTGCTGGTGAGGATTTTCCACACGCATTCTACGTCTCACGTCTCTGGCACTGGGTTTCCTTGCCGGAAATTCCATTAGGCGTCATTTTCATTCGGTGATATTCATTTTTCGCTGCCGCCGTTGACTTGATGTTCAAGGATATCCAAGATTTTCAGGATTTGCAGGACCAAACTAAATTCCTCTATCTTCCATCTCGCGTGCGTGCGGACTCGCTCATTAAATCCGCGCCTAATTGTATTAAAAGTTTAATTCGGTTTCGATGTTGCTGCCGCCATGAATCCTTCTTCCCGGGGACGGGTTTTGAGTTTCCAGTTTCGTGCATGAGTTTGAATAACGGAAGGCGCATGGAGTGCTCGGGGGAAAGTTTTCAGTTTCGACTTTGCAAACTTATCAACTTATAAATAACTAATGCGTCGAGCAGCGCCATCGTTTTCGTGGTTTTTGCCGCCTCCGAGGACGTCGAGATCGGTTGACGTCCGAATTTCGCGCTTCATCGAGCAGGACCAACCGGACAAAAATTGAATAGGACGCGTTTTTTATTATTAAAAAAAAAACTTTTGTTTGGTTTCCTTTGTTCTGTTCTACTTTTCTAGTTTTCGCACAAAGTTTTATTTTCTTGCCAAAGTTGGCCGGATATGAAAAAACCGCAAAATTGATTTCGCTCTTTTGCTTTCTCCATTCCGTGGCTAGTCTGCGATTTGATATCATGCCATCAGAAAATATGAAGCATCAAGTTGTGACTGAAGTTGGAAAATGTTCGTAGGGAAACTGGAAAACTTTGGTGTTCGCACGCTGCCGCTGGAAAATGTAATAAATTTACAAAACAGGTGCGAAAATCTCTTTCAGCCCTCTTTAGCGGCGCCATCAGTTCAACTTGCTCAACTCACTGAAGACACAGGGTGTTTCATTAAATTTCTATCAGATTACCAAAGTATTTCGTTTATATCTATGCCATTTTCAGATGGAAAGACACTGTGTAAATAGTGATACTTGTTTTCGAGGACAACTGCGCCCCATCTACATTAACTCACAAGAATACGGGTTGCGAGTCGGAGGCGGTGACAAATATTAAGACGGATGACGGTTGCTAAGATTAAAACGCGAAAATACTCTCTACTCGCAGTGTCACCTCATTTTCCACGCGTCGCACGGGAATTCAAGCTTTACAAATAGCAAATGGAGTGTTTCTAAACTTTGGGACGAGTGGCAGGATAATTAGACTGTTGAAAGTTTAAACACATTATTTTTGAATAAATGTGTGTGTTGGTTGCTTGATGTACGCATCGATTAATCCATGTTATGTTTTGACAAATGTTGCTTGCTGGGTTGACTGCTGACTACTAACTTCCTGACCGAGGTCAAGCGGACCAGACAGAGCAACAACTTCCTGATAGGAAACCAGCAACAACAACAACTACCATAGATCATACATCAAAGTTGCCTAAAATTTAGAGTTTTTTTTTTACCCAAGGTGATTTTTTCAACACCTTTATCATTTTTTTTTTTCGTTTTTATCAAGGTGTTTATGCCTTTGGACATAAAATTCCAGCCGTAAAAAGCGCACGCCTATAGCAGTTAATATTTGTCGGCCCGTCGCGAAATTGCATCTCGTTTCGGCATCTCATGATGAGGCCGTAAAACTCGCCCGATGAGTATGATTCCCACCTACTGCTTCTTGGTAAACTGAAGGGTGTCAAAAAGTTTAGCCACAAAACGCATGCAAATCGCTTGGTGGCAAAGCGAGGGTTCTCTCAGTAGCAGATAGCCGAAAGATCTCTGAAACTTATTACAACTTCGCCGAACACAATTTGCCACACATGTGGAAGTTACCACCAAGTTTCCTTCACAAGGTCCCGTGACGCAACGAAAAGTGAATAATCTCAAAATTATATTACTATTCAATTTCGAAGACATAATTGGAGTAATATCTACCAAATTAGGTTTGGTAAGAATTGTTTGTTTTGCTGATTGTTGAAGTGGCGATTGTGAACGGTTCGGTAACTAGTATGACTAGTTTTAGGGTGGTCGGTGAGAAATGGTTTGTGGGCTGTCAATTAAACGTGCGTCCACGGAACAGTAATTCCCTAATAAATTGATTCCGCCATTCATGGTCGTCGTAATTAGGAGACGGCTCTCGTAAATTACGTCGGCAGGAACATATCCTGCGCACAGAATATTAATCTATGGATATGTTTAAAACTACAAATTGAAAATTTTATTTTTAGCCAAATATTTCGACTGGAAAATTAGTGAAACTAGTGAGTGCTTTCTGCGATCGGAATCATTAATATGTCATCGCAAGTTGTTGCCACCCTCATGCCGTAAATTTCATTCACGTCTAATTTATGTATTTACTGCAACGAGTCGCCTTCTACGATTAATGAAATTATTCGCGTCACACTCGTCTAATTGCTCGCATCACGCACTATCACTACTCTGGCACATTGCAACCTCAACCCTTTCACAGCATTCACACCCTCGTTAGTTTCAGTTTTCGGGAAAAACAAGACAAACTTTCTACTTAGCTCCACCGGCGTGAAATCCAAACGTTTTGGCAAGCGAGCGGTTTGTTGAAAAGAAATAAAAAGCATTCGAAATTGTTTCCATTTAGTTAGTTATGATGATTTACGACCCCGACGAAACTAACCTGTAAATTCTAAATAATACTATTGTTAATTTAAATTCCATTAACAACTTAATCATGAAAGCAAGAAAAAAAAGTTCATGAAGTTGTCATCTTTAATGAAAGATTCATGTTTCATTTCCACAGGCAATCAACTTTATGATATTCTATGCGTGTTTATATTTAATTACAACTTATAAAAGTGAAATAAGTTGATAACGCAATAAAATCATAAATGATTCCATTAGTGATAAAGACATCAGTGCAATTAGCGAGATTGTGTGACAGCGTGATGGTGCGATTTATTGTTTGTGGACGTGCTCGCAAATTGCTAGAATAAAATAGTAATTACCAACAATTAGCACTTTCCGTTGGATTTGCGCGTGTTTACGTTTAGTGGGGTGTTTGGGAGTGCACTTTAATACAGCTGGATAATTGGACAGAATTAATTACGATTTAGCTATGCGCAAAAAGGACTTAACACCGCAAATTACAAATTGTATAGCCGTCTAGATGAGGTAATTTTTTGACAGCACACCAACGTGTGAAACACAACATTATGTCATTTAGAGATGCTGAATGCGGGGTATAAGAAAATGACTCTAATAACGACTAATTACGCACGGTGTAATTAAATTAATTGCTGTAATTACTAGCTAAAGTGCTTGATATCATTTTATTACTATAATTAATGTTTCCTAATTTTATATATTTAATATATTTATATATTTTCCATTTTATCATCAATTGTTTAATTAATACTTATATTATGTTTAGACAGTGGTTCACCCACTTGAACCCCGCACTCAGAGACAAGACAATAAATGTACGCGCATAAAATAAGCTGAAAATACTATAATAGACTTTTTGTTTCATAAATCATGGCGTGAATAAAATTGCATACACACAATGCATCCACATCCTCCTATTGTTGCGTCGGGCTCGGGAAACAAAGCGCGGAAAAGAGGATGCGCGCGTTTGAGTGGGGTGGTGGTGGTTTTTATGCGACGCACTCGGCCCTTGCAAAAAATATCCATTTATTATGCAAATTCAGTACTTCCGCGTGTTCGTGTTTGCGAGTAATTAAGGCGACGCCGTCCGCAAATTACAACAGACACACTTTATAACAAACCATTAAAAATGAAAATATAATATAAATGTTGTAAAATAAATTTGGATCACTTTGTATATTTTTGTCGTTTTTGTGTCAGGTAACAATAGGCGCGCGAGCGAGGTGTGGATCGTATTGTGATGCAGCAGATTCAACATCCCGACATTCGGGCTGGCGGGATAATCACCGTGTGTAACAATTTTTTTGTCCCCCGTCCAACTCTCCCCCGCATGTGCGTTCTATTCTTTTATGGGTTTAGTTAGTGTAGATATGGCGATAACTGGAGCGCGACATGCACAATGTGCATTGTCTTTTTTGGCAGAACCGGAATTACTAAGGGGATGTTTTTAAACGACAAAAAATAGGGTTACCTACTTAATTAATATTTTTAAAATAAAAAAGTGTATTTTTAGAATACTACGGAATGTAGAATTGCTTTCTTTGGTGTTCTTTGTTGGCCGTCTGCATCGACAACGTGTTTGTCCACTCCGGCGCAACACAAAGGACTTTGACAAAAGCCACGAACTCAGTGAAGCGATAGCACAAAAGCGCTTTTAAAGATTGTGTCGCCGGACTTTAAACCTGGCGCAACGCCTTTCGTCGAGTTTTAGTTTTCCGGCGCTAGCTCTAGCACTTCATTTCTCAACGTCATTACGTTCCGCGAGGCGCAGGTCGAGTCGAGCAAGAGCCCACTTTGTCGGTCCGCGCGCCCGGACTAATAGTGTTTAAAATGTACAAAGTACCGACAAGCAAAGCGTGACGTTGCGCAAAGGACGCACGGCTTAAAAGGAATGCTCCTTCGAGAAACGAGCCAACTAAGTGTCCCTTTTGATGAAGCGGCGAGTGTTTAATGTTAACACATTCTTGCTTGACCATTGAGCCTTTTGAGAAGACAAATTTTTATTTTTTTGGATTTTAAGATGCGGGCGCTGAACACGCGAAATCTTTACATCTGCCAACATCCAACGGAGCGCTAATTAACTCTGAAAACGTAATTTTTTATTTGGGGTTTTTCGTTGCCGTGGATGAAAAGAATTTAACCCGGGCGCTGGGGGCTGTTTGCACGCCTGTCTTCTTATTAGCTGAAGGATGTACAAACAGACGTGGAAACAGAGCACCTGCTCGTGAAAACCAACAAAACTCTGTGAAATAACCACAAACAAAAAACACTAAAAATTTCCCAAAGCTCAGTTACAACTCAAAAATTAAACAAGCTATACAAACTAAAACAATCATTAGTCAAATGCTTTACTAAACTTTCGGTTATAATTCTATGAATTTCTGTGAGTTGTTGGAGGATATTAAATGAAAAAAGTTTAAGTTAGTTATTGTGTCACTCTGTATATTATTTAGTGCCAGGACAATGGTCAAACATGCCGCGCGCACTCGAGGAAATTGAAGCGATGTGTAAATAACGTCGCTCGCCACAGCCGGCGGCGGATTGTTCATGTGGAGGCGATGGCGATGGCGGCTCCAGCAACTCTAGGGTAGCAGACCCTAGGGGTACACCCGGCTTTGATTAGAAACGTGTCCTATTGTCCGATCGCCAGATTCGGACACGCATTATTCAAATATTATCTTTGACGATTCAGGCTTATTTTCCACAAACTGGAGGATTTCACACTCAAAATTCAGCATGTTTTAAGTGCTATATTCTGATTGTTTCTGGAGTCATAGTTTGGCAAATACATACTACAATAATGATTATTTTGCTGATATTTTACGTGTATGAACTTACCTAACCCCAAAATTCATTATGAGGATAGCATTTTATAAAAGCGATTTTTATTGATTGAGTTTGTTGCACGTATAAGTCGACTTATACAATTTCCTAAGTGCTATTTTCCGAATCCTGCGGTTTCCTGCCGGTCGACTCCAGCAAAAGCCCTGCTTCTACGCCACTTCCGTCCTCGGCCAGCCGCTCAAAACGCAAAATCCCATTAAAGGCTGTCGACTATTTTTGTGCGAATGGTCGCTCGCTCGCTTCTGCCTCGTTCCATTCCTGTTCAACTCACACAAGGAGACATTCGCAAGGAGATAAACGTATTACACATAAAAACCGACCGCTAACCGCCAAACACACGCCGAAAAAATAAATTCAATGCCTGCTGCGCGCACAATGCTACCACGCCAGGCATGGAGAGTTGCGATTCACCACAATTTAGTTTCCTTGCGCACCAAAAGTAAAAGTAGAATAGGGCACAAGCAGAAATGGAACTTGAAGACGTTGAGGTAGAGCTGGCATGAAAAGGAAATGGCTTCAAGGATGTTGAAATGAGTTTTGCTCGCAATGGCAACGATTAGTAAATTCGGAATTCAGTTACGAACCGAAGAAATAAAAAAGTAATAAAAATATATAGTATTTTTATTGAACGCACTGTAGATATACAATACCGTTATATTTCCGCAATGCAAGGCAGATTCAGTAAGGTAGAAAGATACCGCTGGTTTTGAAATCTTTGCAGTTTTACCTGTGTGTGATTCAACGCGAGCAGCACCGCTGATGTTTTCCATATTGGATGATATTGGAAATTGTTCGCGCGAGGCGGCATTATCATGCCAAGCGCTTGCATCGTTGCACGCTGCACACGTTGAATTATTCAATATTTCGTGTGTGCACGTTCGACGCGCGTAATATGCAAACGAAGCTCATTCGGCACGTAAAGAAGCAACAAGAACAAAATACAAGAACATATAATATTATCACATTAAAAATAACAAGAAATCTGTTATAATTTGAAGCGTTTTAATTTTAATAGCTGGTGCTATAAATTGTAACATTGTATAACATGACAAATGATCCATAATAAACCGCCGATACACGGAATATAAATCGCTGGAGAGATTTTTAAATAAATATTGCATTCGACGATTAATCTACCTTCAACCAGTTTGGCTGAGCACTGATTGCAATTTATTCATTTTGTGCAACGGGGCGATTCTTTATCAATAATTAATTTGCATGCTCAACTCGGCATTTTTTGTTGGAGTGATAAAATCTACATAAAAATTAAAGTAAAATCAGTGTACGTTTCAAAAAATAATTCGATAGAATATTTGACTTAATATTTTTGTGGAAAAACTGACATGACTTCTAAACATTAATAGTTTTTATTGAATTCCATTTTCAATATCTGTGTGGTATTTCACAGCACGAAGTATTGAATTCTGGTATTGGGATATGATCATTGCGAGCAATGTTGGCTCATATTGCGGTGAAAACAAAACATCGGCGCGTGAACAGTGGAATAAGAGCGAACAAAAGAATAAGCCCGCAAGCGTTCCGGACGTGCTATCACAATTGTGGGATATTAAAATTTAATTTTTATTCCACTATTCAATACCAGAAACATCGATATTGAATATCGATTCGTTATAAAAAATATATAAATATCTGAATGTGTATATTAATATTGGATTATTTAGTTAGTTGCATGCAGAATGAATCCATAACGGTGCTTCTGTTGAACATATCGAGCTGTCCATTAGATGGTAATAAATCTAAAGGCAATATTTCATTTGACGCGCCGAATACGCGCCTGCCCGACTGAGGAATAACAAGATTTATGTCCGGCTACTTTTTTGCGCACCGCTTGGCCGGCAGGTAATAAATATCCTTACATTTCGATACACACTTAACTTTTGCCGGGAATGCATGTAAAGCTGTCCGGGACGTCCCGGGTTTTGCGCATGGATGGATTTCCATTCAAACTAATTTCAAGCATCAGAAGTTTCCGGAATTAACTTTAGGCAAATGGAAGCAAAGTGATTTCTTAGAGGACTTACTTCTAGGGTAGTATCTGCATAAGGAAATATTGACATATGTCAACTGTCCACGAGTACATCAGTCAACACCTGTTGTTGTCTAGGGTGGGTAGGGTTGCTGATGGTCAATGGATTACATTAATCTTTAGAGGAAAACAGGGGAGTCGACCGTTGAAGTGTAGCGCTGAGAGGGAAAGGAAGGTCCTGAAAGGAATTTTTGATTTGACAAGTCTATTAAGCAGAATTGACCCTCTCATTTCTCAAGTTACAACTTGAAGCGTATAACAAAATGTTAGTTTACCATTAAATACGCGGATTATTTGCACGAAATTAACAATATCAGACGAAATAACAAATTAAATCCGCTTAATCGTAACCCACTCAAATATTCCGATAATACTTGGTGCTAGCCGCTGTTGTAGAGTACCTATATCCCGAGTAGCCCGGACTCATTGAGGATTGTCCTCGACATGAATGTGTGCGCTTCGCCTCGCTCACACAATGGGCTCGTATTCAATAATGGGATTAATGCAACATATTTGCTTGTGTCAATGTAAGTGCTTCTGGTTAAGAGCTGGTCGGATAATAGAATTCCCAATTATATCGGACAATCGGCAGGATTTGAGGATTGCTCTCTGCTCGATTGGTGATCATCTCTATCTCATATATTCACTATTGTACGGTATTTCGAAATACGAATACCAATCAGTGATAAAAGAAGCCAATTTGTTTCTACCAAGTTGATTTTCAATTTATTTTATTTTGACGCTGGGATTTTAACTAGAATTCCAATTACGATTGCTCCAATCAAATTTTCTGAGCTTTTTTTTGTGGAGTCTTCTTTTCTTCTTTTCAGGCACATGTGTGTTACGTTTTGAACGATTCGAACAATTCCAGCAATTTCTGCAAATACGTTATTTGTTTCGTTCACTTGGAGGATTTTAGGGTGCTCCGATAATTCTTTCCCGAAGATGGCCGTGCCTTGGACGCACGAACATGATTGGTGTCTCTTTATCTGTCTCGATGTCATCGATATCAATTTTATGAGCGCTTCATTTCTTCCGCGTTTTACGACACGAAACGAAATGAAACGAAATGGATTCTTACTTTTAACCTAATGCCTGGCCCGAAGGACAATCTGATCTTCAGTCGCACCCTCCAACAATAGCACTACACAAACGAAACCAAAACAAACTATCCTAAAGAAAACGCTCGCGACTTTGTTTTGCTTGGTTTTGGTCTTGGCGGCGCTCGAACTGACTTCGTTTCCAAAGATATATAAATACAAAGACAAAGTCGCCAAAAGCCATAAACCAGCTTAGTGAATCGATACGGATCTAAATCTCCTTAAAAGAGATGCGGCGGTGCGGTGGTGGGCGGAAACGGAGGCGCAAGCGGGCGCAAAAATGGGAGCGCTTCGTTTATAACCTCCGGTGACCTCAAGGATGGCCGGATAGTTGCGGCAGTAACAGTTACGCGAACGTAAAATAACGAAAATGCGTGAAATCCACAAATGCGAACGAAAATATGAGCCGGCGGGTGTCGAGTAACACGAAAGCGGAATCAAAGGGCATGGCGAAACAAACGAAGGGGAAACAAAAGCTAATAGAACTTATTGGATAGGTTTTAGTGGAAAACAAAAGAACCGAAAACACAAACATAAAATAAAATACAATGCGCTTAATTTAGGTTAGGTTAGGTTGGTGCGCCACATTGTGATAAATCTATACATCCAAGATTGCGTCACTTTTCTGGATGGGTACAAAATAGGTTGCACTTTAGTTTTAGTTCCTCCTAGCAGGTATATCGTATTTTATGCACACCAAATGAAATACACTATAAAGTTGTACCCGACTGCCATAACGCCGGTCGGCGTTTAGTTGCAGTGGTCCCGTGGGACTGCACGTCAGCAGACCAAGAAGCATTGTCCAGTATTGCTGCCCAGTGCGTTCATTCAGTGCGTCCCACCACAGATCGTAGAATTCCCCATGATACCAAACAACCACTCTTTGCTCATATTGAAGCACGTAGAGGTTCTATTGCTTTCTACGGTTTTATGTTCTTTGTAGGCATTTTGTTTTTCTGTACAAATGTACCTACATATTAATCTAGTAGTGGTCCAAAAATGGGCAAAATAGAACAATGAATTTTTCTGTTTTGGTATAGAATTCTGTTGTCGTAAAATCTAGGCTTCCCAAGAAGGATCTTAATTACAATCAATGCTCAGGGTGTGCGTAGTTTATCACCGGTTAACGGCCGACAGTTAGTGCCGGCCGTCGCGGACCAGATAGAAAACCAGAGATAAAGAACTCATAAATCTCCATGCCGTTTTGTGATCGCCGGCACGCTGATGACCGAAGCGCGCCATAAGTGCCATTAGCACCTTCTCCAATTCAATATTGCTTCATTCAGCTATCAGTTTTCTAAATAGAACACAGTTTAACTAGTTGGTAGTAAACGGGTAATATATAGTTGACTATTGATTGATAGATGGCGTCACATATCTCAAATAAAATTTGTGTTGTTTATTTTTATGTCTTGAAGTTTAAAACTTTTTACCTTGAATCTGATATTGTTGGTAGACGCAAAGTTAAAAAAATTAAAACTCTTGCACCCAACCGAAAGTCTGTCGCCGAAATACACCCGAGAATACTCAACCACCAAAAAAACAAGTGGAATTTTCTGCGTGAAACTCCACGATTTCGACATATTTTTCAATTTTCCAGCCGCTTACGAAAACTTTCGCCTTCGGCCAACAATATACGCACACAAACGCGCTTTATTCGGCGTTAAATCACTGGTGGCGAAAAAAAGTGGATATTATTTTCGAGAGTAAACTTTTGCGCCCACTGGAATTTTCGGTCGAATTTTTCGCATGTTGTTTTCCACGCGCTTGAATTCTCACAATTTGTTGACTGCCGCAAGGAAATTTTGAATTTCACTTTTTACCTCTTTTAGCGCTCTGCGGCGATATTAATTAAAAGCGAATTTAACGGACAAAGAAACACGTGCCGCTGGGAAATCCAGTAGCACTCGCGGGAAGCGCACGGAAAACGACCGTCAAGGCGAACAAACACAAGGCTGCAGAGAAGTGGAGAGCATTCTCACTGCTTCGAATGCACTATTTTATTATAAGAATCAGCATATTATGCCACATTAATTTATGCTGCGTTGTATACACCGTTTGCTCGCTTGAGCTTACGATCGCAGGTTTTAATTAAAAAGCTCCGTCGGAAAACAAACTCAATCGGAAAGTGCATTTTCCCGAAGTATAAAAAACATATTTATATAACTCACAGGTTGCAGCACTTTCATTTTTCTTTATTTCTCAATTTCTATATTAAAAATATTTTAAATATTTTAACCGAATATTAATGTTTGTTGGGGGGTGATATTTGGTTATGTTTGTCTGGTAGCGGTTTGGAGACGCACTGACCGCACGTATCCATTATGCAACTGTTCGCGCTTTGTGCGAAAACAATATTATACTCGCCAGCCACGGCAACTTTCCGCAACATCCCGCGGCACACCTTCCGACAATAGCTGACCATAACTTGCCGGGACAATTGCCAGGACGACTCCTGGACTATTATGATAGTTTCCAACTGAGCGCGGCGTCGAAAACAACATTCCAACATTGAATCGCATTCAGAATGGTTCTGTTTCTGTTTGCAACTGAAGCTCTGACTTCCAGACAATAAAAAGGTCTTGTTGTTTTATTCTCAGTTAAAATTAAAATATTTTAGACAGGAGAGTCTAGTTGTAAATATTCTTCTTTTTTACTTCTCTTGATGCACGCCTTCACGCAGATTTGAATTTACCTCTATTGATGTATTATACTGCGATTTTCGTCGCATTGTCTCTGGAGTTTTCTAGTGTCGTCTGGGTGAAAGTGTCTCGCTCGCAGACTTTGGTCTTATTTTCTGCACCGTCTGACGGTGGCTTAGGGTGCATTCCCCTTCAAAAGAAAAGTCAAAAACTGTCTCGTAAAAAATCCACGAAAAGATTAATCGTTAAGTCACGTTTTGCCTATTTCAATAATAAATTTAATGCGAATAATGCGGTTTTATCTAATTTTGAATTTAATTTTTCTCTGAATGGTTTACCGTTCAGATTAATAAATGGTGAAAATTGTGGTGAATATTACAGATAAAATCGGGACGGTTTAATTCACCCGCGAAAATCGTGCGCTCGAATTTTAATTGGCATGGATTCAATTTTATTTAATTTTCATATGAGTTAAAATTTAAATGAAATTAATTTCAGCGCAAAATAAAGAAAGCGAAAACTGAATTGAACTCAATAACACGAAACTCGACTACGACCGAAGTATACGTAACACGGTAGAATTTTACAGAAATGTTTCGAAGTGTATTCCGCACGCCTCGTTCCACCCCAACAAGTTACGAAAGGATGGGTGGCATTATGCGAAGGGAAAACGCGGAAAATTACGCGCGAACGATGGAGCACGTTGCGCGGCCGATTTCTTTGCGCTTTCACGAAACGGCCATAAAAAGGAAATTAGGTGTATTTTTTATTGCCGAGCACCACCCACTCACACCAACAACATTCACGTAACAAATTGTGTTCCTGTAGGCACGTTTCGAAAACGATTGTGTTTCTCGTTTTATATTTTATACTTTCCGAGACAACCCAAGGCATTCGAGACAACCGATCTTTACACTTTTAGTGTTTACGACCATTTTTCTTTTCGCGCAAAAAGCAACGATGGGAAAACGAAAAACTAGGGAAAACGCGCCCGTTAATACACCGCAAAACGTGCGAGGTTCCTAACGGGTATGTTTTAAACGTGACCGAAGGTACAAAAAGCCTTAATGGACCTTCAAACAACGTAGACAATCCTTGCTCGTGCTGTTGAATCTTGTTAGAGACTTAAATAGCGACGTAAATGATCATTGAACAAATTGAACAAATCATAACTTTTACCCCAGAATAAAATAGGTGGTCTAGGATGTAAACCGAATGTGCGAGCGTCGCGTGATTACAATGTAAATTGCTTCTGTGCGGCATATAAATGTTTACATTAACTAGTCAGGTTATATTGTTAAATAGTTTTAGGTTGTTTTAGATTAGTTTTCTATGGCTGCATCGTACTCAGTGAGAGTTTATGCACAAATTTAATTCTTTAATTGATAAAAGGTTTACTGGATATTTTATTTTATTTATTGTTTATTTATTCAATTGGAAAATTTATAAAAATGCATCAAAATCATGGACTAGTAATTAAATTTACAATTGTATGTTACTGAAATTTGTAGGTATGCCCAAAAAGTTTCGACCGCGTTGTTTTGAACTTTTGTAATTGCCAGGTGTGCGTGAAATCGTTTAATTAGAACTCGCCTGACGTGCAACTCGTGAAAATGTTTGTTAACGCTCTGCTCAATATTTGTAAAGAATAACAATATTGCAAGTTTTAATTAGGTCGTTAATGTTTCAGAAACATTTACAATGCATTTAAAATTTTTTAGTCGTATAATTTTTTTTATTTGTCTAAATGATTGCGAGGAAAAAGTGATTTCAATTATTTTGCAGGCCATCTCGGCTTATCCTTTATTTTACTTTACTGTCCTTTACTGTCCGCCAGTAATAACACGTCGTTGTGTAGGCGTTGTTTTTGTTTGTGTTGTGTGGATTCCGCGCTGCGAAGAGTTTAATCCCGCCGCCTGGTAGCGGGTAGCTGACGGGGCGCGCGCAAGTAGATTTAGTTAAGTGGTCGACGATATGAATAATGTAACAGGTCGTTAGCGTTCGGCATCATTGTCCCTGGTTGTCGCGCGGCGGAAAGAACATAGAATGGAAGAGAATCCGAATGCGAATCAGAGACATCGAATGCTGGACGCTGCAAGTCAGCTTTTTTGCGCTTCTTTCACGCTCACTGATTCTGGGCACACACGCGCTGGGATTCACGACATGCGCCAACTAGTCGCTCTTAATTGCATTTAAATGTTTGCGAAAAAATCGTGATAACACGTTTGAAACGTGCATGGTATTTAAAATAAACAATACCAAATTTCAATTTTATGTACGTGGATTGTTAGTGTTAAGAATCTGTATGTTCATCTTAGTTGTTTGATAGTTGCGAAAGGTATTAATAAACATTCCTCGCACTCTTCATCTGCTCATCTGCTTCGCTTCCGCACTCCACAACATCATCTCGTTTAGTCGTCTGCATTCTGGCTGTCTGGGCAAAAGTTTTACGCGCGCCGCGAGTTATAATCCTTTTCCGAACAACTCGTCGGGCGTAAACTTGGCGAAAACCTGTCAAAACTTTACTCACAGAAGCACCACTCAACGCCGGAATGCCGCAGCTTGAATCGACTGCAAACTAAAACAAAAACTGAAAATCAAAAACTTGTACACGGATCTAAATTGTGAAATCGGAAGTCGAGAGTCTGAGGTTTGCAATCATAAACAACAATTTCGCCGAAAAAAATAAAACCAACGTCGTTAAATTGAATATTAGTGCAGCCAGCATGCTGAACAAATGGCGGCTAAATGAGTGCACGAATTCGAGCGCGTATTTCGCACGCTTTAAAACCTACGCGTTGCAATCGCTGTGGACGCTGGTAATGTTGCAGAATGGTTGTTGGAGCGTTTGAATCGTCAGCACGCTGAAACTGCCGAAACGGCTGGAACTGTCGGATGTTTGAAATGTTCCGAGCATTCAACCGGAACGAGTAAACTTGCGTTCGGCACTCGGTGTAAATCGACGCATTTAACGCTTGCGTACTACGTTTGCAGCACGATGTGCAAACTGTCCAGCATCGCTTTACGCATATCATTAAAATTTTATGTGCAACACTCGGTATGAACGCTCGTGAAGTCGAAAATTAAAATTATAACCAGTTTTAAACTAAGCAAACATATTGTCTTTGAAAATTAAACGCACACGCTTTGATAACATCCGAGGAGCGTGTTTAGCTTCGGCGAACTTTCCGTTCGAAGTGATTGAAGGTTTCCCCAGCAGCCGGGGCGGATTACACATCAAAGGAAAACCATTTACGAGCGGGTCGTCTGCATTCTACCTCTTTAGACTCTTTGGACTCTTCTAAGACTTTTACATCCTAAAATACTCGCAACGTAAACTTGTAACTTGAAAGCTGTTTTTAAAGATAACGATTTTTATAAAGTGAGTTTAAAACATATTTTACTATGCGGTTTTTCCACAGAATAAAACTATTAGTTTCGTGAGCGTCGTGAAAGTTTAATAATCGAATTATTTTGTTAATTACGTTATTGGTAAGTTCTTAGGATATCAGGACACTGCGCTTAGATTTCGGGCACTTTGGTCGTCGTTGTTGCCCGAGGATACTGTCGATGTCGAACCGTAACTTAAAATTTGGCCCAAGTTTAGCAGAACTTTCACGTTGCACACTAATATCAATTACCACAATGTTGCTATTGATGGCGCGTCGTTGCTGCTCATAATCGCGAGATTTCTGGATTACTCATATACCAAATATGCAATATAATATTTTTTTTATATAAATTAATAAAACCCTGATAAATAATTTCTTTTTTGTTTTCATAGAACATTTTTTGGCGTTAGTGTCTCAATCGTATGTCGCCCGCAGCGCATCCGAGCATGAAATGCGCGCATCCGACGACTAGCGTCGGGATAAATAGAAAAGAGAATCCGCGCGAGCGCTGCCAAAAAGTATTGCTCGCTGACCGGAAACGGCGACCGTGTTTACCCATGGATATATCGATTTCGTCTTTTCGACTTCTGCCTCCGCGGCATCGCCAGTTACACGTCTCATGAATTCCTCCGCTTTGTTTGATCTCCTCAAATGAGATTTCTCCAAGCGTGTGTGGAATAATTGACTAGTACGAAACACGGCAAAAACTTTGACTCTAACTTTTCACTTTTAAAATAACCCGCCTGGTATAAATTACTGTTTATTTACCGCCCTTGGGCAGTAAAAACCATAGAATTGAACACACTGTATGAAAAGTGTTAGTCTATGAATTTCCCTAGTGTCTTTGTCGGGATACTTGTGAATCGCACTCTCTGTATCCTGGGCCGGGTCTGCGGTTATTCGTTTCGCGTGGAAACCGCGAGCGTGAGAGTTTCCCCAGAGTTGCACCGCGGCACGTCCAAGTCCGCCAACGGCAACACTGTACGCGTGTTCAACTTATCCTGCAGACGTTCAATCCCGTGCGGTATTGTCACATCCATGCGGTCTATTCGTTTCTGTCCGTTTCGATTGAAAGCAAAGTTGCCGGACTGAATTTACGAGCATATTTTCTAAACCAACCCAAATTAAACGGCTTGTGTTGTTCTAAAAGCAAGCGAAATTAGGTTCATTTACTTATGATTGAGATTAGCTTGCTATACTTCACAATTAATTTACTGTTATTCGGGAATCAACTATTTTATGTAACGTGTAGATGATATATTGCAATATATTCTCACAAAAAATCATAAAAAAACTCTACATAAGCGGCTTATGTCTACAGAAAAGTTTTACGTTCGATTCCATACGCGTTTTTGGCGATTACCACCCTTAATGCCCACTCGTAAGTCATACTAGTATTTATGTTTTTTCATGGTCGTTTTTCGTCCTGGACACTTCCCCCCATCCTTTCCGCGATGCCTGTTACATCGGGATACATGTGGACGTCGGTACGCCGGCACGCCGATAATAACTTATATATTCCCTGGAGGCGACGCCGAGAGGACTCGAATCTTATCCGCGTAAGACCCGCTCGGCTCGCAGGAATACGCATCTATTCACGAGGACTTATTTTACTTGCCACTTTGCGAAATGGCAAATTTTGGGTCTTCAATGGCCCAAAATACATTTTTATTTGGTCGGGCCTTCGGAAAAAACGATATGACGATATATGAAATTTTTTATAGACGCATACCTACTTGCTTGCATAACTTGAGATCTACTTAAATTTCATAACCTGACTTGAAATAAACACAAACAAGTAGTTTATCACAATAGTAGTATTACATTCGAAAGAATTTATGAAGTTATTTACTGTTGACGTGTGCATGCACGAATTGAGCCTTCAGCCAGGTGGTTTCGCGGCATATGCGAATATACACGTGGATTTTCCGACAATACGAATTCACGCAATAATTCCGGGAGCAATAGCAGGAAATGTCATAGAATATCGAGGAGGGGAGAAACGCCAAAAGCAAAGCCGGTGAAAATCCTCTTTTCGCCTACTTGCATTCGTGGTATTAAGTATTCCAGACGTTATTCACAGAACATCTAAATAATATAAAAGAATTCAAAGAAGTATAAGAAACCTAAGAAAAGTTTGATTCTAGGTTTTTTCGAAAAACTAATTTTTGCTTTTTACTCTTACCATAACATGGTGAGTTGCGTGCGTGCCTTTAAACTGTCACCTCCTAAAACCGCCCTGTATTTTATTACGGAAAAATAAATTTCCCTGCTGTTTCGCTCCCGCCGCGCTGCGGAGTCTACGCACCGCTCGCTTGTTTCACTTTGTTTCAACCCTCACACCCTACCGTCAACTATTTGCGGCCGTTAGCGTCGCAGCGCGCTGTTGCCCTACCCAAAAGACGTAAAGCCACGAAATAGTTTTTGCCAGAATTGTGGATTTATCATCGATCTAGCGCACGGGCGTCTGGTCGGGCCAACAGGCGGCAAAAAATAAATTGCCAATAAAATGTATGAAGGAGTGTTTGTCTAGGACTGCGAAAAGGCTAAACAAGAAGTTTACAAACCCGCGCACTGTGTAAAACATGCTGTAGGTAAACTCAGCCAATTTTAGATCTATCTACTGATAGATGGCGTTGGTAGTAAATATGCCTGAGAATATTTTTCAAACACTTTTATTCCGTAGTTTCGTGTTATAAACTTGCACAATTTACTTGAAAGTTTCTCCGGTAAGAATTTTGGATGATGACCAGGGCGTTGCACTCCATTACAGCGGGACTCCCCAGTGGGCAGGCGTCGTCATTACAAAGACAAAGCGGTAATAGTCGGCAAGTTAGTTTTTCCTCGCGCGGGTTTGCTTCCACGTCGTGTTCCTCCTGTTTTCCACAAGTTCCAGCAGTTTTTCACCGCTCCTTCTTTTTTTCTGTGTTCCACCCCGTTCTTTCTCCGCAAAAAGCTGCACTAGGTAGGTATATAAACGCGGCCGTTATGCGGCTTTTGGCGTTCAGGTCCGTTTGCGCCAGCGACGCGCGAATTCCCCGTCGTGTCGTACGTTAGCACTTTCTTAAGCGAGCCGGCAGGAAGCGTGGAAGGGTGCAGGCGAGCAAGCGCGCACGTGGAAAGATTACCTGCGGGCGCGCGAAGACGATGCCGAAAACCGAGATGCGGCCATACGTCGTGCTTTACCGTCCGGAAACGATCCGCCAGAATGGCCAGCCGTCTTCCGAGCTCTGCTATATTACACGTCCTTTTACCAGTCCGGAATGGACTGGAAACATAGAAATTGATACGCATACTCAAACATTTCTAAAACTCATAAAAACTCTAGGAAACTCGAAGAGTAAAAATATTAACATATTGGCCAAGTTTACAGAACATTTTTAGAAGGACGATTCTTTCAATTGCGAAATTATTTAATGGATTGTACAAAATTTCACTTAAAAATCGACGCCAACAAATGAATATAAAGCAGGACGGGGAATACTTTGTGCTATTCTTATTCTGGAAGACAAAAGGTCTAAAAGAAATTTGCTGGGGCGACGGGCAAAAACATACGCTCTTACAGTTTTACATTTTCTCCTCCTTTGATTTTCGCAGAGAAAATAGTATTCGTCCTAAATCTGAAAGCGAATACAAATTCAAATGCAAAATCGATTCGCATCGCAAACTTTGGATTTATTCTTGCTCGAAAATTGTACTTTGGTGTATTTTTTATTCACGAACTACAGAAAAACCAGAAAAGTTGTGGTTCTTTCTCTGTGTGTGTCAAACGCAGAACACCCAAGCCGCTTACGCATTAGTCGTAAGCGGCTTTCACAAGTGACTTATGGGCGACGGTCGCGGTTTAAAAGCATAAACCATTCAAATGACTTTGTCAACCGTTTTGGTTCTTTTTGATGTCGCACATCTTTGCTTTAATCATGCAAGCGTGTTTAAGGTTAAGCTAAGTAGGTAGGTAAAACTTGTATTTCTTTTTGTAGGTAAATTTAATCTTGAAATATGTACCTGAGTCTAATTTTTTATTCTTATTTATTTCAGGTGAGGAGTTGAACCAAAATCATCAAAATAAAAATAACGAGGTATTGTATCAAATATTATGTAGCGCCATCTATTCTACAATCGGACAAATCGAAGTATTTTTGGTAATTCTTCCACTTCACTTTGATTTTCCTCTGAATTTACGCCGGGAGGGAGTTATGATGATTAATTGAAAACTTTAACGCGCGCGTCATTTATATCGCCCGCGCGGTCGACCGGCCTCCGATAATTTCGAGCCGGCTTTAATTTATCATTTCGTGATTTTATTATGTGTCGGCATGAAGTTGAGTCTCGGTCCTCAGATGCGGTCCCCTTCACGGTGAGTGCCGCAGCGCTTTTCTCCTTCTTTCGTGCGCCACGAGTAGATTATTTCTCGATTTATATCCATCCAGAAGGATAACCATCATTTAAAAACCTCAAATCTTACTTTTCAGCGCCGCGCTGTGGATATACGGCGCATTGAGATTATTATGAAATGACGATTTGTCTCCTTCAGGACGACTTTGAGCGAGTGCTTATTCTTGCAGTTTCGATTATGAGAGTGCGGAGGAAGCTCGATACAATTTTAAACTGTTTATACAAACGTTTATGATATGGCATAGTAATAGTCCAGCTGCGTCTTTGTTATGTAATGTTCGATACTTATACCGATACTCAAGTTTTGGACGATTGTACTTTCTAATAAAAATGGTATTATTTTACATAATTGAGGTACGAGTACAATGTAACTTTTGCCCAATGCTTTAAACACATTTGTATTTTGAGCAGATTCCTGTAGTTAGGTACATCTGACAAATAGTGTGTTTACGTCTGGCGCAAATTTGGACACAGTACCGCAGCGGATAATTGTAAACTTGCGGTGTGCGTGAATTATTCGCTTTGCTCGTTTTGGGATGTCGTCCGTTATGTGAGCTTAGCACAAAACACACGCATCGATTGCGCTTTGTTGGCATGTTTCAATGCGCAATGTTTCGATAACAAGCATTTTGGCGAATGCCCTCTGCCCGTGGGATTAATTTTACCTCTGCTGGGAATTCTTCCGTATGGCGGCACAATCAGCCCACAAATTATTATAATTACCTCTCTGATTGCCCACTCAGATTTCTGTCACTGCCATAGCAAATTATAACATAACCTAATTCGTATAATCTTCAAATTTTAATAATTTAATTTATAGGAGAAGATAGATGAATAGTTTACAATTTGTTATTTTTAAAATGTGTTGTTTAAGTGCCGGCATTTCAAGGATAATCTATCTTTTCTGGTCTTGACGCATTAAGCGTGATTCAATGTATTCGCAGTGCGTTCGGTTAATTTTTACTCGCGTTCCGTTCAAAACGAGCGCACAGTAAAAGCGAACAAAAGGCTTTAATGGCATTTCATGCTCGCCTCCTGCAGTCTTTCGCTGTTCTCCGCTCGCTATGCGTTTCTTTTCTTCATCGGCGCATTGCGGAGGAATTTTAAGATGCTGAAAATTCGCGTTATTAAAAAGGAATTTGCTTGATGAACCCCGTCGGAATTGATCTTTACAATTGAACAATGACACAATTGAAATTCTTTATGATTTCAAAAAAATAATTTAATTTAAAAAACCAAAATATATGTCTGCAATAATTAGCTTAGTTTAGTATTAGTTTGTTGAGCATAGAAGTGATTTCTTTTAAACCTAATTGCCCACCGATACAATTATACCAAGGCGTCATTAACATTAATCTCTTCATTACGTTCGTGGTATTCAGCTGGCGCGCAGATCGAAAACCATCTCGGAAGAAAGAACACAAGTGGTATTGAAAGCGGGAGCACTTGGAGCTTTGTAAATGGCTTTCGGCTGAATGCCCAGCGCGCAGCTCAATGCTCTCAATTCCGAATGCTGAACTGGAAACAGCAACAAAAGAGTTGTTTTTTCAATGGCCGCATTGCAAAGCATCCGGGGGAACACTGGAGTGGGTATTGAAAATGTATTAACCAACATTTCTACTTTTTTTTGTTGATGCAAATTTTATGTTTTTTTGTTTTGATCTGTTGTTGTTTATCACACAAATCATTCGAATCTAATCTGATAGCATTCAAACAATATTTATGACTTCAAATGTTTCATACCAATTTTGATTACATATCAAAATGTGTGCGATGTCATAACGTTTTAAATTCAACGTTTTTGAAGATTTTTTAGTCATTTTGTGATTTATTATTTTATACACCCAGTATATACACAATATGTTGGCGCAGTATGCACGAGATTAATGTAATAATTCGTTCCAATTTTAATTTCGGCCCAGCGCGTCGAGGACCGTCATTCCATATTGATCGAGATTGATTTATGTTCCTGCGGGATGAACCCTGCTGCTTCCACATTCACCTTTGTCATACTAAAATCACGCTCAACATTCATCATGATTACAATTTGATTAAAAATCAAACAATTACATAACCGCTATTTTTTTTACTTGGACTTTTCAAAAAGAGTTTTGTTTCAGTTTGTAAATGCTGCAGAACTTAATTTCATATTCTCAGTGAGGAAGTTCGTAGGACATGAAGTACGAGACTAAAATGGTGCGGTAACAGGATGGCAGGATTGGTGTATGCTCCTTGTTCTATGTTCCAGCACGTGTGAGCAAACTTTATCGCTGGGAAGCGCCAGCCCCGATTATTTATGTAGACCGCACCCGTACGCGTTCATATATCTTAAGAAAACCGGAAGTCGCTTTTAATTCCGGTCGTGCTAAAACCGGTATGCGGAATCCTTCGTCGCATGAGTAAACGGGGCTAAACATCAGCGTGATATTTTTCATATAATTTTTTTTATGCATGAAAATTATGTTTTCTGATTGCCTTTTTTTGCAAACGCTCTTTGAATAATAATTTTCAGCTTTTATATTTAGTCACACACGAGTTGATTGCAGATTGTGGTTCGGGTGGTAATGCCAAACGGCCATATTTTAATTAACTTCCTAGCGCGCGGGGTCTGCCACCGGCATACGCACTTTTCATCTCGCTTGACTGGGCGTCATTGCCGCCACCGTTAGCCGCCTCCACGCCCCGATTTTGCTACGCACTGGCGCTCTCTGCAAGTGCGTTCGGTGCGAAACGGGCGACGAATTAAAATAAATCAATTTGCACCACCTCACACGTCATTATACAGAGTGTACAAATTAATATTAATATAACCTAATGTTATATTTTGTAAAAGTATTTTTTATGTAGATTTTGTTAACATCTTGTATATTACACACATATTTGCTGGTAGCGATTAAGCACGCATCGCAATTCAGCGCTTATCCGTATTTCCGAAAATTTCGATTTCAATTAGGAAAAATTTGTTCGTTACGCTCGGTTAGCTCGTAAATTTCGAAATTTCTAAATCTCGAATTGATGCGCATTAAGAGATTTCCGGCGACTCGCACAAGTTCTCTAAGTAGAAGTAACACGCCCGCCAGCTCGAGCGAAATTATTAATTTCGGTTTCATTACACTTGATCAGATACTACTTGAGTCGCATATTTTAATGGCGCAAACTTTTCAACAAAAAGATTAACAGCGCCACCTAGACTTTGGAAGTTTCTAATTTGAGCTATTTTGTTGTGGATTTGTTGGTTTGTGTAATTCGACGTCATTCTTTGCTTGTAATTCCATGAAAATACTTCCGGGACACGTGCGAAACAGCCGCAGAGGTCATAAGCAATGAATGACGTCCGGCCGCAGCGTCCCGGAAGTCTACACCGGCCGCCGCAAGATGGTGGCATACTCGAGGGAAATTACCCCGACGTTTGACCATGCTTACGAACATTTCTTTCAACGTCTCAGACATTACACGCCGTTCACAACCGAGCTGTGAAAATAAAATAAAACACAAATTTGTAAATTTTCGTAAAAGATTGAGAAGTTTAGAAATTTTGCTTTTTGGTGAATATTATTAGGTTTTTACAGCGAGGAAAGTATCCAAGATACAAAATACGTGGTGGAAATTCACCATCGGAACGTGAGCGGCCGCTTTTTTTTCTGCTTCCGGTTTTATTCAAATGCCTTGGCAACGTGACTCCGCGTAGCGTATTAAGTGTATTCTTCGAGTTACTTCGGCTCGCCGGGCTGGAGAATAGCTTAGAAGATTCGAGGCGCAAAAGATGAAAAAAATGTAAGAAAAGCAAAATTGCTCAAAAACGCACCGAGTATTTTTCCATAAGTAGATTAAGGTACAAAAATATAAAAATTTAAAGAAAAAAATCATCATCATCATCAAATAATACTTGTATTTCAATTTATTTACGAAAAGTTTTCAGTCTTGAAGTAGAAGCAATTAATTTAATTTGGTTCACCCTCTCTTTGGAGGCGTCTGAAATAAATAAATAACTCTCTCGTGATGCGGAGTTTAATAAATTTCATAAAAACAACTTTTCGAAGAAGGGCTGCGTGAAATTCACGCCTTGGACACCTTTAAGTATTAGAATAAAGTTGGCGGCGGTTTTCCACGAAACTGGGAACCTTTTGTGAACAGTATGTAAATTGATGTAAATTACTTACAAATTGTTAGATCGGATCTCCCCGCGCCAGCCGTGCGCATCCATATATTTTAACGGGTCGAGAGGAAAGGTGGTGCAAGAACAAGGACTGCTGGTACGGTTTCTTATAATAAAATTTAGGAATTTTCAAAGAAAGTTAAGCATAAAGGATAATTTATTATTCAAACTTTTTGTGCGCAAATTACGTATTGAATTACTCGACAAGCACATTGTGTGTTTTTTAAAGGGATGGGTTAAAGGAATGTGTGCGCGCTTAAATATTTATTGCGCACTGCGTTTTATACTTTTGGCAGTCGTGGCACGTGTAGAACTCAAACGGGGTTATGGGAAAATATGCAATATGTGTAAATGTCGACCTCGTGCAGGCGAACAGTGTTCGCATTCCTGATGACCGCCCCCGCCCGCCGGCTGAATGCGGACAAAAAAGGTGCACTTTCCACATACAGGGTTCGTCCTGCGCGAACGTGCCAGCCGTGTGTCCTCCTATCTTGGCATATATTTATAGCGTTTTCGGGAAAATTCCGAAATTGCATGATTTGAATAAATTTCTTACATTCTGCACCTGAAATAAGAGTGGCCGAGGGGGTGCCAACTAAAAACGAGTTTTATCTAAACATTGCATGTAAACGTAGAATAAAAGAAAAACGTGCTGAAGAAAAGTTTCATGAGCTTCAAGGGGTGCACACCCCGTCTGACGATCAACCCCTCACTAGATGATGATGATAATCGTCGAGACCCTAAAACCTTGTTGTGGACGTGATTTATTTGCTCGCACTGGTACAGAATATTAAATAATGTGTGTATAAAAAATTAAGGGATGATAAACCTAGGTTTTTCATAATATATTGTACACTATATTGAATTTTACCTGAGGGGCTGGTATCTTTAACGTTCAAGCGCTTGCACGAGTGACCAACACACCCCCGGGGGTGCGATAAGCTCTGCTCGTCTTTGGCGCATGATTCCGATGATGCCTACTCGGATCAGACAAATTGCTCAATCGGCCTCATCCCCTATACAGACATCCACTCGCGATTTTCAACCCCTCTGTTCTTTCATTCTTCCGCATCATATTGCACGTCCGGCACGAGCGCGAAATCAAAGTTGGGTAAATATGCCGATAAATATTGAATGCTTCATTTTCAATAAATATCGAAATAAAAAGCGCTTCGGTCAGGATGGAACTGCAATGAAGCGCGGTGCCGCAGGGTTGGAAGTGTGCAAACAAATAAACCGGCAATCGACGTTTGCAATTTGATTAAACCCGATTTTAATTAAATCCACTGCCCAGCGCTCGGTCTACGTGTACTTTTTTTTTCGAGTAAGCAAATTTTATATATGAATCGGTAGAATTGCGTTTGGAAATTTTACATATTAATGCATATTTGATTTGTTTCAAAATTCAGCCAGATTAAATTTTGGTCAGGGATCAAAGCATTTCTGAATATTTTGATTTTCTTAAATTTTCTAACAGCTTGAAGATCAAAACTGTGTGGAAATCCAATTAACTTATTGCCTTATTGCCTTGAATTGGGAGGCAAGGATCAAGGAGCTGAATCAGGAGGCAAGGAATCATAATAAAATCACGAGGCGACACACATAAAATTCGGAAATCGCTTTTCCGGCGCGCTTCCAATCTAAAAACAGCGAAACGGCTTTGATTTGAATTTAGGGATTCTTCCAAGACCATTTCGGTTTTACGACGGTTCAACATACAAACTTCAACAACTTTAACCGTATTTACTATGATTCTGACAGTTGAGGTTATAGGTTATGTTCCATTTAACCTCAAAAGTTTCCGAAGTACACAATTATAAATTATTTTCTTATATAAGGGTGATTTTCATTATCAGTGTTTGAGAATTTGTCGCAACATGAGTTTAACCTTCGTTTCACCCTCGCTTTGCGCCGATAAATATTGTAATACGCACTGGAGTGCCGCCGCACGCGATCGGCATGCAAAACAGCGCATAGCAACCTTACCACCCCCTGACGCTACCGCCATCAAAGCGTCGTGTTCAAGCAGCGGTGGAGGCGCCGTGTCGTGCTGATAACAGCGACTAATTAAATCATCACTTATCGAACGCAATTAACATTAATTCGTGATTTTTCACCTAACTACATTTTCCACCGGCTTTTCACCCCTTAGCGCACGCATTTACGCCACAGTCATTTTGGCTGCGGGCGATGCGTATGCCTGCGTTCACCCCGCGGTATAAAAGCGTTTTCGTGTCGATTTTAAATTCCACCAGCGGCAAGCGCGCCAACCACCCTAGCTGGTGAGAGTCGTACTATAACATTTTACGGCCGCCACTGAATTTTTCAAAGGAACGCGGAAAATTTTCCCCAAAAAGCTGAAGACGTGGAAGTATTTGTCGAGGGGCGGCAAGACGGCGCTGGGCGTGTGTCGAGGGTGAGCATATTTCGGTGTGGCGCTGATAAGTTGATATCATCATATCGCACGGTTTTTACACCGCTCGGTGCACACTTACTTTTTATTTCTCCAGCGACGCTTTTACGACCCACACGCCCCTATGCCAAAAATTATCTACTACAACCTGTTTTGAAAAGAAAAGTGCACAAATTTAAAAAATTATTGAAACACCTTGTATGAGAAAGAAATCAACATACGAGTAACATTTAGAATAAATCAAGGATTGTCTATTCTTGGGGAGGCGGCAGCGACGCTACCCTTTTGAGGGGTAGCTGCGGTGAGCGTGAAAACGTAAAAAAGACGAAATGAAGGAAAACGCCCTTTCGCATGCACGCACTACGCTTCCGCTCGGAAAAGCAGGCGCAAGAGAATGGAACAAGCAAAAGAAAGAAAACAAACGAGCATCGAACGACGACGATTCGAAATAGAATCGATTATTAGAATTGCAATTTATGTTTTTTATTGGTTCGGCTACGCTCTTTGAAGGATACACTTTAATAAAATACCCACGCAAATAAATTTTGCATCAGACTTCTGATGAATTTCACCTGATGCAGAACTGTACTTGTAGTAATGATATTTGCAACGAATTGTAAATCAACACTACGCAACATAGTTTTCCACGAAAATATATTTATATTTGATATTCCTTTACACTTGCTTTTGTCACATTTCTCAATTTTATCCAGCATATTTCATATTTTTTCATATTTTTATATTTCTATACATGTGATGAGCGTAACATAACTTGACACGAAAGCGACTCTTCAACAGAAAAAAAAAGGAAGATAAAATAAATTCACATATGCATTATTTTTATGTCGTTTTTTTGTTATTGTTGGTGGAAATATGTTCATACTTATACGTTTTTTTATGTTTTCTTCTGTAGATTGTCGACATTTTCAAGGGTTTTTATTTTTATTTCCTCTTTTTTATTTTGTATTTTTTATTACCGACTCACAGCGAAAAAAACGTGAATATTTTTGTTTGTTTGTTCCTCGTTGGCATTATGAAACGTTGAAAAGGAACTTTCAATACGTAGAGATGATTTGACGGCTCTCTAGTATACACATCATACGCAGATGCTTACGCTTTTGTTTATTTTTGAATTCGATTCAATGCTGATATTTGAAACGGTGGTTGGAATTAATATTCGTTGGAAATATTTTAATTTTAAATATAAACCAACCGGGTATACCTGGGGCTGATTTTGACACGCATATGATGGACAAGCACGTGTGCCTATCAATATATAATATGAACTTTGTAAGAACACATTTTGAACACAACTATATTTTAGTATTTTTTTTCTTTTACATAATGCTAAATAATGTTTTTAGCAGTGATAAAATATGAAACCAAACATTTTTATGTCTGTGTTTTCTTTTAATTCCTCGAAGATCTGAAATACTTCTTTGACTCAAAATATTTTCAATACTTGCAGCCTCCCCAGAGACTTGATATGATAATAAACCACGTTTGAAAGTCAAACAGGTCTTTGAATACAAATACGTTCGCGCGCAGAAAGCAATAAATCATAAGTTAGACGCTCGGAAAAGCAGTGTATCGATGATAACCGACTCGCACATTGAGCGCGCGGCGCACAAAACTAAGAAATCGACGGCAAACGCAATGAAACAGAATAAAATGCACGAATGAATGAGAACTTCCGAGGGAAAAAAGTTGAAGAAAAACGGAATAATGTAACAGTATCAAGAGGTATAAAAAGGGTGATCAATTATTTACCGAAAATCACTTTTCCGTTTTGATATTTCATGCGTTTGCTTGCGTTCTCGTCGGTTGGATTTCATAAGTTTGACATGTGTGAAGGCGCCGGGCATGATGTTTCATTCAGGGCCAGGCATGACTTTCCACATGCATTTTCCATGAACGCCCGGCATCATAAAACTTCCGTTTGGCTTCTTGAATTAATTTCTCATCGATAGCTTTTTTTCACTGTCAGTGCGCTGGTCATCATTAATAATAACAGTATAACTCATGATATCATTGCGGTTTGTTCGACCTGTAGCCAGCAATAGGATTCATTTTTTTCTATCAAATTTACGCTTGTGACTACATATTTGTGTTGGCATAATAGCAATAAATTTGGGTTCAAGATATAGCTAGACATTGTTGATGGATGTGCACCGAGTAGAACTAGTTGGGTCGGTTCTACTATTAGCGCCATTGTATAATATTGATTGCTTGCTAATGGGCTGGCAGGTCATGCGTTCAGCTCGTAGGTCGGGTTTGGCTTTTGCTCGGGTTTTGAGTAAATTGCTTCTTGGGTAGAGTACATATTTACATATCAATATTATGCTAATAGAGATTTTACAAGTTGTTCAGCTCATTACAAACTTGCAATAACAGAAAATATTGCAAATAAGTCCAATTCAAAATAAAACTCCATACAATTTTGAAAGCACTTTAAGCAACGCTGAAAATCAAAGCAAACCTAATTATTTTTAATTTTTTTTACGTTTCTTTTGCATTTCTCTTTGATATCTTTCAAATGTCTGTTGTTGTCTTTAGGTCTTATTATATCTGTATCGAGGGGGCGCTTCCATAAAAGTGCTTAATTAAATATTTTAATTACGTGAACGTTTAAAAAGCATCCATTGAAGGGACGAAAAAGCGCGCGTCATGAAGATGTTCCTTTTGAAACCTAGCGATGCTATAATTAAATTCTTCTTGCACTAATTTATATTTGCTTGTATTCATTATCCTTATTATTATTTTCTGGAGTGTTTTATATATAAATATTGCGCGAACGTGTAAATAAAATGTGAGAGTGTGTAAAATTTGATGAATTTATCACGTAATTTGCAAAATAAGCTAATAATTCAATTCACAAAATGGAAGTTTATCTCATTGGCCAATACATACCAACGAAATACAAACAAAACACTCAAAACGCAAAACCCTAGAAATTCCCTAAAGCTCTTGCTCCTGCAAATGAAAGCGCGAGAGTGGGCTGAATGCAAGTCGGTATAAAAGCTTTTCGTGCGTTTAGCAACAGTAGAGTTGTAGACGCTTCTCGAAAGCGATTCCAGAACTGACAAACAGAGATACAGTGAAATAGAAAGGCGCTGCGAGATAAAGAAGCGACGAGCAAGGAAAGTACTACTGACAATTCAAAGATACATCCAACACTAATAAGAATGAGAATCGAGCTAAAGAGAACAGGAAATGGAAGCTGAAACTGAAACTTAAGGCGAAAGCAGTGGCAAAACGACCAACGTTGGAGAAACTGTTTTTAATTAAGTTTAACATTTTGCATTTTGTGTTCTGTCTTTTCATTTTGGCTTGTCGCACATTTTCCATTCTTAATTGCGCCAAAAGTTTACTGAACAATGTTTAAATATTAGCATTGAAATTAAGACCGGACTTGTCGCATAGACAAAGCAAATTTTATGTAGTTATTGATTTTGAGATATGTTTCAACTGGGTTAATGGAATTTGTGACAATATGAAAACTACAACGAAAAACAAGTTGATGGGAATTTGATTTACAATGGAAAATGAAGCTACTTGCAGGACAGCGAAATGAGCTGTCAGGTCGCAAACGATCGGGCGTGACCGATTCATATTAGCATCGAATCAATCATAATCGACAACTTTCTGACAATAATAAACCGGCAAAGTTATTACATAAAGTGTATTAAAGAATGCCCAGATAGGAAACAAAATTAGGTACTTTACTTACATCGATTCTATGAATCATACAAAATAGGTGTTGTTATTCTACCTGACAAGCTAAATTACACGAGGATAATGATAGGTGAATTGTGGCAACACTGTAATTTACACTAAATTACATCGAAATTTATGAACGAAAAAATAAATAAAAGTTAATATTAAATGCAAGTTTATGAGACTTTAGCTTCTTTATTTATTTCATTTGGTTTTAACTATATTTGAACATTTTCATGGAATTTCTTTGATACAATCCGTTTTGCTACTCTTGAGGATAAGATGACTATCTTCAGTTTGATTTATATCCTCTTCTAACTCAGTCTAAACTATCATTCTCTTCATCTCTTGTGTTCAATCGTTCAAAGTCTTGAATATTTGTAGTACTGCAGCATTTCTTTAGTTTTTTTTCATTCTTTATGTAGTTTTCTTGTATGTAAGTATTTTGTTAGTGGAAGTGTGTGTGTCATTCGTCTTTCAAGTGCCAGATGGTTGGCGGCAGCAGTCTCAGTCGTTTCAAACTTCCGTCTGAATGGGCCAATCTTGGCATGAACATGCAAGATGGCGACGAGGGCAATAAAAGCGTTTGATTGATACGAAAACTGACGCGTGTCGTATGCGTAAAAATAAAGTGTTTTAATGTTAATATTGTAAAATACATTTCATTAAAATTCAACTAGTCTTGTGGTTATTATAAGATGAAATCAAATTTGTTGGGATTTATTGGATATTTGATCAACGGATCGTGAACAGCCAGCACAGGCAAATCCCGATCGCGACGGGCGGCGAGGCAGTTTATTGATATAAATGTCCGCTACGGCGATAACTCTCCTCATCGCCCTTCCTGCGCCGACACCTTTTTCCGCCTTCTCTCAGCGGGCGGCAGTCAGCATGCAGGAATTATGAAAATCGTAAAATTCCAACCGGCGACCGACGCGAATCATACGAATCATACGAACCAAGCCCAAAGAGAAAATAACAAAATGGCCACCAATCCGGAATCAAGCCGCGGTCCGCCGTATCGGCGCACCAGCCCCGGGGAGACATTTGGCAAATTCCATCTTCACCCTACACACGCAACCATGCATAACAAATCCATATGCATTCTCATTTGTGCGCACCAACTAGCGTCGGAAATATTGGTATGATCAGTGTGGGGAATAGGCGAAAAAAATTGTTCCACTGGGATGCGTATAGGGATGCATGGAGACCTCGGCGAGTATTACGCAAATTAATTTGTGCGTCCAAACGAGCGCACAGATCAGAAATTTATTGTTTTCTGTCCGCTGGGAAAAATGCTCACAAATAATTATACAGTATGTCCCACATATATTGAAATTTGATATTTTTATTCTATAAATGTTTGTAGCCATCGTTTTGTTTTAGTTTGTTGTTTACTCCAAGTATTGAGTTTCAGACAGGTGTCACATGCGGTTACGCATAAAATGATGCCAACACAAAGCAGCCCCAGTCCCAGCTAGACGTGTCAAGTAAGAAAGAAGGTGTCAGACGTGAAACCCTTCCAAACTGCTAGCCGGTATCAAGTTACAAATCGAAAATCGAATACAAACAGAAAACATATTTTTGCACGCTACCTTTCACCAATTTCTTAGATTGAAAGCCTTAAAAAGGTGTTGCACTGAATGTTGACTTTTGTAAACGATGCCTTGATTGACAACTAGTTAGTAACATCGTTAATTGAAACCCAACCCCCCTTTGAAACCCTTCCTGAGGCGTCAGAAACATCGGTGCTACAAAACAAGTCGCTCTGCCGCGAATGAAAATGAAAGAATCATTAATTACACGCTTGCTGTAAAAAGCAAACTTTTTTCGTCGTTAAAACATGTTTTCTTCTTTCATGAGTTTCTTAAACTTTTCATGGATTTCCGTCGAACGTAACGATTTATTAATGATTTCGGATTGTTTGTACAAGAATGAATTATGCAGCTGGAAACATTCGTTCATTGATTGATTACACATTTGTACTTCTATTGGCATTTCTTTAGAAATGTATTGCAAACTCATTTCTCACAATTTCTTTACACTGTGAGTGTTTTTATCTTTGCGTTCGGTTGAGAGTGCTTGAGTTTGAAATGTAACACGTGTAGATTAGCACCCAACACGGATAAATTGTTTGACTTGAAACCGGAAGGAAGTGTGCAGGCTGCAGCCCTTTTCTTGCTTCTGTTTTTGGTCGTTGCGCCAGTGAAACAATTTATTTTCCACTTTTTGCCATTTCCGAGCGGGCGTCCGAGGCGAGGGTTGAAGTGGCGCACGTGTCCGCCACTCGCTCATCCACTTCTAATGAAGTTTTCTCCACTTTGATGGCCTGCATAATTACTTTTCAGGACAACTTTTTTTCCAGGCCTCGCCTGGCGCGAAATGAAGTCTAATACCTATTGAAAAGTGTGTTAAATTACGCTTCACGTTCATGAGGCTGTCATAATTCGTTATGAAAGTTTGTCGAGTTAATTGCGGAATTACGAACGGAAAGGCAAGCGCGTGCAGGTTGGATGAAAATAAAAAGTTGTAGGAAAATTTAAAGGGACCTCATATTTTTTGAGCATGTTGAAGAGGTGGATGCCTTATGATGAGTGAGGCATGCCTTTGTCAGCTGGATGCCTTTTAGGAAAGCTAGGACTTGCTTTGAGTACAGTAAACGGAGGGAATGTAGAGTTGGCTGGAAAGTTGGCTTTCGCGCGACAAAGATAACGATCGAGTTTTGCTCAAGACTGGATTTTGCGGGCGCAGTGGTAACTCGGACAGTTCTGGTCCTCGGAGGAAACGGCCGCGGGAAGCCATTCCGGAAATGTCGCTTCACGTGATTTCACTTCCCAGCCGAGCGCACACCAGAGGCAAACCTCGAGTCGAGATTATAAGCCATTTTTAAATCATGCCTTAATCTGAAAAATCTTACGCCGTCCAACAGAATTGCGTTTATTTATTAACGATCGAAAAAAGAAGTATTGTAAAGTGCCGGAAAAGTGCTGGAAAACGATGGGCAATGTCTGAAAGTATGCTGACAGAGCTTTAGAAGTTCGCAATTAGCGGAATTCAAAGTTTTAAGTTAATTAAGACGAAAGACAAAATCTGATTACCATCACTTTGAGTTCTGAGTTCTAAGAACGCGTGTTGACCCAGTTTTTCCGCCAGCGCTGGTTTCCCTCACGTCCGTCAGCCTGAAACTCCGGCGAGGTGACAATGACACAAAGTTATACGTCGCAGAGAAAGCCACTTAGCTGATGATGACTTTTTCTTTTCGAGAAATTTTTCTACTATAAACGTTTAGAACGCATAAGAAGCAAAGTTATAATTCATTTATAAATCTACCCATCACAACATGACACGAATAAGAAGCCTTAAAGAAATGTAGTAATAAAAGAAAATATGCGGGTTTATTTTATTTTTTTCTTGGACTTAGGTGTACTTAGTGTTTCTTGGGTGGAATGTGCAGAAAAACCCTTTTATATACGAGCCGGCGGGCGTCGTCGGTTGTCGGAGCCAATAATGAAGATAATTTGCTAAAATGCCATAAAAGAGCTATTATGAGCGCACAAACGAAGGAACTTTATCATTAATTTCAGGTTCTTCGCGGCAGCGTGCTCTTTTGCTACCACTGCCGCTTATCGACGAGACGTGGCGGGGCCGCGACGCGCGTTTGGAGAAGCTTGTAGCTTTATATACGAGCGGTAATAACCGCACACGAGAAGAGAATAAAATATCGTCGAAAAACTAAAACTAACGAACATGAACATTAAAAAATAAGCTTCTACTTAAAATGAAATTTCTAAAAATCAAAATAATCGAATAAAACAATTAAATTAATTAGTAAATTATTTGAAACACTTTGTGTTCGTTCTCTTAAAAAGAAAAGCAGTAAATAAAGAAGCTTTTTCATAGTTTTGTTTGCTTTGTTTTTTATGGAGTGCATGAGAATTTTCTGGCTGTTGTATTCTTTGAACAACAGAAGCGAAGAGCCTTAAACGTTATAGTTGTAAAAACGGAATTAGTTTGCAATCCGAAATACATTAAGTAATCAGATTGCCTCTTGCTTTGATGCTGTGATGTGTTCGCAACAAAATTTTCCGCCTGAATATATAAAGTTTGTTTGAGAGCTTTTGAGCGGTTGGTCAGTTGCGTAGCACGTAATGATTGCGCTGAAATGGAACATGCACAGCTCGATTTCAGCACAACCAACACAAAAAAAACCTCGAACATTTTTGCGCGTTTACCTATGTCATTGTAGCGTTAAACCTGTGTTATACATATTTATTTGCTGCGCAAGCTACGCCCGCCGAACAAGGTTTGCCACTGTGGGCCCACTCCAAACTGTTGGCGCGCTTTGTGCTTTATTTACGTTTTTACGCGCTTTTCACGCGTTTTTCAGGTTCAGCATGTTCCGCACTCAACATTATGTATGAGCATCGTGAGTGCACCCACTGCTGCACACACAATGACCTCGTCGCGCTTTTTATTTTTTTTTATTCTATACGCGCTGGCGGAGTGGGTATGAGTGGAGAGTTGGTGGAGGCGCCGGGCGCGTCTGCAATGGACATTTCAATTCGAGTCGACTTTTCGAGTAACTGCGCGCCGCCGCTGAAGGGATTATTCACATGTTTTGCTTTTCCCTTGCGCGTCGACGGCTGAAAGGCGCGTGGAAATTGGAAAATGTTTTGCCAAACGCCGCGCGCGGCCGGGCTACCCACGTATAAATGCTTATTCCACTTTTATTTGATTCGTTTTTCAAGTTTGAATTACTTTAATCTAATGTCGGACATTTGCGAATCAAACAAAATCCCATGCAGAAATTTTCTACACCGAATTTGTGCATACACAGATATTTGTTTCAAATACATAAATTGCTTGTCACAACAAAAAGTGTTTGAAATGAATCAGTATCTCCACGAATTATTTTTTTTATTTTGAAAAAGCCTCGTTTTTGTGTATAAAAATGTAATTTCCTGGTCCGTCGCCTTCAAGAGAAAAAAAGTGATGTGCTTGCGATGCGTGCCGTCGAGGGTTTGACGGAGTCACACTCGTTGCATGAATATAATATCCCTCTCGACTTGCATGCGCCACGGCTGCTAGCACCACACCCTCTCTTGAATTCATCCTCGAACGCCTCGGATGTCAAGCCTAATACGCATAAACACAGCCGGAAGCACACTGCTTCTGAATGCAGAAACATCGAAAGAAAAGCATGCACATGCTTCGAATCAAACAACCCCTATTTAAATCTACATCCATTCAACACTAACCAGTCTAACTAGTGGCAACTGAAGCCTCGTTAGAGACACTTATACTCATTTCAACTCATTTCTACCGGTTGCTATACACTCGCTAGAAAGTTTGGATCTATTTGGAGATGTAAATTTGCAAGATGCACACAAAGTCACACAAAGAAATCAAAAGTAGTGGGTAAGATCTGGAATTGTGCGCGGAGTTTTCGGGGCGTGGAAGCGACTCGGCTTACTTTGAATATGAAAGGATTCTGCTTACAAATTAAATTTTACATTCGCCGGCACGCGATGAAAACGCGCGCAATCGCATATTGGAAGCATTCGGACGACTGAATGCGCAGGTGAATGCAAATGCGGACGACTCAAAGATAGAACGAATATACAAGTCTGGAACGCTTGGAATATCTTCCACACGGATAACAAACAAGTAAAAAGCAAGCGTGCTAATCGTAATAAAAGAATATAGTAGAGGAATGAGATCTATATTGAAAGTAATATTGAAATTCTTGTTATGAGACTCTAAAAATAAAAGAAAATATAGCATGAAAGATTATTGCGAGTGGCGTTCATCTAGTTTTTAAGTCAGTTGCAGTCGTTTTCTTTACCGCGTTGATGTGTTCACGGATTGGAAAAGTAGACAATTGGTTCTGATCGTGTTTTCATTCAATTTGTCGCCCGCCACTCGGCGGCAAGTTCAATCTTTAATCTTCTCCCACACACTCAGGCCCCATCCGCGCTCCACCAGCTCAAGCTCATTCGCATTGAGTCGTCGTGGAAAAAAGCCCGGTAATGGCCTCTCAGTCTCAACCATCTATCGAGGTGTCACTGCGTGCGCGTTGGAAATGAATAAAAGTTGCGCGCTGTGTCCAAATGGCAATCCAATCGAGGTCGACGTGATTTTTCACTTTACGAATCGAAGGCGAATAAATTTCCCGCTACGCAAACAACTCGAAGATTTACAATCATATAATCAATTTTTTTAAGCATAAAATCCTCTTTTTCGCAAATTCCGAGCGCGTTTTACTCTAAAACTGTTAAAACACAACACGTGAAATCCTCTCTCTAAAACACCGCACTTACCGTAATAGCCGTTTGGGTTGCTGCTCTCCTCGACTTCCGGGACTATCGCTATCCTCTTTTTTTCCTGCACGACCGAGTGGCTTTTGGGTTCGGTCATGTAGGGAGCGAGCGGAAAAAGTCCGATCGGTATTCACGCAACAGAACGAGCTTACAAGTTGATCCTCGGGCGAAGATCCCCATTTCCGCAAGTAATTCCTGGCCGAGGCCCCGGGGCTAAGTCCGGTCACTCCTTATGTGCCCGTCGAAAAACGATATCGATCTCCGGCGGTGGCACTGCGTGGCTAGCCCCCAACTTCCCAGGAGGATTTTCCAATCAACTTTTATTAATCAGATTTCCCATTCGGAGCGCAAGCTCCGTCAGTCCAGCGCGATCAGTCAGTACGTTCAGGTCTCGCCGTTTCGCCGTTTTTGGCCCTAATGAACCGTCAATATAATTCGACGCGCTTCTATCAAGACAGCGGTTTTTCTTTTTTTGCTCTATCGTAAACAAAAAACAAACAACAAAAAAGCCAAGGCACGCAATTTTTGGGGGTTGATTAGCCGGATATGAAGGATGCGGACGTGATCAGTACAGAACACGTAAAAGTTAGCTTTGATCAACTCATCAACGTGGGCGCAACGCACAAAAAATCATTTCATTTAATTTCGGCAGGAAATTCTAGTCGTACACTTTTCTAACAAGGTTTATGCTTTTGATGGACATGGAACACACCCTGTGGGTGTGGTCAATCTGCTAAATCCAGAAATCCACTATCTCTAGCCCCACATGTGGTTGATACGATTTGATTCTGTTCCAAATAATATTTAGACATTTCTCATACAAATTAAACGTGCTGAACAATGAATCGTATTATTGCTTTGTAGCTTGGCTCGCATCTTGTAGTCAAGACAGGAAACTTGGAAATCTTCTTAAAGCCCTAGCAACATCGCGACTGAGCACAAAAGACGAGCCATGCATTGTGTGCTCCATGTCGATGTGCTTACCAGACGAGTATACGCGCGTCTTAATAATGCATTGTCCTGCGTTGTGTTAACTAACCGTCGAGTGGGATCAATTTCCTGCCGGATCTAAGCCCCTTTCTTGCATATTGTATGTTTTGATAGCTCTAGAACTATTACAATGCAAGATTATCAGCGCATCAAGAATTAAGTTTCTTCAACTACGATTTAGTTCCTACCTGTATGGCAGGTAGACTAGAACCCGAAGGTCTAAATCTAGTATCCTGTATCTATGTTCCAAGCTAAACTTATGGCCTACCTTTGCTGGCCATGCATTGTTCACTCCTAAACTAATTCGCTAAATTTGCTCCGGACCTACATTCTCCACAACCCTAACAACAATCTACTTTCCAATTCCGTTTGGCGTATACGACCTGAGTGCCTTTCAGGTGCTTTCATTACTAAACAACAACTGCCTTTACAAAATACATAACATAACCTCTGTTTTTATGAAATCGTGCCGCGAGTCAGATGCTCCCGAGGCACAGATGTGTACCAAATTCGGAATGCAACTCACGTGCCTGAATTAAATACTCGAAACAGGTGTATGTGATATCTGCCTCTAGGTCTGCCAGTGCACTTAATGTGGAATTCGTGCCTGAAGGATAAATCGCAATTTCGGCTTGGAGTGCGCGCCGAGAAAATCCGTTTTCTTAATTACTATAACATCTTATAATGTCGTGGCATACCTGACGTGTGCACATGTGAGGTAGAACCTTTTCGTGCTGGGCATTAAATAATGTTCAAGTCTACGCCTCTTCCTAATCCTCGCCGCGCTGCGTTTAATCCGGGCGACGCTTTTAGTGGCTTCGCGTAAACTCTCTATATACTCGCACGCCGTCTACAGCCACAACTACAGTTGCGAATATAACCTGAGTTCCGTAGAGCCATATAGAATGAATGCTGGTTTTAATATGTGAGTGTTAGTTAGTTCTGTCTAAGGTCGGTTCCGGGATTGGTCTAGGTCTCGAGGTTCTAGGTAGTCTGGTAGTTGGCGCTCGATTTAGGAAATTTAAAGCCCACACAGCCACTGCTACATCCGCGACGTCTTTGCGCTATCCCCGCAGGAAATCCTGCTGCTCTTCGCGCACACCTAACTAATTCAACGACGGTTTAATAAGGTCCCTATTAAAGAGTCCTGTGAAGGGATCAGTCTAGACCAGATCAGATGATCTGTGAAGAAATTAATTTGTCAAAGTATGACTTCTATGGCGATAAAGATGATAATCCTCAAATAATTAACCAATGGAATAAAAATGTTGATTAGGCCGAGTAATTATTATCGTATCTAATGGATATAATGCGTAATTACCTCTGGTTGTTTATAGCCCGCTCGAATTGCGCAATTACGATTATGATTTATGCTCACATGGGGATATTGAACTCGGGGCATAAATCATGCTCCTATGTCCACGCATACCATCATTCAAATATCCCTTTAAAAACTTGGAATCAATATGAGTCACAAATCTAATTAATTTCTGTTTTGATTTCACTGTGACTGTTTTGGGATTAATGTCGGGCTGGGTAAACACAGATGTATTAAAATAGAATTTTTGGAATTTTAAGGCAGGGATTGCTAACCCTGTATATGATAGAAGGTTGCGCCTGAGAAGTTCTGCAGATTATAACAGCGCTCTCGTGGTTTGTACCAAAAGAAGGTTTCGTGTATTAATACATTGGAAAGGGATAAATTGTCATACTGTCAATACAAAGGCTTTATTTTATCTCTGCAGGCCTAACAAAGGAAAGAGGTACGAAGGGAACCTAAAGAGAAAATGGGAAGGTCGTGACGGCCAATTCTAGTATTCTCAATATTTGTTTTCGGGAATTAAATTTACACAAGAATACTTTGATAAACCATCGCAGAATTTAAAAATCAGCATTTTTAGGAGATTCTAGACGCGGTGTGTACTTGCGAAACCATGAACTTGATACCAGCTTTTGTTTTTAAGTGATCGGCTTTTGGGCAGAGTGCTCGATAGAATTGTGGAAGGATAGCGTCTTGGTCTCCCTGTGGGGTTTTCTGATCAAACATTGACACAGCCCGGATTTGCTCGGCGATGGAGCGGCCCGCAGGCCAACCTCTAATGCGTCCTTAAACACATATTCAAAGCCAAACCGGCTTTGCATCCTGACACACTCAGATGGGCATTAATGCTCTCATTCAACTTGTAACAATTTTCACATAGAAAAACACCAAATAATCCGGTGTGGTTTTTTTGTAGCTAGTTGCGTTCATTAGATTTCATGCGGTACCAAATTTGTGGTCGACTTTCGACGCACGTTCTCATAATCGTATTATGTTCGCTGTACTACGCACACACATTCCCGCTGCGCGCGGCCACAATATCGCTCCGCGATGCGCCGTGGGTATCCTTTGAGTTAATAACCTCCAACACATCGCATTCAATAACACACACGAGAATACCCAGCAAAACAACAAACCTCACCGAGTATCATAGCTGCGTGAAAGCTTAGATAGCGTCATGAAGTCATATAACGATACGAGTCTCTCATATTCAAGACACAACTCACTCGAACTCATCCCGAGAGCGGATAAATTTTTGATATTAGATTTCATACTAGGAGCCTTCTTCCTCTCAATTAAGGTCACCCCTCATTACCTTTGCACTCGTATTTCACGTTTGCTAGGTGGTTCATCATCTCAGAGGGGTTTGGGCCGCCTCTTGGTTACAGTTCAAAACGCTTAGTAACGGTTAGATACGATTAGAAACAGTCGGAGGTTGGTTTGAGGACGTTGACGGTGGGGAACGTGGGGAAGGTATGAATTGCCGTGGAATGGATATCCCCGCTGTGCGCGCGCCCAAGTTCAAGTTCCAGGAGCGACGGAATAGTTCCCCATTAACGTTTAACGACGCGGTGTCATTAATAATGTCGGCTATTGACTTTCGGTCTTTGGGCACGTGACGTCCGGGAAACGGCGAGGAGCAGGACGTATAGTCGTAGAAGCAATGCAACGTGCCGGTCGCGCGATGTTCTGGATCAATGAACGCCTAGAGGCGCTAGAGTAGGCACGTTGAAAACCAGCACGTGAAAACGAAAAAGAATATCAAACTTTAAAGAAAACACAAAAAATAAGAATAATGTAGAAATCACAAAGAATTAGAGAAAATTAAAAATACATTCACATCTATAAAAGAGTACACAATTTAATTGGTTCTGTTTAAATAATAAAATATTGCTAAAAATATAATTTTAAAAGTTTTTGTTAAGAATTAATAATTAAAATGTCCATATGGAGATATTTTTGCGTGTACTGCCATCTAGCGCTGATTATGGTAAACTGTGCGTAGGTTGCTGCGTTTCATAGTTTGGAGCGTCGCCGCCGTGCGTCGGTAAAGCGCTATCGATCGGAGTTTCCCACTTTTCCAGCTTCCAAGCTTGCTTTCCATTTAGTTATACAAACTACACCCAGATGGCGCTACATGCATTAAAGCAACTAGTTTATACATATCTATCTAGACACATATGACAGTGTAAGTGTTTACGTAACTGATTCTATGGTATATAATATCAATAAAATAGCAGATATTATTTAAAATGTTATTAATTATAGGTTTCATGATACAAATATTTTATGTAAGATGTGTGACATGTATATCAACTTAGATGCATATCGTTACGTGTCATAAATACGGTGCCGTTTTGCGTTTTACGAGTCTTCTCGCGCGCGCATTTGTGCGGGTTCTGCGCGCCGGAGGCGGCGGCGGCGTTAACACCCTCGTAAACGACCTTAATCTGCATACAACTCGCGCAACAATACACATTGTGTCGCGCGCGCGCGTTTGCCTTGAAAGTTTACGTGGCGCATTCTTCCTTCGCATATATTCGCATCCCTTAAGGTCTCTACATGAGGTTACCACATATTCCCTGCCGTGAGTGGCTGCTATCCGTCGCATTACGTCGTATTAGTTGAATTAGTGGCGATATAGAGCTTTCACGAAAGGTGCACGCGCTTGGTTTCTTGCTTCTTGTTTCTTGTGTATTTCTCATTACACATCAAGCATCAGCCAGATGCGACGAAGGGGTTGAAAGTGTGCGCTGCAGATGCGCGCGAGATTGCGAAACATTGTTGCGGTTTTAATTAGAAAACCCTAATTTCATACAGAATTCTAATTAACCGGGGCGTATTGTACACCTCCAAAGTGTGCGGGTGGTGGTTGATGTCTTGAAGAGGTGTGTTGCTGACAAGAATAACTTTTCGCTGAAATTAACTAAACAAACAACCAGCGAAAGTTTAAAACATCAACCACTTGTAAATGTACATATTATGTTAAACAACTTTTCGAAACTATTTTTTATTAAATTCTACTTAATTATTAAATGTATCAGACAATCTGTATTTTTTATAAACCTGAAGTTTTCTTGCAACGAGTCGTAAAAACTTGTATCACTTTTTGTATGACTTTTTTATGTTTTTTGGGCAACTAGAAAAACACTACAAAGACTTGATATTTAAACGTGGCCCTCGGAGTCGTAAAAAAGCACTTGGAAAGTTGGAAACTCAAAAGTGGCCAGAACCACCACCACCAACATCCCCTTCTCTTCGTATACGTTCCTTTCAGTCCCGCATAACACTGGGAAAACTTTTCCTCTTAGCATTTGCTCGTTTAACCAATGCAACAAAAAATTAAAATCTTAAACAAATGAATAGAAATTTTACAACGCGTTTTTTAAGCGTTGTAGTCTTAGTTAAGTATAGAAAGTTCGGCGCATTTTCCGGATTATCGTGGGCAGATTTATCACCTTGCCCGCATAATGAATTTCGGTTGGGCATATTTCAGGTGTTTGTTGTGTGCAATGTGCAGCAACTTTATACGAATCTAGACCGTTTCTAAAAGGGGGTGCGAGCCCATCGCGAAAAGCCGGGATTATATTGGGATTATTGCATTTCCACGCTGCATTCCCATTCGCATTCCAAAGCCAGGAATAACCTGCTTCCAACAAAAAAAAACTAATAAAACATTTTTTTCACCTGCGTAGTATAAATTTGCAAAAAGCAGAATCAACAAACTTATTGTCAAAAACATTTGTGAACTAAAATAGTTATTATGCTTTTTTTGTTACCAAAATTAAATAAAGCAGGAATTTTGTTCCGAGATTTTTTTGTTTGAGCTTTTACTTGTAATGTTTAGCACTTTAGGGCACTGAAAGTACTTTAGTGTGCAATCATTTTCATCTCGCCTAGGAAAATTAATCGCTGAAACATTCGCCTTGACAAAATTGAATTTACATCTTGTCCCGTTCCGTGCGCGTCGCCTTTTTAAAGGCTTTTACAACTTTTTTAATCCACTTACTTATGCGGGCGCGCTTTTGCATCTCCACCTCCTTCTGGCACCACCATCACGGCGCCTCCACCATATCTCGCCGCCCTGCCTACGGGCGATTTTGCTTGCTTCGAAAAAATCCGCCACAAAAAAATGAAAATTTTAAATTCTCTGGAAGTTCGTCCAAGGTACGAGATTTGCCATTGCCATCAGCCGTGATGATCATCATAATAATTGAATAATGCACTCGAGGTCTACGCCAGCCGTCGGCAAAGCGGAGAGTTGAGCAAAGTTACGGTGTGGGGCGAAGGGAGTGACCCAGTTTGAACTTTTCTTCCGTGGTCTGTGGTCGTAAAAGTCGTAAAGATTTGATGTTTCTATCCTCAGTCTTGGTGATCTCCAGCTTTAGTCTTAAAACGTTTCGAGGTTAATATACATTTATACTTTTATATTCATTTCAAAATGTTTCAAAGCGCCGTTACGCTTATATTTTGTGTATACACCCGGTTTTAACACAAATATATCCGTATTTTCTGGTTTTACGATCATGCGATATAAAATAAATACGTGCGCGATAAACATATCGAAAGACCTGGAATACTGCTAAAGTCAAGCTATTAGAAAACTCGTTGCCGATCTTCTACGCCTCGTATATGCTATAGCTGCATGTGTAGACCACATTTTAAATTTCCGGATGGCGGATAATATACACCACCTTGAACACCACTAAAAACCTAATACCTAATGGTTGCCTTCAAGCGTCGAAGATTTTATTTATAAGTCGTTTCAGCAAGCTGGAAAACCCGACCGTAGGAAAAACATTCACCTGACGTGTAAGCCGACTAGGCTTAGGCGTGGTTGATGTACGACGAGTATTTATTTGCTATTTTGATAGCGCAGAAACCAAGCGGAAAACTGAAAAAGTGAATAAACTGCAAAATGCCGTACATGTGAACTAAATAGTGGACCGGTTTTAGGTGGATTTTTTATCGACATCGTAAAAAAAATTTTTAGTAAATTACATAAGGTCGAAAGGTTCGTGTATAAAATAACATTTTAAATAATGGCGAATGAAGAAAACCTATAATAAAACAACGACCCCCAGACGATATAAAGTTTTATCTTCGAATAGCTTTGAAGTTATTTTAGCATTAACAACCTATTTTGGGGGGTCAATTGGTCTAATTTTTATACATTGCTTTTCATTTTCAAGGGAGTTTTATGAACTCATTTGAAAATTTTTTTTTTTTTGGGATTGATTCAATTTCAAGAAATCGGCTTTAGAATTGCTAGTTTAAAGTCGTATTTTATCTAGTGGGTATTTTTTACTTTTGTATCATCCCTAAATCTGTACAGGGTGAGCGTCAGAGTGCCAAATCGTCTTGTATGGAGATGTACGACCAGCCCGCTAAGTGCCACCCTCTTTACTGCAAGCAGACCCAAAAAGTCATAGTATTAGGGAAACGTCTTCAGACGAACATTTATCCCCCTTCGATCTGTATTTAGTTTGTTCTTTAAATTTCCTGTCTGTGCTAACGAATCTCCAATGTATTGTAACTTTCCAACCCTAAGCAAAAAAAAGTCGAATGTCTCAAAATGTTGTTGTTTTGAACATCTAAATGCGTATTAAGTCTCTGAAATTTCGTGAGAGTTAATTCAAGTGTAAATTCAATTTTCCACCTTGTGTACGCATCTCCATACCCAAGTGTCGAGGAGGTATAATCTTAAAAACCGATTACCACTTTGTTTCGCAAAGTTTGCACGATGCCGTCGTCTGCAGCGTACGAGGCCATGCGCGTACACACTGAACCTCTCTGAACGTCTTCCACGCGCAGGATAATGGAGGCGAAAGGATTCATGTTGTACTATTAATTATCGGCGGCGTGCCACCCACCCTCGGGGCCGCGCAGCGTTAACAAGGAATCGCACTCATGCCTTACGGGGAAATTACCAGTAAACCTCTTTCATGGCATCTTCAAATAGTCCTCGAAATACTCATGCGCAAGTTAGGTAGACACAAATTAAGAACCCCAAATTATTCCTTTTTTAAAATTCTATAAATTTTAGTATCTGCCTAGATATATCTTGTTAGTTAAATGTAGGTTTATCCTTGAAAATTTACACGACTGCGTTTGTGTAAACACGAGTTAACATCATAATTTCCTTCCGAAGCGCCCTTCATGCAAGTCGAATTTTGAACAAATAGAAAATAGAAAATTTAAATCCGCTCCCTTTGCTGAAGGTCCTCACGTTGTGTTGGTTTAGAACTCTCTTTTAGCGTACGCACCGACACAAACACGTACTTCTGCTTAATCCACACGGCATTAAACTAGTTAATAAGAAATATAAACACAAGTCGGATTTTCGGCTAAATTAAGGAAAAGGGTTGCTTGTGTTTGGTTTCGTTCTCGCACGCACAAACGCTACGATTGTGCGTGCGTATAAATTTCGCGCTGCGGCCGGGAGCGAAATCTGATTATATCTTAAATAACATAACTGGATGTGAGAAAAGGACGATGGGGCTTTGAGTAAAAAAACATTAATTTAAACGTTAAATTATTCATAGATCTACCTCTGGTTAAATCACTTTACATACGCACTTTTTTTACACATTCTTTTGACCTAAAAAATTAAATAATCCTGCGCGATATTAAAAAATGTTAGATATTCTCCAATAGATGGCAACACTTTTAACTTTCCAGAACCTATCAAATGAATCAATGTTGTAAATCCCAATTATTATCACTTAACGATACATGATGGTGCTCGTTTATGTGATGCACGTACGAGTACGTCTGTAGGGTTGTAAAGGGTGCAAAAGCAGATATGATAATCTCGAGAGACTCGCGTAGTTTGAAGGTCTTGACGGTAGCACGGTGGCTCGAAAGGATTACGGCTGAATCATCGATGCGCCGCTTTGTGTCCACCGCATCCCATACACATAGGGGTGGTACTGCGGAGGAAAACTAGGGATAAACGCCTACGGCTTGCACACGCTTGTAATTGCAGCATTAATTAGTTTCGCCAGCGTGCATGTCGTGCTAATGCGCGTCCGAAAATGCCGCACGAAATAGGCATTTTCATCTCACCGTGTTGCAATCAGCTAGCGGTGAAAAGTACAGTTTACATGCACCTAAACACGGCGTCATTCCCGATAATTATTGACGTGGTATCATGGACATGTAATTAGATATTGGTTGCGGGTATGTGCGTTTTAAATGACAGATACCTAAATTTATAAAACATACAAAAATAGTTTTTGTGAAATTGAATTGAAAAGATCGTAATATCGAAAAGTCAAATGCACCTGCCTTATTGCTGAGTGTTTTGTGGCGGCGCCGGGAGAAATGACAGCACAGCTTGCGTGTGAAAACTAATCAAACGGAAATACTACATAAAAGGTTTGAAATTACGATATTTTCTTTAGTTAAACTTCTCGATTTGAGCTTGAATTGGATTATAAACTTTACACCTCTCTTTTGAGAAATATTTGCTTTAAAAGACCACAGAAAATGCCAAATAAAGGTTGTGAAAGAAAGTAAAGATGTAGATAGTGCTGGGATAACGTGCTGTCAGCTCGCGGCGGAAGGCGGGACGCTGGGAAAGTGCCAGATGTGTTGACCTGTCTAATGGAACGAACATGTCGCGCGCTTTCCTTTTCTGCGCTGTCTTTTCGACACGTTTGCGCGTTTGCTTCGCACTAGTTTACCTTAAGAATGTTTGTCTTCACTCAACCGAGAGAAAAACGCCTAAAACATCCCAAAAACCAAGAACAAAAAAAATACAACAAAAACACACGCAATTTTAAATTTGCGTATGTATTACTATCAGTAGCGCTAGTAGTCCACAATTAAGAATGAAATAATTACGTGCATGTAAAAACGAGATCAATAGCATTTACAATAGCTGATATGCATATCGTTCAGCCGACAGTCCGTCGAGTCCCGTCTAGGAAACCGTCAATTATCCGCACGCAATCGTATCGTTCTTCACTATTACGTTACGTTCGTCGTTCACAACAAAAACACGCCTCAAAGTATATTTTTAGAAAACTACAAACATATTTCCAATACTATATGAGCAAATAAGCAAATTAATTATACGATTTGATATGCATAAATCAAATTGATTTGAAATTAGGACAAAAGCACTAATTGTGCGTGTATTCGGGGTGTTGAGATAAACAAAAACTTGATACTTGATCAAATATGCTGAAAATTAGTAAATATATTGGTTTTTGTGGTAGTTTTATTATGTACCAAATGAGGAGGTGAACATGAAGGATTGGTATGCACATGCACGCCGATCGATTAATTATCCTCCGTTGGAAATGATTAGAATAGCGGTGGTTTTGCTCTCATACCAAATTTTCCTCTCATTTCACGTTGTCTCATTCCTACACATCTATCGTATAACGGGGAGTTTAAAATTGAACATTCCGACAATTAATTCCATAATTTGCATTGCGACTACCAATTCGCAACCAGCCAGCACACCAACCGCCGCCTGCCATCTCTTCAGTCTTTGCGAGCCCTCCAACATCAAAATCGTAATATAAGCGTGCTTGCTGCGCAATGGCAATATTCTAGTATTTCATTTACGTTTCGCCATTCGGCATTCGGTATTCGATATCCGAAAGGAGCGAGCGGGGGCGGTAACGCGTGCCCACTTTAATTACGCCCCGACTCGATTAAATTGCCCGCGATGTGCGTGAACCGCCGATATTTCTCCTTTCGCATTCAATTTTCCTTTTGCCCTCTTCTCTCTTCTCCTGTTTCTCGCTAAGAGATCAAAGACAAAATTTAATCTTAATTTTGTTAGGATATGTTTTGACTATCTGCATGAATCATTCCTTAACATAATGTTATTAATATTTTGGGTATTGAAAAAAGTTTGAATATATTTTTTCTGCATCTGATTACTTTGATCAATTTGATTATATTTTTTCATAAAAAACAATTTTGTAAAACATTAATATATATTTTTTAGTAAATTACATTTTGCATGTAGCGATACATTAAAAAATTTGATTTATTCCATAAATTTTATATTGATCAAAACCGATAACAATAAATTAAATTTTTGTTTCATTATATTTGTTTCCACGTGCATTTTGTTTGTAAATTATTCGTAATTATGGCCATGTTCATGATTATGTAAATGCAGGGCGAAAAATATGTAGCAAAATATGAAATACAGCAATCCACGCGAATGGGCGGTTTGCAGGACGAGCCGGTCGAAATTAATATTTGCATTGAGCCGCGCTCCTATCAGCTATTTATGACACCGCGCATATTTTAATTAGCGTGTGTAGGCGAACGCACACCACCACACTATTACTGCACCACTCGAATGGCTAATGAATAAGCCGAGCATGCATAAAATATTTCCTCATTTCGTTTAAATAATTGATTGTGTCTATCAAAATCTTAAATTAGATACATTTTTTTATGGTAGTTGTACACTAGGTTAGCAGGGATTTAATTAAGCGTAGTATGGGATGTGCCTGCGACCTCGTCCTTTCTCGTCCTTCCGACCCGTAGGAATATTAAGCGCCGTGAGTACTAGAAAGAGGCGTCGCTGGAGCATCGGCGCCCGATCAAGTTATACACATCTGCGTGTGATGGCGAACCCACATCCTACATAGGACCTTTGGAGGACTAAACTGGAGCAGATCAGACTAGACTAGAGCAAAGTCTACGTTAGTTAGACACTACTGTAGGTAGCACCTTCTGAATATGTGATGAGGACGAAAGAAAGTACCAACTGATATTGACGCGTCTGATGAACAGCCGAAAGCCAAAGGCAAAGTTTCCATTTTCATCAGACGAAACAGCTTCCAGGTGGAGTTGAGTTTTGAGCGTTCGACCTGAACTGTTCTTTGCAAAGGACTTTTCACCCTTGATGTAGATATTGCAAACTACACATTGTTCAGTCTAGGAAATGGAGATGATCTTAACTCTTGATATTTGAATGTGTTTGATCACACTGTATGCAAGACAGTGCTATTTGCGTCTACAGCAGTCTTCTCTTATCAAATTAGAACTTTAAATTGATGTGTGATGCATGCGAGCGCGAGCGCTAGACACATTCAAACTTTCAGCTTCCATAAGAGAATGGGGGCACCTCACATTGGCAAGTTGTGCATAATAACGGCCTGCGAGTGACAGAAGCTTCAAAGTTTTTTTTAGAAAGTAACATGATCCACTCCTATGATAATGTTGACTCAGACACAGGGATGGATTTAATTCCAAATTGATGATTTAAATTAGAATCTGTTCTTTGTCCAGGGGGGATGTCAATATGGGAGTTTTCTAAAGTGCATTCTGTTGTATTTTCATCCCTTACTACTTCTTTTGGTCATGACAGTCCGGTATTGGTTGTTTGCTGTCCAGAACTTCGTTAAGAGTAAGAGTAATTGTAATTTAATGTACATGGGGATTCGATAGGGATTCGAATTGCTTCTAGTTTGGACATGCTTACGAGATCATCAGATTGGAAGCGATCAAGGTGTTTGCAATGACCACTTTTTAAAAGTTTTTTCGTCAACACGTTTTTTCAATTTGGTGCTGCCTTTTAATTTCTGCAATTCCGCACTTGTCTCCGAATTGTTCATTGGAGTTCACTCATACGGAACAGTCGGAATAAAACAATTCCACGATGGTTTGCAATTGTTTCCAATTGGGTGCGATTGTGTCCGATATTTAAACATCACAACGTTGGTTTGCTCGTTTTGATGTTTTTGTTAGGGAGCGCTTAAACGCCAGACAGATGGAAACGCATGGCATCGCACGGATTCGTATTTGATGCATGCGCCGGATGGATTCATTGTGTTAATATGCAAATGCTGGTGATATGATGAGCCATCAACCCTAAAAGCTCAAAATAACTGCGTTTTAGATAGGGCCCCGACCGAACTTGATAAAGAATAATTTATCAATCGAGCGGCTCGATGACGGTCATGATGTGCTTGCACACCCTGTAGATATGTGTATAGATAGTATTATATAGGGTTAAAATTTGTGGCGTTATTTTAAACTTCCCGCTCTGCTGCTTCAATGCTTCAGCACGCCGAGTGATTTAATCATTTAATCAGCAATCTAAATAAATGAATTTTCAGCTCTGGAATTTAGCCGCTCTCACTCCACCGCGCCAAAACGAGGGTTGCAGTGCTTCATCATCATGTCCACAACTGTCCGTCTCTCGATATGAACGAGTCGGGGGGTGGAGGGTTGTGCAAGCGTGTGTGGCGTGGTGTAACTAACGCACATTTGCACATTCACACATTTCCGCGCATTTGCGTATTATCACGTCATGACAAAAAAGGCACAAACTTCCAAACAACCCTCTAAAAAAACCACAAAGTGGACAAAACAAATGTGTTTACCCAGTCAAATATAATTCGCAAAAAACTGACTCACACCACAAAGTGCCTGAAACTGAGTGGAGCTATTTCTAATTATATTTTTTTATCTCTTTGGGAGTATAAACTAAAGTTCACGACCATGTAACTCCATTCTCAGACTGGGGGCCCATCCAGCTTGGACTGGACTCGTCTGCTCCGGTTCGGTAATGAGAAAAGTTAGAAATAACTGCGCGCTCTTTAACTATAACATACCCCTCTTATATTGCAGTTATCAAAGTACTTTTTCCATCTTGTTTTCGGTGCTCTGCGGCGAAGCCTCGCCTCCTGAAATTTATTACCATCTCTAGGTCTTCATTAACACACTTAAATAAGTTACCAACGCTTCTTTTTATAAGTATTTATAAACCTTGGAGTTTGCTAAACTTGGCGTTGAAAGTAGAAGTGTTAGAACTTTCAAGGACATGATTAGAAGATTAGAAGATCAACCAGAGATAAAATAATTTATTTAACTGAAAGCAAACTTCATTCCTAAAGTACTTCTGTAAATATAATAGTAATACCTGCATACAATGGATAAAGTCAAGTGGAAATACGAGTATCTTTGGTGATAGTTTAATCCCATTCGATGCTAAACCACGATTGTGTGTTTTATCCGACGCTAGCTTGATGAAAGGACAGCCAAGGGTAATAAGTTGCCGTCTGTTTACCTCCAGCGGTCCGAAGCGGTCAAAGAAGAGTTTACAACTCAATAGCATGCAGATTAAGTTCGCAGCTCTGTGACAGCCGATAGAATTTATCGGTCTCCACAAAGAATTCATTCAAACATTGAGTTTAATCGAAAAGTTAAAGCGTAAAGATTTATATAGCTCTGTATTACCGACTGTTGAAAAAACTTGTTTGAATTGATGACTCTGCACTAATTTGCTTGCAACATTTTGCGCTGATGATGCAATGAACGAGATAAAGTGATGAAACGTTAGGACTGATATGGGAATGACATAACTGCGTGTATCGATGGAATATACGCGATTCTGCAAAGGGCCATTCCAATCGCTGACCCTTATCATTATTGAGTTTAGCTCCCCTTCCGACCGACCACTGCAAAACGAGCGAAGCCTTCGGGCTAACCACGCGATTACACAAGATTCAGTCAATGTCCATTGCAGAAGACCGAAATTAAATTAAACACCCCCAAAACTCGAACTCTACAACCTCCTCCACAGATCTACAGACCCACGCGGGTGCTGAACACTCCCAGTAAACATTTGGATGATTTTTTTCAATTAAAAAATAAGTTACCCATGTTTCAAACAAAAAAAAAATATTGCTGTAATTTCGAAATTTTGTTATGACTGGGGTTGTGCCCTTTTTTGTTTTCTCTTAGACGCAAAACAAAATAAACTCAAAACTTTGGTGATTTTGTACCTTTTACGATTGCAAGGACGATAAATTGTACAAATTTTTGGGCATTCTCAAGGGAGCAAGCGATTAGTCGTGTTAAGGACAAAACTTGTTATTGCACATTTTGGCTTTACAGCAATGGTGGCGGTGGCACAAAACGGCCGTCGAGGAAAAAATGCAATTGCAACGAATAGCCAACCTTAATGAAATTCGCGCGCGTTGCTGCACTTTGCCGAAATTAAATTTTACCTTGGACCGAATTCGACGCAAGCGAGTTTTATTGTCCTCACCAACCCCTTCGATATGCCGCGCTACGTGCCGCGATGCGAATTACCCGCGCAATAAGTGTAACTCTTTAATGCAGTTTCGTTTCACCCTTTTTTTTTTCAACTTTTCCGTTGGAAACAATTCCAAGGGAGGAAAAAAGAAATTCTTACACGTGGTTAAATTATGGCGGGTAACAAATTAGATTGACGTATATTGTCACAGCAAGGGAATTTATCTAATGGTCAAATATTGCGGAACAAAAAGTTTTATAACATTTCACCGCTAGATGTCGCAAGTTAAAACGTTTGTCATTTCAACTATTTACGGCTACGATCAACACACTAAAACGGAGAATATCGATAGTAATTTCGCATTTTATGTCCCGATTACGATAATTCAGACGCACTCGCACAGCTAGCAGGCTCAGCGTTAAATGCTCCGATTTCCAAAACGTAGTACTACCAATAAAACCAAAACCGATTTGCGAACGCAGAAGCAAAACATTATTATCACAATCGTGCTGAGGAGGTAAATCGTAAAAGGCAAATGCCGCTAATAATAATTTCATAATGCGGCGGTACCGACTGCCGGCCATATTCGGCGATGCGCAAGGCGGCTCATTTTATTGTCGGGGATTTTAATTCGCGTTCGGTTGTAAAACCCAAGTTATAGGACTTAACTTCAACCATATATATTGCTTACTTGTATTCTTTGGATGCCGAGAATAACAAAATATTGATTTTACGGCAAAGTATAAAATCTGGTGAAGCAATCAAAATTATTAGTAATTATATCTGATTGGTAATGATTCTTGTTAGAGTCAAAATCGTTATTTTGTAAATCGTTTAGCAGCAACTAATTATGCGCTCGGGTTAGCTGAAAGCTCGCGCGTTACAAAGTATGATAAATCGCGCGTGTGTATCAAACATGCGCTAATTAAAATTAGAAAGACGTCACATGCAAAAACTTGCGACGCGCCTTCGGGACTATAAGCGCGTTTGTTTACGACGATAGTGAGCTGGCAATCCATCATCGCTGGCGGCCCTTATGGCTTTGACATCGGCGCAATTATTTTGTCGAAAATATTCTCGTTATTATACCAAGATTAAAATATGTTCATAGAAAAACTATATCATCAAAAAAGAACAACATTTTCTTCTTTTGGGTAGATTTTTTTTCTGTCGTCAGTCATATTGTCTTGTCTTGGTATGATTTTGTGATTTGATGATTTGCTTCAGGAAATGAACGCATTTCCCTGTTATGTATGAGATAATCTTACGTCTCATTTGCGGCAGCTTTTTTGATATGAAAGCAGCTCGACGTCGATTTGTCTGCATTTCCTTTTCTCATTCCAGCCTTCCAGCTCCTCCTTGGGATAATCCAAAATATAAAAATCTTGTTTTCGAACAGTGATACTTTTTCACTTGATCGTAGATTCCGGCAGAGGAGAGATAGTGAAATATACGAATAGATATATAGATGGGAGCTAGTATGTTATTACTTAGATTTGTCTTTTCGGGAAATGGCTAGGGTGCAACTCAATGTACGCGAAGCTTGGTGGAAAGCTCGACGTGATGCTTTCGAACACGTTTTCCTTCAACCCTCGACTGTCGTTTCGTGATTTGATCGCTTCCACTGCACGTTGAGGCATGCACCAAACCATTTTAGATTTGCTCTTCGACTCATCTCCTCGAGTATCAAACACAGGAACAAGTGCACTTTCGAAAGTTTACAGAATTGTTTTGATAGATATTTCAGATAACACGCCGAATGCTAAAATTGATTTTTTTTCAAGTAGAAAAGTTTATTGTGTTGTTCTTTAGTGGTACGTTGAGTTTACATACACTAAAGTCAAGTTTATGTTTCTTCGGATGTCACCGGATGCCTTCAGATGATGTTCGCTGGCTTTCTTCACATCCTCTACTCATCAGCTCTGATAGTGATTTTAAAGCATGCATTTAACTCGGCACAATAAATCTACTTTTATGGGCAATGACAGTCGATCATTTACCCAACGCATCGCAATTCTTCACGGTCATAAATAAGCCGTAAGAAGGCTTCAACTACCACCACCCTAATAGTCCTTGTTGCGAGACATACATCCAGCATCACAGCTTGCAAGCGAGAGGAGTGTGGATTTCCCTTCTGGTTGATGGCTACGCATCCACATATTGACAGCAGAGGGCTAAACTGAGGTTTGAATCCTCACAACTCTCACGACCATCAGTACCCACCCCTGCACCGCACCTCCGAAAACTTCAATTCGACTCGCACACACATTGCGCCATCAGGATGTTGCTAGGGCGCGGCGCGACCAGACTGTTGCTAAACGAATATAAATGACAGTATCGAATGCCAAATCTTGCTAATCCGGTGTGGGCCTGCACCCCTAAGCCAGCAATAATGATGCGGTGGATGCACCTCAGCGGAGGAACTCTGAGCAAGACGGAAGACATACTCGTTCACAACATCGGATGGGTTGTGAGGGAAATCCCGTCCTAATAGCTTTGCACACCGAGTTAAATCTCTCCTTTGGCCATATTTTCTTAAGGAGCACTATTTATCATTCATGATGAATCAAGTTCGCAAACAGTTTCACTGAAAGCAAAAAGTCTTTTAATTTTGTTCATGTGATATTGCCAGCTATATTGTGATGACACTAATTGACTCTTCGTGACTAGATATGTCGCTCTCCTATCTCGAAATATTTCCAACTTTTTTTGACGCGAGGTTGTGAGGTGTCGTAATTTATGATATTTCGCGGACGAGATGAGCGCACAACGTTTTTTTCCACACTCGGCGGTTGCATGAAATATGATTCGGCCAGATGGTCTGATATCACCGCCGCCCGGCAACGCGGTGCACCGCAGAGCACGTACACCCTTATCAAAACCGCGACAGGAGGTGAATTTATTTCCATGCTGGGGTGTTTAAAAAGTATATTTGTGAGTTTTTTTCAAAAGCGGCCCGAAAAAGTGTGTTAAAACTTTTATTCCTGTTAGTCATGTTTAACAACTTAATTTTCAACCAGGGACTAAACATTGAAACAAGCTTCCGAACGTGTTAAGCCTTAAAATGCCTCGAGACTTAAGTTTTAAGTAGAAGTTGATGTGGACGGTGATTCGAGAAATTCTTGAATTGAGTCATCAAAATCCGTGTGTATCTCTTCGCGCGAGTGCTTTCAACTGCTTGATAGTTGGCTAGTGCTCGTGGCGTCGAGTTGATTATGGGTTTCGGCTGGGTTTCACTCCGTCCGTGGTAAAATTCTCGGCGGCACGGCGTCCGGCAATCTTCTTGTCTTCCACCTCGCGCTGCGCTTCTATTCGTTGCTTGTTTTTTACCTTTTTTGGTGTTTAATTTTTTTTCTTTTGCTCGCGCTGGCTTACGTCTTCATACGCGCCGACACGATCGAACACGTCTCACGAGCATTCTTCTGCTCAACTTTGAGGAACTCATGCTCACGAAGAGTTCACAACGAAGTATATTAAGTCATTATAGGAAAAGACAAGGAAACAAAGCGGGTTTAATAAAGTCATAAATTTTGATTGTTCATATTAGAACATCTAAATTTATAGTATATATTTTACTATTGTTTTAACATCACAGGTATTCTTAGTATATTTTAAAAATTTAAAGGCCGAGTTTTCTGTGCGCTTGTTTATTCTCTTTTGTAGTTTGAATGTTGGAAACATGTTTATTTCTAATCATGGGGCGTTCCCACAGCACTCACGCGATGGGCATGTGTTGATGCCTCTTTTGTACACGAGATAGTTTACTCGACTTACACAGCACCGAGTCGGCGCGTTCGACGCTCGCGTTACTTTTACTTAAGTCGCTTCTAGCACCCAATAGGCGGACAGAGACGTAGATGGCTTTATTTCCTACCTGCAACGTTCGGCATGCTCAGTGTTTCCAACACCCTGGAGTCGTGTAATCGTGTAACGCGCTACGTGGCTTATAAAAAAACAACACATATTTTTATCTTTATTCAAAACTATAACATAAACATTATATTAGTGTGGTTGTGTATGTTTAATAATTTTATAGTGCATTATGGGATTAAGTTTTATTGTGTGATTACAAATTATTCTAGCATAGTACAGGTATTTATGTTTTTCCAATTAAAATATTTTAACTATGTAGGTCTTACTGACCACTTTGCTGTCCCATTAAACCACGAGAATCATTAACATTGATGTCGATAATACCGTTGATGATAACGAGCGAAGTACTGAAACTGATCCACGATGAATGTTAGCTGATGTCTTGCTGGTCTTGTGTTTCAGACAGTTTCCGTCGGTGCCATCCGTCTGGTTGTTTCCTCGAAGCGACCGCACGGTAGACGCCACGAAATGGAAGGCCCGCCGAAGATATCGCCTTTCGTGCGACTGGCGCTCCTGTTCTTACTCGGAATTTACGTTGGGACTGTGGACGCTGCGTGGGATCTCGAGAACGAAAAAATTGATTCAGGTGAGTGTAACAATAAAAACAAAGATTTTTATACTCCAGAATATTTTACCACTTTTAATGGTTGTTTTATGAGGAAGTTAACAAAATTTTACATCTTGTTTTATTTTTCCGCGCATATCTACACGTTGTGACTACGTCTCACGAGAGAAACTAATTAAAAATTGTTGGGCTGTAATTTTAACTGTAACTGAACCCGGTGCTGCGGCGAGTGCACCGCCGAGACCGACTTTAAAACTTTCCCCCGAAATCGTGCAAGTCTGTATGCAGTCTCGTCTCGGCACCGGACTCCTAAGGGCGTGTAATGAGACTATAAAAATCTGCTCCATCAACTTCTGGCCAATTCAACTTTGCTAACACTGCGCTGTGCTGCAAGGGTTAAGGTCCGAAAATTATAGGGGTTGGTGATCCTTTGGCTAACCTGTGACCCATGACGCAACGTGGCCAAATTTAGGAGTTAAATTTTCTGCCCCCGCTCGGTTTCAGCTTCCTAATGTAAAATTATGATAACTGGTTGCCGAAAAGTAGGAGTAAAAGTAGCCCCACTGTTGTGTATCATGTATCATTCACGTATGCACGGCCATTAAGTCTCGCGCCGTCTCGAGGTCTCCAGAGCGATGCCAAACTAATGGGGATGTGTTGTCTCTATAAAACCAGATGTTACTCATGTGGGTGCTGCCAGCACGCCACTTTGGGCCGCGTTTTGCATCCCTCCATGCGCACCCACACGCATTCACATCCGGTGCGCGTGGGTCAGAGAGTAGGAGAATTGTTGGCAACACTCCCAAAACAGCTAAAACCCACCGAAAAACACCGTCGAAGCCAGTCCGAACGTGAATTATGCATTATACATTCGGATGTTTGTATTTATGGCGTGCGGGGATGCTCTTTCCAAGCGTGCCAACTGAAAGGTGTTGCACACTTTTTTTGCATGCATTTTACATTCGCCGAGACCAAATAATTTTCAATTATTTTGCGATTGTGTAAATATTTCAGCTGTAGGTTTGTAAAATCTAACTTTTTGCTTTAGTCTGCTGTTTTTTCCGGAATTGAAGCCACTCACGGGCAATTCCGCGTCGTGAATTTTTAACGACGCATTTCATAGATTGCGAACTTGGAGCTGCTAAACGCCAGTTATCAGATATCATATTCTCTCTGTAGCCGCGACAGACAATCGGACATGATGGCGCTGGCGGAGACGAAGGCGAAATCCGTCTTTACTTCGCTGCGTTTTCTTCCACTTCCTGTCGGTTAGAGCTGGGGGACGATTTGCTGTTCATTAATATTGCATCGGACGACCTGACTAGTCAGACTTCGCATGAACTTTGCTCTAGCACGCTCCCGTTCACCCAACGTTTACGCGTGTATCACTCTCCTGCTAGAAATCTAGGGAGAGTGCTACTGCATCTCGGTAGTTTACTCGTTTTGTTTGGAGGTTAGCTCGGTGCGGTTTGGTGGTTATAACGTTGTAAGATAGTAAAAGCTGCGGTTATAGAAGACGCCTATCATCTTTGTCTTCCTTCTTTGCGAAGAGTTATTTTCACGGGGAGTTAATTCGACATTGAGTACTCGGCTGGTGTGGTTTCCTCCTTCTACGAATTTTGTTATTAGCTCGAATGACGAACATTCCCATGGGGTAATTTTGATGGAGTGATATTCGCATCGCACCGCATCAAAATTTTCTTCTAATATATTCTAAAAATTTTGACTGGAGTGTTGTGACCAAATCTTTGGAATGTCTAATTGTTTGTGTGTAAGATTCCTCACGTTCCTCTCCGTCTACTTTAGTCATTCCTTGAATGTTGATGCAGGCAAATCCGCAAGACTGCTAATGTTGTGTTAACTTTTGCTCCTTGCTTCCGTTAAGAGGTTCGGTTTTGGCAGGAACTTGCAGATTCCTGCTTTACCGAACTACGGCCCTCGTTTCGAATATTTGGAATTCAGCTCGCGGACTACGGCTGCAGTGGAAACGTAAACTCACGAGGTGTCAAATAAACTATCCGCGGTATGTTGCATATTTGCTAAGTGAAAAATCCTTATTGCCCTCAACGGACCTGCTTCAAGTTGAATGTCGACTCTTAGACGATACCTGAATATTAATTTCGAATAGTAGATTTTTTCCACTATCAGAATATGAGATGATATTTGTAAAAAGTGGGTGAAACGTTTTCGTGTTTCAAAGTTATCAGGCAGCATCTCCCGAAGGTGTATCCGGCCGAGTAACCTAAGAAGCAGCGGCATTTACCTCCGGATGAAAAAAACTCTACCTGTGTGCGTTTCCTCCTCGAGCGCGTTTTCTGATCCTTGCTTTATTGGCGTAGATGCGATATTCCCATTTGTATCGTATATCGCTATCCGGTTTACTGCTCGTAATGCTCTATAAAGAAATATCCTCGAGCATTTCCTCAGAGTGTGAATCCAGAAGATCCCAAGAGACTTTTAACTCCTATCCTAGTTTCCAAAAAGCCATTAAATAAAAATATATAGTATTCCAATTATTGGCATATAAATAATTACTGATTTAAGCCACAATAATTATCGAGGTTTCCTAAAAAAAGGATCACGAATTGTCCTTGTCAAGAACGAGTGTAAATGCGACATGCAACTTATACGCTTCGTCGAAATAGCTAAGGGTGTGATGGGAGGTGATTCATTTAGTGTCATCCGAAGGGCCGGTAAATAAATCAGGATGATCTAAGCGCCTTCGCTTGGACTGTGAGATCCTCGACGGAGCGAAGAGTGTCCTGCCAAGGGTCAGTTTCGCCGTGTTGCGCACATCGGGCGCACGATCCCTGAAGGTCGATCCGGCACGTCACTCAAACGTGAAGCGCTATAAGTTTCGCATCCAGGACCTTCTCTAGCACCAGGCAAATCAAACAAATCACGTGTGGCCTCAGAGGACACACAAAAAAAACTAACAAACTAGTAAAAACAATCGGAAACCTAAAAAATAAATGTTTGTTTATTTTAGTCCTTTCCGTTTCATTTTTATTCCCTCAAGACTAGAAAATATCTACGAAAGCAGAGACATAGTTATGTTTATGCGTGTATTTGTGATTACGATTATCTTGTGTTTCGAGGTCGGTTATCGAAAGGTCCTTTCGAGCTAGGACGATCATAAATTCGGCCAATATCTCTCCTCTCGGGGCGGGTTTGCGCGCACGGTGCGGTAATTATAGCCGGCAACTAATTAATGATTGGAAGCTGTAATTATGTAAATAGGAGCGTGGCCAAGCAAACCAGGAGACTCTACCCGTAATTAGGACAGTAGTCGAAGGATCCCAGTAGGAAACGTATACTAATAATTATAATGACATACAATGCGTTTAAAGTTTAATATTTAAATTTTTATGCATATGTCTTTTACCAAGGTGGCAATTTTTTAGTTCGTTGAGATTAAACGCTCACACTCACTGCACCCGACCCTAAAATCTAAAATAAGCACACGTGGTCCGAATCCGTTCTTTATACTGCACCAATGAGCTGGAAACTTTATTTTTTGTGTGCATATTTTCGCTCATATTTTGCTGGAGCTTTAATTCTGTAAATCTTTTCCCTCTCTGTTAACTGTTATTAAGCGGCGCTGGCATGCAGAAGCAGCACTATCTTTTGCTCTTCTTTTGCTTCCACTTGGTTATGGCCCTGGTTGTTTTTTGTCTGAGCAGCAGGGCGAACATGCACGTGCGCACACTTTAAAACAATATTTAGCGCTTTGGTGGGCTTTAGAGCTCTGGAGGATCGCGTCCAGTCCACTGCCAAGTTATATATCATACTTGCTGGACTATCCGGGATTTCTGAGAGTCGTAAATATTGTGAAGAACAAAACGGATTGTTTTCGCTTTTCTGTCATTACATTTTTCTTCCTTAATAAACATAAAGGTGTAATTATAAAACATTTTTTAAATTCTTTTATAAAATAAATTTTAACTGCTTTCTTTTCACGTGACGGTGTGAATCTTTGAGTTCAGGAACTCGAGTGCACATCCTTTCATTTCTGCTTGTTCATACTCATTCAGTTTCTTTCTGGCGCGAGGATAAAGGATAAAGAAGTAAGAAACGAACGCGCGAACGTTTTTACACACTAAGCAGAAGCTAACGTGAGCTGATGAGGTTTCCAGCAGGAAGCGCGTTGCAAAGAATGATACTGCAGAATCCTGCAGGAGGATGCAGAACTATCTCGGGGGGAATCTTATCGATTTCGTGTGTGAAAGTTTTCATTACGGCTTCATTTACGAGTACAACACACTCGTTGTGTGTTCCTTAGCAGGAAAATAAAAAGACGATAATATTACAACAGTATACCACGTAGATGTCCTTAAAATAACTCAATTTTTTTTTACCTTTGATTCCTATCCATCTTGGTGGATTTTGTGTAATCAGCCTTGCCGAGTTTTTCTTACTTCTTAGAAGTGGATTAATATAAGTTCTTTTTTTGTGGAGGGTGCATAACAAATTAGAAAATGTCACGACTCAAGGTAGTATCTCTGCAATGTCAGTGGTCATGCAACCCTTCTATAAAAAATGCTATTTTGCGTCATTTTTTACGCGCAAAGTTTGCTTAAAATTTGCATGTCGCGAACCGTGATGTTTTAATTAGCTGCGGGGGATTTTAGGAGATTTGCGACGAAATTACGCAGTTTTACGAGGGTCGCAGCGAAGCACTGCAGTTTTCCAGCCGCGCTGCGGTCATTGAAACCTTGGCGAGGGCAAATTATTAATATTTGAGGGGGAAAGACCGAGAAAAATTGTCCGTTATGCGGAGGCTTTGTAAAATTACGCTAACTCTTTATAGAAGTCACGAGAATACTGTCGTATTAGCATGTTTTGACTGTACTGCGCTTGTTGGGTTGCCTAATCAGTAGTATCATTAGTGCACTGTCGAGAAAAGTACTATGGTCCGTTGCCAACAATGGAAAATTGCATCGTGCAGAATTTTATATCAGCGTTCTTGTTTTATATTCCTATACTAAAAATATGCGTAACTATATCTCAGTATTTTTAAATTTTGGTTGTTTCACGCGTGGTTTATCTAAATTTCCTTTATCGTTTGTTCTGAGGCAATTAAGTAGAATTTTAATGGCGTAATTATAATGATACTACACTGCGCGTTGCCCCGGTGTGTATAAAAGGGGCCGAGGTAAAAGAAATTAATTAAAATCTCGTTTGCGTCGGCGTCGTACCAGCTTAAATTCTGCAGGACACACGTACTACGCAAAACGTGCTACTTATATTGCTTTTGACAACTTTGGAAAGCCCAAAGGAAGCGAAGAGAAACATTATTATTCACGTACCAAGAACACCTTTTCACATCTTTACCTTCTTCAAATTTCATCAAAAATTACAATCCGTTGCGAATATGACATTCAATTTGCTCGCCCGGTTCGTTGTTAAGTAAATATTAGTTAATATCGACCACGGTAAATCCGCAGCAAGGACAGTATACACGCGTCGAGATCAAAGTGCTATCAGCGGACAGATTTGCCGGCTCATTGCAGGATTACCGTCATCATAATGTGGGCATTGTGCGTGCTCGTCGCCGCCCCGCTGCGTGTGTGTCTTTAATAATATCCTGAATGTCCTGCCCAGGCATAAACCGAGGTTTGTACAATGTGCTAGGAATCGAGTCGGGTTTGATTAAATAATAATGAAAGCACATTTATTACAATAACCTAAATGTTGAGTTACTCACTACCAGAGGGCTGTAGTAATGTATTTTGGGGAAGAACCACCATAGTTTATCTACTATTCGAGTAAGAATCAAAACCTTCTAATTTCATATTGCGTTCGAGGCCTCGGTCCGTTTTGGGCTACTTCGTAATTACATTATCCATTCAAATTTCGTTCGCGGGGCGGCAAATGGAAACATATTTTTCGGTCGGGGTAGGGCACTCCTCGGGTGCTTCGGGTGTTGTAATATAATTTCAACAGCGGGCGCGTTGAGAAGAACGGACTGATTAAATCATCCGTTTTCCAACTTTCTCATGCCTTCAATCCGCTGCTCGCTCTTTGCTGGTGACTGATAATACAGGTCGAAATTGCGAAATTAGAACCGAATTGTTCTAATTCCAGGTGGATAATTTGTGCTCTTTTCGGGAGCTTTATTCCGCGAGAGACTTTAAGACTTAAAAAACGTAATTCTCAGGCTGAAGCTACTTCGGATTTAATTGTCTCATCAATTCGAGAGTTCTTTGCAGTGCTAATTACTTTTTGCACGGTGTATCCATTTATTTTGTCTTGTGCTTGATTCTTAAAATTCTTTACAACGAAAAATTATCATATGATCCTTGTTTAGTGCACACAAAGCAATTTCCATTTTGAAATTGTTTATTTCGTGAATTCTACGAATGTTGTTAATTTTCTCAAGCGCAATTAAAATAATTACACGCCGGGGTGAAGTTGCGGCGAGTTTGGGATTCATACAGGATAATTTTCATAACCGGCCTTCATAACCCATTTCCACAAGGACCCTCTGCGAGCACCAAACAAATCTGTGTCCTTTCAGAGGACAAAACGCCATTCAAACCCAGGCCGCTACCATTACTACCTGGAAAACATTTTAATTTAACAAAAATAAGTGTTATAAGTTAACTTTTTTCTTTTATTGAAAGGTGGCGATAAAGTGAAGATAAAAGCAGTTTTAGCGCAAGTTTATGTTTGCGTTGAGATGTTATCAATAATTTTATGATTATGCCGGCATAGAATTGCCGTATTGGCCGTTAATAAAGCGCATCGAATGGAAATGCGTTTAATGTTGCGAAACACAAACAGCCAATGACATAACAAGACACATATTTTATTCAGATCGCGCGCGAACGATCTGCGATCATAAAATGGCCATGAAATCTAATAATATATCGTGAACTATCATAAAAATTCCTGGAATATTGCGAAAAGTAGAAACAAATTTTTATTATGCGCCAAATACGTTAAATATGTATGATTATAAACTATTCAACAGCAGATGGCGCTAGTTGTTATGCATACAGTTTCTATGAATTGTAATATTACATATTTGATATGGAGTTTTAGTAATTCTTGGTTCGCAAACAATTAAAGCAAACGGTATTTAATTAAATTTAATTAAACCGCACACGCTGAAATCCAAATTGAAATTTTCGTCCCTTGAACTGAGAGCTGAGGTCCTCTGGGCGAGCGCTGTTGTGAGACATTCGAGTGGAAACGAGTCGATGATGGTCATGATTATGCGTTCTGATGCGATATGACAGGATTTGTAGCGATATTAACGCGGCACGTTAAGTCCTTTGTTTTCACCCTGATTATTATAATTGCAAACCTGCGCATTCAAGTATGCCGGAGAAATATTAAGAAAATATTGCCGACGCTGTGATCATCGAAGCGAATTTTTAATTATCAAAATGGAAAAATCCAAAGAGGCTAGAAACTGAAGAGTGTCCTGAAGCGTCAAGGGTGGTTTTAAGTTTAAGTAACTTCAGCAATGCCTTGCAATATTAACGAATGCTGTGTCTTTGGCTGGTCTTTTTCATCACGACAAGCCTTCTTTAGAGTTTGTCGCAAAGAATTAAAAATACTTAAATGAGTACCCTTTCAGTATACGTACAAGAACACCACAAGAACCCGCCAAAGATATTTATTTATTTATTCATGGAGACATGTACAAGTGGATGAAAATTTTGCTGAAACTTGTAGGCGTTTGTGTACAATGTGTCGAAAACATCGCCGGCGACGCGAACCGAGAAGAGACATAAAGTAGCCGGCTGATAAGACCGCAGAACACACTCGAACGCGTCGGGAAAATATATAAACACGACGGTGGGCGACGGGGGAATCTTATCTGGTAATTAGGAGAGGGTCGGCGTCGCAACAGCGCGCGCTCCCGAAGGTACACAAGGTGCGCCAACCATCGCGGCCATCATCATCGCGAGTCGGGTTTATGTCTTTTTCAAATTACTTAGTCTCGCTGGAGAGAACAAACCGGAGTATTAAAGCTAAAGCAAGCAACGCAAAGAATATATAAATGCAAACATTTATTTGACAGTTTCACAGCTACCTGTTTGTAGGTGGCGCTATATTAAAATTTATGCTGGTGTTAAATTAAATCCGCATTAAAGTTATTTTCACTCATGCGTAAAATACGTAAAGTAGATGAGAACTATGCGAACTACTTAGTGTTTCACTATCGCCTTGGCATTACTTAGTGGTTACAAGGCTTAGACATCCCTCATATATTTTGTATTCGATTATTCCTCTTAGTGCTTCCCTTAGCATACCTATACTGATACACTTACTCTGTACTAAGTTCTGAAGGTAAACTTTGAGCATGTTGCATGAAAAATATAGTTTTCAGCACTATTTTAGAGGATGAAATTTTTTTCTGCGAAGTAGTTTGGAAAATAGGTTATTAATCTTAGAATGTTTAGAATATATTTTTACTATATCGATATGTTTGCATCGGTGCATATATACGAATATTTTTCAACCTATAAAACGCGTTTTAGAAAACAAATATTAAAAGTAAACTGTAAATTTGGGTCATTGTTGTTTGCATGCATGCTTTGCGTGAGTGTATGGGGTGTGCACGATTGTCAAAAAGTGACATAACCTGAAAAAAGCGTTCCTGCAACGGGTGACAATTACGGGCAGTATGTTACCCTTTTTGCGGCGTAGCATAGTACTGAAAAATGTTTAGGAGGATTGAAGTATTTGCAATGAAAGTTATTAAACGTTGATTTATGTTGATTGGCATTCAACTTTCAACTTTTGGACTTTGGAGAAGATGCGACCTTTGCGCTGTCAATTCCGCATCGCAGCAGGTCATCAAATGCCACTCGCAGCGTGCGCGCGTCGATTTCGTCAATTTATTCGAGTTCATAACGACCGCGCACGTTGGATATTATCAATCGCATACCTGGCGGGTGCTCGCGTGCGCACAGCGACAGCGATAACCCATCATAAGTTGTCAAATAAAGTTCAGAAACCAATTATCCGTGGACAGGCTGGATTGATTGAAAACGCCAATCACACTCGGCGTGCCAACGAGACATCATTCGAGACGTATTTATCTACATCTATAACTCTATACAATGCGTCCAAATCTAAACAAAATTTATTTACTTCTACAAACTTCTCTAATGGCCTCCGAGAATGATTTTTCTCTTTTTTTCCGTTTACGCCGAATAATACTCTAATTACCTTGGGCGGTAATTAATAATTCACGTCTAAATTCCTGGATTTACGGATTTTCTCAGCGTAAAAAATCCGAAAAACAAAGTTTACCAGAACTTTACGACGGATCACGTTTTCGGTTCGATAACTCCTCAAACACAAGCCGCCCGCAAGTCAACCCAACTCAAGTGCGAGGAGAAGAGAAGACGCCAACAGAAGACGAGTTTATGAAAGAATGGCGCGCCGAAGGAGAGACACGAACGAAAGAGTAATCTAACGGTGTCTTCAGAGAGACCCCCATCGAGCACGTCAATTATATCCGCACGGCTCATCTCTGACAGCTCGATCAATCTGGCGATTCGTGCGCGATGCGTGCAATACGGCCGTCCGTGTGATGGAGCGAAAGCGACGTCATGAAGTCATGAAATCATGAAATCATACGAGCACGAGAGCACTACAGTGTGGTGCGAGTTATTAATGTTGGTGCTTTTTAGTGACGACGTGTAAATAATACTCACATTATCGGCGGACAACACAGAGAAAAATTACATGAGTGTGGCAGTAGATTACCAAACTTTTTTTAGAAACTCTGTCACTGAGTGGATAATCTGTTAGGATTTGTATTAATTTCCGTGAAGTTGATAAACTGGCGTTTCTTTTGAGCTGGTATAATTGGTTGCCTAGATTTGAGCTAGTAGAACAGTCAAACAGATCACAAATCTAATTATCAATTCGGTAGCGTTTGGTTGATGCTCTCCAGGGTTCCATAGGTTGGTACAATCAGCCATCATGCGATCGAACCATCACAAGCACGCCAAAATTTCATTCGCCGATATTTCGGACATCACAGACGCATTATCAGCCGCTCTGCGACGATATCGTCATCATCAAACGGACTACGCGATTAATTTAATTGACGCGTAATTGACGCATTTGTGCGCACAAATCTATTATGCTCCCTGTGGCTCTACCTATGGGCAAATAGCTTACACATATCAATATTGTATTAAGAAATTATTTTTGAACAGGACAACTGTATTTTGCAGATTTATAATTTATAATTGATTTATTAATTTGAAGGCAAATTTGGCACAGTGTTGAATATTTAATTATGGATGGAAGACAAACACGTGAAAGCTTTCTCGACGCATGCAACCGCACTCTATAAATAATAGGAATTACAGCAAAGCACAATAAAATGTTTGCATAAATTATTATTCACTTGCCATGCATATGAACTAGTTACTTGTTATTACATTGTTTGTTTTAGTTTATATTTATTTTTTTAAAACGTTTTTCTTTGAATATTTTGTATAAATGTTTGATACGTTGGTATAAAACATTATAACCACAAAGTCGGTTAGTGTCATTACAATATATTATGCAAAATAAATAAAGCGTAATGAAACGAGCCAGTTTACGGCCTGCCACTCTTCCACATGCGCACATTTAATGCCGTCGTCGCGGAGGAATAACGATCGGATGCACTTTCAGAATACTCGCGAGCGTTCCATTTTTACTTCTATCATATTATCATACATGTGACATTCACTCGACTGCAACAAACACGGCAGCAAACGCAATTAAAGTTTTATTTTTGCGAGGCGGTAATATATTTATTTTGATGGCGTTTAAATTTGCATGCAGAAAAATTAACTCTGTTGCTAGTTTTTTTTATTATTATTGTTTTTTCCTATCGTTCTGTACTGTTTGCTGGGGTAAAACATACATCTGTAAAAAAGCAATCTATATTCTCTTTTCTTCATGCCGCCGTTGCATAAGAAGCACATTATTATCTGCCGGAAGAGACGCCGGCGTCAACGCGACGAAAAACTAACGAGAAAGACCGCGTTGCACGTATTTAACATTAAATTCTTATCGTTGATGGTACTTTGCACTTTTTAATAAAATATATTCAGTTCACGAGATAAAGTCTAAAGTGGAGATAATAAAGTAATATAAAAAATACCTTTTAATAAACGTACCGACCTCTATTTTTAAAAAGTGAAAGTTAAGTTGAGTGGGAGATTAAAATATCTCAGTAGGCGCATGTGCGTCGCACTCAACAGCTGTTTGTGTTATTGTTGTTTTGTTTATATGGTTTTGCCAGTGCCTTTAATTGTTGAAACAGTTTCGCGATGACATAGAATGTCATTGAAATTTAACGTGTTTTGAGTTGTCTGTGAACGTTCGAAATTACCAGTTTCTTTTTTAGATGCCTTCCGTGTTGCCCGATATTTAGCTATACTTCTAACCTCGAAATCATCACAATGAGTAAAGGTGTTAAAACGAGCGATACGCGCTACAGTCAAAAGAAGATTTCGAAGTGATTGCTTGGCCTGGTGATTATGGTCTTGCTTCAATCGACGTGGAATGCAATAAACTGATATTGTACATGCGGTTCATGCAAGCCAAGTTCAAAGTGACGCACCCGCGGAATCCAGCGTGGAAGAGTGAACTTCTTCCGGGTTTAATTCAAAATGATTATCGGACATCTACCTACGAGAAATGCGTGGAAGATTTACGCTTTCTAAGATACAGCCTGGATTTCGGTCAGAGTTTTCGACGCTGCAGTGAAATACATGCTTTCACAGTGATGACCCATCGAATGTTGGGACCTATAATGGAGTATATGTATTGGATAAACCCGAAGAACCTTAACGACTGGACAAGACTCTGGTACAGTAAGCATGTACCACCGTTGATGAGCGTATGGTACATCTATCGAAGAAAGCAGAAGGCTGTAGAATTGGTCAAAATTCACGAGAATATTGACGAATCTCAAGATTTTTATATGAAGGAATATTTCAAGAAACACGCGAAGGAGTGTTTTGAAATGTTGTCAGCCAGATTGGGATCAGGCGATTTCTTCTTCGATACTCCATGCTCATTGGATTGTGTTGTCTATTCGTACCTGGCTCCATTGATCAAAATTCCATTCCCATCCGATGAAGTATCACAAATTCTCCGAACATTTAATAACCTGGTGGCGTACGTGCATCGAATTGACATTAATTACCAGCCAGAATTAGTGGAAGATCGACTGAAAATGCTTCCATTAAAGAAGCCCGAGGAGGACGATATGGCGTCGTTGAAATTGAAGATTTTCTCTAGTATTTTTGTCGCTTGCGCCATGTTCGGTTATGCGCTCGCCAATAAAATTATATCATTTCATTAATAAATAACTTTTCATTTGATTCCATTGCAATTGGATTGAAACAAAAATTTGATCAAAAAGTCAAACAGAATTGTTGTTTTTAATCACATTTGAAATTAGCAATTGCGTGCACCAGTTTTGACGAAATAAACGTTTGATTGGATGTGAAAACTGCAACCAACGAAAAAAAGTGTAGGAAATGGCAGCAAGCACACAATGGATTTTTAGTTTTTATTGAATTACGTGTTTGCTCGATTGCTCGAGTGGCAACATCCGGCCTGGGATTATATAAACATGCAATATTTTCGCAATTTGCTCTCGCGGTGGGTGCTCGGGAGCGCAATTTTCAATAAATATTTATTTGCGATGAAAACTGGGGCGGCACACAAGGAGCACTGCTATTGCAATATTAACCAGGTTATTGAAAATTTAAAATTGTTTCATAACTTGTTTCATTACAAGCGTGCACTATGTTGTTGAGAACAAAAGTTCCCTCGACATTTTCTTAATTCAACTTTTATTTTGAGTCCTGCTAAGTGAAAGTTTAAAAGAGTTTTGATTAAAATTTTATGCATTTCGTTGATATTGTAAATATATTCCCGAGAGGTTTGAAAGCTTCCTCTTTGTTGGGTGTCGGTTAAGTGGGGCGGCCGTGGTCATGTATCAATTTTGAAAGATTTAGGGGATTGCAATTCAAATTAGCGATTATTTCGCTCGCGCGGCCATTTCCAGCTTTTCTCCTTGGAGAGCGTTCGAGGAAAGCGCATGCAAAGCGAAAGGAGGAAAGATCGAGATCCGCACTCGGAATCGTCCGTCCTGTAAAAATATTTAGAGTAGCCTAGAAACATTACAAGCCCACAGAATGAAATAGCAATGCTGGCTTGCTGTGGTAGGCCGATAAATTTTTGATGAATCACCAGTTTACGTTTTTTTCGTTTTGAGACGGTTTAATTTTTTTTTCGTGATCGTTTGCAACAATACCGCAGGACATGTACAAGCGTGAGCGAGCGCTTAGCGCATGCATAAATTAAAAAGTAATTTATTAGTCGGGAAGTGTACAACTCGGGGTTAAATGTATTGTAATTTATTTCGCAAATTTCGAATGAGTTTTAAATTAGTTGAAAAATGTACCAAACTATAAAAGCGATTTTATTATTTTTGTTTTACGTTTTTAAAATTTGTGGATTACTTTTATATGCAACGCTTATAAACTGTTTGAAATGTTGTAAAAGTTGTTGCAAATGACATTTAATTTGCACGCCGCGCGCCGTTTAATTGAAACTTTTCCGCCGCTCTGTTATCAACGGGTGGTCACCCTTCTTTTTTCTTGCACTATCTAAATCACTCTACAGTTTCCATTTGGAAATCTCCACCTCTTCAATACGACCACGTCTTTAATTTCTTATATTGGCTGTAAATGTATTAATCTATTAAGAGACACGAGGGTGCGCAAACATGCCGCCCCTACGGATGCAAGGGGAATACGTTTTTCAAAGCTAGAGGGTAAATCAAAGCAAAAACTTTCACAGAAACAAAATTGGGTTTGAAATTGAAAATGCTAACTTATACATCGATTTGATTAACTTTATAAGTATTTTGTAATGTTTGACACTAGATGTCTTTTCATAGCAATCCAATTTGCTCGCATACTTTAGTTTGATAAATTTATTGATTGAATCACTAGGTTAATGCTGGCGAAATTACATTTTCCAGCGGTTTAAACTCAATGAACTCAATTTTTATTCATGATCATCGCTTTTCACCTGCACAGGCTGTAGTTCGTTCTCAACGCGAGTTCAAATTTAAATTAAACGTTATTATCGTTTGCGCCTTGCGTCTGGCGTCGGTAATGGTTAATGAAGCTGAAAATTGTTGGTGTTTTTGAAGCGTACGTCGGTCGGCGGAGGTGGTGGCGGCGTCGGCGGCGTCGCGCGCGGCTGTTACAAACTGCGCGTCGCGTCGCAGTCGCATAATGAATAGCGCGTGCATCGCGAAATGTAATTAATTAAACCTATTAGGGAGATGCAGGCGCTTCGCGCCCAGCCTCGCTCCGGCGCGATATTCAATTACGACAAAGTTTGTCCTACATCCGAACATCCGCCATGTCGACATTAACAGCATCCCGCGCGTTAGGAGTGTCAAACGAATAGACTTTACGAATCGCATAAAACACTCATTACACCAGCAAATAATGACTTTATTTTACACAAACATGAATAATTATTGGTATCAACATTTAATGATAACAGTGTTATAAATAAAAGACAGGGACCACGTTTGTTACTGATTTGTTAACGAATGTTTTAGTTGCTTAGTTTGCAGATCGAGATAATGGGTGTGTTTGTATTGTTTATTTAAAGTAAATATTAAAGCGTCAAAAGTTGAGTTTATTCCTCTGAAAATTACAGAAAAACAAACGCGCAAATTGGCAATTCATTCACAATATTTATTTGTTCCCTTTTGGTTTCATGTCGTGCAGTTATTCCATGAATATATTACAAATTGTTTCAGATATAGAATATTCCAACGGTTAATATATTTTGTGACTGATTTAGTCCCCAAACAAACATTAATAGAATTGTCATTATTATCATCATTATTTATCGTTTATTATGATTTTACTCTGAATTATAACATGGGTTTAAGCTACGGAATACCAAGTAAGTTCTTGCGCTGATAGTGCTCTTGTGCCGAGAAGTGTTTCCGCGCGTTGTTGATATTTTGATCATTTTGGCTGAGAACCAGCTGTAAACCACTTGGAATAGTGTGCAAATGTGTTTGCATTTCAGTTATTTATATCCACATCTCAGACCCACGGCGAGGCGTAAACGCTAACGTTTACGATGAGCGCAAAACTCCAGAAACGCAAACACCAGCCGCTGCTATTTCCGGTTTTCGATTCCCGGAATAGCGTATTATGCACAGGATATTCATGATCATAAACACTTTTTTATTATTCCAAAACATTCCTACTCTCATACTGCGAATTACCTTCTATATATAAACTTTGTTTTCATTTTTGACTACCTACTCGACTGTTTCAAGTTGCGACAAAGTTTTACATTACCTACTCCAATTCTGCATCCGTGGTTACCGCTATTGTGTGCGAGTATGAGCGTGTGAGTCTATATAAATAGATTCAGGTGGTCGGAGGTTGCAACCTAATTCTGTGCGGCAATACCAAATTTCCAGTGAATTCAAACGCTATCGATGCTTTGCCAGTTTAGGAAGCTTCGCATGCCAAAGCTTTCGATGCATGCGTCGATACTGACACCGGGTTACGAATTGGGGAAATTTTCACCTCTACTAGCGTCGAACGAGTGAACAAAACGGAGCGACCCTAATGGCATATCTATGTTTCACGTATTATACAGTTATAGAGTGGGAAGACCTTAACCGACCCTCCAACGTACAACGCCACCTACAATTTCCACGAAAATTTTACATGAGTTACCACTATTTACCCGTCGGCAACTATTTATAAATTCAGATAATTCAGAAAAATGCCTCCAATAAATATTTCTCCTAATTTGGAATTCGGAATTCCTGGGCAATCCGTCATTCCGTCGCACGTCACACATCATCATACTTCATATGGATTTTTTTTATTGTAGTGTTCTCTCATATTTAAATGCGTGACGTTTGCATCACGAGCATCACACAAAATATGAATTATTCCAATGAGTTATTCCGATCCAACTGCGCGTTCTACACGACTCGTCTTTTCGGCTGCCTGCGTTCTGCTCTTTTCATTCGAGTTCTTGAGCGTTGCACCAAATACACGAAAAAGGAAGCGTAAAAAGGCATCGCCGCTAATGTTTATGTATGTAGTTTTACGTACGCCGACGTACGAGTATTTTGTTATGTACTACATGTTACTCTTCTGCCCCGGAGCGCTTTCTTCCTTCTCCGTTTTGGCTTTTGTTCCTTTTCGGATCGCGTACGACTAGCCTCGCTTTTATTTTCGTGTTTGCATAAAAATACTGCCGACGAACTGACCGAAAAAATGTGTACGGCTTTCAAGATCCGGCGTGAGTCGGAGAATGGAATACAAAGCGAGCGGTAGAAGGGGGCGGTAGGCGGCAAGTGATGTCTAAGGATCAAAAAGGGTTCTTATATCTTTTGGCCGCCGCGCTCGTTTTTTCGTTTGTGTATGCGTTTGTTTTTCATTCGGAAAATCCAAAATGTTTTATTATTAGTTCAAAAAGTTAAGCACCTCCTATGATATTATTTGCGCATGTGTGATAGTTTAAGTTGACTTTTTAAAGAATTTAATATTTACATGTGCATTTATTTAACTTTTATAAATTAAAAGTGTGCTCAAGTCTCTTAATATTTGGTTGTGTTAAAATCTATTTTGTTTTCTGTTGTTGCAGGTATGTACCCACAAGGCCTTAGTGTCGCATTCTGTTTAATCCAATTGCGGGTTGTAATAAAGTGCGGCGCCGGCAATGTTCCATAAATTCAGAGAGCGCGGGCGCGTGCACTCTGCGTGCACTCGGCGCGCCAAACAAACGCGCTTAAAACAAACGACGAACGCACCTCGCCGCCCCCAAGCACCACGCACACAGAATTCAGCACGTCGACGTGCAGGTATTTGTATTATTTCACACATTCAGGCTGGGAATTTTGCGTCGGCCATCAACGCTTTTTTCATAAAGTTATCCCATTAGGTGATCTCACCATGGCACCAACACTGTGAAAAAATAAAAATATATTCATAGAGTACACAATAGCAGCGTGGAAAAAACGCTGTTTTAATCTCGCGTCGCCGGAGGACGTTGGACAGCGGGGAAGTGGCGAAATTTATAGTTTAAAAGCGTTGTTTGTATGCATTTTTTCAAAAACGGAAATAGTCGCGCGGTGCACTCCGAACGTCCGGCAGAGAATGCCCAGAGAGGAAATACGAAATGTGAAAAAGGGAAACTCGTCGAAAAAAACCATGCATGGCCAAAGCGTTGCTTTGTGCAAAGGAACGAAATTTTGGTTTAGCATCCTGCTGCGTGAAACCTCACAGCCCTTCGTGTTTGAAGGTTAGGGCGAGGCCCTTTTCGTCAAACGCGGAGAGCGTTGAAAGGAAGGGTCTGGGAAATGCTAGCTAAACTAAAGACTTAAAAAGATCCTCTGATCTTTTGGCCACACGCTGTGTCGAGTCTCAACTACTTTCCTAGTAACAAGTAGCTAAAAAACTAAATATTATGCATTGGCAAATACAATATTTTTGATTAAATAGATATTGATTAGCATATTAGCTTGCATCTTTCTTTAGCGATAGCGCTTAATAAGTTTGAGTTAATTTGTATCCAGTTTTTTATATGATATTTAAATTGGCATAAATATGACGATTGCCAGACTCTATACGAATATCTTTTCTTTTTCTAATCATTGCGCTTTATTGAGCAATAGTTGAATGAGTCATAGATAACAATCGGTTGTGGAAATCTTTTCCTTTGGAATAGCGTTGTTGCGTGGCTTGTTTACAGAGTCCGGACATAAACAACAACCGGTCCCGACGCCGCCGTCGCCGCCGCATCGTATTGTGCGGGCATTTTTTATTCAGTTTGACCCTTTTTAGTGAAACTTTATCGCATGTTGCGCGCACTTTTTTCCTCGTTTCGACCCGGTATGACTTTTTAATGACCAGCGAAGGCACATCACGCGCGCCTCTCTCCTCACACACGCACACATACAGGAGCAATGAAAATGGAAAATTCATTCTGCCCCGTCGTCCGCCGGCGTCAAAAACGCGACGGACATAAACAACCCATAACAAACGTAATAATTAAACAAACAAAGAACGTCAGAATGCCGCACGAAACGGCCATAAACAGCTTTCTTTTTTTTGTGTGTTTCACAGCGCGCTTGCTTGACGTTACGTCACGTTACGTCACTTAACCTCACTTAAACCAAATATAACAGTGCACATAACCTACACTCAAGTCTATCCGATCAAACAAGCTGTATCTCTGTGTATTTGTAAGAGTTTGTTTGTTGCAGTTGGCGATTTAGGCGGCGTTTTTGCCGTGAATTATGCATGCGCGAAAGTTCGAGGGGCGGTTTGCCGCTGCCGTTACCGCCACACGCAAGAAAGTAACGACAAACAACAACATAAAATCTCTTTTATGCGCAACATAAATATTTAAATTAAAAACATAGTCTCTCGCCGCGTTCGCCATATTTAAATTTTCATTTACCGTGTGACTTTTTAATTTTCGCGACGCCCGGAAAAAAATGCCGAGCGCCAAGCAAAAAATAATTTCAAGTTCGCGCGCGTCTTCGTGATATTATTCCAGTCACGACCTTCCTTCGCTCATAATTTCCCATTTTCTTACAACTACGCTTTTTTGCATAGGCACACAGTGTGTCCATTGAATATGTATGCAAATAAATTTAATATGTATTTAATATTTTATTTGAGAATTTGAACACTCTGTATGTGTCATTTTTGAATTGTATTTGCCATTTGAATCACAGAGCAGAAAATACCGCGAGATTATTTTCGAATTCAACGCAAAGCGCAAAGAGTGGAAAACCCAGAAGCGCACGTCGTAAAACCAACTCGGGATAGCTGGGAAACGCCATAAAACTGAAATCTTTAATTCGAAAAATGAAACAAGTATGTTCAAATTTCCATCCGGAACTTTTGCTTCAATCACATGAATAAAAATTGCACAACAAGCTATTAATACAGACAATAGTGAAACGTGTTCTCGGTGGCGTGAATAATCGGCCATTAATAATACTGGCATGCATTACAATCCACCGCCGCCGCCACCGTTGCTGCCAAATATCTGTTCTTCAGCCTCTCTCGCGCGTCCTGTCCACCGTTGCGTATATTATTACCCCTGATGGTCAACAACCATCGTCTCGCTCTCTGCCGCCCCCTCTTCCTCTTGTCAGTTCATGGCTGTCCATCGAAACAGTTGACTCCGTCGAGTCGGCTCACTCTCCTGACGAGAATGTGTGCAATTCTCGGATTGTTCGCGGATGCGACTCGCGTCTGTCCGTCGCGGCATGCAAACAGGAGATTAGTTCGCGTACGTCAAACGCTCGAGGGTTGTTGGGCGGCTGAGGCAGAGGGGCGGCGGCAGTATTTGCCAGCGTCGCGCCACGTCAGAAATGTATTCGCATCGCATTATATGAGGAAATTTGGTTGTCAGTGGCTTCAATTTCGCTTCTATACACGCGCCTGTATTCAGTGAAGGGGGCGGCGGCGATGCGAGACAATACAAAAACTATATGCAGGCAGAAGTGGATGGTGCGCGCACGAAAATTCAATTTTCACCAAGTTGTTCGGCGATAATTCGATACAAAGCGAAATGTTTTGCTTATTTCCGTATTTTGACAGATAGTTTGTAACTTGCGCCATCTATGAATAAATAGCTATATTTTCAATGTACATTTAGTTTGGTGACTTTTAGACAAGCATGAAAATATGTTTTTCACCATCCTTTTGTGTTTTCTTTGTAAGGGTAGATGGTGGCATATTATTTGCGATTATTATTGCTCAAGAACACGCGATCATCTCCGCTCTTAATACACTTAATGCGCGTCGCCGAAAATCGTAAAAGTAAATAGCTTTCCGGAAAGTTTTCGCCGAAAAAACCAACGCGACTAGGCGACGTCTCGAGTCTGCCTCCGAGGGTGCATTTTAAAACCGCTAGGGTGGCGTCGCGACCGCGTCTTAATCACGCCGGTAAATAAGAAGCTAAGACGCGCTGCTGGCTCGCATTATATTTCTCATTTGAAATTTTCGGAATTATTAATTTTTTTCTCTCTACGCGGTAAACCCGATACTTTATCCCTTTGCGGCGGGGTAAGGAGTGAGTTATGAAGTGGATTGCGTGACGGCTCGAGTGCGGGCGGCTGCATCCCTCGAGGTAATTGATATACACTTTATAGGGCAAATATACAAATATTCCATTTGCCATCCAAATACCCTCTTGCTTGCAACCCCCACTCCTGTGTTTATATTCTTCTTTTTGCTGATGCCACTGCTGCCGCACGTCTTATATTCCCATCGATCTATCATCCGCATCATCCTTGTATCCGAGTGTAAGTTGATATCCGTCGATATCCGAGTGAAATTCGCGCATCTGCATATTTCAGTTGGAGACGGCTGCCATATTTCGCCAAGCGTGTTTGTATATCGCGTCCAGAATTTGTCGCGATATTGAAATATTGAGTGCGGGAAAAAGGGTAAAACGACAAGGCGCGCAACGTTGAAATGTTGCAAAACGGAGTCGATAAAGACGCTATTTGATGTTTGTACATTCGAGATCACATCGAGTGACATGGCCTCGACGCTCAACGGTTTGTTTGCATATCTAGGCAACATTATGCAAATACGAAGCACAAGCATTGCTTAAAATTCAGCAAAATTATTATTTTTTATAATCGTTTTTATTTATTTTTTTCAGGTACATAGATTAAATGTTTTACAGCAGTGAATATTTGAGGGATGTATATGAATTTTAATTTCACTGTGTGAGACGACATAACGAATCGCGTAACAATACGTATCGCAGCCGGATGTGTTATCCTTCGGAATTTTCACATGTCCGAACTTTTTTCACACAGCAGCAAAATCCCATTTTAATCAATTTTAATCAATCCTCCTTATTCGTTACCTGCTGTTGAAATACCTGGATGTTGGATATTGTTTTGAAATCTGCTCTAACAAGCACGTTGAGTTACGGAACAATGTTAATAATTAAAAAATCCTCCGGATTCTTTGAATTTTTCGTCCACATAAAAACTGCACTGAAGGTTTGTGTTTTCATCCACGTAATTTAGTTTGATGGGGAATTTGAAGGTATAATTTTAGTTAGATACTTAAAAATACACATGCTTCATCAATACTTATTTACTGAACTGTTAGCTTCATCATTAAAAATATCTGCGTTGAATTCTTTTTGCATTTTACTGCAATCAATTGTTTAACAGTCAGTTTATTATATATAGGAAGAGAATTGCGATCAGTAATCCGATGGATTCCCAAACGTCTTCGGCATTTCATTGTGTCTCGGTCTTTTTACTGAGTTTAATATGTAGTTTCATCAGTGCTTCACTGAGACGCGAGTACGTGATCTCATCACAAAATCACAAGATTTGGCTCATCGTATGGCTGTGCAAAAAGTTCCAACGCGTACACACAGCGAGTCGAAATAACATGTCAGAACAAAAATAAAACTACGATACACACGTGCTGCAAACAGCACACATTATCTGATATTCCATGAATGTCTAGTCGTCTAGTTATAATTAAATTTTTTTGCTACCTCTGCATTGTAATTAATTTCCGATTGAATTTAAAATTCAATTTTTGCGTGCCGCGTGTGCCCGCGCAATGAATTATTAAAACGAATTAAAATTCGAAGCGCGATGCGTTGCGAACCAAAGGGTTTTTGCGCGTATCGCAATATTAATTGATTATAACGCGCGTTTTGTTCCGGTCGGCAATCGAACGAAAAGTGATGAAAATATTCAATTACGTGTTAATATCGCAGACACGCTTCAACAATGCAGGAATTAGTTCTGTGATGCGAATCTTAAATCACCTGAAGAGCCGAGTAACTATAGCGCTACTTTCGCACACTGTTTTAACTACTCTAAAGAAAACAATTAACGATCCATGCCGTCGGAGTCTTCCTTGTGCCCGCATTAATGCTGAGTGTTTATAGAGAATTAATGATCGAGGTGGTGGCGATGGCGGCGCTGTCCCCGTTCCAACCCCGCTAATAAACACGCCAGTAAAAATACTCGCCGCGTACAAAAAGCGGAATAAAAAGCCGAAGACGTGCACTAAAAAGCGTCCAAATGTGCGTTCCGGCCGGTTGGGGGCGGCGGTCATTAAGAATTCATGCCGCTTAAGTGGTCCGCCATAATGTCCCTTCTCATCGTCGCAGAGGCTGCGGTGAGCCGCTAAGCGAGTCTTTATCTTAAGATTCCACTTGTAAATACCCAAACAAATTACTCTGTATACTAGCGACATCTATTGTTTAATAGTTGATATATTGCCATTTTAATAGCATACTGCTAAAAAATATTCTTTAGGGTGTAAAATCAAAACCTTTTTGGCGTTCTCCATAGATTTATTTCGAACTTTTTTCACAGTCGTTTTTCTTGTTCTTGAGACCCTTCGGCCTGCGTATTCCTTTATCTGAGAATTTTAATTTCGCCGTTTATCTATCCAACACAGAAACAGCCAGCCCGATATAGGATTCTCATTATTAAACAATGAACGAGCAGAGAAAGAATCGCGAAAAAGGCGAGGCGTTCCCAGTCGGGGGAACACAATTAAAATAGCAATTAACCGAACGGAGACAGCACTCGGAAGAGACGGTGCGGGGGCCAGCGGAGGATAAATGCGACGATCTTCCAGACATCAGATTAAAACGACGATGCGTTACTCGCATTGTACTCGACGCAACGTTTTTAACTCTTTCGCCGTCTTCGAAATCAATTTTTAATTAATTCCCTTGCAAATAATTACTTCTGCCGTCGAACTTTTACGGAATTCATTCTATCAGAAGAGTCTATGGATTTTATCAAACAATAACTACAGGAAACTTTGCAAATATTTATTGTCCGTCGAAGGGATGTTAATTTGTACACTTATATTCAACCAGCGTGCGTGATATTTAAAAAAGGGTGCCGAAAACATCCGTGGGGTGCAAAGTTTGTACAAGAAGTATTCATACCTTTAACGCGCAAGCAAAAGAAAAAGTTTACGACTCCCCGACGGTCGACGGAGACCCAGCCTGGGCAATTCGAAGATCCGAAAACTCGGAGACTATTAAAACGGACCATCGCAGACTCGCAACCCTTTCCATTCTCAACGCGAAGGGTGGTGCGAGAAAATAGAGATGCGGAACGTGCTCGGTGTAAATATTCTCGGCGTTTGATTCATACCAGCGTGGAGAACTTCTTCTTCATGAATAAAATCTACTTCGTTCATTGCTGAACACATTAAGTAAAACTTTTATTTTGCAGCCGTAAAAAATGTGGAGCGTAGTAAAGTTGTCGTTTTACGTGAGATTACTGCTCATTTTGATGGGGACTGTCTTGAGGATGGAGGAGTCTCGATTCTTGAGTTATGAGTACGCGCGTGGGAGGCGAATCAAAGACGCGCGCCGACTGCTCGAGAGGCAACCGAGCTCGACGAGGATATTGGTTTAAAATCGACGATTTTCCACGGCTCGCCGCACGCGAGCGCTGAAATAAAAGATCGTGTCGTAAAGTCGCAAATCGAAAATCGAAACGATTTCGAAGAAAACAATATTAAATATAAACTAATGTGATTGAGTTGAATCAACGCAATTTTCTGCTCAAGGATTTAAAATGCCTTCGTAGAATTTAATGAAGATTTCAACTATGTTAGATCATCATCATGCATGAGCGAACTATAATTCTTGAAATAAACTTGTTTGTGTTTTGTTTCGGTTTCGGTTTCCTCATGGGTTCTTCTCGTACGCTCGGCCGGCTGGTTTCTTCTCGGTGTTCTTTACACCCGAGCGCATTTGGCATTGTTGTTCGGCTGTTGGCGTAGTTCGTGCGGATGAAAGAGGAGTGCAAGTGAAGCACAACCATCGGCACGTCGCGCGTTTCTTGCCCACGAACTTCTTCTGCGTGCGTTTCTCATTCTTCTCGATGTTCTCGGTTCTTCGCGCCGAGTGCCAGCCATGTTTGTATCCGTCCGAGACTTGCTGGTTCTTCTGCTTTGCGCTTAGGACGCTTGGGTTGGGATCCAGTCGACGTCCACCCGGCCGTGGTAATAATCTGTGTGTGTTTTTATGACGGACAGGCCGAGTGGAACTAATGACTTTATTATTAAGTTTCTGCTCGCGTACTGTGAGCGAGTTCGGTTCTATTCACTCTCCTTGGGCACATTGCTTCAGTACCTTTGGATGCAAGTTGTTCTCTTTTAAAACTCAAGTGAAGAAATATTTTTAACTAGCTAGCAGATGATGAACGCCGTCTTTTTAATGAGATCGTCACGATTATTTTTTAAAAAGAAAAAAAGCTTCAGACGAAGTTTTCTTTGAGTATAAATATTTTACTTGTGGGTGTATTTTCTTGTCACTTGTTGCTTTACCATACAATAAGAAAGGATTTTTATCTCCACAAAAGAAATCCTAGACTATATTTTTTCAGAGTGTGAAAATGTGGCGAGTATCGACAAGTAAAGTCGAAAATCCAGGCTATCAAAACAGATATTTATGAGCCGTACGACCTAAACTAACAAAAAGCTGAAATCTTGAATCGGGAATCACTCCCAAGGCGCTTATCAAAAAAATAACACTGTTTAAAAGTTCTATTTTAACCTTTTTCTCCTTAAAGCCTGCGTAAATCCTCCAGCAAAAATTACCGGTGCGTTAAATTAACATTGTCCAAAAACTTGGTCTGGTCCAAAATTTTTGCTGAAGTATACGATTCGGGTCATTGCGCTAGTGAGCTTTTCATCGGCTGACCTTCAAAGGTCAACAAATGCCACGCCAATGCTAATCATAAGAGACCAGACATTAAGGTATACAAACTTAACAAAAGTCAAGTTCGACTCGGGCCCAAGATAAGATAAATTCCTGTTTGTACAACTCTTCTGGATCAAATATTGATTTCCGTCGGCGATAAACTATTTGCGCGTCTTCAATCAGAAGATTGCTTATCGGTGTCCGGGTAAAGACTTGTATAACAAGATAAGACCTCTTCACCCCTCGATATCGTGCTCGCCCCAACTCTTCAACTCCCCAACTAGCAGCATGGATCGCCACTTCTTCTACGTTTCAATACTAGGTGTTTACATTTTCAGGAAGAAATCTTTTTGTTGTTTTTTTCTTTTCCTGAGTTTAGAGCGTTGAAGAGGGTTACGTTAGAAAGTTTAATATGACAGACAGTTACATTCTTGATATCAAGCAGTTTACCCTATTTTGTTTCGCGTTTTTTCTGCTCTTATATTGCTCGGAATGTCAGTCGAGCGGAAAATGGAATTATCGAAATTGTTCGCCGGCCATATGTCTTTATTTCCGAGTCAGTGGAGGTCGGCGAAAATCCATCAGATCATCCAGTCCAACAAAGACCTAGAGCAAAAGGCGAGGGCAGCGAGTGGAAATGTTGAAGAGGCACAGCTAACAGCTAATATGAGAGATTGTAAAATTATAAAACTAGCTACATCCACAAACAAAGTAAAAAAAGAAGAAACTACTCATCTCGTCAGAAGACGTCTGAGATCACCCCTGGTTGGCTCTGTTTAGGAACTGATAGGAAAAGGGTCTTAATCACTTTTACGACTCATATTTCCTACACAATGCCAGTCCCCACGTACACAACTAGCAATAGCTCAGATAGACTAATCTAATTCCAATGCATTTTTCTTGATTCGAACTCGCCCTCACTCCCTAGAACTAGTATGGGAGTGTTCGAGATTTTCTTCGCTCCGTATATGAAGCGTTATTAAAGTATCAATCTTGTAGAAATAGAAAAGGTTGGGGAGTCTACTGAGTGGAAATAGTGTAGTATTGGGGTGAAACAAGGATAGTCACAACGAGAAGACTAATATGTTGCCGTCATTACAAAATGGTCATAGCTATTTTATTATAGAAGCCAATAAATGTCCGATGGTTGCGTGACGTGACCAGTTTCTGCCTTTGTGTGCCCTTTGTCCAAGGTGGATTACACATTTTTCATCTGAGTGATTTGATCAGAAGATTCATTACGTATTACATCATGATCAGATCAAATTCTCTAAAAAATATTTGTTTCGATTGATTTTACGTCGTTGTTTATAAAAATAATTAAAAATTTTAATAAATTGAAATTTTGATTGTCAGATTAGATTTTAAACTCGTAAATGTAATATGGATCCACATTCTGTAGAAGTATTGCAAAGGGTTGAGTGTTGAAGGTGAATATTTGTTTATGAAATTGATTTAGCGTTTTTTACTTTCAGTTTGTTTCATGCGCACCTTTGGTATTTTTTGCTTGACGCTTCGACACTTTTTTGTCGCGCGACCCTCGTGAATTTGTTTTCGGCAAGCCGAATTGAAAGCCTAAAAAATGTGATGGCACGTTGCGTCATTGTGTATCGGCGTTAATGATCGGTTAAGAGCACATTTTGTCCGCCGCTTTGTGTGCATTTGCATACGCATCGACAAATTAGGTGCGTTTGACTGTTCGAAGGGCGGGTTGGCAGTGCGTTATAAACATTGTGACGTGTCGCGGAAATAGACGTACTTGCGCACCCCTTCTGACTCAATTATCGCGCGCGCGCTCCCGAATGCGAATTGATTGCTTATTGCTCCGACAAGCACCCCATGCGCACCCCAATGCAAAGGGGTGCTGTCAGGTAAAATTTAAGTATTTTTTTAGAGTAATTTTTTTCAAGGGATGAAAATAATGGCATACGTTATCGTTGCGCTTTAATCGCAATCTTCAAACAATTTCACACCTATTTTCATCTAATATTAGGCTCTTCAGCCCCGTTACCGGTTTGCAGCGGAGGCGAAAGCTACCTGAGTGTCATTCGGCGGTTCTGCTTGGAGGCGGCTGGCGTATGAGGCGCGACGGTCTCGATGGTACTACCGCCCGCAGCGAAGCGTAGCCGAAGACTGCGCGAGCCGAGCGCATCTTGTCTTCGAGTCATCACGCATCGTCGATTTGCCGCCGCCGCGTGGTACTTCAGGTGGCGGCAACGGGCGCCCTGGTGAAAAACTACCAGTGAGCGCTTGATAAGCACCCACCGCGTCGCCGAGTTTATGGCGCATTAAGTCTCGCGAGCTGCACATTAACGGTTCAATTGTGCACATGATTAAAAAGGATTATAACTGATAAAAATTTATTTCACCCCTAACTTATACGAGTAAGCCTCTCACAGTACGCAAAGCTTTTCTTAAGCTGATTTACAGTGTAGTAAAAGAATTAATTACGTAATACTGTTAATCACATTTTTTATTCCAATATAAACATCAAATAGAAATATTTTTCAACCAAGATTTTAAATGTTAGTATGATGCGTCACACAGATGCGGTGAGTATAAGGAGGAAGGATTAGGAAACACCAAAAATTAATTTTTCAGCGCGTCCTTTCATACGCGTCGCCGAGGCGCGAGAATTGCGAATTGAGGACGTTGTAGTGCCCGCATCGGAGAGGTTTTTAAGTGAGAAAATCCACAGGGTGATCTTATACATCAAACAGAACAAGCGATGTGAATATTTTCTAGTCCTTGTAGACGTTCAAACACTTATACACTGTAGGGTGCCTTATGTCTATCACGCGTCTCGGCTTGGCTGAAATTTTCAGAGGACGTACACCTTATGACATACATACCAGTAATTACTCATGTCGTCTGGTGGCAAGCAGGCGGAAAAATGCACGCCGCTGTTCGTCCTAGATTTTTTGCTGGCGGAGGCGCCGGGAATAATTGTTCCTCGTGTGCAAGCGTCGTTCATTACAGCACACGGCGCGGGCGTACTGTGTACACAGGACACAACAGCGTCCTTCCATTATGACGGCGACGAGGAGCGCGCTTTAGAGTGTAACACCTTGCAGCTTTTTTAACACTTCACCAGGCGCATCATTGACTTTTCCATCAGGACATATCACCGACACCATCACACACACAGTCTAATCTTCACACACTAGTTAAAATTTTAAAAAATGTGAGGAAAAACGAGTTTTATGTGAGAATGGAAAATGGGAAATATTTTTGCGTGTTAATTTAAATTAGAATTTACTTAGCATTATTGGTTTATGGATAATTCTGTCTGAAAGTTTCCGTCTGTTTCGTGATCACAGGTCGTTTTCGCGCCAGGTGCAATTATGCTGAAGAAATTGCTTTAATTGCGAACAAACAAACCTCGACTTCGATTAAAAATCCGGGCGCGACGTCGCGCCGTCAATATTTACGCAGACACTCCTGGGGTTTGCGGCTGATTTCAAGATTTCAATTACTTTCGACTAATTTTCACAGAATTACTGACTACTTCAACGCACATTAATACTAATAAAATTACACGCCAGTAATTAAAAATTTTAATTTTAATTTATTTGTTTTCTGTTTAATGGATTTGTACTCAATCGTGATTTGCTCCATTTATTTGTCAGGGGTGTAATTGACATAATGGCTAAACGACTTAAATGTTTAAACATTCAACGGGATCGGCGTCAACGTGTCGTCGAAACAAAAGCGGTTTTTTGTCACCGAGCGTAGTCGCCGCGATTAATTAATGAGCCGTAATTACACCCGGGCTCTTCTTGCACCATCTCACTCACTTGTTTGTGAGCAATGGTGGGATGTGGTCTCTGTTTTGCACACAGGCGTGTTTGCATTCGTCTGCACCGAGAGGGATGTTTGGACGCATGTATGACAAGTCTATTATGATTAATTAATGCGTCAGCGAGGGTTGCGTCGTATGTGAATGTGTGCGTGTGCGGAAGGCTAAAAGCTTCCGCGGTTCAAAGTCGTGTGTGCGACTGACGCGCAATATTATTTGAAGATCTCATTAGCCGAATGTGAGCGCACGCTGCACATTAAACGACGAGATGATTATTGTCACCGAATGAGGCTGATTTACCCTTGTATAAAGCCACACAAAGAGAGGAAACATAAAACAATTTGAAATGTATTGATTTTATTTTTCTGCGGCAACTACTAGTGTCATCTATTGGAAATTTTTCGTATTGAATAATTCGCCATTTTAATAGCTGGAATTTTAGTTGGTATTAAAAAGAAACTTTTACAGTCTGTTCGACCGCACTTTTCTCTCCGCCCTGAAAACTCGCGCCGCTTGCGCATAAATCTCTGCGCTTGAAAGTGGTGATTAAAAAACTTGCGGCCGATCGTAAATCACGAGCGCGCACAAAAAAAAGCGCGCACATCGCGTGGAAGAATAAGAGTTTCCGAATATTTTCCGACCAAACGGATTTGCTTTTTTTATATAGAGCCAGGAGGGAGCTGCGCACGAGTGTTCGATGTAGTCAGACGCGCGCGCGAAACTTCCGGAATCAATTACGAGTTTTCAAAGAGAGATGATTAATTAGTGACAATCGCATGTTTTTCCCGCTGCCGAGATTAGGCATTTTTTAATTTCTCGCTACGTTGCGTCAATGCGCCACCCCGAAAGATATTAGTCGCTGGTTATGATTGATTGAAAAACGCCAATATTACATGGTTATTACATTTTGTCATAAAGCGTCTAAAAATACCCATTTAAGATATCTACCTATAGAATAATATAATGATCCATTTTGATTGTATAATCGAGGTTACTTAATATCGCCAATAATTATCCGATTATCACTTATTCATTCACGTGAACTTTTCCTGGTGGCCGTATTATAAATAAGTAGGTCGTTTCGCACGTGCATTTTTCAAAACTTGCCAATTTATTGAATATTTACTGTAACCACCTTTTGATGTTAACCTACGTTACGAACCTGTGGCAATGCAGATAGTGTTGAAGTAAGGTTAGGAAATTAGCATCGTTTGGATACCGTTGTTGGTTGCATGCTGGTCGTTTGTTCGCCGTTTGTAGTTTGGCGGCGCTGATCAATAAGCTCGTGTTAACTTGCATTAACGGCCGATAACGAGCAAGAAATGCGCCTTTGTAATTTGCCCGGTTTGTCGTTATCGACACCGGCGCGCGGTGAGCGCAAGACGACGCTGTGTGGATCGGTGTCGGTAAACTGTGTGTGAACTGGCCGAGATTATCCGGCCTCGCTCGGACTCCGAAATCCTTTGTTATTAAAGCCGGCGATACGAAGCGATATTGTAAAACAACATCCGACACTTGCAACGCTCAGCGCTCAAGCGAATTGCTTAATTAAGTATGGTGGTCGGCTGATAAAGAGCGCTAACACAAGATACAATGTAGGCCATACGGTTATTTAAAAATTTCTTGATTCAGTTTATACACACGTGATACTGTTAAAAAAGTGTTTTAAACTGAAAGTTTTTTAAGTGTATAACTTAAAATTAAACTAAAACTATAAAATCTCACACAAAAATGTTAAAAACCTAATTTAAACATGAAAGAACATGTATAAAACTATTAAATATAACTACTTTTACCTAGTTTAAAGTCTACAAGACGATGATACGCAAAACTTTCAAGCGAAACGAAAATCACTCAAGAATTTCGGGTATTAAAGCGCAAGCATGTGTGTGATGTGCGTTTGCGTTTATTTTTTTTTGCTTTATCTTTAATTCTTTTAGAATTCTTTTTAAATTCTTCTTCTTCGTCGTCCACAGTCGAGATTCGATGCCTGCCTCCTGCCATATGCACCTTTTTCGAAGCAGTGTCCAGCTTGCTCGGTTGTTCACCGGAATGTTTAAAAATACTTTGCGGAAGATATTGGTTTCTCCTGCTGGAAATGCATCGGGCGTGCGCGGTGCCGCGACGCGCCACGCTCGAGTACACTTTATATTATTAAATACAATAAGCGGCAAGCGGCGAACGTGTAGTACCTACTCGTATGCTTATGTTTTCCGGGCATGGTGCATGTTTATTTTCGTAGATAAATCGCGATGCAAACCGAGTCGCGCATGACTGCACAATGTTCAACTGCAAGCCAGCCATTCGAGCTATTCGAACGCCAACAACACAGCGACGGCAAACTTTCGCAGTCACGACTTTGATTTTCAATAGAATTTAAGGATTTGCCTCATTTTACACGTACTTGTTTAGGAATATAGAAAATAATAACTTGCTGCGCACATAAATACGAGTAGTTTTATTTTAAATCTGTAAATATTGATCCAAGCTGCTATAGTAAAACGGAAAATAAGTTTAGATTTGTTTGTAAAAACTTTGCAAAATGTTTCAAATAACTTTTTTTTAACAAAAATTTTATTTTTATTTAATCTTTAATGGACAAAAGTTGAACCCACAAGAAATAATAATTTTGCATCTGTCATTGAGACGAATGTGTTTTTGAGTTTAAGAATTTGATGGAGTTTTCGAAGCAGAAGTAGTCCCAAAGCCTGAGTCGAATTTCCTTGCATTATCTAGGCTTGCACTTCAACGCTCTTACAATCAAGCCTTGCACTTAGGAGGCGCTGCACTCTGACGTGTAATGGAGAAGTCTTGTACGTTGCCGAACGACGAAATGTCCCCGTTATAATGGAATTCATTTCCATATAAATACACCCGAATCTATTTCAACATATATAAAACACCCACACCTAATATTGTTTTTCATTTGGTTTTGCCAAATTAAATTTTTAGCTAGGTATTTGATTCGAGCTATCACTTTGAAGGTGGTGTTAGTAGACGTGAAGCACAAACTTTTGACGCTAAATGGGCGACGGACGCTTGATGGACACGTAAACGTTGAATTATTAAAACAACCGCATCGTTTTGCGTCCAGGATTGCCAGGAATTGCGCTCGCAGCGGACTGGAGAGGTCGAGCACTTAAAATTTTATAATTCGTGCTCATAACTCGCTTTGAAATGCATTTCCCTCGACTAATGTGCGCTTAGTTATGAGCATTTAACTCAATTACAATACCAGCTAAAAGTTTTCCTGCATGCGAGTTGGAATTATACAAATTAATTAAAAATTATTTAAAATTTTGAGAAATAACTTAACAATTTTTTTTTTAGTTGCGTTTGATTAAGTATTGCGGGGATGATTTTTTGGAACTAACATTACGATGACATTATGACAGCATTACTCTAATCCGCTGAGACTTGTCTCGAGTTACTCGCCTTGAAATAATATGTAAATTGCTGAAAATTCGCTTTGTGTCCTCCGCAAGTCGTGGGGTAGAGGTGAAGGTGCGGGGGTGGCGGTGTGCTCGTTTCATCATCGCCGGCGGCGGCGACACGTCGAACACAATCGCTGCGAAGGTAGACGCCTTTGATGCCGCCGGCCCCGCCACAACCCTCCTCTTCACCCCCAGCGCCTCTTTGGTGTAAATTTCGGGATTGATTCAAAGTTAATTCACTTTCGTGCGCCGAGCGCGGAACCTCTCAAAGCGGTGTGGTGCTGTGGTCAAACGAAAACTTTATACAGTATGCCATCCGAAGTATTTACTCAACAAAATGTTATTTCAAGGATACCAGACTACACACACTGTATATTCACAATCCAAAAATATGTAAATGAGTGCAACATATTTCCACTCAACTGTACTGCAAAAAAAATTGGGTCCAGAGCTTAAAAGGAGGAAATTTTTGTTGAGGGGGATGGAAATGCACGGAATCGACCAGGATGTTTCCAGGATAAGGTCGGTTGACGCATGATTTATACATTTCTTCGCGCGCAGCTAATGCTGAAAAATATGTTTGGAAAATGCGAAATCGTGCACACGTGTAATGCCTCCACGTGTGTGTTAGGATAGCTTCGTCCTTGCATAGCACAGGAGCTTCTTTTCCAGCCAGAAGTTATTTTAATATACATAAATCAAGGATTGTCGTCACGTTCTCGATTAAAAGTTGCCGGCCGTCTTTGCCGTACCCGTAAAACCGCCAGGATGAAAACATGGTAGAGATGGATTCGTCAGGATTGCTGGGGATAAGAGATTCACTTTGGATGTTTGCTAGTTTGTTAGTTTTATATTTTTTGAACTGATTTTTATTGGTTTTCCAACCATGTTGTAAAAGTTTTAGAGAACTAATAAAATTTAATGTTATTTATGTTTACTGCGAAATAAAAAAGTAAATTAACAAACTAGAGAGTCAAAGCTCACGCGATTTAAAATGTAATATCAGGAATATCTGAAAGAATCAGCTGTTGTGGTTCCCTCGCATGATATAAGTAGATAAAAACGACTCGCAAGCCAAGAGGTTAAGACTACTGAAAATGGCTTCTAGCAGACGATGCAAAGGTGGAGCAAAACACCCGCATGCATAATTTGTTTCCAAAACAGCCAAACTAGCAAAAAAAAACAAAAGATATCAACGACACGAAATGGAAATATAAACACTTTTGTGTTTATTTTTGAGGTGGCTTTACAGCAAGAAGTCTAGGCTTTGCATCTTATCAGGTATTCCACACTCATTTAAGATATTTCGTGTTCCCAAGGTGGGAATTTGCAAAAATTAAACCAGAATCCTACTTTGAAATAGAGAAAATTTCGTCTACCATAACAAAACTACAAAAAAGGCGAAAAATAAAATAAATGAAACAAAAGAGATGAAGAAAATAAAATATGCAGTAATATCATTTCGACGTGTTCATCACACTCCTCAACAACCCACAGACACGTGACACCCTCTAATGATTCTTGTTCTATGTTAAATTTCCATTTTTTTCGTATCGAATATTTCAGTTGTAATTCCATATATAAACTCTGCTCCCTTCTTCTTGATGTCTGGCCCTGTTTCAATGCTTCCCCAAAATTGCAGAAATGAGTTTGTGTGCGTTCCGATGCAGCCCGCAGGCGGAGGTTATAAATATGTACAACTATTTCAATTTCGCTTTTGAATTAATTTTTCCCAAGGGAGAGTTGCAGGCGAGCGTTTAGCGATTCTCTTTTCCTCTGGTGGGTTCGAATATATATACGGACAAATATTGAATAGTTCGCTACAAGATAAAATCATCATCCGAGTCTAGTCATGTAATCATTCAAATAACTTTAGGAAGGGTGGAAACAAAGCGATATTAATTTTTATTTCCGATTTGTTGAGTTTTTGAACAAAATATTGAAATTACTTCTATGCAATTTCCTAATACATTACTGTTTTTCTAATAATTGAAGTTTGTTTCAGGTACGTTAATAATTTCAATTCGTTGATGATAGATGGCGTTATAGGTGAGTAAGTATAACCTCACATTTTTAGTAGTCTTATGTTAAAATTTATTTAAATATTTCATCATTGAGTTTCTAACACCTGGTATTCCCCGCTAGATTCTAGCTGAGCGAGAGCCCTCGAGCGTTCGAAAAGTTTTTAATATATTCGACGCTCGCGCGGCGCTCTGGATTTTATTATCAATTAAGAGGGATTCATAAAATATGAAATTTTATATGCTCGCGCACGCACCGCTAGTGCCGTGGAAACTTTTCTTCGATTCGCGTTGCGCTCATCTCATCACTCGGTTATCCCTGTCGGAGCGTGGAAATCCAGAAACGGAATCCTTGAGCGCTGCGTTGCTCCTTGCTCTGAAAGGCAAACGGAACGAGACGTCGAAAGTCTTCAGACAAGTCTGACTGCGACTATTATTTGCTTTGTATTAATTCGCTATTTCATAATAAATGAACGCGAAGCGCTGAAGTGGAAACGGGTTTCTTGTGAGTTGAATAGCGCGTGCGTGATTTCGTATTTAAATTGACGATGATTGTGCGAGCAAATCAAAGCGACATAGCGCAAATAAAGCGATAATTTGGCAGACTCGAAGTCGGCAAAGCAAATTATGATGACATGCCCGCAGATTCACTGATGTGTTACGTCAAGTCTGAAAATTGAAATATCAAAATTAGACTCAAGAATAAAAATTATTTCATAACATAAACGCAGTGTATAGTGTGTTAAAGATATAAAAAAATCATGTTGTGTAGCACTCATTCGTGCGTGCACCACTGATTTAGTCCTTCCCACACATTTTTTCCTCGGTTCCCACAATCTTGGTCCTGGAAATCGTCGAAATTCAATCCGAGTCTCGAAAAAATTGTTTCCTGCTTTTTCCTTCGGTTTACTCGGCAGGGGCATTTCGACGACAGGCCGATTAGCCCGGATGTTACTATGCGAGGGTCCAGCTCGGACTTGGGGTCAGTCGCAGTTGTCCTTGACAAGAATATATACACAATATCCTCTCGGCAAGCTCTCCAAAATGCTCGCGGTGGAGCAGACGGAAAGACTCGGCGGGTTTTTAGACGTCCGAAAGTCCGAGAGACCGAAGGTATTAATTGCTCGACGGGTCGTTGACAACTTAACTAATGACCCCAGCTCACGACCATACCAAACCGACGAAAGCGCACGACTTAGAGCTCTCAACTGTATTTATTTTGGAATTTATCACGGCGGTTGCATAAAAAACTTTGGTATTCATATACAACAACTAAATTCAGTTTATTAAAGTCAAACTTTCGTTTAATAAAACTTATTCAAAATGATCGGAAGGCTATAAATCCACGCCATTCATCGAATGTACAATACACGTGTGCGATTCGTAAATTCCACACATGTTTAAAGCGCTCCCAGCAGGAATGCATCATGTAACGTGCATATTTTATAATCGTATATCATATTTATATATTTTATACATAATGTTATATTACTATTACTTAATGTTACTGCTTATATTAAATTCCAATCGGAATTCAATTTAATAAAACACAATTTATCAAAAACGATATTAAAATTGCACTTTTAATATTTATATTAATATTTATTTTTTCACAATTATTAACATTACTGGATAATTACTGGAATATTACTAAAACTGATTTTATCCAGTTTTTGGGCAGCTTTCTAAAAAAGAATTGCCATAATCTGAGTTAGTAGATTTCTGACAGTTATGATACTAATCGCACGTTTTCATATTTACGAGTCTCCTAATTAAACCACCTCTCCCTAAAGTCGACGAACAAATCCCAGCGAAAAGTTTTTCTTTTTCTTCTTTCGCTGCAAATAAAATTTATCGTCGAGCAATGATTGCTTAATATTGTTTTAGCTTTATGTGTTACGAGAAAAAATGGAAAGCAATCAAAGTTTAGCGGTGTTGCTGTTTTTGTTTGGTAACTTAAACTTTATTCCCTAATTGCGAAAATGATTTAATGCGTGCCCAGAGGGTAACGTATGTGTAACGCACCCTCGAGCAGGGGCAAAATAAAGAAACGAAATCGAAGTGATTTTATTGCCTGCGTTGGCAAAATTCCAATCACGTTTTCCGATTTTATTATTGTTACGTTTAACTTATACTTATAGTAAAAATATTTGAATTATAAAATTTAATCAGTTTTTAAATTTTCTTTGACTTGTAACTTTTGCTTTGTTCGTTTTTTGTCCTTTATGTTTTCGTTTAGCTTTTTCTACTTTGCGAAGAATAACTCGCGTTGGCGTCGAGCACATTGCGCACTATCAGATTTATTAAACCTTATTCTTTCATCCTCTACAGTATGTCGCAAACAAAATCATTCTAGCCAACACTAGGGCAATTCCGATTTTAAAGCCAGCTCCTTTCTTCCTTTTGGCCGGTATAAATTTAATTCTTTTTTACTTTGGGACGAAAGCAGCAAACGCAAAGAAAGACGCTCTTTGTTATCGGATAAAGTATGAGGGGAAATAATTAACGCCACACATAAGGCCGGCAAGCCTCGACGCCGAGTTTTTCAATTACTTTATTCTCTTTTCTGTCGCCCACCTTGCCGCCGCGGCGTAACAGCCACTTCTTTCGTTTCTTTTCGACTCCGGCGGCGGTGGAGGCAGCATCGGGCTCGTTAGAACATTCACTTTCAGGCCGTTCTTTTCTTCCTTTCTTTCTTTCTTCTCCTGAATGCGTTCGCAGATAGATTCACTTCCAGAAAGGAGTTATTCGCGATGCGCGCGATTCTCGCACGTCACGTAAATAGATTTATTTAATTTACTTTTGTCGCGCGCCTTCTTTTTTGCTTTTCAATCTTCTTTTACAAGCGCTTTTAATAGAAATCGCGTTTTGATCTGCAGAATTACGTAAATTATACGTTAAACTAACTAAATACGAGCAGTTATAGTACTTGAATAATAAGCACTCTCCATTAATCAAGACTCAAATAAGAAAAAAACGTGGGAATTAATATTTAGCTGTTATTAACTTAACTGCTGTTAAGTAGCCTAACAAAGAAATTTTATTAAGCATCACCAACGTGGACATATTGACTTTGTTGGACATTATTTCAATAATAGTATGTCGTGCTCGGCCGCCATTACACGCGGCGATTATGTTATAATTACTAGCGATGCCTAAATAAATTGACTCGTCTGAGCGGCACGCATCGAGGCTAACAAGCTCATCGAAGGTTTCGTGACTGTCGGCATGTCGTTAGTTTTTAATTAGGGTTATATCAAAATGTACTTAGTAATAACACGTTTACCGAAAGACGAACAAAGAACAAACAAAGACATTGTACAACATGGCCGTCAGAGTACTTACAGCGCCACCTGTATGAGTATAACGAAAAAGTAAACATATTTGATTTATCTAGTATTGTATGGAATAAAATTATGTAAATTGATCTGAACGTATATTGATTGGGGATGTATTCGCACTTTAGACGCATTTACCACCCCTAAATTCCATACTCGAGGACAATGAGTGATTATTCGCTAACGACTCATCTTCGCGCGCATCACGTAACTATGTACGCATCACCAACACGAAATTACCCTTCGGCATTCATATCACCAGAGTTTCAACTCCCGACAGGAGCGGCGTTCACGACCACATGACCACATATTGAATATTCAGAATATTCATCGCGAGCATCGCATCCTGTGTATGCAAATATGCATGTAACAATAATATTGCAATAAACATGGTTATGACAAAATTCAAAATAAATGAACGAAATTATGATCAAAATTTAAATTGATGGCAGATATGAACTGCATATCAAAGTTCATAGCGATGTGTATTTTTTAGCTAAAAAGCGGTCGTGTTTGGTCGAATGGACTGTGTACAGTGTGCACAAGGATTGTTTACGCGCACATCCCGTGAATATTAATATAAATATGAATAATTAAAGAGGAATATCATTTGAAGGCAGCTCGAGCGTAAGTAATTACCTATTGAATATTGAATATTATTGCGCCAGCGCCCCCCAGCACGATGCCAATGATATCGATACCCATGGAATTTAATTTCTGCGGTGGCCGGCGCAATTGTTGCGAGACGAGCAAACAAACAAAGCGAAACAAACAAAAATTAAAAACTTCCAGGTGCGCGCACTTGATTGCAAAATTAACAAAATCACAATCATGGAAAAAATTAACAAATGCAACAGATTAATTAAATTGCTTTATTTGCTTATAATATAAGAAAATATTTATGGCCACTAAGAAAGTCTACAATGTTTAATTATATCTGAATTGTTATTAAATATTTTTCTACTATAATTTTTTATGTTTTTTTTTTTTCAAATAATTTTATGTTACAATCCAAGAGCAGAAAAAAGCATTTTCTCTCTCTGAATATTAAATAATTTTGTAAACATATTGCTAACAATGTATATTAATAATGATGGTGACATAATGCATAATAAATAACTAATTATTGTGCATTTCAATTGATATTAATCAAGTGAATATATTCATAATCAAATTTTGCGGATTATAGCGAAATCATTGAAACGTAATTTGATTTCGAATGCGCATTATGCTCGTATAGAAAATTTTATTACTAGTATTGTAGCGCATTTTATCAGCGGTTCGCTTTGTGCATCGGTATCACATTTTGATTAACATATTAGCGGACTCACAAAGTTGCTGCTGGCGGCTGCAAAGCTAGGATTAGTGCGTGTGCGGTGGGCGATTTATCGATGATAATTGAATCATTAATTCATTTATTATTCATTACGGGCGCTTATTTTGTATATAAATATAAATATAAATTATTATGTTTTGTGCGTGTCGTAAGCGATAATCCACGATTTACCAGGTCGCAATCGTAATTGAAAGCAAATACACGTGCTCGACACGTATGCAACCCGTGTGTAGTATGTGACCAGCATATCTGCGTGTTTCAATTGTTTCGTTGCATTTAAATGTGCATAAAATGAAGCGCGATAACTTTACGCCGCAGTTGAATCAACAAAGTTGACAAGCGAGCGCGTGTGTGGCGCATATTTGGTTGCATAAGCAGCAGGCGTAGCCGGTAGCTGCTAGACGACGTTTTATCAAAAGCGCAATTAATCAACAACAACCATAATACACCGGTTATTAGGAAAAACCAACTTGCAACCTGTGTGTGCTTGTGCGAGAAATGTTGAGCAGTATCATGGCCAACGCATTCGTGTCGACTGTTGGGGGAGTTCAACAACGTTATAATTAAACGATTTTCATGATGGAATCGTCGCTTGCGTTGCGGCGGTATGGGGCGGTTCGCATCGCATTCGTCCTGACAGAAGTCATTATTTCTGGTTACTTCTTGTTCTTTGCACTCGCGCGTTATTTTTACGTTTCGATTACGCGCGGCATGCAACACACATCGTCCTTTTCCTTCCGTCGTCATTTGGGGGCGGCAGCAGGCGGCGGTGGTGTACCTAGTGCGTGCAGACCGAACGGCAGACATGCTCACAATTATATTTCATACAATACGTCATAAAAACCAGCATGTTGAAACCTACTCTTTGATATACAACCGTTTTGATCGCAGACACATTGTATATATTTGCTGTGTTTTTTGTTTCTAGTTAAAAACATACACAACACATTTCACTATCTAAAGCATCCTGTAGAACTCCTTGTTATTCCGATAGGCGGCGTGTTTGTCATTATTTTCAGCGCGCACGCAAACACATTGTATGACAAGGAGTGTAGTCGCGTTTTTTCCAGGCGGTTTTTCAGTGCAGTCACGCATGCATTTCCATTAGTAATTACTTTTATTTGTTTTCGATGCCGTGCGTAGATATACACACACGTAATTTTGTTTGGCGATAAAAGTTCCTAATAACCGGTAGCGGTGGTTCGAGAATCGGCTAATTATCTCCACACTTGTGTTGAAATAATAATAGAAAAACTTTTAAGTCATTATCACCCACGATAAGTTTTTCCAGGGAAAACAATTATATATGATCCTAATCTACAAATATTTTTATAACTAATGTTTGACTTGGCGTACAAGCATCGAACACTATAAATATTTTGTCAATAGCTCTTGGATTTAATTAGATTTCCAAAACACGCCATAAATGATTCCGTTACGCGGTAGTCGGAAATAAAGTTTTTCTTATGCACACTTAATATTTGAGTATAAAACTCGAAACATAATCAAAACCCTCTTGTCTTAAGTTTTACGCGCGCCAGACGAGGCCGCTATTACCGTCATTTTCCGGCACACAATAGACTGACATAATGATTTCCTTCGAAGTTTTCAACTTTACGCTTTCTTCGCGCCGAAACTGGCGTCAAATTGAAATTGTTATTGAAGTTCATTGAAAATCCTTTCTGTCGCTTCCTGGAAAGGCTTGTAAAGGCCTGCACCAAACAGAATGAGCACCAAAAGTTACAAGCATAATTATTGCCAAAGAACCACTTTGTTCTCTATTAATTTTTTACATGCCAAATGTAAAAAAATGAAAATAAGAAAAATACGTTTTTTACTTAACGCAAAAATTTGAAGATAAAATTATATCGCATAAATTAATGGTGAAAAACGAAAAATGACATATTATAGTGTTGAAATTGAATGTCAGTCATAAAATTAAATTCGTTTTATTTTTCATTGAATAGCAATAAAACGGAATTAAAAACATCGTATACAAAACGTGTACACACACCGCACATGCACATTCGTGTCGATTACAAACATGGAGTAAAGTAAATGCAGCCAAAGTTAAGTTAACTTTAGTTAAGTCAAGACAACCGGCGGGTATTTTATGTCGAAAGTCGAAATTCCAGCGGAAACTTATAAAACGTCTCACTTTATAGCCGCCACTCGAAACACAGGTACTAACGAAGCGCAAGTTACCATAAGTAACTATAAGTAAATGTAAGCAGGCGCAAGCGTATATAACTTAACTTTAGTTCAGAATGCGTGTGCCGCAGGTGAGTTGAAGCTGTAAAAGCTGCAGGAGAGCTGATAATTACGCACGCATTTAAGTGCCACAACGATGTTATTAGAATTATTTTATTCTGTTTAAAAACGTAATTTTTGCTTTTTAAGGAAACTTTGAAATTAGTGAATAAAAAATTGACGCTGTGATTTTTATTATTTAATTTTCATGCTTCGTATTTATCTTCTTCTAGTGCAAATATTTCGAAAATTTAAGTTAACGTTGAGTTCATCTCCGCGTTTTCCCAGACCCACGGTGTATAATTAATAAAGTTACACTAGTTATACATAGCGCGAAACGAGCACATAAACTTAAATATAGAAGATATAGCCGTGAAGTGCCGTCTATGAGTATAACTAAAACATCGTTTAGGAAAGTTACTAGGAACAGGTGAGATATATACAGCTATAAACGTGCCAAAAATATGAATTCCGATAGTTTTCAAGTCATCACAATATTCACGATAAACTGTTTCACATTAAAATTTACATTTCAATCGTTGGGGAAGTTTGAGTTCAAACATTTGGTATATTTGTGAGACAAATTGAATTATTAAAATAATAGTAATGGTACTCGTTAAATTTAATAAGACGACGCAGCGAACTTCCACAAAGTAGGTAATTTAATAGCGTTTGATGCTATCTATTTAGTGTCTGAACATATAAAACTTGCGCACTTAAAACTACAACAAAAATTTACTCACCACAAAACCACGTTACTCACATAAAACCTGATAAAACGAAACACGTAGTTTTATGAAATTATGAAAATGTATATATTATTTATTAATAAGCGTAAAGTCAAAGTATTGTATTAGATTTCATGATCGAACTGTGATCGTCCTTAATACTGGGCATAACCGTGCTTATTTCAATAAAAACCAAAGTTAAGCCACGTATATGACTCAACTTCCTCCACCTTTATTAACAGTATTCACATGTCTTCGCGCGCGGCTAGTGCGTGCGTGGAACACGCGCGAGTACAACTTCCCCCACCACACTTTGAGGGTAGTTCGCGGGCATAAAGGGCGATCGCGGTGCGCACGCAGTGCTCAGTCGTGCCTGAGTCGTCTTGCTGTCCAGTCGCAGGTTTGCATTCTTTCTACACTCTTCGCAAACGTTTTTGACGGATGTGTCCTTTTGTCACAGCAGGCAAACTTGCATATGGTTCGATAGTATATAATCTATTCCTATGAGTTTTAAATAATATTTTACATATAATCTAGTTGTAACAAGCAAATTGCTTCGGATGTCAAAGACATCTCAACAGCTAGAAACTGCTGAGACGCTAGACATGACGGAAACGTAATCGTAAACTGAATTATGCAAATCGGCTCGAAGTGTTGCAGGCACTGCGCCGTTTTAATGTTTTAATGTTTCAGCGCGTTACAGAACGAACGCCTTATGATGCTTTAGGATCGGGCTGAAGTATAACTTAATTTCTTGACATCAGTCTAGTTATATTACGTCGAATATTCTAGGAATACTTATTTCTAAAAATACAAGTATAATATATTATTTAAAGATGTTGAATATTCAAAAATATTGTCTGAAGATATTGTCTGAGAATCGTTTATTTTTGTAATTAGCAGGTTCTTACGTTTAGAGAGTTACTGTTAAATGGAAAAATAGCAAACAACTTCTGACTTCAATAAGCACTCAGAATAGAATGCATTACTACCGTTAACGTGATGTGTAATTGCAATGCAATTACACATGCTATGCAAGAAATTCCAGCTTAATTTAGGCGCATGCGCAAAATTTCATTTTAGCACAAAGAATGAAAAAACTTCAATACACTGAAAGTTAAATTGATGAAAAAAAAATTGATGATAAAATAATGAATATTATGTACGACTTGGCCGTCCGTATATAAGGTACCACTTTTTGTATCTAAAAACCGTGGAAAAACTGGCGCTTTATAGGTGGAAGTAGAAAAAATTGTTTATTGCCATTTTTATTCTTTATTGTTAAGTAATATCCACTAATATATAGACCTATGTTTTATTTACTTCTAGTCTTTAAATAGATTTTATAATTCTACCGTTGTTTGCTTGATTTCTTCCCTTCAATGCGTTCTCCACCTAAAAAAATTTGCTCCACAAAAATACCAGATATTCGTCTCGAAAAACATAACTTGTTATCATTCACTTTTTTTGCAAAGACTTCGATTGTAATAGCCATCGATTTGCCATGACCCATGAAAAGTCGGCAAATGTCGCCGTCTCCGATTCGAGCTGATTCAGAAATTACGTCCGTAATCGCGGCAATAGGAATCGAATGTTATGAAAGTGAAAAAACTAAGCCCTCCGGCAAAAACCGGAAAATAAAAAAGACGAAGAAGACGGATAGAAAAGAGCTGAATGGATGCGAATGAAGGACGAAGGGTGAAGCGGGAATACGGGAATCGTAACGGAAAGTGACCCCAAAGTCACTGCGTGCACTCGTAAAGCGCGCCGAAATAAATTGAAAAATATTCTAGTTATGGTTATGACATTCATTCGCGCCGAACGCAAATATTTTTATTCTATAAATATTAAATCTCAAATAAATCTGCTTACATTTTGCGTTGTGAATTTGCAAGAAATCATTGATAAAAACTCAGAAAAACATGAAATAACCCGTCTATAACAACCTAAACTAGTACAAAGTTGTGAGTTGTTGAAATTATATCTTGAATTGCTAGTTTTTAATTAAAAATCTGCAACAAATCGAAAATTAAATAATTCCAGGAACTATCAACTGTTCACCGCAAATAATAACACAAAACTAGAATTATTAATAGATTTTTGAGTGGCGTTCAAAAGATTAAAGTTTCAAGCGGACCGCAGGCTGGCAGACGCGCATCGTGCAGCAGGAATGCATGTGTGTGAAGTGCACCGTGCAGAGTTCCTGCTGCCCGCATCAGGCTACGGCTGTGAACTCGACATTCTAGCGCTGGTGCGCAGCACGCCGCGCGGCGCCTTCTCCCAACTCTCCGGCAAGTTGAACCAAACGCGACACGACGCCGCGCGAAGCGAGTCAGTTCGGCACGGAGCGTCGCGCGTCCAAGTGCGTCCCACGCGCTTGTGTCTCCTAGTCGCGCATCTACGCCACTCGCAAACACGCGGTTCGCGCAATAATGCGGTTTCTCTGAAACATAACACACGATATACTCGTGTGAAATCCGTATGTGAGGACTATCCGGTATTAACGGTTGTATTTTACGTTTATTTTGGATTTTTCATCGACCTAAAGGGATTGTTGTGATACCAAACCAAAAACAAGTGAATGTTTTATTAGAAAATATATACAGAAATTAAGTGGAACGTGGTTTTGGTGTGGTTGTTGTTGTTGTTTGGTGACGATTTATTTGGATATTGCCGTGCGAAGACGATGATGGAAGCGGCGAACACGTGCAGCACGTGCGTACTCCTGCTGGCTGGCTGCATCTTGCTGCTTGCCGCCGCCGGCCCAGCACACGCTGACTTTGAGAACAGTTGGACGATGTATATGGAGCAGCCGTGTTGTTCCGGTAATGGGAATCATCACGTTAGACATCACAGAGGTAAAGACTAAAAATATTAACATATTTGATAAATTCCCAATTGCATTCTTAACGCTATTGTGAATAATAAACAGACCAAAACAGCAATGCACAACCGCGTGTAAGAATGTTTTGTGCGATAAACAAAACCAAAGTTTACCTTGGCCGCTAAGATAAATAACATAATATTTACACAAACCGACCAAGAAGAAATAATTGGAACACGTGTGCAGACCGCTGTACAATAGAAATTATAAAGTTGAATAACTTTCAACACTAACAAATTATTATGGTTAAAATTGATTTTTAAAATTATTACTATGTTGTATTTTTCGTTTTTGATTAATGAAAGCTTTGCTTTGAATTACAAGAGTTGCGAGTCACTCCCCTTATTAAAATGCGTTTATACACGTCTATATCTATTCTGATGAACGCTACGCGTCCAGAGATGTCACCACAAGCGCCACCAGTGCTGCGGCATACTCGACGCTTTATAATTAACATTTTGATTAATGGCCGCACGTGTCGACGACAACGGAGACAACATTTTATCACGTTTTAACGTTTTATAATTATGATCATCAAAAAATGAGTTTTGTTCGGAATCCATTTTCGGTTAATAACTAAGCATCATTCAACATCGGTACACATTTACACATTATATTATTGTATTATATTATATTAGCGGAGAATTATATGACCGCAACATTGTCGAGGTGATTTATGGCGTCGTAAAAATGCGACCGCATTGCGCCGAATGAGCGGCAAGCCCTGGCAGTTAATTGGGTTGCTTATAAATGCATTTTCCAGTAGTGCCAACCAACTTCCCGGTAGACTCACTGTCAACCATATTACGATAATGACTCATCCGCGGACGCAAGTGAAAATGCGAAGAAAATTGATATAAATTCATGCAACAAACGTGCTTGCTTTAAACTTCTTGTATCCTTGATGAATAGTAACTTTGATAAAGTAACTGTACGCGGTGCGACGTTTCTGAGTTCGCAGTTTCTAGCGAGTCCGCATTGGTTAATTAAAACTAATTAGTTCATTAGTTCGACTCGCAATAACGCGTAACATGTATGCCGCATACAAGCAATGGCGGATTCTTTCTCAGCGTGGATTAATAGACACAATGTGTAATCGAGTGTAATGTTTGTGTAATTTTAGCGCTTCTCTTACACGAGAACAAAACACAAAACAAACAAAGCGAAAACTTGTTTTATTTATTTTCGTATGCTTGTATTTGAACAGATGAAACACATGGCGTAGTATAAATTTTACAGTTTTATGCTGCATACGAAAAGATTTGCGTTTAAATTTTCTGTCGCACAAGATGCACATCAAATGTCGTCTATTTTTTGTTTGTTTTGATGTTTATTCTCTGCATATTCGCATTTCTTTAGATATCTCACGCTTGGCTCTATGGGTGTGTGGATGTGTGTGTTGTTTTTGGATCGAATGTGATGTTGGCCGACGTCGTTGACGCTCGATTTTATTCGCGTTTGTCAACTCTGGCGCGAAAGTTCGCAACACGATGACAATTTCAATTTCGTTTCCCGCGACGCTCTCGTGTGACATGTGAATGAAAACTGACGGAAAAGTGAAGAAGTGTTTTCATATGTTCTACGACGTGTTTGGGAATAATAAAGAAATCGACCGTTTTGCTAGAGTTGCCATTTTCGTCTACGTTGCATAAAATTTTATTGTTTAATAAAATAAAATCAAGAAGGAAAATTTGAAAAATTCAGTTTTACAGTATTATGTGCATATAAAGATTACAGCCTTGGAACGAAGCTTGTTAAACGGCTGACTGAAAACCTTAACAGAATATTGTTTAATTTCACCATTTTTCCTCACTTTCATCGCAGGTTTTTGTATTATTTTCTTCTGGGCGTGTTTCCATCTCGCTTCACTGCATAGCGACGTTTAAGTTTAAACCTCTATAAAGGTTTGTCGCCGCGTATGCATGTGGGCATTGTGTTTTAGCGCGCCGAATGCAATTATAAACGACGTCGCTGCCATCGCCGCCACGCGACGACGAAAAGGAACGGGCGACTTTTACGAGCGCACCGTTAAAATAAAGAAAATTGCGTGACTCGAACAAAGCCAATTATATTCCTCGGCTCAGCAAATACGGCGTTCGCGACCAGCGATGGAGACGACGACAAGACGAGGAAGCGAAGAAGCGAACGCGCAGAGCGAATGTTTCCAACTTCCAACTCGCGGGTTACCATAAGCTCAGCGAGCTCATTATGGAAGCATATATTCGAACGTTTTCGTATTTCATGCGTTCAAACATATAAATTTCCGTTCCGAGAATAATTATTACTAGTCGAGCCGGTGCACGAACATTAGCGCACGTTAGTGAACGCTTAGAGAGAAAAATGAAATAAAAATAAAACAAACTCGTAAAAACATATTCCATTAGTTTTTTTTTCGTCTGACATCAAGGGTATCAATAACACTACATTAAACAACATCAAACTATGTGTCTAGTTTCTCCGTTTATGAAAGCGGAATGTCTGAATGCGAACGTGAACGAGATTGTAATTCGTCATGCAAATTCGTGGCGCACGGTGGTGGTGGTTGGCCTAAGCTTTATTGCTCAGGAAGTGCAAAAGGTATTAGAAGGGATTATGCCAACCTCGGTTGCGAAACGAATGCGTAACGCAGACGCATTCACACGCTAAACTAACCACACTCGCACAAGGTGATACTCCCATGGTAACTAAAGCGACAACTATGCTTATGGTTTTGTGAAAAATGTTTAGATCAAAGTATATTTTCACATTATCAGTATTAACACCTACTTGCTAAGTGTAACTACCCTCACGTTATAGTTAGGGGTTGAAATTTTGTGTTTTTCAAAACGTGTAAACTACTGGTTGATGTGGAAATGAAAGTAAACCATAGTGACAACCATCCGAGGGGCGATTCAATTTACACACCCTCCAAAACGAATATATTTGCACTCACTGAATGGACAAAACTCACATGGTTAATAGCAGTTTGCAACGTTTAGTCTCCATGCTGAAATAATAGGCATGATGTCTGCTTTTCAAAAAGTTTATATATTGCTCTGCAATATATGCGATATTTATTTGGAATTTGTTGGGTCAATTGGGAAAATTACATCCTAGTTCGCAATTTTTAAATTAATGTCCATTGGCATTGCTTGTGACGTCAATGTTGAGTTAACAAAACCGACAATTCTCTAGCCAATCACACCAGACTCTTTCCGATCGGAAAATTACATCACAATATTTTTGCCGTTTATTTTTATGAAAATTATCATCGGTTTAGCACTTGGTAAAAAAATAAATACGGGTTTTGTATTTAAACACTCAAGTTACATTAAATAAATACTAAGTTTTGTTGATTTTCAGTTATTCATCATCTCTAATTCTAATGCAAATATTGTAAGAATTTTATCTTCCACCCCAAAAAAACAGTCTGTGATTATAATTCAAAATTTAATAAATGTTTGAGTGAATATGCAAACAAGGCGCGTTTTAATTAAATTAAATACTCGCATTAGTTATGACTATGAGCGGTACTGCGCACGGGTCTCCTCGGTGCAATCCATACGGCGAGCATATGCTGATATGAATCAAGTTTACGACTCACAATTAAATTGATGCGTGCGCTGTGAATTCAATGTGCACGGATGCCAGCCTGGCCGAAGCAAACACAACGCTGCCCCGTCGACCACGCACGTGTGGTTCATATTTAGTATTTGCTAACGTGACGCACCCCTTCAACTTCAACCTCCGAGACTCTTAGTACTTCATACAATTCGGTATTTTTCTCATCGCTATCTATCATTCGATCAAAATCAAAGCAAATATTGAATTACAGAACATCACTTGATATACGCTTAAAGAAGTTGCTTGTAGAGTGAATATATACGTGTATGTATAATTCCGTCATTGTTCGGTGTAAGATCGTTGGTTGCATTGTGTCAAACGCGATTGTAACGCAAGGCGAAGGCGTTCTTTTGTGTAATTACTTGTTCGAATGCGCGCCCAGAGCATGGCGAACACGATTATCGAGCTTGCAAGCTACATTCCTTCAGAGTAGTAAGAAGTAGTAGGTACGAGTAAGTAAGCGTTGCGCAGTCAGCAAAGTCAACTTAGACTTCCCAAGGTTTCTACATTCGTTATTCTTTATTCTTCATTCTTCTCGCTTGATGTGATGCCTCCTGACGAATCATGATTCGTGATTCCGACTTCTTTTCATGGGCGGATGTTTTTTTTTTTCTTCTTCTTTGTACTCACTCGCTTCATTAACGCTATTATATCACTCCCGACATGTACACAACATGATATGAAGTTTCGCCATCTAAAATTTGTTACTCTTGTTGCAGGTATGTGTCTTCCATCTAGATTTATGATTCGGCGACGCGAAGTAAGTGTTAACGTCGTTTGGTTTAATCTACTGCGAGTGTTTTGTTTCTTCATCATCTCATTTTCGCTCCGCCATAGAAGTATTCTTCTTACTTAGTGCGCGAAGTGCAGCCTCTTAGGAGATAATACATCGTGCCGATTGCTCAGAGAGTAGCTAACTCAAGTAAGTCGCGAGTAACTCGCGTTTATAACCCCGTCCGCCGCCAGTTTTGCTCGTTGGCAACTTTTGCAGCGCATTGTCTCCCATCATAGCCCAGTCAGTCCACGACTAGCTTCATTTCGGCGTCAACTCATCATGCGATGATGATGATGGTCTCGTGTTTTGTTTCTCGTCTCTTCGTTGCGAATGTGACTTTTGCGTGTGCGCGCGCGCCGTGCCTTTCAGTGCGCCTTCCAGTTGATTGATGACTTTGATAGCTCCACTCTTAATCTAGACGAATGAACGCCAAACGAAGGAATAAACTCTCTCCGAGTCGCCTTTCAGCCGTCGTGCGATGAAACTGTAGCACGTTGTAGTATATCCCAGATGCATTCGCTTATCTTTGTTGCGTTCTCGGTATTCGCACCGCGTACGTGATGTGCTTCTCATCGTCTTCATCTAGTCGTCCATATCACGTCTACCAGTAGCAGCGCCTCGTCTTGCTCTCTTACTCCGTAGATATGACTTTTCGTGGAGATGCGGCCGGGATTTGTTCGCTAATTATGCTTTACGCTTTGCCATTTGCGAGTTTACGATTTGCGTTTCGCATATTCGAGCATCGGATATCGCCTAAACATTCGAACATTCGTCGAAATGGGAAACTACGATTTGAGTTCGCGTTCGGATTCAGACGAATCTTACTGGCGGGTTCGGATTCGATGCGAGGAATGCCGATTGCGAATCCGTTTTAGATTCAAAGCTTTGAATTCACGTTCGTCCTCGAATTCCCACCGAGTCGAGACGTGCCTTATGTTCATGTTCGTCAGCCTATTTTATTTCAATTTGTGTGAAACATGCAAATGTACACCGTTAGGCGGACACCGAATAAACCTCGAGGAAAAAAACACACTAAATGAAGACGAAAAAAGATAACGCTAAGTTCTATTGCAAAGAAAAACGTAAAAAATAAATTGAAAAAAATGTCGTGTATTTTTCTTTGTTTTATTTTTACTCCCTTTTCACTTATTTATAATTATTATTATTTTTATCTTTAAATGTTCAAACATTTCAGTTTGTTTTCGATGTTTTTTCTTTATATTTTGGTGCCCATTAAATGGGCGAAAATTCATGTTTGATTTTTGTTTCGTCGAAACGGAAAACATTTCTTTTGTCTTGTAGGTGCATTTTGTTATTTTTTGTGCTGGTTGCCTGGAGAATACGGAGAGATAGACAGACATAAACAATTTAATTAAAATCACTCGCAAATGCCGAGGTGTCATGGCAACTCATCCAGAAAATAAACCTCTTATTTTAAGTACTCGCAACCCACAGACAAGCAGGACATTAATGAGATAATTCTGGAATATATAGATTTAACAAAACAAAGGATTAATTGAAATATATGAATATATTTTAAATGGAACAGTTATTTATAAAATGGCACTATATAATTTGCTGGAATATTGATTAATTCGATGGAAACAGCGCAAAGTTTCATACGTAATTAGCTAACAAACAATTATCTACGCTTCGGTGCAATCAAGCATCAAAATCGGATAGTATAATTATTGAATTAGATTATTATTATCGCGATGAGCTAGTGGTCGGATCGTCAAGTACAAAATTAATGCAGTGCGAGAAACGGCCGAAAACTAAATTTAACTACTGCACCAACAACCGTTTGTTACACTTGTACGAATACACTTTATAGGTACATGGATTGCATTTTGTAGTTCAGCTGCGTTTGCATTAATTTTATTTATGGATTTATGCGATTTATTGCGTCGATCCGGGGAGCAATAATACCGCAGTTAATATTCCAATATGCTAGATATTCATTCCGGTCTAATTAATCTTCATTTCATGAAATTCGTAAATAAAACGGTTTACAGCTCTAAATTTAGCAATTTTAGTTTTTGGTAATGATGAGATCAGATGTGATGGATAAGATGTTAGAAGCGGGTCGTTTTCTTTTTATGCATCAACCACCTGCCTAACGTGTATACCGACGGGGGTTGAAATTCGGGTGCGGGCTGTTGTGTGTCCCCTTCGATGCCACCTGGCGTCCTCGTCAATGCCGCTACTAATAGGCGACATTGTTGCTCTCGCATTGCGACCGAGACCCTGTGAGTGGACCCTGAGCTTCTTTATTCAAGCTTGTCACGCTCAAAATTTCGCGCTGACACGTTTTGCCTAAAAATTATATTAAAAATTTTGCACCAGCAAAAGTTCACTGCAAGGGGACGCACAGCTGTTACCAAAACTATATTATAAAGCACAATATCATCATCATGTAACATGCGACGACCAGGAAGAGAGGAAACACCAGCAAGTTAATTTTATTAAAAATTAATTGCGTTTTAGCAAACAGCAAGTCCAGTATGAGTACGATGAAAAGCCACTGTTGATCTATTTATTTAATGTTGAGTTGGGTTTCGAGTTGAAACCCAAGAAAGAAATTATTTTAGCTTGTTTTTACTCACTTGCCAAAATTAGTTTATGCGACGACACAAACTAAATTTGGACTTTTTCTAGTCTACTAAAGAGAAAAAAACTACCATAACTTAAGTCACTTTTTAACTTAGAAGTTGACTATAAGTTGATTCAAAGTCATGAAGCGTAACATCCTCTTTTGTCCGTACTTTTATCTGTTTTGTTTATTGTCCGTTTTCGGAAAGTCCCAAAAAGAGTAAACCCTAAGTGCCGAGCATAAAGAAACAGGAAACTAACTCGTTCTCGCCGCTGGTAGCGAGAACAAGGCGATTCTTTAAAAACTAATATTGTTTGAAAAGTTTTCGGGCGTCACACTAGGAGACTTGCCACGACGAGTTTCCGGTTTCCGGACGAATCCCCAACTCTTTCATTCGCTCGCGCGCGTTTTATATCGCTGTTGAATTTGGCGCACGTTTTGTGTTACACTTGTCGTACATCTTCGTATATCATCAAAACTTCTCAAAGACGATCCGCAGAGCATCCCCGAGATGCGACTAGCAGCATGACGACGAAAGCGCAGACTAGCTCCGGTTTATATCGGTCTTGGGGAGTTGTAAAGTTAAATTGTACGAGATGACTCGTCCTGTAAATAATAACAACAATATAACCAAACAAAGGCGCCGAAACTGTGCGAACGGCGACTCGCATAATCAACAAAAACACGTTTTGCAGCGAATTTTGTCTGATGAAAAGTCCCAACAATGATGCGAACATCGTGAGTTTCGTGCTGTGATAAAATCAACTCTTCAACTTGAATAAATTCAAAATATTCATGAGCAGTATAATATATTTTTTATTAAAAATAACTCACGCTGATTTGCCTTAATCTCAACTTTAGCTCTTTAATATCTTACATTTAAATATTCATGCGTGATTTTGTATCGAAATCATTAAAATCGATCCGAATGTGCGATGACCTTGTAAGTTTAATGTTCGCCGGTCTTCGACTTCTAGTTCTCGACTCTTCCCGTGCAGAGTTCGACTCAAAAGTTGATGCTTTCGGTGTCGGTGGTCTTCAGACAGGTTTCGCTCGTTGCCCCGCACACACTTTCCTCTTCATTCGCAGCTTCCAAGTGGTTTGTAGTCTTGTTTCCTTTTTGGTGGTTTCAGCTTGGCACGTAATTAATTAGAGTGATTAAGAGGTAATCGACGCTTCTTCTGACTTCGGCTCCAGTTAAGACACAAGACAATTGCAATTCTTTGTATATATTTTTTTTCCTGTGTGGAAACAAAATCAAGTTGTGATGTCTTGTGTGAGTCTTGCGTCGGGTCGGACCCCCCAACATGAGTCAAGTCGGAGAAGAAGTCTTGAGAAGTCCAAGTAACGAGTCCGAGCTTGATGCGAGCCGCAAGCGAGAATGCAAGAATAAAGTGTGTGCCACACAATGAAGGCGATTCTTGCCGGTCCAGGAGGCATGGACGCATCGGTCAAATCGACCATCAGCCTATATGCGGCTTGCAGCGAAATAAACGTTCTACCCGGAATGAAGGAATGAAGCAATGAGTGTGGAAATAAAGATATCTCTCTGAGTTGAAGCGTAAATAGCTGGGTTGTGGGTACGCGGCATGTAGTTAGACGGCCGGGTGTGTCGCAGCCACACCCAGGTAAAGATCTACCCAAACGAAGAACCAAAAATAAAACGAGATAGAACGAACCGAGTGAAGCAACTAACGAGCCTGGAGGAATTGATCATTATACGAGTATGTACTGATTGCTTGGTCCACACTCTACAATATTCCCCTTTGTTGGTTCCACCATGATTTTTGCAAACTCTTCAAAAACTGGGAGGTTCTTCATATAGCATGAAAACTCAAAACAATACCACCCCGAGTTTCACACTGATCACTTTGGCGGGTAGGGTTCGTTGAGTATGTGTACAAACACGCGTGTACCGAGACTGGTCGGCGTGTAATTTGCATGGCGATGCCTATCTCGGCGAGAAAGAAGAAGCAGACCAATCCATGGCGGACGCACTCGAGTGCACTTCCTGCTCTCGCTACTATCGTCGAGCGTGTTCTCATTGGATAAAAACAATGAATGGCAGTCGGCCATCAACGCAGAGCAGACATGAAACAAGATGTGGTCTTAGTTTATTCTTGAAATAGACACTGTTAAAATAAGTACTAACCTTTCAAAACATACCAGGTTATTTTTGTTTAACATGTTTCAACAAGTAGTTGAAAGACTGAATTTTGTCGCTAATAAATTACTGAAATCGTTGGGCTATTCATGAGATCATTTCCCTCTGACATGGCATTGTATAATTATCTGCAATTACGAAAACAAAAACAAGCCGCTATAAAATACCTTTTTACCGCCATTGAAAAAGTCAAACAAAGTACGCCGAACAAACAGAATGCCGGCACTGGGCTAACTAGGTCCCCGAAGTTGGGAACTCCCAGAAAACGAAAAGTTAAAAGAGTTAATTGCCGTTTCATGCCATGCGACTAGCGACCAAAACATATGCAAGGCTATAGCTTTAAGGTTTGTCTAGAATTCAAGTGTTGTTTAGGTTGTATTTTTTTATATGGACGCTTTGTTCGGAGCATATGTTTTTCCTTGTACGAATACGAGCTGCACGCACTATCAACTCGCAACTTCGATTCGAAGTCGTCGGAAAGCCGGGAAGCTCGGCTGTTCGAATTTAATGGGAAACTCATTTCCATAATGCATACGAATTCCTCATTACATTTAGCTAGCCGAGCTGACTGGAGCAGGATCGGGCATGAGCTCGTTTTGGTCTTCTTTCTTCTTTCCAAACTAACATTAAACTATAAATACTATAAATATTCGTGGCGGGGTAAAACGTATGCGCACAGCTTTTACTGCCTGAATTGCTCCGTTTACCACTTGGCCAGAAACAGATACAGAGATGCAGATGGGACTTGGATTTTAGTAGATTCTGGTTTGTTTTCATCGACCAAAAGTACATTTGAACTGCAGATAAGCTGCATAAGTAATATCTAATATAGCAATTTGAATTTGGAACTAATGTTAATTCTAAGTTTCCTTCGAAGTTTGAATACTGTAGATTACTGTAGATTAAATTGCACATACTGCATGCAATTTTCTTCAATCTTTGAGCATCAACTACAAAAACAAGACCAAAGTCGACTACCGAAGCATTTAACTCCTCTTTTCGTTTTCAACGCCGTTATGTGTGGTAAATTTCTTGCTCAGCAAAATCATCATCCACGTTGCGATCGATGTTGCCATGTTGGCAGGTATCGTCCAGGTAGAACGCAACTCAAAGTAAATACACAACCGCAACGCCAATGCGAGCATGCAAACAGCAGACACCAACTCCCATCTCGCTGGAGGTGAATCGCAAAATGCAGGTAGACGAAATGGAAGGTGACCGCAAACGAGCATAAAATACGCTCAGCCAATGCAAACTCAGCACGTTACGAAGCCAAAGGCAAAGAAAGAATTAAAGAATAAAGAAGACTTGTGTAGAGGTGAAGGGACGAACGCGGCTTAAGTCGAGTTACGCATCAGCATCAGACATCGGCAGGTGGAACCGAACGCTGCGCGCCAACCGATCAGATATTAAGTCATTATATTATTTTCTACTCCACGTTTCACTTTTTTTGTGGTTTAAGGTTCAATGTTAATGATCAGTTGGACGATGATGAGGATCGTGGCCGGAATTAAGCAGTCAAAAACCACAAGGTTCAGAATAAAAGAACATAATGACTTTATTTGTTAGGTGTAGCGAAAATTCCTCACAGAAACAACGCGCAAACATTCTATAAATTTTTCATATCTAATCTTTCCTAACGGATCCACTGACGACTGACTGTTTTTGTATGCGGATAAATTCCAACCGACTCACGCATTCAACAAGCGGGCAACGCCAACAAACGCACAGTAACTCACGTTTCTCGTTTGTTCGGCGATAAGGCGAATACTGCGTGCATGAATGTCGCCAATTTTTGCATTCCACGCACCGCGCGTTGACAAACGACGTTTATAATGACCCGCAAACAAAATGGCGGCGGCCGCTTGCGGTGAAAACTTCAGTCAAGCTTTGTATGTAAGACGAATTCAAAGAGACGTATGTTAGTGCGTTCCGTATGTTTATGGTTATTACAGAAATTTGGCTAAAACTACTACCGCACCGGACTGGTAGTTATAGTTGGTAATGTCCACCGCGAACATAAATTTGCGCATTGTTCTCATCTGGTTTGCTCTGCGGTTACCCAAAGTACTTTATGTGCTTCTGTCGCTTGGTGCATCCAAGTCCGGTGGCCTCTTTAAAAGATCCTGCAAAGGGGTCTCCCCTGGAAGACCTTAAATGCAAGGGGTGCGTTTATCATCCGAGTAAGCAACAAGGAAATGATACCGATACTTGTACTCTCTACCTGGTCCGTCCAGGGAGAGCCCTAAACATAAATTCTTGGACTTAGCGCCTTAGTCCAACCACCTTCAACCTCCATCATCCGGGAGTGGATGGCGGAGAGTGTCTCTCGAGGTATCGGAATGTTCTAAGCAATCTTGGACTATAGTGGTAGTATCGATGCGCGGAAATCGGAACATCGGAAACTCCTCGGCTCGAAAGCGGGTGCTTTATGACAATCTCTACTTCGGGACTTTGGGGTCGAACACGAAAGTGACAAAGACTGTAACAATACCGAACAGCATCGAACATTATGATCCCCGTGGCCTCTGGGCCACTGCAACTACGACCATCACTTCCTTTTAGCCATTGACAACTACAATGCACCACTATATTCACTATATTCCATGAGGTGTATCAGCTCATCATATCTTATAGAATCTATCCAACGTACGAGCTGTTGCCGCTATTTGGTACTGTATGTACGCATGCTTTATTTATTGTCGCCCATAAAGAAAATTTCAGGTAGAAAATTGGCGAATTTAAAGCTGGTCGGTTGCGTGACTAAAGCTTTGTCGTCTTCGTTGTACGACGAGTATGTCTTTAGGAAATTACGCCGAGATGTAGGTTTATTTGATCACAAAGGGTTCGTTTCGTCGTAACAGCCCTGCAGGCATCAATATTACCAGTATTGATCTTGTACCTACGGCGAAAAGCCCCCAAATTTCAGCATATGACATAAGAATTACTACTGAAATAATGAGTATAATTCTGAGATCTTCAGAGATATTCCAATATTTCAGTTATTTTTTCAGTTCAATATTTCGTTTGTTTCTATGTCTAATTAAATATATATTATGCAAATTAGGGTTGTGTTTTTTTGTTGATTTGGCGAAATTTCGACATTCTGACACAAGAAGAGCTGATCTTTGTCAGCTGGTGCAAAAACGTTCCAAGTTTGCACATTAACATCGAACTTCTTTGGGCGTGTACTGCGACGTCGGTGTCATCAGCGAAAGTTTAATTAAATACGAAATTCTCTTAAGCACAACAACAGATTCGACTAATTCCCGGTTCCGAAACCACTTCAAAAGCACAAAAAAATTAAATCTAAAATGTTTTTGTACTGATGTTTCGATCTTCTTTTTTCAAGTTCTTGATGGCTTTAGTGATTGTGATTGTCTCCGGCTTTTGGCTGCTCGCCCGCCTTATTAACCATTTGTAATGACACAATGCCAGCGATCGTTAATTGGAATAATAAATCGTCTTGGCTTGGTCTCGCAGCACTTGGTGCTCACGTATACAACTAACACTCATGCAAACGCATTGATTCGATGCCGATTTGTGTTAGACATGGAGCGATCACCCACGCACGCACACCAACACATTCGCACATGTATACAATCACGTACACACACGCTTCGGTTTGCTATCAAGATTTATTGATATGAATGCGCCATCCGTGCGCACACCAGCGCGCTGATAACACACTGACGGCACGCATAAACAGTCGTAAATGTACGTAAACATGCCAATGTGAAATTCGAAATACGACAATACGACAATGCTGGGACGACATGAGTGAGTTAACTGAGTGCAGGGCTGAACAGGAAATCGATAAATTGTCTCGATGTGCAACGATCACCAATAGATATTTACATGCATCGTTGGCTGATGATTGCAGTGATGCAAATTGCGAATTTGGTCAAAACGGAATTTTACTCATTAGTTCAATCAAGCCGACATTAATGAATATAGGACAAAATTCTATTGTATATTTTTTATCTTAAAATGAAAGTATCTACTTACTTACTTATCTCGCTTGTTGATTGAGTGACTAAGACCCAATTAAGTGCACTTAAGTCAAATTGACTCATTCAAATTTCCGTCTTGCAGCGTATTATCTCCTATTAGCTACGTATATCTCTGAAAATCTTGCAATATCTCCAGATAGCAAAAGACGAAAATATCGGCGATAAATCAAACGTGAAACGACATTTTAATAAGCGGTTATTTATTATCCAATCGAGTCGCAACGCTCGGCCAGCATAATGTGTATTAAAATCAATTAATTAATTTATTACCAACAGCACAGCGCTCCTCGGCGCCATTCAATTCGCTGCGAATACATTATCAGTTACACATTATCCTATTGGCAGCTAAGAAGCTGGAAAGGAAATGCTGTGCGAATGGCGGCCGCGCGCGCGATTTATATCGTGTTATCGACACGAACGAAACAAAACGAACGGTCGTGAGCGCGAAATTTATGAGCCGTTTGGTTTAACAGCACAGCACGCATTGCAACAACATATTGCGCAAAGTCAACGTGAAACCGATTGAATTATTTATTAATATATTTATTCTTGGAAGAAATGCCAACAAATTCGCGCGACAGAATTTATGCGTTGCATATGATTAGGTATGTGCTAGTACGCATGCGCAGTTTACTACTCACTGCGGAACAATGCCATCTTGTAGATCTTAAGTGTATTAACAAATTGCTTGAATTATGCATGTAATATATTACTCAGCCGGTGAGTTTCTGTGAATTTTGAGCGTTCCGCCCGCGGCTGCACTGCGAATGTTGAATATTATTGTTTGTTAAGTGGCAATCAATATGCATTGGATCGGAATATTGAATTGTCGGCGAGCGAGTCCATTAAATTCGCTTCGCGCAGAGAGGCCCTGCTCTCTTCGTGCGCTGACTTATTGCAATTACTCGCGGGGGCATGCAAAACGGACGCTCACCATCCGCCTGCACGCACACACCACTTCACACAGGACCAGGTCCGAGAGCAAATCAAGACCAAGTACTAAAACACACATTGAACAATCATCTACATCCACCTAGCAAGTTTTAAAACTTGGTTTTCATTCATGCACTTCTTCTTCGCCTTCTGCGGCTATTCAGTTGACTGGTATATAAATTTCTTGTGCTGGTGGGCAAACAACTAGTCGTTTTTAACATGCAGGTGCATCCAAGAATATTCATGGGCGCGTTTCGGCTTCGATTCTTTGGGCTTGACTCATTACATATTTTACTGTTGTAAGCATATTTTGTACGTACTTTATAAATTGATTTTGTGTTGAAGCAGCTTTTCATGATTTATCATAGCAATTTTCTGCCAGTTGGACACTTTTTTCTTTTTACTTCCTTTGAACACATTGTATGTTGTTATATGTTTTAGTCTACTGACAAACGTAATAATCATAAGTTACGTTTGGGCTTTTCGTGTTTTCCTTCTCCATTTCCATTTCCCTTTCGTCGTATTTCAGGCGTTGTGTAACAGTTGCTACAGTTTTAGTTTTAGTATTTGAGTATTTTAGTGTTTTACTGTTTTCGTCAGGTTTAGGTCCCGCAAAGGACGAACGTAAAGCAAACACGAAGCGAAGCGACACGTCAACGCATAATAAGTAACTTTCTAGCTGGCGCACAGCAGACATTGTACACTTTACTGTCGCCCGCCGGTTTTATCCTTTGGGTATTACGCAAATACAATTAAATCGCAAGAATCTCTTTTTGTGCGTCCAACTATTGCGTGAGGATTTTGTTACGCCGTTGTTTTTATAGGCATTTTGGTGGAAGCGCCAACCGGAAAGTTTAGAATCTATAAAATTCGGGTAATTTTAAAGGTTGTTGTTTTTGTGTGAATTACCCTGTAGAATATATCTATGCCATTGTCTTCGTTTGTGGCGTTATCTGTGCGCAACCACAATTCGAAGCCGATTTTCATGAGAATCGCGCGGGGCAAACACATCATAAGGGTAAAATTTCTATACGCCGCGGAGGCGGCGAGCATTACCGCAGCCGCTACCGCCCTCCGAATTGTTTTGTGCTCGCACCGAATTTTGGTATTGACATGCGATCGTTTTCGTTATTTATTCATGGCCCGCTTCGGCGGCGTGTTTGCCTTCTACGTCGGATATTGTCTTAGGCGTATTTTAATACCCCACGCCGACAATAAAATATTTATGCGGGGAATTATCAAATCGAAGACGTGGGTGAGAGGGCAATTTCGTGTCGTTCATTAATTCCGAAATGCGGTAGTAAATTAATTTCTAAGTAGCAATTAAATTTTTCACAATTTTCCTCTCGTTATTTTACAAAAACATTAAACATCGTTTAACTGTGGGTTCAATGTTCGAACAACCTAAATTCGAAACATCACAAACAAACAACAAACATTTGCTTCATCCCTTTTGCGGGTCAGGAGTGCAGAACCCGACGGCTCCAGGCCGGAAAACCGGAAGTTAAACGCCTTCTTAATTAGGTGCCGTTATATCTCTCTCGTTTAGCGATTCTGTTTTAATTCGCCAGGACGAGCGCGCGGCGAGATTAATGCGAAACGTTTTCGACGCTCTTTTGACTTCTTAACAAGGCGAGTCCTGTAATTTTCGAAGGACTCCTACGCCGTACGGAGGAATGCTTTATGAGGAAGACACTTTCATTACACGACGATTTGAATCGTATTTTCAATTCGTTCTCGAGACATGAAACAAAGCAAGCAAGGATAATTTCGATTTTTTCAGTGACTAGACTACAATTTTCCTGGTTGAAAGAAAGCAAGACAAGGGGGAAATGTGGGCTTAATAGTAGAGTGCATTCGGTAATTATCCAGGATCATTATCCTGATGTTATTTTCATGCACGTGGCACGAAACACGTTGAAGGCGCTGACCGCCGAGTTTAAGTTACACCTTGAAAGAGTCGGTATCGATAGCTGAGTGTTGTGACTTCCCTGTATGAGGTTGTTAGTATATCCGGTCATTAGCACCCCTTTTCGGCTGAAAAAAGGCAACGATAATGTGTTTTTGATTTTTGTTGCATTGTGGTTGAACTTTGTCTTAAATCACACAGGATGAAACAAAATTTAAGAATTAATTTTAAAACCAAAATTAATAATTAATGGAATATGGTAATGGTGGTAATTACAGTGAACATACGTGGCACTTTAACCCTCCGCCTCATTTTCCACCCCGATGGATGCAATTAGAATTTTTCGCTCGCAAAAAATTGTAATTTTTAAACATCGCTAATGTTTTAATGTCACAGTTGGGAAATTATGCGCTCACGAACAGCACACGCCAGAAAAGGGTTGCGAATATTAAAACATATTAAGCATAATTTAATTATTTTGCAATTATTTTGTATTTAAAAGTCGTTAGGAAAAATACCATAATGTAAAATCAATGCTGATGTCACCGCAAAAAGTGTATAATAAAATAATCCATTAATTTTATTGCTGCGGAATATTTAAAATTTAAATTTGAAATATTTTTAGTCCCAGATCTGATCGGGTAAATGATGAAGTAATCTTTAAAAGGCGATAACTCCTGCGAGAACTATTGAGATCGGTATCTTTCGAGGATTCCAGTACAGCGGCATAAAATTAAAATAATTCCGCGATTTATAACTCCCCGGTTGCCTCGGCGTTCGGGCGAGATCAAGACGCCGGAGCCAACTAATAAGGCGATTTAATTGATTAAGACCGAACGCGAGAGTGGCGCGCTTCATTAATTATTCATTATGCGCGATGTTATATACGACATGACAAAATGCCACGAATAGTATTCGAAGAGCGACGCAATGAGCCGTCTACTAATTGGATTTGAGACTGCTTAAGAAATCAAATCCATGTGCAACTAATGAATTCATAATATGTAATTCAATTTGCAAATCTATTTTTATCAAACTAATTTTTATTTATTTGTTTGTTTCAGGTAAGAATGCACTACACGGATATTGAAAATTGTATTGAGTAAGAAAATTATTCTTTTGTTGAAAGCTGAATGACTGAAAAATTAGCCATGCTCGATTGTTTAAAAATCAATTACGAGTAGTTTTTGCAAGTCGTTTGTTTTCGCGTTGCGAGGCGCGAATCATTTGATTTGTAAATGGATATAACGCTATGAGGCAGGTAGGCAAGCAAGTGGTTCGCAGGGAGCGGTGGAGTGAGGGTGCGATGCGACGCGAAATTGAATTAGGTTCGCACCGACGGCGTACGTGCGCATTTCGCACGTGAAAAATGCGCAGAACCTCCGCGCGGCGTTATCAGCGCGCCAGATAGCGCCCGGACGACGATAATGGGCTTCGTTTTAATTGGCAATTCTCTCGCGTGCGCGCCGTTTCCACGTTTCCGACGCCAACACATCCAAACACATCCGACTCATCCGCCCCCGACTCTTCCTAACACTTTTTTTGCGCTCAACGTTTTCATTCAGTGAGGAATTTAGTTCAGCAAAATTTAAAATTGTGCGGTCGTTGTTTTTCTACGAAGGTGTAGTTGGTATTTCAATTTCAGCAATTGATGTCTGGTCGGGGTCTCGTCGGATAACAAGTTCAACAGACTTCATCTTGAAGTTCTCATCTTGGTCTGCTCCACCCTTCAGAACCTAACTTACATCTTCATATATGCGGTTCATAGCCACATGCTGGGTGCGTGTGTGTGTTGGAAAAGCATAAATTCTGCTCTCTGGAGAGAACACGCCATGATGATGATATGTGTCTGTTTGCCTCTGCGCGCTCTGGAGTGGTGGTAGTCCAAGGCTAGTCATTACAGCGAATTCGGGTTTGTCGAGGGCTTAATTTCATTGCCGCCGCGCGCGGCGCGCTCGAATAAGCATCCAGGACTCTTGTAGTATTTATCCCTTAAACTGTAGTTTGGACCACGGCTGGGACCTTTAATCTATCCCTACAAGCCTCACCTCAAGCTCGGGTTTCGAATAACTTGTTCGAAGGACTTTGAAATGCGAACAAAGCCCTTTTTACTGCGCAATTTACCCGAGGACGTGGCGTTTTCATTTATTGTTGTACTTTTGTGTTTTACGGCCGGCCACAACTGGCGCAGACTTGCAGAGGTGAATCATCAAACGCGATCGACCCTATAAAAACCAAATGAATATTAAAGTTTTCCAAAGCCCCATTTTCGATATATATTGACGCATTAATTTTAAAATTGAATTCTGTCCATTGTCGGTTCTTGATGGAGCGATGCTGGTGCGGGTCGGGGTTTTAAATGTCATTCGACGCTGAGGGAGTTTATATTTCTGGGGAAGCGAAACAATGGCATCGTTTGTACACACTCTGCGCGAACATACCGAAACTGATTTGTAATTTTGCGCCTAGGACAATGCCACCTCGCTCCATGCACTCCGCCTTCCAGTCGCTTTTGTTCAGGCGACCAACTGGCAAAAGTCATTTTGTACCTAGAACATATCCTGCGTCGTGGCACCGCTTCATTACGACAAAGAGCAGGCGACGAGCGAGATAGGCCGGCAAAGAGCAAGGCCAAAAGGGGTGAACCCTGGGGGTTGTTTTTGTACCGGGGTACTCCGACACCCTCGACTTGAAGCAGACGCACGACGACGCACTTGTAAGCGACATGTATCACTACGGTATCAATGCGTTCCCGCGAGTCCTCCGAAACGCGCAGTCTGGAACATTAGCGGGGATATTGATGGCGATTCATCAGTGTAAACGGGGTAAAACTGCCCTTAATGCCGAGCACTACTACAAGCACTCACCGAAACCTAAAGGGAGAACACGTGTGTCTCAAACAAAGTGTCAGCAGAATACTTGCGACTAAAAATTGATCATTCAATCAACCATATCTCATCCCTTATCTATTGTGCAGTGGCCCTTGTTAGCAAACTGGATTAACGTCTTTTCAGTGTCTATTAATTGCCGGGTTTTAGTTGAATTTGAACATTTTGGTTTTCCTGTGACATTTGGTATTTGCTCCTCGACCGCATGAATGTAGACGCACATATCACGTCGCGCCAGGTCCAGGGAGTCCACAGCACCCGGTGACATATGACGCACCGCACCGCAGCGCTAAATGTCCGCTATAAACATTGTCCTGGGCTGGCGTGCGCGCCCCATTAAAATGCAAACGTCACTACCTGATGATGCTGATGCCACCACTAACTCTTCGACTCCACCGGCTTACGGCTTTCCGCGGGGGTGCCCCATTATATTATTATCCTGTCGGTGCAATGGTCACCGGAATCCCGCCGGCTGGAAATATCTGCTAAAGAGTCATGGCCACCGCACCACCGACATAAATCATGCGGCCAGAGTGCACCACACGCAGAGATGTCAAGTTCAATTTGCCGAAAATGAGCATTATTCGCCTGCACCTCATTTTTTAGACAATTTTTGTTTGAAGCCCTCTTTTTTGGTGGCTGGACACTTCATTCGCGAGATATTTATGCTCCCCAACGATTCTCAACAAAATCAGCAGGACGGCGGAAAACTGCCGGAATGATAAAAACGTGCGAGTTGAGCGAAATTTTATCGCCGAATTTGAGCACCTTGTAAAATTTTGCGCTCCGGGTCATAGTCCACTGTTTACGTTTTGAGATAAAGACGTTTTCTATTTGGTTTAACAAGCGCGAAAACTCCTAGTGTCCTGGAACCGTGATGGCGGATCGTCGACATAAATCACAAAACTTGCTCAACGCTCAACGCCTGCCCAGGAGGTGTCGTGTAAAACGTCGTAAAACATAGTTAGATTTAGTTACACCTCCCGAAGCACCCAAAGGAGACAATATGTTTCTCCAGATGCTAGCGACTGTAAATTCGCAGGGACGAAATTTTAACTGAAAGTTAGATTTACGACCCGCTTTGTTTTTTGCGGTATTTTCGGTGAGATTCACATACTGAACTCGTGACAGCGCGGAAAATACGCGTATTTTCGCCGAAATTGGCGAGCAAATATGGAATTTTAATTCTCGTCAAGCGCTTATCAGCACCATGCAGAAGCCCACCAGCCCTCTGATGATTACGTGCACACAAATACGCAAACGTTGACATTCGCATACGCTCGCGACGATTACCGCGATTAATTGGTTGAATTAAAAACGCGGACGGCTCCAAAAGCCGAAGGCGCTGCGAGCGCGACCAATGCCGATAAGACCCACATGTGCTGTGGGGCGACTTCCATGATGATTCAAACGCGCAACTTATTTGTGGATAATATTTCCACTCCGTGCGGCACGATAACGCCGGCATTAAATTTATATTTGTATAAAACTCAAGTTGATTCAATGCCCGCATTTTATAATAATCAACATCTAATGCTGAGAATGTTGAGATACGACAATAACATATTGCTTTTCAACAGAACAGCGCAGACAATGCGCGATTACATGAATTTATTGTTAGTATTACATCCCGGATAGAAGAATAAATTATCATCAATAGGATGCACAATGAAATTACCATTCGATATGGTCGATTGCTTCTTCTTTTTTTAGTCCCCAGCTTTTTTTTTGCTTACGCATCTAGAACCGGTTGGTTTCTTCACGGTTAATTAACACCTACGACTCTTGAGGATGGTGAACATATCGTTTGTTATGTTGCTCTCTTGCTCAATTCCACAGTGGTATCTTGAAGATCTTCTTGGTTGAATTGGTTCGCTACGCTTCTGGCCATCGAATTGGGAATGGACATAAAAATAACTTAATTTGAATTTATGCCGATACAGAAGTCGTGTTGCAATCATGTATCTGTTGCTCGATTGTACTCGAAGCACGTTTGAATTATACATTAGCTTCTTGGATTGGTAATGTGGAATCTAGAATACACTTACCCACTATACCAGTGTCTGCAAAACGATGTTTTTTGCATTAAAATTTAGAAATCTGTATTAAATATTCTATCCAACGTTCGGTAGGCACTGGTTAAACATGTCAGGTTTTTAGTCGCTTGTCATTCAATGTGCCCTGATTGACATCGATGTGAACCACGTCATGCTCCGAGTTAAAACTCGTTCCGTGGCATTTTCAGGTCCTTCACAAATTGTTTCTGAGTCTACGTCGTCGACAATAATGCATGATTACGCCCCGAAGTGACTTTGGACTTGTGCCCCCTCATCCCCGCAATAAAATTGTATTCTATAGTATTTTATGTAAAAATTGGATTTTAATGCTTCGACATCGAAATGCGCCCGTACGCTCATTTGATAGAAGTGCAATTGTGCACGAATGCGTCGGGAAAGCTTTCGCGCTTGCTGAATTCGAGGAAATTCAGACGAAAAGCTGAAAATGCTACAAAAGCGTTCACTCCCACTTGCTTTACTAAAGGTGGTGCTGCACACGCACATACATCTATCCGCAGACGTAATATCGTAGATTGTAGATATTTTATAGCTTCGGATATAAAAGTATAAGGGTAATAAAATTTTCATCCACAGGACATCACTATCAACAATTTTCTCTCGGTCTCTGACTGTCGAACATATTGGTTTATTTCAAACTTACTGAAATTTGAATTCTGCACAGTTTTCTTTTGAATGACCCAGTAGAATATATATTTATACTATCCGAAAATTTTCTACAAGTCCATATGTCCACATGGAACAAAGGGAATGTGTGCTCTCGCACGACGTGAAACACACAATAACCCAAACAAGATATAAAAATTTGAATAACTTCATCAGTTCTTGCCTCCACGAGCGCTGAAATCCGCTGTGGATGGCAGACCCAGACGGGAGATAACTTTAATATTGAGTTATCGGGGATGAAACTGAAATATTGCGCTCGAAATTTGTCCCAACCACACCGAATCACATTCAAAGTTTCGGTAAACAAAACCATATTGTATGTTTAACTCATTTTGCAATCTTTGTATCGGTATTAGTTGCAAAATTTCAAATGCAAGGCGTTGTGATTCAAGACAAGAAAAGTGAAATTGGCAACGCGTAGAGTACATGGAGCTGCTATTCTCGATAGCAAGACGGAATGGTATGAGATGGCAAGGGAAGATGGGAACGCGGGAGGAAATTCAATTGTAACAGGCGACAATGAAACGAAAAAGACGAGACGCAACGAGCCAAACGAGAGGGTGCTTTTCTTATTATTTCGCTTTATCGAATTATGCGCGCAGATTTCTATCAAAAAGGACGTCTCTAGAGGCGCACCATCAAGCGACATCAAATCACATCAAATCTCAACTTGCGAAACAATTTTCAATTTTCAGAACCAGACAAAGGCTGATATTATGAAATTGAAAATAGGCAATATGCAGATATCAGTATCAATTAATATCGCATATTTATTACGACAGCCAGACATAGAGTATACACACAGGTTGATTTGCATAATAATAAATTGGTACTTTTATTATTCTCGTGTCATGTCTGACGCCCGATGCTGGTCTGAGCATCCCTATCATAACAGAGTCGCGTGGTATTGGCCGTGATGGGAATGCGTGTATGAGGCATGTGGTCGCCGTTTATGGTTTCGGCTTGTTAAATATTATAATTTCCAGCGGCGGGCTTCGAGGATGAGAATGCGCGGGCGGGTCGCCGTGCCACAGCGCCACATCTGGCATTGTCGAGGGACTTGTAATTATAATGCGTGTGCGCGGTGGACAGATGCCGGCTGAATTTTAAAATTTAAATTACAATATTAAAATATTAAAATGTTGCCGAGTTTTAACTGGCGCTGGCACCACCCGGCAATTAAAAATACTAGGTTTATTCATCCATAAATATATATTGATGATTTTTTGTCCCTTTTTTCTTCTTCATTGTTTATCAATGTGTTTTGATGGATTTAAGGACGTGCACTCTACTCGATAAAGCGCACATATTGCGGTGCATTGACGTTCGTAATCGGATTTTCGAATCACGACCCGGCCTCTGAGAATATTATATTAGCGCGCATGTCAATAACAGCGTATAATTCCAATTGAATAAGATTCAAACGCAATTGCGAGTGCTGCTGCTTTCATACACTCAATGCATCATCATAAAAAAAGCTGACGAAAGTAGTTTATTGTATTTCACACATCTCGAGGACTAATTTTCCGCACGACAGGGTTTTAAGTATTTTTTGGCACATTAGCATCACGTGAGGAGTTGGGTGACGTAGGTTCTGGTTGCCATTAGAACACTGAAGCTGGAACGTCATGTCGAGTGGTTTAGAGTTAAGGAAATCAAAGACGAGCCCGGAATTCAATTTAAGTCCCTTCGGAAAGCCACTCAAACAACAACAACAATCCGGTGTGTGCTCCTCTTGGGGTGCAGTGAGTGAGCGAGAAAGCAAGTGATTTGAGTATTCCAGCAGTCGGGTCAAGTCCTTTCCCGGGATGCAAAGACTGTGACTACAAATGAATATTAACTAAACACGATTCGGATTCAATTGCCCTTCTTCCTTTATATTGCAAGTCGGGGGCACAATAATAGTTGAGCACAGTCACTGATGCATGATGCCTGTATACAATCTGTTCCAAGATCTTCTAATGCCTCCTAAGATAATTCCTCACAATAGTATATAATATTCTAAGTCAGTTGGACCAGCAGTAAGGCTAAGTCAACGTTGAGTCCAGTTCTAACTGGATTTAGGTCCGCGGAGGTGTTGCCTGAGGGTGGTATAATGACGACTGTTGGATGTGTAAGGACGTATCCAAAACAATGATGATGGTTTTGGGACTTAATTAAACTCTCTGTCTTGTCGTGTTTATGCAGCGCGCGCGCGAGCGATGCTTTGTGCCTTGTGCCCCGCCGGTTGTTTTCGCAAACGTTGCGGTGACGACGGCGTTGTGTAGACATAGACGTCGCCTTATAACTTGTCATTACCACGAAGCGACCGAGATTTGTCGCTTCACAAACCTCAAAACGAGATTGCAGATTGACTTTCTTCACTCGGATGCCTCCTCAACCACAACCCTTGTTTCTCTTTTGAGGATTATTACTTCAAGCACATATTATTCAACATTTCGAAGTGGAAAAATTGAATTGGCATGTCTATTGGTGGATTTGGTTGGAGTTAAGTTCGGATTAAAGTTGATCCCACGTCTTGTAGCAACATTTCCTCAAACCGCATTTAATTCGGGTGGCTGGTTGGTTGGTTGGTTGCTTAGCACTACTTTGTCAGGGATTTCTCGCTCTCGGATGGTAATTAGGTTCGCCCGGTGCGCCGCAAAACCGACTTCGACTTGCGAGTTTTCCGCCATCGTCGTCGCGCATTGATTTTCGGCGAAGTGTCGCCAGCAAACCGCACATGAACACTCACAAGTCACCGCGACCAGAATGGTGCAGACCTGAGCAGACTTTAGGGTTTGCAGTCGGAAGTTTGAATTCAGACAATAGTCACCCGTGAACTTGACTAATAATGCACGTAGAGTTCGGCATCAGGACTGCCAAACTGGAAAGTGGAAAGTGGGAGCATTTCAGTCTTGGTGAGGATAATTATACTTTCTTAGGTCTTTCTTGGGTTTGTTCTTGGCTTTCCTTGGGGTTTTGCTGCTTTCCACCTCGACGCTCATAACTTGCTTCTAATGCCGTCTAATGTAATTTATTTCTGGGATTTTCGTTTCTATAATTTCCACCATGTGATCCATCTATTCGATGCTTGGTGGGGTATGCCTGAAGGTCTTCGTCAATTGTAATTTAGTAGGTTTGGCGCAGAGCCCCTGCTTACGTTTATTCTTGGCGTCTTTCTTGGGTCTTTCTTTATCAATTATTCCGCCCTGATACTGTCGAGACGAGCATGAACACGCTGATCCTCGCGAGGTGGGTATTACATTATTCGGAAACCCCTAATTTTGGCATCATGCGCACTTGGCGGTGCACACGCGAGCCACGAAACCTGAAACTCTCGAATCCGACGAGCATGCAATAGTAATGAAATAGTACATATGTTTGAGTTGTAATTCCGTCTTGGATATTTTATGCATGGCGACTAGTGCTTCAACCATTTTGACCAATAACTGCAATTTTATGACCTTACACCAACTCAACCAAGCGCCAAATCAAGAAACAACTCCCGACACGAAGGGCGAGGAATGTTTAGGAGTAGACAGGTAAAGGAGAATTTTATTGTGCGATATGACACGGACGCAATGGCGGTTTAACGATCCATATCCTCTAGTTTCATCGTTTCATCGTCCTGCCGAGCGTCGAGTTGTCGTCCTCTGACGGGGCTGAAAGCATTTCGCATTCACTTTTGTGCCTCGGACGACACATTTCCATCCACGTTCGCACATGACGGAAGTGGATGTGCCGGAAGTCACCGGCAGGTACATTCATACCTTCATGCATCTACGATATGAAATATTCAGCGACGACTATTAACTTCTCCTTCCTGAAGGCTGCGCCATCTTCCTGAATTTGAGCGCTCACATATTCCTGTGTTTTATGTTCAATTAACTCGACTCGACTGGATCCTTCGACGTATTTCTCATGCGGTCGTTTATGGGCTTGCACTTCGATGATTTTATGCGCCATATCAGATTCGTTTCGATTTCTCGTCCTTGGGGCCTAAATTATTTCGACTTTATTTTTATTATCCGTATTTCGATACTCTGATGTTTCTCACGTCCGAGTTTCGTAATAAGTGCCGCTGGCGTGGAAAGTGGGAAATGCGGGAAATGTGGTCGGAAAGGCACGTGGGGTTAAAAAATGTCACGCGGCGGATTTATCTCGGTTGCGGGCACGGACGGACACGTCGTAAAGCAAATTGGTTCCAATATCTAAAACTCTCGCAAGTCTTTCACGTCCCCACCGGCTGGGTTCGTACGTGCGTGCAACGTTCGCCCGCCAACTGACCACAAGACCACACGACCACAACTTTTCAAGACTTTCTTCTCCATTCATCTCTTTCTAACTACTTTGAAATATCCTGCTTTCTCGCACATTTATTCTTTCTATCCTGCTTTCGTTCGGTTCTGGGGTGTTCGTGTGTGACGAGTTATCGGCTCGCACTTTACCCGTCCCGTCATTCCTTTCCTTAGTTATGGCCCAGATCGAACTGATCTTCTACTTCGAACCAAGCGGCCGAGATTCCTTTCTGCATGTAAATAATAAAATCGTGGGTTCGCTGGAATAACATGTCATTCTTAACTTAGGGTATCGCCTGTAACGGTTGGAGCAGGGTATCAGGAATTGGAGGGTGGCCATTGTAAATTCTCACGTTTTGCAGCCCTTCGAAGCCCCACTTTTAATATCAATCGGTATGGTCGTATATTGAAAAAGACTTAGCTAAATGTGGCGACCCTCCCTAATAGTCCTCCGCTATACGAGATGGTGGTATTTAGAAATCTTAGAATCTACCCTAAAAATTTCCCCCAACTTTGATTCAATCGAAGAGCTTTTAAAATCTTTGAAAGCCGTGCATGAGGAGGAATTCGTTAGAACAATGTCTCTACCCCCTTAAATCTTGTGTCATACATAACTAGTAGATGGTATTACTAGTGGTATCAAGTTATCTATTCTGATTTGGCAAAATTTGTAATTTATTAACCACGATTGCCCACCGATTAGAATCTAGTGTGAATTAGTGTGAAAACCTCGACCATGCTATCGTTATTAGTATCATATAAGTATCACGCGACTGGTGCTAGTGGAAAGGAGGTGATTTAAGAGGGTGCGCATCGTTGGCGCACCGTTATCGCTCTCCGGGCTCCTATAACGCCAGCCTGCAACACAACAACACCGAACTCGAACTGATAACAAACAATATGTGATGCGGTGTTTATGAGGTGTTATACACGCTTTATCTACCACTATCCGCTAGGATACGAGGTGCGTCCCAAAAAGGGACAACGCAGATATTGAGATACCTCGATACTCTCGATAAGCGCTATTAATTTATACTTTGGTCGATGATGTCGGGAACATCCTTTGAACGTATGAGTTATGAATGATGATTGTGAGCCGAGTGTGTAGTAGGATTTTCATGGTTAGTGCGTCGAAATTCAACGGGTTTGCGTGATCATGAAATGGAAAATTGAATTTGAGGAATCGAGGCATTTACGTCAGCGTGGCGGCACATTGGGACATTGTATTTCTTAAATTCGCGAATTCTTGGATTTCCCAAGCGGAATCGCTATCCAACGGGCGCACAAACTTTTGCACACTTTTGTGCCTGGCGAGTGTATCGAGGACTATTATTCAAGTGAAATCAAACGTAAAGTTTTCTGCTTGATCGCGCGATTGAGTGAGTTTATTGGTGGATTGTACAGTCGACTCAAACGTCATTGAAATGATAGCAAAACCTGGATTTTGCTTTCGCTGGAAACACCTTGTGAAATTTGATTGTGTGCGAATTTTTTTTGTTGGACGATGGTGTTCGCGCGCTATCGCAAACAACCATACGTGCCATTCGTTCCAATTTTTAACCCCGGCACGTTTCGGGCTATAAAACGTACGCGAATGCATGCATGCTTGCTTGCATTCTCACCCCCTCGTTCACACCTCCGTAAATATTTACATTCACTACATTTTCGTGTGTTTTCTTTTTTGTTGCAGGTAAGCCCGAGTCACGACTCCTTGCATAATGTAGCAGCTTCAGAACATCTTGGAATGCTTTCTGCTTGTTGGCAAACATCGAATTTCGACGTAAACGAAAAAACAAAAACAGTCTGAAACGTACTATAATACTAGTGCCTATGACAGTAAGGTTTGACATTTGGTTGTTATTATTTGATCACATCTTATCGCAGCCCATGCAAACAAAAAGGTTGCGTCCCCGGAAAAAAGTTGGTGATGTGTAACGTGCTTGATGTGCTTTGCTCGTCACTATATTCACTCTGACATAGTCGTAGTTCCGATAAGTGCCCGCGACAAGCATGACTAAAAGTAGTCTGTGGGGTAGGACCGAGGGAGCGTCCTCGAGACAGACAGGTAGCTGATATCGTCGGAGGCGGCGGCAGTCGCGGTGGTATCGGTTCGACGCGCGGCAACGATGCGACGCTTCCGCATCCCGTCACTTGTCATCCCGCAGAACGGCAGCGCGGCGAGATGGCGATCCGGCGAGCACGAAGAAGCACTTAACGCTCGACGACGCCCGAAAGCTCATTCTTAATTTACGCGCCCATTACTCATTCCATGTGCGCACTTATTCGAGGCTTCTTCCATTGGGAATTAATTCTCACATCGAAAAATTGATGGAAATGATGAGTTTTTATTCACTTCGGAAAGTGGGAAATTTTCTGAGAGTCTACTGATTTAAATCCGACTAAAACTTAAATTTTTTCTACAAAAATAATCGATAAAGTGCATTTGGAATTTTGCAGTCCACATCTGAGTAAAGCATATTCTTTCTTCGTGTTTCTCCGCTCGAACGTGCGGAATACATCCTATTCTAGCTTTTCTGCGTTGATCTATACTTGGCATATTTTCGGAATGATGTTTTTCATCGTCTTCTTACCGCGCGCGAGCAGACGTGCTCAGACACGCTGACGGAAAATACGAATTGACCGTTTCAGTGAGTATCAAAAAAACGCGATTGTATTCTGGGCACGACATGCATAGTAATACTCAATGTGATCACAGGATATCAAATATTCAACGCAAGATTACAATTGGAATTTTTGTTAAAAACCTCACTAGTTCAAACAGTATTTTAATGTGTTTTCTTTTATCAACGAAGATTTCGTTTATTGTTGCGAAAGTTTTCTCCAACTTTGAAACTTTTTCCCCACGGTACTAGAAAGCACAACGGCAATTATTTATTTTGTGCTGCGCTGCCTTCCTGCGCAGAGTAAACACTATAGCGAAAAAACAGAACATCATCGAGCTTCGTTTCACCTCGAGCAGAAAACAATATTGAGTTGCGTCGTTGGTATAGCACTTGCTTTTGGAAAAAGTTGAAATACCCCAAAAACGCCCTCGGAAACCCAGAAACGGGCAAACGCGGTAGAACTCAAAGGAAATTGGAGGGAACAAAATGGCAATCGGGCGAAATAAGTTTTTAAAAAGTTTTTTATTACCGCCACCAGGGCCAGAACCGAACAAACGGTGATAAAATTTAAAAATTGTTACAGTTATTGTGCTTACATGTTTCGATGTGAAATTGAACAAAACTGAGAGCGTTGAGCGCAGCCATAATACTTCTACGAAACGACCAAAGTACGGTAAAGGGAAAAAGGAGGTGAATTCGTAGAGAGGGAATTGCTTCAACAATTGGTCTCGCGTCGTAATTTGAAACGATCGCGAAAGTGCACCTTGATTAAGACGTAACGTTTACGGGCGTGAGCGTCGTATGATTCTTCACTGTGAACTAAAGAAAAAATGGAAGCAAAGGCGAAGAAAGAATGAACGAAAAAAAGCACGCAACATAAAGTTTTCTTCCGACTTGCCGGACCGAAAAACGCGCGTCAGGAAAGTAAAACTAAAATAAAAGTAAATGTTTAGTAAGTCATCAAGCAGTGTGTAGTCAAAAGCATCAAAAGCAGAAATTGCAACCTTACAGCAACTGGCAAAGGCGCATTTACGGCGTTTCCAATTAGAAATCTTAAAGTTTTCTGCATGACGAGTTTTAATTATGGCGTGTTTGGAAATTAATTACGAGTGCCAAAACATTTTTACAGAAAAATGAACTCAAAGTGAATTTTAAGATAGATGCGAAGCTATTTAAATGTCAATACGTTGATGTATACGCATCTGCAGTTTTTCCGGGACTGGTTTGGTTCCGGGGGGTTGATATGCTTATTTATGTGTTTCTTATACTTTTTTCTTCTTTGGCCTAACAACTTTCCTCTGAACTCCTGTATGCCGCACACGTATGAGCGCGTGGAAGCGGAATGCACGAATGAAATAAGGGGGTTGGAAATGTCTCAAACTCCATTATTGAAACACAGACCGCGGGAGCGTCTCGCGTCGTCCATAAATCATTTTCAACTAGATGGGTGGACACTTGTTGTGGGACCACCGTCGGCGTGCGCCAAACAGCAAGGCTAAACAACTTTAAATTCACCCTCTACCGCAAACCCACCACCTTGGCTATCCCGTCGAGCTATCTAAGTATCCGGTGCAAATGTATCTTGAGACGTGGAATGGAAAACTAAAACAACTATGTATTGATTGTTGAATTTTTGATCAGTTGCAAAGCTCCTTAACTTTTAAAAATTGACATTTTGTGAGGTTATGGATATTGCATTGCCTATAATTCTATGGAGGGACAATGACTTTATAGTGCGGAGCTTAAACCCGTGGGGGAGGAATTAAATTGAAGTTGATTTATGCTTTCGGTCATAATCGAGGACCTTCTCTAAAGGTTTCAACCAACTTATCAACTTATCTCTGGCGTATTAATTACAGTTGTTACGGACGTTACGATCGTTCTTACATACACGTCTTGTTTCGTTGATGAATTATGCATGCACATGCATAAGACCCTAAAAAATGGTTCCGGTATTTTCTTGATATTTCGGTTTGCTACTTTGATGATAATGTAAAAGGTACGCGCGGGTTTCGCTGAATTCTGAGAGTGCTTTCGGACTTTGAGCGCTGATGCGAGGGGGCTGCGGGACGTAAATATTCGGAATGTAAACTTTCAATATATCGGCACGTTCCCCGGATCAATAAATGTACTATGTATGAGCGCGCCATTCCGATTCTCGCGAAAGGGTGCGAGAAAGAGTGCCTGCAGGAAAACGTGAAAGATGGTTATGGGTTATGGAAAATGTTTGTGCATGCATATACGCTTAACATACAGAGTGTTTCATTAAGAAATATCCTCATAAATTTATCTTAAATGGTGACAATTATCCAGAAAAGTGAGTTTTTGTTGGTAACCCGTTAGGCAATATTTTTAAAAATAATTTTTTGATGTTTTGGGACGGGTAGTATAAAATGTACCCATCACCATCAACAGATCCATGGCCATTCAATAGATAACCACCCTACTAAACAAAACCTGCGCTTGCTGCATACTGCGTTTGCCTACTTTTCATATTTTTCCACCTCGCTGGATTTGCCCGCCCGCGTGAGGCAATAATGTCGACGACGTATGACGGAATGGAAAAATTTAATAAAAAAGAATTTCTCCCTTTCGGAAGAAGGCGACGGCGAAAATTGCAAAATTGCAATGGAAAACGACGAAATTTCCAAATTGATTTCTGACACTATCTGCGAGCAAAAGCAAAACTTTGCAAGTTGGCAAACAAAGAATTGCACGGCTTTCCCAACGGAGTCCAGCGTCGTAGGACAATGCGAAGCTTCTATTATTGAATTTGCAACTTTAGCTCCTAATGCGATCTTGAAGATTCCTTCCCGGGACGACGCGACGCGAATTTGTTTGACGAGTTTAATAAGATCAGAGGCGGAGATTTTTTTCGTTTCTTCCGCTTCAAAATTTAAATCCCCCCCGAAATAATTTCCCAGGAGTGAAAAGTGATTATATGATTTTCGTCTTGCCAAGGCTTCTCCGAGTGAAAATGGGAGTGGTAATTTGTTCGCATAGGTTTTCGGCTCAGAGCAGTGTCTAGGATTCTCTGTGTTCTCGCAAGTACACACGGCACCTGAAAAAGACATCCTACATCCTTGGTCCAGGTCTTGGTATTAAAGAGATCTCGTGCGTGTTCACACCCCTTCCCAACGGACCTTCCACAAGCCCGGTTTGAGGCATAATCCTATGGCTGCACCAGTGCTTTGAGCGCCTCCTGTTCGAGACACGTTCACCCGATAAATAATCCGCCGTTTTGGGCCCGCTATTATTATTTACCACCCTCCGCACACACGAGCTCGGCTTTGATGTTTGCGTGTCGTGCACGCTTTCAATACACAACGAGCTTGTTTGCTTCGCGTTTGGGATGTAAAGGCTAAAAAGGACAGTCGAGACGAGTCGGGTGGACCTTGTTAAAACGCAGGACGTAGGGTGGTCGATGGATTTGCGTTGCATAATGCCGACAAGCCAACTGTAAACGGAAAACCACTTACGTTTCAATTCTCGGGGATGGACCCCGAAGCATTCGCAAACAATTTTCTTAAATTTGTTTGGTCATTCCTCAATCTTTCACGCACCGAGGTCAAGAAATGTTCATTTTGGAACCCCTACGACAGTGCGTCTTTGTTTTGGCATGGGTAGTCTTCCACATCTCGAAGGTGTTTGTTTGACTTCCTCTGTTGTTGCATCTACAATAAATTCCAAGACGCACTCCCAGCTCCATTCTTGTCATGCCCTGGCAAGCGGAACTTCTCTCGACGTGGGTCGGCTTGTCTGGGTTGTTTGTTGCAACCGCCACTGGACCAGAAGGTTTCTCCACAACTCCTCTTCTTTGGTGTAACTAACTATGGAATTGATCTACGACCCAGCACTTAATTATCGAGGCGGCGCGGTAAACACTTTGCGCTGGCAATTTGTAAGGGAGCGCTGGAAATTAATTTAACCCATTCCGACATCACCAAGAAGCGAACTAAGGCCATGGCAGTAGCTGAAGCACTAACAGGAATTTCTTCTATATTTGCTATGCAACTTTTAAAAGTACTTTAACTTACAAGTCATTATTATTTCAAAAGAACCGAAAAGTTAGGGATGGTATTCACCCTTATTGTTATGAAAGGGTTTGAGGCGGTTTGTGAATGTATGAGATGCATATTAACAAATTTTCATTTCCCGGACAGGCGCCGATGAAAACTACATTTTATTTTATTTACGCACGATATTTACGACCGCCATGGCAATTTTTGCATCCGTGCGTCCCCCAAGCCGGAGGGTGCGAGCGGCGGCGAGGGAGGCTACCGGAAAAATAAATTCCGACACAAACAGAACCGACATTACACGTGGGGTGTGGGGGGCTGGTCGTTTTTCTCCCGGGGTCGGACAGTTGCTAGTCGGCTATAAATTTAATTTAAATCCAATTTTGTAATTAGCGTAATTAGTGAGTCCTTGGTGAGCAACTGGACTGTCCACTGCACTCCGCAGTGCAAGCTCAGCCCCATGCGGAATGCAAACAAATCGTAAATTATAAATAATTTGGAAACATTTGGAAATATCCTCGGATGAGTTAAACATTTTTCTCCACCAGCGATATTTCATTCTCTAGGGGATGGTTTTTAGTTTTGGTCATAAGTCATCAGTGACCTGCATTTTAATCAACCTTTTGACACCGTTTTAATTTCAATTTGGGAATTTTCAGTGATTTTAACAAGATTATAACTCACAATTGACAGAATTCCAATTTTTGGCGTAGTTTTGCTGATCTGTCATTGGGCCATCGCGGGCGAACCGTCATCATTCACAATTATCCCACCTCGAGGTCGCGTAGTCCTTTGGAATAGCCTGCCAGCGTCTCTACTCAACAGTTGAAGATTAATTAATTAACCGGTTCCGGCGGGCCGTAATTAACCTCAATTTACTAAGATTACACGCCGCATTGCACGCACCCCTTCAATGGTACCTCCCGCTTCCATTCACTGCCATCGATTTCCACTATCGAGCACCAATTTGGGACTCAAGAACTACCGAATTGCATTCTGATTCGGATCCCGATCGACTGAAATCGTTTATTTCCGAAGCACCGAGCATGAAACGCGTTTGCTAAGTCTTAGACTCGAGTACGACTTGTACTTGCACCTGAATAGTTAATGAGCGTTTCACCTGTCGCAGGGTCGCCCGATTCCATTTCCAAGGGCAAGTAGTAGTAGTAGAGTGAAGGGTGGTTTTATTACGTTGCTCGTCCCCCCGGTGGTAACTCCGCATGCGAGGCATGAAATGCATAGTCATTGATTCCATGGGTCTAAATATTTAATCGACGATAAATCGCAGAGGCATGGGATGATACGTTACTCTCACTGCGCTCCCTAGTCTGCGCTGAGGTGAGAGAAGCGAATGGTGATCGTGACTTCTATTTCCCCGGAGACCAGCAGGGACTAACGCCTTGGCGGCCGCATTTTGACAGTTAGAGAAAGTATTTCAGTTGCAAACGGAGTCAGACAATATTAAAAATTCAGTGGAATCAATTCCAATTTTTCTAGAGATGTCTAGACTAGAACTAGACTGAAGTATGAAAACAAATTAGTTCCAAACGAAAAAAGTTAAACATTTTTAAAGATGTCATTCTTGGTTGAGATTTTTTCCTTTTTTCCACTACTTGCCGACTCATGGGAATCGTCGTAATTTATTATTGTCGTGAAATGGTAAAATATTTATCGCCTGCGCGTGTGCGTGCAGATCTACGCACCCCTATTTCTGCAGATTCCAAGTTCACGTACAAGATACACATAGCAGATATCACATAAGTGATGCTTCTTTGCATCGCAAACCTTCCACCTACGTGCACGAAACAGGATATCTTCATACGAAGGTACGAGGAGGTTTTTCGGTGGGTGGTGCGGTGGATGGGATAGTTATATTTATGCGCAGTCTCGGCATATTCATACGTGCTGGAAAATGAAACATTACCGCCGACCCCTGGCATCCAACACCCATCCAGGCTGCGTTCACCCTTAAAAAAGGGACGTTGGCAAGGGCGGTTGGGATGCTTTTTAAAATATATATGCGTATTGTGTGCGCGCCGCGGCATGCATATGTATAGCGGGCGCGCGGCAGCGGAGCATAAAATTTATACATTTGAGGGTTTTGCGCCACCATGCATGCATACCATCCAGACTAGACCGGAGAACCTGCCCCCGAAAACCTGCAATGAGGAAACGAAGAGTTTACGCAAAAAATTGTTTTTGTGAGTGCTAGAAAGAGATATTTAATTTGCTAAAAATCTTTCAAGTCAACTTTTGAAGGTTTTTTACGTTTAATCTGAAAAGTCCCGAGTTGTTATTCAGCCTTGTACGCTCGTTGATTAATTATTAATTACTCAACAATTCATAAAAGTAGGTTCTTTGTGCATTTAATTTCCAAGCGTGTGTTCGTGTTCCAACAACTTTTACACGGAAATCATGCGATGTATCGTGCCGGTGTTTTTTCTGCGCATTTTCCAAGCAGCGCCCCCGCTGTGATAGAATAAAAAGGCATCAAGTCACACAATTTTTTACTGGTTTTGTGTGTGTAAGAATAAAAATATTTACCTTTCTTTGTGCTCGGTTTTATTCTTTGTTCCGGCTGATTGAATGTTCGAATGAATGAAGATTGCGCACACTCCAGACCTTGCTTAATTGAATGAATTAATTATGAATCTGCGGGATTTAATTTAAGATTATGAAGTCCCAGAGATGATTTCTAGCTGACTGCGTACCAGCTCGAATGTTAGTTATTCCAAGTGAAGTCTTGGTTTCTGGTCTTCGTTCTCGGTTTGATCTCGGAAGGGCGTTCGAGCGAAATCAACAGCATGGAAGACTCTCAAATGTATGATCTTTTATGTGTGTGACAGTTTCTCGACGCCGGCGCCGCCGTCTTGATGGAGGTTAAGAAATGAGCATATTTAACTCGATGCTGGGCTTTGCGCGGAAATCCATTAAAGATTCGCGTCAGCGCAAACTTGGAAAGTTTCTCAACCGAGTGGATTGCAAAGATCACTCTCGTCGCTTGGCCCGACAAAGGGTTTTGTGCTAGTTGCGCCACTTAGCTTCTGCTTTCTAACCCTTTTGCTTTTCTTAGTTTATGGCGACACTCGGTGGAATCGGTTTATCTAAGTCCCTTAAAATGTGTTCTTGGCCTCATTTCGTTTCCGGCTTTCGATGCCGTCTATACCGGGATAAACTTTGCCCCGGAAGTCAAACCCCGGAAATGCTAACTAAAACTAGCCAGAAGTTTAGGATAAGTTTAGATTTTATTGATGATTTAAATATTTTCCGACGGAAAGCCGGTTGTTAATTAAACCACATCGCTGGCGAGCATAAATGGGAAGCGGCGAAAATTGAAAATTTGATTGACAATTCCATTTCGAGACTCGTTGGAATATTTGGACGTGTGGTAGACAGGTATTATAATTTCGGCACATTGTCCACTCTAAACTACTGTCACCAGTGGGAATCTACAGCGCTATTTGCCTTTGCAATATCTGTCTAAATTCAATTATTATGAACTTCCTTCACAAATATTGGAGTGTAATATGAGAAAAACATAGTTTGTGTTGTTAAGCCGTGTTTAGATGTAAAACGATTCTATGAAAACACCTTGTATGTTTGTAGTTATATTCATTGATGCCGTTCTGATTCTGTCGATATCTATTTTGGTTTTGGCTTTTCATATTCGTCGTTGCGCGATAATTGCTGTCGGTTTTAAAATACGTTTCGGCCCGCCGTTGACAGCACAATGGCGCTCGTTCCGCAACAACAGCGAGCGCCCATGACAGCCCACGGATGAAACTTTTTATTTTTGCATTTCTATAGAAAATTTCGCTCGCACTATACGCTGCCGAGTTGCCGAGTTTCGGCTAATAGTTTTGTAGCGACGACAAGGCGGCAGGAAGAGCGGAATTCAATTTTTCAATGATGGTCCGAGCGATCGATGCTAATTTTTCCGGGCTTTTCAATTCGCGACTAGCCGTAAAAGCGACGAAAACCACAGGAAAAACACATAAAATCCCCCAAACAACAAAAAATTGTCCCGCACAAAATGTGCGAAACTTTTTCGTAACAACCATTACTGTTCAACTATTGCTAAAAATCAATAGGAGGGGAGCAAATGATATTCTGAGGTTTTAGTGGTTTTTAGCGGAAAATAAAGCATCAAAAGTATGCAAATGCAAAACACGTTATGCTGTTACCGGGTTAGACTGCTCGAGGGAGCTCATGGAACGGGAACGTCCTCCGTTCTTTGAGATCGTCGGTTCTATCAAAGAATCGAATTTAAAAACTCGAACTCGACTTATAAGCGAGACGCTGCGGGGAAGAAAGAAATTCTTTTTTAGGTTTCTTCCAGAACCGTACTAGAAACATCAAAAATGATGAAATAAAAGTTTAAACTCGTCTTTAATCTGGTTCATGTAGAATTTTCTATTTCTATAAGCCTTTGTACATCTCTTGGCAATGGACAAAGTCTTTTATCTTCTGCATTAATAGCCTCTAGAGATGAATTCTTTTCCAAATAATAATATCTTCATATAAGTGTTCTTACGTGTTTATTATATTACGTTTTTATTGAATTTATTGTATAATATGTGGACTTTGGTTGTAAGTACCCGGACACAGTGTATATTCGTATGTTATAAGATATAACCTTGGATTCTTCTTCGTTCTCTTCGCGCATCTCTCGACTAACAAAAGTAAACCGTGTAATCCTATTTGCGTTGGCGCGTTTGAAGTTGGCATTTTCCCAATTTAACTGATTACCGCTCCGACCCTTTTGCATAAACTTGGAATGCAGGCCGGCGGAGAAAAAAGGCGAATTTCTTATATTTTGTCGATTTCACCATCCACACAACTTCGTCCCATTCCAAAATTCCGTAGGTGGAAGCAGATCTTGGGGTGCTTTTTTTATTTAAAGCTCCGACACAAAAGGTGCAACTAACTATCTCTTCGAAACCTGCGCTCCCTCTATATACTTTCTTATATTTCATACTTACTGCTATCTGGTCTTAAATTAAGTCATCTTTTATACGTGAGCGGACTTGTGCACAAAAAATCACAACCGATATTCGATGTCCCCTTCTTTACTGGCGCGCGTTTAGCTTCTGCAGTTTTAAGTTATAGTTATGCCGAACATGTGCGTTTATTTTTATAGCATTTAGAGATGCATTTAGGCCAGATGTCGCACGCTCCGTCGAGCTGCATGAGAACATCCTGCACACAGAGGGTACTGAAAAATCACGTTTTATTTTTTGAAATAAATATTATTCAAGATGTATTTATCTATTATTCGATTAGCACTTCTGTTGTTTTTATAAATTTATGAATAATTCAATTATACGTTTCAAATTTTCATTATTTAGATTTCTATAATTTGTTTTTCTAAAATACTATGTATAAATTTTGGTAGAATATTTTCAATTGGTAGAAGAAAATGCCCGGCGTATAAATATCGGCCGACCCTTGCCGTAAATAATATTCGCAGGCAGCGCGCCGATATGTGTAATAAAAGAAAAGCGGAAAATCTCCGGGCCGTAAAGAAGCCTTCGCCGCCCCTCCGCGGGAAAGCGCGCGCGCCGCGCGTTTTAATAAAAAGCAAGTGAAGCGCGCCAATTTTCCAGCTGCGGACTTATTATGCCCTCCGCATAGTGCAGCGCAGGGTGCCTTAGTTAGATAAATATAAAAAAGTAAATTGTGCGTGAGCGCACAATGGCAATTTCACCCGTCGCGGAGCAGCGCGACTTTTCCCAAGCGCCGAACACATGCTCGCCCCGACTTACAAATTGCCGCAAATATATACAAACTAGCAGAGGCGGCGCGGCAACGGGGCGAAGACAAATGTTGAATGACGTCGTTTCCGCTCGCCTGTCGCGGCGGCAAATCGTCTGCATGTGCACCGCCCGCGCACCGGATTTGCTTATTAAAGCCGCATTTATATTGCGAATAATCTCCACTCACTCTGCGCAGATTCGAGCACAACATTAAAAATATTTTTACTATTTTCACAATTTTACTTTATTACTTCCACTTAACCAGCTTTAGGTGTTCATAACTTAGGACACAATGTATACAAATGATAGATAAAACTAGATTTTTATAGTTAATTTTATGACTAAAACTTTTTAAATAAATCATTTTAAAACAACATCTTCTAATGTCATTCAGTGTAGATAAACAGTACACATAAAGATAACTAGATAGTAAATTGAATTGTCTACAAAATACTAGTTTTGTCTCAATATCTTTAAAACTTCTCGAGTAATCGTAAAAAAAGTAAATGAAGAATTTTTTATGTGGAAATTTAATCTGGGACAGGATCGATATGAACTAAGCAAGTAGCGCAAACATATAAAATTCTACATTTTACATATTTCCACGTTTCCATGCACTCATTACTTATTATTACTTAGCGACAAAGAGTTATTAACACAATGGACTTTATGCCCCCATGCGGTGTCGTATTATGCGGCACGCACGGCTCGTTTGCCGGCAGCGCAAGTCAATAAATGTGAAATGGGATTAATTAAAAATTGTAATTCATCATAAAACGATAAAATTTCTTCATCAGTACGCATTCCACCTGCGAAGACGGGTTAATTAAGTCACAAGGGTAATAACGAAAACTATTACTCAGCATAATTAATTATTATTACATATTTGCATAGATAAGATATTTTGCAAACATTTAACATGAAAATATCCAATGTTTAGAATGTCAGAGAAAAATGAATGATGACTTAATAAAAAAATCACGCTATGGGGTAAAAATTCAGGTAAAATTTTTTTCCGCGCCTTTAAAGCGATTTTAACGTGTTTTCAACGTCTGTTAGATGATGTAATATTTTAGATAAACGATCTTAATAAAGTATGATTTAAAGAGACGCTGCTTGGTGCATATGCATCCTGAAATTTATTAAAAGCTCTCTCCCTCACTCCAGCAGTTGAAAACTTTATCTAAGTTACTTCTTACGCGGAATGAGGAAGCCGCCAAGGTGGGCGCCGTGCATCATCTTGCTTCCGCATTAAAGACAGTTCACAGTCGGTCGTTTTTAAGCCTTGTTGCAGCTGCCACATTGTACGACATGTAAAGTTACGTTCGAGTCTGATTGAAATCCACAGTGGCGGCGCGCGCGCGCTTGTTTGTCGGACGATCGTGGATTCTTTTGTCCGGACGCATCTGCCCAATAAACTCGCAAATGACGTATTTAGTACGAGCACCGTGCAAAGAAGGCATTACTGCGCACAAGCGCGCGCACCTGATGTCCTGTCGGGACAAAGTAGCGGAGGACACTCGATGGAAAAGACCAATTTGCCAATTAAAATTACCTCAAAGTCTGCGGTTTTTAAAGCGTACACTTTGAGACCAGATCGGATTGGATCATCAAAGTGAATGATGGCCCATTTTAGAGCTGATTTTATTGGCTATAAAGTAAATTAAATTTGTTCTATGTTGAACCGATTAAAAAAGTTATTCCTGAAAAACTATGGCAGTGCAAACAATATATTTTTACTACATTGTATTGCGCGTGCGCAATTTACGTAAGTAAGAAGGCGGGGCACATAATGCTTGTTTACAAAATAATCCTCTTTGTTCGTGCAAAATCCTCGCGCGCAAAATAATAACGCTTTGAAATTTTAATATTCATGCGAACCAGCACGACTCATTACTTCCACATAAATTAAGTCTTCCACCTCCAGATGGTTTTTTTTTTTTGCATTCTTGTCGAGTTGCTTTTGTGTTCAGTTCCAGCCAGGTATTGCCATGTTTTTTTGCGCTGTTACCTGAAGCTGCAGCATTTAAAAATTGAGTTATTAAAAAATTCCTTATCGCCCAAGCGAAAACCGCAACAACGAAAACTCACGCCCGGGGATTTCGCTAGTAAGTACGAAACATCGCCGCGGCATAAATATTCAAATTATGCTCGTGCTCGGTGCGCGTCCAACGAATAAAAAGCGAATTATTCTGCGCCTGTCCGTTTCGAAAGGAAATTAACTTATCTTGTTCTTGGACTTGGAAGAAGTATTCGACCCGGCTGGTGGTTCCACTCGAATTATGACTTCCTCTCAGTCGGCATTCGTGTCTTGGGCTTATAATGCCACATCAAGTAACCAAACGTGATGTTCAACGCTGCAGTCAAAGTTGGAAAATAAAAAAACAAAAAAGAGAAACGCGGACACATGCTGCCACGGCAATAATTATAACTTCTTAATCATATTATAATAAATGGTTATAATGCGTTCCACGCCTTCATCGAGTCTCACCTTTATTTATACCGAGTGAATCATTATTTCATCAAGACGTAAGATAATTTTTTACGTTTATTTTTTATTCCACTCTGTATGAAGACACGACCGAGGTTTTTTCGATGATATACGGCGATGATTATATGTGATTATGTTTCATAATTAACACATTATTCTTTTTCCACGGGGCGGCTTGATCGTAAAATTTATGAAAGCATTTTGTGTACCACGCGTCTATCAGGAAGGAAATGATAATGGGATTGAGCATAAAATACATTAAACATGAAATTTTTCATGCTGGATTATCACACCTAAAATATGCGTTACTTTCAAATCATAAATACGTACATTAAATATTCCATTATCACGGATATTAGTCGATTAGTTTTAAAATTCTATTTGAAGTTTGTAGTTTACAGCACTGCTCGTTTAATTTTACAGTTTCTTGCTGTTTTCCCCGGCAAGTTTTGAACTTTAAGCGCTCTTTTCATTTTCATCGCAGCAGCGTCAAGGAAAAAAATAATTACTTTAGTTTGGAAGATTTAAACGTCGCGATAACGATTGCAAGGGAATTTTTCTTGCGTCGCGCGATGTGAAACTTTTCCCTTGCGTAGCGAGTCCTGTGAGACGAGCTTCATTTTTCCTTTGGCCAAGTTCAATTAAATTCTATTAAAACTTGTACGACACATTCATATAAAAACAGAGTGTACAAAAGGATAAATAAATGCATCAGGGAAGTTGTACATTGTTATTTAATTAATTATTTTGGAGATGTAGTGAATTAGACTAACCTAACTTTTATGATCAAATGTATGCAGCCAAAAGTACATATTTGAATAGAATTATTTTTTACTGCGAGTTTTGTATTGTTTACGTGAAATTATGTATCGGGTTCATTTGTAAAACTAACAATAAAATGGTTCTCAATAGAAACCAATCGCATTGAACGGATTGGAATGATTCGAACGCTTCTAGCGCTCTTCGCCATCGAGTCGTATTTTCTCGCATGCCAATTGATTCATTCAATAAAAGTCAATGGTTCGTGTATACGGCTCGAATTTTCCTATTGTTTCGCATCGACATGCACACACTCCTCCTCGGCGATCCTCTGGATTCGTTTTCGTTTTATTTTCAGCTACTCTTGCATTGTGCGAGGGATGAAGTTCCAAGTCGCTTGCCAAAAGTCTTAACTCGCGAGATGCGATTTCTTGAGCTCGAAAATTGAAGCAAATTCGGGCGGCGTATTCGCGACCCCCTCGAATGGATCCAATCTCGGATGGATGCCATAAAGCAAAATTATGGCGCGCGACTTAATATATTAGACGCAGACATGTTTTCCCCACATCTGCACACATCGCAAGCACGCGTGGTAGCAAACGCCAAATAACGCGAACGGAAATATTAGTATATCTACATGCCCACAAGCAAAACGAACGCAATGAAGGAGTTTACTCCAAAAGAAGGGGGCGGAGTCGTGCCAGCTAGTTTTCGTGTAAATATGATAATTTACTGCAGTTTGCGAGCGCCGCCAAGCTAGGAAGAAGAGATGGTGGAATGATGATGTTATTGTGTTGAATCTAGCGCAGAAAAAATAAAAGATGCACTACGCTAGATTCTAGATCGCAAATCTTGTTATGCACTTTATTTACTGCTATCGCGATTCAGACTAAAACAGGATAAAACTAACAATAAGTAAATAAATCACGAGGACAATCAACATAGTTTTACAAGATTGCAGGGCAATACAAAGTCGAAAAATTTGATTATTAGATTACATTTATATTCCTGGTATTTATGTTTATCTGCTTTTTGAAAGAAAATTGCATTTGGAATCCATTTGATCTTTGCTTTCAAAACAGAAAAGAAATAAAACTTACATTGAGATTTCAAAAAGATTAGGACTTAATGTAGTTGAGTCGTGTTCCAGAACGAGTTGAACTAAATTAGACTATTAAATAAAGCTGTATGAAGACAAAAAAATAAAAATATGGCGTGATGCACGAAAGTTCTATAACAAAATTCATAGAATTAATTATTATATTTTTAGATATATTTAGGTAATTTAGTCATTATTTGGTCATAATTTTGGTTTTTAAACCGCAATTACATTGATAATACGTTTATTGTCTTTAAAAAAAATAGGATGACTAATACAATGAATGAATCCAAACCAATCAATATCGTCTACGTTGTTGCACCAACAACGACTCATCATGTATGCTTGGCGTAAACAAAATATAAACTTAAATAAGCTCGCAGAGCTCAATATTACACGAGACGTAAAAAATCCATAAACTGGCCGACTGGCCGGACGAACTCTATTTACGCTCGTAATATTTATATTTGTTCGACCAGCAGCGGACAAAGACGAGACACACACTCATAATTAAACAGGAAATTGACTCGACTTATACGACGGCGCAATATCCACAAGAAATACCAAAAATACCTGTTTTTTGTTTTCATAATAAATATATTTCTATAAATATCGTGTTTAGCACCGATTAAAACATTTATTTTAGCTAGGTGGTTATTAATTTATTTTTGCACGTTGTAAAATTTGCACTCAATGAGGTATGAACTTGGTTATCTCAAAAAGTGCGAAACATGCCACTACCAGTCAATTTTTACCTTCTAGCTGATAACCGTACTTTGACTTGTGTTATTAGAACCTGTAAACGGTTGCGTGTCAACTTTGTGAGCTACCGGTGAACGAGTAACTAGTGTTTAAAGCAAACCAATTTTATGTTCTGCGCGTGAATTACGTGAAGCAGCGCTTTTTTTTCAGTCGGCAGCGAGTTTGGAGTGCGCAGGGTGGAAGTCCTTATCCATTACATACTCTTATCCTAATTGGTCACGGATAAAATGGCTGTTTTTTATTCATATATTTCTTTGTAGCCTATGCTATTAGGGGCTTTTATTGTAATGAGTTGTATTACTTTTTCACATGTCACAATGTACGAAATATTGACGTGCAATTTTCTTATGATGAAGATTCACGTGAATTGTTTAACTTTTTTTTCGTCAGAAGATATTTTATAAAAATTACTATTTTGCTTATCATCCAATATCGTGAATATTAAGCTCGTTGAGGGTTAATATCGTCTAATACCTGCGATCATATACCTACAGGGCAGTTTCCTTGGCTTTCCCTACGCCCTGATACCGATACTAACTGGAACGTATAGAATATAAAGTAGTGCGGCCGGCTATGCAACCGTGTGTGCATATTATAATAAACTTGTTTGTATATTTGAGGCGAAATTGGACCATTATCCCCTCGGCGCGCCGCCGCGCGCGCATTGCAATTTCCATCTCGCGAGCACCCGCCCGCTTTAATAATAATGGTTTATTATTACTTTACGAGTCGTAGATTAAAGTGAAATTATAACTTTTGCACAAACTGTTTCCCATGCAACCACACGCACACACACACACACACCAAATCAAGTTGGATAATTTAATAGAGCATGATTTTCGTCGAGTTAACTTAACTTGCTTGGCAGAAAAAATATTGTGCTCGTAAATGTGGAATTAAGTATGGTGCAAGTGCAACCTGCATGCAGCTCCTATTTTTCTTTCTCTTAACAATGAGAACGTGCTTTTTCAACTTGCAAGTCAAGTAATCACTATTAAAAGGTAATTTTCATTTTGAAAAAATTTATTCCGACGAATAAATGTAGATTAATTCTATATCTAAGAAGATTATGTTGATGGACAGTGAAATTACAACAATTCAATAGGCTACATAGTTCGACTAATGCTAGTGTTAGATTTAAACCTTTAACGTCCAGTTGTGATTGGATGAAGATCGCGTGCACTGCCTGAACGTTATCTTTCCACCCTTCCACGTTTTCTCGTTTCCACGTCGACTGCACATTCTCGAAATGGATGCAAATATCGCATGATTACACGTCTAACAAGCCGAGCCCGATAGCGCGGGCGACCAACAAACACATTTGCATCCATTTCCACACAAACATACACTAAAAGCACCAGCTCGAAGCATAATTATGTGTTTTCTTGAGGCTCGAACGCTCGACGGTTGTATATGCGCACGGGCATCGGATTAACATGCGTCGTTCTGAATTATATCAAAGGAAACGAGGTGCATATTTAAGCGATGCATGAGTAACTTGATAACCCGTGCACTGTGTATTTTTTTCCTCTTTTTTTCTTCGTTGGGCCGAGGGGCTAGCAAATAACAACCGGAAAAAAATTACTTTCAATTTATAATAATCTCGTAATATCGTGCTATCATGCAAGGAATGCGCTTGAGCTGGTTATTTTACCAGATTGTACCTGCTAGCCAGCAGGAAGCCTGTGGTTTGATATTCCAATGAAGTGGACATTATTTCATGCTTGTTGGACATTAATTCAGCATTTCATTATGACATTGAATGAATCATTATTGAGAAAAAACAACAGGATTAAGTAATTATAATTTCATTTCAGTTGCACTTGTTTGATTATTTCTTTTTTCAAAGTAGGTGAACTAAAAAAATGTGTAAATTGATTTCTCACACAATGTAATTCCCAGCATTGACCACATTTTCCATCGACAACTTGAAATTCGAACACAAACAGGATGTTGATGTTGGTGACGGCGGTGGCGGTGGTTGGCTGTAACAACTTGGCGCGTAGATTACAATTTCGGTCATTCAGGAAATTCGACTCTCACATATTCGTCGTGCCATCGTCCGAATAGTTAGTTTTGTCTATCCCTAGCAGAAATACCATTAATACATTCCTGCGAGTGCCGCCCCCGTAGTGGGAAATTCTTGATTTATACCTTATAAATCTTTACCACGTCGACAATCGTAAATTCTCGCAAAACTCGTTAAAACTTCATCGTGAGATAACAAAATCTTGTGCGCTACAGTTGTGTTTCAACGTGTTGATATTAAGTCGCTACTTAAAAAAGTTGCGCCCAACTTTTTTTCCACAGCCAAGTCAAAACAAAGTTTTTATCTCTGAGGCATTTAATTCATTTAATAGGGGTCGCTGTGGGCGCTTTTTGGGCGGCAGGTTTTCGTGGAAATGTACTGCGGACTAATCGTGTAATCCGGCCTTTAATTGCTCGTTAATTATTTTATAATCTCGCACACGTGCGACGAGTACACGAATTTAATCCAATACTAAATATTTAATACTTGAAATTTCAAATTATATCTCTACAATTGGCTGCAAGTCGTGGAATAATCGAGAATTAGTTTTGGGTCGCGTGCACGCTTTTCTCCCGTGGTGCTTTTTTCCCCATTGCGTCTTGTGTCAGCTTGATGGACGTCTGGCCGGCTCGAACCGACGGCTCGAAATAAACGCTCCAACCGACGGAGTTAAAGCTCATAAGCGGGTCGCTGCGGCGCTCATCGTCGAGACAATTTTTCGACGGTAATTACCTGCTATTACCTTTATTCGCCGTGCCCGCCGGAATAAAATACCTGGAAAAATACCCGCGTCGAGCCCGCCGAGCGTGAAAATCGAGCACGAAAGAAAATAAAAATAAAAGATTCCAAAGGAAATGAAAAATAAATTGGAGAATTAATGTTGGGACTCTTATTTCTATTTTCTACTTCTCTTTTATTTCATAATAGGAAATCTTCAAGTGAAGAAAAGAATCATTGGGAATATTTGTAAAAAAAAAGTTTTTATTTTATTTTGATGGTTGTTTTACCCTTGTGGGAGCAAAAGAAGACCTCAACTTTAATCCGTTAATAATCGACGAGGTCCTGCATAAAGACAATTCGTGCGGTTTCTGATATCTTTGTTATGGTTGTTTTGGGGTGTCGATTTCGCCTCCTCGCCCACCGTTTGAATCTCCACACGGATATTGCATTTTGCGGTTCTCTCTCATGGTCACACGCATTGATATTTATGCGTTTTTCATTTTATTGCGTTTAATCGCTCTCGCATTCGAATTTTTCGCCATGAGGACAATGAAGGGCCAGCGTTATTAAATCCCGCGCGTGGCCGGACGTGTGCGTGGTACATGTGTAATTTATCTCCAAGTGTTCGGCTGCTGCTGCTGAATTTGATTGTAATTCGTGCCCTTTTCGTTTGCAGATCATGTGAGGGAGTTTGCCTGCGGCATGATGTACTATCGGACCTTCCACTTGGACGTCAAGAGGGATTCGTTGTATGTGGGTGCAATGTAAGTACACTTTTTTCATTGCTTTGTAAGTTTTTACGTTGTGTTTGTTACGTCCCGCAGGGTGGAAAATTGATAACAAAATACGCAAAAAAGGCATTTGTTACTTCCCGCCGTGGTAATCTGCGTCGGGGTTGCGCGCCGACGAAAAAATTAACGCGTTCGCTCGCTTTGTAATCACTTTGATGATGTTGTCGTTATTAATGACGACGCGATGATCGGGCAAAACGCCTTCGCAGGATGATTGATCGTCGGCCAGTAGTCGGCCGGTTTTCGACGTATTATTACATGCTATTCTTAAGATTTTCATATACAAAGTGTCATCAAAACTGCACTTCTTAAAATAAAAATAAAATTGAAAAAAATTAAAATTTTAACGGATTAAAATTTTATATGTGGAAGATTTAATTTGAAAAAATATTTTAACTTACTGGTTTAGTGGCGGCAGTATTTTTTATTGTGGCGGAAACGCGGGCTCCGTTTCGGGCTCGATCCCATCCGATGTGTAAATAAAAGGGGTGATATCGCGCGCGCGTACGGCCGGGAATATTCACAATAAGCGCATTCGTTCATTCATGCCCCGTGAACGACCGCGACACAACGGGCCCAACGCGACCGTCGAGTGGTGGCGATGGGAAGGGAATGACGGGGGGAAACAAAGCCGAGTGCCGGTTTTCACACCTTGGCGTCGGATGAAAGGAACCACGCATTTCACACCTCTCGCACAGTCTCTCAACAAACTTTTTTTTAATCCACTCCACACAAACGAACTTTGTGGGATTCTTTGAATATATTCGAGAATAATCTCAATATTTTGGTATTTTATATGAATTTTATATTAAATTTTTAAAAAATACAGATTTTACTTTAATTAACTGTGTTATGCTTATTTTGTATATTATATACTTGAAAATAGTTAGTTTCATGTCGAGAACATATGCCCACATGCCACCCTCTGACGAGCCGCCCCTAAATACTATTCCTTTGTGCGGGGGTTGTTGGTGTACGAAAGTAGACACAGAGTAATAATCGTAATATAAAAAATAAAGTTCGTGATTGCGCGCGCGCCACGCCGGTTCGGTTACATGTGACGCATTGTCAAAACACGCCGGCCACCCTAAACGCACCCTGCATGCTGGAGGAGGGTGGTTTATATCTTTTATGTCGTTCATATCTTAAATAACTAACCGGTGCGACCCTAATAAACCGTGTTTCAAGAGCTGTTTTGTCAACGCAAAACTTTTACTTTAATTAAATCATAAAAAAGAACAAACTAGGAATGAGGGAGGATTTTTTATATTATGGGAACATACTGTAGACGCTGGATGTTAGTAGACTTGGCGTACTCTCTTGCAAATGAAATATGATATTTTAAAGCAAAGCAAATATTATTTTAGCTCATTTTTACCCCCTGCCAACTTTTTTTGGTTCCTTTACGGCGGCTTTTTCCTTTTGCGTTAGCGTGTTTGCCGGCATGCGTAGTCGTTCGGAATGACTCTCTAACAGAATGTTTTGATACCAACATTGTTTTCTCAATTAGACGAAATTACGTTCGCGCCGCACGCGAGCAGTTTGGCACGGGGGGAGGCAATTTTAAATGAATTATGATCGCGCACTTCTGGCCCTTTTAGCACATACACGAGGTTTGTAGGCACTCCTAGGACCACCCCGGCGTCATCACGTCCTAGGCATTTCTCATCAGCGCTAAAAACCTTCAACCCTTCGAGTGTGAATTCAAAAAATGCTTCATTTTTTTTTTAATTTCCTGATTTTACTTGTCGTCGTTTTTCGGCGCTTAAATTACGAGCGCCGCACGCGAATGGAGTATTTTTGGCCCAAATTTAGGTCTTTGCGTGTTTGCATAACTATAACGCGAACTATATGTTTTATGTTATGATAATTGGCTATAGTACATGCGTGGGTCGTGAATTCGTCAGTAATTCTGCTGATAATCCACTTATTTACCTGCATGTTTAGAATTGCACGCCAGGGTGAAAGTAGGTTTAACTTGCGGATAGCGATCTGTTCAGTTGTCACACGATCTTGATAATTCTTCTGAGCTAAATATTTTGAAAAGTTTACTTTAAGCAAATTTTAAGTACCCACATTTAATTACTACATCATTACAATTGTATGTTTGGAAATGGTGCAGTAAATTACTGTGGTGCGCGATTGGATGTTTAACCCTCAATGTTTCAGCGTAAGTCCAGACAGGTTAAGGTATCTCCGCATTATCACATTATCGCGAGTATTATTGGCCATTAACATTTCGACCGGAAATTTGAAAGGAAGGCCGGGTGCCGTGCGAACGATCTATACCCACCTTTACGAACCCATTCTGATGGGGAACTGGGGTGGCTATCACCTTTCTAGTTTACTTTACCCTCTGTTATCATCAGATCAGCCCGTTTCAAGTTTAGGTTTCAAATTTTGCTACAAGCGCAATAAAGCTGACTTGAAGGAATTCATCTTCAATTGGACCAACCCTAACCTAAGTTTACCGTTGTTATCCAGGGAAATGTCGTTTCTATTTCTGGTTTATGTTTCTGCTTCTATTTCTATTTTTGGTTGCTCCTGGAGCTGATCCAAGCTCCGTACCTCGATGGTCGTGCAGGAGGGGTGTTAACTCTCCCCGAACCTTTCCATTATTTATAGCGCACGTTTAGACCATCACATTGTAACGCGTTGAACGGAGGTACGGTGTTGTGTGCGGGCGTTAATTACACGGTTGCGTTGTGTTGACTCTCGGATCAATATTGTTAATATTTCAGCGGCGCTTGCATAACGCACGATCCACCCGCCAGCGCCAACGACGTAACATCTGTCAGTGTTTTGCCCGCTTTAATTTTAATCGCATCGACAGACCAACAGTCAGAAAATACCCGAATAGACTTAGACTTAGCATTCATTTATGGGGCAAATAAATCCTATTATGCCGCAACGTAGTGCATAATTAAGTTGAGCTTAATTACAAATTCGCATTTTTATAGGAGCGTTAAAATGTTAGGGAAATGAGAAGTTTTGCACGATATTCAACTTGCTGGATACGATTTTGGGCATTTTTGATACTTGTAAGTTACTTTTCTCGTGATTTTTTACGATTACGAGCCGCACTCATCGCATTAGAATTTTACAACCCGCCGATGATTTATTTTCACCTCTCGTTCGCCAGTGTAGTTAAACGCGAAAATTGCTGCATTTATTACGAACGACTTCCGAAGCTAGTAAACTGTGCGAGCAACTCCCATCGCCGGTATGTTTGTGCTCGCGTTCGAAACGAAAGGCTTTTCCAATGCGCTCCCAGTTTCGCGGCGATTATAAAAGTAAATTAACGGCTATTAAATCGGCCGTTACCATAGCAACCTAATCAAAACAAAGAACCACAGTCGACTCGGTCCGCCACACTCGCACCGCTCCACTCGACGAATATTTTGTAATTTCACAGTAATCGAACCTTAATTAAAATATAATTGGAAATAATAATAACGAGACAAAGCGACATTGTTCCCTGAATGGACAGGCACTCGAAAAAGCATTCGCACTCAACTCATTTAACATAACCTACATTGACGACAACGCCACCTATGTTAATTTTACTAAAATGTTTTACATGCTTCACTCGCACGGTGAGTGAAAATATATATTTCAGCTTTGGTGTTGGCTGTAGGTAGTTGTGTCGATATGTCGTTCACGGTTGATTTGATCCCGACGAAGATTACCTACCTGGCTCTGCGGCTTTCGTGCGCGCAAACAAAAACGCGATCGCGCGGACGAATGAACGAACACGTTCGTTTAGGTTTATGGGCGCTGCTTTTCTGGCGCGCTGCACGAAAATATCGCTTCGACTCGAACGCGCCCTGCGGTGCTGCCGGCGAACGCACACGTCTGAAGAATTTAACGCCGAATTAATATTTAATCGTGTTTGTTGTGTGTACAACGATATGCAAACAGACCAAGCGGAAATATATCCCTGAGAAAAAAATAACACGACCTAAAAGAGTGCAAAAAAACATTACTACTAGTCATTTCTAAAAATAAACTTTTGGCACATGGCTTTCAGTACCACTTTTGGATAAATTAAAGGCTCGAAAAACATTAAAAGCTTGTGACATAAAAAAATCAGCTTAATTATAGAGCACGCTCGACACAGCCGGCAAAAACGCGCTGCAATCACGTTAAACTGACCTTAAAATTGCACTAATTAGCGATCTTTATACGTGCAGAACGTCGGGGGCGGCGACGGCGCCAGCACGTCCCGTAACATTGAAATTTTAAACGCCCTCTCGGCTGAAACGTTGAGAAACGTGTTACGGTTTAATTTTTATCTTTCTACGTTTGTACCGCGTGGCAAGCATGGAGATTATTGACACATAACAGTAAAACCTCCGCTGGAATGTGAAATCGTAACAATTCATTTGCATTTTTAAGTTTGGGGTGCAATAATATGCATGCCAGCAGTATAATATAAAGTAAAATATTTCCAAATGCGCAGTTCAGCAGTTTTTGCTTGTTTTCTTTTCGGTTTTAGTTTTTTTACTGTTTCAGTCATAGTTTCCTTTGTTTGTCTTATTTTGCTCATGTTTTTTTCTTGTTTTTACTGCTTCTGAATTCCCTTCGAGTCCCGTCGCTGTCGTTCTTCGTGCTCGGCGCTTACAGGGCGAGCAGGGAGCGCAAACCAATGCAATTAGCAATGTTGTCTCGAGAGCCCTCCCACGACTGCAACGTTGCTTACCGTCGGCTCACGTGACTTACATTCCTGATATTTGAGTATGTCCAGAGGATGTTACTGGGCTGTATCCGAACTGTTATAAAACTGCCACAAACACCTACAAAAACCTAATAAAAACAATTGCAATAAAGGTTTTAGTATGTTTGCTGCGCTGCGTTGTTGTGAATGTTACGTCTGAGATGATTTAACTTGAGAAAGCTTTTGATGAGCTTTGACACCTTTGATGTCGTGCTTGCGCTTAATTTCGCTCGACTGGAATCGACTCGAGCGATTACGGAGTTAATTCGATCATGTCGCACCGATTTCAATCGCAATTTTCCTCGTCGAAGTGAATTACAACGCATTGAAACACAACCTGATATTTGTCACGCAGAAGAACCGTTAGAATGTGCAATTAAATCTGAAATTAAATAACATCATGGCATTATCAACTATTTTTAAAAACAACTTATGAACCAGTTACCAATAGACAACGCTGCTAAAAACATAATTTTGCTTGAGTTTGCTTGTGATGCACTTAGAGAGCAACTCGGCAGGAGACTTTCTGTGTTCGCTGCGTTGTTGGTTGTTGTTGCACTGCATCAGCATCAGAGTCGGGGAGGATGATCCGCGGATCACAAGGTTTGCGGGAAAGTTTTCGACGCGATGCTGCGTGTGCATGCAGTGTATCCTCCTTCTCCACATCTCCGCATCATTACAGAGCGTAGTCAAGGCTCGCCGCCAGCCGGCAGCTCAGGACAACGTAATGATGTTAATTATATTAGCCGCGGAGACTTGTAATTGGTAACCCTATACTCCGCACGTACGTTGCCTGTGGGGCGGCTGAATGTTTGCCCCAAACTCCAAAAGCCCCAAGCTGGACGTGAGCAAAAAACTGATGCAAAAGGACCCTCTTCTGAAAAATAAGTCGGTACTTTGATAGTTATCCTACGTAGGTACACCTGCAATCTGCAGATGTAACTAAGGTGAAGAGGTAGACAAGAGAAAAGAAAATTATATTTAGGAGGTTTTCCTGTACCTATGTACAGGTCGGTAGTCCTACGGGGAGACACGAGAAACACGATTGCACGTGTTCTCTGGGTTTCCACGTAGAGATCTTAATTGATGGATGGATACGCGTTGTCCCGTTTACGTGTACAAGAATCCCAGTTGGACCCTCTGGAGTACCGAAATCTCCGGTGGCATTTTTGCTTAGTTTCGCACGTGTCCCCGCCAGGTGGGAATATATCTAGACAGGATTGCCACTAGGATGCAAACTAACATGAAAATTAAATTATTAAATTAATAGCAGGTGAGAGCAAACCGGAGGCAGTTGAGCATAAAATTTACTAATTAATTCTAGAGCACTCGGATTATATTCTACATCCACTATCCACGATGATGGAAGAGGTCTATCGGTTGTCAGGCGAGCAGATAATTAGATTATGAAAATTATGTCCCCAAGGAAGACACTCAAAAATCTTGGTCGTGTTCAAATGCAATGACAATCAAATTTGGCTTGATGCATTGCAGAATCTCTTCGATGAAAGAAGGATAATTTAGTTTGGTCGAGATTACTCGCGCCGGGTTCACGCTCGTTGCACATGTCGTTGAATAAAACTTTCAGATAATGTGCGCGCGCGCGCTTCACCATCCACCATCCGCAGCCGCATTCATTAAAGCCTTTATATTGACAACCCCCACTGCACCAATACCATCACCACTGAATTAGAATACATTGAATGCGTGTGCACTCGCACAATGCGCGTCGCAAATCGTAATGTTTCGTGTGACACTGCAGAAAATCAGCGCCTTTATTCAGCGCATTTTGGCGTGTCGATAATATAATCTTATTAAACGCGCGCGCGAGGGTTGCACGCGGCGTTTCCAACTAACTACCAACACGGACCGCCGCCCTACTGGGTGCTGATGAAAATACTAGTTGGACGATTCGCACGTGGCGTGTTGAAGGATTAGGATGAGGATTTTGTTGATCAGCCAGTGGAGGTGTGCATGCGCGAGGGATGCCTGAATCAGCGATTGGAACGATAGGGTGAAACTTCTCGCTGGTTTGCTTCCTACTCTAGCTCATACTAGGGTGCGAGCAGGTCCCGCAAGCTGGTGCAGACATATCTATAAACTTGGTGTCGGATCAGTGGAACCAGTACCCCTTGAACTTAACTCCTTTGCTCGGAAGCTTCCAACCTTTACTAATAGTAATCCAATGGAAATATTAACTTATTCTTCGGATTTTCTTCTCGGTTTATACTCCCCAAGATTGCTGCTGATCCGATCAGCTTTTAATTAAGACATTCGAATTATAACATCTTTTCATTCGCAAGTTGGTCGTAATTCATACGCTGTATTAATACGTCAGCAAATTTTTCACTTTTCTTTTCTGCTCGCCTTTCATAGAGTCTGATTTTGATTCTTATCTTGATTCAATATTATAGTCGAGTGTAATATAAACACGTGCGCGTGGTGTGTTGTTGCCCACTGGCCCAGAGCGGGCAGCACCCTCTTTGCGCTGTTATTAATGTCGGTTGTTCGTGTCTGGAATGCGTATTTCATTAAATTTGTTGACGCTCGTTGCGCCCGTTGTTCATTTACTCCCCGTTCGGTGTCCGTCTTGCGTTTGCTGATTGCACGTCATCGTGGGGCAAACAAAAATCAAGCAAAATCTAAACAAAACACAACTGAATCAAAATCAAACAGGTTTTGTTTGAACAATGAATAAACTAAGAAAATATAGTTTTCCTATGTAATTGGGACGAGGTGTAAGTTTTATAATCTAAGTTTTATTACGCCCTATTAGCTTTCTGGTATATCTCTCCCTGAAAGCGAACGATCCAGCACGTTTTAATTGCGCCTGACTTGCAAACCGCCCTCCCCGAAATTCGCGTTTATAGGAAAGTCCGTTTTCCGCCATTCGTTATACTGGCAGTTACTACCATTTACCCGCAGTTATTCGCGGCGAGAGTGGCGTAATATCTTTAACTTTAACTGTGTAACCTTGAAGGGTCGGAGGGCTGCTGCAGGGCTCGTTTGGTTGCCCGCGGAAAACAAAAATGCGTCACGCTCCGTGAAGTCTATGCGCGCCGGCTCGGAGACATGCGGACATGGGAAGTCATGGGAAGTGGGACCATTAGTTATGTCCTGCGTGGAAACCATCTGAGGGTGGATTCCGCGGCATATACACTCGCCCCGGAAGCGCGCAGACGACGCATTAAAATATGTCTCAACGCTCGATTAACGCGAATAAATATGGCCCTCTTCGAAGCAAAGCTTTTTACGCTGGAATTTACTAGATGCTACTACAATCTACTAGAGAATTATTGTAGTCGCCGGTTCCAGAATATTGTCATCTGATTTTTTTCGTCTTGCAATTATTTATCATACTTTACTAGGAAACAACCAATTTATCAACTTTGCTCGAAGTTTTTTCGAAATTTCTTCCATGGTTTTGTACCAGTATAGGGTTTGCAGTTCGTTGTTTTTCGTTTATTTTGGTTGGACCAACTGGTTTCTAACCAGTAAGTAATTAATGCCAAGTTATAAACGTGATGAGCAGATAACTCTTGCGGCTCAGTGCACATGCCGGTTATTGCGCCAAATTGAACGCACCTCGGTTGAGGGCTATCTATTTCCCAGCAACTAACCCTAGACACAGACGATGGTCCAAACGTAGTGTAGTCGCAGCAACCGACGATGGCGATTATTGCATTATCATGCTGGTATCTAACTGAAATCACCTGGTCCGGAAATCATTTGATTACGCTGGCCGCCATTCCAGACGTTTATCTCAAGTCACATCGACGGGGTAATGTAAACTACCAAATATCTGGTTATCGTATGTCAACTACCGATTATCCCGTTAAAATTACATTAATATCTCCACAGCCTGAAGATAATTTTTGGAGTTTTGGTAATCAGTTTGAATATTCATCATAGGGAGTGCGAATAAACAAGGTGGAATTAAATCAAATAATTGAAAAATATTTAAATCCCTTTCTGGGCGTCTGGATCTGTGTGTTTATAATGCGCTTTTCGGACGTTCCCGGATTTGGGCCTGTCGTCGACCTGACGCCTGACGCGTGGCGAACCCTTCGTTATCTCCCGTCCTCGCAATAAACACGCTCAAGTGATTGTTAACAATTCGGATTAACGATATTAACATATTAACAACGCATAATCCTGATGCTAGGACGAGATTCCGTATTGAGCACGACATGCGTTCGCATGAGATCCGCTGGGCTGATGAAGAGATGAACTGATGAATTCATGAAGAGATGAAGAGTGGCGCTGTGAAGAAAGGGTCCTGATAGGAAACTAATGATGGACTTACGCTCAACGCGCGCGCTTGTTCAGTCCCTTTCTGGCCAGAAAACTACCGATAAGGAATGATTGATGATGGGGTACGATACAACCAAAAGTCTTAAATAGTCCGCCAGCGCAAGAAAAGTCAGCACCAGACTAGTCGAAGGAAGTTGAATTTTTTTCTCTCATCGCACAGCTTCCGAATCTAAGTAGAAGGAAAATGGGCGTTGAGAAACTCACTTTCGAAAAGTGATAGAAAGTTTCTTTTATCATTTGGGCGACGATTTTTTTGCGTCGACTTTTTCTCTCAGCTTAGAATAAACTTGGTTGCTGATGAGTTTGGATAGGCCTGACCACACTCTTTCGTTTCGCTCGGTACGAATGTCTGAAATATACATTTAACGGTTTTTAGAATGCTTATTTATCTTTCTGTCCGGGAGGCTTCCGGCGCGTCTTTTTCCTGCGTCCGTTTGGCTGCGGTTGGTTTTCCCGGATTCTGCCGCAACGCGAACTTTTGCTCTTCGGCTGCGATTTTTCACCGTCGACATTCGTTCCGGCCTCGGACACGCTCCATACGTTATTTTATTGTCTCGCTACTGGAAGAGCACTAACTCAAAATGGGACTGAACTTTCCATCCAGCAAGAGATTTTCTTATTGTTTTTTCTTTCTTTCGTCTACTGGCTGAAGAAAATCACATAATTTTATATTATATGCTGGCAATTCATATCAGGAAAATATATAATGCCATAAACACAGGCGATTACACATGTTTTTGTCTGAAACTGCGATAGTGCAAAACTTCTACAACAATCTGTTTGTTTTCGTCATGTCTTGAAACATCAGGGAAACGACGAAAAACAAAATATGAACGAAGGTAATTAAGATATAGCGAAGTTTTGCTTGCATGGTTTCAATCTCGTGAGCACACAAACAGAATCACTCTGATGTGATTTTCTCGCATGTGTGTTTCTTGCGCTTGCGGACAACCATCCCTTCGGAAAGAAAATTGGGCGTCACGCTGGCGCACTCCCGAAGAAACGCACTACGAGTTAATAGGATTAGATTTTTATGGACAATGTCATCTGCCTTGCTAGTGTTTGCTGCCTTTCCTAGATACATGTTTACAAGTGTCCTTTTACCATCCATGACGGGATGCACATTTTCGATGTGAAAACTACACAGAACGACTAAAAACGGTCCGTGTTTAGAATAAAAAAGCAATTTTTGTTTGGATCTGCTTGTTTTGCACGGAATAAATAGGATAAAGTCCGACATACAAGCATAGTGTAATCAATTTAATTAAAACGACTTATACAACGTCCTCGTTAAAACACAAAATTTTGTTTTGTAGTATTACATCATTGTTGGATTGTAGATTTTAATCTTTTTATTTTTAAAGTATCGCGATTCTATTGACGTCATATTTAATCACTTTGATTGTGCTTTTATTTTTTAATTGTTGGTTGCTAGTTTTCTATGATGTATTGATGAACCGGTGTAATATTAGGTCCTTTCATGCGTCGTGTGGTTCCGAAGCAATCCGCTAATCGGCGCAAATAGTCCATTGTCTCCGCAAGGGACGGCGGCGGGGCCAGAGGCACAGCGTGAGGCTTAAATTCTGTCAATAACTGGCGTTTGTCTATCGTCAAACTCCGCATTCCGGCCGCCTAAACATTTACAATAACAACAATCAGTCGCTCGCAAACAAACACAAACATCCAGCGTTGTTGGCGTGTGGCGCAACGTACGCACTGGGTTTCAGTTTCGTAATATTAGTATAGGACCGGATCGCAGATGAGATCTAAAACAAACACAATCATCGATAGACAATAGTCGAAATGTTTGAAATTTGCGCCGCCGGCCACAGCCTGCTTGTAATTTCAGCGACCATCGATACAAATCGCGGATTTATTTGATCAATTCGATTCTCAAAATAAACATCGTTTGGAAATTTTGCAAATCCTCTACACTTAACATTAATGCTCGTATCATAAACGCATTAGGAGAATTCTTCATTTTTGCTCGCGGTGAATTCGTGGGAAATTTTATGATTTATGTCTTTTGCGATTTATTTCCAGCTATAATGTGTATTTAAAAGTGATACACATTGAGATATCGACGCGACGAATGCTCTAAGGACTTCGGCACAGCCATTGAAATTGAAATTCCGAGCGAATTTTCGACATTTTTAGGTATTTTTTGCGCGTTTTGCTCGAGCGTGTGCAAAGAGGAATAAAACGAAATGTCATCGAATATTCCTATAAATTTTACCATTTGCGCTGCGGTGGCAGCGGCGGGGGTGGCGATGCAGCCAGTGCGCTCGATAAGCAAGGCGTTTAGTCCTGAAAGGACACGCTCGAGCGGAAGTAATGTTTTCCAAATAGCGCGGTTATACCCTTTTCTAAATCTACTAAATCTACCTTTAAAACTCACACTCACCAAAATATATTTATTTGAATTTTAATTTTACGATTTGCAATATTTAAAAACGTAAACAACACAAGAAATTGTTTTAAATATTTTAGAGATAAAAATAAGCTCTTGTTTATTTGTGGACTTTAAATTAACTGTTTGGATTCTTGGCCAGTTGCCAGATTGTGCCCTAAAATCTCGATTCTGTAAGCTTTTCAGTTAAATAACTCCGTTTTGCGGATCCGAAATCAGCGTTTTTCAGAGCACAAAGCGATTAAACGCCCGCTTCCGGCCGAAAAAACAAACGGAACCGTTATCCTTAAAATCCATTCAGACCCAGAATGTTTTTAACCTATTTTCCAATCGCCTCCACAAACGGGCAAGAATAAATTTCTTATGAAAGGTCCAGGCCTTCACGCTACATTTGCGCGGCGTGTCGGCTTTCACGCCTCCACTGAACTTCCCCGAACTAACCACGGAAGCGCCTTGATCGATGTGGTCGTGATTTCAGTTAAAAGCTCTCTGCCAGCAGCACTACTTGCATCAGGTCTGCGATCAAAAGCTTTCGCAAATAAAATTAGCGCCTCCTTGGAAGAGCCGTACCCTGATGGACTCGGCAAGGAATAGTGCTAGTGCCGGGTGCAGTGTTCATTAAAAGAGACAATCTCTTGAAAGCTCTGGCGGCTTAATGATATGGCACTTGGCGTGTTAATATAATTCGCGGTTTCCAATACGCGGCGGAGAGCTTTTGGTGGAGGCGCCGAAGGTGGCGGGGGTCGGCCATTAGCATGCGCGTCACGAGTTGAACATATAACCAGATTAGCATCTCCTTTGTAGCTGAATGTTCGCATGTATGCCACAGCCGAAAACCCACGTCGAAAGCTCTGCAGTGCACTCCTTCGACAACGCTCGGGTGTCAAAACCACATAGGAGTTGACTACACATCTCCAACAAACATCCAAAAATTATTTTTGTTGTTTCTAACAGCTTTTATAATAATATTCCTGCTAAAAGAAATTTATTTGATTATTTAGACATAAATGGCATTATGGTTTATAAAGATAAATAATCTTTTAGGTTGAATTATATCTTTTAGAAGAAAACTTCCGGTGACAAGCAGTATGTTGTTAAAATGCAGCACATAGCAAGGCAACTCGTAAGATTATTCCATTAATGTAATGGCACGGTCTGAAGCGGAATCGAAAGCTCGAGCGCCACTCACGAACGCACGATCCGCGCGATTCGTGCAGCCGGCGTCGAAATTCTATTGCGCCCCGTCACTCCTAGACTCTCGGAGGACTCTCGTTCTTTGGGCTCTTCGACGCCGAAGACGTCGCGTAATTTCGCATGAAGACGAGCAATTATCCTCGCGTCTGCCGGTGATGTGCGCGCGCTCAGCGCTAATTAACAACAGTTCAAATATATCAAACCCAAGCGCCGCGCACCGGCAAAACTATTAAACTTTGTATAATTATTTGCTCTGCGTGCGAAACACGAAGTGATTTTTTGGTCCTTACGATTGTCTCTCTCGACTTCCGCAACGTACAAGAGGCGGAAAATGCTTTTTGTTTCGCTTGGGCGATTTGAAATTTGTTAATATAAGCGAAAAGCTCGCAGGACCCCCATTATCGCCAGATTTGTCGACAATTATACAACTAAACTGGAAGCAATTTTGCCGCCACGCTGGCAATGTCTTCGCGTTATTGTTTCGGCACCTCGTCGGAACGGCAACTGTCGACGTCACTTTTAATTACGCTACAATGAGAAGCGCGCGGCACCATCGACACGAACGCCGTTCTCCGTAACGATATAGCCGCGCGAGCATAATCAGCGTTAGGGGTGTCGAAGAATCGTGGTGGCAGAGCAAGGAGTGCGCTTAATATTTATCACCTTTGATGCGTTGCAGAAAACACTAAACACGATTACTGCTTTTATTATATTTACGAGCATCGTCAAAAACGTCCCGCACCGCCATTGTCATCGTCATTGTCTTCCTGGCAGATTCAAAGCCGCCTCGTAAAGTCCTTCCTTGACGGTGGTGGTTCATCGCGCCCTGCGGTGAGACAACGCTCACGATGGAGATGATAGAGGATTAGCTAAAGTCGTAAAACACCTCTGGTATCTCATGCGCGTACAGAGAAATTACACAAAATGGCGCCGGTTATCATATTCAACTTGTGCGCCATCTGCTGCCAACCTACATAAACAAACAAAAATTGTGTTTCAATTTTTGTGCGGCTTGTTTTTTTACTGGTGATGCGGTAAAATGTTTTGGGGATGCTTTTCTTGTATCGGTACTTGCATCGCATAAGATATGTACATTTGAAAGTATAAATTCGACTCGTTGTTGAGGGTTTGAGGGGCTTCCGCCGCAAATTCCACTTTACTACCTTTGCCACCACCCCCTATCTATCGTACCGCATAGGGGTGGTTTCTTTTATTCAATTATTTGAATATTTTCACCGTTTCCTTGCGTTTCCATTCGAGCGGTCGCGACGTAACGACGCGCGCGCAAAGTGAATTATTTATAAATATAATATACGCGCGCCCGCAGACGAGAAAACTTGCATGTAAACATCCTTCAGGACCTTTCTGTCATTGAACGAAACTCGGTCTCGGGACATGCGATGTGTGAGATGTTTAAATGTGTGCTTTAAGATGCAAGCAGGAAAGTCTTTAGACATCTCGACGTTTATGCGTTCGCCGAAGTTTCCATTTCTGCATGACTCGGCCTAAGCTGGATTGACGCGCATCCTACGCGATCCCGGCATGAATGCATGCAAACACGCGTTTCGGAAGCAGCAGGATGATGCGTTGGCGTGGGGAGTCAGAGATTTCGAGCTGACAAGCGCTCCGCTGTTGTTGCGAGCACAAGAATCAAGAAATTCCACCAAATAACAATGCTTTTTAAATACATTTGTAAAAAATTCTACGTTAAACATATGTCGTGTCACTCAAAGATATTTTTCTATATTTGTACACAAAATAATACACTAATACACTAATTTTATTTGCTCATTATTTAGCTAGACAATTGTGCGGATTTACAAGTTGGGCAATTGTACTGATTCGTTTTGCATTTGCGATCAAATACAATCAGGCGATCAAAAGGCACATTGTGGTCTTGACGACTACTCTTTGGAGAGCATAGTTTTCCGGACAAACACGTTTGGTCATTCCGACGGAATTTGCTCTTTGTCCGTTTGAATTTACAATTTGTCAAACTGACCTAACTATCGCGCACCAGAAATGCAGTAACTGCCTGAAATTGTATACGCAAACAAACAAAATTTACTTAGTTGTACCTGAATAACAAAATTGTGTTTTTTGCTTACAGGGATCGAGTATTCAGGCTGAATCTAAGCAACATCAACCAGTCCAGTTGCGACGTAAGTTAATTTTGTAAATCATGTTTTTATTGGTTGTTTCGTTTCGTGAAATTGGCGGGCGATTTTTGCATCGCGCATTTATGAAATTAAGTTATTTAGAGTGGATTGTACGGACGAATCTCGAATTGCGAGATTCCTGTTTAGTACACTCGAGTTTTTAATATTTTAAAAACTCGCTCCCTCTTATTTGTAACCGAACTCCAACGCCCGGCAGAGTTGGAAGTTTAAGCTCTCTCGAGACGGATAGTCGAGACGCGCACGCACACCTCTAATTCCGCGCACAGCCATCTTCGTGGAAAACCAAAAGAAGGACACGCCGAGCATCCCCAAACGATATTAAATTCGCAGCATTCTGCGCAATTACCAGCGTTTTAAAAACTCATTTTCCATTCGCATCTTTTATTTTTTTTCCTTCCAACTTCTTGCGATGCTTCGGAAACATACTCTTCTGCAGTCCAATGCAGCAGCATAGCATCTTTTTATTCTTCGTTTCGTTTTCATTTTCATTTTCGCTGTATTCATGTTTTATTTCGAGTTTCGAGTTTTTAGCAAAAGGAAGAAGTAATCGTCACTCCTCTGCTACTGAATACTTAAATGCTCAACAGGACAAATCTGAATTTTGCATCCGGTTCGTCTTTTGCTCTCTTCAACTTTGCTGTCTCTGAAAGTTCTCATCAGACTCAGACGCTAGCGTAGCGTCTTCGTTCCGGGCCGCGTAATTGGATTAAGAATTATTTAGAAGCTTGTGTTTTCTCTTCGACTGGAAGGTGTCCATTCGTCTCCCGTGGGAGATATGCTTGTCACGTTACCGCCACATTATGAAGCGACATAATAATATCTTTAATTATTCAGGGAGTTGCTTGTGACATCGCATTGCCGTTCATAATTTAGTGCCAACTAGAGACTCAACATTGTCAAATATGTCAAGGGAAGCGCAAGTAGAGCGAATGTAATCAAATGTATTGAATTGATTTAATTGTGCCATTTTGTTTGCAAATTGTTGCGGAACAATTTGTCCGTTTCGTTTCAATCGAAAAATTGTGTTCGTTTCAATGCACGAACGATATTGTATAGACAATAATAAAACGTTCAGCTATTTACGAAGGCTTTTTGGAGCTTTTCTGATTTTGAAGCTTGTGTGTTCGTTTTATATTGTCTGATTTTACTAAATATCTATCCGTTTCTTATGCGAACTTCCTGAAGATTTAATGTTGCAGTTCTGGTATTTTTTATTCTCATAAATATTTTCAAATCTGTGATATGTTTGGATGAATAATGATCGCGAAAATAAAAATTCATAATAATATTTCTAATGTAGTCAAAATTTGTGGTAATGCATTCTAAATTCGAAAAAGAACGTTAGGACATTTGAAAGTCCTAACGAAATGTGAATTATCACTTGTGCGATAGTTAAATGTGCGCAATAACAGGCGAAGGTCCGCGCGCGCACATTCATTGTCATCTTATCGTCGGGGGGCGGCGGACCGCATGCCTACATGTGGCACACACATGCGGCGTACCGCCGCCGCTGTCGCCGCCACCGCCGCGTTATCGAATGCAGCGGCGCGAACCCATTCACACAAATCGACCGAATGTAATCATCTGTACATGACAAATGTACCGCATTAAATGGGACCCATTCAAAACGCGGGCCCAAGTCGGATTGTTCAGCAACCCTCTGACAAAACCGCCCGCGCCACCAGCATTTCATGCCGTTTGCCGCCATTGTGATGGATAATTAACCACCATTTTGATTTTTAAATTCCGGCGACAATTTATTTTTTCAGGTATTGCTTTCTCTAACTTCACGATATTGTAATTCCACCCACGGAATGTTTCATTACTCACGCACGTTGTGGGTTGTAGCTGCATGTTAAACACACCGCCCCCCGACGGGGTAAATATCATAGTCGCGCGCTAAGTAAGATTAAGCGATTTTTAAGTGCCGCGCTAGACATTTCCACCCCCAACGAGCGATTCGAGCTAACCGCGAGGTTCGTATCAATCACAATAATTACAAATCCATCAAGCAAATTACGATTAGGTTGCTTAATTAATTATTAATATCATTTTCTTTGGTCAAACTGCAGAAATAATAAATAGCTACGAAAAGAGTTGCGATAAAAATATTTTTTTGTTAACAAAAATTCTATTTACTATGTTTTAACTTTCCCACTGCTTGAGGGCTGAGAAAGTGTTAGTCACACGCGCATTTTTGCCCCCAATGTGTGTTCCCCAGGAGGATTTCAACTGAACGTCAGATGCTGATGTGATATGGGATTGACAGGCGGTAAAAGCGTGCTCTGGTTTTTCACTTTCTGGCTTCACTCGAATACATCGAGAATTAATAACTAGTTTTGGGAATTTCGTTGTTTTCTACGATCGAGGGTGACTTCGCAAGTGTTTATTCAACATCCCACGTTCTACTGAATTGAAAATAGAAACGTATTCGTACAATCATCAAAAAAACATCGTTTTTGGAGATTTGGACATGTGCGGGCATGGCTTTCAACTCCCTTGTCAATTTGTATTCTATTATTCTGCTTGGATTTTAGTGCCGAAAACAATTTTTAGAGCTTTTAAGCTCTATCACGCGCGCGTTTTTAGCAAATGTGAGTGCGGTTCGGTTCTGTACTGTCCACGCCACCGCGTATCAGAAATACCACAGAAATAAATATCAAATATTGAACAATGCGGCGTGGAGGCCCCGACATTGCGAAGCAATATTTCAGGCTGGGAGATGCACAATGGAACCGAGAATTCCAATTATAAGTACGGATGGGCGACGGTGGCGGTTGGCGGCCGCAGTGGCGGTTTGGTTATTCCCTCACCAGCACGAAAATCCACTAAGTGGTGGAACCCTCTTCGTCATCGCGACCAAATATCGCGGGCGACTCGCCTCGGTTATGATTGCCATTAATATAATATTTATTGAAATTCTATACTTACCTTCAACCTAACCATCTAGAAGCAAGCAAAATCCCCTAAGGAGTGATTTCACACTCGCACATTAATAATGCAATATAATTAATTTCATCACAACTATCATAATGACTTCCACTTTATTTCGTGAGTTAATCTCAACTTAACTTAGGCTAGCAAACGACGTTTTAGGTTTTAGATATCTTCGGATTTGTTTGGAATCGTTTCGATTTACTTCCGAACGCGTTCGCTTTGTATCCCGATGATCGATATGTGTGCGCGAAAATGGGAATTCGATCCCATTATTCGAGTTACACCCACGACGACGATTTAGTTCTGCTCCTTAAGGTTTTTCGCGCGCTCTTTCAATCACGTCGCTTTCGGCGCTCGGGAAATCGTCTAAGGTACACATTATGAGTGTTGATTTAACGCCGCCGTAACACTACAGTCGGCAGAGTGTCGATGGATGTGATTAAGCAACGTAATTGAGAAGTTCGCACTTCGCACCCGAAGAAAACGAAGCAAAGGGAGAGGAAAAAGGATTGCAGAGATTAGAAGAAATTGGCGAACGGGAACATATAATTCTTTGGCTAGCAATAAATCTAGTTTTATGTCGCTGGTGAACTATAACCATCGATTTAATTAATAGGTCCGACCGGGATGATTACTCACCATATTCTGGGTCCTACTGTATGTAAAAAAAAACTTGTCTTTGTATTTTTGAAAAGTTAAAGTAGAATTTCTTAGGGGTTGAATCCGCAGAGTATCTTTCTTGAGCAACCCCCAAACCGCCGGCGGCTAGGCATCTCGCTGATGATCATCTTTGTGTGGCGCGCCAAGGGGGAGCCAAGATCACAGGGAGATTGAACGAGATGAGCGAGAGATGATACTCATTACGCTCTGTTGCAAATAGACTCATACCCATCGTAACTTTTAATAGTTAATATATGCATGCGCGAGCTTAAGGGCGCGGCAAAAATATTAGCTTCGCAACGCACCCTAAATATGTATCGAAATAAAGGTATTACAGTGTACGTGCACATCGATAAGAGGGTGGAAACTAGCTAGCAACTAGCAACTGCACCGTTTAAGAGTTGCCGAGTTTCATTTGAAGTTGACTTCGCTAAAGATCTTCGTGATCTTTATGTTTATTTTATCCTTGATCTTTGCGCCTCCGGGGGCGGTTCGCCTGCATTTGCATCTTTTCATAAACGCATAATCAAATACTCTAAATTGCCGAGTTAAATGATGCACGAACGAAAATTAATTTTCTTATTTATAGAACGTCGCTCTGTGCAAACACATCGACAGCACTTCTTGAGCCATGCAGAAATGCAGGAAGAAATTCAACGCGAGTACGTGAAACGATTTCGTTCGGAGCGTGTTTACCGCCGCAAATATTGACACTATACGTGGGACGTGCGACTTCAATCGGGAATTTTCTGCACGGTAAAATTCACATTCCAGCCAAGTCAACGAAGAAAAACTCGTGAAAAGAATATTTAAAAATATGATTGCCATAATGTCATAGCTAGTACAAGCGACATCAACTAAAGTTGTTGTATCACTCAATATTAACCGAGAGATTGCACTGTTGAGGTGATGTTTAACGGTTGAAATAACCTAGGCAGGTTGTACTATTATTGTTGTTGACACGCAATAAACACACGTCTTCTCGTCGCGTTACCTGAATCACAATATTCTTTGACTATTTGGCGTCGCAGCTCGTTTGGTATCACTTTGACTGCGCTTCGCCAACATCTTTGCTTTGATGTGCGAAGGAAACTAAATTAAAATTACCTTGCTGCAGTCCTCGACTAAAGCAATACCTGTGCGATGCTTGAGATAATATTACACTACTAATTTTACCATCGCTGTGTTGAACGTTTAAAGATTTTCTTTCAGAATTAGAATTTTTGTGCTTTATTTAGCTTGCAAAAAACATTTCGTTGCCGAAAATCATAAATTTTATTGTAAATCTTTTCACGTGCATTCATTTCCCCAGGTTGTGGAATCCTACTCGAAATGAGTTTTTCTTCCGCAACACCTTGCTTTTGAATTGGAGTACAACAGGCGTAATATGTAATTTTTTGTTGGTGAAATTTATGAACGCCCTCCACAATCTGCAATAAAAACAATTAAGTGTTCTTTTTATTACACGTGTACTTCTTGTACTGCAGCGTACTTTTTGCGGTTTTGTAAGACGTGCGCTGCCGCCACACAGAGTGGCGGCAATTTAAATATATTTTGTACGAAATTTAAGCTGTCAGACTGGTTCTCGTGGTCGTAACTCACGCACGAAGATATCCCGCCGCCCGAAGCCGGAAGCTGGAAATTCAGCTACACGTTAGACTTTTGTATGCATTACTATGGAAAAACCTTGTTCGACATTTTCCACTTTTCAGGTTAAGATTTTTTACGTGCAACAATACAATATGATATTTTGTATTTATGCATGGCCAAGAGTTAAAGGTGAAAATTTAATTAAAATATTGTAATTTTTACGTGGCATTAGCGATTTACGAATTTTTATTGCATATATGAATTCTTGAAATAGTAATGTCACAATTTTACTACTTTGAGGGGTGGTCGCACAATCCTCTTGCCCCGTGTTTGCTGCGAATAAAAATAACGCCCTCGAAACGTTCGGAATATGAGCGTATAGAATACTTTAAATTCTACTCTCGGTTCTATATTCAGCGCGTGCAGTTTTTGCCACCACTCGCGCTTATTCTTTCTTGCGTTCTTTTCCATTCTGGCCTCGTTCGTCTCGCGTTCCCTGCCGCTGCAAACATCGTTATTACCTTATAAACCAGACAAGTTTATTATTTCCAATTTGCCGACACACTCGCGACGCCTGTAGACGTGTTTAAGCGCCGCATGAATATGAGAATATGAGAATTTAAGCGGTGAGCGAAATGAAAAAAAAAAAGAAGGCGGTCGTTTGTTGTGGCTGTAGTGGCGAGCCGACGAGCGTTTTCCCGGGAATATGAAGTCGTGTTATGCGCCTTTGATATGCTATCACCACTAGAGCAGATACGTGAGATCAGCAAAAATGCCGCTCGGAGAAAATCGCCCATGTTGTTGGAATTATTTGAAAACGTTGTGGAAATAGTATTATAGTTTTGAACTACCACACAAATCTGATAGTGATGATATTGGTGGTTGTAAATGTTTGCAAATGCAATGTGAATTTCAGCAGTTCTGGATATCTACCATTTGGCCTCGATAATTCAATTAGCCGCATCAGCAGTTTCCACCCCCGAATGTCCGCGTTCATTGTGATTGTTTGTTCATTAATCTTTATCATCAGATAAAGTCCAGCAACGGCCGTGCGAATTATCGACGCTGAATTATGCGAGTGGAAGAGACACATAAACAGGATTTCAGAGTACCAATCAGGATAAACTGGTAACAGGATAACGCGACAACCGACAACAATAAATGCGTGTCGAGGAAAGTCAGCGATATTTACGATGCGTTTGCGAGTATTATTGCCAATTGTCCTCTCGGCGAAGCAGCGACACTTTCATTGTTTTCGGGGGTGTAAATTCAAGGTGTCTCGAACTAATTAAAGTAGTTAATTTTGAGGTCGTGATGCTGAACATTCTGTTTGCACTCCCAGCGCTTCTACCATGTGAAACGAATGGTGTTCATAACTCTCACAATCTTTATTTTATTTTGTATCATCTTCTAGAAATTTAACAGAAAAAAATATGTTGAAAGTTTGCTGTACAGTCAGTGTAGTAAATAAACGTTTATCAAAAGCGGGGAAAGTCAGTGAAAAGTCTGAAAGTCTCGAAACAGGAAGGAAGGAAGGCATTTAAAAGGCGCGAACGCCTTCGCGTAAATACACATTAATTGACGCCGTTCGCCCTCCGTAATTAAAAGTTTCTCGACCCAATTCGTCCCCGTCTTCCTCCACGCGACGACTACTTAGTGTCGCATTCCTCTGCCATCCGCCTTGCACCCTATTAAAAACATCTAATTAGAAATAATAAAAAACACTCCTGTTAATCTTGTTCTGTGAGTCAAACATCTCTAAACTACACTTTACCTCACCCTCTGCCAGCACGAATGAAGAAAATAAATAAGGGGATGATTTATAGTTGCACCCTGTGATGAGTGTGCGCGTATCTCATGTTCGTTTGCTTGGCCCGAGCGATGAGCAAACGTACAAGACTTTAAGACGAAGAGTATTTGTTTAGCAATTCATAATCGAGGGTGAAATTGCTTCCCGTGAGGAACAAAGTGGCGGACGCTTAGTTGCAACCGAACGTGATGCGAGCGAACCTCCGGTTCATTATTATGGAGCGCGGCATGCGCGCGCGAAGTAGGGAGGGATTCAAAATTAAAAACAGACACGTGCCTTTTGTTTCAATAGAAATCCATCTCCACGGCGGCTAGAAATTAAAGTGGAAACCATCAACGTAAAGTGTTCATCAGTTTTCTTCGAGTTTAATTTGTTTTTCGACTAGTAAATCCACAAAGAAATTTCTTGGAGCCGTTAATTTATGTCTTGCAAGTAGATTCTGGAACAATCTGACTTGTTGCATCACCAAAATACAATAGTGTTGCACAAAAATATTTTTTATGAACTAGATTAATTTAGTATAATTATTGTTTTTGGTGTTGGATATTTATAGGATTACTTTGCGGGGTTGTGCAAACCCCTCGCTAACTAGGAAAGTTAACCGACTTGTAATTGTAAAACTTTTGCGGAAATTTGTATGCACCCGAAGTCATTACTCTCGTAGCTGTGACTGTTTCGACTTTTTCCACGTTTGCGTGCAGTAAACGTGCAGTAATTTCTGGTTTTCGGGGGGTGAAAGTTACTGCCACTAAATAATGCACGTGATGCATCCACCCCGTAACCAAATCAGAATGTACGCGTTTGTAACAACGCGACAGTTGTTGTCGTCTTCGTGTTCATCAAACGCACCCTCCAAATGCATTTTTTACACGCGCGGTTAACTCACCGTGTTATAAATTGCTATCTATTTGTTGCACACCCTCAATATAAAAATTTCAAATTTTAGCAGACGTATTTCGGAATTTCATTTCATGCGATTGTGGGTAGGGCTTGCATTAAATATAAGCTTTAACATCAATGGCATAATTAATGTATTTTTTCTTGAAGGGAAAAAGGACTGAGTATCACTAAAGTCCCCTGTGATTTAAACGATCTTTTTGTACTTTAATTTTTAATGCCTGAAAGGAACACCAAGGACAAACAGAGCTCTTTTAATAAAGTGGTTTTGCACTTTTTTGTGTAAAATGCAATTTAACATGAAAATAAAATGCCATTTCATTGACGTTTTAACTTTTATATAGTCCACGACTTGAAACAAAAACATAAATATATTCTATTTTAGACATGTTTTATTTGTTGTATTTTATAAATTGGATTACATTTAGTGTGTGGGTGCGTACAATGAACAGGTTTTTATTTTATGTTTTTTGTTGTGTTTTTATTGTTGGTTTGGTCATTTTGTAGCATTGTTGCTGGACCCAGCGGGCATGCTGTGAAAAAATAGATTAAAGATTAAACACACGTTACAACTAAAGCTGGAATTATTTTATGACGGGTTTATTACATTTATTAAAGCTTTTGAAAACATTTACAACGATTATCACATTTACAGGTTCGACATTTATTTTATACTTAAAATTAAAACAAAAGCATTTTTTAATATGAAAACTTAATTGAATTTTATTTCGTGATATATATAGTGATCTATATCAAAGAGTCCCTGTTAACTTTAATATTTATCGAGGCGAGTTCGACGCCGATGCGAGTATTAATAAAACTTATGATTTTTATTACTTTTACGATCGCCAGGCGTGCGCGTTTACATCTCGGGGATTTTATTGAAATTCATCGACGCTTTGCATGGAACAACAACAAAATTAAATTTTAATTGCCGATAAATTTCTTGCTTCTAATGCCGCGGCGCCGCCACCGCTCGGTTTATGCCATTGTTTTACTTCTCTCAATCTCTCTCGACGCTTGGGGTGCGTTTGGGATCCATCCAGGTGCACATATGAGCGGAAATGAGCACATAAACGCAGCGGCGACGATTTATTGAGCAATAACACGGTCGGAAAGCTATTTGGTATTATTGTTGCGCGAGTTAAGAGAAATGTGTAATTCGCCTGCTGCAGAGTGCTATGTGGAGGCGCCGGGCACTCGGTCGGCTTTCTTAAGTGAAATCACACGTTTTGGGCAATAAGTGTTTTGTGTTAATGTAACTCGAAGCCCATTAAAGGTTGAATATTGTAACAATCAACAATTAACTCAACAAGAACTTTCATTTTAAACGCTTAACCATGCAATTTTGAAATATCGTGTGGCATGATTGGTTTTAATATTTAATTTCACACGCGAATAACACGAATTTTGCAACTTCTCGTCCACTCGCCGCATTTAACTTGTTTATCGACGTTATATTTGCAATTTCGCATAATTTACTAGTATTTAATTACGTTTGCGATTGTGTTCGTTTAAATATTAATAATTTGCAATTCATAATAATTTCGATCATTTTCGCCCGCTTGCTAAATTTTAGCCGATTTATTTTAGGTTTAAACAATCTGCGCGTAATGAACAATCCCGAGGGTGCTTCATTTTGCACACAACGATCGAATTAAAAACATAAATTTCAAATTATTCTGTAATTATTTAATTTGTAATAAATTTAAATAATAAATATTATAATCTATTTTTTCCTATTATCTTTGTTTCCAAATTATTGGATTTTGTACAACACTTTGAATATGAAATGTTGTATATGATGGGAATTGCGTATGTGTATTACGGTGAATACAGCAAATTTCGGTACCTTAAGGGCACGTACGCGTGATTACGCTATTCAATATTATACATAATCGGGCGGAGGTGGGCGCGCACACCGATGGGACGCAACCGCAAAATGAATTATGAAAAAATGACCGAGAGCGCGAGCAAACGCGCGAGCGCTCATGAATATGCACGCAGGCGAATCATTTTCGAAAAATGCGTGCGCACTCGCGCGTGTTTTATGCGCTTTGCGCTGATGCATGCTCGTTTGCTCAACAACTCAACAAAATACATATTTAATGACACTTTTTTTTTTTTTTTGCAGAGAGATGCGCTCAACTTGGAACCAACACATGTAGCCAACTGCGTATCGAAAGGAAAATCAGAGGTGAGTTCATATAAATATTGTAGGTTAAATAAAATCAACTTTCGTTTAGTGCAAATGCCATTCCTTTCGATGAAATATAAGTCGGTTTTATCTAAACTGATAATAATAACTTCTATTTAATTCGTTAAAGTTTTTTGGTAACAAATTTTTGCCAGTTTGAATACACACAAATGCAACGAAACTATTTTTTATTATTGCTTTTAACTCGTATATATTTTTGAGGTGTACGAATGTGGTTATGAAATTTGATGAAGTATTTCGTACGATTTCATGAGTCGAGTCTACGGGTCATCCATCATTTCGAGTTCATCAGGCGTGTTTTTCCACCCGCAAACCACCCCTCTTCTCGCATCGCGCATCTGCGTTGGTTGCCGCTCTGATTGACGAATGACATGTCTTTCAGCGCGATACATACCGAATATTTCCCTTAGAAAATACCAGAAACAACCGTAAAATACTCGCATAAAAACACACCGCACAAAATGATGTAAATTTGACCGACTAGAAATACGCTGGCGTGAAACTTAATTCGTCGTTGCTTTTGTCGCATTTGGCGGCTGGAACGTTCGTTGACAAATGCGATTTTAAACAACCTTAATACGCACTCCATTACTTTGCCATAAAATGGGTAAACAAATAGAAAACGACAAAAATACCCAAAATATTCAGCCAGGAGCAAAAAAAACGCGACGATTAGGAAAATACCTTTTTCATTAGGGTGTATTATACATTACACGCATTGTTTATTATACGTGTACCAGCAGTAATACAGCTTGGGCATTGTAACATGCGCGTGTATCACCGCCGCCGTGGGGAATTTCGGGCAATGCACACGAGTATAATAGATATTTGACTAGGGTCCGACTAGAAGCAGGCGACATGGGATTATCTTCCTTTTTTATCATATTCATAACTATTTTTAAGCATAAATTAACTATCAGACTACTATCGAGTTGATAAATGTAGTGTGTTTTTTTATGCGTACTTTAATAGTAGTTTAATTATTTTTCTGTCATTGAATAAAAGTTAGGTTTTTTGCTCATTTGTATTATAGAGGTAGTAAATAGATATATTTTTAAATTTAGATAGATATTAATACTCTTTTAGGAGATATAATCTTTTATCAAATTGATTACTTTATTACTAATTCACTCTAGATTTAATTTCTGTTTTAACTTTATTGCATATTTTATTTGAGTGGTTTATTTCTAAACGTAATTTTTTACATTTTCCGTTATGTTTGATATTTCTTTTTACCCTGTAATTATTTGTAGGTATAAATGTAAAAGTTTAGTTTGCAAAATGATACAAGCGTTCAGCAAAAGGAACTGGTAATAGCATAAAGAGCTTTTCTGTATGCCCGGCGCCTCCACTCTTATAAAAACCAACCCGTTCATAAAAACGCCGACAAAAAATAACTCCAGAGCTTTGGTCTCGCTTCCTCCGCGCTCGCTCTATGATTGTCGACAAACAATTCTTAAACTCACCGAGCTTTTTTGTCCTTTCCGCGCTAGTTTTCCGCCGGTTTTTGTCGCGCGCACGATGTTGTCGCAAGAAATTTCCCTCCTCTACAAAGTTTGCTTTTTTTTTCATTCGCATTTCCGTGTGTTCTGCGTTTGCTAGTAAAAGTTTGTTATTTGCATGCAAGTTTTAACGCCACTTTTGCACTTTTTCTAATAGAAAAAACAATTTCGACCGTGAAATCAATTAAGATTTGAAGCAGATTACCGAACACAAAAACGCTCTGCAAATTAATTAAAATTTTCAATTGATGCGTTTGGAGCTTTCGACAGATTTGTGCACTTTGTGGGGTCGAGGGAATGTTTGCCGTATTTGTCGCGTTATTTGATAGATTTTCGACGCTTGCATCGCGTATGCTAGTTTCCATTCGCAGCGCGCGAAAAACAACAAAACGAAACATTGGATTTCAATTAAACGGAAGTACAAATATAAATAATCGACTCAATTTCGCGCGAAAATACAGACGGTTTATTCGCGCTTAAAATTGGTCACCGATGCGTTGTTTTTTTGCTCTTCAATTTGGGAAATAAATTAATTTATGTTTAGTGATTGCCAGTCGTCTGCCGGTACTTAAAATTTGAATTTCAAATGCTTCTCCTCAGCGTGTCTTTGAGTGGAAGCACAACGGCATCGAAATTAATTTCAATTTCGGGGGTTGATTTTAAATTGCCGCCGAAAAACCACTCGGTGGTGCCTTGCTTGCTCTTTTTGCCTCGGATCTTTGAGATTTTCAATTAGCAAATAAAATAATACCTCGCTATCTCAATTTTACACCGAAGTGGAACGCAAAGGGCTAATATGCAAATTAGGTTTTCATTAAATGCACGAAAATTTGACGACCGTGAGGGCCGACAATTGGCAGACGACGACCACTTGGGCATAACTTTCATTTCCCCTTTTGTGTTTTACATATTGACCTATCACGTTCGAGTAGCTGCGTTTAGCATAACATTGACGTTTAATTAATTTTCTAAATAAAAATTTCGAAATATTTATAAAATGCTTCAAAATACTAGCGTGGAAAACTTGCAAAAAAGTGGTAATGACCTTTCATGCAATACAACTAGATGTCAGACATGTCCATTTATGTTTTTGTTGTGTTTTTTTTTTTGCTCGGTTGGTTTTCATGCAAATCGATGTAAAACTAAACGCGACGAATAATACGTGCATAGTGTGTTGGTGCTCAATGCATGTTTGCGCAATGAATAATGCAAAGAGCATTTTTAACATCATTATGAGCGACCCTCTGTTGGCGAATGCGCCCGGCGGTGAAATATAAATGGGAAAATAATTTTTACCGGCATCGTGACATCGATACTATTCATACTATAAAAAAAAGACTCAAAATGCCCAGACCACACAAACTAGCTAATTCTACATCATGAAAGTTTAAATCTAAACCTTAGAAACAATTGATGGAGAAGTTTATATGTGTTTGTGTGTATTATTTCAGAGATTGAAATTTAAGCTTTAGCGCGCATCGTAAAGACATAAAGCCATGTCGTATATTTCCATTGTCGCGCGTTTGCAGTCGATTTTATCCCTTGCGCACGAGGGTGGTTTGGTTACACGGCGTCACGCCATCGGGTCGTTATTCTAAATCATAAAATAATTCGTCGCGACCGCCGGCCACGGCGACTTACACATTTTCCGGTCGACATCGTTTGTTTATCAATCATGCCGCGTTACACCGCGCGTACAACTCCCGTAACACAGGTATGCATGCACGCGGCGCGATTTCGTGGCCGTCGAATTTCGAGCGGAGAACATGAGCACAAACACAGCATGAGAACGGTAAGTGCCCGAAAACGGCACCAAGTGGCCACCGCGGTAAGGGTGTTAAATTTCTTCACTTGACGTTTATTAATGCGTGCCTAAACGCCACGATTCGGCAACTTATAAATTTCCATATTATATACACTCCACTCCAGCGGATAATATATCACCGGTTATGTGATTATCGCTTCGTAAACAAAACACACAAATCTATGAGACGTTATCATAATACTTGTGTTATCAAACATTATATTAACGCTACGTATCGATTGAAAAATAGTCTTAAGTAACTTTCTAGTGCAATTTTTGTCGTGGCCACTTAACAACTTACTTTCAACGTTCATTCACATCGAAACTGGTAAAAATCGCGATTCGATCCTACGAGTGAATTGAATTCTTGGCATCTTCGACGTCGCGTGCACTTAAACAGATTTCTACGAAGCTTTCGCCAGTCTTCGATGTGTTGCTCCCGCGACCGCTCGCGTGGTATAAAGTTATATGGAATATAAAGCAGGCCGTATGTAAAACTGTCACGTTACATGGCGCGAATTTATACGAACGACTGGATAACTGGATAACTTTTCGTGCGCCCCGACAAATTCTGGCGCGGCGCGACGAGCTTCGAGATTAAATTAGATCAGACTCGACGCCATACAGACAATTCGCTTACGCCGGGGGCGGAAAATTCGAAATTATTTATTGTTACCATCACTGGGATACAAATATATGCAATGTGGGGTATTTTTCATATTTAAGCACATATTTTGTTTATTTAAATTTAATTTAGGGGATTTTTTATATCGGTACATAATTACGCAAGCATTTAAGCGAGATGAAAGTGAATTCCAATTAGCTGTTAGGTTTTATCGAATCAACATTTCGTAGCCTACACATGTCCAGCCATAAATAATGATTAAGATGAAAGGGAAACGAGTCATTAATTCGTACTCCGCATACTGCCGATATGAAATGTAACTGGAGTTCTGAAATTGAGTAGGAATATGAGAGTTGCTCTGTGGAGATTCACTACCACCGAGTAACCCGCCTCCCCCTGGTTGAACGTTTTTCCAATTAGGGCAATTTGCTTGCCACTGCATTCCCGAACTACTAAACTTCTCGACGGGTACTTTAACTAATTGTGAAAGCGACTCGTTTCGGATATTACGTTTTAATTACGTATGATAAACGATGCGCCGCACAAATGAAACACAAATGATGCTCTCAGTTCATGCTCCTACTTTTCCTCCCATAATGTTGCCACAGCTCGAATATACTTAGTTGTGGGGTTTTTGTTTTGTTCTGGCCATATTGGATTTTATGTGGAGATTTTTATTTGCACCTTAAGAACTAGAGAAGTAAAGAAAGGGAAAGTTGCTTGATGGACAAGACACAAAGCAAGGGGTGGCAAACATACACGTAAAACATTCGAAGCCGGCGTGCAATTCCCGAAAGTGATAAAAACCTTCTTCGTTCTGGGACGCGCTTAGACTGTTAGTACTTTTCGACCTTTCGTCCTCGTCCTGGTTCGAACGAGTGCGAATCGTCGTACACGAATGGAAAAGCAGCTCTGCGTTCGTGAGTTTATGCGCATTCCTCTCGTCCTTCACATCTAGCAGCATTTTGTTCCGTCCTGCTTCGTCCTCTTTCATCAACGCCATTTTTACATCTCTAGGAGGTCTTGGTTTTGCTGCTACATCTGTGATACTACTTCAACTGAAGCGTATGATTATGAGATGTGTCCTTGCCTCTTTTACTGCCGGCTTCCATAATCGCTTGCTACTATAACATTTATTTTATTTTCGTTGCCGCGCTGTCTGATCCTCTAGCCTTTTTACGTTTATTTCGCCAATCAGAATTAATTCTCCAAGGCGCAGATTCGCATCATCAGGCTTTTTTTAGCGCCCCTCTCGGCATTTTCGGTAAAAGCTAAAGACGCGCTTCAGTTAAAACGTTTTCCCGCCTCCATCAAAATTTTCACTGCCTTGCAATTTGCGCGTTTTGGGGAGGACGTATATTTATTTTTCTAATATAGGTTACTTACCGATTCTGGAGGGTGTCGATCAAAGCCATGGACGATTTTCCCTCAAAGGCTTTTAAATATATTTTTTATTTTCTTGTCAATTTTCAAAGCTTTATGCAGAACTGAAGTTACCATTAGTGCACTGAACGCTTTTAAGAATCAACGTTAAGAAAATTACCTTTGTAAACGTCATTTCCGAAAGCTATTAACCGCTAGATGTCGTTAGAAGTTCGAGGATCTGTGGGACTGCGGCAAGTTCGCGTGAAATTGTATTATTCGTATCATTTTCTGTTTTGATTACACGCACAATTGATCCGAACCAATCAGAAAGGATGATTATGCGCCGGGCGGCGGCAATTTCGCGCATTAAACGGTTCGTAACGTTTAATTTTAGGCGCATAAATCTGGTTTAGCTGGCACTTGGGAACAGCTGCACCTGTGCTGTGTGCTGGGTGAGCATAACATCCTCATTTCGCGCTTACTACTCGAGGTTACTCTCATTCAGGGTGAAGCGGCAGCGGCGGCTGTAGCTAGTAAGTAGCGTGCGTCGTCAAGGGGGATGATTCCACCCTGGCAGCAACTATTCCCGGCCGGTTCTTTTGCCAAAAAAGGGGCGAGACGCGTTATACGAGCATTTTTATACGACTAACCGAACGTAAACTTGAATAACTTTCCATGGCACACACAATAAAAACGTAAAACGGTAGTTTTTTGTTGTTTTTGGAATTTATTAGTGGAATTTATTGGCGCGTTTTGGGAGGCATCGTAATAAATTAAACGTGGGCATTAAAACAGCCGGGCGCGCGCGTAATTGCGAGCACCGCATTGACAAGCGAGCGCGATAACGTCATAACTGATAGGTGAATTTTTCGATGCGTCTTTTTACGGCCACCGCTCGCTCATTTGCATTTTAATTGTGAAATCCGCGCGGACCGAGTGATTTAAAAATTGAAACGGCACGGCGTCATTAGCCGTAATCATCGTCGCCGAGGCGCGCACAAATTTCGATCGCACCATCGCCCACATTGCACATCCGTTTTACAGGGAGAAAAATAGCGCGAACAATACGTGTTTCCGGTCGTTGCGCGAATTCGGCAGCGACCTAGGAAAAACTACCTGCGTGTTGCGTGCATCGGCAATAATTTATTATCAGCGTGCGCTGTTTGCGTTCACGTTCACATTTTCATTTTTGCATTTTGAATTCTCGATTCGCATTTGGAATGTGTACTTTTTATGCCCGAAGCTGACTGAATTCCGATGCATGAAAAATTGAACAATGCCAACATAGCAGCAACATTTTTCGATACAAGCTTACCGGAAATGATCGCGATAATTAAAAATTCCGTAAAGTTTTGCATGTGAGAAAAAAAAATGTCGCTGCGCATGCATAAAAACAACAAGAGGCTAATTAAAATTGATGCACCCTGTCGTGTCGCTTTCCACTTCGGCTAGCGCTCTTAGTTTGCCAGGGCGCGAAAATGCAGACGGATGAGCCATTAATAAAATGTTTGATTAACACACCCGTACGGTGTCATTTCATGCCATCCCAACGGACGTATCAAAACATTTTCTGTTAAAAATACGAGTAGGAAATTTCGAAATTTTACAAATACGCTTTAATGTGTCCAACAATGCTTGGGACACTCTTGCTGGTTATACCAAGTCAATAGAGTGGTGTAGCGTCGAAAAGTGACCAGCAGCAAACAAAAGTGCCGTACTTTATTATTTTCTATTATTCTGTTAAAGTTAAAAGTTTATCGCAATGAAATTACGAACGCCGTTTCGCGTCCGGCTTCGAACAACATAAACTTTATTCGAAAGGTTGTATCTGTCCAATATAAGTGAATTTATGGTCGCTTTTCTTCTGATGTTCTTCTATGCGTGCTTCTGCTTCGTGTTTCGCTGTCGGGTCAAAAAATTCGCACAGATAACAAATCGCATTGGAAGTTTGTACAACTCGAAGCATCTTCTGCACCTAATTTTAGCCAGCCGTATTTTTTTGATTTCAATTATTTTGACAAAAGATAAAACTGGATAAAACTAGTCATACGATTGGAGAAACAAATGTTTTGTAAGCCGTCGATAAAATTATGTTTCATGATGATGTATGAACGACAAGTCCTACTATAAGTCTGCCAGCACGAAACTTTTTATGCGTCGTACTCGGTAAATGGATTTATCGTTGTTTTTCCTTCGTTTTGTTTTTCTTTTTGCGCGTAATGTTACTGCGAGGTTTTTTTTGCTTTGCACTTTCGTGTGGTGGGACTACTCAACCTCGTTTTCTCTGGAAAATAATCGGATTTCGCCGGACTTAAATATTCCTCGTATATTTTACGGTTTTATTCCGGCCATTCGTCCCCGACTTATCCATATTCGCATGGCGCGCTCGTCCATCGTCCTCTAAGCTCATGTCTACCCATTGAGTGGTGGTGTGTGAAAATGTGCAAATCCAATATTGCCCAGTCGGACCACAGTGTAAATTGCATTCAGGAGTAAAGTCCATAAAACTTTAAAGTAGTCGCCCGAAGACTGGCGCGGAAAATTGAACCTTCTTTATTTCTTGTCCGGAATAAAACATCTTGTTTGAGGAGATGAAGACATGGTGCAGAGTCGGTTATGGCCGGAGGGCATTCGTGATCATTTCGTGCGATGAATCGAAGCGAACAAGTATCAGAACGGTGTACAATCGTTTCCCTCGAGGGCTGCAAAGGTGCCAACCCATCAAACCAATCTTCTATACTTAAATCTTCTTTTTCGACGATCACAAAAGTTGATTCCCAATGGAGCTACTCTTGGAAACATCTCTTAACTTTATTTAGCCGCAAATATATAACAAAATGTTTGCAACACGTTCTAATATTAATGTATATCTTGTTGCAGCACTTCGATTGTCGAAATCACATCCGAGTCATTCAGTCGATGGGAAACGGCGAGCGACTTTACATTTGCGGCACGAATGCACACAACCCGAAGGACTGGGTCATTTACGTAAGTAAACATCTTTTCAACCACAAAACCGCCAAGTTTGTCCACAGTTGTGATGACATGCAAATAGTAAAAGTTTGATCAAACGACTCGTCTACTTAAATAGTCAAATAATGTTCATGTTTAATATTCAATCTCAATCTCATCATGGAAAAACATGATGAAAGCTTTGTGTCGAGTAGCACTATATCAAAACTAAGCAATTGTTTGACTTGTAAATGTGAAGCTTTGCAAATCGCTGAGGAAATGGCGAAAACGAACATAACAAACAGACGATTTCTATATAATTACAGACATTGGAATGATGTAATACTGAAGTAGCCTCGGGTTTGTTTGCTTTGTTAGTTCTCGCTCAATTAACACGAGAACATCATCAGCTGTCCGCCGCTCCACAAGCTGCACTTATGAGCATATAAATTATTTAAGAGTGCAGAAATTACGATGCGCAATTTCTCAACTACCTACCTGCTTATGCCTGCTACCGGCGAAGGGTAAACGGACGGAACGCAAAGCCCAGTTCGCACGGAAAGTTGTTGCAGGCTGCGTTTGAAGTGCTTGGTTCGTTGTTTAAACGAACGCGAAATAAAAATTACTCACCATGTGAATTGCAATCGCGCTTACAATCACAATCATGCGAACGTACGCACGGCAAACAATTTTCCATGTTGGTGAACGATGCAATTGCTAAACGCTTCTGCAAATTGCAAGGTGAACTGTTGAGATATTAAAATATGCTCGGCACAAAGAAACTCGAACGTAGCGGGGTGGGCAAAAATATAAACAGCATTAAGCCGTTATTAAAATGCCTAGCAAATGCAGTCAAACCTGATCTTTTGTTATGTACATGCAGACATTTAATTAGAAATACTTTATTATCAGACAAGTTAGTAAAATATTCTTTCAGACTAGTATAAGTTTATACGGTAGTATTTAATTATAAAATTTGCACTAAATAGCAACATCAACTCATAAATGTAGCAACTATTTGATGGTGGAGGGTGTTTCTGTGGTTCTTATCCTTATCGCATTCGGCACTCGCACCACCACCTTACTTTCACCCGTGTTTCACTTATTTATTCCGCAATTCGCTTCCGGCACACAAGCTCGAGTTGAGAGTATCATTGACTGCGGTTTTAGGGGAGGTTATTATGTCTCCTATCTTGGGGTGGAGGTATATAGGTGCACTGTGCACGTCTGTGAGCGATAACGCCGAAATATTAAATTTTTAAACCCAAAATGCTTCATAAATGTTAATATTGTGTTGTTATTTGCAGTCTAATTTGACACATCTAAATCGTCAAATCTTCGTCCCTGGTATTGGGGCGGGCATTGCAAAATGTCCCTACGACCCCGCTGACAACACTACTGCCGTCTGGGTGGAGCATGGCAATCCAGGCGATCAAGCCGGTCTTTATTCCGGTACCAACGCTGAATTCACCAAGGCCGACACGGTCATCTTCCGTACGGACCTCTACAACCTGACCACTGGACGAAAGGAGTTCACCTTCAAGCGCACACTCAAATACGACTCGAAATGGCTCGACAGTAAGTGACATTTTTCAGTCCCGTTGTAGTGCATGGAATGCCGAATGAATTTCCGTTGATTCAGGCAGTTCGGAAAGTGTCTGCGCTTTGTTTGGATTGTTTTGGAGTTTGTTCAGCGTAAACACGCGCGCGCCTAACACAAACGAAAAGTTTGCGAGCCGCCAACCTCACCTCACTTTCTCCCCTCTCGGCGCAGAGCGCTGATGGTGCCGGCGGAGGAAAACTATTTTACCGCGCGGCATACTGGCGAAGTTACCGAATTAATTCCGCGCCATTTACCATAAAGCAGTACCTAACTACATCTAATTTATCGCAATAAGCGGGCGCCGTTTCCACCGCGGCAAACACTGCAAACATTCGTACCACCAAGTTTATCATTCGAAAATGTGCATCAAGAGGAAATGTACATTTCGAATGTTTTGGCCGGCGGATTTTTTTCGCACGATACTCTTGTGTGAAGACTGTAATTCGAGTTGGGAAATTCGACGACGACGACGAATTTCTTTTCTTCCCGCGCTCACTCTCTCTAATCTCTTTTTAGATTAGTGTACCACCGACGGTGTTTATTAGCAAAGCTGGGAAAAAGTCGAGAAAGGCGAGGGAATTCGATTCGTGAAAGTGCTATAACTACACAACAGTAATTTCCACATTTCCACATCGTCCTGTCGGCTAGAGAGGCTAGCGAGAAACGCGAGAGATCTATTCCCTATTCCCATTGAGAGTTCTAGTTGTGCTTTGCCAGCCGCCGCTCGGCTTTCCGCCAGACAAAAGCACCTCGCGCAGCCACATCGACGGCACGATAATTAAAACGGGGAGTTCTTTTTCGATTCAAGCTCGCTTGCAGCTCACTTTTTCGTTTTCCTCACACTTTTTGTCTTGCCCATTTTCGACTCTAGACTATGCTCCCAAATGGTTTTACTCCAGTGAGAAAGTAAAAATTTTCCTGCTTTTCTGGCTTCTTTTGTGATCAAAATTAATGTTAGTTTTACTCAGCTCTAATGCTTTTGATGTGGGGTAAAGTGCATGAAATCAGTGAAGACGACCCGCCATCAAAGACACTTATCTCGGGTTGAGTCTTGTCTCATCAATCAATATTCTTCGTCGCTCCGCGATGGAAACTCGCGAGCGTCCCCTTTCAATTTTCATGTTTCGGGTCTCACAAGCGACAATCAGTGCATCTAGCAGTGCCGTGGCAATGCGTTTCCGGAATATGTCGGAAACACCTTTGAATATCTTGTTACCTATTACATGAGGCACATAGGGTGCCTGGACGAGTTTTGGGTTGTGCCCGGTTTCCATGGATGCGAATATGCTGAATTACAATTTGTGTGAATTTATTTTCGGCAACAATCGGTGTACTTTGAAGAGGATTTACAGTAGTAGCGGGATTTAATTATTCTCTCCTGAAATAAACGCAGATTAGAGGTAATTGGATTGGGCTTAGTCGTTTCGTTCTGCGCGCCCGTTTGAAATGCGAACTATGAGCTCTCGACATGCCGATCGGATTTTTAAAGATTACATCTGCAGCGAGAAGAAAATCACTTTTTCGATTACGTTTCAGCCAATCTTATCAATCTTTCGCATTGTGGCGTTTTGATGCATGGGGGGTCAATCAATTTTGTACAATCCTGTATTCTTCTCTCTTTGCAGAACCGAACTTTGTTGGTTCTTTCGAAATCGGCGAGTATGTCTTCTTCTTCTTCCGTGAGACCGCCGTGGAGTACATTAACTGCGGTAAGAGCGTCTACTCCCGTGTGGCACGCGTCTGCAAGAAGGATACTGGCGGCAAGAACATCCTTTCGCAAAATTGGGCGACGTACTTGAAGGCGAGACTCAACTGCTCGATTCCCGGAGAGTTCCCGTTCTATTTCAATGAAATTCGTAAGTTGCACTATTCAATGATATTCAAGTCGGAACGCATATTGAGTTTCGAGTGGTTAATTAAATCTTATTCGATGTGCGTATCAACCCTGTTTTGATCTAATCTAATGATTCCGGTTGGTTTACTAGAATCCATCTACAAAGTGCCCGGCGACGATAACAAGTTCTACGGTACTTTCACCACCTCCACAAACGGACTGATGGGCTCCGCCATCTGCTCCTTTACGCTGGACGACATTCAAGTAGCGTTCAACGGCAAGTTCAAGGAGCAGGCGACCTCGTCGTCCGCATGGCTGCCGGTCTTATCGAGCAAGGTGCCTGAACCACGTCCTGGGACCTGTGTCAACGATACGGAAACGTTGCCTGACGCTGTTCTGAATTTCATCAGGTCACATCCGCTAATGGACTCCGCAGTCATGCACGAACATGAGAAACCAGTCTTCTTCAAGAGGGATTTGTTCTTTACCAGATTAGTGGTGGACAAAATTAAGGTCGATATTGGGGGCGCCGTCCTGGACTATACTGTTTTCTATGCCGGAACCAGTAAGTGCCTCATTATCACCCATGCTTAATAAACATCCACTGATGACCATTTAATTTGCAGATGACGGTCGCGTACATAAAATCGTACAGTGGACCAAGGAGGAAGAAACTTCGTCGATTCTCCTTGACGTGTTTGACGTTACGCCTGGTGAGCCAATTCAAGTGATGGAAATCTCTAAGGAGCACAAAGCTTTATACGTCGCGAGTGATTTTCGCGTCAAACAGATTGATTTAGTGATGTGTAATAGGCGGTATGACAACTGCCTTAGATGTGTACATGATCCCTATTGTGGATGGGACAAGGACAATAATGTTTGCAAACCTTATTCGCCCGGGTAAATATTTTATATTTTTAACATATATAGTAGTTTTATTTTTTTGTGGTTTTTAGTTTGCTGCAAGATGTTTCCAATAGCACAATCGACGTTTGCGATAGTAGCGTGGTGAAAAAGAAAATGGTCGTTACCTGGGGCCAAAGTCTTCATCTCGGGTGTTTCCTGAAAATGCCCGCTGTACTTGCTTCGCAAACAATTACATGGTATCACTATTCCAAGGAGAAAGGACGCTATAAGATTGTATTCAGGCCAGATAAATATATCGAAACTTCCGAGCATGGTTTGGTGATCATTGCCGTGACAGAAGCAGATGCTGGCCGATACGACTGTTGGATGGGGGCATCTCTGCTTTGTTCGTACAACGTAACTGTAGATGCCCACCGCTGCTCGCCGCCCGCAAAGAGCAACGACTATCAGAAGATTTACTCAGATTGGTGCCACGAGTTTGAGAAGTACAAGAGTGCTATGAAGACCTGGGAAAGAAAGCAAGCGGTAAGTGAACACAAAGTTTATGTAGTTGGACATTTATTTATGAGTCTCATATTTATTATGATTACAGCAATGTGCGTCAAGACACAACGACAGCAACCAGAACAGCCACCCAAATGATATCATACGGCCTGTAGTCTGATAGCTTATTAGACATGGTCCGCTCGCATTGACATACCTAGGAATACCGATCTACTGGACGCGTGTGCTATTCGTGTAAATAGTGTATCTTCCCATCCACAACGTAAAACGAAACACTCGACATTTTGGAACATTGAATATTTGTCAAATCATAGTGAATATTGAAAAACGAACTGAACGTGTTCAGCGATTGGGAAACTAAGAGGATGATATTCGGTGCAAAACCGGAAATGGGCGGATGCATGCACTTTGGAACATTAATAAATTGTAACGTTTACGTCGAGTGACGAAAGCACCGGGTGGGACTGTTAGAAATTTGTCGAATTGTGAATTGGTCGCGAAACAATTGACTGAAATACATGTAGTTTTACGTTTCCTGTTATGTTATAATTAACTTTTAAGATAATTGATAAGATAAATAAACATCAATGATCACGAACCATACCAACAAAACATCTCGCTACGAGAATTTAAGAAAGCGGATGTAATTTTGTGGAACGACACATGTTTTATGCGAAAAGCGGTTATTTTTAAACAATAAACAAAGGAAGAGGATAAAACCTAGATTTAAACATAACATATTACAAGATATATAAATGAATAATCGACTTATAAACGATATATAACACAAAATACCTATTCATATAAACATGAAAAATATAAAATAATTAAATTGTAGGTCTGTGATATACATGTGTCGTAATGATGTGAGATGATAAACGTGTTTGATTTCATTTTGTTGCAGACTTGTTTTGAGACGCGAAACAATCATAAGTTTGATTTTTGTACAAAAAGAAAAATGATGTTAAATTTAAATGAATTGGTGGATATTAACGATAGATATATTCAAACATGAGCAAAATAAACAAGGAAACAAAGGAAAAACTAATAAAAATTACATTGGACCAAAATAATGGAAATGGTTATTAATTATATTTGCATTGCAAAAAGATAATGATAATGATTTACGTACGACGAAACCAATTCAATGCTTGTTTGGGCTTGTTTCGTCGGCATGATGAATCATGCTATAATAAAAACATAAAAATATATAAAGAATTTTAGCGCGTATGAAAAGCAATACTTTCCGCTTGCAATGTCTTGGTCCCTTTCACACACCTCTTAAAATTTAACATAACGTAGATCTAAGCAAATCATTTGGTATTGTACTTGAATTAATTTATTGATTGTGTATATACAGTTTTTCATGCGGATTACTCACACGAAACACTCTGACATTAACCGCCTGCCATAACGCTGAAGGCTGGAAATCAGCGTGATTGTTGAACGTTGGAAGTTGCCAAACTTGTTATGCTTTGAGGTATATGTTTGATTGTTGTTTTTTTTTGTGCTGCGCCAGCGTAATGGCAGCCGGTTGCGAATTTCATAGAGTCTCATCAGACAATCATCCAATCACTCAAATACCTTCAAAGTGCGAATGGAAATTCTAGCGAGTCTCATTTCACGTCATGTTAACTTAAACTTCACGAAATGTCGGAATATCTTAAACGTTTTGACGTATCTTCTTTCTATAGTGGATAAGCTAACGTTAATTTCGTTAAAAACTACATTTATCTTGTAAATACCTATGTATAGTTATTTATAAACGAAGAGTAAACCGAATTGTAAGGCGCAAAACTGAGTTCCATTTCGTTGAGTTTGTTTTTAATATGTTTAAACCGAAACTTATTTTATTCTAAACATCTGTAAACATAGAATACATATCTTGATCACTTGCGGATAATTCGTAATTTAATCATGTTTGTAATATGTGTCGTTTAGCCATTGATTGAGTTAGATTTTAAGTTTTTACTTTTGTACAACTTTATGTTTTAGATCAAAATTATACTAAAAATGTAAAAAGGGCAGCTTAAATCGAATTGCTTCTATGAAGCAATCAATTCATTGTAGTGAATTAGTTTATATTTGATTAATTCACTTTATTTGCCATTCAGTTATGATAAAATATTTATTGTAAACGTATACTTATCATATATGCTTTGAAACACGTGTTAGTTTCTTTTTTAGATAAACTAGTTTCATATATATAGAAAGTAACGCGTGATTCTAATACTGTAATTTGAATTATCCCAAACGAGTTTAATTTTATTTTAAGTTATTACATACATTTCTACATCAACTCTAATGTTTGTCATTTTCCTTTTACAAAAATAATTGCGTTAACAGTACTACTCTATAATTAATGACTTGTTCACGGTTTGTAAATACGTTACAATAACTAAGAATATTCTTACTGACTAATTGCCATTGATGTGCGAATCATTAATGGTTTTACATAGTGTAGAGACGAAAACCTCCCATTGTATATTGTAATACATTAATGCTACATTAATTGCTCTTTGAAATGAGATCTATTCATTAATATTGAATAAAAAATAGATAAATAATTTGCCTGTTGTTTCATTTCTCAGAAAATGTTCCAAGAGTATATTTAAGATACTCTTGTCCTCAAATTGTGAAAGCCTGATATTACAGTCAGAAACTGGTATTTTTTCAGTTGATGATTTTGCTTCTCGTATAATAGTTGGTAAGTTCTTCCATACAAGCGCAACGTCATAAATAACCACAGTTATTTTAATCCGTAATTTTAATAAATAATTGTGTTGTAATTGTTAAGAAATAGGAAGTTATTTTGCAGGGCCCCTATTGATCTATTATAATAAGTTATTGTGGTTAGTTTCGATCGGAAATCAGAATTTAGAAATTCGAATTTTCTTAATGCCACAAAAATGATTTCAATCTCATGTTTTCGAACGCCGGAAGTAACATGTAGTAGGATCATGCAGAGGAGTTTTTGCGGATATGGGTGCTCAGAACAACTGTAAGGTACACCCAGTAGACCTGATTCAAGACGGTCTCACCGTCTTTGCAAATTCCAGAGTAGTAGTTATGCAATGCAGCATCAATATAGCAGCAGCAGCAGCAGCCTGCTTTGTTCTATGCTAAAGTACGTTACTCACAGCCTTTGCCATCTGGGTTTAAAGAGTTTCAAAATCGTGGAAAACTCGTGCTTTAAAAGTGGAAGTAGGAAAAGTATATATGTTGCTTAACTTTGGTGATCGCAGGAATGCATGATAATAAGTAAGACGACGACTGTTGCCTGAAGGGATACTATTAAAATCGTATGTTAAGTATCATGTGCGCTAAACCGCATTTTAGTCCCGGATTACAGTTTCTAACAAAGATTAGCAACTTGATTTTCCCATTCCATGTTTTAGTTTTCGTTTTTGAACTTTTGAATTTTAAAATTACAAACGACTTCGCACACTATTGGAAAATGCATGTTTTTAAATACATGGGAGTTAAGTTTAACTCTGGCCGTCTATTACATCACCCAATGCCCTAGACAAACTCGATGTCAACGCCGCAAATTTGGCAAAATTGTTTATACACTAAACCGGTCGAAGCGACGGGAAGCATAAGTCAACATCGCGAGATTGTGTTTTGCTAGGGGATCACAATAAATAAAATTATCCTCATCTGTATACAATTTTTGAATTTCGATTATCTATACTATAAAAATGAATCGCAAAAAGTGTTGGTAACCGCTTTCCTCAACAACGCCTGGACCAATTTGGCCAATTCTTTTTTTTTTAATGTTCGTTAAAGTCAAAGAGTGGTTTTGACGGCGAGAAAAAATCGAATAATTGCCGGGAAAATGTGGAAAAGCTGAGTTTTCTACCGAGTTGTTCAAGCCAAATACGACAAACGTATCGAAAACACGTCGAAGTGTTATCACATGCATTAGGCAAAACACCTGCCAGGGGACAGCTGCAATTATATGCGTTGTTCTCTAAGTTCACTCCAGACTGCAGCTGCATCATTCTTGCAACGTTAGCAGGAATATCCCCAAGACCTTCATTTGCTTCAGCTTTGTTATTCATTCGCTCTTGAGCTTTTGTGCAGGTTACACGGTAAATAAATCGTAAAATCAGCAAGAGTTTTGTTCACTGCATACCTCATCCACATAAATATAGATATAAATCTAGAAAACCCATGTTTTTTACATCGTCAATTGTATGTTGCCTGTTCCCGTGTTAGAAAAGCATCAAATTTGTTTGTCTATGAACCAGGTAATCAAACAAAAAACATCGTATATCACAAAGCACTAGAACAAGAAACAGTCACATTCCTAATCTGACAGAACGAAGTCTGTCGGGTCCGCTAGTACTTAAATAAAAATTCTTGTTTGAGAGAGACCGATATTGAGTGTATAATAAAAAAAAGTCTTACCAATTGAGAAAAGTCGCGAGCACCACGCTTCTACTCGCAGGTGAATAAACAAACACCTTGTTTACTAATATTTCGCAACGTATCAAACATAAAGAAAGAACAAAACACATTTACATTTCGTAGAATTCCAGCCGAATAAACATAGTCCTCCTTAGAAGAACTTAAGTCACCTTGTAAATACAAAGAAACACACGTGAAGCAACCTGGCAATGGTACTGACTCAGTACTACTGAGTAATATATGAGTAGTTCCTGAGAGCGCCACGGAAATGCTTAATTTGAGATTTTTATAGTTTCGAAAAATTTAAAAAAGATAATAACAGTTTTCTATATTGGTCAATGCCCTTTCAATTCTTACCCGAAAGCAGTCAAATTAAATAAAAATAGCATTATGACAAGAACGCACTCATGCAGTTCCATAACAAACACAAAAAACTGATTCATTTTAAAAAGCTAAACATAGGATAAAAATGTGATCAATTTTATTAACCAGATTAAAGTATGTTTATATATAGGTATAAGAATTAAAGCAAGTGCAATAAATCAATGGTTAGTGCCTATTTTTTGGCAATGTCGCAGTGCATCCTCCAACTTATAAACCAAATCTTGCATTTCTAAAGTAGTACACCAAAAAACAAAATCTTCCAATTTATTAATTTGACTTTCAGCATCAAAAGTTTCAGTAATAAACTTTACTTTGAACAGTGGCCCTTGTGATAAGTCCAAAGCACTTGACTGTAAACAATCAATCAATCAATAAATATCAAGCCAGCAAATGTTTTGAAGAACCTACTTTAATCAAACAGTCAATTTCCCAATCAACATCAACAATGTGAGGTAAATGAGATCCAATGTTACCCAATTTTAGAGAGAGATGCAATTTGTGTGTGTCATATGCTTCAGCTAATAGCTTACTTCTGTTTGTTCCAATTTTACAGTCTTTTGTAAGCAATAAATAGGCCTTTTCCTTTGTAGTATCAGTTTGAGCTAAAAACAGCAATGTTTTTAGAATAGCTGCATGAACCTCTTTGATAACATCAGCCTTTGCTCCATACAATGACTTTACATCTAAAAAAATAAATAAAATATATTATAAGTTTTGGATAGATATGTAATCTATAAATTATTATCAGCCTTACCACTTGTTTTTGTGTAAAGAAGGTCTAGGAATGTAATTTCCAACAATTTCTTGTAAGTTTGATCAGATATCAGATTCGAATTATTTAATATTTGTAAACTGCTCTTAATGTCGTCTGACAGGGCCATTATGTAATAATTTTAGCCATAAAATGAACAAAATTCACTTGCAAGTTCTATTTGTTAGCCTGAGAGTTCACTACTATTGACACTACACCGCCCTATCCATCAAAACATAACCCTAAAATAAAGAAACGCCGATAACTCGTCTGCAGTAAAAATATATTCAACGTATAAATAAAACACGTATGGAATAGTTTTATAGAATGGCTTCGTCCGCAACAACTGTTAAAGCCTTTTTCAAACGAAAGTCGGTGAAATACGGTTTACCTTTCCTTATCTGTGTCCTTGGAGGTTCATTTGGACTTAAAGAATTTGCCCAACTCAGGTAGATATCATTTTAACATTATATTTGATTTGTAATAGCTAACTATAATTTCGTGACAGGTACACATTTTCGAAGAAATCCTTAGTTAAGAGGGAAGATATAAAAAGTGCAGGAATTGACATGAATGATCCCAAAGAAAGCACAATTGAAGTGCAGTATGAAAAACTAAAGACAATGGATATTGACAATTGGGAACAGGTGAGAGGACCACGGCCATGGGAAGAAAATGTATCTAGTTGATTATTAGTTGTTACATAGGTATTATTATAAAATAAAATTGTAATAGGAGTATTTGTATATGCCGGAAGATCCCCTATTTATATTTCCGAACTGTGGCTCAATCTACTGTTCGATCCAATAATTCCGGCAAATGTCATTCACAAACGAGTCTACCCGACCTCATTGTAGTTTTACACTGATCTGTATATTATACTGAGTGGTATAGCAATAGCCTAAAATTAAGTGTCCTAAACTGAACACATAGGTCATCCAATATTTTTTACTTGCGTTTTTCATTATCTAATTATATTGTTCAGGTATTAGAGGAATAAATTATACACTTGTCGAGTTCTTCGAGTCAGTGATATTGCAATAGTAAATAAGGTAACCATTTTATTACAAGTCGAGAACCCTTCACATATACAAAATAGTTAATAATTAGTTAATATAAATATATAATTAATATAAATTATGTTCCTGGTTAATTATGTATCTGGAAATGCATATAATTTTGACCAGGGTTAAATGACAAATAACATTGAGCCAATCGGGGGCCGGAATTATCGCACGCCAACCTCGTTATTTTGACTTCAAATCGGCCGCTCGAGCTGAGCACATCCGCAATCCAGCGTTGTATACAGATCAATGAGTTTATGGTTAGTTTTGTGCTTTTTACTAACGGCACCTCAAACAAACTCAAGATTGCTGAGTGAAACATGGAAAATATGGTACATTTTGATCGCAGTGACGATGTTCAATGTTCATCATTTGTTAGGGAAGCAAAATTTTCACTTAGTAACCCATTGCCACTGAGATCTAAAGCGCGGTATGAAGATGCGTATCATAAATTTTCACTTTGGAGAAATGAGAATAATGTTAAATCACTCTCCGAAAATGATATTTTAAAATATTTTCTTGAACTGGCTGCAACAATCCAGCCCACATCACTCTGGTCTCGTTACTCCATGCTGAAATCCACTTTAATTATTAAAGATAATGTGGACATTTCAAAATACAAAGAGGTGAGAAGATTTTTAAAAAAGAATATTGAAGGTCACAAGAGGAAGAAATCAAAAATCCTGACCGTAGACAACATCAATCAGTTCCTGACAACAGCTTCTGATGATGACTTTCTACTAGCTAAAGTGGTACTTGTTTTTGGTATTTGTGGTGCAAGTCAAAAGCAAGAAATGAAAGATATTTTGATGAGCCACATTGAGGACACGGGTAGTCGATTAATTGTGATACTCTCTAACACAAGAACAGAATTAGAGAGTACTTTTGTAATAAATGAACGATTTTATCCGATTGTAAAAAAATATATGGCGCTACGTCCACCAAACTCCGAACACCTCCCATTTTTTATTAAATATCACAAGGGGAAATGTTGTAGGCAGGTGGTTGGATTAAATAAATTTGGATCCATACCTAAAATAATAGCGGAGTTTTTGGGTTTGCCTGATGCAAAGCAGTACACAGGCCACTGCTTCCGACGGTCATCCAGAGTAATAGATAATGGAGGAGATTCATCCCAAGTTCAAATACATGATGACCAGCGGTCTTCGTCGACAGACGAAGAATTCATTGATGAAGAATCAATTGACAGCAAAACTAATATAGCGCGCACAATTACGTCGCAAATGTTTCCAACTGAACGCGATACATCTTCCCCATCTTCTACAGCCACTAGTATAGACAAAAGCCATCTTCTAGATCCTCTAGAAAATAACGATAGCAAAGAACCTCCTACCCATATTTTTAACATGGAAAATATTAGTTTTACCACCAACAGTTCTTCAAAACCTATTAATTTTATTTTTCATAATTGTAGTGTAACTATTAATAATTATCAGTCCTAAGCAGTAATCATTGCCATAATTTATTTTTTGGTTCAATCCTTCATAAGGAAAAATCCTTAGATTTGCAGAACTATATCAATATTTCGCTTGCAAGATGAAATAGATTTTCGAAAAATCGCTGCGAGTATAATTGTTATATACCATTGTTTTCAACTCTAAGTAATGAACTACTACAAGGATATTTTGTAGACTTATATTCTGCCTTACTACAATTTTTTCCATTACAACTATTGTTTCGCACATTTCTTCATATACCACATTTTTATCTTTATATAGAAATCTAGTTCACATAAAATAAATCAAGTAAAAAGAGTGAATGCGTTGATCTATTTACAAATTTATCAGTATTCAAACTATAAATTATGTTCAATTTTCCAAATTGTAAAAATTAGTTATCTAATCAAAACAGTAATATAAAGTCAAAGCATAATAAATTTCTTAAGTAAAATGTTCGACCGATATCAAGAAAATGTCTTCATTTGCATTTGAAGAAAATAAAGATTGCAAATAAAATTGATCAGTTAATTACATCTTATGCTCAATTGTTTGCACAGTCGAAACAAATAAATTCACAAGATTAATAGGAGGAGCGCACATTATATCGTAATATAAAAAGACTTTAATTTTTTCAAATTTTGATTTTAAGACAACTACTCGTCGTCCCAATCGTTAATCAGCTTGTTTACGGTAGTTCCCTTACCCTGTTCAGATGTCTGCGAATCCGTGTCCTCCCAATCGTTCAACAAGGTGGAAATTCCTGCAGTTTTATCTTTGATTTCCTTCGTCGTGGGTGTATCAAGTGTTTTCAGCGAGAGTTCATCAGTCGTGGTTGGATCCTGTGGTAAAACCTGTGCCGGATGTGCGGTTTCAATGTCATCGTCAATCGGAGGTTCTTCAATGGATTCCGGGATCGATCCGATCTCATCAACAGTCGATACAGTGGACAATGTTGATTTTCCTTCGATCAATACATCGGTACCTTCTGCCGCTTCTTGTTCTACTTCTTTACTTGAGTCCTCTTTCGGCAAATTCGGCAAAGCGTCAAGTACATCTGTCGGTTTAGGAATATCTTCAACAAGTGTAGTATCTTCATGATTATCATCTTTTTCGAGCCCATCGACAACGTCTTCAGATGTTTCTACATTTTTTTCAACACCTTTACCTTCCTCGCCGTTAATTTCTGTTAAACCGATATCAGCTTCTGTTGTTGCAGGTACAGTTTCTTCAACTTCTTTTTCATCAGTTTTCAATACTTTATCTACCTTTGGTGTTGTGGTTTCACTTGAAACTAAACCATCGACCTCCATTGGTTCGTCAGGACAGTGTTCAGAAACTGATAAAGATGCTGATGTTGTGTATTCGTCATCGTCGTTCTGTGTGGACTGCTGCAACAATTCGTTTGCTGAATCAGCACTTATCTCTAAAGACAAATCAACATCAGATGACACTGCAAGCTGCTCTTGTGTTGTTTTATTGGTTTCATTTGCTGAAATTTCTGTAGGTTCTAACAAATCTTGGGGAACTTCAGTTTCGGCAGGTGGTTGAATTGACGTCAGAGAAGATGTGGGCACGTCTTCAGCTACCGTAGGTATCTCTTCTTTTTCAATGATCTCTTCGGTCAAAATAATTTTTTCCTTCGAACTTTCCTCCGGTTGAGCAGGAGTAGTTTCTTGCGAAGATTCAGTCGTTCTTGTGATCAATTCCGAACATTCATCAACTCCAGGAAGTTGCTCTTGAGTGATTATTTCTTGTGGTGTTTCCAAAATGCTAGTTGGTTTAGTGTCATCATCAATATCCATAGGTTCAGGCTCTGGTTGATTAACATCAGGGATGTGTTGCGCCCCAAAATCCGTTGTATCCGGCTCAATTTCCTCGATAGTATTAATCAACTTGCCAGTGCCTTCCTCTTCAACCGCAATGACCTTTTTGTCACTGTTATCCTCAGATACATCCTTATCCTCCAGGATTTGATGCTCAGGCTGTACTCTCATCGTTGCACTTTCAGTCGTAACTTTCTGCGCTTCCGTTGTAGTTGTAACATTCGATATAGCCGCAAGCGAATGACTTTGTATTTCCTTCTGAATCATCTCTATGCTCTCACCCTGCGTAGAAATGGGTAAGCCATCATTATGAATCTCCAACATGCCCGTCTCCGAATTCAACATAATATTCCCCTGGCTAGTAATATACTGATTCTGCTGTCCATCTACTGGATGGCTGTATAACACAACAATATTCGAGTTATCATTGTTAACATCATCATTTCCATCATTGTAATCATGATCAGTCAAAACCATCACCAACTCATCAGTAGAGCCAATATCAGTTTGACCAATATTATACGTCTGATCTTGGAGAGTAGGCAATGTCATATAATTCTGTTGATTTGAAATCTCCGTTGAAGTTTCCTGACCGCTTTGTAGAATAAACTGTTGCTGATCATCCAAGACAACTATATCAAACGGCCCTAAAGACGTGTCAATATTTCCATCCTCAATTTGCTCCGTAGACAATTTTTCTGCAGGTTTTTCAGTCTCCTCCAATTCTGTCTTTAGGTGTTCATCATCCAGACTCAACATGCCATCCCTTTTCGCGTCATCAACATGAGTTGTCTTGCAATGCACAAACAACGCGGCCGCAGAATTCAATTGTCGTGTGCAATACTGGCAGTCAAAACTCAGACTGTTCTTACTATTGTGACCAGCTAGCTGCATATGAGCCTTAAGAGTTTGACCGTTTGTAAAACCTAATTTACAATTGGCACATTGTGCATGATGAATATGCATTGAATGGAAATTCAAATGCTTGGACATGATGTCTTTATCAAAGGCGACGTACGAGCAACGTGTGCATTTGGGGAAGTTGACACTCCTAGGCGGCACAACGGCGTGCGCCATATACATGTGGTAAGTCATCTGCATTGGTAATTCGTACATCTCACCGCAGTGTTTGCACTCACGTGCATCAAATTGTTTATGATGTGCGTCGGTCATATGCTTGCGATATAAATAATATAAAACAAACTCGACGGGTTCGCCGTTGTTCGTACAAGTCGTGCATTCCCAGGTTTGTTCAGCTGCGCGATTCTTTTTCGAAGATTCTGCGTCGGTTTGTGAAGATAGAGGTTTGATAATTTTTTTCGTTTGAATATTTGCAGCTGTGGCAAACGTTTTAATTTTAGGTTTTTCTTTCTCTACCGGTTTGTCTTCACCTTTTTTAGCGAGGATTTTTAGCCGGATGTTTTTGTTCTTTTGTACAAGGTGTGGATACTTTTTGAAAACTTCGCTGATTATTTTTGAATGGTCTACTTTCGTTGATGATGCGCGTACCTCGACAATGTTCTCTTTCTCGCTGGAAACTTTTGCTTTCTTCGCTGTTACGGGAGACAGCACTGTTTTTCTCTTTCTATCAACGCTCTCCACGACATAATCGGGATCATCTGGATCATCTTCCTCCTCATAGTCGGCCAATCCCGAGCGTATCTTCTGTTCTTTGACATAACTCTTCAAATCTTCCATGTCAACTGAAGAATTCGAATTGTAGGCTTCTTTCTCTTTCGGCTCCGCTGTTTTCTTCGTTATCTTACCACCTGGAAGTTGCCGCAAGTCATCGAAAACAGTCGAGTTAGACGTAGATCTCATTTCTTCCTCTTGTGTCAAGAGTGGTTTACTAGAATAGCTTATGCTATCAAATGAGCTATCCAATGGCATCAGATCAAACGGTTTTATATCATGCATATCATCATCAGGCCACTCAAATCGTGTTGGTTTTGGTGCGTTATCAAACCGCGAATTGTCTGAGGAAATACTGGTCCTTGTTTCTGGTGAGTAGGGTTTTACAGGATTAATTTGCACGGGCACTGGCGCATTTTTTCGCTTCCAGATGGGCAATTTCCGGCCAAGTAGAGGGAGAGATGTTTTTTCAGATTTTATCATTCTCTTGGGCTGTTGCAGTTGGTGATGGGTCCTAGAAATTTTCACCTTGGTCCTCTGTGCATCTAGGAACTTCAACAGAACTGTCATATTCATCAATTCTGCAGTCTGATAGAGGCGCTCAAAAATGCTGTGTTGGTATTCTAACACACCAGTATACATAAAATTCACAATTGGAAGAATTACATCTGCCTGCAGATCTGGGGGCATGATAAGAACATCACCATCCATGTCACACTCTTGCTCTAAGAGCCTGAAGTACTCAGTGCAGGCATTCATGATTACTCTGTGTACTTTCAGTTGGACATTACCCTCAAATTGGAGAGTGAGGTCACAGTAGTCAGTAGTGTTAAAGAAGACTTGCAGGCGCGACATGACAAACATGGCCCAGTTGTCCAGGCGCGCTTGTTTTGTAGTGTCCATTGTTGCAACAATAATATAACCTAAAAAATAGAGATTATAAACAAAACAAGTGACAAACATAGAAATCATCAAATTATGAACCAGCTATGAATTTACTGTTGAACAACACGTATGTAAAACTGGCGGTAGTGGAAATTATGTATAGGTTGTATTGACTTTGCTTTGATAAATAGATCTAACACACACCAGCGCCTGGCCATTTTTGTTTGACCAAGCGCTACAGCATCGAGTAAAGCATTTGAGAAAACATCCGCTGTAATCAAATACATCTAATTCAAATTAACTGACCTTTTTTCCATATACTCTGGCTACTTTTAATATTTATAGCTCCATCTCTATGAACCGCACGAACGTACGTGTTAAACGCAAAACATGAACGCCGGCGGTGCGGACGCAGCTATTCACAAGCGTCGATCGACCGCCTGTTTCTTCCTTCATATTTGCAGGTGGCGCATCGGTCGCGATGGCGTCAGCGCATCAAGCGTCGCTTTTATTTTACGCAAAAAAACGTTATATCTCAAACAAAACTGTTCAAATATCACAAAAACTAAAAGCACCTATTAAAAACTGACCAATATAAAAAGGAATTACTGTAATATAATACCAATATAAAGTTGTTTTATGATAAAGTTTAAATATTTAGTTCTGATTTTCGACACTAGTTGAGAAATTTTTCTAAGATTACGTTGGTATTACAAAGTAGAAATTGGTAGAAATCGCAAGGCGGCCATCTTGTTGCACCTCTTTTATGATACTAAAAATTGTCAGTAGATGACACTCATAAATTCAAAAATAGAGCTGATAAAACAAACGAATACGAGTTTTACAATAATAGTGATCATAACTCATTGGAAATCAAAGTTTATTTTTTATCAGAGACTCTTGGTTTGTTTGGTAAGTTATCAAGAATTGTTTATTTATATACAAAAATTGCACAATTAGAAGTAGACAACACGAGCCAACGGCGCAACTTGGTTAGCTCTACAACTAATTACAATTCAACCAATCGTTAATAGTTATTAATTGATAATCCACGTGGAATATACGAACAATAGTTTAAGATTTTAAGCATTTCGATACTAATCGAAAACACAATGCAACCTTACAGTACATATCAACAATATTCCGGCAGTCAGTAACTTAATTTCTTTGGTGTTTCTTTAAGAAGCCGACCGCATAACATAATTTATAAGTATATGTAGTAGTTTGTAATATTATGTGTTATGCATAGACAAACCAATTGTGCAATTATTATTCGGCATTACAATTCATGCTAATGCTGGATGAAGTGTCGTGTCGTGTCATGATATCAAAAATAAGCATCATTTCATCTTGTATCTAGTATGAAATGGTTTATCTATTGCATGTATGCACGTACCCTATTAATCAATACAATATTGTTCATGTAAAAATACACTTCGTTATACTCATCACGTCTGATATCTTCGTATTCGTCACTAAACTCTATTAACGCACGCAATCGTTCAGTCTACTAGTATGTGTGCCTACAACATTTAAACAATATAATAAATACACATTAATAATAAGGAGCATAGCAGACAGAAATGTTTAAAAAACAAAGCCCTAAAATATCGTAAAACAAAAGAAGCCTAAACAAAACAAGGGGTATATCACATCACGGTATTACTATAGTAGTTTCCTTTCGAAGTATTAAGAAATGAGAACTCTGATCAAGACAAAAAGCGGCGTAAATACTAAAACTTGGTAAATACTAGGTGCTTTTTGTATAATTATAAGTGTTTGTAGGTTTAATACTTTAATCCCTAAAGATTCTCAATAGTTATGATTGTAACTAAGTTCGAAAACGGGAAGAATTCGTCCTTAAAATATAAACGCTATGATTAAACTCCTACTTAATAAGAGAAAGCTCGTTAAGTTAATTCATCATATCAATTAGACACGAATCGGGGGCGGCGGGCGGACTTTAAACGCAAGTACGGAAGTATTTCGTTCGTTTGCAAGCACTCAAACGGTCTCTTTAGCAATTTAACACGACTACAGTGTTATTGCCAATTTTAGATTAATTTCTAATTAATTAATTTGTTTGTTATTGTATGGTTTCACGTGCCGCGGCGAGTTCGATTTGATTTGCATTCTAATTGTTTGTTGTCGCATTGTTTTGTTCGATTTCGTGCTGGTTTGTGTGTATTTGTTTAGCAGGAGATCACTGTCGGGCTGATCAAAGCGGTGATTCATCGAGCCTCTTTGGCGGTCAGCTTTTCGATTAATTCTTGTAGAGGTGCTAGTTCGCGTCTCTCGATTAACACAAATTCCTAAAACGTCATAGCAACATCAATAGAGTTAAATAAACAATCCACAATCCTAGTTAAATGTACCTGAACAAAAAATATGAAGTGCTTGAATGATGTGTTCAAATGTGCTTCTTCACCAAGCTGAACCACTTCGCTAAAGTGTTGATGATAGATGTGGGCGTAGACTCGAAAGAGTCGTTTCAGAATCGTTTTGGCAATTGATAGAAAATTCTTTGGAAATGGTACACCTAAAACACATATTGTTTTTTAAATTTGAACTAAATTATTCAGTGATAACACTTTTATATAAACCACTGACTTCCTATAACCACAAACACTACTGTAATGAATGAATCATCACTGAATGGTAATACATACCTATTTTTGATGGAAACAAAGTTTCATCATCCAACTGATCCTGCACCCAAGTCATTAAATAATCAATATACTTTGGTGCTGAACACTTGATCGGTTTCTTCACCGTATGTCCATCTGCCCAATGATACTCATATTTCGGACCCGCCGACATAATTGGGCAGCTCTCTTCAATGCAAAACTCAGTGATTGTTCCATAGAGCATATTGATTTGGTTGAAGAAATCCACAGCTTGAATTTGTGAATATTAAAATCGATTAAATAAATGTAAAAATTGATCATTTCTTACTGTTTACTGCCACCCATTCATTAAGATCCTCTCCTTCAGGAAGCATCACAGCTAGTCTTAGATTGCCAGACCCCAATGTGGCAGCTGCATGTTTCATCAACTCATACTGATGGGTTCCCTCCGGAATGTTCTTCTTTGGTTTGAAAGTTTTCGACGAACGGCTTCCACTGAAACCAGCGTAATTGAGTAAACGCAATAAATGCGATATAAAATCGCCACTGTGCTGAACTAATATGGACTATTTTTAGCTCATGTGACTTTTGGACAATTTTCGACCGGCCCTGGCCTTGACTACTTACAAAAGGAAGCTCATCGTGAAGTCCTATCCTTGGGGAAACAAATGCGTAAAGCTGAGAGGCTGTTCCGCCGCGATAATTGTTTGTAGTTTTGTTGCAATTAGTGTTAAAATCAGTTATTTGTCAATGACCTCACTACCACTCGCACTCACACACAGATGTTTGTGACATTTTCCTTGACACTTCCACTTCCACCGGAAAACAAATTTTAACGAAGATAAGGACGTAAAATATTTATAAATAAAGCACAATTATATAAAATATGTTAAAAGGACGCAAATGTAATTTGTTCTATTAAATGTATAGTTCTAGACAATTTTAATTTATTTCAAATCTATGCAACAAACTTAAATCTTGAGTATTTTAATGCTAGGCAACCCTAAATACATTGGTGTATTTGGTACAATATTTACCTACATTTTTATCATCTCCACCTGATCTATACTTGTCCACACTATTCATTCCGATTCTTTCGAATAAATCTACCAGCAATCATGGATGCCACCGCAAGGAGGCAAGATATGCCTCCGGAGGGTGGCTACAAGGCCATCAACTACAAACGCGTACCAGCGAAGACCTACTTCAGCGGTTTGTACAAATTATTCATTTTCCCATTACATAACATAACCTTTTAAAATGCAGCAATATTTACGATGGATGTTTTTAAAAAACGATTATTTCAGGTACGACTATGATTCTGGGGTACTTTGCTATGACTGCCGGTGCTGCGTACGTTTATTATTTAACGTGCAAATCAGTGCAGAAGGACGAGATCGAACGACGATCTGCCAGTTTTGCCCTGCAGCCACTCCTGATTGCAGAACGCGATCGGGAATATTTGCGCCAGTTGCGACGTAATAGGGATGAAGAGGCAGATCTTATGAAGAATGTGGAGGGCTGGAAGGTAGGTACTTGGTATGGTGAGCCAATTTACAAGACCACTGACAAGTTGGTGGAGCCAACCATGCAAGACTTCTATGTGCATGCTAAGAATAAAGATCTTACAAAGAGGGCTCATGTTCCACTTCTGTCATAAACAACAAAAGTGAAGAAATATTTAAACAAACTGTCATACTGTAGATAATTATAAAACAACTAGAATAAATTAAATCATGGTGTATTTTATTTTACAAAAAATTTGTTTATCCAAGTTTGCAGAAAGTTATCAGAAATAAACAAGAGAATATAAATATGTAACACACACAATGCAACTAATTAAAAAAGACATTAAGCTGTTTTAATATAAAACAATTTACTTTGATTCTTGAAAATGCAGAAAAAATAACACAATTCTTAAACAAAATATTTAAAAATTTTGTCTCTAACAGATCAATTAAGGGTCATTCTTAAGTAATTTAAAAGTACATGTAAACATTAAAAGGAATGTTTAATCACACAGCTCTGCAGGCCACAAGTATACAATACTCTATTGAACCATTTAGCATCTCTTAAGAAATCCCTATGCTTATCAACACATTTATAACTCAAATTAAATTCGTTTCCTTTACAATTGTAAACCTGCAGTTCATTTGTATCACCAACAACAGCCAGCAGATTTGACTCCTGCTCAAACTGTATTTTGTGAATATTTTTCTTGTGACAGTTCTGAAAAGTAACAAAATCCTGAGGCATCTTCACATCCAACATGTACATACTTCCAGCTTGTGAGCCAACAATCACAGTATTCTCATCCACTGAACTCCAAGCCACACAAGTCAAACTACAGAATTCATTTTTAAATAATTCAATTGCAACTCCTTCAGTCCTCACATCCCAGAGGCAAGCTCTCCTGTCTCTTCCCACAGAGACAAACAGATTTTTATCACTACTCTTTGTGTCCACCCCAGTAATTACATTAGTGTGATAATCTGTGAAGTCCCAAACTTGTTTAAGATTACTACTGATATCCCACTGTGAGATATGATTATCTGAAGCAGTGAGAACTTTATTCTCATCTTTCCATAGGGATATTTGTTTAATTACTTCACTATGCTCAACACAATCTTCTATTTGCAAGCAGGCTTCATTGTTATCATTCTTTACTTCAGCCTGAGATAGAATTTTCAGTTTGGACTCACTTTCAGAGATAATTTGTCTATTGTTTGGTAAAAATTTACCATCAAAGATAATGGGACTGTTGTAGAAGGATTCGTGTTTAGCGCTGTTATAATCGTCGAAACTTGCGAATACTTGGAGGAGCCCTGCCAGAAGGTTGCTGTAACGTCCGTACTGCCAACAAGAAAGTGCCCATCGCCGGAGAAGTCCATGAAGAGGGTGTCTTTGTACATTGAAGGACATGTCGCCGGTGAAAAGGCTGAATTCATCTGACGGTTAGGAGGATCGACAAAATTAATTTCCATTTTGCGCTGGAACCGATGCACTTGTAGACGAATTTATTTGTTGAAAATTTTGTAAATTGCGAGATATGTTCGCATGTTATTGTATTAACCTCAAATTCATTTGAAATGTGGGAAAACACTTCGTAAAAGCTCGTGAAGTCTGCTTGACACTTCAATTTTATTTTCGAAATTTTAATGTCCAATGTAAAATTTATAGATAGTTAATAATTCTATTGTTAAAAATATATTGTAAAATCACATTACGCTTTATAATATATAAGAAATTAGTATTATTTGGAATATTTTAGATTGGCAAAGCTAAAGTAAAGCATGACACACTGTATGCAGTATTATCTGTCAAAAGGTGTAAATAATATTTGTTTTCGTGGTTTACGTGCCTTCCACCTTAGCTCTTCAATTGTTTCTAATTCGTTTCAAGTTTCCTGCAACCCGATCTCGTTTCAGTTGCCGAGGTTGCTACAGTTTCGTATAATTTCTAGTGAAGCCGATGCGTTTTGTGCTTCGGCAAATTCTACATATCTAACGGTGAACGTAGTGAACGCTCACTTGATGATTGCTGACGCGCCAAACGATCAAGATCCCGCTCACTTTTCTCGCCGCCTCGCTCCGTGCCCACGGCTCGCTCCTTACATTTCCAGCGTTTTCGTACTGCCGTTCACTTAGGCTTAACTGTTCGTGTTCGATGTTCGATTCTGTATGCGAGTATAGTGAATATTTGCGGTAGACAGCGGAAATACTTTAAACGATAAGTGCAAATATCCATCACCGGGGATTACGTTTTGGATTAATCGACGTACGACTCCGAATGTTCTAAGATAGTGAGTAGGAGTAGTTTTCGTCTTGCATCATTGCATCACGCACACACAACGAGTGTTCCACTTTAGCGCACTTTAGATTCGTGATTTTTACTCCACGCGAAGGTGCGACCCAGTGCGACTGCATCGTTAGCTCGACCTTTATAACACATTTCCAAGCTGTCGCTTGGAAAAAAATGAATCACGGCTACAAGCGTTTAAAACAATCAATTCTAATGACAATGTGGTGAGCAGTGATGTGCTGTGAGTAAATTAATCATGTGGATTGTTGCTGTTTCAATATGTGGCGCGATTACTCTCGTCGTCGTGCTAGCATTGTGCTCTTGTTGGAAAAGACAAGAGCAAAAGTAAGTCGTACAAATCTTCACTCATACATACTGCTTTGCATTCATCAACCAAATCTTGACAATGCAAAGTTTCATACAAAATATTTTTCTGTTGGAATTGTTCTCCAAGCATGTTGCGTTCTCAATTCATCAATAAATAACTGAACTGTTCAGTTTTCGTTGCTCTTTGTTTTGTAATGCATTTTGTTATGTTTTTCGTTTTTGTTGTTTTGTTTTGTAGAGATGATTGGCTAGGGCTTGATGGCATGGTGAAGCAAAAGAATCCCGACGAAAACGTGAATCACATTCCGTTGTCGTCCGCCGCCCCTGCCGTCGCCGTCAGCTTGCACGTCGCTGCCGAATGCACCGCGAATGTTACCTCCGATGTCGAACAAACCACGCTCGAAGCTAGCAAACGGTGCTTATTTTATTTATGCTTTAACACAAAACATTTTTTCTAAGTGTACCTCATTAGCATATTAATTGCCTGCTCGTTGTTTGCATGCACCAGTTGTTTTTAAGTTTAATTAATGAATTTTGTATAGACCGACCGTCCAAACAAACAACACAAGGAGAAGCTTGCCAGATATACCGTCTGAAGGACATGCCTTACAAGGGCAGGTATGGGATGCGAATGGGGATAATTCTTCGGAGTTGTATGCCACTGTGGAGCCGTATAATAACATCGGTGGTAAGCGGCATACATTACCGAACGGTTTGGATGCCAGGGCGAGTATTTCCCAGCACAGTTCAATCAGTCAAGCGGATGATGCGTTCTCGCCGTATGCTAGTGTGAATTATGATAAACTACAGCAGGTTGAGCATCCATATGCCATCGTAAAACCACCAACGACAAACAACGAAGAAAACGCCGCGGAACCCACGGTGCGAACATCATTGTTGAGGTAAACAGAATTCGTAACTACCTAGTTAGTTTAGCTATTGTCTTAAATATTTAGGTTTAATATATGAATTTATATTGTAGTGCGGAAGCCAGTACGAGTAATGAACCTCATGCACCGCCGAGATCAAGAAGAACTTCCGAACAAAGCATTCACATCGACATTAATGCAGCTAGTGCGGTCGCGGGGGGCATTGCAGCTAATCAGGACTTGCCTTACATGACTCCTCCAATTAATCCATCCAATCAGCAGGTTAATTTTAGTGGAGATTCACAAGATTCTTCAAGTATGTTTTATATAAACTCCAATGTATCTTTTGATAATTTAATGACATTTTTAGAGGGATATACTAGTATTAGCGTTCGTGAGCCTCTGGCCAACATAATCGCACAAACAAAAGATATGAACAAAGTAAAGCGTGCTTTAGATCCGCATTATTCGACTGTATCAGATGATTCTGGTAAGTACATTACATACTAAAGTTACACGTCGAGTCGGATTGAAATGTAAGATTTTTGAATAGATGAAATGTACACCACGATACCGGATGCGTTGAATCAAGAGTATACAAGCGGAAGCGAAACCTACGCGCAGATCCAGCCGGTAGCGTTGACGGTGGCGGCGGAAATATATCCCGTCTCTTCTAATCAGCAATCAAGTCCATCTGAAACACAACAGGTTAACAATGTTGACGATTCCGCACCACAGCCGCCAAGTGTTGATATTTTAAAGAATATGACTAACTCACATTCCAGACAAGGTAATTATTTTTATTTAAATTGTTTTTCTTTATTTTGTTTTATTTTTGTTTCTTTTTAAACATATTGTTAGATGGTGAATTATTCCCAGCATCGTCAACGAGTTCAATTCTGAACCTTGGATCACCAAAACCTGAGAAACGACAAGCTAATTCACCTTTGCCGCCTCCGCCTTCGACAACATCTGCAAGCCAACTAACATTAAGTCCAGACAATGCCCGTCGTAATTTGGATGATATGTATGCCAAAGTACAGAAGAATCGTAAGAAGTCTTCCGATGATGTAATTAAACGCAAATCCACATCAAGCAATAGTTCCTCTGAAGAAAAACGCCCCGAAGATACTAAACTCTTACGCGAACACAATTACGAAACACTGAAAAAATCACCAAAGAAAAACGCTGACGGTTACGAAGAATTAAAAACAAAACCAAGTCAACTTTCCGAACCTGGTTATGCGTCAATTAATGGTCCTGATAGTTTAAACTATGACGATCCCAACTATGAACAACTTAAGGATAGATCAACGACACCTGGATACTCTACTATTACAAGCAAAAGTAGCAGTGAAACATCAGAATTAGGATATTCGGTGATAAATAAACTGAATAAGAAGAAGCTAATTGACGAACCGAATTATGAATCGATGCCAGCGAGTGAAACTGATCCCAATTATGAATCAGTACAACATAACGATCCGAACTATGAAAGTGTTAAATATTTGGATGTTGATATAGGTTATGAGCGATTGCAACAAACTGACGATGATGATTCCACTGCGACGACAACCACCACAAATAAAACTGACAACAAAAATGGATATGAGACGGTGGATAGCGCGGCAAGTAGCAACAAGAGCAAGAGCCCACCATATGAAAAACTGAACGATGACGATGGGAAAACCGATTCGGAATCGTCTGGCTACGAACGTATTGATAAGTCCTCATCGATCGAAGAAAAGAGCAAAAACGATGACTACGAGACAATTAAAAACGATCTAAATGATTGTCTAGGCGATGAGAATGCAATATTTGAGGTGTAGACGTCTGTCTGTGACATTCTCAAACAATTGCAGCTGCTTAATGTGATATATTTATATTTTATACGTTAAAAACAATCTTTTGATAATAGTCTACTGGAGCAATGCGTAATCTAACTTCAAAGATATTTTTGATTAATTTGTTAAGATTATTGATATAAGTCTGAAGTTGTACTTCAAGTTTAAGTATTATTACTTTGTTTACAAGAAGAAATTGGAGTCATGTAAGCGGTACATGCGTTGTTTGCATTTGTTTGTTATGTTATTGCTATGCGAAAGAGTTTAATATTTTAATTATGAGGCATAAATTTATATTGTAAAATGTTTGATATGAAGATTGTACATGATATTTGTATTGATTGATTATGCAATGAATTAATATATATTTTACAGATTCCTAAGTGACTTCGTTTTAATTTTAAACCCTATTAAACACTACCTTTTTCAAACTTTTTTGAACTGTCTTTTTCAATCCTATGTCTCCTTGTGGGCAGGGGGCTCAAAATATTGTGTCATTGTGTAAGTGACATATCTAACCCGACCTGAAAAGAGGAGGAGGGGAAGGAGGAACCTAGAGACCTGAGACTGCCCTTTTAGAACACATTAGTATAACTGTGCACTTTGCTTGTTTTGAATTTTCTTTTTATACCAATGGTCACTCGGCAGTGATCCCTGCAAAAGGTAGTGGGAAGAAAGATTGAGGTGGTAGGCCTGGCACGTGTGTACGTGCACTCTGCAGGTATCTGTGCAAACCAGAAGTAAAAGAAGGCAGAAGACTGAGTCACCAACAAGAAGACCTTGTGATTTTTAAAAAGTAGTAAGTGTATTAATTCTTTAAAAAAATATTATGGTTGTACTATGAAGGCTATTCAATTGCACAACGGGCAATTATCTCAAAAGTTTTACTTAACACTAATCTGATAACTAATATTAGAAAAATAAATTTTTCAAAATCATATTTTATCTAAGTTTCAGCAAAAAAGCAAATGTTATTCGCGTTTTCATACCAAGCATTAACTACTAGCATTAACTACACTACATTGAAAATGGTCAATAACTTGAAAACTAATGCTATTGCAACAGAAATCGCTTTATTTGATTCTTTGCATTGTATTACTCGTACATCCAATTGGAAAGTATTGTGAGAATCCGAGGAGTGGTTCAATTTGTTCTGTTTGAAAATTTAAAGTTACCGGAAAACTGATTAGATATATTTTATTACATTGAAAAACTCTGTCGATTGGCGTATTGCATTTTGCTCTAGCTTAAAGAATCATTATTGAGACAAAAACCAAACAAGTGTCACTCTTTGGTTGATTTAAAATGTTTTTTGTCGTTCTTGAGAAAACAAAAATACTAATTATTTTTTAGATTCTGACCATAGCATATTTTTTTTATATCTGTGATAGTTTTACAGAAAATAGGGACATTGCTTTCCATTACGTTAAAATTGCAGTTGTTTTCCGTTTTTGTATGCATTCGTTTTGTCTTGATGCAGATGGACTCTGCTCATAGGGGCATCTCCATGATAAACTTTTAATTCTATTAAAGAACAAGTTGTATGAATTAGGTAACTAGAGGTCCAACTTTTAATTAATTTGATTTATATATCCAAGAAACTAAAATACTTGTATTTTTTATTATTTAATATTAAAGGATTTAGAAAATCAATGTAAAAAAATGCAAAGTTTTTCTGTTTTATAAGACGACCGAGATATAGAAAAAGGATCCAAATTAAAAGAAAAATTAAAAATATACAGTGCGAAGGTTGGCACAAAGAACTGGTTGACATTTTGCCAGGGGTCTGCAAAAAAAACGCTGTACTAAACATATACTGGATGCCGTGAAAGGTTACTTAGAACCAAAGAAAGCACACACAAATATTTTATTAATCAACACTTTAAATTTTATTATAATAATTTGCTATTGAAGACTTTCAGTGACAAACAAGTAATCCAAACACTTTTAACAGATGTAGAGCAATTTATTTGCATTTTTCAGAACTCATAAACAAGAAAAAAGCTTGCTTTATCAACAGAACAATCATACTTATGACGTCACAAAGAAAATCAGCATCCAACACATTTATTCGAAATCAACGTATCCGTTAATAAATTCCTTAAAGGAACTTACTCTGGCGTACACTCCTGGTTTATTTGCTTTCGCGCAACCATCACCCCAAGACACTATTCCAAAAATACAGTTTTGATAAATTAATGGACCACCAGAATCACCCTGTAAAATAAATAAGTTATTAATCATTAATAAGGTGCAAATTGAATACCAATTTTACCTGACAAGTATCCTTTCCGCCTTCAAGATACCCAGCACACACCATATTGTCGCGAATTTTACTAACTGAATACATTTGTCTACAAGTTGTCTGTTCTACATATGGTACCGCTAGTCCAAACAAAGTATCCACTGCATATCCACCTCGCTCTGTTGTACCCCATCCAGCTGTATAAAACTTAGCATTTTCGGGAATATCATCTTCTAAGTACAGGTCTGCAACTCTCGGAGATTTGGGAGTCATAAACCAAGTAAACCTGGATATTATTCCTTGAATAAAAGTTTGCGGTTGATTGGTCCACAGACGACCGGACAGTTTCAAAATGGCGATATCATTGTTATAATTTCTGGAGTTGTATTCCGGATGAATGGTGTAGTTGACAACAGTTTTTGTTTGTCCGCCTGTGGTCTGATGCGTGGAACCGGCACGTATCATCAACTGATTCGGTTCAGAAACATACACCATGCAATGTGCGGCTGTCAAAACGAACTTTGGTGCAATCAAGGAACCGCCGCATCGGTGGGCGTAAAAGTCCCCGAAGGGGCTATACTGCACCGAGACTAAATATGGCACACGATCGATTGATATCAGCTCTCCGCCGATGATTCTACCTTCATCGTCGTCATGAGTTTCATAACTGATGTTTTCATCGCTTATAGGTTCTTGGTCCAAGTCAACTAAAATATTGTTACACAACTAGTTACATTGCTATAAATATTAAACAAGTCAACAATGGCACTTACGTTCACAGTTCGCAAACTTTAAAATACATCCTAAAATGATGAGTAGCAGTTCGGTGCGTTCATATTTAAGTAGCATACTGTTGTTTGCTAAGTAGACTGGCGAATTCCGAGCGATAATTTATTTGCGTTTTTTTTTTTCAGTTTACCAACTTGCTAGCAATGTCGCAGCCAGTTGCGCCATTACTGCTTGTGGAAAATAAAAAGTATCATTGCATCTACGTTATTCATTTGTCAAAAAAAAACTTAACCAAATAAGTTATTTGAATATATCGATAATGAACTGATAGTAATGAAATAATTTGCATTTTTGCGTCAAAACAACTTCCATATATATTAAAAACAATCATGTCGAGTATATTACTACTGACATTAGACAATAAACTAATTAGTTATTCCAATATTAATTTAATTGCAAAATATTTGGAAAATTATTCACTTGAATAATTCCCAATTAATTTTGGAACCACAGCGTGAAATGTTCGGCGTAGGTAACCAAATATTCAATACTATGTAATTGTATTATTAAGTCCATACGTTTTTCGAATAGTTCTCAGGATTTTTCGAATTTAAACAGTATCAATGATATACAACAAACCATAAACATTTAAATACATTCGTACTCCATGCTAGCTGTCAATTCACTGGCCTAATTAACACAGTCCCGTGACAATTAAAAGACTGAGTTCGCAGAACGATTTAGATAAGAAAAACGGTGACAAGCGCCCAACATTTAGTACAGCAATAAAAAATTCAAATTCCTATCGGTCAATGTTTTGCAAATGGAGATTACGTACGTACAGAACGTCAGAACAAATAGAATACGCTTGCTGCGTGTCCTCAAATCCAAACAAGGAACTATACCGACAAAACAGTATAAAAACTCCGAGACACTGCTTACTACTAGTCAGAATTTAGTTTTAATTGATCGCGGCTTAATCACAATATCATCATGTGGTTGTTTTTGTTTAGTACTTTGCTTTGTAGCTTAGTCTATTTAAGTAAGTAACATACATCCAATAAAAACAATAATTTAGAGCAAGGCACATGATTTAGGTGAAACAAGAGAAGAAGGTAAGATTATTGGTGGTAATCCAGTGCCCATCAGCGAGGTGCCATATCAAATTTCTTTCCGGTATCACAATCAACACTTTTGTGGTGGGTCCATATACAATGACCAATCGATTGTTACAGCAGCACACTGTGTTGAAGGGTTTAGGTATTCTATCAAATTATGCACAACTTAAATTCAATTTATGAAATTATTTCACTTCATAGAAATGTAAATGGATTGAGTATAGTAGCAGGCCAAACAAAACTCTCAGATACCAACGGTCAGAAGATAGCAGTTACCAAAATGACGCCCCACCCGGAGTATGACGCAGAAACTGTGGATTATGATGTGGCTGTTTTGCATCTTGCTCAACCTTTGGTTTTCAATGAAAATGTCTCCGCAATTGAATTATCAACCACACCAGTTCGTTCGCGCAGTATGGCATACGTAACAGGATGGGGTACCACTAAACAAGGAGGCGGTGGTGAAGTTTCCGACCATCTCTTAGGAGTTGATGTGAGGGTGCAGTCATGGTATGCCTGCCAGTTGCAATATTTCTTAAAATTAACATCAAGAATGTTTTGTGCCGGAAATTTCTTTGGAGGACAAGATTCTTGTCAGGTAATTTTTTATAAAGATAATCCTTAAGTGTATAAATTCATAATTTTATTAATCTTTTAGGGTGATTCTGGTGGACCTGTCAAATTTGAAAACAAGCTGGTTGGTATAGTATCCTTCGGCAGAGGATGTGGAGACGTTGCCTCACCAGGTGTTTATACTCAAGTATCAAGTGTGATTGAGTTTATTAAAAATGCCACCAATACATCTCCTTGAATTTTATGTAATTTATTTTTGTAGTTTTGTATTTCTCTTTGTTTAACTAGAAATAAATCATCTTTATTGAACTTTGTAGCTTGCCACAGTTTCATTGTGATTAAAGCGTAATTAAAATCACTTAAACGACCAATTTTATCTAACGACTTGAATTACCTAGTTATACGCTTATATGTCAACTCAGAACTAATTGAACTCATTCAAATTCATTGTTCACGTTTTAATTAAGTCAAATTTGGTGCTGTATAAACTTATTCAGTTCTGCGAATTTCTACCATGAATAAGTTCCTATTTGAATGTTACTGTCATATTGATATAAATACATGTTTATGCTAAGAATGGTGTCAGTTATTTAAACAATTTCAAGTTGAATCTAATCACTTTGTGCAAGGCGATAACAAAATGTTTATTTATTGGTTCCTAGTTTTGCAAATGTTTATTGCTTGGCCTGTTTTCGCGTGGCATCAAGACTATGGAAAACTCGTGGATGGCCAACAAAGTGATATATCGAAATTTCCATATCAAGTTGCTTTACAGTTAGTTGGAAAGTTAACTTGCGGTGGGTCTATAATTGACAAGAAATGGATTTTAACAGCTGCTCATTGCACTTTTGGGTAATTAATATAAATAATTAACAAACAGAATCGCTTTATTTTGATTATTTTAGCCGACCACACGATTTATTCACAATCCGAGCTGGTTCCAGTTCACCAATAGCAAACGGTACGGTTTATAAAGTTGCCAAAATACATGAACATCCAAAATTCAGCTTTGCTACAATCGATTATGATATAGCGTTGATTGAACTCGAATCTGAATTGGAATTTTCTGACAAAGTGAAAGTTATTGAGTTGGCTGATTATGAACCGCCTATACGCGCATTTGGAGTGGTCTCCGGGTGGGGCACCATGGCAGATGGTGTACCTTATATTTCACCTGTACTCCGTTCAGTGGAAATTCCAATTGTACGACGATTGACGTGCAATTTTCGATATTTTTTTAAAGTAACCGATAGAATGATTTGTGCTGGTTATACATTTGGCGGACAGAATATTTGTAAAGGCGATTCGGGAGGTCCACTGGTGTATCAGGGTAAACAAGTGGGAATTGTTTCGTGGGCGGCGGGATGTGCCAGACCGATTTCCCCAGGCGTGTTTAGCAACGTGCCCAATTTGAAGGATTACGTTAGAGCTGTAACTAGATTAGACATTTAGAAACGTAGGTACACATTCGTATTTTTTATGAATAAATAATATTTGCATAGTTATCACATAATATATTTACATAAATTTGAGAACAAAGATTAGGAAGTAACACCCGAGTTACAAATTGTTTAAAGTAAAAAAATGAGAGTTTTCATAGAAGTTATTCTTGTTTTTGCCTTAACCTCAATTTTTCTCAAAGTTTTAGGAATTACAATTGATCAATTTCCGTATCAAGCATCTTTACATAACAAAACAAACTTTGTCTGTAGTGGTGCTTTGATTTCTCCAAAATGGGTTCTAACCTCGGCTTCATGTTTTGTACCAAATCCAAAAATGATCCGAGTGGGTTCCAGTAACTTCACAGCTGGAGGACATACTTCTATTATTGATGCAATTCATATACATCCAAATTACAATCCTAAAATACTGTTTGCAAATGATATTGCGGTTGTATCGTTACAACAGAACATTCTGTTTGACAGCCGAGTAAAAGCTATCAAAATGGCGGACCATGAACTACAAATTGGGGCACAACTATATGCCATTGGATGGGGCCCACATGCAAATTCCCCAAAATATAGTAATGTTCTTCTAAGTGCTTTAAAATCTATTATTGTTGATAGAAATCAATGCAGCATAAGAGTGAATCAATTATCAAAACATTTAATTAGTGATGATATTATTTGCACGGGAGGAAATGGACGTGGATTCTGTAATGAAAATCCTGGATCAGTTTTAGCAACAAAAGATGGTATTCTGTACGGTATCGCAACTTGGACACAACTTTGTGGCAAAACTTTGAATTACGACTTGTTTGTCAGTGTAGCATTTCATAGGGATTTTATTTATCAGATAACTGGAAAATAATGAATTAAAGTATTAGCATATCATGTACGGCCTTGAAGTTTTATTTGAATTGAATTATTTCAACAAAGTCTTTGTAATATATAATCACAAAGTGCTTTGTATTTTTGTGCAAAAATACTTGTAATACAATTGAAAATGTTTTTGTTAACTTTGATTCTTGTAGCAATTTCTAACAATGTTGCAGCTGATAACAGAGAACGTATAATCAACGGTCAACTAATAGATATCACAGCTGTACCTTATCAGGTTTATGTCTTAGCTGACAATTTTGAATGCGGAGGTGTTATTTTATCCACAAGTTGGGTATTGACAGCTGGACATTGTTGCAGTTCGTAAGTTTAATATTCTTAAAGCATAACAATTTTAAATAAAATAACAATAACTCACTTATTTAGTACTGCATCAGCCGATTATAAAATCCGAGCTGGTATCACAAACAAAAGCGTGGGGTCATGGCTATCCATATCGCAAGTTATCAGGCATTCGAATTATAACAACGTTACTTATGAAAATGATGCTTGTTTACTTAAATTGTCCTCTTCATTGACTTTGAGTAACTCTATTCAACCTGCCCAATTGGCATTGACCTTCCCTCAACAAACCCAAAACGCTTTAATTGCTGGTTGGGGATATCTGACTCAGAGCGGGCCGACTACGAACGTTTTGCATTATGGAATTGTTCAAGTAAAATCAGAGAATATTGTGCAACGACTTTTGACAACTGTATTGGATTTAGTAGCAAAATTATTGGGAAAAACGCCACAAGCATCTACTTTGTTCTATACAGTGAATAATGATATCACTGTTTGCTTTGTAAGCTTCTTTAAAAAATGGTACTTATTTCTGTAATTCTGTGTTTTTAGGGCGATTCTGGGTCACCTTTAGCGCAGGAGTCAGATGGTAAAGTTTTTGCAATTGCTTCAGCTACAACAGGAAATTGTGATCCAAGTAAAAATTACTTTACTGATATGACGGCTTTGTCAGTAAAAACTTTTATCACCACTAATACTGGTATCGTTTTGTGAGAAATGATTATAACAAAATAAATTCATCTTACTATATTCTCTGAGTTCATTATTTAATTCTAAGAATGTAAATTTAAACCCTTATATAATGAGTGTTTCAAATTAATTCATACTGTTTTTTTGTGCCAAATAGAAAGTAGCATAACGGAAAAAGAAGTTTAGAAAAGTTCTGATGATTCTTAATTTTTATATTTATTGATGTCACATGATATTTCAAACTTTAAGAATGTTGTTGATTTGTTGATTTATTCTAATGACGCATGAGGGATTATTCTTTGTGCTATTTTGTAACAATTTTAAGCCTCCATGACGGTAAACATTATTTTTTAGTGACTATACATTACAAAAACATATAAAAACCCAAGTTAAATCTTATCTTGATTCTAGTATTATAACATTATTTCAAGATGAAGATTCTACTCTTATGTTTGGCAGCATTTCTTGCGCCTGCAGCATCCGAAGACCGCAATCGCATTATCAACGGACAACTGATCGACATATCTGAGGTTCCCTATCAAGTTGTAGTATTTGCTGATAATTCGCAATGCGCTGGTACAATTTTATCCAAAGATTGGATCTTAACAGCTGGACACTGCTGCACTTCGTAAGAATAAATTCGACCCAATTAATTAGAATTAAGTTTTAAAATAATATTTATATTTTAGAACTTCGGCTTCCAATTACAAGATTCGAGCGGGTACTACCAACAAAACGCAGGGTTCCCTATTATCAATATCTCAAGTCATACGACATGATGGATTCAGCAGTACCACATACGCAAATGATGTTTGTGTGCTTAAGCTATCATCATCTCTAGTATTTAGTAATACAATTAAGGCAGGAGTAATTGCTTCGTCGTTCCCACAACAAAAACAAAACGCTTTGATTGCTGGCTGGGGTTACACCACTTTAAACGGTCCTAGTTCAGACCTTTTGCGCTATGGATACGTCACAGTCAAACCAAATAATTTTGTAGTAAATCTCCTAGGAGGATTGTTTAGCCTTTTGGGTGTTAACAAACAAGCATCAACATTGTTTTACACTGAAAATGATGCTATTACTATTTGTTTTGTAAGTAAATAAGATACGCAATGTTTAGAAAATTAAATATTTTTAAATTGCAGGGAGATTCTGGGTCACCGCTAGCTGACCAATCTGGAATGATAATTGCCATTGCTTCAGCTACAACAGGATCTTGCAATACCAATAAGAATTACTTTACTAATTTGAATGCTCAATCTGTAAGAAGTTTCATTACTAGTAAAACAGGTGTATAAAATACAGAAAAAATACAGTCTACAACTATTGTTATCAAATAAATTTAAATTAGTTATTACTTTGAGCGGGATGCAAATAAGTTTAGAAATAGCTTGTTATTGAACAAACTGTTTAGAAATCAGTATATGTTATCGAAAAATTCAGTATAAATAGCCCATACTGTAGATTTTGAATGAAGTCAGTTCAAAGGCCGTTCAACATGAAGATCGTCCAATTAACAATCCTGTTCTGTGTAATTTTTAGCGATTAGGTACTGTAAGTTATTTTTAATTTATTATATGAATAAATTTTGAATATTATTTTTTCTTATAAATGTAAACCAGTAGAAGTAGATGACGATAGTCAAGAAGGAAAAATTGTTGGAGGTTATGAAATCCCCTACGATCAAGCATCATACTAAGCTGCCATGTTTACATGTATATGATAGTTTTGCCTGCGGAGGAAGCGTTCTAAACAGAAGTAGCAGCGGCGCATAAATGTCCGGGTAGGTTCCGCCGACCGATCAAGTGGAGGTCAGCTTTTGAGTGTAACCAGGATTATCCAGCATGCTGGTTACAATCCTCGTACTGTTGATAACGACATTGCATTACTCAAAGTAGACCAAGCAATCAATACGGCAACACTTGTTCAATTGCCAAACACTGTACCTAGAGATAATACTGTCGTAAGAGTCACTGGATGGGGTCACACAAGTGAAGGTGTGTCACCCAGGTATTTGGGAGCTGTAGGAGTTATCATGGTCAATAGAGCCACCTGCCAGAAAAAAATACGGAGCCAGTCCAATTACAAGGAATATGATCTGCGCCGCTAGTAATGGCAAGGATTCTCGCCAAGGTGACTCTGGTGGTCCATTGATGTTTGGGAATACCCAAGTTGGTGTTGTGTCCTGGGGTGGCGGCTGTGCTCAGCCAGATTATCCAGGAGTATACACCAATCTTGCCAATTCTAATATTGCCAGAGTTGTTTCGAATAATTCAAACTGAATTCATTTTTATCAATAAACATTGATGCAAACTAGTACAATATTTACATATATTAACTAACCATTTCAAAAAATCCACATATTGCAAAACAAAACAGATTTGCATAATTCAATAAAACTAAATACAATGCAAATGTTTTCTATTCTAATTCTGATATGATATCATAATTAAAACGAGTACTCAATTGAATTTTTATATTGCATTAGCTGCTTTTAAAAATATCACTAATCACTCAAAGCGTTAAACTGGAAAATAAAGTACTAACGTTGTGATTTATATATGTGGACGGGAAGCTCAAAATATTGTGTCAAAGTAGTCATTATGTAAGTGAGATATCTAATTCGACTCGAAAAGAGGAGTAAGGGAGAGAGAAACCTAGAGACCTAGAACTGGCCTTTTAGAACACATTAGTATAACTGTGCGCTTTCCTAGTTCTGATTTTTTTTTATACCTACGGCAGTGATCCCTGCAAAAGGTAGTGGAAAGAAAGATTGAGGTGGTAAGCCAAGTGCGTGTGTACGTGTGCTCTGCAGGTACCTGTGCAAACCAAAAGTAAAAGAAGACAGAAGTCTAAATGACCCTAAATCTGAATCTGAATCACCCAGCAAGAAGACATTGTAATTTTTTTTCTAAAATGTAGTAAATGTATAAATTCTTAAAAAAATATTACAGTTGTACTAATAAGGCTTTAATTAGAATTACACAACAGGCAATTATCACAAAAACTTAACTCAACACTAACTTGATAACAAATATTAGTAAAATTAATTTTTCAAATTCATATTTTATCTAGGTCTGAGCAAAAAAGGATTAAAATATTTTCGCGTTTTTATACCAAACTAATCAAGATAATACAAAATTTGCGTACAGGGTAAAATTTTACATCATATAGCACTTTATCTTTTCTTTGGTTAATTACACTTATATAATTATTGAAAATAGTTAATAACTTGAAAACCAGTTACGTTATTGCAACAGAAATTGCTTTTTTGATTCTTTGCATTATGTTACATCCGATTGGACAGTTTCGTGAAAATCCGAAAAGTGGTTCATATTGTTCCGTTTCAAAATTTTCCACTATTTTGGAGAGTTTAATATGGTCACTGGAAAATGACTAGGTCTATTTTATCGCATTGAAAAACTGTTTTTTTTTTGCTGTTCTCGGGAAATCAAAAAGCTAAATCAGTCATACTTTTTATTCAGACAATGGCATAAAAAAATATGTCTGATATTTATGACAATTTTCGAGAAATTGCATTGCAACATTGTTTTCCATTACGTTTAAACTGCAAAAGATAAAGCTTATCTGATGTCGAATTTTGTATGATACGCAATGCTGTTTTCCGTTTTTGTATGTTTTCGTTTTGTCTTGAGGCAGATGGATTCTGCACATAAAGGCATCACCATGATAAATTTTTAATTCAATCATCACTACATAGTATAAAGTAAAGTCGCTTTTTTTTCCGGTCCCTTTGTGAGCTTAAATCTTTGAAACTACGCAACGGATTTTGATGCGGTTTTTTTAATAGATAGAGTAATTCAAGAGGAAGGTTTGTATGTATAATAACATCCATTAAATAGTGGAGAAGTACTGTTATTTTTGAGTTTCTAATATGATATTATCGCCGTCTACTCTTTGTGCGATGCTTCGTAGCTTCCCCCCCTTAAGCACAGACGTGTGCGTGTGGGTTGAAGTTGATCGGTTGATGTTTTTGTTTGGAGAAGGAAAGTCGCTTTCTCTGTCTGTCCCTTTGTATGCTTAAATCTTTGAAACTACGCAACGGATTTTTTTAAAATTGCGGACGTAGCGTTTTCGGCGGTACCGGCCGGCCGCGGTTTTCTCTGTAGCACTTTGAATTTCGCAGCGATCGGGCACGCTTATTATATCGGAGCTCTCCAGCGAGGAAAATAGCAATACTTAGGTAATAAAAACGTTCTTTTCAGCGCGACAACGTATCAGTAATTATAAGTAAGTTACGATAAATAATTGTATGATAGTAGTTTTAAAATATAAATTAGAGGTATTTCAGTAAAAAAAAAAGAACTGAATAGAATAGGTATCTTTTGTTTTTTATGATTGTTGATTATCTTTTGTTTCTAAATGGTAAGAATTTAGATATTTTTTACTGCGGCACATACTATAAAATGTAAAAAGTAAATAAGTAAAAATGTAGTGTATGAATTTAGATATTCCAAAGATAGCAGGAAATCTTCATGGTATAGGAAGGGGGATTGTTTTACTCCAAATTTAACGCGTGCGGGCCACGGGCAGTAATGAATAAATCAAAACTACTGGATCGATTTTAATTACATGGGCTATATATTTTATACCACACGTTCACAGTTTTTCTGTAGTGTATTTAGTATCAGTATTGCAACCGTGCGAAGCCGGGGCGGGTCGCTAGTTAAGAAATAAGTTGTATTAATTTGGTAACTAGAGGTCTCTCTCTACACTACTGTTAATAATTTTAATTAATTTGTAACACCTCTAATTATAAAGTTTGGCACCTCCGGCAAGTTTTTATTAATTATATTTATATTCCAAGAAACTACAATACTTGTATTTTTATTATTTATTATTAAATAAGACATGTTTATTTCTAAAAACTTGTATTACATGTTTGTAATTTGCCTAGAACTTTAGAAAATCTATGTCAAAACTTCTGTGAAGCAAGCACCTCTTCAAAGTATAGACAGACAGAGTTTTCTGTTTTAAAAGGCGACCAAGATATAGAAAAGAATTCCAAATTAAAAGAAAAATTAAAAGTATAGAGTACGAAGGTTGACACAAAAAACTGGTTGACATTTTGCAAGCAAAGTATTAAGATTCTGCCCCGGGATTGCAAAAAACTAAACATATACTGGATGCCGTGAAAAGTTACCAAAGAAAGTACAATAAATATATTATTAATCAATACTTTATATTTCATCATAATTATTAGCTATAGGAGACTTTCAGTAACAAACAAGTATTGCGAACACTTTTATAGAGCAATTAATTTTCATTCATCAGAACTCATTAACAAGAAAAAATCCTGCTTGACCAACAAGTTTGTTTTACAAGTACTTTGTGTTACACTGAAAATGGTTCTATTACTGATTGCTGTGTAAGTAAATAAGATGCGTAATGTTTACAAAATTGTATGAAAACTTTTAAATTGCAAAGAGATTCCGGGTCACCGCTTGCTGACCAATCTGGAAAGATAATTGCTTTAGCTACAACAGGACCATGCAATACCAATAAGAATTACTTTACTAATTTGAAGGCTCAATCTGTAAGATGTTTCATTACTAGTAAATTTTTACTAGTAAAAATTACTAGTAAAGTGTATAACTATGTACCAAAAGAACATTGCTCTACAATTGTTGTTATCAAATAAATTTAAATTAGTTATTGCTTTGAGCGGTAAGCAAATAAGTTTAGATATAGTCCAATATTGCACAAAATATTTAGAAATTAGTATATGTTATCAAAAAATTCAGTATAAATAGCCCAAACTGCAGATTCTGTCAGTTCAAAGACAGTTCAACATGAAGACCATCCAACTAACAATCCTATTCTGTGCTATTTTTAGCGTTTACTGTAAGTTATTTTTTATTTATTATGTATGAATATATATAAATATATATATATATATATATATATATAAATGTTGAATATTGCTTTTATTCTTATAAAGGTAAACCGGTAGAAGTGGACGATGACGATAGTCAAGAAGGAAAAATTGTTGGAGGTTATGAAATCCTCTTCGATCAAGCATCATACCAAGCTGCCATGTTTATATATGGAAGTTTTGCCTGCGGAGGAAGTGTTCTAAATAGAAACACCATCATAACAGCGGTGCATTGCACTGATGGTATACAAGCCTCGACCATAACTATCCGGGCAGGTTCGGCCGACCGATCAAGTGGAGGTCAGCTTTTGAGTGTAACCAGGATTATCCAGCATGCTGATTACAACCGTCGTACTGTTGATAACGACATTGCATTACTCAAAGTAGACCAAGCAATCACTACGGCAACTCCTGTTCAATGGCCAAACAGTGAACCTAGAGATAATACTGTCGTAAGAGACACTGGTTGGGGTCACACAACTGAAGGAGGTTCAACTGCCAGGAATTTGAGAGCTGTAGAAGTTAACATGGTTACCTAATAGAGCCACCTGCCTGAAAAACTACGGAGACAGTACAATTACAAGGAATCTGATCTGCGCCGCTAGTAATGGCAAGGATTCTTGCCAAGGTGACTCTGGTGGTCCATTGATGCTTGGTAATACCCAAGTTGGTGTTGTGTCTTGGGGTGGCGGCTGTGCTCAGCCAGATAATCCAGGAGTAGGTATACATCAATCTTGCCAATACTAATATTGCAAGATTTGTTTCAAATTATGCAAAATGAATTCATTTTTCTCAATAAACATTGATGCAAACTAGTACAATATTTACATATATTTACCTAACAATTTAAAAAAATCCAACTATTGCAAAACATAGAAGATTTACATTATTCAATAAAACTAAATGCAATGCAAATGTTTTCTATTTTAATCCTGATATGATATCACGATTAAAACGAGTAGTCCTATTGAATTTTTATATTGCTTCAGCAGTATTTGAAAATATCAGTGATCATTCGAAGCGTTAAACTGGAAAATAAATTATTAACGTTGCGATTTACGAGTCCATAGTGTTTTCTCCTTGTTTGTTATCCCAACGAATGCCTCGTTATATCTACGTCGCATTACGATTATTGAATTGCGACGTAATTCGATTTAATATATTTGCGCAGGTGGAAAAAAGCGAAAAACATTAACGGCGAAAATCAAATCAATACAAAAATAAAAACCATCCTCAATAATATGTTCTTTTTTGTTGCTGCCGCTTTGTTCGGTTTCGCCCAGCAATAAAATACACCACACAAGTGGAAGTAGAACAAAACATAAAAAAATGTTATAAGTTTACCAACAAAAGTGTTATTTTTTATGAAGTAAATATATTTATACAAGTATGATGTATATAGTTAAGGGATAAAAATGTTTATAAAACTTGTTGGTAACATTAATGTGTCGAAGCATATGTGTTGACGCCAATAGACGTATTGTTGTCGATTGTTGGCAGAAGCAACTTGTGTTGGTTTGCACAACATACAAACAACATAATGCGCCCGAAAGGTAGAAAGGACTCGAAATCGATTGTGCATTATTCTACCAGTTTTTCTTTTGTACGCCTTTGCTACACTTCCGTTTTAGCGTTTTCTTTACCACCAGCTTGTTTGCTTTCCTACATGTTATCGGATAACCGCACAGGATGTTAAGATAAAGAATTTATTTCAAATAATATCTACTTTCAATTTGAAAAATAAATATAGCGTGTAAAAAATTTATACAATTTAAATATGTGCGGTGATTTTTGTTAAAATGGGCGCCGTCGCTGTCGTTGTCGTCAGTGCCGCCTCCGACGCGTAGTTGTTTAGTCACAGTAGAATGAACCCACAAGCACGGCAACAAGAGTACATGCATTACGCCTCTTTTACAGCCCACAATTCTCGTAAATGCCGGCTCGCCGACAAGTACTTGGAAACTACGCTCCACATCACAAAACCTGCCGTCGTTTGATTTATTGAATGCTATCAATGATATTGGACTTAGCAACTGTTCTTTGTTAACTGAAACTTGCTTTTAAATCAAATAGGATTGAAAATAATATCTGTAACTATTAAACTTGTAAAAAATTTGATGCGCACAGCGTAGGTGGAGCTAGTTAATTAATTTGTGTTATTGATTAATTTTATATTTATGTTTAATTAATTTTACCTAAAAAGAAAAACAGAGTTCATGACATCAAAAGCTTTGAACATGAAGTTATGAAAACCTCGAAACCACGATAGCGGTGCGCTGTTGGAAAAAATAATAATTAAGTTTCTAAAGGGAATTATTGGATTATTTATCATTTCGCTGTGAGAATCGCTGCGAGAGAAAGAGGTCGGTGCTCGGCTGGAAAATAATAAAAGTAAATTGGAGCATTATATCTTCGCGTATAAAGCAGACTGCGGTTCGGGGCGCCGGTTATTTTTCTCCGACGCGAAGAAAAACGCGTTTTTCATACGAATCAGCCGCGCGCACCTCGATATTACCTCAACGCCAGCGCCAAATTAAAACAATCTTTCTGTTTGTAGTATAAAAGAATCTTTTCATCATCATTTTGTTGCATGTTTGGCGCAAAATTATAATACAAACTTTATATTTTGCAAATAAATTAAATATGTTTATGGGAACAATATTGTAAAAAAAGTTGTTTAAAGCTCAAAATATTTTGTTATTTATATTGTGGTGCGTCTGGGGATGTACAGAAAGGTCTCGAAGATGAAAAGAATACACCTTCGAGACGATAGAGATACACTTAGTCGCGGAAACTTGACGCAGCTCACACAAAGTGGAAATAAAAGCGTACATTTTGTGTTATTCCTTTAATGCTCAAAGCCGAGCATGACAATGCGCTTGTTTGAAAGACACCTTGCGTGCATTACCCTCAAATTAGATTTTTTCACTTTCTAACATTTTTTATGTTAGAAATATCAAAAAGTGAACAATATTGTTGTATTTTTAATCTAATGAATTTCTTAAAATGTATAAATCAATAGATAATGATAACCCAACTTAAAATTTGACAAAAACTAATATTTTGTTAATGTGGTAATGTTTAATTTTATCCATCTAATTAACTCGCTAAAAATAATATTTATACACTATTAAAATATTGAAATATTTAGTAAGTGCCAATTTAAACAGTATTACACTCGCAATTTTCCATTGCGTTAAACGTCTAACAATCTATAGATAAATTTTCCACGGTTTTACAGTCATAAAAACGGATTTTATAGTAGCGTAATATTAATTTATGGCATGCGCGGTCTCCAGCGCACTCCACCCCCCATTTTCCACATTTCTTATTCAACGTTTCCTTCACGCTCGTACCGGTGCGCGCAAAAATTTATGAAACGTTTTCATACACTGTCAAGCTTTTTTATGCTTCACACCAAATTTACACCAGGGATTTTTTTTCTGAAAACCACATTCTTCGAATGATAAATTGTGCGTAGCAATCCAAGGTTAAGTCTGTAAAAAGTTTGCGGACAGTTTATTGATGACCTTTTTGAAGTATGTGCGCCGATAAGCAAAACTTTTTCGTCTAGAGTACCGAATTTGAATTCGCGTTGTTGTTGATATTTCAACGTAGTTTCATGCGAAAGTGGAGGGCGCATATAAAGCGTTCCAAGTGTGATGTGAGCGTAAAGAGGGTTATGTTTGTGTGCGAGTGTGGGTGTATGCTTAGATGCCTTGCACGGCTTTGGGGTTGCTCGGCGTTATAATGCTATTCATTTTCGTGCTTGCAACGGTCAATTTGCGCTTGTAATTAATATTGTATCAAGTACATAAAAGGGCCTATCAGTAACGTCCTTCCTCTTTACCGCCTGACGGCACACGGTGCCCGGCGCCTCCACCACGATGCCTATCTCGGCTCGACAACACACAACCACCACCAAACAGCCCGACAACGCACATAATTCACGCCCTAACAGCCTACGCATACAATAGTCGCATATTTAACTCTATTTTGTTTTTTTTTGTTAAAAATATTTGTGGGAAAAACAAGTTTTGGCTTTAGGACATTAGTGTGGTCAAACTAGTTAAAATTTGATCAACTGTAATGCAACTCGGACGCTTATTACCGTTGGGCCTTTTGTTCAAAATTTGCCACCGCGCGCAACTTGCAAACCCTCAAACTCGAAAGCATTAGGGGAGTTAGCAGTGGTCCATTCGAACCCGAACACAAATTGATACCGCGCGTAACCTACCCCGACTTTAGTTTCAATTAGGAGTCGAACATGCGCGTACCTAGACTATTTCCTTAATTAGGTGCCAAAAATCTAAATACAAATGTACTCTTGGAAATTGTCGTTCTTATGGTATAGCTTTGCATAAATTTAATAATAATGATACTCATACTTGAGAAATCGGTGTAGTTGCGAGCTTGGTTGAGTGCGGTGGATACGATATCGCGTAAACCGAGCGAATCCAATTTGTGCTTATCGAATTTAATCGCAAAACGATTTTTAAATTCTCTTACGTTAGACAAGAACGCGTCGACGGCGCCGGCGGTGAAGTCTCGCTTGTTCCCTCACACTCTGCTTGAGATGATATTATGTTGTGCTAAAATCCTCCCATGTTATGACGTCAAACTCTATCAGAAAGAAAGGCATCTTTAAAATATGGATTTTGATAAACACAACATTTTTTAAAGCTTAAATAGATGTTTATCATTCTAAAATTAAGTTTTATTCCCAAGAAAGTTTGAACAGTTTTGAATTTAAATGTGTTCCAAACTTTTTTTCGCACATAGTTTAGTAAAAAGTTTTTAACACTTTTCAAAGGTAGATATCTATTAAAAGTTTAAAGTTTCCTTAGTTTATTCAACAAAAGATTTAATATAAAACTTATATTTTTGAACATAACTGACGTTTTTATCCTCAAATGATAAATGTGTTAATTGCAGTATATAGAACAATTAGCAAAATTATTTGTTGTTATTGAGGATGCCCATTTAATTATAATTTAGCGTAATCAGAATGCGAGTTAATTTTGTGGAGGTCGCGCGCGCTTTCGATTTCGAGTCTCTTGAAACACCGCCGGCACCGCTGCCGCCATCACCGTGCTTCATTTCATACTCGATAACTAGCGCGCCGCACTTGCCAAGTCGAAACACATCCTCCGGCATTTTCATTAGCGGCTTTGAATCCGGAGACGGCAAGCCCGACATGCATGGCAATGGCAATGCCAACACAATATTAATTAACTGCGGGGTGCACGCGGTTCAAGAGTGTAGCGCAAGTGCGGATCGCACGCAAATATCAAGCGAACACAGCTGGGGGCGGCGCGCGCACACTGGCGAGATGATTGCGAATCGTGCGATCCGACAACAATCCGCAGACCTCGGATTTCATATTTAAAGGATGAATAACATACAAATCCGTTTAGAATTAGTCGATTGCTCTTGTTATACTAATCGTAGAATTATTTCATTTTTATTGTAAGTTTCAATATTTTTTCTTAATATTAAATAAAAATGCACACAATTTGTAATTGTGTTTAGTTGATAATACAAAGGACATCTTTGTTATTAGATTTTATTTAATCAGCATTCGGTCGGGAATTCGGTAGTGTTGTTCAGCTTGTTGAATATTTAATTGAATTAGGAATTAGGAATTAGGCATTAGGCCCTTGCTCCCCACATTACCGCAGCCGGTGGCGGAGCCCTCGCAAAACTAAACTAGAATTAAAGACGTTATGCTACTTCTTGGAGCTCTCAGCTCACTCGGAGCTAATTAAAACTTGTTTGAGATTGAGATATTTTGATTCGGTTAACAAACAATTAAAATTACTGTTCTATTTGTAGCATTTCCGGGTGTATAGAGTTTTATTTTTTTACCGTATTAACTGATGTTTGCGTTTGTAAATTATAATTAACAGAATTAGAATAATAGAACAATAACTACAGTGTAATAAACAGAAGTTCAAACATACTCATGAAAATGTAAATAAATATTATAATATACTTTGAGTTGTAAACAATAGTAATTTATTTACTAAATACGTTAAATTATATTTTTTGTTGTAAAAATATTGATAATGTTTCTATTTTGTTAAAAATCGTAATGCAAATGAAAATAAGAAAACAAAATATCTAATACAAGTATTTTTATTAGTGAAAACCGTACTGCTTTTGCTGCGCTGTCATGTTTACTGCTTAATTTTTAACATGCCAAATAAAAATAAATAAAATTTTAATTTTATTAAAATTTGCGCGCACGGTGGTAAAAGTTGTACGTACACGTTAATTTTCAGCAACAGAATGAAATAAATTCATTCCATTAAATTGAATAAGCTTGTTCTATGTTGGTAGATGCAACGAACGTTGCATTTTGAATTATTTTAGTGTCAAAAATACGAACTGTTTACATTTATTTTTATTTCTTTTAAAATGTGGTCGCCTACAAAACAAACAAAAATCAGTTGTATTTTAACTATTTTAGGCAAAAAAATTAATTAGTACTAAAATAATATAGTGTACTATTTAACTTTTTATTTGAATTATTAATAATTTAAAAATGTAAAATAGATTGTAATTTTAATTAAACTATAAAATAAAAATGTATGATGCATCAAACTGTACATTAAATCCGCAATCTGCGCGCCTCTTGGCCGCAAAACCACGTTTGTAAGTCTTTTGTTTACGAATTTAATTAAACATTTTGCAGTACACAGGCGCATCCACTACGGCAATACCAATTCCCGAGCAGTTCTACGAAATGAATATTTCGTGCATTCTAATTAACTTCATTCAACATGCAGGTATGTTTTTATGCCAACAATTTTATTTTATTGTAAATCTATGTTTGGCATGTTAATTAAATTTAAGTATTGTTTTAAATCACAATTTAATTTGCAATACATTCAGTATAGGTATTCTGCCCGTTTTGAAACGACACGGTCGATAGATGAACCTATGACCCGATTCGCTAGCGATATAAACCTTTTCGCAATGGTTGCTAACGACGGGCGGCAGGCGCCCACCACCCAATATTACCAATCCCATCCAACCATCCGGCCATCCCGATACAATCCTGCCGTATGCATTAAGTTTCACTCGCGTGAGCCTCGCACGCGTTTTGTGTTTATCGATTCGCCTTCAATCTACAATAACGCAAACATTTATTATCATTACTATTGTTGTTATTATTGCCGGCAATTGCGACCCCGCACGAAGAAACGTTCCTACGCTGGACTATCGATAAGTCCAAAACTAATTATTGCAAATTGCTTCAACACTTTGATTAATAATAAACTTACCGGAATCATTAGGTTTTCTTCATATTGAATTCTAGTTACCTGCGTATCTAGTAATTAATTTATGCAATTTACTTTATACACTGATTGCAGATAATTACAATTCGTAGTTTCAAAGTTTGTTCAGACTGTGATTACCGTAATTATTCCACAAAGCTTTGTTAGGAGTTTGTGAAAAATCAGAATTGGTGGTTTTGCGACCAAAGACAAAGAGTGAGAAATTAAAAACGCAAACTTTGGATGTCTGCACTCGACGCTAACATGCAACCCAAAAACTTTCCTACCCTTCGAATTTATATAAAGCGACGTTCGCTTTAATATTTCTGTTAGTTTTCCAACAAAATAGCTATTTAAACTAGCAATTTCATCGACGCGTTTACAATGCAGCCGTTGAAAAGCCCCAAAGGGCTTCAAAAGCTCTCAAATGGTTGAGATTTTTAATTTAATTACTAATTTTCTAAAATTTAATTAAATATAAATTGCAGAGTTTGAAGTGCATTGTAATCAAGACGCTGCTAAACGATGCATTGTTTTTTCAAAACTTGTATTACGATCGCTAAACGTTTGGCCTGATAACGAGGATCCAAAAAAATACTGGTTAATGATGGTAGTAATTGTAAGCGTTTTTACCATGGGAATGGCGCATTTTGCTTACGTTATAATAAATCTGGCTCAAATTACAAAGATGACGACAGCATGTACAACAGTTTTAGTTTCGTTTGAAGTACAAATTTGTAGCATAATTTAAAAAGTTTAAAACTTAAATTTGTTTTTTTAGTGCATTGCAAAATTATTAACTATGATACACTACCGCGCCGAACTGAACCGTATTCTGACGTCAATATGGCTTGATTTCTGGCCGGTAAATATGGTAAAGCAAAGTTTACAACGCGAAATAAGTTTCCGTAGCAATTACGTGACTGTCGTGGGCGTGGCGTTCCTCTGCATGGCGTTTTTTTCCAATGCTCAGTTTATGATGTTCCCACTGGTCCATAACCTCTCTGAACTACCGCTAGCTTCTTGGTATCCTTTCAACTTTCGAGTTAGTCCATTGTACGAGATGATGTACATTTGGCAGTGGTTTATGAATCAAGTTATCATTACAACACTAAGTGGTTTTGATGCTTTTTTCAACGCAATTGTCATGATTTGTGCCACACAGTTTCAGATTTTACAGAATGTGCTTGAGAATATAGGAAAACATCATCGTATGAGACAATGGAATGTTATTAAACATTTTGGGGATCTAGTGGACAAGCAACGATCAAGTTTTGAGATGAGAATGTTGGTCAAGTGCATTAAACACCATTTAAATTTAATAGAGTGAGTTTTTTTTCATTATCATAACTTATTATTATAATATCATTTGATATTTTAGAATTTGTGATTCATTGGAGACAATTTTCGCGCATATTGTATTCATGCAATTTGTTGTGAGCGCTTCAGCGATGTGCGTTTCATGCGTCGCTTTAGTAAGATTAAAAAATATTTTATAGAGAAATATGTTGAGTGAGCAAGTATACAGCTGCGTGATATGCGTCAAAAACAAAAGTCTCTTTGTTTTTCAAATATTTTAACACACTTGCTTGCCATACCATATAGTTAGTTTATTTTTTCGTGCTGTAACATTTTGTTTTGTTTGCAGATAGCTGATCCGGATGTATGGCAGCATATGCTCTCGTACTTGATCGCGCATGTTTTTCAGTTTTTTATTTATTGTTCGGTTGGGAGCGAACTCACATATCAGGTAATAAAGCAAAAAGGTTTTTCAGTTGAAATTTAAATTTTACGAGCGTAGAGTGGACAGATTGCGGAATCGGCTTACGACTGTAACTGGGAGGCTTCCCAAGACAACGATTTTCGTCGGGCACTCGTAATGATCATCTTGCGTGCACAAAAACCGATGGAACTCACAGTCGCCGGACTAATGCAGCTCAGCTATGCGAACTTTATCGGCGTAAGCATTAAATCAAATCAAGTTATAGTCAAAACTAATCATATTTATGAAAATTATGATTTTTTTATGTTTACAGACAGTGCAATTATCGTTTTCATTTTATGTTCTGCTTGATTCACTGGTTTAAAATTTATTGTTGGGAAATAAAATTAACAATTGAGTCTATTTATTTTTATCTCTTAACCTATAATAGAAGAAAATTGCAGCTAATTGAAATCCACGTGTCCGGACTTTAAAAGCCTGCACAGGAAATTGGCATAAAATGATAGAAGAGTGCAGCGTGGCGACGATTTCGCGATGATAATAATAATAAACGAGAGGAAAATGATTAGATCGTGGGCTCGGCTGACCCTATTCGCGTCGCGACTATCGCCGGCGGCCGGCGGCCGTCGACTACGACCAGGACTTTTCCGGTCAAGGACGCTTCTCGTCGCCTCGCCTCTCACTAGAAACCCTTCACTTCCACCCAACTCTACCCCCTCGCGTTATATCACTCTTTTTATTGCCTTCTAAACATTATGCCCGTTTTTGCAGCGCTTTATTATTCATGTGAGCATCAATAATTTCGACCGGCGTTAAAAATAAGTCTGTTCCGACTCTGACTATGTATCGGAGTGAGCAGAAAATATTAATCACGTCCAATTAATCGAAAAAGAGCGCGCGCAGCGCGTTGACCTTTAGTTTTCTGGCTTTGATTGCAACGTCCAAGCAAACGCGTCGCCGGCACGACATTAACAAAGGCAAGTCTATAAAATCAATCAATTTGATTAGCGCCACGGTTATTGGTGTTATTGATCCACTTTGTAACCGCCGCAGAGTACTCGTATCTACCAGCTGAGTGCAAGAAATCGCTAATAACAAAAAATTCAAAGTGCGTACGTTTCCATCACTATTCATACTTGAATATGCACCTGCAATTACTATTATTATCACAGTTCAGACCCATACTAACCTTTTGTGCGCAAAGTGTTGGCATATGGTTATTATTTCAACTCAACGCCTAAATCTCAGAACTAAAAACGGTTTGGGAGTTGTTGAAGGCACGCCGTTGAAAGAATGAAATGGCAAAAGCTCGAAAAGTAACTTCGAGGACTAGAAGCTCTACATTGTCTTCGCATCTCAGCGCTGCTGCTAGCGCTGCGAGAGAAATTTTAATAATGCAAATTGAAACAGCAGCAAAGGTATACCACGAGCTGGCTGGCTCACAGAATTTGAGGAAGCTATGGACGTCGCACGCGTTCAACCTGGATGCGGATTGCGGCCTCCACGAGAAGCACGAAAGCATGTAAAAAGCGGAAACGGCTTATTGTGTTGTTAACTTCAGTCGTTTCGTCCTTTTGTCTCGATTCCACTCGCTCGTCGGAGATTTCTCTGTTTGAAAAGAATCGGTCGAGTGCAACGAACACCTTGACAACGTCATGCGCTGCAATACATCTTACGCAATTCTGTTGCAAAATCTTACAAAAAGTTTCTAAGAAGCTTTCGTGATAATTACAAAATATTTCATTTTATTTTCATATGAGTATATAAATTTCAAGGTTGAATCGTGGCGAAAATTCTCTAAGAAGTTAAAAACGAATTGCTATGCATACTGATGCTGATATTATCATACCTCACGGCACTGTAGGCGGTGCTCTAGTACCTGGGGTAAGTGTACTTCATCCTTTATCTTTCATCGTCTCGAGACTTTAAAAAAAATGACAAGAACGAAGCTCCCAGGTGTAAAGCTTATTGAAAATCAGATAAAAATCTTTTCAACCATCAGAGATTTATCCTTTGTATTACAATATCATAGAATTAATATTTTAAAATGTTTATAAGTAAAAATGCAATAATGTGCTACAATTCCACAAAAGATTTCTTGCGTTTTTTTAATTAAAAACGAAATCTCCGCCACCGCACGGGAAGGTGAACAAACGAGCTTAATTAGGTTTCGCCCGTAACGACAATAAGACGCCGCTGGAACAAAAAAAAAGAGGTGTCCGTCCGTTCGTGCGGGAACGAGGACGACGTGTCCTCCGTGCGCGATCTAAGTAAGAAAGATGGATGTCGCTCAGGCGCACGCAGAAGTAACAAGTTCTGCGGGGAGGGTGGTATCATGGCGCGCGGCGACCGACAGGTGGAGGAGCGAGCGAGCGGACGCAGCCAGGTGGAGGCAGAGCGCATCGCCGCTACACCGCCGCCGCGTGTGGATATTGATTTTCCCGGCGCCGGGGCGAAGACGCCGGCCTCGCTGCCGCCACCGGTGCGCGCGCGAAGGATAAAAGGTGAAATAATGCGCGAAAGTGGCAGGAAGCGTTAGACAAAGCGGCCGGCCGGCCGCGCGCGCCAAGACGACGTTTGATTGAAGTTGCGAGTTAAGGATCTTCCGTCGTTACCTAAGCTCAGGAAACAATCCGCCACCGCCGCCACGTCCTACACCGACAACGAATTGTTCAAGGACGCGAAAAGAAATTCCAACCTCACAACAACAAAAAAATTAAAACACACTGTATAAATATTACTACATAATCAAATTTACAGCTACAACTAGTAGCTTCTTATTTTGTAGGTAACTGAAAGTTAGTAGGTACGTTTTTACTACTTTTAAACTTGGCGCACGTACAGAATAGTAATTTCTCGACTTCGCATTTCAATTTTAAGTTGGCGAATTTATTTCTTAAGCACGCATAAAATTACCTAGGTCTCGAGAGGGCCCAAAAATTTTGGTAAGAAACTTTGAGGGCTCGTCCTCGTGCGAGCGATGTGTTACAACTCGTATAATCGATGATTAGTCCAGGATACTCTAGATTACAATGTGCGTCCCGAGGTCCCAGGACTTGTTATAGCCAAATACCGGCGACACTCACACATCTGCAATCCCTAGCGCAACCAGCACGTCCGCGTATTAACTCACCTAGTTGACTAGCACTAGATGCAAGGATATGCTGTTCCTGTGAGTTAATAACCAGCAGATCCTTCTGTATCCAGTAGGATTAGTATTGTCACATGAACAATTTACAAATTCATCAGAATATTTAAAAATACCAATAGAAATTTGATTTGAATACGATAATATTACTAAAAATGATTAAACTTTATGTAATTTCGTTAAAATATCATTTTTATTTTATAATATTTGTTTTAATGATGATTGTTTGAGTTTAAAGGTGACAATTCGTATTGCGATGAACACGCACCTAGAATAACAGCCAGGATGTTCGCGGATGTGCACTTGGGGGATGGTGATAGTGTGCGATAGTGTGAAGCGAGTGAAGACACTGGAACCGAGGAACAGTGGAGCAGAACGACAAAGGTGGAGACCCATCCGCTTATACGCACACCTTGGGGTTGCTAACGACACCTCTGCAGCGACCTCCAGACGCTTGAAATATGCATGCGGACGAACCAATCTTCATAACACTCAATAACTAAGCGGACTCGCCATGAATTTTTCATCCGGGGATTCGGTCACATGATCCCACAACGAGGAGCGCTCAGAAGCAATTTGTGCATCATTGGGTCAAATTTTAAACAATCTGTAAGTATCGTGCAAGTGCTAAAAATTGAAATACTGTATGACTTTAACTTGACCTTAGCTATGATAACGAAGGTGACAAAGTTTTAAATTTATTTCACTGAAAAAAAAAAAAACAGTTATAAAGTTATATTATTAGCTCGTTAGTCTGGAGCATTTCCTTTTCCTTTATCCGCGTTTGAAATTAGTTTAATTTAATTCCAGCGTCGCATTGTGCATGATCCGGGCGCGTATTGAATAAAGCATAAAATACCCAAAATAATAAAAATATAAAAACTCCCTTGTAATGGTTATTACCTTGGGTTTGCAGCGCAGACACGGAGATCGAGTCTCAAGCTTCAGTAGAAAGAAAAAAAAGGTAGTATAATGCCTTGCTTAGCAGCTTGGTCACGTCCACGAAGGGGTTGGTCCGCTGTCCTCCCGTCTTGTTGCGTTCGCCATTACCTCACACGTACAAGAGACGTACAAGCGCCAGAAACACCTAAAGCCATTCGAGGCGGACAGCCGCGCACCGCTTGAGTCAGCAGAGCGGATCTGGCTCGGCGTATAAAATACGTGCGTACATGTCTTCGAATAAAACGATAAAAGCGTCGGCCGGGGAGTCGGCACAGACTGCAAAAGCGACCGTGGGAAGTGTTAACTTTTTAATCTGACCACGCCAACAGATTGCCACTAGTTGAACATGAAACATAAAACTTCATCATCTACTTGTCATCATATATTTTATAGTAAAAATCTATGTCTATAGTTTTTATTGTGAGAGGCTCTCAACTTGAAAATCACTTGATGCGAAGTCTCCGCGACTGAACTCGATTGCTGTTGATCAGGAAGTCTCAATTGTCTCTAGTTGTCTCCGGCAAATTACGCAATTACTCGGCGTTATCGTGTATCTTCCATCGTGCTCGGAATTGAATTAAGCGACTACGAAGATTAATTGTCGCGGCTTTCGCAAAATAATATCTGTGATTGTGGTTCCAAGAAGAGAGTAAGAAAGCTGTGCGTGGATGACAGCTATGATGATGATGCTAGTAGGTTGCGAGTGCGTTACCGACTGTCGACTTGAGGTAGCGAGGAGTCGGTTGCGTACTGGCGGAGCTTGCGCGGGCTTTCGCCAGGATAGCGCGCCTGCCGCCACACGCCGCGATCGTATCGCACAGTCCGCCGCAGTCCGTCGCGTTCGTATCTTCGTCCGCGCCGCACGCTCTCGATCGTTCGTTAACCGCCGCGTATCCGCGAATTACTTTAACCGTCAGTATTCCGACAACATCCTGTAGATGTGCACCGGCGAGCACGTGAGTTCGCCCAGTTTTACAGTTGCGCGCGTGTGATTTTTTTCGCTCGTGATACGAATTCGTGTTTGATGTGCGTGCTAATACCCTGATGGCGAGTCTTCCGCGTCATCCCGGGATGATGGAGCTGTTCACGCTGTTGGTGGTGTTATTTGCGGTGTACGGCAGCGCGGCTGTGGCTGGATACTCGTGGCCGGGTGATGAAACCACAACGCGTTCATCACCCAAGGACTTCCACTTTGATCCATTGGTGGTGGAGACAACCAGTGGTTTGGTTCGCGGATATTCGAAGACAGTGATGGGTCGAGAGGTGCATGTTTTCACTGGGATCCCATTTGCCAAACCTCCCATCGAGCAACTCCGTTTTAGGAGACCGGTTAAAATTGATCCATGGCATGGGATCTTGGACGCTACAAAATTGCCCAACTCTTGCTTCCAAGAGCGATATGAGTACTTCCCCGGATTTGAAGGTGAAGAAATGTGGAACCCAAATACTAACATATCTGAGGACTGTTTGTATTTGAACATTTGGGTACCGCAAAGACTTAGAATACGGCACCATCCGGATAAACCCGTTCACGAACGAAAGAAAGTACCTGTTCTGGTTTGGATCTATGGAGGAGGTTACATGAGTGGTACTTCTACTTTAGATATCTACGATGCAGATATCGTCGCTGCCAATAATGATGTTATCGTAGCTTCAATGCAATACCGCGTTGGATCATTCGGGTTTCTGTATTTAAATAAATATTTCGGGCATGGTAGTGAAGAAGCACCTGGTAACATGGGCCTATGGGATCAAGCTTTGGCTATACGTTGGATCAAAGAAAACGCGGCTGCCTTTGGAGGTGATCCTGATTTGATTACCCTTTTTGGAGAGTCTGCCGGTGGGGGTTCAGTAAGTTTGCACTTGCTTAGCCCAGTAACAAGGGGATTGGCCAAACGGGGCATTCTGCAATCCGGGACAATGAATGTCCCGTGGAGTTATATGTCCGGCGAGCGGGCGCAACAGATTGGCGAGGTTCTCGTGCAAGATTGCGGGTGCAATATCTCTTTGCTGAGTACACGGCCCCAAGAGGTGATGGATTGCATGAGGGCCGTGGATGCAAAAACTATTTCCCTCCAACAGTGGAACTCATACTCGGGGATACTTGGTTTCCCATCGACACCAACAATCGATGGAGTGTTCATGCCTAAACACCCTATGGATATGCTCAGAGAAGGAGACTATGAAGATATGGAGATTCTTTTAGGATCTAATCAGGATGAAGGTATGAAAAATAATTAACTTTTATGCATTTTCATCGAAATTGAAATTTTATGTATCGCAATTGGATACCGCAATGCATTTGCTATGAATTTAGTAACAAGCTGTCACTGGCAGGGAGAACAATTGGGCAATTGGTCCAGCGCGCAGCGGAGTGAATCTAGCCGGGAGGTGCGGCGCGGGAAGCGAGAAACGGTCAGCGGCCACCTGTGCCTCGTTCCCGCCGCCCTCTCCGCCACCACGGCGACCGGCGAGTGACCCGCGCGCCGGCCGGCAATGCCTCTTTGTGTCAATTAGTGACGTCATCCGATGCGCACTGTAATAGTTGTAACAAGTTGGACACATGATGAATTAGATCGCAATTGAACCCGAAGAACATTTTCGTTCACACTCAGCATATAGTGACATACACATTTTCATGTATTAGGCTAAACAAACATTTATGCATTAACAATTTGTTCATATTCCACGTAGTAATAATTATTGGTTTTCGAAGGCATTGTTTTAGTCACGTTGCTGAACATTAGTTGCATTAGCCGCTCGCTCGCGGATAATTGAGGCTGACTTTTGCGGGAATAACTAGCGTCGCTAACAACTGATAATGTACATGCACGGGCGAGCCGGCGCCAAATCTTGATTTATGCATTACGGGCGAAACTGAAACGGCCGTTACGGTGCGCGTTACTTCGTGCCGGTCGAGTAATAATGCGCATTACTGCCATTAACGTACCGGCGAGGTGAGTAAACACACTCCGCTTGAAATGTGGACGATATTAACGAGTTTCCAACTTCATCAATACAAAAAATTACACGAAATATCATAACCAAGAATTTTAATCAGAAAATTTAAACAAACGAGGAAAAATTCTTAAAATGTGACATTTTAAAATTTGAAGAAATACTGATTTTAGCTTGTTTGCTTTTGCGGTTGCTTTTATTCCAACAATCGGCTGGTACTAGTTCCGTTTGTCTTGACATTTTCGAGTAAGTCCAAGTTAAGAACTTCCTTCCAACGAATGAATAAAATATCATTTCATTTCCTTCAAAATCCCCATTCAATAAACATCTGTCTCCCCGTTCGGCTTTTTCCACCAGTGCTGCACTCGTCGGAAAACTTTCGGTTTGTAGATGTAGATAAAACAAGACGTCGACGCAAACGCGTTGGTTGTGGCAGTGCAGCGGGACGAAACAATTCTCCGGATGTATTTTCCGGCTCGGACCGTTCAAGCCGCCGCCGCAGCAATCCATTAATTATTAAATGGAAAACTAAAAGGACCATTTCGTATGCGGTGTGCTTATTGTAAGCAATCCTATTCTTCTTTTGAAAGCGACCCGTGCAATAACTGGAATAGCATTCAAACTTAATGCACCTAAACTTTGAGATTGAGCACGTTGTGAAAATGTGAAAATGTCAAAAGTTAGATATGTATGTTCGAAGAAAAATCAATCGATCGATTGCTCCGTCTGGGTCGGGCGGGAAAATTTATGCGATAGGCCTTGAGAATGCCATCTGGCGTAATTGAGGGGTTCGCGGATGTTTTTTCAGCAGTCTCCAACGACGCGCTTTATCCTCAAGTTCGTCCACGAGTAGCGTTTGGTAATTGCCTACCGACATCATCGATTACTTTGTTGGCAATGTGCGCCATTGTTTGACAATGAATAGAGCAGGATGTGCATGCACGTGCTGCACTTTCTCGCGTTTCACCAACACCATTAATTACGAATTAATAAATCAAAGCGCTTCAATTACAATAGCTCCAATAACATAACAAAAATATTATTTCTGTTATTATATTATTTATGTTATGCTGATGATGCCCTTGAGGCAAAACATATTAAAACTCACACAAAACAGTAATTTATTAAAAGGCAAAAATAAAAAATAATTGCAAAAAAATTTTGAATGTTAAAGAATAGATAAAATACTAAAATAAAATGTTTCAGCGCATTTTAATAATTATTTGTTTTGGAAATTGTAGATAGTTAATGAAGGAATATAATATTTACTTAAATATTTTATAATGAGCTTAAATTTTGTGAATGTACCTGCAAAAGAAGTTTGCTTGTTTATGTTTGGCTTTAATTAGTTTAAGTACTTTTCAGCAAAACAATTTAAACGCTGTATTCAATGACATATGAGTTATTTTAATTATAGCATAAGAACCTTTAACATTTGTTATCATAATAGTAGTAAAACATGAATAATAATACATACATCAATTTGCAATAACATTTCTAATAGATAAAAGCCCAAATTATTATTTAATTTTGTTTGGCTTTGCATTCAAAACTTTTTTAATCAAAATTTTGTGATTTGAAAATTGTAATCAGATATTCAACATCAAAACCATCACATCAAAGCGACGTTGACGTGTGATGTAAAAATCGAATCATTGCCTGGAGCTTTCCATCCGTCCAGCATTCGACTGTTTGCGAGTGAAGCTCTCGTCAAACAAACAAAAATTGCCTGAAAACTTCGGACTTCGGACTCATCATAAACCAGTTACAGTACGGTTTGCGTCATTTGAATCGGCCGCATTGATTTGCATAATGAATATTTTGGTATATCGCAAATATTCCCAATCGACGCTGGATTAACTTCGGTTTTGGCAAGCAGAAAAATCTACAAGAGATATTAATGGAATGATTGATACGTCGCTATCAATACGAACGCAATCAATATTCGCTAATTAGTGAATAATGCGATGGAAAAGTTTGCTGGTGTGGAATGACGCGACGTGACACTAATTGACAGCCGGTCATTTTGCTTTTATTTAAAATTGTTAAAAAGAAAAAAATATCGAACATTGTGTATTTACCTTCCTTTTGCGCCAAATTATTATTTATTTTGAGGGTAGAAGTCTAATATTTCATAGTAAACTTTGCAATCATGTTAATTGATGTTGTCAAAGTGTCATTACCACTCATTACCGAAACTTTTCCGTATGGCAAACTAGTGCATGTGTGTTTACGCGCGGCGAAGCGAAAGAGTAATAGACCCGGGCGCCGAGTAAAGGTTAATATAGTGCTCGAGTTAAAGAGATAACGCCGCCTTAAAGCAGCCCAGAAAGCAGTCGGCCTGCTTGCATTATTCAACGCGGCGCTGGCGAGCAATACCAGCTTACTTAACGCGAGCAACGCGGCGCAGAAACGAAGGAAAAACCAACGAAAGCCCGAAAATCGCACGCGCCGAGATGAAGAAACTCTAAGCCCCTCAGTTCGACCTCGAAGCTCGTATACACTGGTTGTGAGAGTCGGCAGAACCCTACCACGATGTGGGTACACCGCGTACGCTACCATAAGACGGTTTTTAAAAGGAAGCTAAGCGAGGATGATAGCTTTGACTCTTTTTGGCGCTTCCTGCGCTTTAACGTTTCCTTTTGAGAGCTTTTGCTTTTCTCTTTTTTACATTCTTATGCATGAAGAGTGATTCAACTCGCGCACACGAACGTTTCACAATTCATGACAGTTTGCAAATCTTATGAGTTATATAACACATCTCGCTGAAAATATCGCGCTTGTGATGAAGTAAAAAATTGGATTTTTAACGTTTTGATATGCGATCCGAGGCGAAGGGTTTATCATACGAATCATGTCGGCGAGTTTGGTTTGATTCGGCGTGAATTCAGCGGAATTTGAATGTCGCCCGGCGCCTCCACACGTGATGAACTAACAAAGGAATTATTGTGATTTATGATCGCGGACGCATTGTGAACAACAATAGAACAACATACGTGGTGGCGAACAATGTGTCACATGTTTGCAACTCATCAAAGCAAAACCAACCCAAGTCAATTTGAATTTATCATTTTTTTCAAAGCAATTTTGACGCCAAAAATGTCTAAAAATAAAAATATACATTTTGCAAAAATAATAAATAATTTCAAGCTCACCTAGTGACCTTTATATTTTCCGGAGGTACCCAGCGGGCTAAAATTAAATCATCTCCGGTAGATTTTGAATAATTTAGCGCTTTCGCTCGATGCGATGCACGAATTCTATTTTCAGATGCAATGCAATGTTGTGTGCATTGCTCTTCGATCGGTTACACCATCACGTAACCTTTCTCGAGGACACTACGTTTTATCCTGTTAATAGATTTGTTTGATCGAAACACTGCAAAATCAAATAAAATTTGCAAGAAGTACTAATTTTGTACTTATTTGTTTTAACAATCAATTACAAACATTATAATTGCTGGTCATTTTGCGTGTCATTGTGTGGTATGCATGCAAGTGGAGTGTTAATCGTTTGCTTGTTGGTTTGAGCCACCCGCTTCATATAGTCGGGCGTTCGTAAATGTTGATTTAAATTTAAACGCGCAACTAATGCGTAACTGGAACTACATATTACGGTTTGTCGGCACTTCTAAGCCGGCCTAATGCTTGACGCGGGCGCTACGCACGGGAATAATTAACACAAACGAATCGTAATTAACGCGCGACATGCAAACGCACCACGGCACGCACATGTGTGACAGCGTTACTTCTTTTATGTTTTACATAAAAAAAATACTATTAAGATATTATCACGCTTTTAATCAGTGGATACTTAGTTTAATACTGACATAAAATGCCTTAATTATATTCAATACGCGTATATATTTTATTGGTTTCTATAATAGTTTAGATTACCACGATGACACTGAAAGAAGCGACAAAACGACCCCAGCGACCAAATGAGAAACCATTATAATCCACTCAATCAATATGCTTATTTATTTATAACGTCCACGTCGGTGGTGGATCACGTCTTTATATTCACGGTCGTCGCAACGTTTTGGGTGGGCCTTGGATTCAATATCGTCTCGACGGTTTCACATGCGCAGCTAAACGCGCCCGAAAGCAAGTCATTTAATACCGGTTAGACCTAAATAGCGAACATAATTCATTTCCTACCGTACGCTTTCATATTCGTCCTCATTAATGATTCAATCCTTGCGGTGGTTTTCTGTCATCGCAACACCGAAAATACTTACACGAAAATGTAAACCAGCGAATCGTAAATGTTTCTGATTGTGCGAAGAGACGAAAGCGCATTGTGTTTTATTAGATTTCATTGTTGTCGCAGAAACAAATTTTCTTCCGGCGACATCGCGCTTTTTGGGCGCCCGGTTTCGAAAATCCACTTTTACGAATTTTCCTAATTTACATTTACATTCAGGCCCGCAAGGGCAACAAAAGAGACCTGCAAAATAACCACAATAAACACACGTATGCAATAAAAAAATATACACATTTTATTCGATTGTAACTAGGTATTAATCTGATTTAAGTTTTTTGTGATTTTTTAAGCAGTAAGAATGAAAATTGATGAACTATCGATTTTTACTTCATTCCCTTGGGTTAAGCACAAATGTAGAACTCGTAGGTACTAGTCGTAATTACACGCCGGTAATAAAAAACGCTATAATTTCGTTGTTTTTTCTGTTGTACTTTAGGTGCAAACACTGATATTAAATATTACCAGTGGACGCATTAAAATTTCGTGCACATAAATTATTTATTCCGTTCGTTTGCAAGGTGAAGACACAATGGAGAAGGCATAAAATCCAAGGCGTAGCAAAAGCCCCCGAGTATCCAACACCCTGGGATGTTGGGTGATGACGATGATGTTGTAAAAAAACACAAGCGCGGCAGTGTTTTTGGCCGGAGTTGGGAATTGTTGCAGTCGGAAGGCTTTTATTACGTTTCGCACCAGCCGGAGAAACGAGCAAGAACATTCTGCGAATTTATCGCTCTTGTTTTAAACGCGGTTTTATTCGCCGCCACTTTACGAACGATTTAACATCCGCGCCTGGATTAATTGATATGCGTTTAATGCGCACACGGGCGGTGGATTATTTATTTTTATTATGCCACTGAGAAAATTATTTTTTATATAAAAATTATATTCGAATATTTTTAATGGCTTAAACTAAAATCTTAAACTCAATTATTTCTTCATTAAAAACACAACAATTGCGTTATGGTTCCGGCCTGTCCGTGTAATAACATTTTATTAGCCTTTTGACATCGTGAAACAATTTCGTGCAAAATAAACTTTTGCTATTTCGTGCATTTACATACCTTCGAGTTTGGTGAAGGCGCCGTGCGTCGGGCGTTCTAAAGGAGGTAGGAAAATTGGGCGCAACGCGACGAAATGAAACGGAACGCAATCGCAATAAGCGGGGCTAAAGGAAGGCGGCGGGAACTTTTATTAGAAGACAACTTTTAGTGGATATTCGATTACGAAACTTTGTAATTATCTTGGCAAAAGATGACTTGATAATGTGAAATCTTGTAGCGCCATGGGCGTTGCACGTCTTATCCACCTGCCGTAACTCTGCAGACGCCAACTCCAATGTAAATATTTTTCTGGGACTATAGGTACAACTAGCAAAAAGAAAAAAAAAAGCATTTTAATTACATTCCAGCATGTTCTGCTATTTATTTTCCTAATTAAAATATAAAATCGGCGCATAAAATTGAATCACTGCTTTTAATTACATGCCTGCATTCGTGGCTGTTTTATTTTTGACCTCTTGAACCGGCAGGATATTAAGATTAACGTTGTTTTTTTATTTGACCCATATTTACGGCGACGTAATTCCGAGCGGGTTGCTAATTAAATTTCGCGTCCGATCGTTGCGAGCGGGAGCAAAAACGTTTTACTGCCTGGTGGAGTAATGTTCCCAATTGCGGCAATCGGCACAATAAAATAACGCATAACACTGCGTTACATATTTTCCACGCTTTCCTACGTACACCTTATAATTACTTGCGATATGATTAATCGGCTTCTATTACAACGGTATAATCTTTTGTTGGTGTTAGTTGTCTAATGGGCAAATAATACAACTTGACCTTAATGCAATCAACAGCGATTGTATGAAAAACTAAATCGTAGAAATAATTTCCATCAATAACTTAGAGTTGAAATAAAATCATTGCAAAATAATAATTATTGTAGTAATATTGTAGAAATTATAATATTAAAATCAATATTGTAATTATTACTTGTGCATCTGTTTTGCCCAGTGGTGATTTTAATTGCAAAAGCAATTTGATTACATTATCATGGCAATATTGTCATTGTTTGGTAATATTTGCGCAAATCAACAGTGTGGCGTCGTTTGGATGGTAATTAAGAGCTAATAAAATCTGAAATGATTTATTGCATTGATAGTTACTGAAAGCTTTGCGCTAAAACTTGACATAAATTGCGATTACTACTGTAAACTGTATTAATGAACACCCATCCGATTGAAATTCAAATAAAATATTCATTAGAATGTTGGTTATGTTGGGTTATATTTTAACCAAGTGTTATTGGTTGTATACAACCTGCTCCGTCTTTATATAGATATGTCACTCAATACATCACATTATCGAATACAATAACTCTAGGGAAACTAAATTATCCAAATGCACTCTAGTTGGGTTGGTCCTTTTGAACATATGTTTCTTCATGTTGGTTTCATTGCAAATAAAACTTGCATAAGCACAAGTAATGGCATGTCTCTGCTATGTGGAGCTTCGTTCAGTATGCAATGAGTACGCCGGTAAACAGATACCTGTGTCTGCGGTAAAATGGATTCAGAAGCAAATAGATGCACGCTAGTATGCACATTGTGAACACGTACCAGCTGCACTTAGCACACAGCACTGCGTCTTCTTCTCGTTATCGGAGTATTCTGTGTGCAGTAATAAGCGAGTCGACTATTTAGTGCACTGCCGATGCGCCCAGCCGCGTGCATCACTAAGTGTTAATAGTGGGCGAGCAAACGCCAACGCGTACTGAATAGTACTTCTCTGACAGCCACCAGCACGAGTATAAATTGGAATCGTTGAGGTGATAAATGCTATAGGCATATGAGCATGTCCAACCATACAGTATGTGAACAAACATTTATTGCAATAACAATTTAAAATTAAATTAATGGTTTTATTACATGTGGATTATTAGAGGAATTAATCTTTGATTTTAATTTGTGACTTTGATTTGTGATGAAAGAGGAGTTAATGAAGAGAGTAGGAACTGAGTACGCATGAAGACACTGTGTATTCAGGGGAACATGTAACAGGATGCCGTTTACACACAGGATACATAAACGTATTTGCATTCCGATTAGGCAATTTCTCAGTTCACCGAGCGTTCATTATCGTTGTTAGGATGAGATGGAACTTGAATAGTGGTAGTGCAAATTAAATAAATTGAATAGAACTTGAATAATTATGTCTATTCACATGATTACTGGTAAAGTAAAAAATGGCAGAAAAAAAGGTGAAATTATTTGTATTTAAAATTTATCAGTTTTAACATTTAAAATATCTTAAAACTTTATAAGTATTATATTTCAAGATTTAATATATTCTGCTTTAATTTATAAATAATTATAAATATGAAACCGATAAATGAAGACGTTTTGTCACGCTTGAGTAATCTGTGAATCCTGAATACCTCGGAAGCGTTTCCGAAGCGTCACGCCGATAAATTTCCGAGTTTAATGCGCGCGTACGAGCGCGTTTATGTGTGTTTTCCCGGGGTACGGGCCAAACCCCCAGCAACAGGAGGAAAGTAGGCAGGAGAACGCGCGCGGCCTTGCTATAATGTTGCGCATGAAGCGTTTAAATTCCGGAAGTGACTGTTAACTGTTATTACACTACGAGCATAACTACAAGCTGCGTGAATTTATGTGCAGGTTATAATCATAATTTAATTTACGTGAAAATAAAAAAAACAACATTGAAATCAAACCCAAAATTAGGACATAAATAATCTTTTTAATAAAAAGCATGAGCTGCTTGTATTTTATGCATACGCAAATATTTTATTATTTATCTCACGAATAAATCGCAATGAAGGGACCACAAAAAGCAAATATCGTCGGGGATTTCCTGGGTTGGTAGTTTGTTCTAGTTTCGGCGCGTGTGTCGATACTCGGCAGAATTATGATTCGGCGAAAGGAAAACTAGAAACGCGGGCGTTCGCGAAAATACACAAAAACACAAATCTGTCGTCGACTTATTGATTTATGCCACCCCGCAGCGGCGGCGGCGGCCAACAAACGCCGGATTCGATCGGGTAGGCACGTAAGCGCAGGTATGGTCGAGGCCGTCTCCGCCGCCGCCACCACAGCCGCAACCAATGCATGTAGATGAAATGTTATGGCAGGTGGGGAAACATAAAAGTGGAAATTATTTATGAGCGCGTCGTGCGTTTGACATTCGACAGGTTCTCACTATCTCAGCTACTGCCGCTACCAGCGCCCCTTCAGGTGAATTGCAAATGGCGATTTATTGCCGAACAGATAGATCATAAAATAAAAACGGAATCTGGAATCGGTAATAAAATTTTGAGACATTGCTATTTCTACAAATTGAAAGTAACCTAGATTTTAAAGATATTGCAATATTACTGATTGGTCTGAGTCGTTTTAGACTATTTGTACTCAATTCCATTAATGATAAAGTCCCAGTTCTCTAACTTCGGTTTTGGTATGAAAAGGACTAAAGTAAGAAAACGAATATGTTTTACCAATAGTTAGAGGATAAATAATGAAATTCAAATACCCGATGAGCATAAAGGTCGATTTAACGCATGTTCAATTTGTATCGACCCGGGGAAACCAATAAAAACAATCCCAATCTACAAAGTTTTCCAATTAGTTTGCACGTTACTTCAATTTGTACTCGGCTTTTTTACGATTGTACGCTTCGATTTGTACGAGTTGTATGTTTATTCTGCAAGTAAAAGATACACACGTTATTTTAAACAAAATGAAATTTAACGTTACAAGCAATCAATACAAATAAACAAAAATACGTAAATGGTAAAACACATAAAGCTCATAAATTGTTCCAATGCATGCGATCTCCGTCGAGTTTTGAAAACATGTATAAATGCATAAAGCAAGAATCAAACGAAGGAAACCCGGAAAATGAGAAAATCATTTCGCGTAACATTTAATTTATTTTGAATTCACTGCGATTTCGATACGAGTTTTATGGTTTCTAACTTTCCGACTTTCCCGATGAAAACTTACCTAGCTTTTAAGCTGCTTGATATTACGAGATTCGGAAGTTTTCAAAGCAACAGAATTAAATGAAATAAAATTGCAGATTTTATAGCATATTTTACGGTGAACGATAAAATGTCGTTTCCCTAAAACTGGAAAAAAAATCAATTAATCATAGGGAGAGGCTATAAATTATAGAATTGGTTGGTCGGAGTGCTACATCCGTTCTATGAGGGGAAGAAGTATCGGAAGGAAGGAAACCAAGAATACTACACTGCACCATAAAGATTTCAATAGTATTTTAGTCAACAATATTTAACAATGAAAAAATTAGAAAAATAAAATTATACAGTAAATTCTGAAATTATCTGAAATTCCGTAGTATCTCATCTAAATAATGTACTTATTCATAATCTAACAGAAAGCAATGATTTAACATAGTGAATTTTAGGCGATTAACTAACGGTGCAATAATCGGAAAGCTCCTTGTGCGAACAATAGAGCGAAATTACCCTTTCACCGAAGGTGTATGCAGGATTAGAATGCGATGTGCAATGTTAAAAGCGACTCCCGTTTGCATTGGTGATCACCGGCTGCACATAACGAATGTCTAAATGTCAGAATGTCGACCGTGCGGGTCCCCGCAAACGCTACGAGCGCATTACGCACAATGCAATCACATGCAATCCTGTCGACTAAATGCGACGGTAAATACGCTAGGAATGCCGTATCACATACACGCGTCTCATCGCTACGAAATTAATTAAACATTTCAGGAACTTCGACCTCAAATATAAACGGAAACTTAAGTAAAACCAAATAGTAAAATCAGCACAAATAAACTCACGAACTAAAAGCTACACGTTTTTGTTTTTCTTTATTTGATACCTGCTAGTAGTATTGGTATTTGAACCGTAATTTAGTGATGGGAACAAAGAGGCGTGAATTTCGAAGTTAGTTGGTATTCTGTGCACACCAAATCGAACGGAATAAATTCCACCATTCGAGGTGTCGAAAATGAACATATAGAACTGCGTGCGTGCGTGCAGGACGAACAGGATGCGCCGCTGATTGTTACCGCTTGTTGTCGGCGCGCGCGACAATTCAACTAATCGAACCTTCAAATGACCGACCGATTTGTGTCTGTTTTTTTTACTCATACACAACCACATGCAACAATTACGCAAATCACAATTGTATTACGCAATTATGATCCTGGCGGCGCATTTGCATCACTGGTCAATGTAATCAAATCACAAATAATGTGAAAAATACATTTTCAGCAAAAACTATTTTCTGCATGAATGTTAAAATACGAAATAAACGTAGCATAAATGTGTAATTAGATGATTCGGAACAAATGATAATAATCATTCATGAATAATAAATATAATGGCAATAAAATGTTTATTCTCACAAATAATTATTTAACTATTATTTAAAAAAAGCAGCCACTTAAAGCGTCACTTTTTCCATGGTTGCGAGATAGAAAAAGTGGTCCTTTAACGGACGGTCAAAGCCGTGACTAAAATACTTTAGTCACGGATAGAAATGCTCCTGGGCATTTTTCTACGGGGCAGCACAAAACCATATGAAATCCCATGCGCCGAGAGTCAAACCTACTCCCATGTATTTATAACCTAACATTTCCCAATAGTATGCTAAGTCCGCAGTAGAAAAATGGCGTAAGCATCACGTCGCTAAACGTTCTTAAACTGCCCTTTAGCGCACTTGATATTTAATATACTATTAAATAATATTTTCACAAAATCTGTACTTTATAATTTTTATATGTTGTTTGGTATAAAAACTCAGGCGAACTGCCAGAATGGCATTCCCGGAAACAAAACATTACATTTTTGCGCGCACATGAATAATAAATTCGTCAACGCTGGAAAACTGGCAGATAATAAGAAAGAGTATGGACTTATTTACATCAAAAATATTATTTTTTCTTTTATACAAATAAATTTTTAATGTATTTTAATCTCATTAATGGTAAATGAATTCTACTAATACTAATTTATATTGCTGTGCATTACTTACAGTAAATATTACCATAAATATTTTCTTTTTTACTTTAATCTGATGTGATATCATTAAAACGGCATGCACTCAACGGGCGTTCATTTAAATCACATTATTGCGTTACGTTGCCGGCAAATTTTAAACTGTTGCGCACAGCGTACCGCTCGCATAAACGTCGTGTTTGCGATTTTTCTCCTTTCAATTCTCCGAACATTTTCCAACATTTTCCACTTGTTGCGATGGTGCTGCGCGCGTTTACCGTCCTCGCGAAATAAATTACGATTTATTATAATAATACGCTGCATATATTTTCGCAAATGTGCGACTAAATACCCGTATAACAATATAAATTATAAATTATATAAATTTGAATAAATTTTATTTTATTATTATACGCAAAATCAGATGTATTGTGTCATTTTAGAACGTTGTAAATGCACAAAGTAAGTTTTTGTGGGGTGTGGAAAATTGTGTGAGGAGTTTACTTGCCTTAGAGTAATTTGATACGCTGGAGAAAGGGTCGTTCCCATTACGGGTATCAATTTTATATTTCATTAAATTTGCGACCTTATGTTGCGGCCGGGATTCGGCTAAGAGATTTGCGCGTCGGCGGGTCGTTTGAGCACAAATCCGTTTTTCCATTTTATCCCGGCCAGAGAAACGAACTCCACAAGAAATTATACAGGATAGTGCAATAAATGTTTATTAAATTAACATCAACAATTTATTATTATGTTTTACGTGTTTTATTTTGTTGTGAGTACTTTGCGTGGATTAAGTTGTTTGTTTTGTTTGTTGTGCGTGTTTTCGCTTGGCGTTTGATGATTTTTATGGCTGGTGGCGGTTTGCACGAATCGATACTAAGATGGTAATGCTTCTTACCGGCCGAGCACCTGCGCTGACCTTGATAGAGTCCTGGGCATCGCGGCCGACCTTGGCCCCCCCTGGCGCTCGTGTCGGTTATGGCGGCGGCAGTATATGCACGAGCTGCAGGATTGGTCGGCGGCGGCGGCGCACGCGTTTGCCGTCTTCGAGTACTACGTGCTTTACTACGCCGCGGGCGCTCCACATACACAGCCCCAGACATTGCAAATGCAACTAGCACATCAAAAAGAATCAAGTACTTACATTCATCATAATTATCATTATTTCCTTTTTCAATTTGTTTGTAAAGAATATACTTGCTTCATTTCGCCCTTGCACTAGAACTAGCTACTTGTTTTTGGTAGAAATTATTTCACATCCTTGGAGTTTATTAATTAATTAGCTACTTCTACATTTATTTGTTTATTATATTTTATTTGAATAAACTATGAATACTTTTATTGCAAATTTTTACGCTGAGATTTTGCTGGCTGTTCATAAAATACTTTTGGAACCGGTTGAAATGCATAATTTCCTGTACGACTCCAGCAATTCAGGCCAAAAGAGGGTTTTACCCTTCTGCAACGTCTCTACTTCTACTTTTCAGCCAAGTTTGCCAAGTTCTGCACATAAAAACGTTCAAGTTTTACATTTCAAGTTTTATTTGCGTTCATAACCAAATTTTTCTCAATATATATAAAATATCAATATATTACAAGAAATTAAAATAAATTTGGTAATATAAAAACTTCTAAAATTTTTATTTTAAAATGAAATTATTTTTTATATTAAAAAAACTCCATTAAGTAATTTAGTAGAGTAGGTTGGTAAAAAGTTGTAGAACACAATTCTAGCCTGGCATGTGTTTGATGTATGTCTTAGATACATAGTTTGAAGAAAAATAGCAGAGTTAATTTGATTTTGTCGCTGCAGGAGGTGCGGTCGGCGGTTAGGCCGCCGTCTCCGCATTGCAGTTTATCATTTGCGCTGGCAGCCGGTCGACGGCATCGGCTGCCACAAAACCGCAGGACGTCTTTTATATAACGCGCAACCTGTGGCCCTCGTCTTAACTTTCAACTTTCCTCCTCATCTCTTTACCTTCACCGCACGGCATGCGGAAAGTCCTCAGCTTCTTCGACGTTTTCCTGCACGCGGCATTTATTTGCTTTTAATCTTCGCGAAACGAAGGCACCTTGCTCCTCGGAAACTTCTCCATCGGTGCGCGTATTTAGATTGCGTCCTTAAAACAACCCGCCAAACCGGTGAACTCTCTGCTTTCGACCACAAAATGAAGCGAATAGAAAAGGAGATAAAGTTGTAGAGGGAGCAGTTTAACAGAGATAAAAAATATATAGATCTTGCTCGGTTTAGGTTTTGGGCAAACACGGATGACCTGATGGTCCTTCAAGCCTTACTCTTTTTCTTTCTGTCGGCTTTTTTTAGTGGGGAAAGTTTTATTTCATTATACTTCGATCGTCAGAGTGTTATTTTGCCCCGGAAACCGATATTGACTCAGCATTCATCTGTTGCCCTTTTATAAGGGCTACGAACTACACAGTCAGTATTGAAATGTGAAGAACATCCTAAAACGCATAGGCAGTTAGTGATTGAACGGTAAATCCACACTGGATTTGCGGCCAAAAATCGTTTTCCGGGAAAACTCCCTTTTTGTTCAAACATTCAAATTGTTCATTTCACGGAATGCCCATCAATTTAATTAATTGTTTTTTTTGGAAACGACTAAGTTTTTTGTTCTATTTTTTTACGCAATATTTATTTTAAAATACTGCCACTTGTAGACGCGACGACGGTTTTCCATTACGGTATTACCATATTTATGAAATACAGCATTGTATATTTTTTCCACAAGTAATTTATCGCACTTTTGGCATACCCAGTGTGGTATTTACTTTTTTATTTATTATTATTACCTACCATCGATCCCGTTCTCTGTTTCTACGTGTTTCCGCTATTTTTATATTTTAGCAACTTCTAGGAGTACTCGTACATACAACTAGTCGTAATATTAAACCTTAGAATATTAATGTTGTTAAAGTCAAGAATCTAAATTATAACAATATTGTTTAGTGTGGAAGTTTACTAGAGTTATTATCGTTTTACACCGTGACGTTTTCGGCAGTGTCGTGCTCAAGCTCAAATCTACGACCCTGCAGACTTTCTCAAACATAACGATGATTCATCGGGTCATAGTTTACGACTGCGTGGCGGCGTCGGCGGCGGCGTGTGGCTTTGTAGTGGCGTTGTGACGGTATTAGCTGCGCAGGTGAATCCCCGGCGCCGCGCGCGTTTTAATAATAAGGCCGAAATTAATTAAAGGTCGTTCTGAGGTCTGCGGCAGACAGTATAAGATGACGTGATAAAACGTCGCGGCGCGCTTTAATCCACACGCCGTCTTATAAAACACCGTCGAGCGACTCGGGCAGGACTTTCTCCCTCGGCGGGGGCGAGTCGGGAGAGTGATAAATCGCTACGCAATTTCCTCTTTTCGGAGACAGCCGAGACTCGCGACACTATTATAATGAACACGTCATAAATATTACATATTAAAGTCGAGTTTAAAATTCCATTTTAATATCTATTCATCATCGAAAAACGCCACCGAAATATATTACAGATCAGATTTAAAAATATTTTGTTAATTCACTCGCTGCCTGACAAAATATTAAATATTTCAGACAATGAAAAATGACTGAAACTTTTGTTATTACTTGAAGTTTAGACTCAGCATGAGAGAACGGCAATTAACATAATGACTTTGTAAATAATTGAGTGCCGTGCAAATGAAGCATTGTATTACATTTATGACAGCATATTTGCTTTATTTCTTAGCACGTTTTTGCCTAAAAAAAAAGGAGAGCGGGTTGGACGAATCGAGTTTTATGTAAAAATACGAGCGTCGTAAAAAGGTTAATGTCGTTGTTGTTTAGTCGGGACTGGGGCCGGCTGGAGTCGTTTACTCATTCGCTACTCCTTTATCCTGGCGTTAACGCTCCGTTTTGGGGCATTAGCGCACAAGAACAAGCGAATACGCGCATAAGACGACAACAGCTAATAAAAAAAACAAAGCGGGACAAAAAATATATATCAAGTAATCCTTAGCACTGTAGTGCAAAAAAGCAGCATTGCAAATGAGAGACATGGGAGACAAACAAGAAAAACGAAGTGAAACTGGAAAAGTTGTGGAAAGTAAGATAAAAATAAATTTAACTGGCGTTTGCGCAACTAACTGTTTTCAACTAAATACCACTGAGTGGGTAATTAAATATTCCGTGTCAAAGTAGATAACTAATTACAAACGAACTAAAAACTTGATTGAAAATTTTTCTAGTGAATTCAATCAGTGATTTGTGTTGTTTGATTCATTTTCAGGCGGGTACATTAACCGTTAATTATCCGCGGTGAATTATCCGCCCTTCTCTATCGGCGATAACAAACGAATCCGCTTCCTTCGCAGGAAGGCGCCGGCGTTAATAGTTTGCACGCGGAAAACTAGTTGGAAAATCGCGTGCCTTCCAGGTATAAACGCGTCGAACTCCCAATTGCTCCCGACCGCATCGTAGGTTCTAATATTCGAGTATAACTTTGGCAGAAGCAAATCAACACTGTATCCGAATACCGTTAATAAAAATTTGGTTAAAAATGCATAAAGCAATTTTTGATTTTTCTTTTCTTTAACGATTGGGTTAGTTTTTAGTAACACTTTGTATAAGATCGTTTCGAGCGTGAAAAATCGCTTTTAATTGAAAATGCCGCACGCCGGCGAACAATGCCGAAACCAATTAATCGTTTATTTGCGAACGGCCCATTGCGACACACCCGATACCAGTTTTATTGTTATTCTTTTTGTGGTTGCGTGAAATAAATTTTTCGGTTAGAATAAAAAATCATCGTTACGATCAATATCATGGAAATGTGAGCGGGTTCGCTAGTTTGCTTTAATTGCTATTTTCACGTGCGCAAGCCGCGCGTGCGGTTTGTGGTGGAGGCGCCGGCAGCAGAAGGATGCACATGTGTCTTTTGCCCGTGAGTAGATAGAATTCTGGAATGACATTTGCGCGGTTGTGAATGTTTGTGACTTAATCGAGTTCCAAACCAACGAGATAATCGAGAATTAAATTCAGTGCACTAAAACCAATTTAATTTGATTTTTGGAAAAATTCAATTTCCTTTGATATTAAACTGAACTCAAAATTCATTGATACGAGTTTTGTTCACACCAAAAAATTAAAAATTGAATATTTTATCACACAAATTTTACGAGCTTATACCAAGAAAATTAAACCTTCTTGAAGTACATATTATCAGCCAGGTATTTTAGAAATATTCATGCCATTTAATGAAAACACTAAGAAAATTAAAAGGTTAATTGTTGCATGACTAATGAAGAAAAAGATAAAGCGCGAATAGGGAATCATTAAGTCCGAGCTTGAAGCAAATCCAGCGCATCGTAAAAATGTAAGGGTGGGAATCGAGTTAAGATCGCGTGGCGTTAATAGCGTGAAGTCGGAACGCGCTCGTTAATTGGAAAACGCTTTTTTCAAGGCTCACCCCTTTGGTCCCAAGAAACAAGCGACGCTTTGTAAACGCCATCGGAACATATAGCACCAATTTGTTCGCATGATTGATGTGTTTATCAATGTTGGCCTCGACTATCAATTAACATTTCGTGTGAACGTACAACCAAACCAGATAATAATCAAACACTTTTAAATATTTTTTTCTACAGAAAAGTTGGTATAATGCTAGCCAGTTCAATTACATTTTATGTTTTATCCACTCTCGTTTTCTTCGTTTTCATTAGCTGGTATAAAGCGAAAAAGAAAAAAGTCTTTTCTACTTGCCAGAAGTTATGTGATTAGTTACGTGCTTAGAAAGTTAACATTTTCATAAAGTAACATTTATTATTATAATTTTTTTTTTACTTCATTTGTTCTCAGTGACCCACTTGGGAATGTGGTATGAAAAAAAAAACCTGAAATTGTTTGTGTTTCATGCAAAGATTCAATATTATATTGACAAGAAGATTTATTGCTTTGTTCATAATATGTTATTAAAAATCAATTTATCATTCGCCCGGCACATGGAACGTGTGTAGTGTTATTGTTTTAATAGTAAACTTTATTTTCCGTCTGTTGCAGGCACATATTTCATTCTCTACGACTTCATCGACTTTTTCGAGAAAGACGGGCCGAGCTACCTGCAGCGCGACAAGTATCACGACATCATCAACACGATCTTCAAGAACATGTCGCGCCTCGAGAGGGACGCCATCGTGTTTCAGGTAATAGGTCAACTAGGACGTGCTTGCATTGTCCTCGCGCTACTGTCGTAATCGTACGAAACATTTACTTTTGCATGCGCAGTTTTCCTTCTGGCAGTGTTGAGTGTCGACTCACCTTTAACCTTTTAAAACAAAACAAAAAAAAAACATTTGAAACGTAGAATAATGGCTTAGGGCATTAAACATTATCCGTGTCATTCAAGGTTATTTTTACTCATTAATAGATTCTTTCCTCTAGATAATTTAATTTTGTTATATTTACTCATCGGTTTACAAAATAATTGATTTTGGCATTGCAATCATCAAATTCAGTTATTAAATGCTAACCACAAATTGATTTTTGTCAAAATGTTAACCGCAATTTAATATGGCTGAATGATGATCTTCGTGGTCATTTTAAACAGCTAATATACTCTTTAATGTCTACTATATGCATTTATATTTCAAACACTTGTTGTTTGTTTCAGTATACCGATTGGGAGCACGTAAATGATGGCTATTTGAATCAAAAAATGATCGGTGACGTAGTTGGCGATTATTTCTTCATTTGCCCGACAAACCTCTTCGCGCAGGTGGCTGCCGACCGTGGCATGAAGGTGTACTACTACTACTTTACGCACGTAAGTAATCGACGTTGTGGTAATTAAGTTTTTACCTGCGCCACTCGCTGCTTTCCGCCCGTTTCCAGCCCGGAAATGTATTATTTCGCGTTCGCAATCACGCATTTGAGTCGTTAAGGGTTCTCTGTTTTTGTTTAAGCCATCCACCTGTGTTAGATTACAACAATTTTTAGTCAATACATCAAAATATAAGTACGTTTCAATTTGACTCCACAATTTATACCTAAGTAGGTATATGAATTTATATAAAAGTTAAAAATAGCAAATCGTAAATGAATCGTAAATAAACATAAAAGCTCTCATCTAAAAATGATGAAACGTGGAAACGGCGAAATAAACATTGAGACTTATCGACGAAACCTTAACGTAATTGACTACATTTTGAGTGATGATAATGGCCTCCTTTTGCCGCTCTTTCTCGTTTCTTTTTTTCTGACTTGCGTTCCACTCCCCCACAACGTAGGGCAGAAAAAAACGCACACGAATGTAAAAGTGGTATTTATCTAACTATGCGTGTTCGAACAATGAGTCTCTCGTGAGTGTGCTGGAAGCTCCCGAAGATCAAAAAGAATTTATTGTCATTCGTATTCGCTTTTAGCGTCGTAAAAAACCTGCCTGAATATCAAACGAGCTTACGAGAGAAGAAACTTTTTGGCGTGTAAATTTAAGCGTTTTTCGTTGTAATTTGCCACTGAATTAATCCCGACACACCGACCGGGAAAGTGGGTCTATTAGCTGACTGCATCGCATGCGATATGCTTGCTTACATTTCGTGGTTTTCAATCCGCGTCCAAGTTATTTATTGCGAATGCAAGCGGCGTCGCCAATAACTTGTGGCGTTGTTCGCTTCGAATGAAGAAACTTACCAAGCGCACACAATCAAGGTGGGAATCGGGGGAATCGTGGAAATAGAAAAAGCACAAATTACTTTTCTACTAACGTAATTGTTTTACTTTCTTATCTGGCTAATAGGAAAGCCCGTTTCTGGGGGCTGACGACGCCAACGCCGACGGAGAACTAACATTCTTTATTCTTGTTCAAAAGAAAATAAATTGCTTCATTTCACCTGTGGGGATTTTTTAATTTTTTTTTGCTTCTAATTTTATCGGTTTGGAACAATTAGGAATTTAATTTTAGATCCAAGCCTGTCATCACACTTATTTCTTTATCTGTTATTGATTAAAATGTGATATATTACGATATCATAGGGATAGCAATTCTTGCATGTGTCCTATATAAATATGTGATGGGTGACGCTAAAGCAAATTATCATGTTAAATCGTCCTGGTGCCTTGTAAATACGATGTTACCGTCGCACACTCACGACAAGACATCAATCATTTCTTTTCCCCGTTAATCGCTCTACATCCGACCATGCAACCACTATAACTATTATAGTTTACCCCGTAAGACGTACTTACACTAATGACAAGACTTAATTCCAACTTCCAACTCGCGGTCTGTAATTTTTTTTTGCTTCTTTCGTTGTCTTGCTCAAGCAATAAATTATATCGTCGGTGGCATTATAAAGTTCTGAGTTAATTTTTGATGCCCTAAAGAGAATTAATTCTGTGTACTTAGCGGTAAGAACACATTTCAATTACTTCGGCCTTGGTAATTTTCATTGTGCCGCTTTTGACGTCGAGCACAATGCGCGCTTGATGAATTTCGCTGCAATTTCGCGAATTACAATTCTCATATTTTGTGGTGCGCTCGTGCGTCCCGGTCCGCTTCAACATCACACAGCGTTTTCAACAATGCAATTGTTATCATAATGCGCTAGCCTAACCGGCGATAGTTTGATGGAAACAAAACGAGAGGCAACGGAAAGAAAAGCGCCTGGGAACGCGGCGCGTCGGTCATCGCTGCCAAACAGCCGGCGCATGACAGCCAGTGTCATGCGATTTAGACATTAGGACTCAGGTACACAGCCGCACAGGTCGGGTTATTATTGTCTCTGTGTTATAATGCGAAAGAGAATGGAGTAAATAACATATATTTTACTCGGCGCCTTCACCATATACAATCCTATTTATTTTAATTTTGAGGAAAGTTGGTTGTGACGCATTTTAATGTGTTTTTGAAAGCTTTCAACGTGAATATAGCTTGTTTTTCTTTTTATTATATAAACTGAAAGTCAATTTTGGTATAATATTGACGGTAGAATATAAAAATATTTTTATTATTTCGAATTGTGCCCGGCGCTTACACCAAATGTGTAATTTATAGAAATGTCCTCTAGAATACCTTTTGGACACATGATCAAGTTTTCTTCTCCTTTTTCACTGTACAATCAAATCAACTTGGTATGCATGTTACTTGATGTCATCACGAAGTAGGCAAACCACACGTAATGCTCGCGGTGAGCGCACGTTCCGCGCCACCCCTGCGGTATTACGATTCACAGTACCTACCTAGTCTGCGAGCGTATTGCTTTTTCTAAACACGTCCACGCCGCCGCCGCCGCTGACATATGTTATGCAGAATGTTAACCCGGGAGCAACAACAGAAACTTTCTTCGCATTTGTGATTTTCATTTCGCGTTGCGCGCCTCTGACGCAGCGCGAACATTGTTGTTTTTCTTCACTTCCTGTTTTGCTCTGCGTTCGTTGCCTCATTCTCCCGCAGTTGCCACATTTTCATGTTCATATTCGGCGCCAGCCTGGTTTTATACTATTTTTCCATCGCGCGCCATTATACTCGCCGCGGCAGTCGTGGAAGAAGAGAAAAGTGGAAGTCGCTTTATACGTTCGCAAACATGCCGCTGCCGCCGGAATACGTTGGGGAAATGGGGCGCATTGGACGCGCGTGCAAATAGAATTTTAACACTTTCGGGCGAGAGTTACCCCAGCGCAGCAGATACACTTGATGGTATATGTGTGGGTGTTTTTTTTTCCGCCGCGCTAAAGTGAAGAGACATTTTCAACGGCACACTGCACAAAACGATCCGCACAATAAGAGAAAATAATTTATGTACTGTTAAATGAACCGAACGTAAATCAAAAACAGATGCTTCATTTTTTTGTTTAAGGAAAAAAATGTGTGAAAAGGAAAACAATAAAAATTTACTTCTGTTGTGTTGTTTTGCCCTTGGCATTGAGAGTTTTCTTGAAATATTTATCCAAGTACTCGGATACTTCCACGACGCTGGTTTTCTCATCTATTTGAATGCATGGCAAACAAAAGCGTACTTGAAAACGCCAAGCTAACAAATTGTAGTCAATTATATAGATGGGCGTAATAGAAACGGAAGGATACGTAGTGCGGTCAAGGTCAAAAACTTGCTAGGAAAATCTATACATCTTATTTTCATTCCTTTTTCTAAATTTACATTTCAAATAAAATTTGAATTGATAAATTGTGTGATTTATTTTCAGCGCACCAGTACGTCATTATGGGGAGAATGGATGGGGGTTATGCATGGTGACGAGATTGAGTATGTGTTCGGCCATCCGCTCAACATGTCCCTACAGTACAACTCTAAAGAACGTGAGCTTAGCCAGAAAATAATGCAGGTGTTTTCACGCTTTGCTGCCACAGGGTAAGGAACAATTAATATCAAACCTCTCAGTACACAGAATAGAACAGGTTGAAATCGCGAAATTATACACGCGTGATTAATGGTAATGCAGTTGACAGGTCGATGTTTCGCGCTCGGTTGGTTCGATATTTACCCCTCGGCAAGTGGTTCCGACGTTGATGACGCGCACAAAAGGAGAACTTTCCGCCGGCGTCGTCGCCGCCGTGCCGGTGGAAAATCGCGTTCGCCACACGTATGCCGACCGAGTGCCGAAAATGTCCAACCTGTTGAACCCGATTTCGAACCCTCTTTCGTCGAAAACGCCGCCGCCACCAACGACAAATCGAGCTAAACGCTTCGCTGCGTTTCACCTTTCTGCAAATACAAATTGACAACGACGACGACACTTTTAGCGGAAATCATTACTTACAGGATTTTCCGTTAGATAAACTCGACAATTTTCCAACTGTTTCAAAGGTGTTCCATTGTATGATAAATAAATTATGGTTGGATAAATGTTAGTTTATGCAACTTAGACATTTGAGATGCGAATCCGTATTTAGCCGGTCGCAACGAACGAGAATACATAATTAGTTAGGTTAATCCGGCTTAGAGAGCAGGAATAATATCGCATAGATTCGTGTGCCAAGCGAATCGAAAAGTGTAAGCAGGATTTTCTACCGCCAACTATTTGTAACATTTTAATCCAGCTCATCTGACAGAAAACGCGATTATAAACAAAACTACCAAAATATTTTCAATTAAATATTCAGGATAATATTAAACATGTTTGTGACAACTTTGGGCGGATGTTGGTTAATTATAAATGTTTTAGTAAAGTTTTAACCCTGCTGTTCTATTTATACATTTTTTATATTTTCGAAAGGTCAGGTTAAAAAGGGTTAAAAAGGTTGATTTACAACATGAAGAAAATAAGGAAAACGGGTCGACGGTCCGTCTCCGCCAGCGAGTCACGTATCAATCTTGATTTGTGTTTGTTGCGTAGTTTTCGGGCCAGCAAGCCGGTACATGAAGCAATTCGTTACGACGTAACAAAGGCATTTCTCATGCTCATGGCATGTTGGCTTGTTCTCGTTGCAGCAAGCCGGTGACGGACGACATCAATTGGCCGCTCTACACCAAGGACCAGCCGCAGTACTTCATCTTCAACGCGAACAGAAACGGCATCGGCAAAGGCCCCCGCGCCACCGCCTGCGCATTCTGGAATGACTTTCTGCCCAAACTTAGGGACAACTCAGGTGAGCAAACAAAGAAAAAATACAAAATCAATTGAAATTTACTTCGTACACAAAAAAATATATACGAGCAAAAATGTCACCGTGTCAGTCTACATCTCGAAGATGTCCCTTTCGTGACGATGCACAAAGGGAATGTGAAATTTGACTTTTGACTTGTGCAAAGACTTACCCAGCGAGGTTGTTTTGTGCCTTATTTTAAGCCCTGCTAGAGTACGTACAGCAAAAAGTCGCGCAGCGCCTGGTAACAAGCGTCAAGGACTGTCAAAAGCCCGATCTCGCGAGGTGGAGTCGTACGTGCGAAATCCCCGGGGATCTCTCCGAAACCCGTCGACCCGCAGCCGAAACAGACGCTAGAAGACGTCCTCGAACAATCGGCCGCTGGCATATTTCCAACAAAAGTAATACGCTGGTTGAACATGCACGCGTCTTAAATAATTTATTGCAAACGACCGGAACGAATAAGACGTAAGACGTCGTAGGTGATAAATGTCCAATTGCATGGATAATATAAAAATCAGTTTCACATCTTCCATAACCACAAAACTATCGAAAGTAAAAGTTTAAAACCTACGTGGTATTTACTTTTATAATTTTATTTTTATTTTTATATACTGTCTGTAGAAAAGCAAATGCAAACGCAAATTCTCCAGGCTTTGGCAGCAAGCTTTGCAAAGTGCGGCGTCGTCCTGAGATAAATGTACAGCCGCGCAATCCTTCTGATCTCTTTTTGCTTAACGACAAAACTATCTCGACGGTACGCGTCCGCTTCGTTTCTATTTAGTGGAACATCTTCAGCCAAGCAACCAAGCTTGGCATCGAGACTCTTTTCGAAAGCAAAATTCGTATTGCCAACGCAAACGCAAAATCTATATTTATATGCGAAACGGGTGTCCAATATGAAAATTTTCTCCTCAGCAGCATTCTACGTGCTTCGCGAAAATATTTATATCCTAAATCATCATAAATAAATTATTTACACCTGGAACATTTGTACGAAAACAACTTTCTACGGTTAATATTTTATTTATTTGCTTTGATACTTGTGACAGTAGTACGCGTCTTTATCCTGTAAAAAAGTAAGAAGTTTTTTTTAATATTTTAAACGTTTTAACATTTCGATAGTGGGAATTATTGATGAGAGCATTCGCTCAGTACATTTAGCAAACAATAAAGCAACCTAAATTGGGTTTCGTGCAATTTTGCTTGTTTCGGCGTTCAATTATTAAAATAACAATTTCCATACACTCGATCTTGATCTGCTCGAGGAACAGGAGAAACTAATTCGGTTTCTTGTTAAAGTATTTATGTTTTAATTTGAGTTTAATCATAGATGGCGCTGGATATATCATGTTGTTTTATTTTGAATGTGTGTGTGTTTTGTGTTATCAGATTCAGCCGAATCACCCTGCGAGGCGAGCGTCGTCGGCGCTGTGGCGTCCCACGGTCGGCCCCGTCATTCCACCAACGTTCTGCTGCCCCTCTTCGCTATAAAAGTGATGATGTCCTCGTTACTCGCCCTCTAGACACCGCGCACTCACACCACCCCTTGAGGCGGTAAATAATCACATTAAACTAGATAAACACGCAACAATGATCCGCGACACTCCAATCTGAATATTATCTACGACAAACGGCGACGCCATGAAGCAAACTGCGCGCCCGCGCGACGAAATATTTATGAGAGATGCAAAACAGACACGCTTAAGAAATCATCACATATCGACCAACATTTATACACTTAGTATCAAGATGTCCAGAATTCTGAACGTAATGATTTTATGAACATACAAAAAAAATGATACCTAAAACCGGGTCGAGCTTATTATTGACGAAACTTTAAATCTACAAAACACTTAAATATTGTAAAACCAACTACATAACAATCTCTTAGAGTCAATATTCGAAATGAAACAATCATAATGAGAGCACTTACTTTAACGCGGCGGAAACTGGTTCACACTGAGCGACATATTATATTATATGCCAAATTTATGGAATGTATATTAAGATGTAAGCAGATATACTAACACAACAACAAAATTTGATGAAAAAACAAAATGAAACGCGTACATATCATGTGCATAAAGATTGAAATCGTAATCGAAACATATCAATTTGTGAAAATTTGAGAAAAACCAAACAATGTATACATATCATATCAACTAAATTATATATACATTATACATAATGATAGGCGTAAATATTTGATGAGATTTAAACAAGAATCATTGCATATTGATAATGTGAAAAATATCCGTATTTTCAAAGAAAAAAACATATAAATATATATTATATTATACACATTATTATATTGAGAAATATTAAGATAAATTAAACGGAAGAAGAATGGAGGTGTTGAACAAATTATGTTTAGGCTAATTTTAAAGAAGCACATGTAAATTACGCAAGAAAATTGTTTAGCGAGAATATGCAAGATGCAAGATGGTTGTTGATAAATATGTAACACTTTAGGGCATCGCTTCAATCGTGAAGGTTTTAGAGAAATGAATTTAGCGAAATCGTGAACAAGTGTGCTTGACATTTACTATTGAACCAAACCAATATTCGCTTAATGACTAAAATGATAATATATATCTAATAATATAACTTAACGTTATTAGAGCTTTTACACGTTGAGTTTTTCTTCGGTTGGTTTTGTATACAAATACGAGTAGTATCACCGACAATCATTATATATTTATCTATAAAAATTAAATCTATATAAACGCTCTAAATTGATAGGAATTGTAAGGTTTGAGAATGTTTCATAATAATTATGAATCTGAAGGATGTGTAAAGGTACTACGAATGAATCTTATGTTTGAAGTAGGCTGTGTTATGAAAAAAAGTTTTCAACGACCGAATGCACGAACATATTTTATTTTTATTATAATTTTAAATAAATTTTTGTTAAAAGTTTTCTATTTTTTGTTCTATTTTTATTTTTCGCCTAATAAATTTCCACTTTGACCGTTATTCAACTATTCATTTGACTGTATTGATCTGTTGGGAAATGACACCTGCGTTACGTATTTTAAAAGCTTTCAAGTAATTAAACCAAAGTTTGTTGAAAATGCTCAACATGCATATCGATTTGCAAATTGAATAGGCCCTGCTCAATTAGTTGTGGGAAATATTTTATTGATTTGACACAAACAAAAGCGTCTCGCGTTGCACTCACTGCCAATTGATTTGATTGTATGCCGATGAATAATCAAGTTAGTGATGCATAAATGTCAAGAATAGTCGTATAAAGTAATTGGTTACAATTTATTCATTTATTGGATACAACCATGTGATACTAAACATTAAACATGAACATTTTTAGTAAATCACACTTGACACATAACACTATTATTAATATTACCATCGTGACGATGAAGCTTTCGTGTATAACAGCTGATAGGGATCTTAGATTGAATCTTAAGAAGGTTAATGCTTCTTTATCGTTTATTTCACGCGTAATTTGGTAGAAGAATAACTAATCTAGTTAATTATCCAAAAAGAGTAATTTTGGGTGAGCTTTAAATGTGATTGATGGGAACTGGGAACATGATGTGTGATTGTTAAGATATCTTTTGTAATTTTCAAGAAATTTTATTTTATTAACTCGATTCTTGTTTGAGTTTAGATTGTCAAGTGTAAATAGGGACAATAAACAATATCGTCGCAGAATCAACAGTAATCCCATGAGATGATATTTACTGCACGTCCCTTCTCACACGCCATCCGGTTGGTCATGAATATTTACACTGGCCAGGGCAATAACATACATATTGTCAAATTAAATCAGGCAGGATGAGATTTTTTAAATAATAATTTGATATTTTTATCGTTTAAGAGTTTAATATTTTTGATAAATTTACAAATTTTTAATCGGTTTGTAAGTGACTGTATAGTCGAAACACGTTTGTGCCAAATCTCGTAAATATTTGCCATCAGATAATTGCGTAATAATAAACCCTCTTCGGGTCCCCCGGCGTTATACCTTTACTGTCACACACGGATATGCACGTGCCAAACATTTGCAAACAGATAATAGAGTCAAACGAATAGAGAAAAATTTTCAAATCTATAAAAATTATTACCTGAAACAAAGTGCAATTTTAATTATAAATCAAAAAATATCCAACCAAATATTTTGGTACAGCTAGTGTTGCAGATATGTGCGGAAAGCAGGTTGAGAAAGGATGAGATTGGTAGAAGTTATAAATAATCTGGAACCAGGCCGATTGTGGGTTAATAATGACAATGACAGCGCGCAGATTTAGACGAGTTTCATTGTTCCTGAGTGCTGCTAATTCGAAACACAAAACCTCGACAGGAGCACATGCCAAGGACATCCTCCACCCTAACACACCCGACCATCGACGCCATTAAGTCCATAAGTTGCGCGGGGTGCGCTAGGGTGCGCATTCGAGAGGTTCACGGCGAAAACTTTAAATATTTATGCCCAACGTATCGATTGCTCCCACAACTTCACTACAAGCCTGTTCAATTGCGGCAACAAATGTAAAACCTGGAATATCAGGGAGTTTTTTTCGTCATTTCGAACGCGTTAATAAATCATAGACTCAAATGGACATCTAGTCATCATCCGGGCACGGGGACATCATGGTGATTGATTTTTCAATCACATGAATATGCAACGAACGGTTAAAACTATGGTTAGATTTTTGAATTAAATTGATGGCTGCAATGCGCGGGTGTCATTCCATCAGGGAGCAATTTCAGCGCGCTTCATTGTTGCACTGAAAATGGAAACGATAAATATCGCTAATTGTTGTATTAATTTTCATACATTCACAATTGTGTTGGATATAATTTGCTGAATTAATTTTGCACTTTGTTCTCGCATTCCTATTATAAATATAATTTCAGCAGAATTGAAAGTAAAAGATGTACAAACGTATACATTCTATAAACAATTAGATTAGTGCCTAATTACTTTGTGATTTATACTTTGCTACCTAGTGTTTATATAAATAGCTACCAGCTGTTTAACCAATATTTAATTCTGCCACTCAGATGTCAATGATGTTTACATATTCAAAGTGAATATTGCACGAATGAACTTTATAGTCAATATAGCAAAACACTTATGATAGATGTAAGAAAAATAAAATTAAAAACTAACAGAATAAAACAAATGAAATAAAATCAATTGGTTTGGGCTTTAAGAATGAACAATATCACACATATCAAAACTTGCTTTCAATGTTAACTTAAAAAAACAAACAGAATTTCCGATTGTGTTTAGTCCTCAATGGGAGCAAGTAGTTACGATGGCCTGAATGTGTTTCCAAATTTAAATTAAATTTACCAGACAGCTAAATGAAAAATAAAAGGCCTCGATGATATGGTATAAACAAGTAGAACAATCATAATTATTACACAAACTCGAAATGAATATTTCGAAACACTTGCCCTGCAAAAAAAGAACAAAAAAATATATGTAATGCAAAAAATTCTTTAGAGAAAACTTTCAGCAAAATCTTATGCCCGTTGTGAAACTACGGAATCACTCGAATAGTCAATATGAAGTAGGCGCATAGCGTGCAGTAGCGTGTAATGTATAAACAAAGAACGAGTATCATTAAGAAATTGTATGAATTATTATTATATGACATTGCTATGAACAAGCTAAAGATAGCTTTAACAAATAGTGCGACACGTAGCGCTAGAGATACGTAGGGATGTAGGCGATAAGTCATTTAATTGAACCAGTTCGCTGAATACCAAGCTATGAAAGTGAGGATGTATTAAATACAAAAAAAACACCTAACTTTGCACATATCATATATGTGTCTTCGGCTGTCCTGTCCAATAAGCTAATATTTATATACAAATATTTAAAAAGTATACACGCTATATATACAAATATAAATATATAAAAATATATATACATCATAGATTTAACGAACGTAAATGAACCTGAAACTGGGCTAACGAAGTATTAATTGCGTTGATGATGAAGCATATTTGGACTTGGAGTTAACAGTTAAGAGTATTGAATAAAATAATGATAATAGCTGTAAATGTTAAGTGTTAGATGCATTGTTGACGCTTTGTGTTTTGAAATCATGTCGATAACAATTCGTGACTTTTTCGTTTGACCTTGCTGTTTGGCTACGAACTGTCTGATCTTTTCGTTTGATTTGTAAACTCTTCGTTCGCATTTTGATGTGATAATAAACAATGTGCAAACTGCACTCTTACGGAATTTAAATCAATGATAAATGAATTCATGTATTCGTAAGTTTAGTAAGTAACGAATGATAAGGGAAGCTAATGATGAAAATATATAACGACATATCATGATGATTAATGAATATATACCTAAGTTATGCTGTAAAAGTATGAAACATAAATAAATAACGAGATTAATGTAAAATGGCTGTTATTATACAAAGAAAATGTGTAACATTTTAAAGGGTCGTACTTTGTTGAATGATAAATCTGATGAATAGACAAGTGAAATGAAAATGCACTAATTTTTCGTTGATTTCTACAAACCACATCAATGCTTATTGTAAAGAGTATAATAGATTTTATACTCTGCAAACTCGTCATGAACAAGAAGTGGTATTATCAAAGAAGACAGTTCGGTGGGAACCAAAATGTAGTAGCCATTATTATTCTCGTCGAAATTGAATTCGAGGCGCTCTGAAAGTCAATATTAGCGTAGCTAAAACCTAAACATGTGCTAATGCGTGTAAATCACAGAAAATTACATATCTGATGCTATTGCATACAGCCGCACTGCGTGGATTTATTCTTCGGAAACGATCTACGCGAATATTTATAGGCATTTGTAGATTTATACAATCACAGACCTGACTCTATAAGCCGCAAAACTTGAACATTGTACAAACACTCACGTGGACGCACCGTAATATGTATAAATATACACAGATTAGTCTATTGTTTTATCTTTACAACAGTGGCACGTGCAAGTCTCTAAAACTGGTATGAACATGCGAGATAAAACGTTTAACGTGATGCATATGATGATGATATGTAGCTGCATTAATGCATTAAATGAAATGGAACTAAACTAAGAAAACAAACTTTACACAATAAGATTATATCTGTTAGTTTGTAAAAAATTATATTTAAACAATGAGAAACTGCTGAATTGTATAAATAAATAAATGTAAGGGTTAAACTAAAGATGAGTATTCTGCAAGGAGAAGTCTAGATACGTAATGATATAAAGAATTATGAATTAATACGAAATTATACTGATGCGAAGAAATTGAAACAAAAAAAAAACGATGCGATTTTGTTTAAGGTAAATGTGTAGAAACTTGTATTTCTAACAAAACTAAATTCACAACCTAAACTTGTTAATGCAAACTAAATACAACAAACAGTATTCTAAACTAAAACTACACTAGTAAACTTAAACTATACTGTCTTATACAATACTTAGTGAATGAACACTTTAAATCAATTTTTAGTTGATATTATCGATTATTCGATAATGTTTAATGTGCATTATATTGTCAGTCAATGTGCATAAACAAACTTTGAGACACGCGCGCCAAGTTTACGAATTTAGTTGGGTAACCACTTTGTAGTAGCCGTATATAACCTCACCCCTGAGTTGTGGTTAGATGCGTTGGGTGTAACGTACATGAGCGCTGTTAAGTGTTTAAATGTAAGAGAGGTTATGTTCACGTCTTGCTTTCGATGCATTGCCGCGTTTTGGGATTCAATGTGCGGGCATACTAACGATGACAGAGAGACAAAATAACGCATTACGTATAAATGTAAGTTTTAAGTTAATAAATAAAGAATGTATATTCCCATAAACCAAATGTTTTTTATTTGCATACCATTTATCAACCCATAGTTGAATTTAATAGCAAATGAACCAGTTCATTGTGAAAGCAGTAAAAAGTTCGTTTTATAGTTAAAACATCAAATAATTTACTGGTTCTAGTCAATTTATTTTATTTTATGCATAAACCCAAATGTAAATTTAAGGATTGAAGTGTTGAACTAACATATAATCCATTAATACTATACGTGTACATACCTTACTAATCCGACGTCGATCACTAAGCTCCAAAGGGATTTTTCATACAACAGTAAGTACCTATCTGAATGTTTCTCTATTCAATATTTGATTGAACATAGGAATGTAACGTTTGTTGTCTTTGCAATTTTTGATACTATTATGTTCGAATAATTGCTAATTAGTGTGAAAGACGCGATTAGCGGTGGGCTGCGGTGGTGCTGGTCATGTCCGCATGCAAATTCGCATTCGTTCCGCGCCATAATTGGGATTACCGGGGGCGCTCGCGCGACGATACACTCGTAATACCAGCCCACGCCGAAATCCGGCCGTGTTTATATCGTTTTATAACTTTAAAGCGCTGGAATCGCCGTCCGCACTTGAATGATACTATCCCATCCGAGCGGTGAACCCTTGCGCTAAACAAGAACGTAATCCGATTGTCTGCAAAACCCGCGTCGAAAAAACAACAATGAAGGGATTTCGCGCAAACATGAACATGCCGCGGGGAGGGTGAAAGAACAACAAGAAAAACGCTGAAAATAGCAATTTTCTACCACTTAAGCGTTATTATCTTGTTATCTTTTTCATGTGTAGACCGACAATAATCAAAATCGATTTCAACATAAGAATAAATATTTGTGATTTTTAATTGGAATTCTGCTGACATTACTGTTGATTTGTGTGTTGAGTGCTCCGCCTACCTGTCAAACAACGCATGCGCAACGTACACATAACCAACCTTCAACTATAAATTAGTAAAACTAACATGAGGTGCGATCAATTTAATATTTTGAATGTCGCAAAATCTTTGCAAATTTTTGTTGGTAATTAATCGACGAGCATTTTAATAACATTTCAAATTAATTAGGTGCGGGCCGGCCGTTTGATGGTGAGCCCGCGCATAATGAGCCTCGGCATAAATTGTTGAATTAATTAATTAGCTGTCAGCATTTAATTAATATATTGCCATACTATGTTTCGGAAGTTATAATGCGCCGAAATCCTCGCGTACGGACACAGTCGCTTCATAAATCGTCCAGCAAGATGTCGCTGGTGAGGATTGCCGACATTGACATTTACTAAATTACAAATTAGAAGAAAAAGCTACAACAACTAATTTAATAAACGAAAGTGTTTGAAATAAACGCTTTACACTTCATTACATCGATTGTGTGTCACACAAAACAAATAAGAAAATTCTATCTATTTCACGCACGAATTGACAGTCCCGAGTCCTGTTTGCCAAAGAAGTTAGGACAACCAGCTGCGACAAATTGATGCTTTCGAAATCGATTTTAAAAATAAACACAACAACGAAAATAAATCTTTATCTTCGCTCAATCACTCATGACTCATTTTAATTTATCACTTGAAGCTTTTTTCAACATCGAAGACGATTGATTGAGATTTAATAAATAGCCGTCAAAAAAATAAATCACAGTTTTAGTTATTTAGATACGCGCTGCGCGGTAAAAGTATTATTGATAGTTCTGTGGCAAGTAGCATTGACCCGCTTTTTATGTAATTAATTCATCGGAATCGCGCGCATACTTCATCCGACATCTTACATCTCCCATCATACACGATAAATTAGTCAAAAGTCGTTCTTTCTGACACGGCGGCTTGAGAACAAACGTAATAAAATGTATTAGATGATTCATCACTTTATCAAAGGGCATAGGTCACCTACTAGGCTGCTACTTGCTAATTAGCAGATGGTTGTTTTGTAAATTAGTCACAAAATACCAGAAACTCGTCAAAACGTAGTTAATGATGAATTAAATAACACGCTCGTGCTAATTTGATATTAATTAGTCCCATTAGCAATACGAGATGAAATTTTATTTTATTGACAATTAAATGTATATTAACGTATTTAGAGTGGGGGAGTGAGTAAAGTCGCTAATCGTTGTTTGCCTTACTCTCCTCATCGTCGCAAAGTTTTAACGTAAACTTATCGTCGAAAGGGTCGTCGCAACTCCTTGAGAACGTGTCCTGTTATTATCTACCGAGGTTGTCCTTACTCATATGTACGTCTTCTTCAAGTTTTCATACTGTATGTTGCTAAAAGCAAGAAAAGGGTTCTAAATTTTAAATTTGATTATTTTATATGTCAATATATATCTTATTTTAATCAATTTAAAGATTAAAGTAATGGAGTCTTTTGATATTGAAGAATAGGTATAATTTTAATGATTTTTTGCCCGGTTCATCACAAGTTGGTGCATGAAGACTTGTGAAAACCAGTGAGCGAACAAGCACTTTCGACCAGAGGAGCAATTTGCAAGTTGCTCGTTGCCGCTTGCTTCCGTGTCGTGTGAGGTGCGAAAGAGTCAAAGGCTCAAGACGAACGGGAAGGCGTAAAAACCGTCTCGTTACTCTTCGAGCAATCCGTACGCCGACACGTACGCCATGTCGCGCAAAGACGCTTTAACGGCGAAAAAAGTTAATTAAACGCGTTGTTGTTCGACGCGCGCACTTGCACTTCTTCCTCGTTTGGCAAAACGTGTCGAACTTGAAGTGCTGTGAACATGTCGCACGCGTAAAATGTCCTGTCTTGTCTTTAACTTCGAGGCGGACGTTAAGTGCACGAGCTTTACCGAAAAATTGCGTTTTTATTTACTTGAGTTCTTTTATGTGTCATATTAAGTTCACTGACTTACAATGTTGTTCATAAGGAAATCACATATTTTGCACCAAATGATTTTTTTTGTAATAATTGTTATAATATGAAATATTATAACATTAATATTGAGCATAGATAATAAATAATGAAATCATGGTTTTATATGGTAATTGGAAAATGAAAAATAAAATATGACTGTCGATGTTAATTAAGATATCTAAACATTGTGGAAATTTATTCACACATAAATTTTCAACTTCGATACAACGCATAAATAAAACCAATTTAGAAGCGACATTAAATTCACAGCCTCAGACGATGAAGAAGTTCATTGTAGGTAACAAAAAGCGTGCCGCCGAATTAATTAACATCCCATTAAGACAGATTTTTCACCGAAAATACCTAAAAAATATCATTTACATATTTAAATCATATTTTTTCCTGCCTTGGTAAGTCGCATGATTCTGTGTGAAGGTAGATAATTAATTATACGTTCGTCACCCTCGCATTATAAATAACTTGGACGCAAAAATGCACTCCATTTGCGGTCAATACAATCAAGTCGGTTTTCTCCAGTCCGACCGCCGGTGTGGAAATAATTAAACAAAGAGTAATGTTTAATGTCGATCAGTGCGCAGAATTTTAATGAGTTCGGCTGTATGAAGAATTGCGAAGAATGGAAAGCAAGGCTTCATTGTGTCGAATGTGCTCGGCGTACTGATGCGCGTCGATCGGCCGATCGCCGGATCGTAATAAGCGGTTGGCGCGGGCCTTGAATGACCGCCGAATATGTAGGAACAACCCATGACATTTAAAGCCGCGACGCCAATTCGGCCCGTCAGCAAATGGGCATGGAAGTGATATTGATGCCTTTGCACCAACAGCATTAATAATGAATACTCGACGTGATTCTTTTCTTTCGAGAGTGATTTTTAAACAATGGAAAATTGTTTTGATAGGTCATTTATTTGAAACCTTACACCCGCTGCATCAGCGAATATTTACGATAAAACTAAAACTATTAATGTCAAAAACTCAATAGTTTGCTAACAATATTCCACGCCTGAATATACCGCGTGTATCGATTTAATTCACAATACAAAAAAACTATAATATTTCACGCGAATCAATCATAACTTATGTTATTGTGTTGCTGTATATTCATTGTGCCTCAACATAAAACAAGATCGATTGCATGCCAATTAAAATTCACCTCATAGGAATACAAACATGACGTTGAAGCAATAAATCTCTGTATCTACCCATTGTACGGATTATAATAATACTACACATTATTATAATTTAAAAAAATGCATTATTTGGATTGTAACTACTTCAGATCACTCTGTATAAGTTTCAAATTATATATGAAGGATGTACTACTTGTAATCGCTAATCTAACAATCTTTGAGCACCTCGCGTTGTAGTTAATAACGTTGACAAGACAAAGTGATAACTTAATAGCACTCCGATCGACTACAAGCTCGTAATTTATGACTATTATTAACACAACGCATAATGACTCGACATTACATTGTGATTTTCGTATTTCATTGGCAAACAAAAAAGACACAGCTTGATCGTAATCTATTCATATGGGTGCTTTTAGTTTTTTGAAAAAAAATCGATGTCAGAGGTTAATTCACGCGGTGAGCATGTCTAATGTGTCAGAAATGAATATTTTAAAAATGCTAATGAGTACACGGGACATTGTGTCCAAGTCGTGTTTTCGCTAGTTTAATCGCGCGTATTATTATTTATTGTGCGCCAGCTACATAAATTCGACGTTTATGGACGTGGTGTTGGTGTTGAGCGGTTCGAAGTCGACGCGATTCGTGTCGGTGTCAAAGTCGACGGAAAAGTGTGCGCCCGCAAGTTTTAATTGGCAATTATTTTAGTTAGCTATTAAAACCCGGGCGGTAGTCGGACCGAGGAGAATAAACTGAGACTCATCGACGATGTCAACGTGACAAGATAAGATGAAAATCTTGTTCAAACTTTTTTTTGTTTGTAGTCTGACTGACTAACTACTTTCTACTTTAATTACACTCATTTTTTAAAAAAAGAAGAACACAAATGGTCGTCAATTCATCATTCAATCAAAGCTGTTAGATAACTTTAAATAATTTCTAAACTTTGTATATACTATCCCCATGATAGTAGGTAATAAATATAAAATCGCAATAGCAGTTATAAAATTTTAAATCTTGCAAAAGAAAAATCGAAAACCACTTGGCGTAGCCGTACCTGGCGTTGTAAGTTTAAGTTTCAGTTCCAAGTTATAAAGTCAAATTTCAACTTGGAATGTTGAAGCAGAGAAGGCTGGAAACGATGTTTGAATGTGGAGGTGCACTGCCAGTCTAGTTTCCCAGAGCTCCCGCCGGCGTCGGCGAGGGAACAAGGAAGGATGGGCTCCGACCGTTTAAGATTATAGCGATTGATCAAGGTGTCGATCCGCAAGCGGCTTTAAATTATTTAACGCCGAGTGATTTTCGCAAACTACTGCGCCGCCACCAGCCGAGAAACGAAGCAAGTTATTTATCTAGTTCGATTCTATTTTGTCTTGCTTTCTCTGTAAAATGTTTCAGTTTTTTTTCACAGCAGGGTAAAGAATTATCACTTTTTTGCTGAAATAGTATATTGTGTGGTAAGTTAGGAACCTGTTTAAATTTACAAGTTTAAAAAGAAAGATTACGACTTATTTTCAGCATTTTGCATTTTAAAATATCACTTTCAGAGTAAAATTTTACGCATTATCGTAAAATATAAACCGTGTTCTGTTATGAATGAATTTCTCTTAATGGTAAGAGATGTCAGATGATGCAACGGTATTATTTATACAAAATAAACCAGTGAGTTTGTCTAATTTGTCTATTTAAGGACAATACGATTGCGTATTTCGTTGCTACTCGGCGGTTTTCATCTCGACATCGCGCACCGTCTGCGAGCGCCCGACATCTCGGCTGGTTCATCCTTGACATCGCCGACAAGCCGCAGATATATAAAATCGGCATAATATTGGCGGACGTCTTGTCTCGTGTCTTCTGCATTGCGCTCTTCGCGCGCCGTGCGATCGAGTCGAAAATCGTGCATTCCGGTTCGGCACGCCAATAACGAGCGACAAAAGAGAGCAACCGGTGTTCATCCACTGCCAGACATACAGGCAACACGCGCTAAATTTATTACATAAACTGTTTTAAAACATGTGTCAATAAGTGAAAATTTAAGTAAGTATTTTAAGTACCTACCAAACACATTATCATATTCTCAGAGCTTAAATGTGCCGTAGTTTAGTTCCGGATTTCTTTCGCACCGCAAAGTTTTGAGTGCATCGTGTTTACTCATCAAGCAGGTAACTTAACTCTTCTGTTGTTGAATATTCCGCATTCGATTTACGTGGGAGTAAATAAACGCAAGCGTAGTTGTTCACGTTTGTGTCTGAATCAATTAAAACTTACTGCGATAATAAATTACGCCCGCCTCGATGCATTCAGCGCGACATAAAGCGACCTTTTTGCCTGCCGCGCCCCCAAATTGAATCAACATCATGCGTTGAGTGATTCGCGTCGGGATTTCAAAATGGAAATAGAATTATATCTAGGTATGATTATTTCAGGTGTAATTTGATGTTAAACTCTAGTTTCACAATGCCGCATATAGAAGCATTAATCCGAACCAGCAATTATAGTTCTCTATATAGGTTATGTTAACACAACCTAGATAAAAACGGTAAAAAGTAGTTCGTGCGAACGGGAATAGCCTTGTAACTTATATATTGAAGGTTTGAAGCGCGCTAAGGGTGGCCTGGAGTCTTATAAGTGCATATATAGGTATAAAGCATAAAATATCGGGGTGGAAGTGATTGGATTCGGTATGCCGAGCACGCTCGACAAAACAAAGATATAGCGCACGTAAAGAGCGAAATTTAAGAAGGCAATTCTTTTTTTTGCTCGTGTCTGGAGCTCGGGGAAAATACGTACCTGGTTGCAACCCCCACGCGCAAAACCTGCTGTTTTTATAACGTTTTTTACTCTGTGAAAGACGATAATCGTAATAATCGGCAATAACAATAACGACATAAAACGAGAGAATACTTTAAAGCATTAAATCTTTTTTTGGTTTGTATCCGATGAGCACAAGTCTACCGCGGGTGTAGAGTAAGTAGTGTGATGTTTTATTTATGACCGTAATAAAGAATAAAATACTACACTGCAAAATAATAATCATTGCGTTTGAGGTGCTTGTGCAGTGTCTCTTGCATTCGTTGCCATTTTCCATAATACATGAGAACGCAGTCGTCTCATGTTGACCTAGGACACCTAGGTTACTGACCCATTTCGTTCCGCTCCACCAGCACCTGGCATCAAATGTTGCGAGTTGCGATGCAGCGAAACCGTCGAATTTAGATTTGCTGGATATGAATTTCGCGCATGATGACCATGCCAGGTGACGGAAATCGAGCCGCCCTTTCGTGCACCGTTGCCACTTTATTTCAACGTGCGCAGAGAATATGAGTAGGTGTATGTGTGGGTGTGTGTGTGTTGCCACTTCGGCGTGCATAAGCAAGGACCAGACCACGCCGGATTCAATTTTCGCAGGCGTAACATGGTTAAGAGAGAGAATCGTGTCTGGAATATCGACACCAGTCCGCGACACTCATAATGCACACGTTGATATTTCGCTTCCTTGGGATTCTGGCGTCCCTCGACGTTCGCGTCTAACTTTCCGAGTGGGAGTCGAAGGAAATCCTAGCGGTGAGTGGGAGGCGTTGGCGGGGCAAATTTACAAACGCGACACGCACCCATTTGCACACACCTCCACGTTTCCGCCTGCACGCAGTCGGCGGCAGCGAGATAATGAGACGAGTGTATTATAAAAATGTCCTCTTTTATGTCCCTCGCCACGGAAAGCACGTCACCGCCACAGTCGGCACAAGACGTCAGGAATTTTATTTCGGTATACATTAAATATGTCATACATGTCTTTTATTTTTACCGCAGGACGAAATATAGAAAAAATGCTTTCACAAGGAGTTTTTATGGTTTTGCTCACGATGGTGAGCTGCGTATATTCCTGTCATCGGAAAACAATGATCAGTGAGTTATTCACATTGAAAAAAATATATAGAAAATAAAATAATAAAACGCATTAAAGACGGTCATGGTGTAACCGAGGGTGACAAGAATATGATTCTCGAGTACCACAACCGAATGCGACAAGCAGTGGCGATGGGCACGGTTCCAGGTCAGCCTGCAGCCGCCAATATGATGGAACTCAAGTGGGACGTTGAGCTGGCTCAGCGGGCACAAAAATGGTCAACTTCCTGTGGCGCCGAGGGACATGATGCAGGACGTCATTTAGGTAAACATTAATATACGATCATATTCTTACTAAACTTTATCGTTATATTTTTCAGGTAGATTTGAAGTAGGTCAAAATATCGCGACGATGTGGACTCGGGCAACGCCGAGGAACACGTTCGACATGATGGCAAATTTCGCCCACGCTATTGGCAGATGGTTCGACGAATATAGGAACTACCGATTTGGCCCGCTTCAAGGATATTCAAAAAACACCGGACATTACACTCAGGTAAACCTAAAAGTATAGCAGCGTTCAACTTAGATTTAGTCTTGATAAATGAAAAAATACATATTTGATGTCTTGATAAAAACATATCGATACAATCGAACCGCACGAGTTTGCCGCATCCCTAGGGAATCACACACAAGATTCACAAGGTAAAAGTTTCGTATTCCACGGAGTGCTTAGCTTGCAAGAAAGTGTCGGCAAAAAAATAATATTCTTGAATACACCAACAAACACCATCCAAGTAATGCACGTAGCAAAAGTTTGAGCCGCCAAACTTTCCTTGCCGATATTTGTATCTCCTTTTTTGTTAACGTTGGAGGTTTTTCTCGAAACTTTCTCCTATTGGATTTGCGGGCGAATATTCGAAGGTGCAAACTTCCCGTTTCTGGTTTCAGATGGTCTGGGGTGAGACGGATTTGATAGGCTGCGGTTTCTCATACTACTACGACACCACAAAAGGATTCACCAAGAATTATGTGTGCAATTACGGCGCCAGGTGAGTGTCATTCAACAGCTCAACGCTCGTCCTTCTACAAGGCCTTATCGTATTGTTCGGACAATGTCCGTACATTAATTTTGCAAATGTTGTTTTTGGGTGGTTTTTGAGCTCATTACGAATTCATATTCCGGAATTATTTCAGCGGTAACGTGCTGGGCCAGGAGCCGTACGTCAAAGGACGACCTTCCTGCCAGCGATTTAATTATGCGCCCTCAGCGCGATACATTGGATTGTGCGGTGAGTGTGCGGTTGGAGGAAGCGCTGATGATATCTTCATGAATATGTGATTTGCGAAATTATATTAGCCGCAAATTAAAACACAAAAAGCCTTGGAAGATATTATAGATATATAAATATACCCAAAAACATACAATTTAATGATATTAATATTTTATGTTTTGTTTTCATTTTTAGAAAAACCCAAATTCTCACATAATTATTTCTACGATCTACACTCAAATTACATTGGATATTGAATATTCTTCAAAATGTATTATATTTAAGTATGAGTAACTAATTATTTATTATATTTTTTAATTTATTATTTTATTTGAAATAAACTTGCTGTAAAGTCTAGAAATATTCTATTAAATTGTTGAATTTAGTAGCGTGATGTAGACCTGGTAGCGGCACCTGTTATTCTACTTCCAAACATTCACGCATTTTTTTTATTTTGTGTAGGTTTATCAGCAGGTTTGCTGCAGTTGAAAAACACTTGTTTATACTTTGAAATTATTTTTTTTGCATATTCGTCAATATTCATTATACAAAAAAATTTATATAAAGTATATAAAGTACCACTTTATGTGTTTAAACTGGCGCTTTATAGGTGAAAAAAACTTCTATTTTTTTTATGCTGTAACTAATTAAAGCAAATTAGGAGGAAACGTCTGACTGAATTAATTATTAAAAGCTAATAATATCACGACGTAAAGGGACTTTTAATTTGTGAATAAAAATACTTTTTACTGAATAGCAGTAATGGTATATATATCTTGTAGATACTCTTAAAGGTATCATGAACTTATAGCGATGCTGCATTCATAATTATCTGAGAAACTAATTAAGGTAAAGAAAAACCGAAAACACTGTAGTGCTCAACATCAATTTCTAGATAGTACTCGTATAATATTTCAAAAAATCCAATATAAAATGTGCTCAAACATTTTCCTAAAGATTTTGTCAGAAAGTAATAAAGTTAACAAAAATGCAATACGATAGAAGATATCTCGTAAGTTTTTCGTTAACACAAAATATTTCCAAAGAGAGGCAGTAAAATCAGAACCGACCAAATTAAAATATTTGTACAAAAGTTTCAGACTCATGTAGCACAATTCCAGATATTCAATTATTCAATTTTTGTTTCGGTATCGTAATTAATTTTCAAAATATTGACCATTCCTATTTGTTACGTAAGTGCAGCCAATTGAAAACCTAATTATGAAAAATTTTATCGTGAATACGAATTGGAAAACCTTTTTTGGAAAACTAATAGTTTGTGACTTAGAGTCCAAAAGACAGAGGGTTCATCACACTTAGTTTTATTTTTTTTAGAAGAATTCTAATTATTAATAAAAATTTTAGAACACTTTGTGGGGGTTTAGAACAAAGATGCACAGACTTCTTCGGGCCAAGGGCCACATAGATGCATTCGAATGTATCGGCGTGTCGCAAAATAATTAAAGTAACTGTGTTAAAGTACTTCTTCTAATTGTGAAAAATTATTACTTAAAAAGAACTTTAAGAATAAGTACATACCTCTTTTTGCCATGTAATTTTACATAGAAATAAAATTAAATAAATAGAGTGTGTAGAATGGCGATAACTGTATCACTAACTTTAATAACAATTATGTACGTTTATTATTATTACATTCCTCACTTTCTAACAATCCGTACGTGACTGACGAATTGAAGAGTTGACGACTTAAGGAAGTTGAATACTGAAAATTTAACTCAAACTTTATTTTTATTTATATAACTTTCATGCCATGAATCAGAATACTTTTGTTCAAATTTGCTTGTCTCAGCAATTTTGTAATGCACATTGATACTGCACCGTCTGAGCTTCAGACACGAATGCTTGACGTAATAAAATCCAACTACAATAAACTAAACTTGTATTAAGTAAATTCAGCTGCGATTGTCAATTCATGATAATACAGATCAAGCTTTAATACGGTAAGGCGTGTTACAGGGCATTTTCAATACTGGTTTCCGATGCTGAGACAATGAGAGACGTTGTAATTGACGGTGCGGGTGTCGAGGTGGTTAGATCCCAGCAGGTGGCGCACTCGAAGGCACGGTCGCTCGGGTGGTCGACCGCCTATAACCTAGGAGGTGTGTTGATGCGAGATGTACCTGAGAGTTGTAACAAACGTTTTAGCTTAAGTGTTTTATGTTCAATGTTCGGGGGTGGGGGTGGTTAGAGAGCAATGTGGACTGTAGTTTAGAAACGTGATCTGGAACTAGAATAATGGAACAAGTAGTTTCCGCGACGCAGACAGTCTGTCCGCGGTGGTGGTACAGGAGGTGGGCCTGAACGTGGACCATTCAGGGTCAGGGTTAAGATGGCAGATACCGAATGAGCTAGGCGTGTTCGGTCTGAGATGATGCAGGTATCGAATGAGCAAAGCGTGTTCGACCTGAGATGGTGATGGCATCGAATGAGCGTGCGTGTTCGATCGGATGAGCATAGCGTGTCCGATCGAATTAGCGTTGCGTATCGAGGATGGCAGATACCGAATGAGCTAGGCGTGTTCGGTCTGAGATGTTGAGGGTGTCGAATGAGCATAGCGTATCGACGATGGCAGATACCGAATGAGCATAGGCGTGTTCGGCGTGATCGTGTCGAATGAGCATAGCGTATCGACGATGGCAGATACCGAATGAGCATAGCGTGTTCGGTCTGAGATGCGTGTTTGATCGAATGAGCATAGCGTGTTCGATCAAATGAGCATAGTGTGTTCGATTAAGGTTAGATCTGTGCCGCATGGCGGCTATTGTTAGCTTATGGGGCTTGTAATGTAAGGGGGTCCACTCGTACCTTGTGTATAGTGTGGTGTGGTGTAGTGTGGTGTGCAGTGTGTAGTGTAGTATAGTGTAACGTGGTGCAACGTGGTGTAGCGTGGTGTGGTGTGACGTGGCGTAACGTGGTGTAGCGTGGTGCGTCGAGTGGTAGTAGGCTCGCTGCGGTATTCGCTGGAAGCTGGCTTCGAACGGAATGGACGAGTCAGTGACATGTTAGCTGAGGCCTCGATTCTTCCTCGGGTGGTGGGGTGGCTCCCCTCCCAACGGCTTCCTTGTGAGACATTTAGTGGCTGCTGGTGTTGAGAGATGGCGGTGGGTGACCACATTAGGTTTGAATGTAGCAGTGGTGGTGATTCGCTAGATAGCAGTGTGAGTGCTAAGAGAGATCTTTATTAGTCTGATGTTAAAGTTTTAACATTTTCCCGCCCGCCAATTCGTTACCCTGGTAACGAATTATTACAAGACATCTTGGTTGATGGGCAATCGGCATAGCTTGACAATAGGTCTGTCCAAGGTGGAGGCTTGGGTGCGAACGGTCACGGTCCGGATGAGGCCATCTTTCCCGGGGTGGACTTGCGTGACACGACCCAGTGGCCATTTCGCTGGCGGATAACGTTCGTCTATCACGAGCACCATGTCGCCCGACTTGAAATTGGGCGAACGTTGGTTCCACTTGGAGATGGACAGGTAGCGTTGGAGACACGCTGTTGACCAATGCTTCCAGAAGCCGTCGAGGGCTTGGCGAACAAGTTGCCAACGGTTGTAGATGGGCCAGCGAGGGTTCTGGCAACACGTTGGGGGCCTTGCCTATAAGAAAATGTCCTGGTGTGAGTGCCTCGAGGTCTTCAGGATCCTCAGTCAGCGGACAGAGTGGACGAGAGTTCAGCGTCGCTTCGACTTGGGTCAGGAAGGTGGTCATCTCTTCGAAGGTTAGAGTTCGTTCGCCAACGCTGCGCCGGAGGTGATGCTTGACAGATTTAACCCCGGATTCCCATTTTCCGCCAAAGAGGGGTGCAGAGGGTGGGTTAAATTTCCACTGGGTACCAAGGGATCCAAGGAGGTTGCCAATCTCCATTGATTCCTTGGTGGCGGCGGTGAACAGTCGTCGGATCTCCTTATCTGCACCTTTGAAATTAGTGCCGCAGTCGCTGTAGAGGGTCGCGCAGATTCCTCGACGTGCGGTGAACCGCTTGTAGGCAGCGATGAAGGCGTCGGATGTATAGTCGCTGACCAGCTCCAGGTGTACAGCTGATGTAGAAAGGCAGACGAACAATGCAAAATAGCCTTTGTAGGTCTTGGTGTTTCTTCCCCTCCAGGTTTTGATGTTGAACGGTCCGGCGTAGTCAACACCGGTGTGGTCGAATGCTCGTGATTGCGTGACTCTGGGAGTTGGAAGCGGTGCCATGAGTTGCTGGGCACGCTCTTGTCGGAAGCGGGCACAACGTACACAGCGGCGTATATGGGACCGGACTGTTGCTCGACCGCCAAGTACCCAATAGTGATTGCGGATGTAAGCCAGGGTGAGCTGGGTGCCGCCGTGTAGGGTCCTGCGGTGTGCAGAATGATCAAATCAGTGAAGTGATGGCGTCGTGGTAGAATGATCGGATGTCGGGCTTCAGCATTGAGATTGGAGTTTTGAAGACGTCCCCCAACGCGAAGAACGCCAGCAGGGTCGACCCAGGGCGTTAATCTGGCCAGTGGATTGGTCCTGCCGAGTTGCTCGCCTTTTTTCAGGGTCTAAATTTCCAGCCAGAATACTTGTCCTTGAACATGACTTGTCCAATAGAGTCGAGCTTCCTCCAGGTCGCCAGGTGAGATGGGGTTGATCATCAGTGAGGCTGACGGCTGTTTCTTAAAGCTTGCAACGGCTCGATCAAATACCACCGTGGATCGGATGAGTCGTGTGAGTGAGGAAGCTCTGTTGAAGAGATTATTAAGCAGCGGCTTCGGTATCGTCGTGACTACGTAGACTTTTGTGGATCGCTCTGTTAACATCTCATGCGTGAAGTCGGCTTGCACGTCACTCGACCAGCAATCCGGGGCCTGCAGCAGGTATGAAGGTCCGTTCCACCACAGCGTGTGGCTGAAAAGTTCTGCCATCGTTAGGCCGCGGGTAGCACAATCCGCTGGATTTAGTCTTCCAGGAACGAAGCGCCATTGAATTGCCGATGAAACCTCTTGAATGAAGGTCACTCGATTGTGGACGAACTCCTTCCAACGTGAGGGATGATTGTTAACCCAGGTGTATGTGATGGCGGAATCGGTCCAGCAGTAGGTAGGGTGCGCGTCCCAATTCATCGAGGCGATGACGTGCTTTAGCAGACGAGTGAGGAGCACGGCTGCACAGAGCTCGAGGCGTGGGATGGTGAGCCGCTTAAGAGGTGCAACCTTGGTCTTCGAGCACATCAACGTGATGGTAGGGGTCCCGGTCACAGTCGCTCGCACGTAGATTACAGCTGCCATAGCCTTCTGGGATGCGTCGCAGAATCCATGGATCTCGAAAGTTGAGGTGGCGTGGAGTTGAAGCCACCGCGGAATGGAAAGTTGCTGCAATTCTCGAAGCTGGTTCAGGTACTGGATCCATATCTGAGAGGTGTCGTGGGAAAGCTCGTTGTCCCAGCCCAATTTGGGGGTCCACAATTCTTGAATGAATATTTTTGCAACCATGACCACTGGGGTGAAGAACCCTAATGGATCGAAGACTTGGACGACGGCAGATAGTATTTTCCTCTTGGTGACAGAAACGTTTACGGCCATATCGATGGTGAAATGGAAGGTGTCAGCCCTTGGCTGCCAGGCCAGGCCAAGCGCGTGGACGGTGTAGTTTTCATGCATCGGCTTGAATAGCGCTTCAAGTCGCTTTGCGGGAGGCACATCGGACAGTACGTCTGGGTGGTTGCTGTTCCACTTTTGGATTGGGAACCCGCCCGCCATGCTGAGGTCGACGATCTGCGCTATCTGGGCTTTTGCTTCATCGTTGAGGGCGCTCACGGCCATGCATATCGCTTGATGGTTGAGCTTGAACTCTTCCCAATGCTCCTTGAGGAACTCGAGGAGAGTCTTGATGCGGATGTCGCGGTGCTCGGCTTTGATGTCGGCGAGCCCGGGTATGAAGTCATGGATAAACTGGCGAGCGTCATACTGCTGCTCGATGCGTCGTTCGATGTGCTCGTATCTCATTTTGTCTCACGGATCCGGTTCGAAGGACCAAAAATGTATAAACTTGTATTAGTAAATTCAGCTGCGATTGCGATAATACAGATCAAGCTTAATAGTAAGGCGTGTTGGGCTGGTTTCCGATGCTGAGACAATGAGAGACGTTGTAATTGACGGTGCGGGTGTCGAGGTGGTTAGATCCCAGCAGGTGGCGCACTCGAAGGCACGGTCGCTCGGGTGGTCGACCGCCTATAACCTAGGAGGTGTGTTGATGCGAGATGTACCTGAGAGTTGTAACAAACGTTTTAGCTTAAGTGTTTTATGTTCAGTGTTCGGGGGTGGTTAGAGAGCAATGTGGACTGTAGTTTAGAAACGTGATCTGGAACTAGAATAATGGAACAAGTAGTTTCCGCGACGCAGACAGTCTGTCCGCGGTGGTGGTACAGGAGGTGGGCCTGAACGTGGACCATTCAGGGTCAGGGTTAAGATGGCAGATACCGAATGAGCTAGGCGTGTTCGGTCTGAGATGATGCAGGTATCGAATGAGCAAAGCGTGTTCGACCTGAGATGGTGATGGCATCGAATGAGCGTGCGTGTTCGATCGGATGAGCATAGCGTGTCCGATCGAAACAGCGTTGCGTATCGAGGATGGTAGATACCGAATGAGCTAGGCGTGTTCGGTCTGAGATGTTGAGGGTGTCGAATGAGCATAGCGTATCGACGATGGCAGATACCGAATGAGCATAGGCGTGTTCGGTCTGAGATGATGCAGGTATCGAATGAGCAAAGCGTGTTCGACCTGAGATGGTGATGGCATCGAATGAGCGTGCGTGTTTGATCGGATGAGCATAGCGTGTCCGATCGAAACAGCGTTGCGTATCGAGGATGGTAGATACCGAATGAGCATAGCGTGTTCGGTCTTGTGTATAGTGTGGTGTGGTGTGACGTGGCGTAACGTGGTGTAGCGTGGTGTGGTGTGGCGTGGCGTAGCGTGGTGTGGTGTGACGTGGCGTAACGTGGTGTAGCGTGGTGTGGCGTGGTGTGTCGAGTGGTAGTAGGCTCGCTGCGGTATTCGCTGGAAGCTGGCTTCGAACGGAATGGACGAGTCAGTGACATGTTAGCTGAGGCCTCGATTCTTCCTCGGGTGGTGGGGTGGCTCCCCTCCCAACGGCTTCCTTGTGAGACATTTAGTGGCTGCTGGTGTTGAGAGATGGCGGTGGGTGACCACATTAGGTTTGAATGTAGCAGTGGTGGTGATTCGCTAGATAGCAGTGTGAGTGCTAAGAGAGATCTTTATTAGTCTGATGTTAAAGTTTTAACACATTTCTAGGCACTTTTTGGAGGATTTGTTAAGTCATTCCAATATTATTGGAATCGTATGGAACAGCAAAAATAACATTTCAGTTGTAGCTGTACTTTATAATAGAACTAATCTTTTACCTGAACTGAATAGAATCATAAACATAAGCACAATAAAAAGATAAAATGATAGGTACTCCATTTTATATAATTGTAACGCCCTCTAATGCCTAATAGCAGTTGAGTTTTCATGAAAAGCTCGCTATTGCTTCCACTATCAACAGTTTCCTTTACATTAACGGTCGGTGTAAGTAAATCTCGCGTTTCCTAACTGTAAGGCCTTCGTGTTGCTTGTCTCTTGCTTAGAAGACCAAAAAATCAATAATTTTCCGATGGCAGCGCCCCAGCTGTGAATGTCCTGCGCATAACTCCTATATTCCATCCCTTATTAACCTATGTTCTATGTCTCCCTTTAAGCTAAAACTCGGAACAGAAAAGCTCGTGCGCTGACAGAACCCGCAGTCAAATGCGACTGATTACAATGTTGACGCCGGTCTAAATTTTGCATCACCTGATTACCCCAAAAAGCAACAACTAGGAATGTAAAATATAAACTGTACATACAATACTATCTAGAGATTAATTAAACAACGTTAATAATTATTGCTAATATAAAATAATCAAATGGTGCAAGTAAGTACTTATTAAATATTAATTAGTTTGAAATAAAAGCTTTTTATGTAGTATGTTAATAAATTATTCACAATTTCATCGATTTTTGAATTGTTTTGCGTTTCTTTGTTATAGCAATGTCGAATATTGAACTTAACAGTGGCATTGGTGATAGGACTATCTATTTACAACATCCTGCTCACTGTAAAACTGCTTTCCAGGCAGGAGCACGATTGCCCACTGCCTCAGCAACACTCATCACAGTTTCAACACATGCACTTTCAAGCAAATCAGCCTGTGCAACCTGCAGTACTAGAAGAGCTTCCAGAAGTTGTGCAACAAGTCCATCAGGAGCAAATACAAAGGCCTCAAGTTCCACCAGAACATATGCAACCATGTGTTGATACTCAAAATAAACTAATTGAAGCAAAAAATGATGAAGAGCTTTTTGAATCGTTAAATTTAAAGCTTGGTCGATGGGACAATCGACTTCTGTACAAATTCTACGATAATTTCCTCATTGGAGATAGTTTTACGGATCTAAATGAGAAATTTTCAGTATGCCTGGCGACGCAAAGCTCACTGGATAAATTAAGTTCGCTAGTAGAGGTGAGTCAAATGTGGCACGGCGCCATATCAGCCGCATTGTTTGCAGCTGGGGAGGAGGAGCTTAATCTGCTGATGTTGTACATAATTTATTTGCGGCAATGTTTTGACCACATTAAACAACGTGTAAATTTCCACTTGGCTTTGCCTAAGGATCGAATACCGGATGGTGTACATGTTGATGTCGAAGAGTTAACTAATATGGACTGCAACACTCCAGATATAACACTAAAAATGCTCACAAGTCGCATGAGCAGTCAAACAACAAAATGGCGGATCAAGAATCCGTACCCGCAGAACCATCTACGAAACTTAGCACGCAAGAATTGCGGTAGTAAACATGTGTTTCTGACTGATGTTGATATTATTCCTAGTCATGACTTTGTTGAGAAGTTGGATACATTTTGAATAGCTATAGGTGCACCAAGAATTGCGCGTATGTGATCCCCACGTACGAACTGGACAATAGGGTGAAGTTTCCTGCCAACAAAACGGAGCTAGTACGATTGGCCAATAAAGGATTGGCAAGGCCGTTTCATCATAGAGTGTTTATTTATAATCAATATGCGACGAATTTTACTAAATGGCAAAACAACACTCAATCTGATATGAACGTTCATGTTAGTCACAAAGTAACCAACTTCGAATTTTTGTATGAACCCTTTTATGTGGCAGTTGATACTGTTCCTCCACATGATGAACGATTCATTGGTTATGGTTACACAAGAAATACGCAAGTATGGTATCTTGAATTGAGTTAAAATGCTAGGAAATAAATCTGATTTTATTGTAGGTTTACGAAATGTTTGTAGCCGAATACGAATTTTTGGTACTTTCTCCTATATTTACCGTTCACTGGGGGCTTCAAGTGAAACGCAGCCGCCCTCCATGGCGAGAACATCAAAACAATCAGAACCGCAAGCTTTTCGACACTTTCAAGCGTGAAGTTTTTATGCGATACAAAAAAGATCCGCTACACATGATATCACCACTCAGGCCTGCTTAACTTTACTATGTATCGCCAAAAATCTTTATTTTCTACTTTGGATGTCGAAAAAATGAAATAACTCTCGAAATCAGTTTATGTGATTTTCCCCTAGATGGTGCGAATGTAGTTTTGTTGCAAACCAAAAGCTTGAAGATTAACTTCGATGCAAGCCGATCCAGGCAACCCAAACAGCTGGAAAAATCAATTTTTTAACAATTTAAAGCTTTAAAAAATATTTGAAACCAGTTCAATATAGATATTTATTCTTTAATTATATTTATTTATTTTATTGTATACACGATTAAATCATGCCGCCAAAGCTAAAATTTGTTGAAGGTAAGCCACAGTAAGCGAATTCAAATAATCAATGATTTGCCGCTGTTTATAACCTTAAAGTTTGTGAGTTTATTTGTTTACTTGTTTATCTGGTCGCAACATGGAATTCGCATCAGGTGAAAAAGTGCTGTGCTACCACGGTCCGTTGATCTATGAAGCAAAATGCCTCAAGTCTACCGTGACCAAAGACAAACAGGTCAAATATTTTGTGCATTATGCCGGCTGGAGCAAAAGGTAACACCTTTCTTTTCAAATGCATACTTTAAATTAATCTCACATATGCATGGCTTCATTTTAGTTGGGATGAGTGGGTTCCAGAGTCGCGAGTACTCAAGTATAATGAAGCAAACGTGGCGCGACAGAAAGAAGTGCAAAAGAATGCTCCTGTAAAGGGCAAAAAGACCAAAGCGAAAGCAAAAACTGATGTAAACACTTCCAAAGTAACTGATTCAAGGGCAGGTACACCTGTGTTAGAAGCAGTAGCAGACAAGAAGACACCAAAGGCCAAACAACCTACCATACCATCAAGCAGTACAGAACCAGAAGTACAGAAAAAGAAGAGAATCAAAGTTGAAAGCATTGCAGAACCTGAGGAGGAATTTGTTAGCAAAATTGAGGTCAACATCAAAATACCTGAAGATCTTAAACAAATACTTGTTGAAGATTGGGATCTTGTTAACAGGCAGAAAAAATTGTGGTTGTTACCAGCTGCTTTGACTGTTGAGGAGATTCTTGATAATTTTGTTAATCACATGAAAAGCTCCCACAAAACTGCATCAGAATCTTCCATAAGAGAAATTGCGAATGGCTTTAAAGAATATTTTAATACAATTTTAGTTACACAGTTGTTATATAAGTTGGAGAGGCCACAGTATTCCGAATTTGTTGAGGAAGAAGAAGTTCAACCAAGTCAAGTATATGGAGGTGTTCATTTATTGAGACTGTTTGTTAAACTAGGGGCCAATTTGTCTTACACATTGCTGGATGATCACAACATTCAGTTTCTCGTCAATCGCATACAGGATTTTTTCAAATATTTATCTAAAAATAACTCATCTGTGTTCAATATTGTGGATAGTGTTACGCCATCACAAGAATATTACAAGAAAGCCGCTTAAACTCAAAGAAATACAATTAATATATCAAAGCTTTCCATATTATATTACCCTTTAAAAGTTGTGAAATTTGTTATGCTTATAAGTTAAATTTCAAACTAGTTGAATGGGTTTATCGTTTGTTTTTTGTTTTATTTTGAATAAATGAATTTTGCTGTAGGTTATAGAGGCGCGAATTCAAGCGCGCGCTAAGCAAGCAAACAAAAGGTCGTCGGTTAAATAAATTAAATCGCGTCGCAAGCAAGAACAGCACGATGCATGCGGGGCAGAGAATAATAAAGTGGTCGTTATCACTTCCGCCCAGTTGGTGATGGCGCGCAGGTCGCCGATGCAAGGACAATGCATGCGGGGCGATAGTTCATCTCACCTAGTGGTTTTGAACATTTGAACTGTTTGCGGATTATATATATTGTGTGATGCCAACAACCACAAACTCGTTAACTATTCACAGTCAGTTTTTAATTATTATTTTATGCCATGTATTCGTGTCATTATTCAAAGTATGTCTTTAGCTTTATAAATATTGAATTTATATTTTGATCACACCCTGTGTGCAGATTGTATGTGCTTGCCCGTGCATATTAAGCGTAATTAACGTTCGCACTCACGCAGACCGATTTATGCACTTGAAAGCAAACAAACAAGTTACGAAAAAAGGAATGAGAGAATTTATATCGGCTCATTCATCTCGTTAATCGAACATGTGAGCAAACAATTATAGCCATCGTATAAGTGGACTTCAGTATTTCATTACATAGTTTTATGTCGACGCGAAAATGTTGATCTACGAATAACTGCGAATGGGATGAATTCCTTTGGTGGATACACTGGCTGTAGAACAGCAAATACGCCTTTGTTGGTCCCTGGGTGGAAACCAAAGAAAAGTGCTCTCAGTTTTTCGCCGAAACCCCGTAGCTCGCTGACACAATAGAAGACGAAAAACTTACCCAGGGAAAAACTGAAGAAACGAAGATGATTGTGTTGTCGGCCGGCCGAAAATGCGGCGGACAAAGCGGCGCGATACATTCGTTCAAGGGGTGAGTAAATGAAAGCGGGCAAATCCGTGGAATACGCCCGAGGAATGGAGAGGAACTTACGAGTAAGAGCATTTTCGGGACGTTCGGGCGTCTCTCGACGGCGTTGATGATGAAGTCGAAGTGAACTCACAATTGAAGTTTATTCTTGCGTTGTTTAGTGTCCTATTGGGAAAAGGCCACAAAATTGACGCTGTGGAGAGTGTTCAAATTGTAAAGTCATGAGCTTCTGCTCTTTCAAAATCAAACGAATTTTTATACTGCTTTTTAAAACTGTGAACATGTTATTCCTGAAGACAGCTTAAAGTTTACAAAGTGTGAACCCTTCTGACTTGTAGACATCTAGACACTCAGGCAAAATGCTGTTTACTTTATTATGAAATTAAATGGCGCACGGTTCTGAATTAATAAGACAGGCACGGTGCTCCCTAGGCGTAGCAAAATGATGAAGCTAAAACAACAACGAAGAATAGACGTTTCCGCGGTTTTCCACCGTTGATGGACGTTTGCGGGCACTTAAAAGTCGGTTGAAAGACGCTAGGATTCGCAGTATTCACGCCTGGCGCCTTGGACCCAAACGCAAATTCCGGGTTTGAAAATGTAACTATGTTACGATGTCGTCCGTCAAGTGGAAAGTTCGTGCTAAACGCCAACGTCAACACGTACAAACACTTACGAATTCGGCGAATTTCCAGCGGAGATTCATGTCGAGATGCCCCGCACAGCTTGATGTCAGAGATGGGTGTTTAATGTTAACGGGTGACAATATGAATTAGTCATTAGTCGTCGTTGTGCGGCGCGCAGCGTCCTAGTTAAACATTTTCCTGGCGCTACGGTTATGAAAACGACCGCGCAAGCTCGAGTTGACGATCGGCGGAGGGCGGTGAAATTAATTAGATTCAGAGATATCGGTGTCGCGACGACCGTGTCCCACGGCGTGAGAGAAAGCTTTAATCCGTCTTTGATTATTAAAACCCATCGGGCGGTTTTCGTCTGGCGAGGGATTCTAAGTCCAGTTAATACCCACCGACTATGCTGACAGGAGAGACTACAGGAATTGAAATTTTAATACTTTAATAATAAAGAATATGAAAATTATTTTTAGAAGATATATTAATATCTGTCACAGAATGGAGATTATTTTCAACGTTCAAATTTCGTTTTATTTTTGCATGTTTGATTGCGTTGCGAGTGCGATTTGGCGTTTTTAACGGTTTTTTTTGCGTTTCCGCCATTCGCATCGTTCTTTGCAGTCAAACGTGAAAGCGCGTTGCAGCGCTCTTTTCATTTGCAATTATTACGCCTTTTATTGTGAGCGCGCATTCGTTGAGCGACGATTTTTCTCGCCCGCAGCACGCAGAAAGCGATTCGGGCCATGATTTGGAAAGGGATTTTTTGAGAGGCATTGTGCGCTTTCAAATAAAAAAAGAAAGCCTCTCCGAAACTGTAACTGAAAAGCGTGAGAGTTTTCAGTGCTAAATCACCCAACAACTGAATGACACAAAAAAACCAACGTTTTTAATTACTGCATTTCGCGACGTAGAAAAATATTGCTGTTTGAGTCAGTTAGCATTGAAATCAAAATTAGAGACACGTTTGAATTTCACTGAATCCAAAAGTAGCAGAAGAGTTAAAAATTTTCCAGTCGTTTGTTGCTTCAAGCGCTTCAAGTATTCCTTGAGTTATGTTTCTTGTTGATTTTTCTTCATTCTTTTTTTCCGGGCGCTTTCAATTAAGAACGGCGGCATGAAATAGCGCCGGTTATTTATATAAATGCCCTTTTCAATTAACGCCATTCCGAATGTATTATACACACCGCGAGCACTTAAAACTGCAGCGACGGAAGAAATTACGAGCGCGACGCGGACGTCGGGAATTGCAATTATTTTTCATAAAACAAAACGCGCACAAATTAAAACAAAAAGGCAACCGGCACAAAAAAGCGCCTCCTGCCGCAAGCGGAAAAATTGCGGTCGGAATAAAAATGCACGCCTGCGTTGAAAAACTCGACACGAATATTACATAAGCGAGTAAACGAACCGGCTTTTTTGTCGGTTGAATACTTATTTTAATTACAATTTACGGCTGCATTGTAATGAACGAGGGACGCGCAAAACTGTGGAATAAAATATAACGTTTTTATTTATTGTAGTTTGGTGTTTTCATTAGAAGCATTCATAACCGCATCGGTGAAATGGTAGTGTGGCGCTTCATCAAGTTAATTGCTTTTTTATACCATGTTTATATTGATTAAAATTGGGAGCAATTAAATAACTATTGTTTGTTTCGCTTATTAAAAATCATAAATGTAATTATTTTTTACTCCAAAATCACAACTACTTTCCAGATTTATATTTTTATATAAAAAAAAAGAAATTTTTTCGTAATGCGGTCAGCAGCTTTTGGCGTTTTCCCGGTTTTGAAAGGTATTACGTTTTTTTCTAACCGCAAACGACTTTGAAAATCGTGTTCGGCGAACAGCTTATCCCAAGTATTACAAAAATAAAAGACTCAATATGTGTTTTCGTACTTTGAAGCTCCAAAGACGCAAAAACGATTCACAGAAAACGGACGTCGATATAAAAAAATATACAAGCGGCGAACAAAAAAGAAATCAACACTTGAGACGAAAGTTAAGTGTGAACCGTCTCTCAAAAAGTTATATCTCTACGAAAGTTGAGTTTTATTTGATTTTGAGATCTTTTACTTGAATATATTTTACCGGCACACATAAAATAGATTTTTATTTCTATTTATATTTGCAGAGTGAATAAATTTAGTTTGCCTGGTGGCTAGGACAAGTTGATTTTATGATAGGCAATTTCCTCAATACTTAAATTTTAAACAATTCCGAAGCAATCACAATTTTATTTATCAATTTATGATGTAAGGAAAATATCTGTGGTCATAAAAGTTTAAAACCACTTCCAACTTTATTACCACGATTGTTTACGTTGGGTACGCACTCAATTACACAAAAAAAAGTATTAAACTCCCTCACAATTTTGATCGATGAGAAATTTGGTGTGTAAGAGTGTTGAACAGCCGAGTCGATTAATCTTGAGGGCATTTTCATGTGGTTAGTCGACCTGTAGACGTTGTTTCGTAAATATAAATTGAGAACTCGCCTTGCTACTTTTCACCCTCTGTGTTGTGGGGGTGCCGCAACCGAAAACTCCCTGACATGGGAAAACATCGGACGCGACAAGAGATAAGTGGTTGTATGTGGCCACCTTTGACATTGACTCCATTTGCCAAATTCGTATTCGCATTCAACATTCAACGTCTACAATGAACTGACATCAAAGATGCTAGAAGTGGTTAAGTAAGGCTTTCTTCTGATCTTAAAGCTTTTAATGTGATTGTACTTGTAATATAAATTGTAATTATTTTACGAAAATCCACTTGAAAATTACAAAATTGAAAACTTGTTTCAAATGTGGGCAATTTATTATATTTTTACATCAAACGAAAAACAGCAAACAGTAACTTTAAAATATAACCAACTCATGAAAACAATTAATTAGTTAATTAATTTTTTAGAGGAAACGTTCAAAATATTTTCGAAACATAATTAATCAATACAGGCTTGTTGTTTGTTCGTTTATTGAAATTTTGAGGTTAAAAAATCTATATTTTAGTTCAATTTATCATAACCTATCTTGGGGATAATATTAGCCACATTGTGTTTGGTCCTTTCTGATATTGTTAATGATAGTAGAAATGTTGTTTGCATTGTTGCAAACTCGGCCGAGTTTATGTGGGCAATTATCTTAAAGCGGCGATGTATTATGCGCCTTCTTATCGTGCCGGCAGTGTCCCAAGCGCATACAGATTGTTCCTTAAGCGCGCCAACGCTTTGCATACTCATTGTTGTCAGGTCTTTCGGAAGTAGGCCGAGCACAACATGTAGGCTGTTGTAGGCGAAGGAGTTTTTGCCGAGCATAAACCGTTTGCGTATTACGCTCGACCTGCCGGTTTGAGCTATTCTATCTCTCTAGGATAATATCATAACCTCCTTGAAATTGAGATTTTTTTCTATACAAAATTGCCGGCGCAAAAACTTGCGAAATTTTATGCTGGTAATTAATTAAATTTTAATCTTATATTTTGGGAAGTAAGGATTATGTGTTGTGCAGCTTACGAAAATTGTTTTCTTTTTCCTCTTCTTGTTGTTGTCGGTTTGAAACTGTATTAACTAGAACACACCGCTGCAACTTTCCACCCGCAGGATAAATACGAGTGTCCTTTTCTCCGGGTGCTATCTTTGCCCGCCAGCGCGTGTTTATCTGTATGCCGGAAACGTGCGCCGACCGACCGGTTGTTGTATCGCATTTATTCGAGGCGCACACATCCGTCTGCGCGTTTGCAGTCATAGACGGGCGAAACTTCGGGGCTAGATTTAAACCAGTTTCAGACTTTGCCGGAGGCGGCTTTTGTCTGAGGCCTCATTGTGTGTGGTGTGCGCAGACAATTTCAGCGTCGCGCAAATCCACTGTTAAATAATGCAAAGCTCGCCGCTCTTGCGCTAGCGCATATTTGCTCGCGAAAAACCGCACTATTTACTAGGTTGAAATTAATTAATTAAACAGGGATGATTTGGCTGGCGTTGAGGCGGTTTGGCGCAGTGGTGCAAGGACTAGCGCTTCATTAAGACTACTGCAACTACCGAATTAATCCGGCGATAATTTTACGCCCTTACGTAAACTGAAGTGAATTTGCAAACAAATTTTATTGATTTCCAGTTTTTGTAACTTTTTTTCATGGTATAAATTTTCTTTGACGTTGCGATATGTTTACGTCGCGCGATTGTCAGCCTCTGATAGATAGTTGAGCGGCGGCAATCAATTACACTCGGCATGAAGCGACGTAATCGAAGCGTCCGAAGTGCTCCGCGTCGAAGGACACAACAGGCGTTCGATACGTGGCTGATAAATGTGCGTTTCGATTTTCGCGTGAAAGATATGCCAGGCGATGTGTTAAGGAAGCAACGAGCAGAAATAAGCCCGAGTGGAGTTCATTCCATTACGGAGATATATTCGGATGTAGACCAGAATTCGGAAATTCGCTGATGTCACCAGATGCTAAGCAGACGCAGGCGGAAAAAAATCCAGGTTTACATCAAAATTTTATTTTTAAATCTTACGCCTGTAATGTTTGACGTGAAAAAAGAAAAACGTAATTAAATAATGTACTACCCTTGGTTGTGCTTAGAACTGGTCTGCAATGGTCCAAAAACACTCGAAGAGAAAATAAGTTTCCTCACTGTGGCGTGCAACATGCAGCAGGCGTCGGTAATTTCCCCCGGGAGAGAGGGACATTGTCCGACCGCCACCTGTCGTCCTGTCATCCACTAAAATAGCTTTCCGCACCACTACCGCTCTTCATTCCTGTATACAGTTTGACGCGAAAATCGAGTGCAAATAATTGTATCTAATTTAATTATGCATTGACTACCGAATTCAATTTATTTAATGATGAATTAATTTGCGACCGAGTTGAATTAATTTTGAAGTCATCAAATTGATAGCTATCGGGTATTAACTTTGGAATTAAATTTGTGTGTAGGTTGAGTTATGGATACACTTTGTGGGGTGCGCCTGCATTTAGCCCGATGGACGACGCGGAACGCGAGTGACAAATGGCGCACTCGCCGGGCTCGTCATCCGCCGCCGGAGTGAACCCAAAGTGCGTCTAAAGTGAAGATTTCTATTAAACTCCTTCTAGCGTTTTGCAATTTCCTCATCGATGCGCCTAATACCAAAGGCTAAATTTGGTTATAAACTTGCGCCTGCGCAACACTTTTGATAATATTGTTTTGAACAGCGAAATTTTTATTGTTGTTCGAGTACTCCATTAAATTGCTTTCATTTATAAATTGCAACTCTTCCAGCACTTTCATTCCTGTGTCATTTTTGTACGCTGTGCGTTCCGAATCCAATTATTTACATTCCCAGCCCAGGTAGCAGGAACAATCAAAGTAAGTTCCCGAAGAGACAAAGCCAGCGCTCTGCGTCCTGCGGCGTAAATAAAAATATAAGCTTGTTTATTTATCGTGCGCTAAAATAAACAACAAGAAATGCAATTTGCGGTAGTGTGCTCTTAGTAATACCATCATCTTTCGGGCGGGCATTTTTCCGACATCAATCATTGTCACATTGCAAAAATCCTGCGCCGCTCCAGCGCCATTGCGGATGCGTTCCGCAATGCGAGCTGACATATTTTCACGCAGGAGATATACGACCGGGAGTTTCATAATTTTCATTATTGGAAAATATCAAAAACAATCTTTTTTTTCTAAATTTAGTCGTATTTAAGTAACATTTATCAATATTACAAAACTACATTTTGATTCAATCTAAAACCAAAAAAGTAAATTTTAATCTGATTATCAAAAATATTCGTTTTTGGTATGTCTGCATATCTGTTATATTAAACGTTATTAAACTCAATTTTCATTTAAATACCTGCGGGCTATTTCCTGTTTGCGAAGCAAATCGTGCGCCAACCAAATTGACCATTGTTCAGGCACACTCTTATTGCCATTAGTAAGTTTCAAATGTCGGATTAAGTTGACCGAAGTAATGCAATCCTGCGAGGGGTCCGAGTTGAGCATTTGTATGCGCCTGCTGGTGAATTGTGAGTATTGCTGCTTCCGGATTTGCACTTTGAGTCACAGTTGGTGCGCTCGTGAATTATTACAAATTACCAAATTTCCACTGCAAATTAATTACCGGACTGACCAAACGGCTAGAGCTATCACAAATTCTATTATAGCGATAACATCAGAAAATTGAATCAAAAATATTATGAAATGCTTCTTATAGTTCCAGATTGAGTAAAGATTAACTGGAAAGTGCACCTGCATCATGATAGCATCTGCAATATCAAGTACTACTGCATAAGCCGCGACCGCAAAATAATTCTGCATTTGACGGGTATTCTTATTTGAACATGTCACATATATTGCACAAAATATGAAATACGAAAATACAGGATGCAGAAAATATTATTTAATTTAAATTGTATGTTAATCTAAATTAAATTCTTTTAGTGAATTTATCATTTATTCATTTTGAAAATAACCCTGTAGATTTCTTTTATACATATGAGAAACTAGTATAAATAGGAAATGTGTTTGTATGTGCTCGTATACGTTTGAGAAGTAAAATATTCAAATTGTATTTTCCTTCTCACAGGACCGGCGACGCCAGCCAGGACCGTCTAGGCCCATCCATCCCGCCCTGAATATCGACTTCGTTCAGAACGTTCGGTACGTTTCCAACATTTATTCTCCGTTTTCTATGGACCAACTAACATTGCTATTTCTATTAGATTACTAGAGAGTAGCTACATACAGTACGTTTCAACATACAAAATATTTTTGTAAAAACTTATTTTGAAATATTATTTTTATTGGAGAAATATGCGTTTTATTTTCTATATGTTGAATTATTTCATACCTAAGAATAGATCGAGTATTCTTATGAGTGAACACTGTGTGACAAAAGGAACGCGACTTTTTTTTTCATGAGCGTGGGCGGCACGTAAAAATCCCAAGAATCGCGAGAACCGCGCAAAATATCAAAGCCGACGCGATAAAATTCAATTCACTCTATTGTGTGCGCAAGCTCGCTTTCTTTTCATCTGCATTTTTACTCAACTTTAGTTTGACCCAAACTGAAACCGAACTGACTTCATTTTTATTTTTTATTTTTTTTTAGTATTTTACTATAATTAACTATTAACAGTAAAGATTGTTGACATGAATAATAAAAGTAGAGATTTATAACGATGCATCACTCAATCAACGTCAGTTATATCAACAATGTCATCAAAAGAGACTTTTGTGTTTATTTGTAACTTTTTTAAAACTAATTCGGTTATTTTTATATGTGTCATCGTTGACATGAAATAATATGTCAGTTTATTAACGAAGACTTGCGATGTTTGAATTATTACCCTAAATCAACTCAAAAGTGTAAATTGTGAAACATCTTTGCAAGTAATAATTAAATCTCTTTATCATCCTTTACCCTTTATACGTCTGATGTTGATGTTCATCGCCATCTCATCTTGATAATCTGGATCCATGTTTTCTTCGAAGAGTCTTGGTTACGCTTAAACTTACATATGGTTTAAGGTTTGTGTAAGAGAGCTTTGGTGTTGAGATGCCGACGGGTGGGAACGTTATCGCGGTGCGTTTGTGTTAAGTTTGGTTCAAGGGCCGAGTTTCTTCCTTCATTACGCGGCATCAAAGACGCATAATGGCGCCTTTCCAGCACACGCAGCGAGTAACTCCTTTGCCTACGAAGATTCCGATTGCCCCACTAATCCTTCAGTAACTATAATCGCCTATCCGCACAAGACGCACATTTACCCTTCTCTAATAGTGATTATATCTAGATGTTACAGAGTCAAAGTTAATTATATTTATATTATTACAGAAAATTTAGGATGCAAATTTAGTTTATTTAAGTTTAGTAATTCCTGTGTTTTTTTTTGTTTTGATGATAATACAATGTAAAGTCATTTATTCCTATTAACATAAATCTTAAATAAATCTTTGTTTATGATCTCAAGTTACGTTTGTGGCTTTAAGTCGCTTTGTTGTTAATTGCGCGCGCAAAGAAGCCAAAAGTCGAGACGAATGTCCCCTAAAAGCGTGAGTCGTAAAATTTCAGTTAACAAATGTTGTTCCGCGGTTTTGTTTTTGTGTGTCGCAGTCGACGACACGTCGCAAAGTGCCAAAGCAAGATGGCAAAAAGCAAGAACTTTCTCTCGCCTCCAGTGGAAAGTAGAGTTGAAGGCGTTGAAATTTTGTTTGCTCGAAAAAGAAAAGTTAAGCTTTTTGTTTCCGGACGGGTTTCTCGCCATCTAGGCATTCGTATAATGTGGTGAAACGCCGAGTGCATTTTCGCCACCAAATAAAAGTCGCTAGGTAAGTAGCTAAGTAACTAACCAACTCGGCAACTTGGCAATTCACCAAAACAAAAAAATACAACTTGAATTTAACGCAAGACAATTTGCAATTGGCCGTTAGAAATGAAAGAAGTACAGTAAAAATATTTATTTTAAGTGAAGCGAGTTTCGTGAAAAGTTTGCTCGGATGATGTTAATACGGATTTGCATAGTAATGAATGCGTACGCATGTGAGTGGCACAGAATCCGAGTTCTAAATTCAGCATTAGTGCCAAGCGATGAGAATCTTCAGCGTCGCTTGGATGAATTTAACTAGGCAACTCGTTGTTATATTGGAATGAGGTGCTTATTTATTTTATTATACATCATGTTTCATAACAAATCCAATCTCGACGTCACAATTGTTTATAACCGGCGCAAAACTATACACAAAACTATATGTTGTGTTGTGCCATTAATTTCTTGTTTATTATTGTAACATGCGGTATGTTAGCAATGTTACATTTGCCATGTAAGTTTCGGCTGTACGCGAGCTTTACCTTTTCGGATTTGTAGGTGAACAATAATCTCGCCTCGGCGTCTGCAAAGTGCCAGCCCTTCCTGGCCCGGTGGCGCGGCGTTTACTATGTTAATGCCGCCGAGGGTAGCGGTGGCGGAGACGCCGGGCGTACGTATACTTGCAGCGCAACGATTTGAAATTTCCACCGTCTCTCCAGCTTCCAAGCACAGGACTAATTGAAATCAAAGGATTTACCTTGCTTCGCGCCAGCCAGCCGAGTTTATTAGTGGCTTTATTGGAATTCCGACTGAAATCCTCAATCGATTACGTTAAGCATTAGGACCACTTGATAAATTGATTCCTATTTTTGGCTAAGATATTCCACATAAAAAGCCAACAGAATTTAATCAAAATTTACTCGTTCTAGTTTTGGATTTTTAATTAAAACTTTTGCACATGAAAAGTTCAATTCTATGTGTTTTAATCTAACGACACAAAATGATAAATTTCAATTAACTTGTGCAAAATGCACATTTGCATGTACCAACTGTTGAAGCAGTTTGAGCGCTGACAATTTTCCGTGAGCAAAACGCGTTTTGCCCGCAGTATCAAATTTAATTTCCGCACATTTTCTCCGTTCCACACCAGGGAGGATTCTTTTTAACGACGCGCACGGCTAATGCAAAGTCCTGTGCGACCGCAATCACAAACATAAAATAAAATAAAACTTAATGACGAGTCGTTTCAGTTTCACTTCACGTCGTTGCATTGTTTCCGCGCAAAATGACGCTCAAAAAAGAAGTCGCTAGGTTTATATAATATTTGTGTTTGCATAGTTTATTTGTCAGACAGAGATAAGAGATAATGATTACGCGTGGTGTTATTCTGTGTAAAGTGTGCTGAAATGATATTTGGAATTTAATTTTAAAAAAGAGAATAATAAGAGGATAAGAATGCGGTTCTTTATATTTATTTTTATTACTTTAAAATGCCATTAAAGCATGTATTTGATAAGGTGAATAAATGCGTATTTATCGATTAAACTAGATATTTATTCAAATTGCATAAATGCTTGTCTTGAAAACTTTTGCAGTTATCGAAGAAGAAAATCCTCGAGTAGTTTTTAAACTCTGAAAAGTATTCGAAGGTATTTTAAAACTATTAAATATCAAATATATTATAAGGCTTTAGACGGTTTTATATTAATACTCAAATAAAAATTATTATCTTGAAGTTTCTGCTTTTCTACGTTATTTACTTCTTGGATTAAACTCGGAAATTAAATCTTGAGTAAATAAACCGCAGTTTGTTCCCGGCATATTTTTTTCTGCAAAAAATGTAAAAACGATGAGTTTTTTGCTTTTGTTTGCCTACCGCAGATTGGCGCTTCTGCGGCACAGTGGGAAATTAAAACAAAAATTTGAATTGCAAAAAATCATCATCGAGCGAGTCGGACGAGCGCAAAGTGTGCGCGAAAGCGATATTATTTTAGGAATTTAATTAGACCATTCTTCGACGCTCACTGGTACAAGAACCGAAAACTCGTTCTCAATTTCTTCCAGGGTTAGAAAAGTTTATTTTGATTATTATATGAAAATACTAAAATGAACTTATAATACAGTTTTTTGCAATTTTCTATATTGGAATATTTTTGTTTTATATAGTTCTGAACGACTAAAGAAATAAGATAAAATTCTAAACGTGATTGCGCTCAACGGTTGTTACGTATTGCAAAAATCAGTAAAAATGTATCTTTGTTATTTCGTTTCGAATCGATGGAAAACTCTTAATATATCGCTCGTCGCATATATGAATTCAGGGCGCGCTCGGAATCACAAAGCGCTGAAAAGAATGGAAAATGCAGCAAAGAGAATTGCAGATGCTGTGCCGGCTCACAGCCTACGAAAATAAAAGGAAAAATCGTGCGAAGCGAACGATTTCGTCGCACGTATCAAATATACATATGCACGAATGAAGATTCGTCCGCGACTTCGACGACGATTTTACCTACATTTCGCAATCGAGCGCATCAAGCTCTGACATGCGTCGATGAATAACTTGGTTATAATTTATCTAGAGCTATATTTGGAAATTTATTTGAATAATTCTATTTATTTTTATCAATAAAACACATTTTTTGTATTTTTGTATTTATTGCTTATTTATGAGTTTAAAGAATTAACTTTTTATTATTTTTATTATGTCTGTAATATGGTAAGGTATAAAGTTTTGTAGCATCTTCAGAAAGTGAAGGGTATGGTAGGACTGGAGGAATAAGAGGTCAACACTCAGGAGGCGCGTTGTAAAGTACGGAAATGTTGTCTTATCTGACCCAAATAGCATCGATTCCCTCCGGCCGGTGGCGAACACCGTGCACCGGAGATACACAAACACTCGACGAAGCTCTTAGGTCGCGCCGCCAAACGCACGACCTAAGTTCTGATAGTGCAGCCCACCCAAAGAGCGCCAAAGAGCAAGGAAACAAAGTGCCAAACGCTACACACGTCGAGATGTCCTTAACGCCGTGCGGCTGTTGTCGTGAAAAAGTAGGTATGTAGGTATGCGGAAGGTAAAGAAAAGTAGAGTAAAACGTAAAGTGGGATTGAAAATGGTGGACTTTCGGCGAAAACGTTGCGTCGTTTATCTAAATGGAGAGAAGCAAAGCACACCCGTGGAGGCACCGGGCATTGCCGGAATAGATTTGGGACGCACTATTTCATACAAAATCTTCGTGTGGAGGCGTCGGACCGCTATGCGAAAGCGTCTTAAACTCAGAACGAAAACGTTGATAGCAATCGAAAGTATAAATATTTTTTCCAAATAACTAGCAAAAACTGCCAATGAACTGAAAATATGGCAATCGAAAAATAAAATTGGATTTCAACGTGGGAATGGAAATCGAAAATTTTGTTTGCGTCTGATTAAAAATGTAATGTCAACGCATTGTAATAAATGTTGAACGTTGCGGGGTGATAGTCTAGCCAATAGCCATTAGAATGGTGGGCAATTTTGCAATAATGCGATCGCGTTCGGTGAAGCGGGGGCGGTTGTAAACGTGCGGTGCATACACAATCAGGACATAGTATGCTCTGAGCACCAGTGCCAAAGTGTCGAATCTAACATTTCTAACAATATGTTGCAATATTCATGTTTATGCGGTCGTTACAACTTGTATCGACTCTATCTGTATATATGAATGGCATCGAATGTTCAAATATTATACAGTATGTTTTTAATAAATAAAAAATTAAAACTCATATGTAAAACAATACATAATCTCCGGTATTGAATAGTATACGATTAATAATAATAGTTTATTTTATTATTAAATGATTTTTATGAATTTATTTCAATCTGTGAGTATTATAGGAATAAAACGTATAATATTATCATTATCATGCATAATGTGATGCTATTCTTGTTATTGTCTTGCATGCTATATTGTAATGTTCAAAACTTTGATACATGATGTGCGGCAAATCGATTTGATTTTGACTTGTTTGCAATTCTGTTTTGGTTTTTATTAGTTTACAAAAATTGGAGATTTTACAAATGTACAAATTATTATTATAAAACTTTGCAGTGGTTTACGTTTCTATAAAACTTTTAATGGAATTAGAAAAAATATCATCACTTTGGTGATGCAAATACCTTAACTGTCTTTGATTACATCGACTATCACTAACTACCCACATACTTTCAATCCCACACAATTTGTGCTATGCTTGCAGGTCGTATCGATCGATGCATTTCCCATCATTCCAATTGCACTCCGTTCGCATTACCTGACAATTTTAATCGCCCACGTTTCATCTTACCCATCCCTAGCAACCTTCCATTAATATACACAGTGTTTTAACTAAATCACACCAAAAAGCTATATTTATTGCTATACCTGGCACTAAAATAAAAAAGTACTATATCCTCTAAAAGTTTTTTAGTAGCTAAATCACATCTTTTAGTGCTTACCTAGAAAAGTTTAAAATTTCTTCATTACGTTCCGCTTAAATTATTTAAGACTTTTGCTCGTTGCTCAGTGCTGCACAACGCGCTCGAGTCGAGAGAAGAAGAGTTAGGACAAGACGTAATTACGAACGGTAACTCATTAGTTTCACCTTTTCTCAACGCGCGCACCACGGCTCATTAAACTGAAACGTCTTTCTCGTTCCATAGACACTGGCGTTTTCCGTTGTTCCAGGCACATCCCGCGTACTGGGCAATTGTGCGGATTGTGCACGAAAGGCACGAAGGGCATGGCGTTCGTCGGGTGTAATTACATGTCCATTCCGTTGAGATCATTCGTTCAATTTCTTCTCGCAGAGAGAAGTGAAAAAAGTTGCAAATGTCGCGCGGCGATTCGAGGCGACACCGACGGTTTTATTGTTCTCTGCGTGTTTTCTTTTGGTGTTTTTTGGGGGCGTCGCTTGTCACGTTTGGAAATTAATGAGTTGAGGTTCTTGTGGAATTATTTGTGAATTCATTTGGAACACCACAGTGTAAAAAAGTTAGAAACTTAAATAATTAGGCGTAAGAGTAGCTTGAAGTTGTCATTTGGGTGCTAATAATTTTACTTATAGTTAAAGTTGAATTTTAAGTGTGATTGCAAATATTATATCAAATTTTCTTTATTTGCATTTATCTGATTCTAGTGAAAACCATAAAAAATTCAAAGCAAAATAATCTTTGTGTCATATTTTTCTGAATATAATGCAAATTTGTTGAATACAAGTACATTTTCACTCATTAGCATCTGAACTTTCTGTTTGCCATTCGGATTAACAAAATATATTTGATATGAACTTGTGATATTACAGAAAGCAACGCGGAAGCAAAACTAGTAAATCGCACGGTCGAATTTACGAGGTTCGACATTAATGGAGCACGATGCGAGAGATAACAAAATGTCTCTGATAAATGAACGGAAAACAGGAAGTCATTTAACGACGTGTGGCGTCGGGACTGAATTATAATGCTCTATAAACATGAAAATAACATTAATATGCAACATATTTCAAATAAATTTCGAACTAGATATTAAATATTAACAAAATGTGAAAAATATTGTTTTATAATATGGCACAAAACTATAAATAAACAAACCGCATGAGAACATTTAATAAATTTTGTTTTTGTTTTATTTTGTTCATTTTTGATCCGGTTATATTTTGATATTAAAATAGAAAACTGTGAATTTCTATCTTTTATTTTCATATCTGCATTAAATGTATTAAATTGGATGAATAAAAATGTATTTGATTGAACCGTATTCCAATATATATTATTTTAAATATAAAATTGCACAAATATGGGTAGTTAGCATAATTTTATTTTATGTTAATGCAATTAATTACAAATTATAATTATCACTATATTGTGAATATTATTGATTTGTTCATACTCTACTTGTTGCAAAAGCATAACATTTGTTTTGTTTTGCAATCAGGTGTTTGAAGCACTTGCAAGTTTAAATAAATTTTACCAAAGTTTAATTCGACAGCGTGTCGTCTTAAGCCGGAAAATTTAAGTTCTATTCTCGCTGCTGCGAAAGTGTGCGCTGGCAGCATTTCGCTTCGCTGTTAAAATTGCCAGCGACGCGAAGTGTAGCGAACGAATGCGGTTTTGCGCGGCGTTAAGCTTCCGCCGATGGGAAGCGACTCACATGTTTGCTTATTCCATTCCCTCGGCCGACAGCTTCAACTCCAAAATGAACTCCCACAAAGTGCGAATTTCTATGTGCACTCAATATACTATCTATTTACATTACAAGTTACAACTACATGCTAGTTAGCAAAATTTAGTTTGAAATCGTCAAAAACCAAATTTCCACTTACAATTAACCTACCAATTTGTAAATTTAGTTTTTAATTGCGTATTTAGATACACGAACACTTTGTATGTAAATAAATAACACGCTTTGATGTGCAATTTGGTGTTGTTACATCTCCGCGGAATGGAACAGCCGGGTTCACTTGTCTCTCGCCTTCGCCTGCCACACTAACGAACTATCCGGGGGTGGTGGGTGACGGGTGCGAGAACGCGGTTCAAACGCGAGTTGATCCGCACAAGATCAACGAAATTGGGATGTCGGATGTGGGAAAGCGCGCTGAAATCTTCCTAACAAGAGGAAGATTGTTCGTGAAAGTAGGCAAGTTTAAACTGAGCCAGCGTCGGCAAAACAATCAAGCTATCAAGCTCAAACTGACGCACGAAAACTATTAAATAATAATATTCACGGTATGGTATCATCACACAGATATTTTTAAATTAAATATTAACAATATCAAACATTATTACGTTTATTTATTACACAATAAATAATAAACAAAAATAGTGCTTTGTATATTAGAACACTCGGTTTAAATTATTTTCTACACGTGGGTTCAAATGTGTGAATATGTTAACTTTAACACCGTTGCACAGCTGAAATAGTTAAAGTTGTTGGCCTGGTTCCTGGAATTGTTGAAATTGTCGAAATTCATACACTCATAAACTCATATTAACTTTCTTAAGTATGTGACATCAACTAGGTCGCTCGCATTCGCACTGCAACTGCTGTTAATCCTCGAAAATATATTTCTATGTGGCGAGGCGTTGCTCGCTGTAAACTTTTCCAACTATTCAAACTTTGCGTTTTATTTCAACGTTAACACCTATATCGTACAACCGTTTGGATAATTAAGTAAAATTTATATAGGTTTAAATTTATTTCGTTAACCTTGGTGTTAATAAATAGTGTATATTGCATGCTAAATCTAGAACAGCAAAAATATATATTATAATTGTTTTAAATTTTATGTTATTAATTATAAAAACAAAAAAAATTAGGTCAATTTATATTAATTCTATATTCAAGAAATGTGTGAAACAATTTATTACACGAAGAATTTTTTGGTAATTTTTTAGCTTTTTTTTAATAAAAAATTTAATAAAAGAAAAAATCGTTTTAGTCACGTATTGTCTGCTTGATTTTCGTCCGAAATTTTGGAAGAACGTAAATTCCCAGCTACTGTTAACATAATCTACGTGCTGTACACGTCGAGAAGCCAAAATTTATTTTAATTCTGCGTGTTCTACTGATTTTTACCTTGTTATTAGATGTAAAAAATCTTCTGCACCAAACAAATTAAATGTACAATATTTCAAAATAATAAAAGTTAAAAACTAGGTCAATCTTTTTCTATGTTTATAATTCAGCTTTCCACTAGAGAATTTGTACATTTACACATTTTCTTTTTCCGTTCGTGGGCGTTTCTTCCGTCTTTTCGCTTTGCTTCGCACCGGTTTTTTTATCACCTCGCGCCGCCTTAATTTCCTCCCATTCATCTTTTAAACACATTACCAGAACGTTACCAAGTGTTTTCGCTGTTTTCGTATCTTATCAGTTTATATTTACGCTATATTGAAATATTTACAGGGAAAAGTGTTTAAAATTTTACTGGTTTTTTGTTTAAATAATGTAATGTTGCAACAGTGCAAATTTACATACAAGAGTATTTTATCTTCATGTTAAGTCTTGTCTTGTCTCAACGCGCCTCTTGGATTTTATCTCCAAAACACTTATCTCTAATTCGTTCGTGTTTTAAGCTAATTTTAACTTAAATTTAAATTTTATTGCGACGTAGTCTAAGCGTTAAATTAACGACTTGTATTTCATTAATTACCTCATTAATTTTTGCTTAAAATTAAGCGCGCTGCAAGTTTCACCAGGACTCTAAAGTTGGGTGCGTGAAGCCGACGAGTGTTTAAACATTTATTAAAGTTTGCCTAAACTGCACACGGCTCAAAATTAATATTAAAATAATTCCTACGCGGAAATAAAGTGTTTCTTGAATTGTGAAGTGAGCGTTTCTTGGAGATTAAGCGGGCTCATCCGTTTCGTGCAGTCATAAAGTAGATTCGTTAAAAACGTCTACATCTTCTATAATAAAATCCCTAAATCTTCTTATTATGCGATTCGTTATTGTCGCCATTTTGCCGGATTATTCCGCCGACTCTGACTCTTTTGCTACGGTTTACTACTCGTAGGCGATGAATTCGCCACGTGGCACTAGCGCAATCTATTTGTGCGAATGCAAATTTTATTAAATGCAATAAAACGCATTAAAAGTCAAATTATTAGCATCATAATTATTTTATATTCAAGTTATAATTTGATATAAGAAAAGATATTAAAATTTTATATCTTTGGCAATAAATTTTGTCAAAATTTAATTAAAATAGTAAAAATTAGATTTTTGTTTTCATTGATATTAGGTGTACCAATTTTCAGATCAGAAGTGCATAAATTTGTTACAGACAAACTTTTGCATTGTGCTGTTTTCTTTAGTCTTTAACTTCATATGAGTATATCATATCATCATGATTCGATATGGCTTGATTCGCCCCCGAAAGTTAGTTTCCCAGCTAGTTAGCCCTACCCCACCACTAGCGTCTGGGGCGTAACTCTCAGGACAATATAAGAACGCCGCGTTTATCTGATTATAACCGACTAATCCGTTTACGTCGCTTTTTGCCGGCTCCGCTGCTCTCCAGCTTTGCTTCGCAGTTGTTTTATTGTAGCACTTCGTTTATAATTCGAAGCCGGAGGAAATTTCGCAGGACCAGCCGGAAAGGATCTCTCGGGCGAAATTCAAATTTCGTAATAAAGCTTGATTTTAACGCTCGGACGGACTTAATCTACCTTTACAAATTGTGTTCGGGTTTTAAATAATTCGCCAAGATAATCATAAACTACCGTTCTGCGCAATATTTTTTTATAAATAACATATTCCTGCAGCCTTTTTGCCAGATTTAGATTTATTTTGGTGAATAAACTGAGTTTTACCTAGACAATCCTCTAAAGGATTACTTTCTTAATCAGTGATATAATAACAAAGTTGGCCGTCTGGGAAATATTTTCCTGATTACATTTCTCATTTTCTCATTTCGCTTTTGCCGATTTCGCTTTCATTCACTTTTCGTTGCCTTTTTTGTTATGTCATTATATTTAGTACACTTTTATTTTGTTCAAGCTTTTACATTTAATGGCATTAACCCAATTTTCAATGTAAAGTTAACTCTGAAACACATAATTTAAAAGTGTTTTTGTCCAATGCAAAAAATATTCAAAAAATGCTGAAACAAGCTAAATGTTCGTGATCAGAGCGCAGGATAGAAAATAAAAAGGTCGAAGGGTATGTGCTTAATCTACCGAGAGATAAGACACTGCCAGGACAAGGACGAGGACGATTTTTTTGCAGTAAAAGGGTAAAAAATGACAGGGGGACTTTTTGCATGAACCTATTCATCATTCAACAACAAACACTTCATTTTTTACCTCGTTGAGTAATCATTTAACGCGTCATTTAAATAAATATATATGTATATATTAAATAAAACAGTAAAAATAATGCATTTATTAAAGTGCGAGAAAATAGAAATGTTGCAGGTTAAACAAGTAAATTTATGTGAGTTTTGAAAAAACGATAAATACTCAGAATGCAATGCGAAAAATATTTTCTACTTTACAACACTCAGCTTTCAACGCGAGTAACGAAGGGATGATTTATCTGATGGAAAATGTGTGGAGCACGAGTTTCGAATATTAATTAGCTTAAAATCTGGTTTGCACTTGGCTGCGTTTGGCCCGCAGCGGGCGACAAATGATTCGAAATTAATAGGAATTTATTAAATTTTGTTCATTTCCGAGTGCCTTCGAATGTGACAAAATTAAAAATTGTTACAAATTCTAAAATATTGTTAAAATGTTACAACAAAACTACACCTATTTGTATTTCTTTATATTTTAGTCAAACATTTGTAGTTTTATAGTTTTTATTTCTGAACTTTGTTGGTATACTCCACAACTTCACAAAAATGTTTTCCGGACTTTTTATAGCACAGCAACGACATGTCCACCATATTTTTCTTGCAATGTTTCTCCCCCTTTCTGGAAAGTTTTTATTGCACTCTTTCTGGTTTCTTTCTTTTGCTCAGTTAGTTAAACTTATACAATGTCGCATTAAGGCTGGCAAAATGTCTCACCGAGTGCGTTTTGTAATAAATTTGTTTTCGTCAAAACGTCTTTAATGCACCTCTTAAAATTTAATGTTTACAACGACCATGAAACAAAATTGATTCATGTTTCTTTTAATTTCATTTCATGCATAAAAACTTTGATATTAAAATATTACGACAGGTTGTTAAAATATAAATTAAAAGCTCGAGATTTAATACATCATGTTAAAATTGTACACATAAGCTGTATTTCCACAGGAATAAAACTTGTTCTAACGAAACTTTTAGTAATTGAAAGTTTGTTTCATTTCTAGCAAACATTGTACATAATCAAAAAATTTATTAGCTAACGTTGAAAGCTTTCAATGGCATTAAAAGTTTTAGTTTTAATATTATGCTTTTGTGTCATCCGCAAGTGCTCAGAGTAAATCACTTCATATTAAAATCATAATAATATTTCACGCTGGAGCGTAATAGCGACGCGATCAAAGGTATGTATGATAGCGCAGCATTTCCAACCCCATAAAAGCCCGCACGACTTTACCGACGTGCATAAAGATAAAGAGGTATGAGGAACTTTGGAATATTGAACTATCTGCCGACTTATAGGTGGTTATCGACGGTTTCCGGACAATGATCTAGTCCTAGTGCCAGGGGTGCTTGGAGTATTCTATTTCCCATTCGAATTTTAAAGCTTCCTAACTCACGCAAACGAAGCGGATCTCGTGTTAAGTTATTGCCGTTTTATATTGCTCTATTACTTTATATTATAAAGCTATTTATCACAAAGTTGTGGTTATCAAAATAGGTGTGGTCTTATAGTAATAATTTATTTATAATATAACTAGAATTGTATTTTGTTTGTTTGTCTAAAGATTAGATTTTAAGAAAAAATTCTGAGGGAGTAAAAAATTGGTTTTTAGAACAATTTATATTTTGATATTCTAAACCACGTGTTTGATACAGCGCATCAAAACGTCCATTCCGCATAAAAATATGTGAAAACTATTCAAATTCGTGCATTGTCTCTCGACATCCTGGCAAGGAGAATGTCTGCGCGCGAGCAAATATGTGTTTAGCAAAATAAGCAGAATCCCTGCAGAATTGCGCGCAGGGGCAAGCGATTTGCCTGAATCTGCGATTTTCATGCACAGATGCAACAAATTGGTCGAAAGTCTAAACATTGCTGTAAAATCTGAGTCTCAGCTGAAATTCAAAGATGTGCGTTTATTAAATTTTTCATTGAAATGCCATCATTAAAATGTAACAAGGTAAAAACATTAAATATAAAAATATCAGAGACGAACTTAAAACAAAAATTTAAAAAAACACGATGAATATATTTATTTTAAAATATTTGGTGAATTTTTATAAAAATACTGTAAAATTTAGTTTTATTAGTAAATATTTAAATTGAAGTGTTTAATGCGGTGCTGTGTTTGTTTTCTGAATGTCCGCTACAAGTCAAAATAGCTGGGAAATGAAAAATAACAAAACGTTATTAAGTTATTTTCCTCGCAACGTTAACTAACGTTCTGGATGAGAAAATACGAGCATAAATCCTGCTCGTGACTTTATTCAAGCGTCTAGTGCATTTATATCTTCTCAGTTTGCAGCCATCCTGCGAGTACAATTCTTAAAACTCCGTGGTTTGCAATGAGGGCAGCAAGTCCTCACACAATTCTAGAAATTATTGAATGCACTGCATATTTAAATATAATTGTTTTGTAATAAAAAAGTTGAAGTATTTTTATTAGAGGCAGTTATTCTTAATATATCTTTTTATCTTCAATCAAACGTAATAGGATTGTGTCTTATCAGCCAGGAATTGTGGTAATTTGTGTAATTTGGCAGCGAATTCAGCATCTCGTCTTCTTGCATTTCCATCTAAACACATTTTTATACGCTCGCTTTGTCAAAAACGCACAATTTATTCCGCTATTTGCGGCCATGATGCGGCCAAACGCGTGTAATTTAATCCCGAATCTTGAATAAAATTAGCTTCCATTTGCCTTGTTTCGCTGCCGACCACAATAGTCTTCTGGAAGCGAGCAAAGCAAAAACAAATTAGAAAAAATGTTGTAATATGCAGGCCGCAACAATAAGTAATATCATAAATCATAAAGATTCTAATCTCTATTACACCCTCGCGCCACAGGGTCGCATTGTGTCTCGTCGCGTGCATATCTTCGAGAAGGCTGCATCTATCTTGTCTGCGGTGGTGGCGGCGGCGAAGGATTTCTGATATGATGCCACCGGAGCCGTCTCCGAATGCGGAACGGCGAGCGGCGACGGGAACAATGCAATGAGGTCTATTGTTTTGCTGAAATTCATTTGCACGCTCATCGCGCTCGTCAGCGGCGAGGAGCTTTTGGGAAGCCGCGAGGATTTTCTTCCTTCGTTGGAATTCTAAAACGGGCTGAATGAAGTACCACGAAGAAACGGGGTGAGGGCAAAAAATTTTCAATTTATAAATATTAAATCAGGGCGAAAACATTTTATGGTATTTCAAAATTAAAAATATGCAGTTTTGAAATAAATATATTATACGTGTTGTTTTCATTGCGTTTACAGTACAATGCTTTTATTTTGAATATATTTTCGAACTAGTGCAAGTGGTTGTTTTGTTCCCATAAAATAAATTCCCAGGCGACCAACCAACGATTGGGTAATTACATTTAGCATATTGATGGAGTTATAAATTGGAGTTTGATCGGATACGAGGATGCACGTCGATGCGCATAGATAACGAGACCAAGCGATCGCTGGCAACACAAAACATGAAGGTAAATCGTGATGCAATTCCCACTGTACTCAAATATTCCCTGTGTAATGCGACGTAATATACGCACCGCACCAACAAATTGACAGCAACTGAATGAATATCAATGTTGTGTCTAGACTGCATAAAAGTTTAAAAATATTATGATCAATAATATTTATTACTTGATTAACATATATATTATTTATTTTACTATTAAATTTATTCCAGGACATAAAGTGACCTCATAGAAATGTTTTTTGTTCGGGTAAAAATCTAAAAATCTTGTATAAGCCTAAACCGTGCTTAACTAGTGAAAAAAAAGGAAGCGTAAAGAGTAAAAGCGGATGATTGTAATATTGTGCTGTTGTGTGTTTTGCGTGGGAGATGAAACGCGCGCAAATCTTCTTTTACACATGAAGCGACCGACGCGGAGGCTGAACGTTGTCTTTCCGGGCTTTTGGGGGGTGCGCCGGTGAATAAAGAGTGTTACCGGTCGGGCGGACATCACAACATCATCCTGCTTCTCTTACATGAGAGGATTTAATCCGGCGCGTGTGGGAGATTTTCGAATGCGCTGCTTGAGCGATTGAATGTTGGATGTTGGGATTAGAGGAAGGAAATCTGAAAAAGATTAACTTTCAATGCGATATTTAATGTCTACATCGGCAAAATAAGGGATCGATTTTCAAAAGATAAGAGTAAACTGTTACGAAGGACAAATTTTAGATTTTATTATATATTACTGTGCAGTATTGATGTTTTGTATAAGTCCCTATGGATATGTCACATTTATTTGATAATCAATAGTCTGTAAAGTCTGCAAGCAATACATTAATGCAAAACATAGCCAGATTTAGAAGCAAATCTGCCACGCTAATTTCCATCATTCGACGCTAATCCCTTTTTGCCGGTGTGCATTTATTTGCACCGCCTGCGTTTGCGCTGCGCACGGAGGCAGAAAACCACCCTCGACGGGCGCCCACCGCAAGCCTGCCGCTCCCTTGCACCCTCGCGATGTTCAAAACTCCGGCTATGCATCGAACATCGACTCTCGTTTGGCCATTCGTTTTGGGGCGCTGAGGCGACGGCTGTTCTCTATGTTTCCAATGTTCCAGCTCATGTCGGAGGCGGCGAACATTTCTATTCGACGTCGCAGGCATCCGAAAGTGAGGAGCAAAGAGTGAATAGTGAATGAATAGCAATGAGCGTGATGGAAATGTCGGAATCCAGTGCGCTGGCGAGCGTATGTGATGAGAGGGCGCAGAAGACGAAATGAAGTGGTGTACGCCAACCCGCACCCTTGATCGACGGCACTTCGCTGGCCCGCCGAAATTTAATAAACATCATATCCTCGTTATATCCGATGGCTTACAGTCGCCCGGGCCTATATTACGTTTGAGCGTTGCGCTGCCGAACCAATATTTGCACAGATATAAAAGGTTCATCCTCGGACGCTTCATCTTTGGGGGAATATTCTTTTGCTTGTCATTGCCGGCGAGCTAAAATCGACAAGCGAATTGAGCGAACAAAAGGAGTGTTTAGTCAGTCGTGAATACCCATACGAGATAACTCAATATACTTTTTGATCTTTTTATTTGAAAGTTTTATGTTTGCGTTTGATGGTCATTTAATTTCCGCACATCAAATAAATATACAAGCAAAATATAGAAATAATAAAATGTGATAAACGAAAGAAGTGTTTTGTTCAATTTTCTTTAAATCCCATGAATACTAAAATATTTGTAGGTAAAAACAACTCGTTTTATGAATTTTAATCAAATTGACGAAAAGCAAATTCATTAAATCAGAAATTTAATATGCTACACTAAACTTTTGAATAACTACGAAAGCTGACATCTAATACCGGGAAGAGACATAATTGCATCTGAAAATTAATGATCGCAACGCAATCATTCGTCGCATCCAAAGACTTAACTTGTAAATCAAATTCCAAATCTTCAAAGTAAATTAATTAAATTATAAGTTTAGAGACGATGTTAGTTTGTGTTATTTTTTTTAATATACGGATATATCTTTGGTTTGCATAACGTTAATTAATTACCTAAATAAATATGAGTTTCAGGAGCCACTTTGCCTCACATTTCTGCTGTTTTCTTTTGTACCCTTCAAGTTTTTTCCTTCAATGCTACATTTCTCTATTGAATTTGCAGCACTGTACTTCTTTCACTTCTTATTTAATTTTTCTTTCTTCATTTTTGCTCGTTACGATTTTTTTGCAGACATTTTTAAAGTTTTTATTTTACTGCTTGAAGGAGTTGAACATCTCGAGTTGGAATTAAAAAAATCAAGCCAAATATAAAAATAAAAAAGAAATGTTCGAATGTTTTTTAATTAACAGCGTGAAGCAGGTCGGGTGAAAAGTTTGGAATTAATTAATACTTATTTGCACGCTTTCAACACGTCCGCATGATTTTTTTCTTCTTTATATCAATTCATGTTTTTATTTTTAATAAACGGAAATTAATATTGGCAATATGGCAACAATTATTTATGTATCGATTAATAGATTTACATAGCAATAAAGTTGAAATTTAGAACTTGCAGTTAAATTTATATGCGGGTGAAATTTTTGACACGCAAAACTGAAAATTTTAGGCGCAGTCTGCGAAAAGGATTATTTTGGATTATGCAAATCGAGTGACGGTTTTTAAAGCATCGGGCGACGGTAGTAAACCGCCGCCAGTTGCCGTCGTTAATGCAATAGAGATTACTATGGCTGGGTTGACTGTGCGATGGTTCGAAAACAACACAGTTTGCAATTGTTTGACAAAAAAATTTATATACAGTGTTAATTAAAAACAATCAATACTATCTCAAAATAAAAACTGATTCTGGGTGTCAGGATCACACAATATTGAAATTTAAAAATAAAACAGGAAATATTTAATTAAATCAATTTACGTGTTCATTTCGACAAGTCTGCGGTTTTTAAAAAATCAATTAATAAAATTCTTTGATTTTGCAATTGTTGCATATTTATGAATCAATATGTTTGTTAGATGTAGGTATTTTTAAGTAATCAAAGCTTAAGTATACGAGCTAAGATTTTTGTCGCATATTTTATCTCTGTTAGCTTATGGTTTTATATAAACAATTTTCTTTCTGTAGTTTTGGCATGAAAAGAAAACATACAAAGTTATTTTTGCATTTATTCTTGTTTTAATGAAATATACTCGTATTATTTACACTTGCGATGAGCAAACCTCATTTCCCACGAAGAAATCACCTCGATTTGCCCAATAACAATGATTCGGCAGTTGTAGCGAATATTTTATTAACGAACTAAATGAAACGGCCGACACTGCGGACCGCGATGCCATTTATGCGTCCATTACGAAGCATTAATAACCACCCGGGTGCGATGCGAGTCAAGTCCTCCACAATGAGGGCACTCGAAGAAGTCGAGCGCGATAGAAGCGCCGCATTCGTAATATATTATTATAGTGGTCGTGGAGGCATTGTGGGCAATGCGGAGAAACGGCGGAAGTAGAAAGTAGAAATAGTGATGGTTGGCGAGGGGCCGTAAAAGCCATCGAGATGCTCGTGATTAATAACGCGTTTTATTATAGCCACTGCTCGAACTTTCTATGTCGACTAACTGGCATTAAGCATCACCGGTAAGATGTTCTTCGATGGCATCATCAATAATATTTAATGAAACAACAAAATAACCCGAGAGCTAACTCTGGCGTTCATTGCATAAATATTACGAAACAATACCGCGGAAATAATTAACCGTAAATATTGCACATACTGTTATACGAGAAATAATGGGTACTATTTCTTTGTGAACAATGCAATTGTGTTATTTAATTATGATACATGTTAATTAGAAATAAATTTGTTTGAATATTGTTTGTATACTATTGTATTGATATCAATACACGTATGGTGCTTGACTAATAATTATTATTGCAAAAAACGTGAGGAAGTATTGTAATTAAGGGTTTTGTAGAATTTTGTATGCTTTGGATGATGTTTGAAGCATTGTATGAATCATTAGCTAAAAATTATTATTTGCAAACAAGTATCAAAGTAATAAAATAAAAAATAACATTAAAAATAAATCTATAAATTTTTATGTAGATCTACTGGTATGCTGCGCTTTAAGCATGAGAGGTTTAAAACTTATAATTGGCAACAATCGACTCCCAATGTAATCAAACAAATCTTGATAATAGCTTGAAAGCACCAGGTAAGATTCAAACTATCATATTAGTTAATTTTGATTGAGGTTATATCAAAAGGTATAGCCTTTGAAGGGATTTCCGGAACTGACCAAGCACAACAAGAAGCTTTTGTATGGATGTCAACAGGCCAGCCTTTCAGTTATACTAAGTGAGGTCCAGGCGATTTGAGCAATAGTTTAGGTGTCGAACATTGTGTACAAGTTTGTGCCGCACCGCCCGGGCAGATCCATTGGAACGATTTGGCATGCACAACAGTATTGTCCTTCGTCTGCAAAGACAAATCATGCGGCAATTATTATAATAATGATAATAATATTGTCAGAACGGAAATTCTGGTGGTATTGTTACAACACTTCTCATTACACTATTGTGATACAAATTTTAATTGCAAATTGTTAAATAATCTGTATCATGTTTTGTACAGCAATCAATTATAGTAAAAAGTTGTATTTTAATTAATTTTGATAATGGCTCAAAATTTGGTTTGATGTGAAACAATGGTGATAATTCAAAATGTTTGCTCTTTTGGTATGCTTATTGATGAGAACCTCTTTGCCTATTTTTTGGCAACCACAAGTGACTTAATTTATACAGGAGATTCGTAGTATTTTTCATTTGACTTTCTGAAGGCTTAGACGTCTGAACATCTTCATGTCTCTTTATGATTTTTTTTATCTAAGGATATGTACAAAAGATACCAGCCATTTACTATACTCAAATTTTAAATAAAAAATAAATAAATAATTTTTATTTAAACTTTTTTAGGGTATGGTTTCAGACACTATATGGATTTCGGCAACGGATCAATCGCAACAAGGTGCTTTTGTGCGAATGTCAACTGGACATCTATTCACTTAGACCAAATTGACTCAGACCGATCTAGACAATGACGAAGGTGTCGCAATGTGTCCCATGCATGCCAGGCTGATCAATTGGTACGATTTACAATGCACAACACTCCTGACCTTTATGTGTGAATACAAAACATACAGTAATAATAATAATTGTGGATGTCAGAAAAATTCCGGGCTAGTTCCAACAGTTTCTAAAAATATTTGGCAATTATATCATAAAATCTTATCCTACCTACGTACAAGTAGGAATGCTACATTTTCGATATACTTAAAATGATTGTGGCCATTCTAATTCGATAAAGAAATAGCTTCTTTGCTTTTTATATAACCACAGACATACCGCACAAAATACCACACAGCTATTAAAGAAAACAATTTTAGCGTCAAATTCCTAAAACAATACAAGCCTTCGATAACCTCCTTGCGCCTACGATGATGAATTAATTGTTGCTCAAAACAGTGTATTTCCCAATGCAGAGCATTTCATATTTTTCTCCATATTGCAGTTATATTTAAAAACAGGCAATGCAACGTTACACCAAATTTCAAATTTTATTTTTACGTAGTTTTGGAGGTTTCAGTCCTTCACATTTCTGTTGTTTACAACGGCATAAAATTGTGTGCTCAGTTCACATGCGTTAGTTAGATAGTTAGAGTAAAAAATATTTTTTCCATTTCTGGGAAATGATAGCCAGGTAGAATGGAAAATATTGTTTGTTTTTTCTGTGAAATGCACTATTGATATACAGCGCCAATTACTGTTTTTGATTTTGCTGTCTAGTATCAAATCACACAGATTCTAGGAAAGTTTCACTTCAAAATATACCAAAAATGAAACTATTTATTGCATGCACTTTTTCCAATTTCAATTTAACTTATCACAATTAACAACATATTTTTAACTTTCCAACATTGCATAATATTAGTAATGTTTAACTAAAGAACAATTACCTTCATATGTTTACACTTTTTATTTTAAAACAATTCCGTATTGAATTGCATAATTTTAGTGCTTTTCATATTGATGATATTAAATTTATGATATAAATACAGGGAGAATTGAGATAATTATCACAAGCAGTACATCAACAGTACAAGTAACTTACAAAGTCATTACTAAGTTATTAATCAAAAATATACAAAAATGAAATTGTTAATTGCATCCTGCTCAATATTGATGGTTTTTGGGCTTATTGATAAGGCATCAGCAAAAAAGTACTATCTACAAACTACTACTAAAGTAATTATTTTATTCAAAGTTTTAAAAGCATGATTAATATTTGTTTTATTTGTATCTAGGTAAATTGATATGCAGCTTACGAGGCTTGTGCGGCTCAAAACTTATAACTTGTCACTATTAACTCCCAATCAGAACAAACTGATTTGGAAAATACTATGAAGGCAGCTGGTAACTATTTGATAAAATAAATTTATTTAGAACAATATAATTTTAATTTGTTTATTACAGGATTAGCCAATGAATGGATGTGGACTTCCGGTACAGATCTCCTTTGTTTGGTTTTCTTCAGGACAACCCTTCACCAATACTTCATGGAGCCCCACACAACCTGACTTATTGGCACCTGAATTACGTGAAGTCGAAAACTGTGTGCATGTTTGGCCCATACCCGCTGGACAAATCAACTGGAACGACTGGTATTGCACAGAGCTTTTGTATTTTATCTGCGAGGATAAAATCTGCTCAAACAACAATAATAACAATTGTGGGCATGGTAACAGTTGTGGCTGCGAAGGAGGAAATTCAGAAGGTCTAGTAACTACACTTCTTGATCAACTTTTGTAAATAATGAGCTCAAGTGAAAAAATATATATCATATTTAATCTTTGCATATTAATTGTTTAATGATATGTATATCAATTTGTATAACATAATGAATACTGTATTGAATAATTAATGATTTAATTAAAACAGTACACATTTAATTAAAATTGTTATTTAATACAAATAAAAATACAATTCCTTCAATTCATCTGCATTTTATAGTTAAACTAACCAGCTATTTATTATTGCTTATTTCCTACCGCCCAGTAATTTACACGCTAACAAGTATATTAAAATTTCAACTGGAGAAAGTCAACGTTTACTGATTGAGACAAGGCACGTGACAGAATTTGGGGAATATTGCATCAATTGATTGTCTATTTAGTTGTGTTTAGTTGTGCAAAAACAAGAACACATATCGAAAAATAAAGACATACAAATGAAGAAATTAAGCGGAAAGCATCAAATATACGAGTAAAGAGAGACTGGACCAGAAACTTAAAGAACTTCAAGATACACAACGGGCAGCAGAGCTATGGAGACAGATGAAAGAAGAAAGAAGCAATGCTCGAGACAGCAATTGAAGAATGCGGACTTTACAATGTAATGAAGAAGAACCAAACCAAATGGTGGACTGAAGAAATAAAGGAAGCGATAATGGTGTTCGGGCCAAGTCCGACAAACGTATTGATAACGCGGCGAATTGTTATCATACATTTGGCAAACACCTGCCAGGGGACAGCTGCAATTATATACTTTGTTCTCCCGGTCAGTCCAGACAGCAGCTGCATCATTCTTGCAACGTTAGCAGGAATGTCCCCAAGATCTGCATTTACTTGATTTATAAAATTCATTCGCTCTTGAGCTCTTGTGCAAGTAACACGGTAAATAAACGGTTAAAATCAGCAAGAGTTTTCTTCACTGCATATCTCATCCACCACATCACTATCATATCTTGGAGCGCGATGTTAGACCGGCTAAACTCAGTCAGAGTCGCTTGAGCATCGCAAACAAAAATCGGGCAAACCGTCTTCGGAACCTGGAAGACAAGCAACGCAGGTTTCGCCCCAACAAAAGGAAAAGGAGAAGGCTTGGAAACAATATTTACAAAAAAGACGACATGAAAAATACAAGGAATATCAAGAAAGAAGGGCAAAAGCTAAGAAGATAGTATTAGAAGCAAAAAGAAAGAATTGGAAGAAATTTGGAAATATAATAGAAAATAATAGTAAACATAACAAAAAATTATTTTACAACGTAATAAAAGGATGCAGAAGAAGCAAGCAGTATCAAAACAAACAAATAATAGACAAAAAAGGAACTGTGTTAACAAACGAAGACAGAATTATCAGAAGATGGAAAGAGTATTTTGAAGAACAACTCAACACAAATGAGATTGAAATACCAGAAGAATGTGAATTTACAGAACAACTAGAACAAGAAGAAGAAAACATCTCAGAGGAGAATATTAAAATAGTACTAAGAGAACTGAGGCTTGGTAAAGCAGCAGGCGAAGATAAAATTGACGCCAAAATGATGATGAACATTGGAGAAGTAGCTACCAAACAACTATATATATACAATAATGCAAAATATATGGAATGGGGTAGATATACCTAAGGATTGGCTTACATCACTACTAACACCTATTTACAAGAAAGGAGACAAGGAGAACTGCGCAAGTTATAGAGGAATCACTATCATCAACACTGCCATAATGATACTGGAAAAATTTAGAAAAAAAGATCACAATATAAAAAAAATTCACAATAAAGAAGTTAATAGAGAAATTATATCAAAATCGAAAAAAATATATACCTTGGATTCATAGATGTAGAAAAAACTTTCGATACAGTGAATTGAGTAAAATTATAGACAATATTAAAAAATATAGGTATTAGTGATAAAATAATCAGAATAGTGCGTCAAATGTACAATAATAATGAAAACAGAATAATTTATGAAGGCAAAATTTCATAAACCTTTAAAACTAATAATGAGCTGAGACAAGGGGCAGGATTGAGACCAACATTATTTATTATGTATATATCGATGAGATAATTAAAAATGTAAATCAGAAATACAAACAAATTACAATAGGATATAATAACATGGTACCAGTTAGAATTAGTCAAGCAGCATTTGCAGATGATATTATGTTAATAGCAAAAAGGAGGAAAATTTGCAAAATAATATGACAATATGTAATAATGCGTTAAAATAATTTGCTCTGACAATAAAGAAAACTAAAACAAATGTCATGATTATAAGCGAAGAATATTGAAAATCAAAATAGACCATAATAATTTAGGTCAAGTCAATAGCTTCTGTTACTTTGGAATAAATATTATAAAAGACGAGAAAAACAAATTAGGAATAAGTTCCAGAATTGAGAAAACTGCTAAATTATATTACCAATTTAATAGAATAATAATAAATAAAAAAGAAATAGCGAATTAAACCAAAATTAAAGTGTTCAAAGTAATATATAGGCCAATTCTATCATACGGGTGTGAAACATGGGTGCTAAATGAAAATGACAAGAGTAGAATACAGGCGATAGAAATGAAATACCTAAGAACAGTAGCAAAAAGACTAGGCTTGACAAAGTGAGAAATGAAATAATAAGACAGGAACTAGAGATAGAAGATATTAAAGTGTACATAGAAAGAAGAACGCTAAGTTGGTGGAATGAATGATCAATCACAAGCAAAAAGAGTGTGGATGGCAAGACCGAACGGAAGTGGAAAGAGAGGAAGACCAAGGAAAGAAAAGTATTGTTTAGTAAGGGAAATTTTAGGAAATTTAGGAAAATTTAGATAGCAGAAAATTAACTATAATAGAGGCTATAATGTTATGTAGAAATTGAAGAGAGTGGAAAAAATTTATAAACACGTAAATTAAGAATTAGAAATATTTAAAATATGTAAGAAAAAAAATGTAACTGTAAAAGAAAAATCCGACACCGGAAGGTAAGTGGAGTATGACAATATATATTATATATTTTTAACGGAATGTTTAACTGAAGAACAATTACTTTTATATGTTTACACTTCATATTGCTACAAAGAAGATATATTTATTTTAAAACAATCCCATATGCAATTGCATAATAATAGTGTTTTTCATATTTATGATATTAAATTTATGATATAAATACAGGGAGAATTGAGATAATTATCACAAGCAGTACATCAACAGTACAAGTAACTTACAAAGTCATTACTGAGTTATTAATCAAAAATATACAAAAATGAAATTGTTTATTGCATCCTGCTCGATATTGCTGGTTTTTGGGCTGATTGATAATGCATCAGCAAAAAAGTACTATCTACAAACTACTACTAAAGTAAATAATTTATTCAAAGCTTTAAAAGCATGATTAATATTTGTTTTATTCGTTTCTAGGTAAATTGGTATGCAGCTTTCGAGGCATGCGCGGCTCAAAACTTACAACTTGCCACAATCAACTCCCAAGCTGAACAAACTGATTTGGAAAATACTATGAAGGCAGCTGGTTAGTACATGATATCGAAAATTTATTTAGAATAATTTAATCTTAATTTGCTCATTACAGGATTCGCCAATGAATGGATGTGGACTTCCGGTACAGATCAGGCAACAGAGGGCTCCTTTGTTTGGTTTTCTTCAGGACAACCCTTCACCTATACTTCATGGAGCCCCACACAACCTGACTTATTGGCACCTGAATTACGTGAAGTCGAAAACTGTGTGCATGTTTGGCCCGTGCCCGCTGGACAAATCAACTGGAACGACTTACAATGCTCACAGCTTTTGTATTTTATCTGCGAGGATAAAATCTGCCCAAACGACAATAATAACAATTGTGGACATGGTACAAGTTGTGGCTGCGAAGGAGGAAATTCGGGAGGTCTAGTAACTACACTTCTTGATCAACTTTTGTAAATAATGATTTCAAGTGATAAAACATATATCATTTTCAATATTTTCATATCAATTTGTATAATATTATGAATAATGTATTGAATTATTAATGATTTAATTAAAACAGTATACATCTAATTAAAATTGTTATTTGATACTAAACAATACAATTCCTTCCATTCATCTACATTGTATGATTGAACTAATCTAGTATTTTTTATTGCCTACTTTTTACTATCTAATTATTTACACACTAATGTACCGTCTATTGATTAAGAAAAGGCACATTGCATCAATTGATTGTCCATTTAGCTTATATTGTACAAGGTCTTACAAATATTATAACTGTATTTAGGAACTATTACAGTAATTGTAAAATTAGAAAAATGTGACTTTTAACCCTATGTCAAAGATTGTTTTTTACTCTCGTTTTATTTGCTATCAATTTATTTTTAAGCAAATAAAAATATTATAAAACACCTCTACAGTTATAAATCAAAACTTCAATTTTCTAATATAAATCGGAATTGCACTTACCACCAGAACCCTTAAAAAGATAAATTTACAATTTAATAAGTTTACACTACAATTGAATTATAAATAAAATACAATAAAATTCGCTATTCTGTTCTACTACTCTGTTCTCTCCTCTGTTCTACCATGGAAAACGCACAAACTTTGAAAATTGATTGAGTAAGTACCTACCACGTTGATTAACCAGGTATCAAATATAGGTTTGGTTGGTTGATGACAATTTACTTCTATTTGAAAAATACTCATATTTTACACGTTAAATTAAAAATTATGTACGCTTGGTAATATTTATGAAAAATAAACAGTATCATTCTAGTATTAAATTCTTAATTAAACACTAATTGAATGAAACAAATTATATATACCTGTCTAATTATATTCTTAATGCATTGTTCTATAGAGTGTCGTAATTGATTACATGAATGAACAACAATCTGAAAATACTGTTGATTACAGAACAATACCTTATTCACTTGCGTGATTCAATATTTTCATTAAGTAATTTCTTGGTAGTATAAAATGCAGTGAAATTTCAGATAATTATCATTGTATTGATTCACCTTATCAACAACAAAGCAACCGTTTAAGTAAAACGTTTTTAAAAAATGAAAGTTATACCTACCATTACAATGATTGTCCTTATTGGAGCTATCGATAATGTTTCAGCTAAAAAATATTATCTACAAACAGCTACGAAAGTAATGTTAATAAGAATAATGTTTAAAAAATAATAATTCGTATCATTTCAATATTTCCTGTAGTTGAACTGGTATGCCGCTTTTGAGGCATGTGCTGCCCAAAACTTACAACTTGCCACTATCAATTCACAAGCTGAGCAGACTGATCTTGAAAATACGATGAAAGCAGCTGGTAATTAAATAATATATCATAGTTTGACGGAAAACGGTATAACATTGTTTCTTGTTGATTTTTAAAGGCAAAGCAGCTGAATGGATGTGGACTTCTGGTACAGACCAAGCAAAAGAAGGTGCATTCGTCTGGATGTCTACTGGAAAACCCTTCACTTTTACCAAGTGGAGCCCCACCCAACCGGACAATGCTCTTGGAAACGAAAACTGCGTTCACGTATGGCCCATGCCAGCTGGACAAATCAACTGGAACGATTGGCAATGCACTCATCTCTTGAGCTTCATCTGTGAGGATAAAGTCTGCAAAGATAATAACAACAATAACAATAATAATAATAATAATAATAATTGTGGTGGGCATGATGATGGTTCCGGCGGTGTTTTACAAACACTTCTAGACAAACTCTTGTAAATTATGTAGTATTGATTTGTATAGACATTCTGTAAATGCTTTTATCTTTTATTCTATATGATAATAATTATGATAATAATGCAATTTTAAACAATTTTGGTATTTGTCATATGAATATTCGGTCATAATTTAAAGGATGCAGGTACTCTACCGACAATTCCATCTAAATAAAAACAATTAAATGAAAAAATCAGGATTTTTATGAATCAAAAATACCATTATTTGAACTCATGTTAAACGGTTCATTTACTGGTATATTAAGTAAGTATCATGTGGTAAGTATCAACGAGGGCTTTACTCACGAGATTGATTGAGAGTGAGCGTAGCGATCGTTTAATGAATCGAGTGATTAACAATGTTTAGACACGCTTTTTTTTCTACTTCCATTCTATTTCCACATTTAGGTTTTTGTATTTAAACTTTTGAATTTTTAAAATGCTCAGGTGTATGCAAAGTACCACTTCTTGTGTTTAAAAACCGTGGAAAAACTGGAGCTTATAGGTAAAAGTAAAAAAAAATATATATATATATACTAGCTGACCCGGCAAACTTTGTTCCGCCTCGCTTTTCACGTGCAATTTCTTGTTCTTCTTCAGTCCTTTCATTCGCAATCCTTCGAATCCTAGTTGCATTACGGTTTTGTCGGATAAGATTTGATCGTTTTGGTCGCTGCATGTTGAGTGGGGATGCTACGAAGCATCGCACAAAGAAGAGACGGAGAAAACTTGTTTAGTATCTTCCAAAGAAGTTTTCATTTAAAAAAGTATTTAAAAACGTATCCTACACTTACTAAGTCTTATTCAAACAAACACATCAACCGGGCAACTTCAACCAACACGTACAAACCCACGCACGTCTATGCTTAGGAGGACGCTACGAATCGCACAAAGGGGAGACGGAGATAAAAACATTATACTGGTGTGCTCTTTTTTTCCCGTAGGCTAAACCATATAAGCGAATATGTTTGTTTCCTTTTACACTGATTTGGGTTGCGGTTTCCTTTAAAAATGTAACGTTTCACGCACGTCTAGGCTTAGGGGGACGCTACAAATCGCACGTCTATGCTTAGGGGGAAGCTATGAATTGCACAAAGGGCAGACGGAGATAATAGAAAACATTATATTTGTGTGCTCTTTTTCTCCCGTAGGCTAAACCATATAAGCGAATATGTTTGTTTCCTTTTAGTGTCGTTTAGTGTTCTCTAAAGGAGTTTTCACTTCAAAAAGTATCCTAGTAACCTTCTCCAAACAAAAACATCAACCGGTCAACTTCAACCCACACGTACACACATACACACGTCTATGCTACGAAGCAACGCACAAAGAGGAGAAGGGGATAATAGAAAACTTTGTATTTGCGTTCTCTTATTCTCCCGCAAGATAATCCATATACGCAAATATGTTTGTCTCTTTTTAGTGTCGTTTAGTGCCCTTTTAGAAAAGTTTTCACTTCAAAAAGTATCCTATTACCTTCTCCTGGCCCTAAGCTACCTATCCACCAATTTTTTGCTAAATTGGATTAGCCGTTCTTTAGTTATAAAGGAGTTAACCAACACGACTTTCTTTTATATATATAGATAATATACACTGTTCAATTGTCTCATTTTTATAGACTGCAATTTCTAATAGACATAATAGGCAACCTACTATTACAAAAACAAAATATACATAATATTATTCAAGATATTTTTCGTAAGCAATTTAAGAAAACTTATTTACATTTTTGGATTTTGCCTACTCGGTATTGTGTTACAGATTGTTTAATTCTTTGTTATGTTATGCCGCAGTGTAGGTACATATCTTCTTAATATATATAAATCTCGTGTCACAATGTTTGTCCTCAATGGACTCCTAAACCACTTAACCGATTATAATAAAATTCGCACACTATGTGCAGTTCGATCCAACTTGAGAGATAGGATAGTTTAAATCTCAAATTATAGTCGCAATTTTAATTTATTGCTAATTATTTGTCTGTTATTACGTCTCCTCTTTGTGCGATGCTTCGTAGCTTCCCCCCCCCCAAGCATAGACGTGTGTATGTGTGTACTACTGGGTTGAAGTTGACCGGTTGATGTTTTTGTTTGGAGAAGGAAAGTCGCTTTCTCTGTCTGTCCCTTTGTATGCTTAAATCTTTGAAACTACGCAACGGATTTTGATGCGGTTTTTTTCTTCCGTGCGAAGCCGGGGCGGGTCGCTAGTAAATTATAAAACCTAAATATTATTATTTTCTTACATATGGAAAAAAAAACTAAAAGTACTTGAAATCTATAAATACGGTCTGATAATAGTTGCCAACCTCGCCAAAACATGAAACAAAACTGGCAATTTACCTATGAATAATTTGGTTACCTTTGAATTAATTATCATGAATAAATTTTGTAGATCTGCTTTAAATATTTTGACACACAAAATGCAAACAGTAAATATCCAGAACGTTGTTTGTAACAATTCAAAATGAAACCTTTATTGATATCAATTGTAGTATTATTGGCAGTAACAATAGTTTCTGCTAAAAATTACTACATATTTAGAATTTACAAAGTAATATCACCAAAATATTGTGCGTACAATAATATTATATCATTTATTTGTTTTAGCTTAACTGGTATTCAGCTTTTCAAGATTGTAAATCACGCAATTTGCAATTGGCAACAATTAACTCAGCTGCGGAACAGGCAGATCTTGAAAAAGTTATCAAAGCGAATAGTACGTAATAACAAATATTTAAAAAAGAATTTATGTTACTATGGGATCTTTAATTAGATATGGTCCAAGAATGGATGTGGACCTCAGGCACTGATCAAGGTCAAGAAGGAAACTTTCTATGGATGAGTACTGGAAAACCATTCATATATACCAGATGGAGTGCAGGACAACCTGATAATATGGACAGGAGCGAACATTGCGTGCACGTATGGCCCGTTCCTAACAATGGATTTGGATCGATTTATTGGAATGATTGGCACTGCTGGAAAGAATTGTATTATATTTGTGAGGATAGAACAATGATGGGTTAAATAATATTTTCTTGATGTTTAATGCTTCATTAAAACAATGTCAAAACATTCAAAGCTTAAAAATACATGTTATGCCATTGATATTACCAAATAATTTACATAATTATTAAACAGACGTAACTAATGAACTGATTTCAAAACATTATTTGGGACAAAATGTAATTTGCATTAAAATTACATTAAAATTACGCACGCACTTGCATGATAATAACTTTCATAGAATATCAAGAAATAAATATGTGTATATATTAACAAATATCTTTTACTCATTTTTTTATTTTATAAAGTATGAATAAAAAATTCCATGTTTAAATATGTTTACCAGATAATTAAGATCAGGAGCAAAGCATATTTTCTTTCGTAAATAGCATCAGATTTATATAAATAAGCAATTAATTGCAATTAAATACATTGTATTGTTATTTGTTATCTTTTACGATTATAAAACTCATTAAGATATATTTTTTACGTATTTTACTCGTATATATATCTTGTCATATATATACTCCCACGATCATTCAGATCTTGATAAAAAAAATAATATTAAAATGAAATATATCATTGTGATTTTTCTTGTTTTATTATCTCCGGGAACATTGGTTGAAGCAATATTTAAACAATACTACCTGCGAACAGATACAAAAGTATGAATAATCGAAATATTATGACTTTAAAAAATCTCATTCATATGTAATTGATTCTTTAAAAAGCTGGACTGGTATGATGCTTTTGATGCATGTAAAGCGGAGAACAAACGACTGGCTACAATTAACTCTGCTCTTGAAGAAGCATCGCTTGAATTTCAAATGATTGCAGCTGGTGAGTCATAAACTATTATAAAATTTAAAGGTATCAAAGTTTCATTTAAATTTAAAGGCAAAGATTGCGAGTGGATGTGGACGTCAGGTACTGATCAAGAACAAGAAGATTGCTTTGAGTGGGCGTCCACTAATGAGCCCTTTACTTACACTAAATGGAGTGATGATCAGCCTGATGATTACGGAAATAATGAGGATTGTGTCCATGTTTGGCCTGTACCCAATAATCAAATTCATTGGAACGATTATGAGTGCTCACAACTCTTGTACTATATTTGCGAAGATATATGTTAGTAATAATAATTACAACTATATTTGCAACCTTTTACTTGAATCAAAATTAGAAATAATAATTTTATAATTACCGTAATTTACAATAATGTACATAGAATGTGTAAATGTGTATTTGAACATTATGTATGCCCTTAATTATTAAAACACTTTTTTGTTAAGTTAATCGCTAAAATATTTGTTTTCCACGCGTAAAATATTATCAAGCATTATGCAGTTATGACGCAGAAAGAAGTTATCTCCAAATAAATTATTGACTTATACTACTATAAATTGGAGTAGATTGTAGTATAGTTATTTATTGAAACAAAAAATGGAGTGTTTCCCACGATTACTTTTAGTAGCTATATTTATTGTAGCTGCTTCTTCGAAAAACTATTACGTTTTTAGAAATAAGGTATTATAATATAATGGCATTGACGATTATAATTACTACTTAAAACAAAACATTTCCTTAGCTCAACTGGTTTGGAGCGTATCAAGACTGCCAATCACGATGCATGCAATTAGCTACGATCGAATCTAGTAAACAAGAACGTGCATTAAATAAAGCAGTACATGCTGCTGGTAAATAAATTTAAATTAAATTTAAGTTAATTATATGATATTTTAATAAATAATCCTTCATATTAGATGCCGCCGCAGATTGGATGTGGATCTCAGGAACTGATCTTCGCGAAGAAGGGAAATTTGTGTGGATGAGTACTGGTAAACCATTCCAATACAACAATTTTGGATCTGGTCAACCCGATAATTGGGGAAATAGGGAACACTGTGTTCATTTATGGCCTAATCAAACTAATACATCAGAAGTAACTTGGAATGATTGGGAATGTACCCAGAAATTGTCATACGTATGCGAAGATAAACCAATGCGATGCCACTGTAATCGTTCAAAAGAAGAGATGTAAAATATATACAAATAATAAATAACAAATTAAAAATACACGTTTTAAATTATTTATATATCTGAGCAGATCCATTAATTCTCAACGAAAGTGTGCGCACTTAGGTCAGCTATTTTAATACCGATTTTTTCTCAAAAGTACGCCATTCAAGAAGACGATCCTGAAAATTTGGGCCCGATATAATAAAATTCGGCCGCTGGAAAATTATTTGATTTTCAAAAATGTTGATTTTTTTTATTGATTCAATAACTTATATCTCAGCTTCTATTCAATTTAAAGACTCCTACCAAACGGAATTCTTCTTAGTCGACTCTCTACTTTTGAGAAAAAAAGAATAGATATTTAGTCTAAACTTATATCGAGTTTATCTAATTATCTCTGACTAACAAACTGTTTTGGTAAAATTTTACCTATTTATAAAATAGGTATATGTACAGTATTTGAAGTTAAGGGATAACCAGCATCTAATGTCTTCTCTTGGGGTATACTTTAATAGAATCTACGCAACATTTTTGAAAATTCAAAAATTTCTCCAGGGGTGGAATTTAATTATATCAAGCCCAAATTTTCAGGATTATCTTCGTTAAAGATGTACTTTTGAGATAAAAATTGGCATCAAAATCACTGACTTGAGTGAGTGAGTCCATATATATGAATATTGTATTAAAATTATTTCAAAAATATTTCAAATTTGAAATGCACACTTAAAATAAATTTGTAATATTTAATATTTTTCAATAATATATTCGGTAAGCTCGCACAATATACTTATCTTTAAATATACTATAAATACCAGGGAATACCCGTACTTATATAATACATATTTATATGATTTTGAAGTTATTTATCTTAAAAATTGAATAAACGACTAAATTTAAGACTTAAAACTTAAAAATGAATAATGTTTTACTATTAGTATTAGTATTAGTTGCAGCAGTCTCTGCTAAAAAGTACTACATATTTAGAAACAAAGTATTTCTTTTTCTATAAAAAAAATCTTAAATTAATGTTTTTGTATTTGCAGCTCAACTGACATGGCGCATATCCAGACTGTCAATTGCGAGGTTTGCAATTAGCCAGTCTTTGTTTGCAAGACTCTCTCTAAAAAAATCAGTAAATTGTGTTGGTAAATAAAACTTACTCGTATATTATATCAATTATAACGTTTAGAAATTATTTGGTGGTGTTTAAATTCACTAAAAGAATGGATGTGGATTGCCGGAACAGATTTGGGGGAAGAAGGGAAATTTGTTTGGATGACTACCAGATTTACCATTTTGCTTATAAAAAGTTTAGCGCTGGTAGGCTTGATAGTCTAGGAACACAACGGAGTTGTTTTTGGAATGATTGGCCCTGTAATAAATTATTAGTCTACATCTGTGAGAATAAACCCAAAAATTGTCGCACATAATAGTTGTTTTCAAAAATTGGAAAAACCTAATGTTAATTGATAATAAAATTTTAAAGCAAACTTTATCTATGTAACTTTGACCCACAGTTGATAAAAGTTATATTTATCTCCGGTAGTGGATATATAAAACAGTATAGCTCTGTTTATAACTCATCGTAACAGTTTACATCTTTAAAATGACTTCAACAACGTCGCCAATAGTTATATATAAACTTACAATAATTATATTTGTGGGATTATTAACATCAGAAGTGTCGTCAAAACATTATTACTTCGGTCACATCACTAAAGTATATTTTATTTATTCCCAGAAATTATGTACTAAAATTATATGTTTTTAGTTAAATTGGTATGCTGCCTTTCATGATTGTCACTCTAGAAATATGACTTTGTTGACGATACATTCCGAAGCTGATCAAAATGATCTTGAAAAACAAACGACGGATGCCGGTGACTGTTATTCCCCAAAAATGAAATATACTTATTTATTGTTCAAATGTTTTAGGATTACCTCTTACATCATATTGGACTTCGGGCACTGATCAAGCTGAAGAAGGAAAGTTTGTTTGGATGAGTTCAGGAAAACCAGTAATATTTAGCAGATGGGCTACTAATGAACCAAATAACATTGACTCTGTTGAACATTGTATGACTATATGGAAATTCTCTGACAAAATTCTTTGGAATGATTACATTTGTTCCCACCCGCTATACTACATTTGTGAAGACATACCAGATTGCTCTAAACCAATTGTTTTTGATATAACTCTAGATTAAATGATGATATTACAAAATACAATATAAAAATCTGAAGAAATTAAATTTGTATTCGTGACGCAAATTTAAGTATTTATTTTTAAACTTATGCATTTCTTTATTGTACTCTTATATTAAATAATTGTTCAATTATTAATTGATACTAGTAATTGTGTTTCATTAGTATAAAAATCATTATGGACAGTATTTTGGATCGTATTTTTTTATCTGCATAGCATTAATGGTAATTGTGCTAGTGCTACATCAAACGCAAGCTAAGAAATACTACGTACAATCTACAACTAAAGTAAGTATTAACATCACTTAACTGTTAAGTCTTTTTAGTCTTACGTTGTATTGTACGATTACAAGTTGGTATGTTTGTGATTCCTTTACGCCAAAACAACCGAACTATTATTGATAAATTTTCCTACAGAAACAATTTTAAGCAATGAAAAGCATATGGATATGTTTTGTTGCAAAAATTAAAGTTGTAGTGTTCAAAATAAAGGAGTAAAGTTGGCTTGGTATTGAATCATTGCTAAGTTCACTTTATATTTAAATTAAGTACTTAAAGTAATATTTGATTATAACTCAACTGATACGCTGCATATCAATCGTGTGCATCTCAAAATCGACAATTGGCAATAGTCAGCTCCCAAGCAGAAGAAACTGATCTTGAAAATACCATAATCGCATCAGGTAAAATAACCGTAAAATATACAAAAATAGTTTTTTGTTTTGTACATAGTAATAAATACTCACATTTTTCCATAGGCAAGTCAACCGAACAATTCTGGCTTTCCGGTACAGATCAAGCGCAAGAAGGTGCGTTTGTTTGGTTTTCTACAGGAAAACCTTTCACCTACAATAAATGCAGTTGCTTGCAGTTATATTCCATAGCACCTGGTAAAATTGGCTGGAATGATAGAGCGTGCTCAGTTCAGATGTACTACGTCTGCGAGGATAAAACTTGCAAAAAGAATAACAATTCTAATAATAATTGCAATAATAATTGTGGATGTAATGATCATTCGGATGGTGTGGTTACAACCCGTATTAACCAACTATTGTAAATTTATTACCAAATTTATTAACTTGTATATATTGTAAATATGTGAAATTTTAATCAAAAATTTTAAAAATCTTAAACCTATATTATTGTCATATACTTTAAGGTCGCCTTGATTAAAATAATTAAAAGAAAAATGTAGCAAAATCTAATTACTTCTAACCATCTTCTTATTACCTTCTTCTTTTTGGTTTAATAGGTTCACAACTGTCCAAGGCAAATTCGCAGTGTCCGATTGATTGTTATAAGTAAGAACAACAACAACTTGAGAAAGTTTTGAAAGATAACATTTAGTAATATTTTATTGTTATACTTCAATATGTTTATTTTAAATTAATTTATTTCTTTGTGCATTGTTATAGATGTATTAAAAACATATTACTGGGCTTCAGGTAACAATCTAACCTAGATTCTTTGTTGAAATATATCTTTTTCTACTTCCACCTATAAAGCGTCAGTTTTTCCACGGTTTTGCACGGCTTTTAGAACCTTATAGTTTGTATAAGTGTGCGAGCAAATTTCGATGATTTAAAATACAAAAGTTGAAATACAAAAACCGGAACGTGGAACTAGAGTGGAAGTAGAAAAAATAGCGTAAGCACCTCGTGGCACCTCGAGTAAAAACTCGATTGATTGACTGCTCGCTACGCTTGCCCTCAATTAATATCGTCTATAATGCCTTCGTTTAGCCACTTGTTACTTAATATACTATTTCGTAGAAATCTTTTGATTTGCAAAACACCAGGAATTAAAATTAACCTTTAAATTAAACATATTATACATTTGTGAACAAATATGTATACCAGACATTTACTGCAAGTTATTAATAATTACAACAATCCTTGATAAACTTTACGTAATAGGTACCCTTTGCGACCTGTTTCATGAAATGACCACGACCAGATGCAGCTTATCAAACTCTCACATAATCTAAGTGCAAATCACATCGGTCCGGAAAAATAATTTATATACATTATCATATTTACCCATAAATAACATTTACCTAACTATATCAATGTAAAAAATATCACAGCAAACACTATGCACAATAAAATATTGTTCACTTTATTGTAAATATAGGACAATTAATTCTACGAAGAAAGTAACTGTTACGAAATATATCCAATGTACAATACGCAATTGCACCACAAACCAAGAATTGTTCAATTACTCAAATAATAAGGTCTTATATAAGTCAATCTATGATGCTAACAATCATCAGTGTATCCTGGTCTTCATTCACCAATTAATTAAGTGAAGTACAAGACAATTTGAATTATAACAATGTCAGTATATAAGAAGTTAGTGTTATTTGCAATTTTTGCTATTCTAACAACAACAACACTAGCAAAAAATTATTACGTTCAAACAACAACAAAAGTAGGAACATAACTATTTAAAATGCTTGTGCAATAAATAATTCTAAATAATTACAGCTTAACTGGTACGCAGCATATGAATACTGTGAATCTCAAGGGTATCAACTTGCTACAATCAACTCGCAAGCTGAACAAGACGATATAAATGCAGCAATTAAAGCTTCCTGTAAGTGAGATAGTAGAACTCAAATTTTTAAAAATATATACAAATATTGATTTTTTAAACTTTTATAGCAAAACCATTAGAATGGATGTGGACTTCGGCCACAGATCAGGCTAAACAAGGAAGTTATGTATGGATGTCTACGGGACAACCATTCACCTACACCAATTGGGCCCTTCTTGAGCCAGATAACGTGGCGGGTGCTGAACATTGTGTGCATCTTTGGCCTGCCCTTGTCAAACAATTCACTTGGAACGATTATCCATGCGGAACTGCATTGTTTTTCATTTGTGAAGATAAAATTTGCAATTGATTAATACTCGTATATCTATTATTATTGTGAATATTGTAGCAAATATTATAGATACAATGTCAATATGTCAATATATTTCAATTTACGCTCAATTTTTTTCTTTCTTCTACTTCCACCTATAAAACGCCACTTTTTCCGCTGTTTTTAGACATAAAAAGTGATACTTTATATACGGACGGCCAAGCCGTACATAATATTCATTATGTACTTGTTTTATGCACGGGACGGAGCAGCCGCCTGAGCATTTGCCTACGGAGCAGCACGAGGCGGTATGAAATGCCATGCGACATCAGTCAAACACGTCAAAGCAGGTGCTGCTGGTGTTCGTATCGGAGGGGCATGATGTGAACCAAAGTGTCACATAGGCCGGCGCGGGGCACGACATTTATAATTTTACGGTTTGTAGTAGTATGCAAGCACATTTCGATGATTTTAAATACATAAGTTGAAATACAGTGGAAGTAGAAAAAATAGCGTTAGTACCTCGTGGGTAAACGTTGTTAAAGACTCGATTGATTGACCGCTCGCTACGCTCGCTCTCAATCAATTCTCGTCTGTAATGCCCTCGTTTAGCCACTTGTTACTTAATATACTATTATTATTGGTTTATTCATTTAAATTTATTATATGATTTTCTGCAATTTTTATATGGTTGTGGACTATTATCCTCCCCAACCAAGGTCCTTTTTGTCCCACTTGATTTAATGATTTGTCGGTTTTGAGAGCACTACAACTTCAAGTCTGCATTCATAATAATCGAAATAATCGTTCAGATAAAAAAAATATTTATATCTATTGATATTAAAATGCGCACAATGATGTCGATAAATCCTGAAAGGAGCACGTTACGCTGGCGACGTATGTTCCTAATGGCTAAGCAGTTAGATCCTCGAATTGTTGGATCGCAGGCTGGGCGCAGTATTGATAAAAGGAAAACAATCAGAGGGATTGTGCCGTCAAAGTACGTCTGTCGGAAAACGGGGGAAAACGAGAGTAATAGGGTTTTAGGATCGCCGAGATTCGCTCCAACTGCGATCGACGACGATGTACGACTGTCAAAGATTTAATTAAGCCATCTCAATGCGATCCAGGCATTCCTATCAGGGATAAATTCACAAAATTACAATTAATGTTTTTTTACGCTCAAAATATCATCAATCAGTTGCTTTTATAAGTAAATACACAATGGATACAATTTTTAAATCATTGTTGTGAATATGTTTGTACGAATATACTGAGAGTGCTGAAATATGTGGCTTGGTGCGTGTCCTATGCTACAAGGGTCTTCGCCAAAGTAATTACGTGCGCAGCTTGCCGCCACCCCGCCGCCTCCTACACACTGGCTTCGACACATCTCGCGCCCGTTTTGCCACTACTTCTGGCGTATTTCTGAGTAGACCGGTTGGTGTGCAGCTGCGACCTGCCGCCTTCGACATAACTCCTTCCACATGCAGCGCCAACTTCACTTTGAGCATCCACAGCGTGTTTCTCCCTGTTATTAAATTAAGTCTCTAGGTGCACGTCGTACACGGCCGTTTTGGCGGCAACCGTCGGTGGAGGCGTCTGCTGATTCTGCCGCCCCTACGCCCGAACAGCGAAACTGCCTCGCTGCTTCTAATTACTTATGTAAACTGCAGAGTAAAACTGAAGCGGTAACACAAGCGAGCGCACGAGGACAAAGAAATTTCAACGACGTCAACTCGTCCACGCTCAGCCGCCTCCCGACAACAGCAAATAGGAACGGGAATTTCGTGTGTTTCGACAAGTGTACGATTTACATGCCAGGTTAACTTGTTTTGCTTAAAAGATAAAAATAAACCTATTATATTATTAAATGAATAATATATTATATTCTATGCCAATAATGAATTTTTCAAAATTATTCATTAAATAATTATAGTAATGCAAATAATATACCTATACTTATTTGGATAAAATATAGATTATTAAAATCATTGATTTTCATTGCACATTACCATTATTAATAAAAAATTAAATCAACAACGCAACATAACCTATGTTTAGACCGGGTAACATAACCTGCAAAACATAAAATTGAATGGATTTTCATAAATATACAACATAGAAACAGGATAAAATTACCAACTAATGAAGCATAATACCCAAAAAATATATCTAAAATTAGAGAACTACATTTATAAAACATAAAAGATTAGTACTCGTAGACAATTCCCCTTCACCATTTCCACAGTCATTCCGCGACGATGAGTCAAATAATCAAGTTATTCGAACCGTTCTTTCTCGTTTCCTACGTGTTCACCAATGAATGTTTTGTGTTTGATAATGTTAGTAATAAAATGATTATGGAAACAACATTTCTCACACGTTGCAAACATTTAATTCACGCTATAATTGTTATATTCACGCTGGGGTACTACTTTCCTTTGCATGAAAACAACACAAATACAATAGTAATCCAAATGATACAATTGATTATATACATATTGGCCTCTGCACTGCAAATCTTTGGGTATTTGGATTACTACACAAATGGCTCTACTATTATGTCAATTGTGCATAAAATGAAAAAAATCGAAGAGAAACTGGCGCGTTTCAATGTAACATATGCGAGTAAATTTACAAAATCTCTACGAACTGGACTACTCTTAGACATGCTTGCAATTTACATGTTATGCATTGGGTTTATGTGTAATACGATTTACCAACAAGAAAACCCATTAATTTTAGAAAAATTACATGTGCTGTTATCATGGACAGTAAAAATGTGTTATTCGTTTGTGATGAATTTGGTAGTGAGAGAAGGTTTTGTGCATGTTAATAACCTACTGCAAGAAATTCGAGATGATGTTGGAAATATTTGTCAATTATGCAATAATATTGATTTCAACCACAACATCAAAGATATGTGTTTAAAGCATGCATTAAAGTAAATTAGTAATAAATATTAACAACACACATAATTACCAATAATGTTGTTTTGTAGTGCTGTGAAGGATTTATACAACGACTCATTGGAGTTATTTCATGCGCAACACGCTGCACATCGATCACGACATTTTCTTATCTTTTCCATTCTGATGCTGCAACTTGCGGAAACATTTACTGTTTATCCTAAGATATGGGAACTGGAAGTTCCTCGTTCTTATCAAGCAACAACTATTTTCATGCTTTCTGTAATGTTTGGTTTTGGTGTTTATATAATGCTCATTTTAAATCTTGAAAGTCAAGTGAGCTATTTTTACTTTGTGGCAATTGCTATTTTATCATTGTGTGTTATAGCATGCTGCAATTGGTAATAACATACATAAATTATTCTCACGCATTGGTTACTGGAGCGATTACAATACAAATGATCGCCAGATTGTTACAACATTGAGACATTTTTCATATGATGTTTATTCGAATGATGTAAGCACACATTGCGGTGTATTTTATTTGAATATGGAAAGATATGCAACGGTAAAAAGCACAGAAAAGATTAATAAATAGTGTGATTTTTCAAATTGCTGCATTTCTAGATTGTAACGTTTGCATTTTTTATTGCAACTTTATCAAGAGTATTGGAGATTGATTATCCGATGGTATTTTCGTAAAATATTAATTGAATGTACATTTAATGTGCTTGGTAATGACTAAATATTAATCAAAATTATTTAATCAAGATTAGTACATAATTTTGGGATTTTGGAATCTGTTTTCCTCATTTTGTGACTATGAGTCAAGTTATCAAGTTATTTAGGCCTCTCTTTTTGGTCTCCTATGTATTCACCAACGAAGGATTTGTGTGTAACCATGCCACTGACAGATTTATTATGGACAAATCTTTCCTTACGCGATGCAAAACATTCATACATGTAATATTACTATTTGCGCTGCCAGTGTATTATTTTCCTTTAAGAAGAAACGACACATCTACAATATTGGTTGCATCAGCGCAAATGTTAATCTTCACATACACTCTAATTACACAAATTACTGCATTTTTTGACTACATAGTTGGAGGTGCTGGTATTTATTCAATTGTGCATGATTTGAAACAATGTGAGCAGAAACTGCAATGCTATAAAGTTGAATATGCAAGTAACTTAACCAAACTTATACATCTTTTTCTAATGCTTTATATTCCGCCGACGTATTTATTTCAAATTTGTTTTACATGTCACTCTATATATCATAATGAAAATCCGTTGATTATGGCAAAGTGGTATTTGATGGGTCTTTGGAGTATTAAGATGTATTATGCAGCGCTAATCAATTTATTGATTCGAGATAATTTCCTGCGTATTAATGATCTATTGAAAGAAATACGTGATGATGTAGGAAACAATTGTCGAGTTTGCAATGGTATTGAATGCGATGATAAAATTAGTAATCTCTGCTTAAAACATGCGCTTCAGTAAGAAAACCTTACCATGTAGGTTGATAAATTGTTCTCAAATTGAGTTTTTGCAGTGCCGTGAAAGATTTTTACATTGTATCTTTGGAAGTATTTTATAAACAACACGCATCATACCGATTTAGAAATTTTCTTGTCTTTTCTACGATGATACTACAGTTGAGTGAGTTATTAAGCATTTATCCAAAAGTATGGGAATCAACTGTTCCTCGTACCTATCAAGCAGTAACATGCGGTGCGTTCTTGTTACTAATTGGTTTGGGAATATATATGAAAGTGCTAATAGATCAAGTAGATCAAGTAAGTTGAAGTTTTATAGACGTATAATTATATTAATTGATTGATTCAGCATTCTGCAATTGGTCATAATCTCCACCATTTGTTTTCACGGATTCCATATTGGAGTGACTACAATGTGGAGGATAATGAATTAGTCACAATAATTAGGCATTTTTCTTATGATGTTTGTTATGTTGATGTACGCACAGAGTGTGGAGTATTTCATCTCAGCATGGAAAATTATGGAGCGGTAACTTTTACTTTAAAAATGTTTTGTTAGGTATTATTAAAATTAATTTATTCTAGATTGTTAATGTTGGTATTTTTATTGCTATGTTATCGAGAGTTTTAGTTATGGATTTTAGTTTAGTGCTTGCATAAAATAATCTAGCAAAATGCAAAAATTCTATTGCAGAATTTTTGGTTTGTTTTGTTTGTTTAAAATGTGTAGTTTTTATATTAAGCTGCTACAATCACCGAAGTTGTATATCTGTTTAATAAAATTTGAATAATGGTTTCCATCAGATGCGAAGAGAGGCACATGGACATATCACGGTTTTATTTTACTTTTACAGCTTTTAATAATTCAACGTTAGCCGTTTTGTTTTAGCATGGAAATTTATGAATCAGTAAGTTTTAAATGTTTAGAAGTCAAAAAATCCTGTAAACAATTATTGTACTTTAAGATTGTTATATTTAGGTACATTTATTGCGGCAGGCTTACTAAGAAGTTTGAATATTGATTATTCGTTAATAATTATAGTATCCGAACAAATTATAATAGTATGTATCCAGGACATACTAGTACTAGGAAAAATGGTAATAACGGAAATTTACAAAATTATATTTATTTTTGTTTTTGAATAATGATTTACATTTTATAATATTTTACTTTTACCTAAATATGAATTAAAATTTCCTTTTATGTTTATACATATTTCGCCTTTAGTGCATCGTCAGAAACTGACAATAAAATAAAGTATTATAAAACTAAAAACATAAAACTATTGTATTATTGTATTTATTAAGTTGATAACGTCTGTAAAAATACTTGATCGGTATAAATAACCAATCTGCATTTCCGAACCTTATAACACACCCTGCTCTGTGCCGGTAATATAATAGTTGCTGAATTACAATCGTACATCTGTGAGCAACGTGTCTTAACATGTGACTTGTGCGGCAATAGATAGCAAATTTGTTAGATAATGGGAATACTATATTGCATTGCTCGAATTGTGCAACTATTCGTTTTTATTTAACGACTATTTTTAACTGACCCACTAACTAACTAGAAAAATCATGGATACTATTATAGTGTTGTTATTCTAAAGTGTGGTTAATTTAATATTTATAAAAGTATATATGCAAGGTTAAAATAAACATTAATGAGACAGGTGCAAACAGTAAAAAATGTTTCTCTCTGAGCATCGTTATCTTTTGCGAACGTTACCTACGGAAAACAATGCTAAATATTTCATGAAACAATGGCGTATAAAAGGTCGCCTCACCCATTGCCCGACACTATATTTCGGTGGGAACCGTACTGCAGGTTGTCCTTCCATTTCGATTCGGGAATTCGGCGGCGAGAAAATGTTCCCACTGCCTCGTTTAGAAGCACCCATTTTCGTACAACGCTATTTCTGTTTTTGTATTTGTCTGCTTATGGCATCGTGTCTTGCATTTGAAAACAAACAAAAATGCAACAGAAGTTTATTTAGCAGAAAAGCAGTGCTGATACCCAACCACAAATATAAATAATATATTGATTTTGTTTTGTACGATTTATAATAATATGCATATGAGTAGTCTGAAATATTCGATGCGGGAAGGAAATTTGTTGGTTTGTAAATGTGCGGAATATTTACCCTCTCGCCTGGCAGGAGAGAAAAAATATCGGTGGCAATAGTAAATGCCGAATATCGAAATGCTTCGGAAGGTTGGTTGTTGGATGTTGAATGTGTCCACATGCGCATGGTGCAATTTATTTTTCTTGCCTTTTTCCGGCCGTTTTCGCATCGACTACTCGTTTTTCACTGATAAAAAAACGAGTTTTCCATTTCGTCGAATCTACATGTCGGTTTGTGTATTTTCATACATTTTTATGCCGAGTAATGTAGACAGGATATCTTAAAATCATACCACAATAAAATTTCATTAAATTACTATGTATTGCTTATCTTTTAAGTCAATTAACTTTTAATATCTGTATTTTCTAATGAATAAGAAGATTTTAAACAAAAATTAACCTAGTTTTAAAACACTTTGTATAAAATAAACGCTGTGATTTGGATTCGTGACACAAAGTTGAATTTTTGGTTGATGTATTCAAATGATAGTTATTTATTTCAAAACGTTTTAAAGTTGAACAAGTTGAACAATTTTAGCAATAAATAAATAGTTTTCAGGCTAGCTATTAAAATATTCATTCACTGTCAATTCAGAAAAAAATTAAATATTTTTTGCTCATTTTTGACATGATAAATTCCCTGCTTTTATTCATTCGTCGATGTCGGTTGTGAAATTTCTAATTCCTACATTTATTCTTACTTTTAATCGCATTCATGCGAAAATTGGTGGAGTCCGTAGAAGCTTTCGAGAAGAATTCTCCCCTCGAGCGACAGCTTAACGGATTCGATGCCATCCACCGCGCCCGGCCATTGAATCGCTGAGTGAGTTTATGAATTCAATAAATTCCTATTAACTCGTGTCATTGTTCGTTTTCCATTCTTCGACTTCGACGCCGACTTCGGCAGTAAAGTATTGTTGGCCATTCGGCTTGTTCGATTTGCGTGTTAAAGTTATACCCGCAAGTCCGAAGGTCTGGAAGGGAAAGTTTTAAATTATTTCCGGGCGCCATTCGCGCTTAATCCACTGCTCAAAAAATTACATTAAAAAATCTAATCTTTCCAGTTCCATAAAATGTTTCTTTGTTATTTTTACGTTATTATGTTAAATAGTAAATTTTTGTTTTTTAAATTATATTTATTACGTAGCTTAAAAGAAAATTTTGAATTTGCGTCGTCAGATTGTACAACTTTTCCCACAATGAAACGTTTCAAACTTTTACAAAAGAACTTGTTTGCCTTTGGGCAACTTTTGCAGATTACGAAATGCGTAGGTACGCGAAAAGTTACATTGCGGCTCGAATTAAAACCGCACTTTTATTATCAACTATTGGCTGAGTTTGTAACGCTGAAAACGTGCTTTATTCGATGACCGAAAGCAAGATAAATCTAAGCGACAATACCAACACAACAATAGGTTTCAAGTTTTCAAGCTGACAAAAGAAAAGTTTTCACATAAATTATTTTTCCTCAAAAGATTAAAATAGATTTAAAGATTACATTACCAAGAAAAGTACATATAATATCTACTTTGGCGGTTAATCTAAGGTTAAAAATGTTTTTTTTTAATACATTTTAACATAAAAATAATACATTATTATTTTCTGCCCACTTTATCGATTTGCCTAGTTTGTCCTTTGTTTTTTTTTTAACCAACATTCAGTAAATAAATATGTACGCAATGGCTTGGCGCGTTATGAAGAGCAAAAGGTAGTCCGATCACGTTCGGGTCACCGCAACGTGTTTCCCGTTCCAATCCTATCCATCCCCCGGACCTGCCAAAAACCCCGGCAAAGTCAGACTGCAGAGGATCGAGGTTAAAATATAGATATAGTCTATATCGTCATCATCAACCCCCCGCTTGCCACCAGCCGGACTTGTAGCGCAGAATTATAAGCAACGTGAGATAAAACTTCTCGCCGGCTGCTGGAAAAAGTTTGCGACGGCGGACGATGTTTGTTTATTGCGTGGGATACGAGACGCCGTTGACATTTATTAATTAGATTTTTATTTTTAGTCGCAGCGAGCGAGCGCACGCAGGCAGGCGACGCAACGATTAATCAATTTTTGCACAGTTTGTAAGTTTTTAAAAAAATAGCCGGCTAAGTGGTGATTTTAACATCGTTACCAATTCGCGAGGAAAATCTGATGATGGAAAAACATGACCTGGAGTTTTTAAAGTTTTCATTAGAAAACATTTTGCTGTGCTTACAGATTTTTTATCAACGTCGTGATTTTTGCAAATTATGCATTATTTGTGATGCTGAGATGGTAGAATGTGGGGAAGATGATGAAAAGGAAAACTTGATATTGTAAGGATATTTTTTAGAGCAAGTGTGCACTTATTATGCTTAACAAGTTTAAGTAAACTTTAGACGATAACAAAAAGTGATAGAGTGAATATTTTGCTAGTTTTGACAGAAAATTAATTTCAAGACGTCAAGAATGAAAATTGATATTGTGATAGTCTTTGTTAGGGTTAAATTATATTCACCCCTTGCAATATTAATATCTATACATTTACATATTCTAATCTTGCTCAAACTGTCATATCAAGTGTTCAGATTCACTTTATACAATGAGAGATTTGTTTAACTTATAACATTAAATCATTATTTATTATAAGATTTCAAGATTTGCTTTTTTGAATTTTTGATTTACTGCAGTTCACTTCTTCGGATCTCAATGGAAATGTAAAAAAGGTCATCAAGTTTTGGGGCTGTGCGAGAAGTCGAGTGGAGTCGACATAGGTGATTGGCGATTTTGCTCGCCCGGCTTTGCGAAAGAGAGCTCTCCGAATATAAATCGACAATTCGGAAATATGGCCGCGTCGATCCGCAGTTTATGCGCGGTCCGAATGCAAACATACCTACATCGATATTGAATTTATTAAAAAAGAGAAACCCCGAAAAGCCCGAAAGCCCCGAAACGCAGAAATCGTCGGGTTCGGGGTCGTAAAACTTTTATAACTTATGGAAAGCATCCGAAGACGCATGAGCGCGGAACCGGAGCGGCAGTGAGCAAGCAAATCCTAATAAATATTTTAATAAATTTTAATAAAACCAAATGAATACGAGGATGGGCCAAACGCTTTCGCCAACATTATACGACCGGCTATCAATTGTTAAACAAATGGCCTCCAGGTTTTCGTTAAACCTTTTTTTCTTTTTTTGTTAAATAAGTAATATCACCGTTTTCAAGGGTCATATTCAAAAAAGAATGATCGAAGGATTTTGGACTTTTGTTAGTGACTAGAATGACTCAGCTTACTATCTACATGCTACATAAACTAAGCATGATTTGAAGAAATATGAGAAACCTACGGTTGTTTTTGTCCTGCAACACATGGTATATTCTTGAATGACAAAACAATGAAATGAAGTAAATCCTTCGATTTGTTGGGCCGTTCCGTAGAGTAAATGAAGTGTAATCCCGGCCACTTGGAGCTCGCTCAATTTTTGTTCCTCGAGCTTTGGGCTTTTGTCCCGAGTCACTCTTGAGAAATATCCTTTCAATTCAAGGATTGAAGAACTCTTGAAGCAAAGAAAGCGAAAATTCGCGCTAAAAACACAAGCCGTTAATACCATTAAAACGAATTTTCTTTATGCAATTTCGGCCGTTAATTGGAATCGAAAAAGCTTCAAGAAAACTTTCCCATCTAACTAAAGTAAATCTTTTTTTGTGCGCGTTTTTTTGCAATTGTAATTCTACGGCGCACTGAAAGGGCAAGTTTTTGATGATTCAGAGAAAGCTCCCATTGGAGCGCAAACTCCCCCAATAAACATAAGCTCGCGAACAGTGCTTAACGCGCCTAATGCGATGGATGAGATGGAAATGAAGTCTTAAGACGGTTTCCGTCTTTCTGTCTTTTCGTCCGCCCTCGCGAGATGCGTCTCCCTATTGCAACGACGAAGTCATAATAAATGCGGTTTTGCGTCGCGGCAGACAGATATTTGCAAATTAGCTATCTGCGCATAATGTCACAGGATATAGACCAGAAACGCGATGAGCGAATGCGTCAAGCTAGCTAAGTGAATAAACCTAATGCAATACGGAAGCAAGGGAATTCATGTCTGATTGGCTGTTAGAACTTATTTAGGCATTGATTTTTATGTTGTCAAAAATACCGTAGCTATATAGGTACGAAAGAGATGCAAGTTTGAGCAATTTTTGTAATAGTCTTGTATTTTTGTATTTTTTGTTCGCTTTGTCTTGGGAGGTAACGGCGACATCATAAATCTGCCGAGACTAAAGCCGGAATCAACGCAAAGCCGGATAAAGATACCTTGACAACGCGCGCCTGTCCGCCCCGTCTGACTTTCAGCCGCCCCCTGTAACCGTTCCAAAATGCCAACCCCTTAACGCACCTAACTCACGGAAGGCATTCTTGCATTTTCCACTAGGAAGACATTCATGACCTGGAAATCCGGCTAAATTCTACATGAATGTAATTTTACTTTTCAATACCGGAAATAAGTACCAAATTTTGACAGATCATGTTAGTATTAATAAACAAACATATTTAATCTTTGATAAACACATTTTGGAAAATATTGATTTGATAGATTTACGTCTCTCAACTCGCAGAATAATTATGTATTAAATTATGGAAATAATTCAATACGAAAAATTATAGAGAAGAAAATGCAGTTGCTTTGATTTTTTTAGTTATTAAAATTTGGTTGATGAATTTCTAAATTATTTTTTATCTAATGAAAGCTGCTAACGCGGCAAAATGTTCCAATTTGATATTCTGATTAGAATTTCCTGACATGACAGGAAACATGGCAGTGTGAACGTCTGCAGTGACACTGAGTGGACGACAACCACGCCAGGCGTTCCAGGACTTTGTCCAATTCGATGAAATATTCATTGAAATTGCATAACTTGCCACGTAACTAATTCACGACCTGAACAAAAACACGATAACTGCAAAATTAATACTTTAAATAATAAAACTAATCAAAATAATCACTCAGCACTTCAGAATATATAATTTACTCGTTAGAATACTTCATTAATTTGATTCATTTTTGGCTCTTAGCGACGTTGTTATAGGTATGTTGTTGTTGGATGCATAAATAACTTTGCAAATTCAAACTCATTCGGCGTGTAACTCTCAAATAATTTGATATTATACTTGCAAGTAATGTGGTTATCACAAAGTTCGCGCAAACGTCGGCGAGTGCTCGTGTGTAACTACAGCAGCGCAATTTGTGCCAAATTTAATTAATAAAGGAAGGTATTGACGTTGAATGCCGAATTGGCACAACTTGCCGTCAACGGCGAAAGCGCTCGAGATGCCACTCTACTGGCGGTACGTTGGGGAAAGAGGAAAAGTTTGGTTTGCAAATTAACGAAACTAATTGGAAATATTACGAATGGGAGAGGAAATATTTGAGTTTGGAAAATGGCAAACCAAATACCAAATATGCTACCAAACATGAAAAAGCACTTTTATCGCAAATTGCAAAAAACTCATTCCTAAAAAAAAATCAATATCGGCTACAAATACCTAGAATTTGTAAATAATAGCAATGATTTTTAGTATTCCGGGCAAAATGTATATTTAAAATTACAACAGAATATCGGGTGCAATTTGGAGGTTAAATAAATTTTAATCAAGTGTATTTTACAAATGACAGTGATTAGGTTGCGAGTAAGATAGAACCAGACATGATTAATACCAATATTAATAATATTCTTTAACACGAAAACATGCCTGCACAGCGGTGTAACTAAGCACCTAGGCATTAATAAGTGTCACTTGATCCTGTTTGATTTCCGGGATTAATATCGGCGCTCAGCGGCACATGGTGAGGGTGGTGAGAGTGGTTGTGGCACAGGCCGGTTGGAAATATGGCATACATCACTTTTTGATTGCGGCCGGTGTATCGAGCAAGCGAGCACTTGTTTTGTCGCAGAATGACCCGTTCTCCGGGCACAACCCTTGTTATTTGTTTAAAAGTGGTGCTTTGACAAAATAGCAACACACAGAGGGTGACAGGTCCAACCAGCAGGTTCAAAGTTAATCAAATTTAATTAATTTGCTTGTTTATTACAATATATGTTGGTACAGTGCACAAAATAATAAATATTGGTTTTATATACGTAAAAATTAATTTTAGATTCAAATTGCACTGTTAAATTTTGCGCCTTACGATTGAAACCCGACAATACCCGAACAAAACTTAGTAAACTACCGTTTCCCGCCAAAAATAATCAGCTGCTTTATGTTCACGGCGTTTGTTATGTGCAGTATTGTTTAACAGTAATTGTTAAATAAAACTAAAGTGTTAAGTGTGTGATGTGGTGAATATTCGATTTGATGCTGGCAGTTTGTAAAACTTTGCCAGGTTAATCAGTTTTTGCGCTCTGCTTCAATTCGGCGTACTTGGTGCGCGAAACTTTTCGTGCGCTCGTAAATCATAACCGCAAAAAACTTAAGAGCAGCAACTTTCTGCTACTCTTATTCCGTTCGCAACGTTCAAACATTAATCAGACACAACTTTAACATCAAGTTATTTGCGTCTGGAGTGTTGTGCTGTTTTAAGTTTATTGGCAGTGTGTGAGAGTGATAAACAATTGTGAAACATGTCATCATTATTATCAGCTGAACTGGTTGCTACCTGCAACTCACTGGGATATTATGATGTACAGCAGAACAAATACTATGCTGATGAGAATACCTTAGAGAGTGTTAAAGATTTGATTAGATATCTGAAGCGAGATGATGAATCTCATGACATTCGCAGGCAACTTGGGGAGACAAAAGTGGTGCAGACTGATTTATTGCCACTTCTGAAGAATTATTGGGAGCAGACTGATCTGTTTGATGTGCTGATAAGGTGACTGATTAGTATTTAATTATTTTAATCACATGTTGTATATTATACAAGTATTGTAAGTATTTTTTGAAATTTACATTATGTGTATATTTGGTTGCCGCGCATAATAATAGAATAACTGGAATGTGTTAATTTGATCTGGCATCCCTCAGATATACCTGCATATATTGAAATCATTGCCAACGGTGCTTTGTGTATTTATCGTCAATAATACCGCTAATACTTTTTAATTTATTGCGATGAAATGCGTCGGAGCATTGAATTGCGAAGCTTAAAACGGCAATTAATGGCGTGCGTTTGTTTGGTAGTGGTGATTTGGAGATGAAATTTATTGCGGCGGGGTAACAGGGGTGCGCTAATCAACATTATTTACGTCCGAACGCATTCATTTAGCATTATAGCGACGAGTTCGGCAGGCCGGTGATTAAAATTGCTTTGTGTTTTCGAAAAACAATAATATAATCCTAAAAATCATCTAAAACCAATTTTAAATTTGTAGATTGCTGGTTAATCTCACCACACCTGCATTGATGCTCTGGAATGAAGAAGTTCCCACGGAGAGGACTTCTCGTAACCAATATTTGCAAATTGAGGATCATTTACGATTATATAAGCAGGCGTTTACTGATGAAGCAGTTTGGGCCGTTTTGAGTACGAGAATCAGTAAAATATTAGAAGTGGTAAGTGGTTATTATATTTTGGTTTCACCCTGTACACCCTGCTAATTCTCAAGAATCTTTGCGGCGATGTGTTTTGCGCGCAATTAGCCGGAAGCAGGATCGCATTCTTCGCGAACAGACATTCATGCTCTGCGCATTAATACAATTCGCAATTAGGTCACTGGACGAGAACGACGCATGCTAACTTTATAGTTTGACTAAACGTGCTAATTATCAATGCTTCACCAGCAGGCGCCGGTGGTGCTCCGTGCTCCGTTTCTTCGGCTAAATGCTCTCGCGCCACTATCAGCGTCGAGAAAGTTTGCATAAGAAGTCCTTGAGTCCCGCTCGCGTTTCATTATTGCATAAATTAACGAAGCGCGCAAACGGCGCGTCGCCGAAGCGTGATTACGAACAAGGAGGCTATTTATTTTCTTCAAAGCCGGAAAAACTACAAGTTGAAATAAGTAATTTTATATTTTTTTGTTGACATAAAATGTTAAAACTTCTTTCAAGCAGCTTTTCTTTTATAATCATTGAATAGAAATTAATTAGTACACGGCAGGAACATCAAACGAAAAACATCACCCACCGTGCAACACGACTTAGGCGAGACTGTTAATGAAATACTCGTTTTGCAACGGTTTCGATTTTCTTTTGACGTCGCAACAAATCCGCAGATGTATTAAATTTGTACTCGGTCGACAATTAAAGCGGTTAATTACAAGTTCGAACATTGATTTTGCAAGTTAAGGCTTAAATTTTAATCTTTGCCAAATGACTAAATATTCAAAAAGTCGAGCCAAGTTTAATCAAGCTGTAAATATGAAGGAACTTTCCGAAAATGAAGAAAAATTATGTTTTCCTCGAGAGTTTCTTCGATGAACAGCGATTTTTTTTGGGTGAGCGAAGGGAAACAATTCGGAAATTCCGATAATTAAAACTTTTCGCCGAAGTTTTCCAACTTTTTGGCCCTCTAACAGAGTGGACGTCGCTTGCAAAAGCTTTACTCATCCTTGATGTTTCTCGCTGGCGAATTGTTTATGTAGTTGTTTACGCAATTTGTTCGACATGACGCGCGCGCGCCCTGAAAACGTTTGAGAGCGGAATTTGAAGAATTTTTGGTTAATGGTCGGCGACGGGATTAGTTAACTTGCCGGGGCATTTTTTGACTGAACGTCAATGTTTATTGGAAAAGTTTCGAAGCGGCAAATGAACACGCCAATCATATAATTGCTGTGTTAAAATTTATTAAATATATATTTTGCAAAACAAAAAGCGAAGCCAGTACAAAAAGCCGCTTTTATTTGTGAAATATAAACATAAATATCGATGCGTCCACCGGCATTTGTATGCCCAATATGTAAATGAAACCGCTTTTCATTCAATTTGACTTTTATTAATTAAAAATTAATTCCGCGAGCCGCACACATTTCGCGACCCAATACACAACGAAAATATCGAATGCCTGCATTGCTATTTGTAATCACATTTATGCTGCAATTTCTGTAATTTTTTAACGATTAGTTTTTGACTGCAGGCTAAAACGCAGCGAATCGAGTTTCATTTCCGAGTCTGAAAACTTGATTAAGTTATGAGAATGGCATAATACCGTTTTTGTGCGCGTCCATTTCTTTCAGCCAGTTTCTTTTGGGCTTTTTCTTCTTTGTTTGTTTTTTTGCGTGTCGGTGCTAGGTCGGATCCGATGGCATTTCCTGCGTTCGTCCTTTGACCGGACCGCAGGCACTGAACTCGTGGACAGGACAGCCTGCGCACTGCCAACGCCAGCCAGGCTTATATTTATTTTTTCTTTTTCTACGGGTTTAATTTTCTTCTTCGTATTATTTCGTGTGCTTTGATTTATTTTCTTTGCGAAATAATTGGGTAAACATTGATAGACTCTTCCGTCTTCGTTGCGGTCTGCATCTTGCCTGAATTAAATAAAAATAATAGAGTTTAGGAACTTTTCTAAACTATTAAAGAAATTCGTTGTGTGTGTTTATCTTTTTGGTTCTGCTGTCTTATGTCATATTCTGTGGTCGTCCTATCATTTCCATCAGGGTTATTTTTCATTATCTCTGGCTTTATCTCTGCGCGCCACGACATCCGAGGCTTTTTCAATTAACTTTTCCAACTTGCGACGCGTCTTGTGCAAGGCAGCGCGCACGTGTGATGGACATATTAATCTAGCGTTTTTTCATTTGTTAAAACAGTGCGCATTGTAATCATGGTAAAAAATAATTAGATGGTGTTTTTTTAAATATGTAACTTTTTTTTTGTTAAATTGATTTTTTTACTCAAATCGCGATTTTTACGTGTAATTAACTCTTGAGACTAAGTCATGACTTGCCATTAAATTGACTAATTAACCAGTTAATTAAACACGTAATAGCTTGAGCCGGCGTTTGGCGGGTTCAAGTTACGCCAGACTTTCTTCGTAAGACTTTCCAATAATTAACGCTTGCCGTTTCGCATCAAGCGCTTGAAAGCGGCGCCAAACTTCATTTTTTTTCTCACTCTCCGATAATTATTTTGTATATAGGACGTCGGCGTGCGCCCCGAAGAAAACGGGCTCATCATCGAACGTATTTTAATCCTCGTCCGGAATATTCTACACGTACCGGCCGATCCGGACGCGGAAAAACGCCCCGATAACGATGCCAGCGTGCACGATCAGGTGTTGTGGGCGCTGCATCAATCCGGAATGCTGGATATCATCTTATACGTCAGCTCGGCAAACGAGAAAGCTTATTACATGCACATTATTGAGATCATGTGCTACATGCTCAGGGAGCAGAACGCCAAGGAATTGGCGTCGGCGGCGCTGCAGCGTTCGCAGAATGAGAAAATGCGCGACGAAGCGGAATTGCTCGCGATACGACACAAGGAGACTAATAAGCGACAACAAAAGGCCCGAGACTTTAGTGGATCCAGGTAATTTTATTTATAAACATATTCTTACACTGTTACAACAACAAAATTTGTTTATTTTATAGACATAGCCGTTTTGGTGGCACTTTTGTGGTGAAGTCAATGAAATCCATCTCAGACAATGAACTCATCTACCATAAACCATTATCAAAACTGGATGAGATTGATTTTGACGGTAACAAGTCAAAACTGAAGACTCCAAAGAACAGGGCTCCTTTAAAAAGCACAACTATGGAACGTAGATCAGCGTTTTCCATTCGTTTGTTTTTGAAAGAATTCTGCATTGAGTTCCTTAACGGCGCTTACAATACTTTTATGTATACTGTCAAGAACCGATTAAGTCGCCAACAAGCGCAGAAACACGATGAAACTTATTACTTGTGGGCTGTGCGTTTTTTTCTCGAGTTTAATCGCAATCACTCATCCGATATCAAATTGGTGTCGGAAACTATGTCCGTAGACGCCTTTCAATACGTCCAACGTCAGCTGGAACAATATTCTGAGATGATGATATCCGATAAAAAATGTGTTCTACTGTGGGCGAAGCGCTTGCATGTAGCACTTCTAGCCTACAGAGAATTGATCTATACCCTTTGCGCAATGGATAAGTCTAAAGACGAAGCTGTGCGTGCTTCGTCTAGAGTGATCAAAAGCAACATTTTCTACGTACTCGAATATCGCGAATTGATCCTACATCTAATGATACAATACAACGACGTTACCATGACAGCCGAATATTTAAGGGATGTCATCGAAACGCAGCATGTGTTTCTAAAGATGTTTCAATCGTATTGTGCCGGTAAGAGTTTACTGGTGGAGGAACAGGCGAAGCGAAAGAAGAAGTCAGCACAGAGTAAACGTGAGTTCTCTTTGAATAATGTTCACTTAATTAATTTAATTTTGCTTAATTTGGGTTTAATGCATGTTTGTTGATATTTGCTTAGGTGCGCCGTCAAAGCCCAAAGGGCGCGAGAAGTCTGTGGACTTGGAGGAGCTTTGGCAGCACACGTCCGCCAAGCTTGTCGAATATTTGGACGGGAGTTTAGGGGTTCGGGAAGAAGTTCAGTGGAAGGTCAGTGGAATAATAAAAGAGCGGATGCCAGGCGAAGATGGGAAAACACCTGAGGCTAGGTAATTGAACAAAAATTTGTTGCTTTGAACGTTTATCAACAATGTGTTTTTTTTTTGTTGCGTTTAGTGATTTAGCAAAGTTAGGGGTGCAGGTATTAGCATCGGAGAACGAGTTTGAAGAGGCTATTGCACTAATGCTTGAATCAAGGTTAGTAATATTCTTTTTTGGTTGCTATTTTATTTTAATAAAAATGAACATTTGTTGTGCAGAGAGTTGTATCCTGAGATAGTTCATCGCTTTGAGGATACTACAGAGCAGTTAGAAGAGTTTCGAGCAGTCTTCTTCACAATTGGTAAGTGTTTACTTTTATATTATTTGTTACATATTAGAACAGCTTGTTGCGGACCTATAACAAATTAGATTGCCGAAGTTTGGCTTTCAAAAAGGCAGAGGAAAAAATATTTTATTGTTTCCACTTGAAAATATAGGAATTTAATATCGGGGGTAAAGTTTCCGCATAACAAAAACCCATTGTGGCGTGCGAAATCTTAAAATTCGATTATGTTTCGCGCGTAATTCGATTACAACGCCATATTTTCCGCCTGATTTTTCCATTTGCACCCTCCATGCAAAACACAACGCGCCCGAAATTTCATTACGCTGTTAATGCGTCCCTATTGCGCCAATTATAAAGACCAACAGAAATATATTTTTTATCAAACATTTGAATTGTACTCGCAATTAATGTCATTAGTAACCACACCCGATTCGTGTTTGGAACGGAATTAGAACATATTTTAGTGCTTTTAGTTTGTTTCCCTTTCGCCCCGCTCCCCGTGGCTTGAAAGCTTATTGGAATGGATGCAGACCGTGCAGGACTGATGCAGGAGTGCAGGTAGACGGGCTGGTTTACGCCGCGTTCGATCGCCAATTAAACGCATTCGTAATTAAATTTGGTGCCGGCGGCGGCGCGGCTCTTGTTTGGCCGGCGGTATGCGAGCGTGGCGTGCATCATCAACCCCTTTGTTGAGCACATATTGCCGTTGTTATTGCTTTTGCCCCGTTACGATAGTGTACCAATTGGCGGCGGGCGATCGGCGGGTTGCGCCATCGGAACGAGGCCGCAAATGTGGTCGTGGTGCGCGTTTCATTGCCGTTTGCGATTTTGCAATTGTAACTGCACGTCGATGCCGATGTGTGTTAATAATTTCTCGCTAGAATTGCAATCGAAGCGCAGCATCGAACGGGTATTTGTTTCATCAATAACATGCTGGTTCCGATTCAACCGAAGTTTTTGTTCCATATGCAATTTGTATTGGAACTGTAAACTTATTTGCTATAATTACAAGAATAAAACTTTTCTAAAGACAAGAAGATTTAACCTTGTAACTTTTAATGGCACGCAATTGTTTTTATTTTCACTAAGAGCTTCTAACAAACCGGGTTAATTCCTAAATAATTGCGATGTGTCTGGAATCGAATCCATGAAAAAAAGTTCTCTAAAATCCCCTGGGCTAAGTGATTTTGATTGATATAACGACACAATCATCTTCTCCTTCATCCCCATGCCATATAGAGTCCTGCTGACTGTTGGATGTGTCGTGCAGCAACTTGAACTCTGCTCGACTGGCAATTTTTTTGCTTCTCGCTCATCGAGGGTTTGAATTTTGAATGGCAGCTCGAAGCCGGCCCCGCGCATACACAGCCACCCTCCCATCATGCTCGTTTATCGCTGATAACGGTGGCGGCGGCTGGGGTGTTGCTACTTGCTACAGCTGACATTTTAAGCGTCGCCTGGCGTCGCGTTGTTAGCGATCGCGCGTCTGCAAGAAGTCAGCCAGTCGCTGGCGCTTTGGCGATAAGCGAAAAAATCCAAAAGAACGTCTAGACGTCGGGCCTTGTTTTTTTTTTCTGTTTGCTTCTGACAGCGGGCAATTTTTATCATCATTCATAATAAACCTGAACAGGATTTGCTAACAAATTGAGAAGCGAGAAACAAATTATATCATTGTTGAAATTTTTTATTTTTTTATTCTTCCCTAGTTGTAGGTGTGCTTTTTTTATTATTGGGTATTCTATTGCTTTCTACGCGTATCTTTCAATCGCACACGTGTATAAATTATATTGATGGATTGATCCTTTGTGATTTCACTCCCTTTTATCACTTTTTTGAGTATTCGTTGTATTCGATTTGCCCCTTATTCTGAAATGCCATTTTTGACGACGTTTTTGCTTTCCTCTCGCGTTTCTCGAATTTCTTCAATTTCGATTTAACGCAATATATTCATTCCCACCCTCGAGATTTTGAATTTTCCTGATAGGAATTTTACGTTAATTAAATTATTTATATTTGATGCGATGCTGAGTTGCTGTTTCGAAATTCAGAACGATTCAATTACAAGCTTTTCTTTGGAGGGTATTAGAAATAAATTTAATGCAGCAAATTACTTTATTGTATGCCGTGATAAGAGGAAATATCTATATCTTATTAGGAGAGCATAATTGAAATGTCGATTTAATACGATTAAAGCTAAAAATAAATTATTGTGCAACCCAAATTGTAACAATAATTTTAAGAAATGTTACGTTATGATTTATGAAATAAGTACCAGCATCTGTTTGCCAACTTTAAAACATTTTAAAGCACAAGCAGATGTTGATACAGATGTAAAAACTGAAATAAGCATTCAACAAAAGCTAAATTCGCCACTGTTCATAACAACCGACAAGAAAAAGTTTAAAAAAATGTGCACGTGGCCGGAATGGCGATTTGGTGATTTCTTTCATTTTATTTTCCAGCATTTTTTGTACGTTTGCCTGGTTTTTTTTTGCTCTTGCTTTTGCGTTTTAGTTGTGCTCCGAGTTTAACTTTAACTTTCCCTCGCCGTCGTTTTTTGCGCTATGGTTTTTCTTTGGTTCGACGCGTCGCCCTCCCGACGACTTCAAACTCTTGTGTGTCGGCAGTTGTGTTGCGGCGTGTTATTTCTCTGCGTCGCGGCGCCCTTTTCACATCCCTAGAAACGTCGCTGGGCGTTTGAAGGGTTGAGCGCTAACCTGTGCGCCAAACAGCACCCACCCGCTTGTTCCGGTCCGTTTGGTTTGGGAATAATAAGAACACGCGGCACGGTGAGGGGGGATGCTCTGGAATGGGTGGAAATGCGGGAAATACTGGAAAGAGTTGGAATATTTGAGTTGCGCACGTGTCTAATATAGTGGCACGGTTCTCACTCTCTCGCACTCACACTGATTCAAGAAAATCGTGTTTATTCACAGGGTGTTTAATATATTTTTTGTGGAAAATATTTAAAACCCTCGGTGTAAACTGATTTCGCCTCCGGTGTTCGTGCCACCACGTTTGCACCCTTACAGAATGTTGGTAGCCGTCATCGCCAGCGGCGTCCTCGATGTTCGATGTTCAAGTTAAAGTTGTGAGCAATCGGTAGAAGAATATAAAGTACATCGATGGTTTTCCGCCCCGACTAACAACAAACCGCTCTTCAACTATAACATAAACTTTTATTTTTATTGTTTTCCTACCGTCTCCACGAAAGTTTCGGTTGCGTTAAGAGGATAGCATCAGATGACAATTAGTTAAAAGTTTTATTTGTTTATTTGTTTCAACCTTATAACTATCACAAAATTACATCGAACAAATTCGCAAAAGGAATGAACCATTTTCCGTTTTATGTTTCATGTTGGTTGAGTTGCTACATTTTTATTTTTGGCGTGTGAGGATTATTGTATTATAACGTTGGTTTTGACATTTATTCTCCACATTTGTCGAAATTCAGTTTAATTTTGGTGTTAAAAAATATTTAAAACGAAACGTCGGGGAAAACACTCAACGTGTATTGTTTAATATAAATATAGGCATTGTATATAATATATGTTATGTTTTTGTGACATTTATATACAGGTAATATTTTTTGTAGCAAAATTTACACTTTCTCTTAATTAATTCATCATCATATTATTTTCTTTTTATCCAACGATAGTGTTATAATGATCTTAGATTATTTGTGTGTGATGTCAGAGTCAGAGTAGTTTATTATCATTAGGTTTCTTTATAATTATTATTAGTGTTAGCAAATGTATTTGTACCAGTCATTCAAACTTAATTTTAAACATTTAAAACATCTTTTACAACATATTACTTGTATTGGATACTTGTTTGGCTTAGTTGACTTTATGAAGACTTTGGAAGTAGTTGTGGGCGCGTATTTAAAAAATATATATTTATATTATGTTGAAATTAACTCATATCTTAGATATGTCTGAAATTTAACTTAGAAATAAGTGTTTGTTGTTTTATAATATTTCTTTCGTCTTGTATACTGTAATGTTGATTTTTCATCAACTTCTTGTTGACTTTGCGCGATCATTTTTGTTGCCATCTTTTCCATGAAGTTTGAAAACAGCGTAAAATAAGCAGTTGATGTTGAAATGCACGGAAAAATTTGAACGTATAATTTTATTTTAACTAGACTAGACTAGATTATTCAATATTTTATCAACTACTGTATCACAAGCACTTTTTTCTTAGTAGTAATCTTATTCACTTATTCACTTAATCAAATATTTACTTACACTTTACATAGTTTTGCCGATTTGGTTTTACACAATGTTGCTGTCGTAGAGCACCAGGCCGCGCTCCTCCTCGATGGAGGAGTCGGATGAATCCGAGCGCAGGTGTCACCACAGCTCAGTGACACTCGGCAGACTGCTCACCTCGATGAGCTCACCTTCGTGCTGGTCGTGCGGGTATGCGCGTAGAATTTGAAGGTCATCGCGCGATTTTCGAGACATGCGGGACGTGAGCGTGATGAGGATCAAGGTCGCGCCCATGATGCCGACGATCAGTAGATACATGCCTGGATGTGGTTGTTTCGGCCCCTCTGGTTGGCTGGTATAGGAGTACATGGATGCCTCGGTGTGACCGGTGGTGTTCTCTTGATGTTTGGTTTCCGTCAGCGATAGTGACTTGATTTGATTTGGTGCGTGAATTTCGCTATCATCTTGGCTTTTCGGTGGTGGTTTATGATCGTTAGCATATTGCGAGGGTTTTTTGCCGGATTCGCTCGAGTTTTTCATGAATAAATTACTGTGCGTTGCAGTGCTTGCCGGTGGGGTGCTTGAGATGCCCGCGATGATGTTCTGAGTGGTTTGGGTTGTGCTGGAGGCAGCGGTGACAGTTTTAATAGCTTTGGGCCAAATGATCGACTTAATAGTCGCGTCTAGGATGTCGTTCTCATCGGCCATGATCCTATTAAGCCTTGGTCGTGATGGAAGCACCGTGGTAACGTGCGCAGCCGGCCGTAAAATATTCATGACAAACGGTGGATTGAAAATATCCTCAACAACTTCCTTTTTTGCGAACTCATTTCGAGTTTGTTTTTGTGTTGGTTTTGCCTCGGTTGGTTTGCTTGTTGTTGGAGGGGTGGTTTTTGGTTGTTTTTCGTCAATATTTACCTCCTGCAAGCTTTGCAAATCGACTAGCAGAGTACCCCACAGTTCCCCGGGCGATTGACAATGCACATCTCTGTACTCCGCCACTTCTTGCAGACGCATCCAATCGGCGAGCCACTCTAGCCCGCTGCAGTTGAGCGTGTTGTCGCGTAAATGAAGCGAGCGCAGCTGCGGCAGATAGTGCAGTGTGTCTCGCGGAAGGGTTTCGATCGCACAACCGCTCAGGTCCAACTCCTGCAGTTCTCTGGCTGCTGCCAACGCGGCTGTGTCCCCCAACCATTGACGCGCTACTGTCGGGCTGCCGCTGAGATCTAGAGTAATCAAAAACTCAGTGGCGGGTAGAGGAAAAGCAGTTGCTTCGACTGTAACCATTGACACATTCAGCTGCGATAGTCGCAGAACTCTTAATTTTGATGGCCCGGCGAGGCAACCAGCTGGCAGCTCAAAAATTGGATTCTGAGATAAGTCCAGCGTGACCAAGTTTGGCACTTGCACAAATGCTCCGTCCGTAATCTGCTGAATATGGTTTCCACTTAGCAGAAGTACTTCCAACTGTGTTAACCCATCCAGATCCGCAGGGCGTAATGTTGCGATCTTGTTACGCTCGAGATGAAGCACTTGTAATCGTTCCGGCAATGAATGGGGCATCTCACTTAGCCGATTATCGGTCAGGTACAAAATGGTTAACATTTCGAGCCTACCCAGAGCATCCTCTTCGACTTGCGTCAGTTTATTGGAAGCTAGATCCAACAATTGCAAAAGAGGATATGAGTCCATGTCTCCCCTGCCTACGATTTGAATTTTATTTTCGGCCAAATGCAACGTTCGTATCGAATGTGTTAGTGCGCTTGGCACTTGCTCTAGTGCTATTGATGTCGCGTCCATGGTCTGTAACCGTCTACCGGTTGCGATGAACAGTGGCGATTCTCCATTTGACCCCAGTCGTTCATTGCCCGCAAGCACCAATCTCGTCAGAGTGGATAACTCCAAAGCACCGGGCGCGATATTGGTCAGGTCGTTGAAGGACAAGTCCAATTGTTGCAGGCTAGATAATCCTTTGAACGTCTCGTCTGCTAGCGATGTCAATCTGTTGCGGCTGAGATTGAGATGCTGCAGGTTGGTGAGGTTGTTGAACGCCTGCGCTTGGATTAACGAAACGTTGTTCTCGGCCACATCCAAGCATTTCAGCGACGATAAAGCGGCGAACGCGGCATTTGGGAGTAGATACAAATGATTGGCACTCAAGTTAAGCAATTGCACTTTGAAAGTCCGGAAATCAGGGAATAATCCGGTCAGAGACGTAATGTTCTTACGCGATAAATCTATCACCGAATTGTTTGACACTTGTTTCACTAACTTGTCTCCACTAACGTTAACATGATTGTGGTTAATGTTGATGATGGCATCTTTATTGTCCTTGTGTTGGACTGGTACTACATTCTCGACAGGGGTTGTTGTTATCGAAGGAAGACTTGGCTCTGTGACACTCGGGATGATAGTCTTGGATGTGGTTGAGTAATTTGTGGCATTTTCGGTATTTGTCTGTTTTAAGCTCACAAGAAAAATCAGCAGGACGAAAATGAAAGCGAACGATCGATGGCGGCTGATTCGAGTGTCGGGCCTCATGGTTGCAGCATTTTTTTTGCAAACCGCGTGAATGTTTAAATTAAAGTTGATGATTCGGCGCTTGCAGTTCGCAGTGCGTGCGCGGCGGATTGGTAATTAATTTAACGAACATCGCGTACGTGCGTGTGTCGTCTAAAGGTGCGTTGCGCGAACGGGAGGCGGCTGGACGACCGACGTCGACCGACGCTCAGCGAGGACTGAACGCTGAGGCGGCCCGGCCGGCGGCGCGCGGATGTTACGCGATTCGTTTCCGAGCGGCCGACAGCCACCCCCGACGACGGACGAACACATCCTGCCGCCTCCGTACTATCAAATTACTGTGGGTGGGTAGTGGGTGTATGTGTCGTGACATTTTTTGGGATTTCAAGAATATTCAAATCTACTTTGAATTGTACCTATTCTCTGTTTCTTTTAGAAATTTTTGTGGAACTATAAAATTAGGAGATATTCTGTATAATTTTATTCAATTACCGTTTTCTATTTTGTCTGGTTTAGTGATTGTTCTTTGTTATTTTCGAATGCATTTATTTGATTTATCATCTGTTTTATCACCATAAATCAGACAGGTTGGCATGGTGCTACATCCCGCATCGATGTTTTCAGTTGACTGTCTGCCAACCCGGTTTGGGCGCTCCATCCGCCCTCGCACGCTGGACACGATGCAGTGGCAATTTTTCGTACCTGTGGCGATCGAAACTGCGCCTCCACCACCTCAGCGGATGACTGATGGTTCTTTCGGAAACATTCTGTCTGTGCAATTTGTAAAATTACAAAAAATTCGATTCATTCGTGGTGCGATTACTTTCAAAACAAAAAAATGTGCTCTCATGTGCCAAAAAACTCACTCTTTTCTATATTTATCGAAAATTGGAAAAGTTTGGCGATAACACGGATTCGACACGGATAGTTTCTAAAGTTTTCATCTCTATTGTTGCAAGTTTTTGACTAGATTTGCTCTACTATATGACCGTGTGGATAGCCATCTAAGTGCTTGTAAATTGGCAATAAATATTTATTAACAGCGATTATTGATAATTCCGTTTGTGGCTGTTGAAGACCCCCTTGCTGGGGTGTGAGTAGTTGGTTGGTGGTTGTTGGGTCATGTTTAGCTGTAATGCTTCCCAGCGTGCGTTCTCGCGCTCCGTGGGTGCGTAATAGCCGGAGTGTATTGCCGTAGTTGACGGTAAATTCCCGAATCCCCAGTTATGCATATAACATAACCGAAATGCGCCCGCACTTTCTGGCATTACGCTCATTCCGTTAGGCAAACCACCGCGAGAGCACCGCCCCTGCGGTACGATTTATGTTTGATGTTGAACATCATACTTCTGACCTTGTCTGCACCAGCAGCTAACCACCATCCAGGGGACAATAGCATGTTGAAATCAACGTTTCTTGCTGTTTAAGAAACGATTTATAAATTAAAAATTAAACCCTTTTATGAGGAATAAATACGCTACAATAGGAAACGTCGAGTTTGCATTATTAAAACGTTACCTCTGGTACCTCACAATACCGGGCTTGATTTTGTGAATGTGGATTTTGGCATAATTGAGGGGTGAGCTCTACGCGGACATGAAAGTTGCTAATTGAAAGCACATAAATTCGTAATGCACCATCCACGCGTCCAACAAGCGAATCACTCACAGCACTCGTTGCGCTATTATACTGGAAATCACTCTCAACGAAAAACAAACAGTTTTCGTCTACACCCTCTCACAACAACGCACCTTCCATCGTTTTTGGATTCAATTAGTCAATCATTGTATTGTACTGTATTGATTCGATATTTTTAGATTCAGTCACATGTCAGAATTCTATCATTTGCGAACCCAATCCAGTTGATACTAAATAATGTAATAGGTATTGAATTTGGAACAGCGCGGGTGAAGATGAATATGTATCTCTGAGTCGCCAATCAATTTCGGAATTATGGTAATAAATGCCTGCGATTCGCTGGAGTGCATGACGCTGGCAGTGACTTCTCGCTGAGAGAATGAACGTGCATTGTACATGCGCCTACAATATGAATAATAGTCGTGGCGATGAGCCGCACACTGAGACTAGTTTATTGTTCACGATGACATGTAAATCTGGATGGTGCCGACTTAGACAATGTGGAAACAGTGACAAACGTCTTTACCGACGCACCACTCGCGTTTCAGGGATATCAGAGATTTCAGAGATTGATGATAATCATGCGCGAGGAACGGAATCATACATTAATATACATGGTGTGATGGATTGCAATCACCATTCTATTGTGTCTTAGACATAATATCAATGATGTCGTAAATATGTATTTCGGATCCGAGTGATTATTATTGTTAAACCTTTCATTTTACCTCATAATTCTTGGTTTAGCTTATCTTTCTTTTCAATGCGCTACTTACACGACTCTTATCTTGCCGGAAAAAAGGGCAAAGCTGACGAGGGTGCTTCCTGTCCCGTGACTATTTATTTCTATTTTGTTCGGCCGCGTGGAACGTCGTTGTGCATCGGATTATTACACCGATGCGATGCATCCGGCTTCGGCCGCATCTTCCCGACGCTAATAAATATAAAATATATCTCAGATACTTCCCTTGCGAAGAGGGAAAGTTACCATTGCCATGAATCGCCGACTTTCCATACTATCGCATTGTGTTGAATTCCGACAGCTCGAGAGAGGGTGTAACCTAGTGTAAGTTATTCTTTTTCTCTTTTGGATTGTGTCAGATTTCAACGCGGTCTGAGTGCTGCTGCAGCTGCATTCACCCTCAAAGTTTTCAGCTAGGGAATGTTTTCGCGTTCCTCGATAACAAATTGCACTTTTTGCTTTGACGGAAAGGGACAACAACAACAAAAATTGCAAGGATGGAAATTTATGGCAAGTAAAAGTTGCACCTTTTTTTAAGAGGGTTTCAAAGGTCAACTCCAAAGGACAACAAAATGCAATTTGGCGCAATAAATCAGGAATTTTAGCATTTAATTTTTGATTAACCTTTTCGAATAAAATGCGCTTACTTGGCCCGGAAATTGAAACTTTTTAAAACTTGTTAGTAAATAGTTTCTGCCGGAAATTAAATGTGAAATCAATAAAACTATTTCTATCAAAATGTCTTACACATTGCGTTTTCCTGGTTTTATGTGCGCTGCTGTGCATGGTTGGCGATTTTTCTTGTTTTTGGCTGTTGGCGGCGGCGGCGGCAGCAACGAGCGCAATTTATGCGTTTGTAGTTCACGACATTATACTCCCACTCGTCCCGGCATGGTTTATAGTTTATTGCCACCACATGGGTGATTCAAAATGTGAAATATATTTCAATCGAGTACTTTCCACGTACACCAGGACAATAAAGAGCTTTCTTTTCTACAGGATATTCCATAATTTTAGCTCAATTTACTTCGTCCCAGTTATCTGAACTTGTATTTTTCTTTGTACGATACCTCCAGATTTTCTTTAAAATTCGCAATGTTATAGAAAACTATAAAAAGTTATAAATGGATTCAAAAGAAAGATATTTCAGCGTTTTCAATTTCCACTTTTGGTTTTATTTTGCCTGTGACTCTATTTTTGCCAATTTATATTTTTATTTGCACAGAGTTTTTTTTTCTTCGACAATTTTCATGCATATGATGAAATTTTTATTTTATATCCTTTGATAATTCGACTTCATTTTGTTGCGCTTGAGTCGTGTGTTCATTACACTTTTATTTGCTTCAGCCTCGCTGCTTTATTTATTTGTTTTTCTTGCGCGCATTCGTATATTAGCCCAGTTTATGTGCTCGTCCCGATTGGAATTCGCATTGGAATATTTAAACCGTGCGGAAGAAAGCTATGTATGTGGATGTTGAGCATGTGTACATATGCAAATAGATAAGTTTGGATAAAGAAACGCGAATACGATACAAGTTTTCATTCCGGCAGGCAAACAAGTAAAGAGGCGGAGATGTTGTAGGAGGAGTGTAACGCTAAATTGAAAACATCAGACGTCGAAGAGTCGAAGCATCTAAGGCATCCAAGGAAGCGCTCTTCCTGGGTAACTTGGATATCGAAGTGAATAAAATAAGTTGGCAGGATGTGTTGCGTTGCAACGTGCATTCGCTGACATATTTTTTCATTGCATTGATATCCGGCACGGATGCTGAACCATCTGTGACTTTATACACTGGAATTGCTTATTTTATTTTTCGCTGAAATAAATATTCTAGACTTGATAAAATTCTCAGATTGTAAACGTTTTATCTTAAATATTATATTTCCTAGGGCAATATAAAGCACTAGATTCTCAGACAAACTTTGTATTACCTCTTCAGTAAATGCCGTTATGAAAATTCACCATTTCCTGATTTATCCGTGGTGTTTTCTTTTCTTCACGATTTCCAATATTGTAATTAGTAATTCTTGTAATCGGGGCCGAGGTTAATCAGAATCTAAGAAGATAAACTTTATTTTTTTTAATCATTATATTTCATTTTGGATTTAATTACTAGTGAAATATTTAACGAAATTCAAAGACTTATCCTGTCTTTTTATTGAGATAACACTGATATTACAGTATTGTGTAACTTTCTTAACACAACACAATATATAAAAATGTAAATAAATGAATATTATAAATTATTATTTTATATTAAATCTAAATTTCCCCTTGGTTAGATGTGTTTAAGTTATTCTTACTCTAGGTTTGTTCCAAAAATGTTATCTACATAGAGAAAGCCAGGAAACAACGCGAATTATTCACAGATTGAATAATAATGCCGAGTTTGGCGAAATGAGCCCGCTTCCTCGTCCATCCTCGTCGCGCATAATCCGTGGGCGGCAACGTCTTGTGTAATATGAAAGAGCAAGTTTCAGGCTGAACCCCCCTCTAAAACTTCCTTGACTAATTTATCGCCATATTAAGCAATGTCTACACTCTTTGAGCTACCTAATTGTCTCGCCGCTCCTGTTTCACTTGCTCTGCCTCGCTCGCGCGCTCATTCATTAATTATCATCTTAGCGAGGCGGACAAGGACGCCTGCACAAGAGTAAAACCCCGAGCTATATTGTTTATTATTTAATTTGTATTAAACTTCAATTACCCGTGCGCTAGCGTCGTCGGAGTCGTTGGTGTTTCCACCTAAGTTTCGTTAATTGTTAATTGTTTGTATTTGTGTATAATTAAAGTTAATTCATTGCTAACGCCTCGACTCTACGCACTAACGTACTTTAATTAACTTTTACATTCATTAAATATAATGCAGAGGTTCTGTTTTTGCTGGTAAATGATTTTCTTTATTTCGTACAAGTTTCCACTTAGTTTTGAAAGCTATTATCGAGTGTTTTATTTTAGTTAAACTTTCGATTTTAGATGCTGCGATTAGAACTTTTGTTGTCTGGTCTTTTGGTGGCGCGTTATCAGTACGGCGCCATTCGGCCAGTTCGATTTGCTACTTGTTTATAGTTTCTTATCGCCTGGTTTTCGTTTATCGTTCACTCGCAGCTAGGCTCCACTTGAGCGTTGCCATGTTCGAGTTTTTTCTTTCTGTTTATTGAGATGGCAAGGATTGGCCAACTTGTCCCGGTTGTGCGCGATCGGGAATCGCCGCCCAAGGACATTCGGGGACAGCGAGGACGAGATCGTGCATCTTGCCTTTAACCAATTTTGTCTTTAAACAATCTGGATCCACTTACTTCATTGATACATACTGACTGTTTGCATAAATTACTTAACTTGTCAATTAATAATTCAAATGATTGCACTGTAATTAACTGTTTAGAAGTGACGTTTGATGTGCAAATTTATGCACTGATTCGATTTATGTAACTAACGTTTGCTTTGGTGTTTGGCTGTATGTTCCAACTACTTTTGAAGGACTTGTAGGGACGAAAACAAAACTTTCCTTTGGAGATTTGCAGCTCGGGGATGGACGCAAGGGACATAAACACATTTCCTACAAACACAAAGTCCTCTTCGGACAAACTCTCTTCCTACTCTTTGGTTTCCTTTGCCGTTAGAAGTAATTTTTTGCTTTTGTTCTTGTTATCCTTTTTTATCTTCTAACACTTAAATGTCTGGAGATAATATTTTTGACTTTTTGGTCTTGTATCTTTGATAATCTGCTCGTTTAACACAGATGATTAACTTGTTATTAAATCATGATGGTTTCAAGCGGTGATTAGTATGATAACACGTTGGCGGTGTTTTCCTGCCATCAGGTGCAGTTGATGACCGTTTAATTAGTTGCTCGCACCTTAATGACCGTAATTTTTCGTTTGCATAAAACTTACGCTACATTTAAACTTGCTATTTACCTCTTTTTGCTTACTTTGTGATTCCACGAATGTCCCAAGTATTTATTTATCAGTTTGTTGGGAAACGAGAGGGTTGCACGCCCTGATGCACTCTGGGTGATGCACCCTGTATTGCCGGCGCACATCCCCCAATTCTTGCTGTCTGTTTGGGCCGTTATCTGTTGTTGTCTACTTTCGCGCCAACTGTGCTGACTGGTTTAGTGCTGGTTGCGCTTGTTTATCTGCCCTTTGCGTTCCATTGTCTCGTTGCGCCGTCGCGTCGCGCTGAATGATCGACATTTAATTGCTTTTCCTGCTTATCACTTGCAGGAGGCGCGCACGCCGCCGAATTACTTCCGGTGCGCGCCAACATCGCCGGAATAATAAACAACAAATTTGTATTGTTGCGTTCATCCCTTGAAATAGGGGATGAATCAAACCTTTTAGGATTTAGCTGAAAGGGTACAAGAATCGATTATTGCACATTAACTAATATTACAACACTATTTTATTGCGTGTTTCACACATGTTCACCGCGCTTAATAATAAAGATATTAAAGCTTTGCGCTTAAAGCTCTTGTGTAATTTTCACACGCGATGTACTGCTCCAACCATACTTGGTAATCCAATGCGATGGAGTCGGCGCGCGTAGGGCAATAAAATTATTATGGTTATTACCCGATAATGGTGTTATTTTACATGTTTACAATATTGAATGCACTTACACTACAAATATTGTTTTTCATCCAAGAGCATGTTAAATGATATTTACTGTCTTAAGTTTAGTCTTCGGTAAAATCACATTTACTGCGTTAGAAGAAAGATTTTTTTCGTATTTTATCTTTCAATAGCTCTAAATTTTCTTCCGGTTTTTTTTGCGCGCACACTTATCTGTGTCATCTATTTTTATCTCACTGCCAACGTCTTCGCCGTTTTTTTTCTTCTGGGGACGACTTGGAGTGGCCGGCTTTTGCAGCAGCCGTAGGGTCAGTCTGGATTACACCTTGGCCAGGTGCACCCCGACACGTCCCTTAATGGCGACCAGAAAAAAGATCGGAAAAAACCAAATCGACCACTCGTTTGTCCTTATCATTCGTTAATCCTTTACGCTCGCCAGCGTGAGCAAATCTTCCACACCACATCGTTTATTATGACGCTGGACACTGTCCGAAAATATAAATCAAGAAAAAGGATCATATACAGTTCGTTTAAAGTCAGCATCAATTTATTAGTGATTTTTTTTCTCACTTTTAATTTAACTGTGGATGATTTTGGAACTATGAAGTTTTCTGGGGTGTGTGTGAGGGGTTCTATTCTACCTCATCATTTATCATCCTTTAATTCTCTCCTTTCTTCCCATTGTTTTATCCCGATGTTTTATCATCCGTTCGCGTGTGGTCAAAGCGTGTTCTTGTGTTCGCCGTTCGGTCGACACTTTCGGCTATAGTTTATGACCGACACGATGACTTCCTGCAATTACCCTACTTTATAACCAAAAATGACCAACGCACGCACACGTCGCGCGTCCTTTCCTTCCTGCGCCGGTTTTCGCCACCGCAAGAAAATCCATCGGTTTTTTTATACGCACTACGACTCCTGCAAGCGAAAATAAAACATTTTTTTGCGCCTGCGAGTTCTTACATTTAGCTTCATCAAAAATTCTCTCTTCCTTTTCTTTTTTTACGTTGTTACTTTGCTAGGTCTCTATTTTATTTTTTTCTAAGCTGCATGGATGGTGAGGGCAGGTGCGCGTTATATTTTACGTCGTCTTTCTTGTGCGCAAAATAGCTCTGATATTCTAAACGCCCGGCATAAACGCAACTTTGGCTCTGGCATGAAGGTATTTTAAAACCGCTTACAAGTTATGGCCGTATCACCTATCTGAGGCGTAAATCAAACGTTTTTCTTTCGGGGTTGTAACGCACGACTACTGCATTCTTTTACGGATGAGGGAGAGGGTGCGTATATTTTAGTGTTATTATTTCATAACTGTTTTTGATAACGAAATAACGAAATTTAAACAGCACAGAGCTTACCGAAGGGGAAGCCGAACACTTCAACCGTTTTTTTATTTTTATTTCAAACACAATACGAAGAAGCAAAAATTCAGGAAAAAGTTCATTTTACAACATGATTAAATTGAAGTGGGTACTAGAAGTTTAAATAAAGAAGTTTTACTATAAAAAACATAGTTGCTTAAAATTGGTAGAAAAGTAGAAGGAATTTACTGGTATCTGATGGATTCGGACGCATTAAAAGTGAAATCACATACTTTCTTTAGTCGGTGGAATGTTTATAAAATGTTTTGATGTCTAGTGATGAAAGAAGTATAATACTGCTTGTAAGGATCGCTTTTAGTTCTATTTTTTTATTCTGTCTGTGTACCTATATTCATGTTTCAAAATGCAATGAATAACTACTTTTTACAGCGTCGTATATTTTCATGTTTGATTCACTGAAGCGTTTAGCTTAATAACATGGGAAACTATTTATAATATTTTTGTAAAATTTAATGCTTATTTAGATAGGTACCTATAATATTTTTTTGTAATTAGTTTTTTTTTGTCTGTAACGATATTTTTTAACGCTTTTGCTACCCTGCACTGAATATTTAATGTTTTTCACCTTTTTGGGCCATTCGGACGCAATGAACGCATGCAGTAAATGCAAAGCCCGTTGGCGCTCGCCGGAAAAATGTAACGGCGGTACGTAGGACGCGGGAAAATCTTTATGACGTGTTGTATGCCCTATCAAAGATGTATACCACCTATTCGTACACCGAACGAATACAACGTAAATAACCCATAAAGGCGACTCTGCGCCGCGCGGCATAATAGAAGCTCATAAAAAGCGCTTTTATAGCCGGTCGTTACCCGTGTGCTTCTCATTCTAGTCGCGCGGGGAAAACGCACCCCCAGCAGGACACATCAACGCGAAAATTGCGCAAACTCCAATTATCCAATGACATTGCACACAAGACAAACGAAGAACGGATCAGGACTGAAAATATGCTTTGGACGCACCCTCAGCTCGAGTTGCAAAGGGTGCATAAAGAATTCTATTATATGCGACTTGTAAACGATATTTTTACAGAGTTAAAAAAAAAACTAAGCGTCGGACATGAGAACATGAATGTATGATGTAAATATTGTTTGGTGGGGGTGTTGGTATAGAAACGAGGGGTTGGCAAACAAAGACGTCTTGAGGCGGCGAGTGACTGCGGCTTTGAAATGCAATCTCAAACAAAGAAACGCGAAAGTGATGTTTTACTACCATGTCGGTCCTAATAGGAGGGTAGTAGCATGTTTATATGCATTATTAAGGCAATAAATGACACGAAAGAGCGTTATTTAGAGTGTTTTCACCCTTAAGAATATCACCATGGAATTTGCACTCATGACATTTAAGTAAGTCGCGGATTATGATCATTTGATGATATGACGGTTGCTAGGGGATGGAAATAAAAATCGAGGAAAATTGCATGATGGCGGCGTGTGATGGACACGCATGCGGTGTCCATCATAATACGTGTTGCGGCGCGTCGCGACGCATATTAGTTCAATTACATGCATGACGGCGACGCCAGACTGCGGCGCGCCGAGCGAGACAATTAGACCGAATAATTACCCTCATTGTCGACGCGCGCACGTTGTAAAAGGGTGCGTCGGTGCGTTTCCTGGCGCGACGGGACAATACGTGCCCATAATTCATGCACGTACGCGGTATTAATTTTACTCACCAGGTGTTACCGAAAACCGCACAAAAACCGCCCTCCAGGGTAAAAGTCACCCCTTGATATTGCGTGAGGAAATTTAATTTCATTAATTGTTATCAACATTTTTATCGACAAGAATTTTTATGAAAATTAAATTTTCTACGCTTTATGTGCACTAGTGCGCTAGCGGTTCAATTAGGGGATGAATGATTCTCCCCATGCTTGTGAGATACGTTACGAACATGAACACCTATAATAATCGCATCACGCACGAGCTCGATATGTCGATGGGCGACGGGCTCCTTTGTTGTGCGTACGAATGCATTTATCGCAGACTTGGGGTGGCTCACAAAGCGCCATAAATTGCATCTGAATTGGAATGGCACGCCGACGCACAATACGCGAAAAAGCTTTAAAACGCTCGCGTCGCAAGTAAATCACACGAGATTCAATCATGTACGCCGATATTTCCATATTTCAAAAAGGCTCGGAAATTTCAAGTCCATTCTTCTATTCAACCCCATCGACATGCGAATCGCGCTCGTCCTGGGTAGGCCGCCATTTTATTAGCTTAATAAATCTGGGGATGCGAACCGAAAATGCTCTCGAGTAATATTAATTAATGCTTTATCGCGTTATCGCTTTCATAATTCATTTGCGGGGAAGCAAGTGTTTTAAGATTGAAATTTTTAAGGGTGGAGTGCATTTAAATTTTTCGCTGCTTATCGATCGATGCCATGGTGCCGCCGCGATTTCTTTCACGTCACTCGCACATTTTTGATTAATTTTATTAATTTGCGAGCGTAATTCAACCCCTTTTGTTTACTGCGCTTCGTTTACTTTGTGTTTTTTGTGCGTGTCTGCAAAGAGCCCCCTTTTTGCTTTTTTTGTGGTTCATATTTTGTTTCTTTCTTTCCAGTTCAATTCTGTGCGTGATTAAGCGGTCGTTTTAATTTTGAAAATTGCCACCCACATAATTGGTGGCATACATCACTCTGCAAGCGTTTGCACCCTGTGTGCGCTAATTTGCCCGCGTATTTCCTGGTGGAGCGTTTGTTGTATGAAATTCTTGCGAATTTTTACGCGCTTGAAACAAGTTATGTGCTGCTCGACGTGCGGGGGTAATTGCCGAGATAACAAAACGACTATTAAAAACAGATGAAACAGAGGTTGATGGAAAAACGCAGGAAGCGGAAGTTGGAATGCCAAGCCCGGAGCGGCAAACCTGAAATATGAAAAAATAAACGCTTTCCGAAGCGAAATTGTAGGGAAAATTACCACATGTACTCATATTTTCTTTCAATTTATATACTGGATAAATAATTTCCTGCTTCCAGGAGGGAAATTCAATATTGTAAAAGGAATATTCAGGGTGTGAAACAATGAAATTTAAATTTTTAATTCAATTCGCAATGCACTTGACCGCCGAATACACCGTAAAAGCACACGGTGACGGGACGCTAACCAACCGTCATGCGGTTTCTCTCATTTTCCGACTTTTGGTATGCTTTCCACCATTCCGGTTTTCGGTTTCTGCGTACAGTGTTTTATTTCCACCGCAAGCGCTACGAAACGCCACAAAACCAGCTTTTCTCCAACATTAATGAATTTAAAGGTGTGAAGGCGCTGCGCAAAACAAAAAAATGCATTTCACACATTAACTCTACTCACCGAATGCCATTATGTGTTTGGAAAAAACACTTTTTGCCATCAGGTTTTACTACAACTCACTTGTTCGTACATTCAGTCGGTCGGTCATGATTCACTTCACTATTATTCAACCTCCATACGTCGCCCGTCGAAGAAAGGGTTGTTAGTTACCCTCCGACACTTTATAAATTACGATCGCTGCGTAATTAATTAATTAATGATCAAAGTTTTCGTCCTCTCGGCCTGAGAGTTTCGAATTCGTAATTCGCAAGGTGTTTAACGAAAATTATCGTTGCCAAAACTAAATCGAAATTGTACGGATTAATAGCCGTTGTGATCAACTATTATGACGGGTTAATGTGGAAATTATTTGTGACAATATTTGCTTAAATTGTTTCGCATTTGATGAGGGTAATATTTCTGGTATTCTGTATGATAGAGTTTCGCGGGGATCCGGTGGCAGTTCGTAATAAAGACGAAACGCAATGTACAAGCTCGACGAGAATGACATGCATGTGTCGAGAGTGTCAGGCCGAAGGGATGCCAAATAATGCGGAGCATTTAATAAATTTCGACACTTCCGAACTACTCTCGAACAAAGTTTATCGCGGGGGTGGCGTAATTAAATCGTGATAAGCCATATTGTCAGCGTGAATTGACAACTATTACCTAAGTTAATATTTGGATGAAATTCTGAATACAATGTATATTTTAATTCTGAAGTTTCACTTTTCACCATTTGCTCGGAAGGTTTTTCTTGTCGAAAATGTGTGCCCGACGATTGTTCATTCGCAACATTTTATCGCTCGTTGCACGCAATCACCCTCGTAGCCCTTAAGGTTCTCCCTTGACGTTGCCGTGGCTGAACAAGGAAAACAACGGAAAATGCGTTTTTCATTCGCGTGAATTCTTTGCTTTTTTCTGCCTAGGGTGGTACTTGAAGGGGACTTCATCGTGGGCATTTAGTTGAATAATGTCCCGTCAACGTTTCCAATTGTTTCTTAATTTATCTGGCGGCAGCTCAAGCGCAAACGCAGGAATGCACTACCCTCTTGCTTTTGGTGGGTAATTTCCTAAGTCGTTTCTAATCTTGCTCTTGAATTTACCGCTTTATTTCTTATTCTTAGATACGCGCAAAATTTGCATTGGAAATTAACATTTTATTCTTTTGATTGCGCCAAGACGAATGACTAATTTGAAAAGCTGAATAAAATCACTATAAGAACGGAATTACACTCGTCGGGTGGTAGTTTGTTGGAAAGCAGGATGCGAGAGTTACGATGAGCCTGCTCATGCAATAAATGGCTTTTTTTGCTACTGTTCGATCTTCGATACAATTCGCCGGCATTCATCCGAGTCTATAACATTCAAGCAGTGCCTTCTTATCCGCCTAAGAACGTAAGAACACTAAATGGGCGCCGAGAAAGAACTAGCGTATAATGCCGGAGGACTCTCAATACAGTGGATTCGATTGCAGCTGATTTGAAAGGCGGAAACGACGGCGGGGGAGCACAAAAAGAATTAGATAAGCGCGGAGGAAAGAGCCTACAACAGTCATCAGACAATCGGTTGATATTCGTCGAAAAGAAGGAAATTGTTAACTATTGTTCGAACATTGGCAATTCATTTGACGCTTGAGTAATTCACGATAGTACGAAATTGGAAAGCGGATCAAATTTACTAACAGCAAATATTCACTAATCAATTACAATCCTACATTACGGCAAATATTGATCACCATATGTAATTAAATTTTGGCGTTTGCAGTTGAAGGTGGATTAAAAATTATGGAAGATGACGGGCCAGAACCAGAAGAAGAAAATAATTTCGAAGGTAAGTTTTTGCACTCGTTTCTTTTTCTTGGGTAATTTGCAGCGGTGATTTATTGCCACCGTCGGTTTACATTTAGATGAGGAGGACGAGTTGGAGCACGGCTACGAGATGCAAGAGAGCGATCTGAAGTTTGAGGATTTCGGCAAGCGGCTGGCGCATCCGAAGATCGTGCGTGCGTGCGCGCTAGCGCTACGGCGCTTCGAGGCCAACTCGCTGTTGACGAACCACTGCATCGTGAAATTGCTGCATCGCATCGCGTTCGACTCGAAAATGCCGACGATGCTCTTTCAGGTATCGATTTTTCGCGTTTTTCAGCGCATTTACGAGGCGAAAACTCTCCCACAGAATAAGGTACTAATATGACTTATAACAAAGAGAAATAATATAATCAAATCTGTGTTTTTCTTAAGGAACTGGTTAAATTTGCAACGTACGTAATCAGACAGTTTTTCCATGTGGCTCAGACGAATGCCAATGTTTACATGGAGGCGCTGTTTTGGAAGAGTGCTCGAGAGGCTATTGATATAGAGGATGGTTACAGCAGTTATAATGACAAGTAATTATTTTTACTTTTTTGTAGTCTGAAGAACACTTTTTCTAAATTTTGCAAATATTAACTGAAATTTTGATTGTCGAGTTGTACCAGTAGTATATTCGCACCTCACAAAGTCATTTTTCTACATTCTTCGCATTTTCCGTGCAATTTTAAACGTTTTTCCACTTCGCCAACAGATCGAAAGCTTTGGCACAGGCATGGAGCGAGCACGAGGAAGACGAATTGCGACGCCTGTTCGTGGAACATCAGCAGAATGCCATCGAGCGAGGTATTTACCATAAAAATTTTCATTAAAAACTAGGAATCCGACGCCTTTCGTTATGCGCTCACCGATGTGCGTTATTTTGCAGACGTAGTTGATTGGATCGTCGATAACCTGGTGGACAACTCGAAGACGCGTCGTGCTGTTCTCAAGAAACTCAAGGCGATGTATCTCCTAGTGGACTATAAGGCCGGGAAAAAGTCGGTGGGTAAAGTACCGATGAAGCAGTGGAGCGAGGAGGAGGAGGAGCAATTACGTGAATTGTTTGCGCAATTTGCTGAAGCAATGGGTACGTACCGGTTTTTTGCGTCAGGGTGACGATTTCGAGCGGTTTGTCCAAGCGTGTCTAATTGCGCGCAAAGTTTTCTTTTCGCAATAACGAGTGTTTTGGTCTCTTGTTGCAGATCCATTAACGTGCATAATGGAACGCCTGAATGTACGTCGGACGAAAAACCGCATCGTGGAAAAGTGTCTGGAGTTGGGATTGGTGACGGACAAAAAAGAGCTCCGAAAGAAGCGCATCGCAAAGGGAAAGAGCCAGAACAAATCTGGCAACCCCTTCCAATACGGTAGGAAAATTGTGGTTTTCTGTTTTCCACGTTTTTTTTTTTAGATTTTTTTGTACGTGGCGCGTTTTGTTTGTTGTAATCAGGACGACTCTAATGAACGCGTCGGATATATCGGATTATGTAACCGATGCCAACACGACCGGAAAAACATTTGCGCAAATTTTCCCAACATCATAAATGCCCGGAACAGTTTTTGCGAAATATTTTTATGCGAGATTTAAATTTGTTTAGTTTTGTAGTGTTGAATTTATTGAGTTATAGTTTGTCATAGTATGTGGACCCTCATGTCCTATAGTTTTGGCATTAAAACAAGTTGATGATGCTCTGGGTTTCGTAGGGTCGGACGCGGGGTCGAGTTATTAGGGCTAAATTGAAACAACAAGGAGCGTCTACGTTAGGACACAACTTATTCCGGGATGTCGCGCTAGTTGGGCTAGTTAATAGAAAATGGGCGCGCCGGTAGTAAATAAGCAAATAAGCTATCCTTACATGCGCAAAAACTCATCACGCTATTCATTACAGACACGCGCTTTGGTGCACAAAAAATAAAGTAAAATTGTCACGTCGGTTATGCTTGCTGTTTTTGTAAAATATACAGACGTATTAAAACGTGAAAATATTACTTAAAAAATACAATTTGATGCGTTTTTGACGTTTTCGAATTGAAAACATTTTTGATGGGACAATGCAAAACCGCAATTGTGCACATAGCTTCGACGTTTTCATTGTTTATCGTGCGTTTGTCGCTGATGTAATCACACCTACGAATTCACGATGCACAAATGAACAAACAATGAAAATGGAGCGCAAATAGTACCGGGATGTGTCCGACGACTCTGTCATTTTAGTCGTGCCGGTCGTCGATAACGGCAACAATACCCACCCGCACAAAACGCTCTCGGACTTTTGCACTTTGATGTACACGCCGCGCCAACTCGCCCATCGCCGTTGCTCGGACATGTTTGGTCGTTTAATGAATCGACAATATCGATAACACCTCGCTGGATGGCTGACGCGTGGTCGACAACGCTTTGTTATAAAATTGAGCGCTGGTTTGAGTGTAATGGAACGGCAGCACGTAACATTCATTACGTGCCATTACGCGCGGCAACAATTATAGCCCAAATTTATATATTAAATCAGAGGCAATTTGTATGATGGTCAGCGGAAGCATTCACATGGGTGTCCGATGGCGCACGTTCTTTCCGCCGATTGTTTGCCCCGTTCGCGTAATTTCATTAAAACGAAAAAGGGTTGCCTGTTCCGGTATTCTGACACCTAAAATGTTAAATAGAAATATATATGTGCGAAGGTAGCATGCTAATTAATTTGCGCGATGTATATTTTGACATTGATTTTTGCTTAGCATGGAGTAATCTGAAATGATTCGAAAACAGCTTGCGGGCGTTGTAACGGATCTTTTGAATGCGTGTTTGTTATTTCACATTTTGTTGACATTCCATTATACAATCACGAGGCGGCACGCAGGACGAGTCGAACGTTACGTTCACCTATTTAAAAAGCGAACCGCCTGCGAGATTACGTTGCGCTGTTCGCATTGTTGCTGTGTGTTTTGTCGGACGTGCCTTTAAATTATTGAATCTAATTGAAGTCGAACCCTTTCGCTTGCTGCCATTTGTTCTCGTTTATTCCGTGCGCGTTTGCTGCTCAGGACTTTCAATCTTCCGCGCAAAAACATAGCACGGACGGAATTAGAGTTTTGCTATGTTGCGGAATTACAAAACAAGCAATTACGAATAGAATAGAATAGCAAATAGCAAGGTTAAATTAAAAACAAAACAAAAACTATTGTGTTTCAGCTGGGGATGATATAAACAGTGAAGATGATTCGAATTCTGATTCGGCCCAGTCGGACAATGATGAATCGGAGAATGAAAGTTTTACTAGTAAGAGTTCAATAACAAACTCCTCTCAAGCCAAGATTAAAACTGCTAGAAAAACTCAAACTGAGAATAAGAAAAAGAGTAAAGCTAGACTGAATACATCTATTGCTGAAATCACCAGAATTCTTATTGATTTAGCCTCAGGAGGTTGGTACTTTTGACTAAACATGATGTAAAATAAATATTGTTTATTAATTTATTATGTAATCAGATCTAAAACAAGGAATTGACTGGCTCAAAGACAGTATCGAAGATGCAGCTGAAGACTGGAATGATATTTCTGAAGATGACGAGGGAGTACCTCTAGTTCCAATTCTTGAGTATTCCATTGCGGCTATGGATAATCCTGCATTTTTAGGCCTCCTGAGGGCATTGAACATTCAAGAGCCTTCTGCTGATGGACAAGTAAGTTTTTGAATCCTTAACGACCTCTCTTATCCTGCTTTTGTAAATACTTAAATAGCTCTAATTTTTGAGTAGATAACTTGACATTATTGATTTAAAGGAAGCATACTGGCGCATCCCCACCTCTTTGTCCTTGTCGGAACTGCAGGAATACGGAAAGCTGCTCACAAAAGCACTGGATGGTAGTTTAACATTGGAGGAAAATCCAACAGAGGGAGGTACTGACATAACTCAACTTCCTGATACCGATGGGAATCCAATAGAAATTGAAAATGTTGAAAATACCGAACATTTCGTAGCTACCCCAGAAAATAAATTAATAAATGCTATTAAAAGAGCAAAGAATGAAAAACTGCGCGCTATGATTAAGAAGATGGTTTCTAGTAGAGAAGAATCTGAAAATAATTTAGAATTGAGAATAGAAGGTACTGATCAACCTCTTAACAATGAAAATAATAAATCCAATTCTGATATTGATGAAGAAACGTCTCCTACCAAGAAAAACAAACGCATTCGTATTGTGGATTCGAGTGATGACGATGAAGAACCAATTGATAACAGATTCCTAGGAGAGGACGAGTCTGATAAATTGTCATTTAGACCAGCAATAATTCACGATTTTAGTGACGAAGATGAACCTAGTAGTACGCAGCGTTCGATTTTACAAGAGAACACTGAAGAAATGTTTAAGTCAGCTAGGATTATCGTAGAAAGCGATGATTCAGAGGAGGAACCAAGTATTCCTCTTAAAAAATCAAAAGCTAAAACAAACATTCTAGAAAGCGATGAAGATGGCGTGGCTAATTCAGATAAAGAAAATTCAGAGGAAAATAATGTGGATGAGTCGAAACGGCTTCGATCCACATCAGACTCAGAAAGTGAAAAGCCCAAGCCGAAAAGATCTCGAGTAATTATAAGTGATGATGAAAATTAGTTATGGTACTGTATTTAACGTATTTAAGTATTGAATGCTGGGGCCGTATATTGTATGCTGTGTCCAATTGATTATTGTTTCAATATATACGTCGTCTTAACCCAAAATAGTATGAATAAAATTTTGAAGAAATGAACCAACACCTAAATTACTATTAGTTGTTGTATGGGTACTTGTGTGTGTATGGCTGGAGGTATGCGTATGCGTATGATGCGATGAGTGATGGTCACTACAAGAATACCAGTCGTTTTCACTTGTTGATGTGTGGTCCTGAACATTTGAAGTATGCTCCTCAACATTTGATGATTGATTATCTTCATCAGATGTACATGATGGCTGGTTCTCATCTGCTAGGAGATATGGAGGCATGTCATTGTAGTTACCACTGAAACCATTAAATACGTAATTACTGGAGTTTAAAATATATTATGTTCTGAAGTACCATGGGCCATAATTGCACGTGTACAATGAACAAAATGGTGTCCATGGTTTCTTCGGATCAATGTACAAAATATAGTCACATCCTAACGTGTCAGAATCTGCCCAGGCCACCTACAAATATAATCAGGTATTTATAACATCACTTATACAATTGTAGGATTTACTTGTGTGTAATGTCCAACTTCACGACCCGTCAAGTCAGTATTCGGATATTGAAAATCATTACATTCATAAAACCATGAAGCCAAAGCTGCTGTCCAATTTTGTTCTGCGATGAATTGTGAATGCCATGCAATGTAAATATTCTGGCCCACACAATGCCATCGTTCTGAAGAATACATTATATACGTTGCGATCTAATTTTAATACTAGACTTATTACCGTCTGAGACATTTAGATGATTCATCCAGCACTGATTCGATATAGGCACACACTTCTCTGCGAGGATCTCATCATAAATCTAAAAATCACATTTTTGAAATTTATACCAGTCACAATTGAGATTTGAACAATTGCACACCATTGTTTTCATATATTTGGCTCGCGGTTGTCCGGGCACCACGCCGTCGACTAACATTTGCCGAAAACGATTGTGTTCATCGGTGGCAGCACGTTTATCGTCACTTGATAATCCTCTTACTAATTGTGGCAGACGGAAATATGAATCTGGTTTTATATTGCTCTGCTATGTTAATATATGTTTGTTTTTACTTACACAATACGTAAGAGCCGTCTGGACACGTATCTATTGCGTACGCGGACACGATTATTATCATTTGATATAATACTGGATAACGAACTTTCATGCTTTAGCGTTGGCGGGTTCAAGTTTGCATTTATACAAGATTTTTATGAATGCATTATTAAAGTTGTATGTGGTCATGTGATGTTTGGAATTCGACTGGAGTACTTTATTTGATATATTCGTTTTTATCTTGATCGCTTGAGCATATAACAATATTGTTATTATATTAAGTCAATACATAAGAAAAATGCATGCGTCTTCAATAATCTATTGTATCTGGAAAATTGCTCAAATAACAAATAAGGAATGGAAACGAGAAAAGGATTGATTAAATAAATGTTTACAACTTTACTATGTTCACATTATGATTTCAACATCGGAAACTATCCAGGTTTATTATAACGAGTATTGACAATTATTTTGATAAATCATGCAATTTCGTATGGTGCCAAATCAGAAAATCCTGGATTATTGGCACTAATTGAAAAAAATACATATTTAGAACAAATATTCTAATATGTGATTTAAACTCACCATTGACCATAATTGCAAGTATACAACTTACAAAAGGGATGCTCTGGATCATCTGAATTAATAAACAAATAGAAATCACATCCAAATGTATCCGTATTTGCCCATGCCAACTAAAATATTCATTGTCATAATTCAAATTAATTAATCCAGTTCATTTATACCTGTCTATAATGACTAACATCCAAGTTTCTCACTCTTACATTTGGATAAGCGAAATACTGTTTTTCGGACCACCAAAAATCTACTGCTTCATCCCAGTATTGATTTGGGTCAAAACGATCACTGCAAGTGTAGTATATGTTTTGGCCAACGCATGGCCATCTTCCTAAAATATTAAATTGACTCTTGTATTGTCACTAATTTTATTTATAAAGTAGTATATATTATGCAACACAGGTGAAATAATTTCTTTATTATGCCTACTTTGGTGACGCTTTAACATCATTATACCCTTGTTGTATAATACGAGCCTACTCTTAATTTTATAAGTACTTACTGTCTTTTACATCAATTGGGTTGTTTGTACATTGTTTTGAAACCGGTGTTGCTTTATGTGCCAGCAACTGGTCGTAAACCTGAAAAGTTAGTAAGTTATTTAAAAATAAGTTAGTAAGTACTGTCTACTACTAACCATTGTTTTCATGAACTTGGCCCGTGGCTGTCCTGCAACTCTTCCATCGGCGAGCGATTGTCTAACACGATTATGTGCACAGGTTGCAGCGTCCTCATCTGTTTGTTTTAATCCCTTTACTGAAATAATTACAGATTGAAGAAAGTCACATGTTCCGATTGTGTTGCTTCTTGTTTACCTATAACAAGTGTGCCACTAGGACAATACTCGATACTGGTCACAAAATTGAGTAAAGAATACCATAAAACAATGTGATAAAAGCGCATGGCGTGCGAATATCATACGGAAAATATATCTTGCCAGTTTCTCGTGCATACGGTCTACTTTACAGCACCACAAACGCATTGTTTATCAGACATGTGGGCGTGTATGTTTGCGCAAATATTTTTCTTAATTTTACTAATATTTTACAATTGGCTTTGTTTTCTTTTGAAGACATTGCAACGCGGAAAATTCTTATTGTTTATGAAAACAATACAATTCTGTAATTACGTAAGTAATTGTTTGCTTTTTGAAATCAATTATTGACAACGTTTGCAACCTAAAATATGTATTAAATATGTTTACCTTTAATTAAAAATAGCCATTCAATATTAACTTTATTTCTTTCCATTTCTGAATTGTTTTGCATATTTCTCAATATTACAATTTAAAGTTCCCTATTATCATGTAAATGCGAGAATGTTCCATAAGATGCTAGCTTAAAATGAGAAACGCTCTATAGGTATCTTTGGAGCTATTTCACTTATTTCGAGTTTCTCGCGATTAAGTTTGCAATGCCAAAGATCCTACTCATGCCTTTTCAATACCCAATACCCACAGAAAGTGCCTTAAAATGTTCATTGAAAATTAGAAGTTTTCTAACAATTTGAAAACCTAAGTGGAAAGCATTTTGTATTTACCTTTGTTTTTAGTTTTTTTACCATCGTATTATAGTTCAAGATACTGTTACATGATATATATCATTTTATAGTGCCGGAAAATGCTCATCAAAAATTCTCATTATGTTCAATGAGTTAAAATTTCTGTCAAAAAACAGGGTCTAACGATTATTTAAAATTAATTTTTTCCCAAAGACTGGGCCGCATTTTTGTCTTCATTTTTTTTTCTACTTCTACCTTTAAAGTTTTTTCACGGGTTTTAGGCACAAAAAGTGGTACTTTAAACACGTACGGCTAAGGCCGCGAGTAAAGTACCTACTTTACTAGCGGGCTTTATTCACGGGGCGCTTGCGCTTTTTCCCACAGTGCCACACAAGCAAGTGCTGCTTCTGCTCGTGATATTTCCCAGTAGTGTACAAGCGAATTTCAGAGATTTGCAATGCAATAACCTCAACATGAAAATAGAGTGAAAGTAGAAAAAATAGCGTAAGCATCACGTGGCTAAACGTTGTTAATAAAACTCCCGTTTAGCCACTTGATACTTAATCCTTACTAATATTATAAATGCGAATGTCCTGAAGTTTATCGTGCTTTCACGCAAAAACTACTTAACAGATCATCATGAAAATTTGTACACATATTCTTAGTGGTCCCCGAAAGGTTATAGGCTACTTTTTATTTAATAAAAAATATTATTTTTTAAATAAAATAAAGAAATTGTTTAGTCAATAATACCTCGGCATCTGGCGAATACTTTAACGCCATCTAGCATTCCAGCAATGAAGCTCAAACCTAAGTACTATAGTACCATCACACTGTATTATCACTGTATTACCGACAGCTACGTCAACATCAAATCCAATTGACTACACTATGGAGACTGTACACTATACTTCCATAGACCATGGCTGGCCAATCCCAGGCCCGCGGGCCACAAAGTGGCCCGCCAGGACATTTGAATTTGCCCGCCGCAAAACCCAAAGTTGGAACTTTTGTATGTGTATAATATTTTATGTATGAATGGCCATAGTCTGTGGCCCGGTGCCGCCGCAATCTAAAAGATTTTGCCCTCCAGGAAAATCCATTGGCCAGCCTTGCCATAGACTATACTTTCAGCCATTTTAAACTTCCCGCCATTCTACTTCATTGTTACTTCTTCTGTGACTACAGACGCGTACGGAAGCAACTTCATTGATTTCTAATATTTATTTGATGGATTCAACGCGAGCGAAGCCGCGGGATAAAGCTAGTATTCTATATTGGTCGAAAAGACAGGGTCGAATTTATTTTGACATTATTATGGCTTTCGTCGTGTTGACAACTTTAAGAATTTAATTTTTACATGCCAGTTTTGCCATTTTGTACATTTTTTCTATATATCTTCTTAATATATATAAATCTCGTGTCACAATGTTTGTTCTCAATGGACTCCTAAACCACTTAACCGATTATAATAAAATTCGCACACCATGTGCAGGTCGATCCAACTTGAGAGATAGGATAGTTTAAATCTCAAATTATAGTCGCAATTTTAATTTATTGCTAATTATTTGTCTGTTATTATTTTACAAAGTTTTCTATTATCCCCGTCTCCTCTTTGTGCGATGCTTCGTAGCTTTACCCGTAAGAGTAACATAAAATTAAATTGAATTACGAATATAGTCTAATAGTATATTGAATCATAAATTATTAGCCGTTATAAATAGATATTAATTATTTCACAAATTACTGATTGCACAATGTTAAATTATAGTTTAAATATTTTTACAAGTTACTTTTAATTTGCTGATTTAAACTAAGTAGTGAAAGGATTAAAATTGTTACGTTCTCCTCTCTCGAGCGCATTCGTCCATCATTTTTGTATCTCCCTCATCATCGCTTTTCCGTTGATGAGATTTTGCATGCTTTTCAGTGTGCGTAGATTGTAAATGCAGATTTACCCCGAGTTGGTCCTGTGGTGGATGCGGATGATGCTGAAATTGCTCGTCCAATCCGGGTGGCACATTGAAAACGCACCCCAGCGGATTGTAGTACGGCGCAAAGAGCGACGAATAGTGATGCGGCTGAGCGGGCGTCGGCGGCGCGAAATAATGCGACGCGAACAACCCCTGCCGTTGTGCCATCTTCAACCGTGTGGTCAACTGCTTCTTCCACTTTGTGCGCCTATTCTGGAACCAGGTTTTAATCTGCACCTCAGTCAAATTAAGTGCTTTTGACAACTCCATGCGTTTACTGACGCTCAAATATTTATCAATCTTAAATTCCGTTTCGAGTTTCTCAAGTTGCTTTGCTGAATAGGCTTGACGCGGTTTACGGTCGAGTCCGGGCTTCCTCGATCGACGACTAGACGGTTTCGGAGCTGCAAAAGTATTTAATATAATAATAGTTAAAGTTTATCACATTTTAGACTTGTGGTTAGATGTTAGGAAGTGTTTGACTAGTTAAACCATTTTTATTACGCGCAAAGGTGACAAATCACGTAACGAGAGCGGGGCGCGACGAATCCGTGCTGATGAGGCGGTAATTTAATTGTCGCCCACTCGCGATGTTTGCCGATCGTAAAAAGCGCAACGCGACCGCTTGATGCGTGTCAATCATCGTTAGCGGAGGCGATAATGTCGTTTAAAGTCGGCTCATTGTGAGCAAGTAACGAGGCGGCGCTAATTGTTGCGCCAATATTGTTTTTTTAAACTTCCACATCAGCGGGATGATATTATTCACTTCTAATCAAAGTTATTTTCCATCTGAATATATCAAATCATGCTTAAAAATATACATTTTCCGCAGTAGTGAATAATACCTCATGGTTTAAACAGTTAAATGTTAAGTTTTCACTTAGTAAAAGAGGAATTTGAAGAATTTGCCTTCAACTATGACGTCGCTAATTGTAAAAATCAACACGGCGTCATTTTGTCAAGTTTTAAAACGATTTACAACGTGTCGGTAAACATTATCAACGCTAACTTCTCGCGACGTGAAGAAACGCTCGTAAAACGATCACTGCATGTACAAACAGAGATGCACCGAAAACATTCTCATTTTCATTTGGACATCTCATTAAACGGGCGATAAACGAGCTGATAGTTTCAATAACAATTGTTGCCTAATTAATGTGTCAAGTGTTATTTGCGAACTGATTAGTATTCGCATCGTAATCACGTCGTGCAAAAAACAAAAACTTCCATACTTAGCATCTACATATTCTACACCTTTTGTCGATAATATGCATGATTTTCGAGAGGGTAGTGTTTCATAAATTAAGTTTGAGATCAAACAGTTGAAAATGTTGAGATGGTTGTGGTGTCCAGGAGGGGATGTTTAAGCGCACGCGATCTCGCCATTTAGACGGCCCTTCATCGCCCCCACTGGTATTATTGTTCATCCGCGCCGGCCCGCTATTGTGCGATAATGGATGGCAATTTACTTCTATTATGTGATTAATCGAATAGGTGTTAAAAGCGATTTATGAAAATATTATTTCATTTATCACCTTCACACGCTTCACGGAACCCTGAAGAAAGGAAGCAAAAAAAGAAAACAGATGAAAATCTGCTGTTCAGTTTTGCTTCCAAGATTTTCATTCTCGTTAATGGTTTATTACATCATCGAAACACAATGAAAAGAAAACAAAGTAAAATGTGGGTTTAGTATTTATGAAAATTGTGAATTTGTTTAAATATGAATTAATTACCTTGTAATTGAAATAGTTGACTAGATCTTTTTTGTTCTTGATTTAACCAATTCGAATACAACGCTGTTGATGATGATGAAGTTCCCGGATGTAAATATGGCAGAAAACTGGCTTCACTTGAAGATCTCGGTGGAGTAGGTGAGAATTTGCCGCTTATCAATTCTAATAATCCTTGATCTGCTGCGACTTGATTGCGACTATATTGTGGAAGTTCAATTAAGGAGTGATACAATGCTAAAAATCAATATTTAATCAATTAATTCAATTAATTATTTAAATTTCATATTATTATTGTTATTGTTATAAAATTACTTACCACTTCGACTAGCTTGAATTGGCGTAGGTTTTTTAATTTCTTTTTTGCTGCTAGAGTTCCCATATTTATCCTCGTCGATGCCCAATATTCGATCAATTGAAAATTTATTATTTCCACTTTGTTTATTGTTATCCTTATGACTTTGTGCTTCTGTTGATGATGTGTTGTGATGTCTTGCTGATTCAGTAGGATCAGACTCGCTAATAACATCGACGCAATCGGGATCATCTTCGTCACTGCAATATTCGTCAGTGTCGTGTTCTTCGTGATGATTTGCAGCTGGGTCATCATCGTCATCCGACGGTAAAACCTGATTTGGTATATAATTCATTATATTAACTGGGTACTACTTGTAACTTGGAGACTTTAATGCCCGTGTTAAAATTAAATGATTTAACAAAAATCGCGTTCACAAAAACTGTTTATTGAGTGTTATCGACGGTTTTGGAGTGTTAGGTGTTTGGTCCATTTAGTGCGCCCTTTTTCGAACAACTAAACATCACACGCTCGGACAGGTAGCGCACGCCGGCGGCGTATCTCGGTTTCCCCGCCCGCCTTGCGAGACACGTGAAAGATCCTTTCACACCTCCTGCGGCCGGCGTGTTTTCTATCTCGCTTGCGTTCGCAAACGAGGCGGAGGATGAGCGGATGGATCTAATGGAGAGAAATGAAGGAAGCCGCACGCCCTCAACGGGAGCCCCACGTGCTCATCCTTGCCGCCGCCGCCGCAGATTGGTGTTTCGCGTGTTTTGGCCGCGCCGATGATACGGACTCTAATCCATTTTTACACCTCGTACAACTTTCTAGTGAAAACAATTAGGAAACAGGAAATATCAACATGTACATTTATAAACACACACAATTTTAATAAATAAATCATTACAAAAACAAATTGTTTAATTTGTTGATATAAAAGTAATTAAATTGAATTCAATATTTTATTTTAAGGTATCATTTTACTCCTAAAAGAAACAAAACAGTTTGAGATTCACTGTCCAGTGCAATCCGTACCTATTATAATTTTCCCACACTATTCAAACCTTTTTCTTCATTCCCAACAATGGGGTGTGAGCTTCATATTGCCACTTAAAACGTGATGAATGAAAAGCACATTGTTTTCACTCGCATTAGCAAAACTCTTTTATATTAATCTTTGCTTAATATTTATCGTTCTAATCTTCTGCAAAAAAGCATTATTGTTTCAAAATTTTCAATAATATCATGAATATTTTTGTAATGTTTGAAGAAGGTATTGGTTTGTGTGCGCAGTGTAAGCGTTCGGAGAATGAGAAAAGCTCAGCTCGCCGCAAATGGCATCTGAAAGGCTTTTAAGCGTGATTTATCTGTTTATGGATAAACGCACCACCGGGGCGCGCTTTGTGGGCGACGCTGGTGGCGCGCGAGATGTGTGCGGTGGTTGATTGTTTGGAGGCGACGACGGTAAGGACCGCCAGCACGCGCTCACCGCGCAAAGAGCTTTAAACAGATGTTTCGGACGTTTTAGTTTCACATTACACACATTACCGGGCGCATTGGTAAAAGATTACAGATTACCAGCTAGGAACTACTTTATACAATCACTTAATCATTAAATTCATAACCAAAATCAATAATATTTAGGACAACTTTTGTTATGCAGAATATATGTTATATTGAGTGAAATACATTGAAACATTGTTATTGCAAATCTGCCTACGTTGCTAATTGTTTATATCAATAGAATGGTTGCGTCCCATCGCACTGCGCGACTCGATGCGATTGGAGGAATTTAAACGCCATGCGCCTTGCCTCCTTCATCTCATCCTCCTCGCAGAATGCTTGCTTCCATCTTGCTAAATGCGCTCGCGTTCTGTTTATTCGGTTTAGCGGCGCAAATGTATTTCATAATAAAACACGTAAAACGCGCTTTTATGCGCTTATTCTCGACCCATTTCCCTAAGCTTTCCCGACGCTCAAAACATCCCGGGAAATGTTATAAATGATGCTTTGCATCGTTTTCATCCTTCTATTTAGCCAGACACAGAAAGGAATTGCTGGCATGAATGGAGGATTGAATTAGTAGCACTTTAGATTTTCTTTTCACGTTTTTAATTCAAGATATGCCCAATGAATAAATTAATCATTTTCATATTTTATACCTGTACCACATTGACGGTTGAAAAAATTTTACTAGGTAGAGATTATTTAAAACTGTATTTTAAGTGATTAATGTGCGCACGAGTCGAAACTCAGTCACAATAATGAAACATCTGTGTCAACTGTGTGTCTTGTCTCAAGATGAAATTAACATTAGTCAGTCACGTCACGTACATTTAAACTCTTTCACGCGGTCATATGCTGGAAAATTAGCGTCGAAGACATCTTCTTGTTGATAAACTTCCAGAAGAATATTTAGTCTCAACTTGGGCATCAGATCAGCAACAACTTCCGATGTCAAAATGCGGCGTAAATTAAAACTTTTAAATAGTTTTCATATAAAAAACTTAGTGTATTGTATAGTAATTAGTGTTTTAATCAATTTAAATGTAAAAACTTGTGATGCGGTGTATAATGTCATCGATGTTGATGATATCCTCTCGGCGGAGTTTATGCCAGGCAGTTTGCTCATGCTTGAAAATCCTGAAGAAAGTGTCAAAATATTGACAAATTCAAGTCATGATTATCATCTTAACCCGGAAAGTAGAGGTGATAATACTACTCTTAGTAAACATGCCAGTGTCGGAACTGACGGTGGTATTATGGATGCCTTAAATACCATGGTATTTCATAGGTTTGTTCTAGATATATCTAATTAATTGAGTAAATAAGCAAACATAATTTTAGAGGAAAAATGAATGAATATTTGTGTCGGAATTTTATTGCTGAACAAATCATTGAGGATATGACTGTAACACGTATTAAAAAACGTCTTGGAGGAACGGACAAAAACTATCCAAATACTACAATTAATCCTAACCATAAAGGATTTTCATTAAGGGACAATATGATTGAAGATGAAGGTTCAAGTCAATATAAAAGTTGGCTAACAAAGTAAAACAACTGTAAATTTTTAGTATTTTAACTTATTTTGATAATATGTTTGTAACAGGAGTACTACTCTAGAAGATATTTATAAACACTATCAAGACGTTGAACGTCGCGAGGATGAGGAAGAAGAAGAAGAGGATGAAGACAAAGAAGAAGAAGAACAGTATGATCCGCATATTGCTGGTTATGCTTATGCACCTCAAGCTCAGCATCCGATTGCCACGCATCAGATACCCATTGGACCAGCGAAATTGGGCCATAGCGGACACAGTGCACCCGGAATTAGCTATCCGTCTAGCGTCGGTTACGGTTATGGTGCTCCGCCGTCGGGCGGTCACGCTCCAGCTCAATATGGTCACAGTTCCTACGCGGGTCACAGTGCTGTGCACTCCATTCCGAGCAGTCATGGTTATGGCCATAGCGGTCCACCGCTTAGTAAGAACTAATTATTTTTGTAATTTAAATCTGTCTCTAACAGTTGTTAATTGTAGCACATCATGGATTTGATGATCATGTCACAGTGCATCATACTGAGATTCATCACGATTCACCTAAGTATTCGGGAGGACACGACAGTGGAGGAAAGGATTTGAGCGAATTGTTTGAGATTGCTCTCACTGCTTTGGCGTATTTGTCGTTTGGAATGTTTATCGTACACGTAGTTATGTGTATATCGCATGGGGTAAGCGTTGTTGAACTTGTAGCAAGTGTTTTGTCCTAGTTGGCTGGAATTGGTTAGATTGGTCTTGTTTTACTTACAGAAAGAGAAAAAAGATTCCATGACAATTATTGTGCAGGCATCATCAACTACTGGTACGGTAGGAAATGGAATGGGTATGGGTGGAGGAGGTGGTAATGGAGGCGGTGGCGATGATGGGGGTGATGATGGTGGTGGTGACGATGGAGGTGATGATGGGGGTGGTGATGACGGAGGAGGTGATGATGGGGGAGGTGATGATGGGGGTGGTGATGACGGGGGTGGTGATGATGGGGGTGGAGATGACGGGGGTGGTGATGATGGAGGAGGTGATGACGGAGGAGGCGATGACGGGGGTGGAGATGACGGAGGTGGGGATGACGGAGGAGGTGATGACGGGGGTGGTGATGATGGGGGTGGAGATGATGGGGGTGGAGATGACGGAGGAGGTGATGATGGCGGAGGTGATGTTGGGGGTGGTGATGACGGAGGAGGTGATGATGGAGGAGGCGACGATGGTGGGGGTGATAATGGAGGTGGGGATGACGGTGGTGATGACGGTGGTGGCGACGGAGGAGATGATGGTGGAGGTGACGGTGGCGACGATGGAGATGATGGTGGAGGTGATGGTGGCGACGATGGAGGTGGCGATGGAGGAGATGATGGTGGTGGAGATGCCGGAGATGACGGTGGAGGAGATGGAGGAGACAATGGCGGTGACGGAGGCGATGACGGTGGAGATATTGACGGTGATGGAGGCAATGATGGTGATGACGGTGGCGGAGATGCTACCGGTGATGGTGGCGATGGTACTGAAGGCGATCAGATCCGTTTTCCTTTTATAACCAGTACCTACAACCGTCGACCAATAAAAAATTGGAAACCACCATATCGACCACCGCGCAAACCTTCCCAAAGACCTTTAACCTACAAACGACGTCCTAATACCATCAGAAAGAAACCTATTATATTACAAACGCAACTCCAGAGACCTCCAACTAACAAAAAAACAAAGCGCAAAAAATCTAAGAGAAAAAAATATAAATTCAAAAAAGCTCATAAAGCTGATACTGTTACTTTTCACAATGCTTACAGTGGTGACTGGAAGTCATGGGATAACATGGGGTCTGGTGAAGGTACCATTGATCCCGCCACCCAACATCCAATAATCTGACGTTCTATCTCTTTCAGCGGCATCAACGGGCCGTTCAATCCGAAGACGTCGCCGACGCCGTCGTCGTCGCCGTAGGAAGCGTCTAGTAGAACCACGCGATATGCCATCTCTTATGAACCCCAACATGGATGGTCTCAACGAGTTGGCACGACATGTTCTTACCTCTATCGAAGCGGCATTAGTAGCACATCAAGACGACGGAGCATGCTTACGAAAAGTTCTTTGTGAAAATAACAGATACTCCAGGAGCTTGGATAATAGTAATAAGATGTGGATTCCTGTTTGGAGGTAATGCTAAATTATTTAAAGTTAACAACTACAACACTAAAAACATTATTTACAGTCTTGGTATGAGCTGGCTGTCGGGCAAGTTAACAAAGGATGTTCCACAAGCGACATCTATGCTGGACATGCTAAAAGCTTCAGTCCTAGGATTGGGAAAAGCCAACTGCGAGATTATTTTCCAGGACTGTGATCTAAAAGCGCAGCGAAACAAACGTAGGAGGCGTCGCAGGAAAAAGTAGATTCCAGCAGCGTATCGATCCATTATATTCATGTAAAATTAGTTTAAAGACTGGCACACAGGTGGCGGAAGTCTCTGAAGAAGATTCTCTTTGTGTGGGTGACTTGATGGAGCAAATACATTACGTAATGAACCCCTGTAATTCCTAGCGCTTCAGAAAAGTATGATTATTCCCAAAAAAATCTGCTGCTTATTTTTGTTTAAGATAATACCAATTAATAATTTTAAGTTGATCATAAGAATTAAAGAACATTGTGAAAAGAAATTTTTGTTTTCAATTCAAAACGTTAATGATAAAATGAAAAGCTTATGGGATGCAGGCGAGAGAGTTACAGATGTTTGGCAGTATTCAGCCCTTCATTAAAAGCTATTGCCCAGAAAATTGCCATTTTTGTGCCTTCATGCGCTGCAGCTGCGTTTCCTTGTTGTGACATACAAAACACTAAAGCAAGCACGCACGAACGACCCGAGCGGCGTAAAAATTGCATGCGTCATAAGTTTTCGGCGTTGTTTAAGGAAATGTTGCGCCATTGCGCCACTGTCAACTCCAACCCAAACCCAGGCCAAGATTTAATGGCGTGGGATAAATTTACACTCGTTATTCATACAAATGCAAAATATTCTTCTGCGTGCATTGTTTGCACCAAAATATTTGAAAGCATCAACAAGATAAAATATTAATAACTAGAAGAATACAATTATTGATTAACTTTTCTGGGGTGCTCTTAATGATGGTAGCCTCTTTCAATTACGAGCTAAAACGTAAAAAACGCTAAGTATTAACTAGAAAAATAGGTCATGTAGAAATGATTGATTCTGAAAGCTAAAGCAAAAAATCGCAATAAAAAATATAGACTTTCTTTGCCTTTTTCTCTCTTTTATTTTAGCAAAACTGAACATATTTGTGTGGTCGGGCAATTTCGTATCCTTGCATTTGCTTGTAGTTCATCGAAGGTTTAATTACCCAGTTATGAGCGAGCAGTCTCGGCATGCGATGGAAGTGGAGGTGGAGGAATAATTAACCAGCAAGGCGCCCAAGACGGAAAGGACGGCGGGCGATTAGCGTTACGTTTGCGGGCAGCGTTCGAGGGGGTAAATGCGATCTTCGCTTCGACGTGTCGGAGGTGTGTCAGAAGTGCCCGAGGGGAACACGCTAACGCCTTGATCACAAAACGCAAAACCGTTTGTTGTCTATCTTCATTTTCAACTACTAGCACTAATCTCAGTTTGTATGAGAATACTTTTAAGAAAGTACAGCGCATGACAAAGTTTAAATATGACACCTGGTGATTTGCACAGGCGGAGCTATAGCATGTTTAATAGTTTTTATTATTTCCAACTTTTGCGTACAAGATGAAAAAAGTAAACTTTTTGTGGGGCAGTAGGTTTGTAAGGTACTTTACTGCCGGGAGCGGTTGTTCGCGGCGCTGGCGCTGCGCGCGAAATAAGGGCGCCGGAGCTGGCGGGTCTAGCGGCGGCTGGCTGGCGGCGGGCGGCTTGCGCGCGTATTCAGTGTGGCTCCAGAGTGCCGCGGTGTCGCGTCGCGATGCCTCCCACCGCCGCCGAAACGCTGCGCGCTTGGTTGCTGTCAGCGCTGGTGGTGCACGGTGCCGTCGCCGGCAATCCGGACGCGAAGCGCTTGTATGACGACCTCCTCTCCAACTACAATAAGCTCGTCCGACCCGTGGTAAACACCTCAGATGTCCTACGGGTGTGCATCAAGCTGAAACTCTCGCAGCTCATCGATGTGGTAAGAAAACAAAACTATCGAAAAGACAGAAGCAACAAAAACTATACGAAGCGGCTAACCTAGATAATCATCGTGCGTAAATGTCTAGATCTGAAAAACAACGCAAAATGACAACCTAGAAACACGCAAAACAATCATCTTATAAATCTAACATTGATATCTTGACTTTAAAAAGTTTGTTTCAAAGTAACTTTTAATTTGGCAGATATCAACTGGGAATGATTGAAATAAATAATTTTGGCCATTTGGCACTGATCATTCGAAATTGGCGAAATACACGCTGCTTCAGGTTGTGATACTAACAAAAAAACAACCAGAATGTAAATTTATGCTGCTTTCCGTGCCAATCGCACACGCTTTGATTCATTTCAAACAAATAAAGCAATACAAAACAAAACAATTTGAAAAAATCGGAAACGAACAAATATATAGCTACCAACCAATTAAAAACAAATATGAATATAAATAATAACTTGAAAAGTGTTTGAATAACGGATTAACTATTATTTAGCAACATGTTGTCGTGATGTATTGACATTTTGTGTGTGTTTTTTTGCCAATGGATACTTTCAGCCTTTTTTGGCCTTTTCTGTCGCTGTTTTTGCATAAAATAATTAATCAAAAACGCTGACAATGAGGGCCTTCGACGATGCTACAAAAGGCCACGCACGAACCTGGCTCGCGCAATATCCCTTCGAGACCCGCAGCAGGACGCCCGAATTTGGGGCGGTGCGTTTCGACGAAAACGTGCAGGCACCGAGAAGCGTTACGTAATTATCCGTCGGTCGGTCGGTTCCATCGCAAATCTCTCATTCCGACCAGGATCGTAGCATCTACCAATTTATACTGGCTATTTCATAAGTTAAAATTGCGCATGCGTAGATTTAAAAGTGACACGTAACAGTCTCATGAGGGCGGAGCTTACTGTACACAAAGTACATAAAATGCATAAAATCTTAATATATTTTTTATGTTTTGCAAAACGTTGACATAGATTCGTATAAACTTTTTTTTATTAAAAACGAGCCGTGAAGCAAATGCAAAATTTTCTTAAACGCCTTCAAAGTGCTAAATTATGTATAAACAGATTCAAAGTTAGGCGTTGCGCTCTGTGCTAAATAAACTAAAAACGAGCAAACAGGATGAAAATGCCCAAAGGAAGAAACAAGTTTTGGGGACGAGCTGCAAAAAAAAATTGCAAACCGAGGATAAATTCGAGTTTGCAAATAGGGCTTTAATTAACTGCAGTTAATCATCAAGTTTTTAGGGAGTTTTACTTCATGCGGCAACAAATTTATCTCCGTATTTTTAGTTGAGCTTTAAATACGAAGCAATTTTCAAATTAAACTCAAAGAAACGTGTGAAAAGTAAATGAAAAGTTTGAAATAACGAAATATATCGGTAGTTTTAGGAGTTTTTATTATATTTATGATCGAAATTTTGTGTCAAACACACGTTTGTCACTTAGAAGTTAAAATGAATATTTATGGACTTTTCGGTTTGCGCTCACCATAAATTTCAAATCAGTGATTTCGGGTGTCTTCAGTTAACGCTCAGTATACAGTGGAATCTATTCGCTGGCCTGTCGTCTTGTTGCACCCATAAACACTGACTAACAAGAAGTGCCCGCGCGCCTCGGATGACTTGTACAACAAGAAAATATATGTTCGTCGCCGAGTAAATTTGAACCGTACAAGAAGTGCAACTCCCCGCCGTCGTCAAATATATACGAATGTTGGACGGCGGCATGTCCTTCGCGCCCCGGGGCGTTGGCGAGAGAATTCCAAGTTAAAGGCGTCGCGCTGTTGTTCCTTCGTTTCGCATCGCGTTACTCACACCTCCTCGCCCCTTCGACTCCGAGGTGAAAGTCAGCGCACGGTTACATAACCGTGAATTATGGCGCGGGCGCGCTCTTTCTGCACTTTTTACTACATAAATCATATCAACGGATGCGGCCCCCAAAACGTAGAACAAGCAAAAAAACAAAATTGCACAAGGAAACCGCAAATAATTGGAACGTAAACTAATTTTGTCGACAAATTTTGGGAAATTTTATTTATAGACCTTTAAAACTAGTTCAATAAATAAAGTTACATTAGTACATGCTTGATTTGCATTCGATTGGATGTAGAGCGTTGCATTTCGGCCACTTTTGGCGTTCGACCTCTGACGTTGTGACCAAATGAAGCGCAAGCAAACACAGCAGATAGTCGTTTGTTGGAGTTTGCAATCGATGCTCTTCGCGCCGACATCGGCACCACACGCCGGGCGTTCGCACATCGCTTGGCCTGCCGCCCCCACGCCGGTAAACAACAAACAGGAGCGTAGGGCTTGGTAAACCGCGCTGATCACTTTACGAACCAACACCGCACACTGCATCCAGTTATTGACAAAACTGTCGAACGGCCACGACGTCAAACACAAATTTTTAAGTTGCGAGTAAATTATAAGCATAGAATAGTAAGGAAATATTGAAAAGTTTAACAAAAAACTTTGAGTAGCACAATTAATCACTCTTTGGATGCTCAGTTTTTAATGAAAAATAATTTAGTACGTTAAAAAATATCGAACGTCAATATTCCATTCTTTTCCTCTAGTCTCAGTCATTATAAAGCTTTCTTGGTGAAATTCAGCTTTTACGCTACGCCTCAAGATTTTCATTATTGAGAGAAAAATCTGAATAAATTATACGCGCAGCGCCGAGTCGTGAAGACCGCCTCCATGGAGGAGCGATGATGTCAACCTCGATTCCGGCTAAATATATGCCCTGGAAGTTAAGGGTCGCCGTTCAAAAAAATAAAAAGAGATTTTTCATTCGCAGGTTTCGAAACTTTCACACAAAAACACGACCAGCAATGGCAAATTGGAAAGCTTTAAACAAATTAATCAAAATGCAGATTTTGCTTATTTTTCACGCCACCAACAACGGCGACAGGCCTTCATTATTTTCTTCCGGCGAACAAACAGCGAATGCAAACATGTGACTTGGTCTTGTCTTATTTTTTAACCAAAAAAAGAAAGAAAGACGTGCCTGACGGATAATTAAGATGCGTTCACAAAGTACTGAACAATTAATTCAAGTCAGCTGAATTTAGTTTTTTAGCTTCTGGCATCAAGAATAAATCTCCATTCTTTGCGAAGCTAACAAAAACTTTTTCATTTAAATTGAAAATTTGAATAGTGGAAACTAAGTTACGTAAGTGAGCAGTTAATTAAAATTTTACTTATAATAGTCAAAGTTAAATATTCTCTTTTGTATATTGGTACACAATTTGAAATTGATTTTTTTTTATGATATGTGCTATTCTTGTCAGTTTTGATTAAAACAGAATGATCCGTACTGGTCGGTTTGTGGCGATAACGAGATTTTTGTTGCGAATTCAAAAATGCGTGTGGAAAAAATGATGGTAACGTGGTTTTGATAACGGCACGCCAGTAGACTCGCCGTGCATATCAATCTCGATTTTGGCGGAAAGCGACAGCAGGACAGCACTATTATTTGGCGACAAGTAGTCAGAGACAGAGAAAAAAACGTTTTGTGCGAAACGAGTGACGTGCTGGAATTTAGAATTTGAGAATAATAAACAAGTTTTTATGTTTTCGGCATTCGGCGACACTTTTTCGTATTTGTGATGTCAAGCACGGAATTCAAATTTTACTAGTTTTTGAGTGACATAAACTTGAAAAAAATTACTTTATTGAGATGTACGTATATTACAACTCAAATTTACCATATTTGTATATATTTGCGGTGATGATAAATAAAATTAAAAAAACCTAAAAAGTTTATTTTTTTCGCAAATGGACAAAAAAAGATTTTCCATAATGTGACATTGATATGCCTTTCAAAACCTGCTTAACATACCAAATGCAGTAAGGATATTTACTTTAGATAAAATTCACTCTGTGTACTTTGTGTACTCCGCTTGCGCCCGCTTTGAATTTTTTCCCCGGATCATTTTGGACGTTGTGTTGGATCGTTGGACGCACGACGATTTACATATAAATGCGGAGGTGCCGTGGTGTATAACATTCCGGCAGGACAATGGAAAATAGAAAGCGGGACGTCGTGCACGAGTCGGCCGGGAAAGCGCATGCACGCGACGTGCGTTCACCGCCGCTGGATTTATCGCTTCCAAAGCTCCTGTTTCTGCGATCCTGCTGGATGCGTGTGTATCCGACGAGCGGACAAAAGGTTAAAATTGCACTCGTGTTGTGACATGTATCACTAGACGGCTTTAATTAGTTTATGAAACTAAAAAAATCAACTTAAACCCAAATTCAATTTATATAAAAAGTGTAATTCTAGTCTAAAGTGCAAAATGTAAATTTGTGCTTTGCCTGTACCATTAGTTCCGTCTTAAGACTCGTGTCTACAAACGGTGTAGTTAAATTAACAGCACAGCATGAAGAACGAACAAACGAGCGTGCTTCGCATCCCAGCCAGGCATCGAATCTTATTTCATGTCGTAGAATATTCCTGGATGCGTGTTTATACAAACATACAACTCATACCAAGCCCATAAAATGTTGTCAACTTTTAATTGAATACTTACACATTTAATCACGGTATTTTAATATTCACCAAACATAATTAAATGTTTGTGGGGCAAATTATTAAAGTTTAGCTTTTAATATTTCGCTGTTTGTGTTACACGTTTAAACGTTTGGTATGTTTGATGTAGCAAACCGAATATTTGTGTTCCTGTGTAGTTATTTAGGCGCGCGCATAAAGGTTTCGCTTGTAATTAAGACAGTCGCCTCGATTAATTTATTTATAAAGGCGTCTCTACGACCCGACGCCCAACACCAACGCTCCGGTTTACTACGAGCTGGCGCTTGATTGTTGTCGCTGTGCATTGATATTAATTACTACTACTTTAGCGTTGACGTTTTAATGTCGCGGATATTGTCGTGGCGGAAGAAAACCGACGACAAGTGGAAGAAAACTAAAGTGATTATATTTATTAATTTTTATTTTAAATATTACATGTTGTATTGTGGTTTAGTACTGAAACCAATAATTTTTTTAAATTTTGCACCATGCAACTTTATTTACACATTGAGGTTTTTGCAATAATATAACTTTGTGAATAATGAGTTTCGCGTTTTTTATTTCATGGTTTCGGATTATCTGCGTTAACGAGTTGACCTAATTTCATATTTTGCTAGTTTTCATCCTAAAATTAAATGCACTCAACTCAAAATTCACATTATTTATAAAATATGTAAATATATTAATAACTGCATAAAATTATTTAATTATAAAACAATCTTTTTGTCACAAATAATTTAAAATATTTGGTGTATCAAATATTAAAAAAATTTTTACTACCCTTAATACTTGGTTTTTATATCATTTTCAGTACAACATAATTTTTAATCCTGTAATTCAAGCCCGGCTTTTCAACCATTATTTTTATATAGAATGCTGTTAATTACAGTTATCTGGTAAAATTTTAATAACCAAATAACTGAGGAGATTGCTTTTCATACTTTTTATTTTTTTAATGTTTATTTTTTTTTGTAATCTTTGAATATTTGTTGTGGTCCTTGTAGTTGGACGACGTCCATTTCCTCGATGATCCTCGGACCGCACCCGGCTTTGCAGCATGCGCGTCCGTTATCCATTTCATCCGTCATTTCATCGCAACGTTTCATTCCGTCGATATGCCTTTCTTCAGTCGTTATCCCTTTTGTTGCGCCTTTATAGCGCGGAACTTTATATGGGATGCGTTACGGCGATTGTTACGACTCCACGGCCGTCCGCCTCGGACGCGTCGACATTTTTGCCACTTTATTTGCTAGTGCACAAAAGTAAAAAAAAGCAAAATGTAAAAATATCAAATATTGTAAAAATCCTAGTTGAGCATGACATATTTCAAAAATTTAAATAAGAATCGCTTTAAATTTTTGCTTTTTACGAATATTTTTGCCGAGGATTTGCCGATAAACGTAATGAAAGATATGTGCCAGAAGCCGATTAAACTAGGCATTTTATTGAAGTCTGGCCACCGTAAACGTAGGTATATTGCGCACGGCGCGCAGTAAACGCAGAAAGCTATTCGTTTTCTTTTTTTATTATATTGTCTTATCAGCGCGTAGTTTGCGCTCGTGTGCATCTAGGCGTGTATTTTTACGCGCACATTATATCCCTTTAAGCGTAAATATTAGCAAACATTAAAAATAAACGTGCAGATAAAAAGACATAATCTTCTTTACATTTTAAAAATATAACTAGTGTGATATATTCAAACAAATTTGTCATAAAGTTTTACAACCAGCAGAATATATTTGTTTTAGTTTATGATTAATCGGATTTATTGTTATTTGCAAAGCGCACAAAGAGCAGGTGCTATTCAAACTACAATTTCAATACAATTTATACAAATATATTTGATAAAAACGGAGTCAATATTTTTGTTATTGAACCTTTTGGATTAATTTTTATTGGCGGAAAATTTTCATTAGTGTGAAAGCGCTTTGCGCCTCGGATTATTGCGTGTGAAATATTGCCCAACGCTGCGATAGCAACACAAAAACAAAATAAGGTAGCAATTTATTTTCTATTTATTTTCAACTAAAATACCAATGATTATATTTTGAGCTTTGATATGCATTAGTTTGTAATAATATTCCATAAATCGCAAATAAACACAACCCTAGGTCGTTTAATTTATAATAAAAGTTGAATGTTGAATGGTTTAATCTCAGTATGTCAATTATGTCAATCAATCTTCATTATTACCAGTGTAGGACTATTAGGTGCAGGTAGTTACAAAGTTACAAAGTTTTAACATTGGTGTTGTCGATGTTGTCCAATTTGCAAAATCCGAAACGTGTAACAAACCAAAGTGAAACAAAATTAGCAGATATCTTGATATCCGATATCGAGCATTGAGTAACATGGTGTGCAGGTATTAGATAATTACGTTGTAGATAATTTTAGCCAACTGTAATAGTACTTCTGCACTACTACAGAGGATGTTGTTTCAAGCCACAGCCCGTAAAAATTGCCTATATATTAAGTTAATTAATAGTTGCATAACATCAAATAATAGATACTCAGACTCAGGACATCGACACTTTGTCCATCTGCTAAACTAATCAAAAATTTCCTAATATGTTGGTACAAATGTTTTTTCAATTTCGGTTAGAAAGTGCAACTGTTTACAGCCTGATTTAAAGTAATCCAAGTGTTTCCATATAGCAACTATAACAAAATGTTTTACGGGGCACAAGTTGAGAAACACGGCTGTATTATATTATATTATATGATAATATTCCATACAGGTACCTACTCAGAATAGTAGCAACCTACATACGATATTGTGTGGTAATGTTCTTGTTCGCTTCTTGCAACGCATACTGATATCTAGATATTATGATATTATGAAGCACCTTAGAACCCACAGCCGCCATCACTACCTTAGGTTACAGTACTTGCATGCGAAGCATCCACGACGGTGCAGCTTCATATTCGCGGGGCGTATTTTCAATAAATCATGCTTTATGTTACAATATGGCGGATGGCGTGGCATGTAATCGAAAGTAATCGATTTTCGATTAACACTCTAATAAATATAAACGTCGTATATCTTGGAGTAAGCATGGTGAACCCCACATTCAAAACATATTTAGGTTGTTTTAAAGGAACGATTTAAGTCTTATAAAACAATGCATGTATTGATGTAAATATGATTTATACTAGGCCAAAAAAAGAAACTCAAGTTCCTTTACACGTTGTGACTGAATGCGATAGAATGAGTTTGCGAAACAGTCAAAAGACGCGCGAGCGGAAAAGAGTTAATGATGTTTACTGTGGAGAACATATTGCCTCGTGCTCCAATCTTCTCCTTCGGCTCACACAGAGCCACACTCTGCAACAAGAAATATCACACGCCACACAACACGCAGGACGGCGAAGGAGCCGCATCGGTTAATAACGGCTTGCGGTCAATTTCGATTCGTGGGAAAAGATTGCCTTCAAGAAGAAGAGACGCCCGACCATTCCAGTAAATAGAAAAAAATGTACAAAGAAGTTAATAATTTAAGTCGCCGGGATGAAACAGGCTTTAGTCTTGTTTTTGATTATTAGGAAACAATGAGAAAGGAAATAATTGAAAACGCAACGACTTATTCGTTTTCCAACTAGTAAAAAAATTATATTTTTAAGGAGAAACAGAAAATACTTATTTTATTCGGAATTTTTGTTTAGGGTTTTTAGTTTAAAAGTTGATACATAGTATTTAGGAAAGGTTTTCCTCCAGGATAATGTTGATTGATGATAGCTCTATGTCTTACACCTTGTACTTGTAGTTTGTACTAAAATTGTGTGACATTTACAAAAGTGTGAACATTTTCACGTTCAATTTTTTCCGACTTTAACTGACATCGTAAAAAGAAGTAGGTTCTTTTTTAAACGGTGAAATTAGCGCAAACAGCGATAATTTTCTTTCGCCAATGTTATCTATCTGAACTTAGCTACAAGTGCAGCGCAATGCTGTAAATTATAAATTATCTCAAAGTGGAAAAAGTGAAAAACCCCAAGCGCCAAAACGAGCCGGCTAGCAAGCAGAGGAGATAATGGAAAATGAAAAAGTATAGCGGGAGTGATAAATTCTTTAGATGCTTTTTGGTGTACATACAAATGTAATTAACTCTTTTTTGAGCCAAAAATTGTGCAAAACGCAAAAAAAACGTTTCTAATTTATTATGTGCGTATAATTTAAACAAAAGCACGTTTTTGGCAAACTTTTTTTATAGAAGTTGTAAAATTGTTAAAACAATTATTTTAGGAATTAATACACAAAACGCGTTAATTCGTAAATTTTAATAATTCATATCAATAATACATATAAATCAAAATTTGATGGTTATCGAAGCTATTAAATGTTTTGTGGACTAGTTAGATTCAAACTAAAAGCGCAAGTAATCTCTTAATAGAAATTAATTAGGATCCTGATGGTCAATTTATAACGTCGCTGCCCATCCGGCAACTGATCACGGTAACTGATTAGGGTATAGGATTTTGCATTGCGCAGCCTCGGACGTTTCAGATAACCCTTTTACCATCAGGTGCACAATCACAAAGCTCCCGAGCTTTGCAATTCACAAATAGAAGCACATAAATCCTTCACTGCTTCACTCAACAATGAATTAAGTAAGATAATACAATAATCCCGATATAATCACAATAATCACAATGATTCATAATAATTTAAGCAATTAATTGTAGGTATATTAAATATGATTGAGCAAAAGTTTCTGAAACTTTCAAATACGAGGGACTTGCAACTCAGAGGAGCAAGTGAACAGTGTAATGGATTCGGTTGAGATCGGATGTTCGTATAACTCCTTTTAGCTGCGGAAAGAGTAGGAGCAAAGGCACAGAATAAGGAATCAATACTTTGTTGCTCTGAGTGAAATCCAGAATCGAAAAACCTAAAATCTGCAACTTGGGAGTAGCACGCAGCAAAACAATAGACATAAATTGTTCTGTCTGTGTCTCAGATTATTTTTATTTTCAATTTACAAAACATTAATTTCACGCTTGATCGTGTGCATTTATATTCTGAGTTTCTAAATTTGGATTGTGAACAAACATGAGATTCCTATTTGCATTAAGTTGACATTCGATATCTTTTTTTATCTGATCGAACATTTGTAACGTTTTCAAGAAAAGCGACTTCCCCGATAAATTGAAAATGTAAAAACGTAAATATTTTCGTTTTATTTATATACCTATACTAAATAACAGTTTTACAACTTCAATTCAAACTTTAATTTAACATTTATATTGATGTAAAAATATATTGAAGGAATATAAAAAGTTGTGTATATTTGTACCCCAAAATGTTGGCAGTAAAACGCCTTGGCACTTTACACACGTTTGGCGAGTTCGAAATTGAAATGGTCGAATTTCATGCAATCGAGAAAAATAGAAAATTAATGGAGCGAAAATATTGTTGGGACAGAGGCCGTAGTCACATACCAAACAACGGGTGTGCAATACAACACGAAAACAGAAATTGATTAATGACGCGACTTTTTTTCCGTCAGGCAAATTTAGAAAATAGAACACTTCATTTCAATAATAAGTTGTGCATTTAATATAAAAAGTCTGAAATTTTTTATTTTATTTTTTTTTGATCGCTGAAGCCAAAGAATCTTGTTAATATTGCATTGCTAGTTTTCTTTCATTGGCCAAACTTTTAATAGCGTTTGCAGAACTTGAAAGTAACGTTTATAGAAACAGTTATTTTTATAGAAATCACACAAAATAACATTTATATACTTATTTCAAAACACTTAGTACACACAATTTGCAGACCCAACTTAAATCATAAAACTTTTTAAATCTTTAATCTGTTCCTGCAGATTGCAGAGAAAAAAGCTGCAATTACGGAAAGACTTTATTTTTTATTGTCTTAGAAATGAAATGCACTCTACTTCTTATAAAAGTTTCAGGATATCTGCAAGATTTGTTTTCCAATTAAAAAAATAAATCTAAGTTTTCTTGTAATCTCATGTTTTCTTATAAATATTTGTGTTGGAGATTGAGTTTACATTTTCTTGGTTTGTTATATAACGAACAATTGCTTCGAGAAAAAATATGACGAAACCAATTACACGTACAAACCAGTGTAGACATAAAAGGTAAATATTGCTATTAATATACGTTGGAAATAAACCATTTTGCACGAACGTGCCATTAACCTCGCAGTATCTTAACTATTTACTTACAGTTGTATATAAAACTGCACAACAAATGTTGACTCCCATTGGATGTTAAAACTTAATACCGAATAAACTAAAAAACATCAAAAACTGGAAATATGTTACTAAATATATACGGTTTTAGTGCCATATTCATAACTATTTTCATAGTTGTTTATCAAGTTGAAGGACTATGTAATCCAATTTGCGACTTGGCGTGTTATGATCCACCAAGCAATTGCACTAGAACAGGAGGTGCCATCAAAGCAATGTCTTGCGCATGTTGTGATACATGTGTTTATACAGTTGGTAAGAATAATGCATTTTATATTTTTATTGAAATATAAATTAATTCTAATTGAACCAATATTAGGTAAAGGTGATTCATGCGGGTATCAAAGATCTCTGACTGTATATAACGAATGTGGGTGTAACTTGCAATGCAATTCAAATACTTTGAAATGTGAAAAAGCATCGCAGTCGAAATAATTTCTACAAATATCGAAAAGAAGAAATAAAAACAAGATTTTATATGTTGTGATTTTATTTTACCACTCTGTATAAATCCCTTTGCCTGACTCAAAAATCTCTAGTCTCAAAACAGCACAGTCTAACTTATTCAGTTATTCGTACCGATAAGTTGACTCATTTAGCATTTAGCGCTCGCCCTTAATGTCGCTTCGCTGCTCCGGCTGCAAAACCGGCGGCAGCAAACTTTATCCACACGAACAACTTGGCATACAGTAAATATTGCATAACAAAGTACAGCTCAGCCATTCGAAACATTTCGTTAAGGAGCGACGCGCGCTCGCTCGTGTCAGCTTCATTATGAATTATGTATAGTCACTATTCATACGGGGTACGTAGCTGGAGCACTAGCTCTGTGCAAAAGTTAGGCTTGTAAGGATTCGCCAACATCTCTCCACCCTCAGCGCAGCAATGTCTCGTTTCGAGAGTGAAGAGTCGGACTATTTAGTCTGACTGCTGGCTTAAGTTTAGTTTGTCGTCGACACAAGCATCCGGCATGCCATTTGCACCAGGAAGTGATCCGGCTATTATTCATGACGAATGCAATTCGCTAGGATGTGGAAATCAAGCGCTAAATGCGTTTTCTCATTACTTCCGCGGTTTTGCATGCCTTAGTTGCCTGCGATTGAATTTCAAGGTAAATTTGATGTAATTTGCAATAAGCTGCTTAGGATTATGTTTCGCATGGCATGCATCATCTGGAGCGCTCGGAAGTACGATATTATTAACAAGATGCCCAATTTGCAAAAGCTTGCAATATGAATTCAATTTATCATGCACTAATTAATCATTGATAATATAATATTTATATATTTTTAAAATAATTTTATATTACCTTCACTGTTTAAAATGATGAAAAATGACGGCGAAATAACAATGGACAGGATATAATGAAAAATCAATGATGACATTTTTGCCTTATGAGATAGCCGCGGATAAATTTGTCTTTATTTATGTTTTTAGCAAAATTGACAAAACATAAATATTAAATACGCGCCACAGTGGAGCCTTGATCCTTGAATAATGCATTTTTATCGGAAAATATTCCTGGATTATACCGTCCGCCGGAATAACAGATTAATGAATGTTGAGGATGAATAGGAAATGCGATTGAGCTCCCACTCAAGCTGTGCGCACCGCACCGACTGCGAGGGAAAGCGACGGAAGTAGCGTGCGCGAGGATACAGGACGTTTGGAAGGAGTGCTTAATGCCTTAATCCAATTGTAAGACGTTATCAATGCGCTCGCAAGCGCGCACACTTTATTGAAATTCTTTTAGATCGGTATTTATATTTCAATGTTCTTCAATTCGCCTTCACAATTTGACTTAATCTACTTTTTGACTGAACAAAAACACAAAAACATGCATTTATCTACAGAATTTTTATAAGAACATTATACAAGTATACAAGTATATTAAATTTAAATTTAACACCCAGTATTAACACATTTATTTATAAATATATTGTACCCAAAAGTTTTGTAGATTATTTTTTGCTACTTTTAAAGGAAACACTTGCTTGAAAAACTCTCGACACATTCTTTGAAACAGCTTAGTACGCGGTGGAAAAGCGTTATTAAAATTGCATGTGCCGCAGGTTTTCTTTTCTCGTTGTTGTTGTCTCGCACACGTACTCATCGTACAGCTGTCAACAGCATCCCCGAGTGCATTTGTCTGCATTTTTTCAAATAAAACCTATTCAAACATTGATTACATTTGCATGAATACCGCCAGTGGTACTTAAAAGTATAATTCGTGCTATTCATTCATTTATAGATAGCAAATTCTAAGTACTGGAAAAATATCGTCGTGGTCGTTTTGATATCTGAGTACTTTATGGACACGAGAAAACGACAACACTATGTAAACTAGGACGCTCGAAACGTGCGCTTGAATGAAATTCATGTTAGCAGAAATTGCAAGCGTTGCAAACATGAGTTGTGCAAAGTGTTGAGAGTCACTTTAGAAAATAAGGCATATTATGCTGAAATGAAAAGAGGTCTTATTGCGATTTAAATAGGACGCGGTTTGTATTTATGTCGACTTTATTTCCATCTAGAAAATATAATATCTAGTGGTTTAAAGCAGCAAGTCCTTGTTTGTAAAACATCTATTCTAAAATATAATCCGGGCGGTTTGTTCTTGTGATATTGTTAATGTTTATGTTCTTCGCCAAGCCGTAAATTTCCATGTCCTCGGTTTAAAAGCGATGATTCAGGACCAAAGCGCCCGCCGCAGGTTTCAAAGACAGTTCAAGCAGCACACACCCACACGATTGCTTCCTTCCATGTGCGACCGCTCGAGAGCATCTTGAGGATAGTGTGGGTCACAGACGACGTTGTGGTAATTTGTTTCGAATACGGTTCAACATGCCCAAGAAAGTGGCAAGGAGTAGGAGAACACCAGCATCTAAGCTATTCGAGTGGTTGGGAAACTTGAAATTTCAGCTTGGTCAGCGAATGTTAGAAGTTTTAAAATTAGAATACCAAAAAATGCGAATAAATTCAGCGTTGGGATATCAACGCAAAGTGTAATTGACTTATCGGATGTTTCCACCAGTAACCAATAAACCTTTTGTGTATCGACGTGTCGTGCGTGGCGCGTTGTTTTCCTTCCGTTGGAAACACATCCGCTTTTGTGCGCATCAAAATGAAACTTCCCGCTTTTCAGTCGCGTGGTAGGTACTTTGTGGTAGCGGCGGTCATTAAAATACCCGGCGGTGCGCCAACCGAGATTGTTGTTTGTTTTAATTCCGCGTTTCCGAATTTCGAGTTTCCATTATTTCAATATTGCTCATGCTGAGTTCCAACCGCAAAATCCACTTAAAATGATTAATTTAAACAAATGTAGAAAAGATGTTAGTTATAGTTTTGCAACTGCAATGTTAGTGACATTTTTGAATACTGAATATACAACTTTGTCGCCATTAAATATGGATTTAACGTATATGTTTGATGTACATCATTTTATTTAACAAGAAACTAGTAGGTATTATAATTGTTTGGTTTCAGGCTGTACAATTATTAATGTGAAACTTCAAATTTACCATGTATATTAAATGTACATGAAAGTTATTTGCTCTATTATATCGATGAAATTACAATTATAAGCGAGCAATGCAGTATATCAGCGTATGATTAATAAACTTCCTGGTTTAATTAGAAGTGGAATGATATTGCTTTGATTGCCTCGATTTTCCTCACTGCCGCATCTACTGCACTTGCTTAATAACTTCATTAATATAAAGACTCATTTAGAACACTCCAAGTCGCTTTAATCACAAGTATTTAATAACAAAACAACAAAAATGATTTCTTTTTTCTGCAAATCAAATTTGTGAACAAATCGAATAATATTTTATTGCATAAATTTTATGCGAATAGAATCGAATCAAAAGATTCGATTGATGTAAAAATTTTCCCATATAATAAAATCACAATAGCGGAGACGATATAGGAAAGCTTGGACCAATATAACAACTACATTTTATTATCCAAATCCATTCTCGAATACAAAAATCGACCATCGAGTATACGTGCTCCTGTGAAGCGCGTTGGAATTTCTTAAGGATCTACTTTTTTTTCATAAGTCTGGTCCGTGCGGGAATAAAATGAATTTCCTATAAAGCTACAATAGACGTGTTAACGCAAGATATATTTGAGCATATTTCATGTGCTTTTTTTGTTTGTCCCCAAAGTAGCTAGAAAATCTATGAATTTAATATAAAGGAGACGATAAAACTTTCATTTTATTACTTTCTGTTTTTTCCAAAAAGAAATTAGCCAAAACTTACTGAAAGACAGGAAAAAGTTCCAATCAGAATGACGTTAATTGTGAGATGAATAATAAATAAACCGCCTAGAGTGTGAAACCTTTAAGACTTTGAGAAATCCTTAGCACTTTTAGTAGTCTTTAAGAAAATATGCGAGAAAAACTTGTGACGCCAAAGAAAAGGCAAAAAAAAAAAGCGTATAAAACCTGCCGTACTTCTTTACATCCTGCATCCTTGCATCTTTGGGCGTTTGGGTTTGTGGGTCTTTGGGTTTTCGAGTTGTCAAGTTTTCACTAAAGTCTTCAACTTCAGCTCATATCTCGAGAGGAACTACGATCTGCTGAAGCGGTAGCGCTGGCAACGTGCATTTTGTTCCAAACGCCCCGAAGGAATAGCGTTAATAACACAGGAAAACAGGATGAGGATGAGAAGGGACAGAATCTGCTTTTCAGACGCAAGCATAAAGTAGAACTATAAAAGTACCTTCCGAACTGTATAGACCAACCCAAGCAAAAAGATATTTTTTAAACAGGATATTAAAATAAATCAAAACTTAAATTTAAAATAAAAAGTCTTAAATTTTGAAAATGATTTGATAACAATGGTAAATTTATAGTAACTTTTTAAACAGTATTCAATTTAAAATGTTTTGTTTTTGTGTACATAATTTTTGTCGTTTTTTAAGCCTTTTAGGCCACATTTATTTGGTTTGTGAGATCCTTGTGTTTGCGCCCATCGGGATTATTCTCCGGAGTGGTTCCCAGAGGCATCTTTTTATTCGTTGCCCGTAAACCTAACGCAATGCAATAGTTGTCCGCCGCCCGGTAACCTCCCCACACCCTGACAGCAACTAATGTCGAAACAAAGAACTCCCACAAGCGCACACCGTGCACACAGCAGGCGGATACGTTGCGCGTAAATAAATGAAGATGAATATCTTCTATTTATATTAATAAACGTTTGCGATGTATGTTGGTACTAATGTTCCGTCAGGGGCGCTTTAACATCCAACTGGGATGAAATTACAAAATTTACAGGAAATACTTACCTTCCATTACGTTGCTAGATATTTAATACATACATCTAAGGTATTATATGGGCAATAAATTATAACATTTTGTAGCAACAGCAGATTTTCAAAAAAAGGTTTTCAAAAAAAAGTAAGGACCTGTTTTGATCGTACAAATAAAATCACATACTCGATTGTGATAACTTGTTGAGTTAGCACTCAAATCTGTAAATATTTACAATAATTGAATGAACGGTGAAACTCAATTCCTTTTTTGAAGGTTATATTTAAACATGTAATCTTGTACCAATAGATGGTAACGCTTGGGTAGACACAATCATGTTTTCAATAGTTTACTTTCAACTCAAACGATTTTCAACCTTTTACGTTAAAATTCGTTTTTATCGCGTAGCTAACGACGCACTAATTAATTTTGTTATACAAAAAACAATATGCTTGAACATGCTTGTTATCATCACTCGGGCCGTTTTAATTTCTTTATAGTCTTGGTCCTCAGCCATCAAGCACAAGGTTCTACTGGTACCTTGTGTTTTTGTCTTCTTCTTCGTAACGTAGTTTATGTACCTACTACCAGCGTGGGCTTGTTCTTGTGCATGTTCTTGTATTTTAGATTTCCGTGTGCAAACGGGTGAGCGCCTAAGCGTTTATTATTTTCCAAAAACGAGCCCGCGCATTTCCACCCTCCAAATATAAACGCGGCGCGTGAGAGCGCTAACGCTTTAATTAATGGTTTATTAAACGCCAACGCCTTTTCATGTTTGCGCCTGTTTGTTTGCATTCATGAATGCAAACGCCAATATGTTCAGATTGGAATATTGATTTAATTTAATGTTGATTTTATTTTGTGTGTTACAGAACTTGAAAAATCAGATTATGACAACAAATTTATGGGTGGAACAGGTAAGACTTTTTTATCAATGACAAACACATTAAAAAGTTGTAATTACCAAACTAATTTATTGCTAATTGCGTTGTAATCTTTTAGTCGTGGTACGATTACAAGTTGCGCTGGGAACCGAAGGAATATGGCGGCGTACAGATGCTCCACGTGCCGTCTGACCACATTTGGCGACCCGACATTGTCTTATACAATAAGTAAGTCTTGCAAAGCACTTCAATTTATATTAATTGCTATGAAATCAATTCATTTGCAAATTTCACAAATTTTCTTTAATATTTCTTTTCATTTGGTAAATCAAAGCCTAATTACTATATTTGTGGATTGTTAAAATTTTGAAATTTGAAACGATGTGAAAAGTCTCAAAGCGCTTGCACTAACTTGAAAAGAGTAGAACTTTTGCAAACTTTTCCATTTGCATACGCTACTTGCGCGCGTCTTCGGTATCCGTACACTCGAATAGAACGAATAGCGAATATCACGGCCTTCATCGGTGCGCTATCGCCGGTTGTCCTTCCTTTAGAAAATCCCGTCCTGCAGATTGCACTGCTTCCTGAGTTCTGCGACGTGTCCTCGCACTGGCACTCGTTTCCGTTCAATCTAACTTGGTAAATACTTTCCTTTCGGTCGTCCTTCCATTCGGACGCTTGCAATACCAGCGAGAAAGAAAGGACGATGGTAAAGAAAGGCGTGCGTTCAATTTACCGTGGGTAATCGTGAATTGCCTCGATATTCTACAACGTGCATTTCACATTCTTGTCACTCTCTCACATTTAGCATCACATCAAAAGTCTCACATTAATTGAATACAAATTTAATTTCTTGCAAGTAAACACAAATATTATTTTGTCATACGGAAAAAAGTTTCACGGTTAGAAAAACAGCAATATAAATAAAGCGGGAAGAATGAAGAATCGTCTTCCTGATATTATGATTTCAGGGCACGCATGCCAGGAGAAAAAAAACCTTTCCGGGTATAAGAATGCTTCGAAGTAGTCGAGTAGTAGTCAGTATTCCAACTAGTTATCTCTATCTTTATGTATGAGCGCCAGAATGGCAACGCGCAGTCACCCATTATCCTTCTTTGCGTGCGTGTTCGACTTACATACGCGGCGATACTTTCCAACACCTATAAAAACGTCAGGAGTTCGAGGTCTTAAATTTGGCTCGCCTTCTGCCTGCGCTGCAAAGTTTGCCAACCTATTTCGGCCGAAACATCAGCTGCATAACGCATAAACCCGTTCGAGTTTATTTTATTAATTCATTTTAACACTAGCAAAAAAACACCTTTTATAGGATAAAATATATAACTAAAATATTGAAATAGTACTTAGCTTATAAAAAATTACTATAAAAAGCACACGTTTTTGTACATTCTAAGCGCAATTCGTTCTTTTTCTTTAATGAAAGTCTAACAAAAACTATTTTTTGCTTTTCGTGGAAAGTAATTTTCTGCGAAACTTTGTTCCCAAAGACCAACAATATATTTATTAACTAATACTTGGAAACTCATGATAAGATTATGAAATTAACTATCCAAACAACTTACACAAGTAGTTTTTCAAACTTTTTTGTAGCCCAAAATTAGCAATAGACGGCAAAACAAAACAAAAAATAAAGTTTCCAACAAAAACTTGGCAATTTCCTCTCATTGCCCTCTACATTGCAACTCATTGCTTCTTATTACGCGCGAAGGTTCATTTCTAATCTTCTACAAAGACGGTTGCGGAAAAACTTTTTCTAAACCTAAAATCGTCCAGCAAAAATTGCTTCTGTCTCTTCCACTCTGCTCATGAAAATGTGTTGGAGTCCAAGTCCAACATCAAAGAAATGTAGATACTGTTACTGTTAAAGCGGTTACTCGACTACTTTCCGAGAGTGTTAAGTGAGACTGAAGAACTAAAATTCACTGTCGGAAGCGTGACGAACAAAGAGTCGAGGCGCGAGCAAAAACGAACGCAAGGAAGGTTCTGCGCCTGACACTATCAAAATAATAGAAGTCGTTCATTGCGTGCGTTTATCAACGTCAGTTTTAAACGAAAACCGAGTTCGACCAGACACACTGGACGCCTGCTAATGTTCTTTTATTCTAGCAGTAGAGGTCATTCTATGATCACACAGGAAGAATCCAAATTCTCACTGGCAAGGTGGGATTAATTGTGGATAATTATCTTGGCCATTACATTGACACTTAGTTAATTTATTTTAGATAAATCAAAATAATTGGTGATTTTTCTTTGTAAATTTGGTAATATTACGTTTGCTTGTTTTTTTTTATACTTTTAGGATTATTAGGTATACAGCAATAATTCTTGGTTTTGTGAGTTTGCACTCGTGGTTGCTTTTTTATCGAGTTGTTCCGGCTTTTCGTCCCAAAACGTGCGTCTCAAACGACGCATTTACGGTTTTATGCGTTGCTCTCGCCGAGATTAATTTCGGCGTTTTTGGTTGCTGGCTTTTGGCGGGGGGCGGCAATCTGACGTTATGCGCGAGGAGTCGTTAGAGCGGGTATGAAAAAAGCATCAGGACCTGCGATTCCAGGGTGTTTTACGACGAGCTTGCTCGTGATGAGTCGTTATCGCAACTTTCGCTTCGAGAAGAAATTCCGGAGACAATTCAAATATAAAAATGTTTCAAAAAATTTAAAATCTTCATAATATGGACAAATCCAACAGAAGTTGTACCAACATAAAAAATATTTTTTGCAAATAGCAATGGGTTTTATTGAAGTAGGTATTTTCTTCTGTAAATGCATGATTCATGAGTGTAATAAATTGCACTTTATCCGACGCACGTTTTTACGCGGTTTGCGGCAAAATTGCACAAAAACCAACGCAATCAAAGCGATGCAAAGACAAAATCCCTTGCGTTGGAATGGCTGGCATATACACTCGGCACGTTCTGAAGCGCCATCAAAGAGCGTGCTATAAGTGTGTTGACTGAAGCGGGGTAATCTGTTTGTTCTTTTTGTGTTACAACCGTAACAGCAAGTATGGATGCGTTACATTTTTGTTTACACGCGACTATTCGCATATGAGTCGCAAAATATCTCATATTATACATGAGAAAACTAAATTTGATCCAAAACTATTATGTCACACTCTGTATAGCAGAGATATGATTTTGAATCTATCGCGAAAGTGCTTCTCTAGTCATGTTTTGAATAGATATCCACAGTAGTTGAACAGTAAACAAACGCGTTCTTCTTAAAACACAAACTCATGCATACGCAAGCATACGCCAGTGAATATATTCGCTGATGGAATTTTGAGACTTAATGCTTATTGACATTCTGATGCTTCCGACACACTTTGAAAGTTATTAAAACACATGGCGTGTTTAGACATAATTGAAACGCGTCAGAACGAGCCAGTTTTATTCATTATGGGTACATAATTCTTTATGACTGCGCTCGAAATAGGTAAATTTATGAATTTATGACTTTATGAGACCGATGGAAAAACTGCCCTGTCTTGAGCTATTATAAACGAAGTAACGTTTTAATTAGTTCTTGGCCGCTTTGCACTTGACACATTTGAGTAATTTATGAGACAATAGTATCAGCTATAAAAATAATTTACTACTGATAGTGAATTTAATTTAATTTACAAAATAGTTTAAGTTCAAAAATATAAATAAAACAAATCGCATTTTAAGTTGAACATTTATGCCTCTTTACATATTCCCAAACGAAATGAAAGTTTATTTTCATTTCCCATTTGTTTGGGAGTTTTTTCCCTCTCGTCTCCCAGAAGAATTCATTGGTTTATGTTTATTAGCGAACAAACCACGCAGGACTCCAAGTAAATCTGTTTAACTTTCTTGTATACCCTCATGATGCTCACAGTTGGATTTGAATCAATATCAAACGCGAAGACCATGAGACAATTTCTTCGCACGCGAATTTTCAACAAGAAGTAAAAGTTTTAAGATGTGGAATGTTTTATGGAATAGATTTTGCGTGCGCCCTACTGTATTTTGGTAAAAAATAAAAATTGCTGTTACGTGAAAAACGTCTACTCAGTAAAATATTACAAAAGTGCAAAGAAAAAATATAACACGCTACACACACGCACATAGAATATGAATTGTTCAAAAGTGTCATTCTTCATTCGCGGAATTCTAAAAATGCGCAACGTTACAATTCCAGCATAAAAGAGAAATATGAATATGATTCAAGCATACTACAAAAATGGAGTTTTCATTTCTGAATTTAATAATTTACGCATTTGTATTAAAATTTTATGTAGTAAAAAATGCTGTCATAATATTTTTGACATTTTTCATCTGAGTCAAAATTTGCATTCGAAATTTGAAAAGTGTTAATATTCTGAATGTTGGACGATGTCTTTAACTACGACGCGCTTGTTCACGCGTGAGGTAGAGGACGAATCGTGTCGCCGTCGCCACCATCGCGAGAAACTGGAAACAACCGAATCGGAGGATCCCAATGAACGCGGCTTGCAATTGGAGAGAAAATTGGCCTCGATACGTCGGTCGACGCGCCACTTGAGAGATAAGCTGGCGGCGGAACACGACGAGCTGGAGGCCGCTCGCGTCAAGAACGCCACCTCCTTCGCCGCCTCGCATCAATACCTTCCGCAACCGCCAGCAGCACATCTACCACAAACATCTCTATCGGTATCTCATTTTAATTTTCTCAAAACCAGCACGCCCGTGGAATTGAACCGAAAATTAGATTTGAATAAATTTAAAAGTTTAGGCCATTTCTATTGGAAATCCAATTTCAAAGGGGTTGAAATGCGAAATAAGGGATAATTTTAGTTGCTGGCAGCCAAGGGTCAAAAATGTGGCCAGTTTTATATGTATATACCAATGCGGGTTTGATTAATGCACAACGTAATAAAAAGGGTCAAACGTCCATTTAGGCATTCATTACCCACGTAAATTATTTATCTAAGGTGAGAAATTCAACGTGTCAGAGTTGTGTTTGCACCGGAACTCAAACTACAAATAAATACATCAATTTCAATTACCAGCTGGCCTAAAAATACAATGGTTGTTTTTAGCATAGTCCAGCGCTGAACCAGTTTCTCGCATACCAAATGTCAATGTCAGCATGGATGCCCTACGGTTATCCTGGTTATGCTGGATATCCCGGCTGCTACCCGATGGATGCGCGCAATCCGTACGCGTCGTTGCAGAATTTGAATTACATGCCATTCTCGCCGATGCATCGATTATCGCCCTTCACATGGATGGACCCATACTCGTCCTACTCACCACCCTACCCGTATCCGCCGTACACACCGTACTCTTTGTTCGATCCACTCGGTACAAGCAGGATGGCAAGCACGGGAAACTTAGGAGATATTTTAAATTCATGCCCATCAGTCATTCCAATGATTTCGGAAACCAACGATCATCTGGATCGAATTGATAGGATGTGCAAAGAAGAATCCAAAAAGTTAAGGCAGTACAAAAAGAAAATAAAAACACTACAAACAAAAGTAAATTATCCGAGTGACGATATGTCATCTGATGGGAGCTATTCATTTCGAAAAGTCAAAAAACGAAGGAGATATAAATATCATTCATAAAAATATGTGGCGTCTGTTTTGGTTACATAAATAAAGTTTTTGTTTAGACAGTTTATTTCTTCATTTAATTCATCGGAGCAAATTTAAGTAAAATTATCTGGATTATAACTAGTATCAATTTTCCTAGTTTTGATTATATTTTGATAGACCATTGCTGATTTTTTAGGTGTTCTCGGTCTGTTTGGATCATTAAAATCAACATGATAGAGTCCAAACCTTGTTCTATAATCAAAAATTTATAAATATATTTATAAATGCCTTGTTGGCATTATTACTTACGTGTAACCGCTGGTCCACTCAAAATTGTCCATTAGTGACCACCAAGTGTAGGCATCAACATTAGCACCTTGGTTCATGGCATCTAATACCGCTTGTAAATATAAATTCAAATAATCAATGCGGGATTGATCATTGAAAGTTTCATTTGCATTTCCCGCATAACCATTCTCACTAATTACAATACGAGTTTTATTATTAACGTTATTGCCAACCCATAGCAGTAGTTTTGTTAGGCTGTCAGGCTTGACTGCCATTTTAAAGTCCTCAGTCTTTGTCCAATTCGGGTTAAAATATTCTACCTCATTTAGGTCGTTAGTACTATTAGGATATTTGGATGGTGGCTGATTATCAAATTTATTAACTACTGTTATATAATGATTCAAGCCCAGAAAATCAGCAGATCCGTATATCTCAAGCTTTTCCAATAAAGTAAACCTAGGAAGACGAGACTTTTTATAACCTTGCTCGCGACTGCGTTTAGCAACACTTTCAATCAATGAAAGCGGGTAATCGCCAGTTTTAAAGATTGGATAAGCAAACCAACCGAACTAAAAATGATTTATAAATTAAGTAAACAATTAATTCATAATTACAGCACAATTTCTTACATGAGCCTCAAGTGCTTTTTGAGCGGCAGCGCGATCCTTTGCAAGTTTCGGATTTTCTGGCTCATTCCAATAACTATCCAAAGCAATGCTAATTTTTCCATTTTGACTTTTTGTATTTTCTTTGATAAAGCCGGTAGGCCTTAGCATGCGCTCTGATTAAATTATGTGCACAAAAATACTCGCCGAAGCCTGAACTGTTTAGATACGGTGGAAATACAAGATTGTATCCACATCCACAATAATTGGCTGGTTCATTCATTGTAGTCCACATCTTAACCCTATCCCCAAAAATCTCAAATGCTTTATCGGCATAGTCCACAAACCATCCAATCATCTTATCGTTGGCCCAACCACCAAGATCTTGCAATGATTGAGGTGTGTCCCAATGAAAAAGGGTGACTACCGGTTCAATGCCAACTTCAAGCAAACCATTTATCAATTTGTTATAGTAGTTAACTCCATATGGATTCACAAAATTAGTTGTGCCGTAAGGAAATAGACGCGTCCATGAAAAAGAAAACCTGTAGATATCTACATTCAGTTGCTTAAGAATTTTGATGTCCTCTTCTACTTTGTGATAACTATCACAAGCCACATCGCCTGTAGAGTTGTCAGGAGTAAGGTTGTAGGTATGTGTGAATGTGTCCCATATAGATGGAAGTTTGCCATCTTCGTTCCAGCCACCTTCAATTTGATACGCGGATGTTGCAACCGCAAATTTGAAATATTTTGGAAAAGAGGTTAGATTTTCACGAGCACAAATTGAACTTATAGTAAGGCTCAAAAACAATACTACCTGTATGAAAGTCATTATTAGTTAAAGGTCAGTAAACACTATGGTAAAATAAATGTTATACTTGCATTATATATATGAAATAAAAAAATAAAACTGAATATTTTCTATTATCTTTATTACTAAACAACCAATAATACGTTAGTTTCCGATGAAACAAGCCTTTTACAGAAATAAATCACATTCAATTGACTAATAACTGTTCAGTTCTTACATTTTTGCTATGACTAAAAGTTTAATGTTTAAAATAACTTGGGTTAAATGTGGGATCAACTTTCCGCGTCACAATAATGTTTTGATAAACTTTTGCTGATTTCTTAGCTGTCCTTCGCCGTCTTGGGTCGTTAAAATCAACATGGTAAAACCCAAATTTTTTCCTGCAACACACAAGTTAGAGACGTAAAAATTTTAAAATATAATTTATTACGTGTATCCATCTCCCCATTCAAAGTTGTCCATCAAACTCCACCACGTGAAAGCTTTGACGTTGGCACCTTGATTCATAGCGTCCAAGACAGCCTGAACATAACCATTCAAATAATCTATCCTTTCCGGGTCATCCAAAGTTTCAGTGTCAGCTCCGTTGTATCCGCTCTCCGTAATAGCAATTTTGACATGACTGCCCAAATACTGGCCAATCCACAGCAGCAATTTCCGGAGGCTTTCCGGTCTCACGGTGAAACCAGATCTTGAGGTGGGTTTCCATGAAGGGTCAACTGATTCAATAAGATTACGATCGTTTTGCCTTGTTGGGAACATGCTAGCTGTTTGATTATCAGGTTTGGTCAAAAAAGTTGCGTAATGGTTGAGACCTAAATAATCAAAACTACGACGAATTTTCATTTGTTCTTGCCTTGTAAAAACAGGCAGTCTAGAACGCGGGAAACCTTGTTCTCTACTACGTCGTGCTATTTGAAGTTTCACTGCATCTGGATAATCTCCTGTTTTGAAAATTGGCCATGCAAACCATCCAAACTAAAAATAAATAAATAAATTATATTTCATTTTGTTATTAATTCTATACACACATAGAATTCCAATGAAAATTGAGCAGCTTTCTTATCTTCTTCAGAATTAGGATCAGCAGGTTCATTCCAAAATGAATCCAATGAAATACCAATTATTCCTTTTTGTCTGCTTTTGAACTTTTTCTGATACAAGTCATAGGCCCCAGCATGAGCTCTAATAATATTATGAGCACACAAATAACTTCCAATTCCAGAACTATTCAGAAACGGTGCTGAAACTTGCGTATATCCAAACTGGCAAAAATTTGCAGGCTCATTAAACGTCGTCCACACCTGCACGCGATCCCCAAACAACTCAAAGACCCGTTCAACATACTCCAAATACCAAACTATCATTGTCTCACTAGCCCAACCGCCTAGTTCTTGCAACACCTGAGGTGTATCCCAATGAAACAGCGTAATCATTGGTTCAACACCAACTGCTCTAAGGCCATCAATCAGATTATTATAGTAATCAATTCCGTCTTGGTTTACATTGTTCACTGTCCCATTGGGAAAGATACGCGTCCATGATATTGAAAATCGGTAACAGTGGACTTTCAGTTGCTTGACTATACGAATATCTTCGCGATAGTTATGGTACGAATCGCAGGCTACGTCCCCGGTAGACCGATCTGTGATGTATGGTGTTGTATGAGTAGCGCGATCCCAAATAGATTCTCCTTTTCCTGAGAGGTTCCAAGCTCCTTCGATTTGATACGCCGAAGTTCCCACTCCAAAGAAGAAATCTTCAGGAAAACGGTCATAAATTTGATTCTGTATTTTGTGACTATCAACAACCACCCAAAACATTAAGGAAAATATGAAAATCATCCTTACAGTGGAACTATTGACACAAGTGACTCAGAGAAAATTATATTTATAGCCAAGTATAATTATTCGCATAAATTATATCGTCGGTCGTTAAGAAAGAAATAATGTTTATTGGTAAATAAAAAATTAATTGCGTTGCAAAATTTACTGATAAGGTACAATTGACGTGAATAAATATAATTATAGTTTTGATTCGAACATGATGAAGTTATAAAAGTTCGTTTGCGAACTATTTTCTGAGAGTTTACCGGAAATTAGTGCGAAATTGCATCGCTGCCGGGCACATTTTCCGCACGACTGGAAATTAGCGTTTAATTGTGATGCATGCGGAAAGTGAACCGATTACGTATTCCGAGCGCGCGCGTTTCGCCAAAAAAATATTCATTATAATGTCTAATGAATCTCGGAGTACATGTGCTTGCATGCATTAAAAATACTGGAATACGCCGCGGAGAAATGAAGGCAATTAATTCAACTTGCCATTTTAGGCATTCCACTACTCGGAATATGATGACATCAGTCATTTTAGTATTTGATTTGGTTCTTTACATTCTTAATGCGATAAAGTAAATTTAATTTAGAATTTTATTATGTATTTCAATTTAGTTGTATCCTCTTATCTGTTTCTTTTCTGAAAAAGGTGGTTGTGGTTTAGTCAAGTTGAGAGAGTTATAGTCAGCAGAGTTAGAACTACCCCCAGCAAACAACTAAAACTGGAGAAAACTTGTTCCAGTCGGTTGGTTGGCACTAACTGTTTCTACAGTCGAATTTCTGAAAGGGAGGTGGGTGAACGACAATAGATCACGCAAGATTTAGCTTTGTGTAAAGTGCTTTTATTGAGAATTAAAAAAAATAAAATTTATTTGTGGATTCTAAATCTATTTAAATATTTAAGCAAGACCATTAAATAATAAAAGGCAAAACTGACATTCGACATTTAGGCCTGGTCCATTGAGAGAACTTGTCACTGGAGAAAATCTGGCAGCAGAGATTGAAAGGCCCGAAACGCATTAGCGAGCTGAAACCGCGATGGAAGCAATGCCACACCCAAATCAAGCCTTCGATTCGTGTGTCAGGCTAATCTCTAATTTCTATTCCACATAAACCAGGAGTTAATATTATTTAATAAATTCATTTCAAGATATGCTTACAACTAAAATTTCTTCAAATTTGAGTTTAGTTCACTGATAATATCGCTGGTTAAGATGACAAACGCATTGATGATAACGTGCAAATATGTTCTGATACTGCCTCATATCTTCGTCTCTTGACGCTTCTGTATACTTGCTTATGTTTTGTCTTGACTAGTCGTGCGTTCTGTGGTTTGGGTCGAGCGGTTTGAGGGTGCAAGCTCTATGGGAATGCGAAGATGTTGCGCGTTTCGCTTTGAATATCGTGCTGTAATCCGGATATCTGCCGAGGCATATCGCATGGATATCGGGGCGTTGTGAAGAGGTGAACTGGCAAGGGATGCGAGGCCCGCGGGGGATTCTCAAGTGTTTCGGATGCTTGAGTGCTAGCAGTGAGAGTGCCACCATCCATGAAGCTCAAATTTTGTGCGAAGCTATAGTCATGTCATTTATTTAAGGAAAAAAATCAATATTTCACAAATTTCAAGCAGAAATTTACAGTTGAATTTTTTGACAATGAATTTTAATAATTGTAGGTTATGTTGAAAATAAGCGAGCTAGGAGACAACGTGAATAGAGGTTAAAGCTTCTTCCCCGCTGGGAGCTTATCGATTCAGCGCGGGGGTGTGTAGGTGTGGTGCGAGCGGGTTTTCGGCAACGCATGCCGCGTTTAACAGTGCTGTGGGAACAATGGGCTAAGAGTAATTCAGAAATTCAAGCGAATCTGCGTGATATTGCTTCTGAACATATTCTGCATATTTTCAACTATTAATTTTAAACTAGTTAGCTTTCCTTAATTAAAAATAATAAAATCAGTCATTTTGCCTGGTCTATTTTATTTTCTATTTATTTGCACTTGGTAATTATGCGGCATAAAAATCGATATCAAGTACACGAAAATGTTTGTTAACACATACGTTGCAACACTTTTCCGCGCATAAAAATGCAAATTTTGCCATGGTAATTAGCAAAACAATTTGCATTTAAATTTGGCGTAATCTTTTTTACCTTATTTGACCTTGATATATTCTAGCGCATCCATTTATTTTTGTTAAATAATATGTTCGTTAGAGTTATAAATTAAAATGTACACACGGAAAATAATTGCTTATTAATTATTCATATTTATAAATTATCGGAACAATTTAACTATAACATGAGGAAATATGTTGAAAACAACTAAAATCTGTGCAGAAAGCGTGAATTAAAATTATTCAGCAGGTCAATTTTGATCGGAAAATAATTCAGGTTAATTATTGTATGGTAAATTTACGCTTCATTTAATTACAACAAAATATTAATCTACAAATTTGTTCTAATAACGAGAATGCAACTATTGAAATAATGGAAAAGCGCAAATTTTATTTTTGTTGAAAATTAGTGAAAAGAATTTTATACACGTTTTTGGCATTTCATTTGAAGCCTAAAATAATATCCTTTGAGTGACAATCCGTTCCCCGAAGGTGCAATAACGGTGAAAATAGGAAATTTAGCTTGGGAATGAACCGCATTCGAATGTTCAAATAATTGAACATTCTACGGCTTTCAATGACAAAATGACAACGAGAAAATTACAAACACATTGGTAGCGGTTGATTTCTACAAATGTATTATATACGAATTACTGAAATTTTAACAGAAATAGAAAGACCGGAATGCAAAATTATGGTATATTGTGCGCTTATTGTCAAACAATGGTGTACTCGTATTAAATAATTAATTATGTGAACTTGAGTCTTATAAATGAGTGAAATAAGAAGAACCGAAACCAAAATGCGGAAATGTCCAGGATCCCAAAAATTGATCACAATGTGCTGAAATCATCAAGTCATGAACTCGAGTCTCAAGGGTTGAACAATCAGCGCTTCGTTTATTTAAGCCTAAAACAAATCGGGTCTAAATATTCTGTGGAAGTCAATTTAAAAGCGAAAGTAAATATTAATAAATGTAAATTGCTTTCGATGGGAAATTTACATTTGTTTCAATTTTGTGAACAACTTTATAAATGCATTTATTTGAATTTGCGCAAAAAAAAGAGATTTCACTAATTGAAGTGCAGGTTGCATCATGAACCAAAATAAACTAAATCATGAATGTTTTAGTATATAAAAAGGGAGTTATGCTTTGTTGTCAGAGAAATGCGCTGTACTAGTACATGTTGAAAGGCTTCAATTTAATTTTAAAATTGTCTTATTTTAATGCAAAAATAAAAAATAGAATGTGAAATAGAAAAATCTACATCATTTTAATTACATTTTAATTTTTCGCATAATTCTACGTCAGAAAGTCTCATAAATTTAAAATATTTTAACAATTCCACAAATATGGTGTAAATAAAAATGACTATATATTTTATGTTCCTAAAATAATTTAATAAATAGCTTCTGTTTTACTTCTTTTATATTTTCAGTCATAAATTAAAACAAAATGTGCTCGCACGCATTCCAAACAAATAATTTACATTCCATCTTTACGCTTTCATCGCAAGTGCCTATGTTTTGGGTTTTTGGGTTTTTGATTTGTGAATTTTGAGTTTCAAGCGCGTACGAAAGAAGAATGCGTGCTGCAATGTGTTGATAAATGCAAACATTTATTCTCTGCTCATAAACTCACACGTTCTCATGTAAAATTCATGTGTTTTCTCTTGAGCGTAAAATGTACCTGTTTCACTCGTGTGTAATGTAAGGTGCTCTCTATCTTTCTCTCTTATTTTTTGATTTTATATTTCGTGTGTGTGCGTGGACAAACTAAAAATTGTTGTAGTCGTAGGTGTAGTTCATGCTGATTTAGTTGTTTTAGTCGGCTTAGACCATGAATACAAGCGACGGCAACTGTAATACTCTTTGAATCATTTTCAAAAACACAATATTTTCCTACTTGAAAACTTATTTTGCTCATAATTTTATCAAAAACAAACAAAATCTTGTTGCGGTTGCTGGACGTGGTTGTGTGTGTGCATTGTGACCGATTGCAGCGCCGACGGCAACTTCGAGGTGACGCTGGCGACGAAGGCAACTATCTACCATCAGGGTCTGGTCGAATGGAAGCCGCCCGCCATTTACAAGTCGTCCTGCGAGATTGACGTTGAGTATTTTCCATTTGACGAGCAAACCTGTGTACTCAAATTTGGTAGTTGGACCTATGACGGCTTCAAGGTAAGAATTACTTCACAATTTGCCACAAAAAAAAAACAACCAAATAATAGAAAGCAAAAAAAAAGTCGAGGAAAAAATATTTGGCCTGTAATATCAGCGGCACATTTTTTGTATTTTATTTTTGAGCAGTCAAACAAAAGCAAACTTCAAAAGTTTGTTTGTATTTTGATCGAAATTTATACCTCCCTTTTATTATATTATGTGATTTATATAATATGTTCCTCTATACATTTGTGAACACACCAAAACACCAATAACACACAAGAAATGTTAAATCAACTCGAGCATAAATAACTTGGTTTGATTAAACCGAAGCGGATAACTAAAAAATTGACGCAGAAATCGAACATAAAACTAAAGCGAACATAAATAAATATTAAAGATAAAACTGGTAATGTTGAATATTGTTATTCTGAACGCTGTACAAAATAAAATTAAGCTAATTTAGTTCTAGTTGCTGAAACATGAATTTTTCACGATGCAATTTTCTCCCATTCAAAGCAAATTTAGATTTTTTGGTAATTTAATGTTTGTCGCAGCGAGTTTTCGTATTCTGTCACATTTTCGCGATGAAATATCACTCACGTTGAAAATGTTCAACAAAGCTAATGGAGTATGCGACAGTATCACGCATTTCGCCATTTAGCATCTACTCGCTTTTTTAGCAACGCGGTGAGTGGAAGAGGGTGGCAAAAACAAGCCCAAAACGTTGAAAAACACTCTTCTTCGACGGTGCGTCGCGTTAATAGCCCTCCGACAAATCTAAATCATTTACTTGTATGATTACGTCTCATTAAGCACAGAAAGTTTAAAGTAATTTATCGTAGAAAAAGTTTTTCAAAAAAATAAGATTATTGAATGATTAATTAAATTCTTATCAATGCAGTCATAAACTAAATCAATTATGAATTCTGATGAGAATTTGATATGATTTTAAGATACTCGAGACTCAGTTTTTAGTGCTTTATTATTCCGCATGATTTTCATCACTTTTCATCACTTTCAAGTAAAATGAACGAAATGGAAAACGTGATATCGGTGGAAATTTAGTTTGAGATGAGATTGGGGCCGACATGGGAAATCGGATATGATATAAGCAACGCGTTTTCGACGATTTCCAGTAGTGGTTGTGTGCGTCTGTGAGCGAATAGGCGCGCAAGAGAAGAAAACGAATCGTCCAGTTTCTGACGACATGAAAGGTTTTATCGGTCAGCGCGCACGATGACAACCTGCCACGCAACACGAGAGTGACGCTTTTCTGATGTATCAATTTCAAGAAACGCAAGAGGTTACGAATGATATCGCGCAATGTGACAGCGGCGAAAATTTAACTTGAAATAAATTGATATTGAAAATATATCCGGAAGGAGAAAATAACTCGTCAAAAATTCAAGTATTAGATGAAACAGAATATTGTTAAAGTAAGAATAACATCGTGTGAATGTATGGGTATGAGTGCATAATTAATTTCTGCTATTGTACAATAATTTTGTAGACTTTTTTCTAGCTAGATGTATAAAGTGTATGCAGGTCTCATCGTTGTGTGGGGATTAGAATCGCAGTTGTGAGCCACAAAAAAAAAGTTTGTTTGTTTCTGCTTTGTCTGGTTGCAGCGCCGACGGCAACTATGAGGTGACGCTGATGACGAAGGCCAACATCTACTACAACGGCCTTGTCGTCTGGCAGCCGCCGGCCGTCTATAAGTCGTCGTGCGCAATTGACGTTGAGTTCTTTCCGTACGACGTCCAAACATGCGTGTTGAAGTTAGGAAGTTGGACCTATGACGGGTTTAAGGTTCGCGCACACATTCCACACCATTTAACCACTACTTAACCGTTTTACCATGACTGATGTACAAAGCGAATGATTTAATATATATATTATTATATATATTAATATTTATATATTTGCGAGCGCAACATTTAAGTGAACGCCCTAGCTCGTCACGATATGAACGAGATGCCGTAATGATGATGTTTATCTTTATATACCAATGGCCGTTATTCTGTACATTGTGATTTTATTTTTTGGTTTTTCGTTTTCCACTTCTTTGGATTGTCATGATTGATGTGTTTGTTTGGCTCCCTACTCGAGCGATTTCGTTTTGTCTAAATGATCATGATTTGAACGATGTGTGTTTGCTACTTTTACATTCAACATTCGTGTTTAACGAACTTAGATGCGATGAGTTTTGATGATCGACCATGCGTACAGTGTTTGCGAATACGTATATGAATTTAATGTATAAAGCAAGAAATTCACTTGTACATATGTTATATTTTCTTGCACATTATACATTTTTATACAGGACTACAAATTTAGACGTCAATAAAATTATTTCATATTTAAATAAGTCCTGTATAAATTTATATACCAATAGAAATATACAAACAAAAAAGGGAAAGGTATAAAATTTTAAAGAATTCTACCATTAAATGGTAATTATTTACAAAAACAAAAGTACACAAACCAGTTTATAAAAAATGTTAAAGTTTCTCTTTCTCTCAGTGTGATTTTTCATAATTTGCCCATAAGATGATAAAAAGAAAAGCATGCGGCAAATTTTTTAGTGAAATGGAGCGCAAAATTGCACTTGGCCATTAAAGTCAATTTACCGACTTTAATTTCACATATGCTCTGGTTCTAATGCACAATTTTTATTCTACATGTTTTGTCGACAATTTAATATTTATACTCTTAAATTTAAAAAAAAATGGTGTGAGATGTGTAAAACCACTCGAACATAATTAAACAAAAACAAATCTAAACCTAAACAAATTACACGTTTTATTAAGTTTCTTAAACATTTGTTTAACCTGATTTAAATTAAAATTGTTACTAAATAAAGATATTTGCTAATATTCTTAATTTTTGTTATTTGTTCTTTGATGTTGGTTTGCACAGCGTTATTTGTACTTTTGTGTCGCTTTGTGTAGTGCATGAAGAAGTAAACTAAGCGCATGCTTTGACAGGTTGCCGTTAAATTTCAATTGCAACTCACTCGTTACTCTTTGCGCGAATTTGCGTACATTATGGAAATTATAATAAGTAATGCTAATCTATTCACGGTCAATCTAATCATTTGAATAGTGGATTTGCAGCGTGAAATTGTGATTGTGTTATGGTGTGTGAGCATCAAACGTGGGCGTACGTGGGCTTAGGGTAGGGCAGGTGGAGGCGCCGGGCGTCAATTAGGATGATATGCAAAGCGCGACCCCAGCAGTGCGACCTCCTTCGTGTCGACGCTCACTAATTTGACACCTTGCTATTACTCCGACTATTTCAAGGATTCAAATATGTAATTAGCAAATTGGATTATGCATTTCATCGTTTTTGTCATCACCGAATTAATTAAAAACTCAAAAAAATTCATTTTGTCAGTTGATAGTTACCAAAAAGTTTTAGTAGATAACAAAGTGCGAACGAGTGTGGCCGCAGGATGCAGATTAAGCTTCAAGCAGGACGAATTCTCATCGTCCGGCCTTTCCGCACCCGTATGTTTTATGCATCCGGCCGCGAGACGCGGACCGGGAATGAGGTCGGGATTAAAACGTTTCTCTTTCGGCGCACCAAGCCACAGCCAAAGCCAATCGATAGCACACACAACACAGCGTCTCGCAGGGCGGTGAACACAAATGAAATTAAGAAAGTACATTCATAACTTCTGCAACGAGAGTAAAACTTTTGGAACTTGTAAAAGGCAGAGTCAAACGCAAACAAATTTATTGAATTACGAAGGATATGATTCTTGTTGACGTACATGAAAAAAATAGTAAGAAATTTAATTTCTGCACAAATGCATAAACCAAAATAATGCTAGAAATTTGCATTCTTTTGTATGGTGCAGCAGTATAATGGGTTTTTAATTTCACATTGAAATAATAACGCTTGCGGAAAGAAAAATAGTGAATGCACGAATCACGAGAATGAAAATAAAACTAGAGAACTAGACTAGAATTGTATTGTTTCATATGCATCATTTTCTTTTGCTCTAATAATATTCTTTTCAAAATGAAACAAATAACAAAAATAAAAGAGTAAAGTGAGTTTTTTTCAATGTTTTATTCTTTGTTTACTCAATGTGCTTATTTAAATTTTTAAACGCTTCTCTCTTATATTTTGTACTATTTATTTTCAATAATTTAATTATTTTTTGATTTGTCTGTGTTTAAAAAATAAACAACAATAAAACTAAAACTTTAATCAATTTATTATTAAAAAAAATATTGTATTTGCAAATTTCAATTTTTGGTGGTGTACTTGATGATTTTTGACGCACCACAATTTTATACCTTTTCCAATCAGAGCTTTAGATCACTCATTAGCGTTCAAACCGAAACCAGTTGGTGCTTGGAACTTGGGAAAAAATCAAATGTAAACTGCTAGACGTTTAGTCGTGCTGTCAGTGTTCTACATGTATGTCCGCGTGTTTGACGTGTTTTAGACACGAATCTGTGTTGTGACTCAATGTTAGGTGAATGTAAATTGTTATTATAAATCTGTTAAGATCCTAGCGCTTAAAACGCTTCAAAAATTACCATGGCATGATGAAAGTGAATGCGCTGAAGCATACTAATACAAAAATCAATGCTTAATATCTAAAAGCATGTTATTAATAATCGGCGTTAAAACTAAGTCTTGCTAAGTGTATTAAGACACAACCCATGTCTTGATAATTTAATAATTTCGTATGGCGTCGTATCTGACTCCGAGCGATTAAGCAAGCAAGAAACTAAATTTCACGCTGATGGTGGCGGCGCCGGGCAGAGCCGACCAGTTAATTAGAGTCGCGTTGTCCTTTAAGCCTCCACGCGCATAATTCATCGCATAGTTTCACTTTAATGCATAGTTGTCGCATTCCGGCGTTATTCATCGGCTCTGCTCGGGCGAGAAACAAAACACGAACCATAAGTGCGAGGACAATATATCCTTACGCATAATTGTATGTGCAGTAATAATTACTCATTATTAATATAACATACAAGCAAAACACAGTTTTAAATGTTATTAGCATTTTAGACTGATTTATACGCATTGGGTGTAGTTATTCATTGTCACGTTTTATTAATTAGCGTTTAATGTTGCATTTAGCATTACTGTTGTTAGATAACTGTAGTTCACTAATTAACAAAGCTTTTTAAGTTTTTATCTAGTAAAAAATTGCAAATATTCCACATATTTCATCTTGTGTACATCACTAAATGTAATCTACTGTAATGTTTTGTCGTAAAGTGCAACTTTTGAATTGAGTATGGCATGAATTTCTAATTGGTGATTTACGAGTTGATAGTTTTATGTTGTTTCCTAGTGTTTGGGGTGTCATTAAACGTAGTTAATATTAGTTAATTGTTCAGGTAATTACACTAGAATTGTGTTTTGCACGTATAACCGTATTAATTACATAATTGATTTATTAATAAATATTATTAGTAGCCGTTGAGCATGTATTCTGCGTAGATGGAGAAAATAATGGTATTGTGAAGTTTTTCTTAAATTTTCTCCACCAACTTTTTATATTAATTACATATTATTTTGTAAATGTTTTAAAATGAGGTTTCTAAAAGTTGTGAGAAATCGTAGAGTTTAATGATCATAAAAATTGATTTATTACCTCAAACAACAAGCAATTTTCTATGCAGCTTAGTAATATACAAATGCATGCGCTACTTGTCTGCAAAAAAGGCTCGGATGTAACTTTCCTTTGCATTGCATTTGAAACACTAATATATATTTTTTACTTGTTTGTGAGAATCATAATACCAAACCTACTTCTCTTTTAAATGTATGTTTGTAGAACGTAGTATTTGTTAACAATAAAACGTTATATTTATACTCTCTTTTTGATAAAGGTTAAAAATAAATACAACGTTTTATATATTTCGCTTTGAAAGCTTTACTTTTTATTTGATTTATATTGATTTAATAATATAAAAATTTATTTATATTATTTTTTTAGTAGAAATTATTTTAATTTTTTTTAACACTACCGACAAAATACTTACAAAAACATTATTTTCATATTTTAATAAAATATCTTAAACGCTTTCTATTATCAGAAAAAGCAATTTTCTTTAATTTATATTTATTTTTGTTTGATATCTGTGTACATACATTTTTTAACTCAGCCAGCAATATTACTGATTTTTCTGCTCACATAAACCTTAAACGAATAATAAATGAATGATGATTGTACAGATTATAACAATAATTAAATATCAATCTATATATATTGCGATAATATATATATTTATAAATAAAAATAATTGAATGTTGATATCGTTTCGTTTTTGATTAGCGTGTATGTTGTATGTGTTTTTCGTACGTAAATGTGTTTCAATATGTACTCAGATTTACCTAAGCGATTGACATTATGATAATTGTGATAGTTGATAATGTTGATATATACGTATGATACTACTACTACATGTTGAGAGAAAATATTTGCAATTTTTGTGTGCTGAAAATGCAGATGCATCTATGCAAAACATGTGTTTATGATTCTAATGAGTAGTTAATGGCCGCGTGATGCGACACTAAAGTAACTGTCATTTTGGTGGATGCGCAGGTAGACTTGCGACACATGGACGAGAAAGCCGGCAGCAATGTGGTGGAAGTCGGAGTGGACCTCTCCGAGTTCTACATGTCGGTTGAGTGGGATATACTTGAAGTACCTGCTGTCAGGTGAGAATTAAGTCTGAATTTAATTCTAAATTTAATATTACCATGTTGGATCATCTTTATCTCGTTGTGGCTTAGTTGAAACTTTGTCGCAAAATTCTTCATTCGTTTAGGGAGGCATAATGTGTTTCCAAAGTTAGGGTAGCGCGTTAATTACACGCGAATATTATTCGACACGTTGTGTGTAAACTTCACGAAAGCGCACAAGAAATATTTCGCAAGTTGACAAAAGATCTGCCTCCCAGATGATGGCAAAGTTTTCCGAAAGTTTCGACTGTATCAAAGAGCATATTTTTAAAACAATTAAGGCAGCTACATTGTTTTAATTCCGTTTCGTTGTATTTCAGAAATGAAAAATTCTACACCTGCTGTGATGAACCATATCTGGATATAACATTCAACATCACAATGCGTCGCAAAACTCTCTTCTACACGGTGAACATCATTATTCCGTGCATGGGCATCTCGTTCCTTACCGTTCTAACATTTTACTTGCCATCGGATAGTGGTGAAAAGGTAAATTATTTACTTTTGTACACACTCTGTATGTCAATTGAAAATTTTATCAGAGTTTCCTTTGAAGTGTTTTCAACTCCCCGAACGTTTTTCTCTCATCGATATCGCTTCGTTCGGTTTTGTTTCTCGTTTTTTTGTTGCTCGTTTTTCAAATGCGTTTTGGGCCAACGCGTAAACAAGAAAAAGTCGAGTACACGAGCGGAATCGTTCGGCGCGTGTTGGTCGGCTCAAAGATGATGAAAAAAGTTTTCACTTTGCATCCGCGTTTACGATCGGGATCGACCGAATTCTGTTGTTTTTTGTTTTACATCGACGTTTCAATTCGCTTCATTTTCATTGTTTTGCGTCGCATTTTTATTTATTTTTATTTCGATTCAAATTCAAAATACACTTCTATTCATTGTGGCTTTGTTCATGTGAAGTTAGTATTTCCTATTGTGACGCAAAACATCGGCAATAAAGATTAACTTGTGAAAAATCGCAGTCGATGCAAGTTTTTTATTTTATTTATTGCTGTTATAAAAGTTTTGTGATAAATAGTGAAACAGTGAATAAATATCCGGATTCTTGACAAGCACGTATTTTGGGAATTAATAAGCGCACGAATTTATTTCTGAAAGCCTTCTAGTGTTTTCTTACAGCTTTTTAGTGACAGCGTATAAAGTAGTAAAAATGACACATCATTTATAAAATTTCTACAAATGTTACGAAAAGAAATAATGTGTTGTAGTTTTTCTAGTATACGTTTGTTTATTCTGTTGTTGTTTTGCCTACAATAATAGATTTATTACTAGATTCGCTCAAATTGTGGTAATTAAATTCTGAAAATTTAAGAAAATATTCAAAATTTTCAGATCATAATAGTGAGTTTATCAGGTGAAAATGACACACAAGTAAAATAAAGTCTTTTCGTATACTGAAAATACCCTTAGATTGCATTACTGATACGGAATATACAAATTGCACAAGATAAAAAGAGTTTTGCTATAAATATTTACTAAATTCTAAAATTTAAAGGATTATTCTCCAAAATCATTTACATTAATGTTCTTTCAAGAAGATTCGTAAAAGACGTAAACTCAAAAGGGACAAGGAAATGTTTAATGTGATGATACAAAAAAGTAGGTATAAATTACGCGCACTGGAGGTTTAATTTAAATACGGAAATAAGAAAATAAGGAAATGAAGTTCACTTACTCAAAATAATACAGAGTGTACTATTTCCACGTTATTTGATCCACCAGCAAATGTAAGATGTGTTTTATCTCATTACACTTTGTAGATGAATCATGACTGGCATACCTTAAATATTTCTCAGTCAGAGTAATCTTTCCGACGTTACATCCAATAGGCGTGGTTGGGAACGTCTTAAAAGCTTATTCGTACATTAAGAAAACCTTCCTAAAATGAATGAGAGTTGAGATTTTATTTTTTTATTTATTAAATATCCTCACCAAAAAATTCAAGCCAAGGAACAACTTGGTATTTATTTTTCAATTATAATCAAGAACACTCCAAGTTTTGCATATTAAAGATTTTTTGAGTTTTTAATTTGTTAAATTGCTTCTTTTGCGTTTGTATGATTAATACAATGCGAAAGCTTTTTAGAATATTGTTTTCACAAACGCAAATGCTTGTCGCAAGTGCATATTTTAATTTGTGAAATTGCTGGATGGTATAACGCCGTACAACTGAACTATAAATTTCATTGACTGTTTACCTTGACAAATTATAAAATTGAAACATCAAAAGTAGCATATACAAAATAAAATAAAGTGATATTTAAATGTCGTTCGGAAAAAAACTCTATTTTCCTGATTAAAAAAGCTTTTTGGATTAATTTGACGTAGTGACATAAAATGTGAGTTGTTTACCAACTGAATTGTAAGGCAAAGTTTGGTAGACACCGCATGGGCGCGATGGTGTTCGAGGTGCACTATCGATTGGGTATTTGCACCCTTTGCCGGCCGAAAGCACGAAGCGCGACAACGCCGACAAGCCACCGAGCTTTACGCATGCCGGCGGCGGCGCGAGAGCGAAATAAGTGCCGGAAAGCGGTGTTAAAGCCATGCCCAGAGTGCAATAACACTTGAAAATGCAGGTCAGGAGTTTCACACTGATATAATCTAGCAGGACATTAAAAGAAAAAAGTTAAAAAAGGTTCTAATACACTTAACACATTGATTTATTTACTAAACTCCGATTTTGCGAAATAAACGAATCAAATTGATGAATGCACGTCTTGAGCTTTCACTGAGATTTCACATTAGAGCGTGACTTTGAGTGGCAAAACCACGTGAGGTTGTCGTTTGTCATTGTCAGAATTTGTAATGTTTTAACGCCGGCCATGGCGATGCTAATGCGGCAGCCATTTCGCTCGAGTCCTTTTGTACGCCTTGGCAAGGATGTGGCGCGCCGTCGACTTGCGAAATTCCATCGTCGAGAAGACGGAATACTTGCGTCAGCGTTGGCTCAAATCTCGATGCATCAGCATAATCGAAAATTCTAAAAAAACACACACACATAAAAAGGGACAACCAACTTTAATGAAAACCATTTTTATCTTTCAAAAAATAAATTACACATCAATCTAATCATTACCTTCACTTGCAGGTCACATTATCGATTTCAATCCTCATTAGTCTCCACGTGTTCTTTCTGCTGGTTGTCGAAATTATTCCGCCGACTTCACTGGTCGTACCTTTGCTTGGAAAGTACCTGATATTTGCAATGATATTAGTATCAATAAGGTAAGTAACACTCAGTATTTGTAGTTCTAACCATTCAGAAAAGTCTTTTTAAACATTTTCTTTGTCAGCCTCTAGCGACTTGATGTATTTTCAACACTGGCAACCGAACCACTTATCCCTCTTTAACTTTATGTAAATATTATCTTAACATTCTTGGCATTTGTCGTCCAATTCGTTTCCTCTTCCATTGACATTCCCATCCAAAATATTTGACTTTCATTCATTTCTTTATGCTCAAATATTTCCGCCCGAAAAGAAGCAGAAGTAAGTTTGTCATTTTATTTAACTTTAATGTGTATATTTAAATATTTTTCAGTATATGCGTGACCGTAGTTGTGCTGAACGTGCACTTCCGGTCACCGCAAACGCACAAAATGTCACCGTGGGTGAAACGGGTCTTCATCCACATTCTGCCGCGCTTGCTGGTGATGCGACGGCCGCAGTACATGTTCGAAACAAACAGGTAAGCCGCCTCCGCACGCTTCATTAATAAACGACCCAACTCGCAAATTGCGACGTCTTCTTCGGTGTCTTCGGCTCGGCCGCGTCCCAATCGATGGTTAGAGTGGCACGTGGTTAGAATTTTCATTTATCTCTTTTCGGCACCGGCCACAATTTCAGACATTCGGGTGAGAGTTTGAAGTTTTGGGTCGGCGATTTTCTCGATCGCTTCGCATGCAAAGTGCGAATGTCATGCACACAGGAGTGAGGAATAAGAATGATGAAAGCAGGAAACAGCCGTAAAGGCAGCCGACGTTGAAAAAAGGCAAAGGAGAAATAAATAAATATTAAAAGGCGTTGAAAGCTGGCAGCATTGAAGCATTGTAGGAATTGGATGGAAACACAACTTTGTGACAACACAATCGATTGAGACTTTTATTCATAACTTCTTAATTGTTGTTTTGTCCACAGTCGGTATGTCTCCGGCCGTTTGATGATGCGTGGCCGTCAATTTTCCACGTGCATGTACCCGTATCGAGGAAACGTGCAAACGTCAGACGATTGCAGCCCCCGACGATTTCCCAGTCGGACGCCGTCCAAAGACGATATGTCTCCAGGGTAAGTTCTACATTTATTACTCTCTATTTGCCGTTTTTTTCTTATCTTCTTCACTTATCTCTAAAAGCTAAAATATTTATTTTAAATTCAATTTAAATTCAAATGTTTAGTTATTTTTTAACTATAGTCGCAGTCGTTTCTTAGAGATGTTCTTTTTAAAAAAAGTTGTACCGTTTAACCGCACCTCAAAACTTTCACCACACGTCACTAGAACATGTTCTAGGACGTCTAGAGCATCATGAAAGTTTCGTGTTGTTCTTCCCGGGTTTGCGCTCACAGCGTTGTTTATTGTACCTTGGAGTCTACTTCCGGTCTTGAACGTGCTCCCGGCTGGATTTCTTCGGTCAGAACTAATGTTTTTTCACGTGCAGTCGTTCGAACAAACAAGCTTAATGTAAACTTTGTTTCTTGCAACTGTACGCTGTAGAGAAAGTGCTCCGACTGTTTTCTTTGTCATGTTTTTGCTTTAGTGGAACGTCTTAAGCCAATATTATCATTTTCTTGTCGCTAACATGATGTCCGGTGAAATTGCAGAGCTTTTCCGGGCCTCAGCGGTCCATTCGGCGGCAGTTGTCAAATCCACGGGCCGATCGCAATTCCGCCAAGCGAAAGCGAGGATCTGACAGTTTCTGGACTGGACGAATCCGGAATCAAATCGCCCGTGTTGCGCAATCCTGCGTTTTCACATTCAAGATGCCCGCCAGAGATACACAAGTCCTGCTTCTGTGTGCGCTTTATTGCAGAGCACACAAAAATGCTCGAAGATTCAACAAAAGTAACATGAAACACATATTTCTGAAACATTTATTAAACTACTCAAATTGTAGGTAAAGGAAGATTGGAAATACGTCGCAATGGTCTTGGACCGGCTATTTTTATGGATATTCACACTAGCTGTGCTCGTAGGCACGGCTGGTATCATTCTACAAGCGCCATCGCTGTACGATGACCGTATACCCATCGATAAGAAGTTTTCAGAGTTCGCAACCACGACAGTGTTGCGATGTCCACCTCCACAATAAATTAATTAAGCGCAAACGAATGCAAAACGAAACACAAATCTCTTCAACCGAGTCAAGTGAATGTGTAATTGGATTACAGCCAGAATAAATGGATTGCAGTGGACTGAGACTGAATATCTTATGAGTAATAATTAAATAAAAAAATTAATTAGGAAAAATTAACCAACAGTCGATGGCAAATATATACAAATCTTGTTCAAATTATATTTAACCAGTCGATGGGGATACAATGCAAGATGATATAGAAAGAAATATTTAAGAAGACATTAAATGCATTTTTATATGATTAAAATACTATTAATATATGATCAATGATCGACGAACGCGTTGTATAAATATATTTCGACGTATTGTATATTGAATAAAAACCAACACATATATACAAGAAGTACACACAATGATTTGTGTGACACAACAAGATTATTGCTCAAATAAATAATTTTTTACTTTTATTGAAAGAAAATTGAACTCAATTTGCTTCATTATTGACTCAATATTTGCATCAGATGCGTACGTAAGTTTTGCGATGCAACAAGAAACAACAACTGTAAAATTAATAAAACATTGTAAACGTAATAACAGAAGAACGTATTTTTATAAAATTTGCGAATATAAAATTTTAGAACGTTTCGAGAAAATAAAAACACATTCATCGCGGAAAAATGAAGATATCTTAGTATTACTAGAAGAGAACTTTAAAGGTATATTGAAATTTGACACGATGTTGATGATAATTATTTTACGCGAGGAACCAACTCATTTTTGGCATTGTCCACGTATTTTGTGTAAAAGAATATTGCATTATTATAACAAAAATAATGGCTTGAGAATACTAAGTTTCACAAATGCAATATAATGGATATGATAATAACAACATTATTATTATTAATAACAATGTTGATGCGTCTCCAATTTTATGTATTTACTGGAATACAAATTTAGTCTGAACGTTTATATCTCATTTCAAAAATATCATTGAGTCAGCAATATGAGCCGAATATAAATATTAATGATTTATTATGGTGACGATGCTTTTTCATGAAAATTATATGAGATATAAATGTTAAAAAAAATAAACAAAAACAAGATAAGGTGGAAATGTTAAGTAAATCTTAATGAGTAACTGTAGTGCCATTAT